>NW_023425403.1:96921061-98121061 GCF_014108415.1 Molossus molossus
CCCCAATGGGTGGAGTCTTCACCAAGGCTTCTATCAGGCCAAATGTCCAAGTCCCCCTTGCCACCGGGCCCAGCTGCATAGGCACAGAATTCCAGACCAGAGCTGTTTCCCCTTGCCTTGGGTCACAGCAGGGCTGGGCAGAACCAGTCATTCCACTGGTGGGGTAAGGGGAGCCTCCCTTGCATTGAAGGTGGGCAGGACCCGTCCTCTTTCCCAGGCCACACTGTACAGTTCATCCTGCTCTCCACCAAAAGTCCTTCCAGAGAATAAAGGGTCCCTCGGATTCACTGCTGGATCTATAGTTCAGACTTCTCTGTCAGCCCCAAGTTCTGCCTCATGGACCCTCCTGCAGACACAGATTGGGGCAAACTTCCCCTGCTGGTGTCATAACAAAGTAATGGCTCTTTGCTTGGGATGGTGCAGCATGAGTCTCCCAGGTGGACCGAATCACCACTGATTCCCACTGCCCTATGCTACACAGGCTCCCCTTCCCTTCTCTGTTGTTCTCCTCTTTTCCTATTTATTTGTTAATGCAGTCTTTTTCCTACTGAAGTTGTTTTGTTTTTGCTTTTCCCCCCAGAGAGACAGAAAGGCAGTTGAAGGACAGGTATAACATTGAGTCAATGGGCACAAAAGCCCTTTTCTCATGGCATGTGTTGCTCATGAGGAAAATTAAGCTGATCTTAACCAATTTTACTCAAGAGGAGGCATCTTTGATAAACATTTGCCCTGATCTCTTTGGCCTCCATTATTAACTGCCAAGTAAATTCTATTGATAGAAGGAATATGGCTATGTTACTCTTCTCTGCTCAGTTTCACTGGAAACTGTTCTGCAAAGATACTAAGATGCAATTAATTTTTCTACTTACAGTTATTACTGAGCTCCCGCCTCATGCCTTTGCACTGTGCTTAATTCTAGGGGCAGTGAAACAGAAGAGGAAGGCTGGGTTTCTGCTTAAAAAGGGTTTACAGTACAAGTTCTGAGGATAGGAAGTACTTTCCCTAAAACCCTGTTATTGATGTTTACGCATATACTAACAGTTGCTTTATAAGTAAGATGGCTGTGCTGTGTCAATCCTTGAAGCTTGCAAAAAGTTTTTTTTTTTAGTCCTCACCTGAGCCCAGCTGGTGTGGCTCAGTTGTTGAGCATCAACCTGTGCATCAAGAGGTCGCTGGTTTGATTCCTAATCAGGGCACGTGCCCAGGTTGTGGGCCAAATCCCCAGTGGGGGGCATGCAGGAGGTGGCCAATCGATGTTCTCTTTCAACGATGTTTCTATCTCTCTCTCCCTCTTCCTTCCTCTCTCTCTGAAATCAATAAAAAGAAAAAAGAATTTAAAAAAATCCTCATCCAAGAATATTTTTCTATTTATCTTCAGACAGAGTGGGAGGGGAAGAAAGGAAAGAAAAGGAGAGAGAAACACCGACGTGAGAGAGATACATCGACTGGTTGCCTCTGCATGATCCCGACCAGGGCCGGGGACAAACTTAACCAAGGTATGTGCCCTTGGCTGGAATTGAACCTGTGACTCATTGGTCCACAGGCTGATGCTCTACTGCTGAGCCAAACTTGCCAGGGCTGCAAAAAGTTTCTAAAAGCATCATCAGATATATCCAAAGAGTTTCAGATGCCATTCTGCCAGGATTCCAACGACACCATTAGAATTGTGTTTATTAACCACCAACCTTCAGTCAAGGTCCTTAAGGATAAAGATGATCTCATTCTTAGTTAACAGAATAGTTTCTCTTCCTCATGTGTATAATTTTTTGTATAAAATGGAACCAAAAGCAGGTACATGTAGAAAAATGTGTTATCCCCCAAAATTGCCACAGTGACAAAATGTCCATTCCTTAGTAAGAAACTGTAGTTATATATCAGAGTTAGAGACTGATTCCTTCCAAATGAATAAATCATTTGGCTAAATGGGCACATATTTCACACAACACACAGACCCATGTAACTATTTCATATGAGTAATATTCATTCCCCATAGCTTCCATTTAATTCCTTCATGCATTCTATTAAACATTGTTTGATGCAGGAGATTTACAGCAGAACCGACCACATAATTGTGCAACAGATCCTGAGCATAGTCCTGATCTTTATTTTTAAACTGAAAACTTGTCACACCAATTCCTTTTTTCTACTTGCTCATTGTGTCCTAGAGCCAGTGATGAAATCAAGATATGAGCAGAATCAAGCTCTGCCCTTGATTTCACAAGTGAGTTCGTCATATCCAACACCTACCTCACTCCCTGGCACATAGCAGAAGCTGGCACTGAAAAAATATATTTGCTGGAAGTAAGAATGAATGAAGACAGTGTCCATGGAATTGTAGATACATGAGCTTTCTTGGGCTAAACTGAGGATTCTAATAGGTTTATGACCCTTGAATGGCAAACTAAGAAGAATTTTATGTTTTCATTTCTGTTTTCAGTCAACAAGCACCATGTTCTAGGAATAATAGACTCATTTCCTCTTGACCAAATGTACATGGAGTTCCTCTGCTCTTGGTCATCAGTCAGTCCCTGCTTCTCACTTCAGCCCAGTTCAGGGCTAGTGTATGGGCATGTCCATGGTAGTGTGAAAGTTATTAATGACAAAGATGGAACAGAAATGTATATTCCTGCCCTGACCGGTTTGGCTCATTGGTAGAGCATTGGCCCGTGGACCAATGAGTCACCGGTTCGATTCCAGCCAAGAGCACGTACCTTGGTTGTGGTTTGTCCCCAGCCTGGTTGGGGTCGTGCGGGAAGCAACCAGTCAATGTGTCCCTCTCACATGGATGTTGCTCTCTCTCTCCCTTTCTCTCCCACTCTCTCTACCTAAAGATAAATAGAAAAAAATATCCTCAGATGAGGATTAAAAGAAATGTATATTCCTCACCCCTTATCTCTTTTCTTTCACTATTTACCCTAATTGTTACCATTTTCCTAAAGTTGGTTTCCACTCCCACTCATCCTATCCTGCCCTCCTAGCTCCTCTGTAGAAAATTCTAGGAGAGTGGGTTTTCTCCTGAAATATAGAAGACCTAACCCTTGTTTTTTTTTTTTCTGGGTGAAAATGCAAAGTGGTATAGCCACTTTGGAAGATAGTTGGGCAGTTTCCCACAAAAATAAATATACTCTTACCATATGATTCAGCAATTGGGCTTCTTGGATTTACTCAAAAGGATTAAACACTATGTCCACACAAAAACCTGAACACATGCCCTAGCTGGTTTGGCTCAGTGGTTAGAGTGTTGGCCCTTGAACCAAGGAGTTGGGAGTTTGATTCCAGTCAAGGGCACGTACCTTGGTTGCAGTTTGTCCCCAGCCCTGGTTGTGTCGTGCGGGAGGCAACCGGTTGGTGTGTCTCTCTCACATTGATGTTTCTCTCTCTCTCCCTCCATCCCACTCTTTCTGAAGATAAATAAAAAAATATCCTTGGGTGAGGATTAAAAAAACAAAACAAAAAACCTGAACACAAATGTTTATAGCAGCTTTATTCATAATTGCCAAAACTTGGAAGCAACCAAGATGTCTTCAGTAAGTGAGTAGATAAATAAACTATGGTATACTCAGAAAACAGAAAGTTATTCAGTACTAAAAAGAAATTAGCTACTAAGCCATGAAAAGACATGGTGGCACCTTAAGAGCATATTAATAAGTGAAAGTAGCCACTCTGAGAAGACTGCATATTGTATGATTTCAATTCTATTATATTTTGGAAAAGGCAAAACAATGGAGACAATGAAAAAAAACAGTGGTTGCTAGGGGTTGGGGTGGAATGAATGGGCGGTACACAGAGGATTTTTAGGGTAGTGCAACTATTCTGCATGATATTATTATGGTGAATACATGTCATTATACATTTCCAGGGGTGAAGAATGTCTGGCCTGTGGGCTATATAAGGCCCATGAAATCAATACCAACTAATATCACATGCAAACCAAATTAGCTTGACCAAATATAGCAGGCTAATTTTTAAGTTGATAATTTTGTATGGCCCATGAATGATTTTATAAATATCCAAGTGGCCATTGGCAGGAAAAAGGTTCCCCACCCCTAGAACCCACAGAAAGTCCAACACCAAGAATAACCTTTGGATGATAATGATGTATCAAAATATACGTTCATTTATTATAACAAATGTACAACTCTGGTGGGGAATGTTGACAATGGGGAAGGCTGTATATATGTGGATGCAGAAAATACACGAGAACACTCAGTTCTTTCTACTCAATTTTGCTGTGAGTCTAAAACTTCTCTAAAAAAATAAAATTTATTTAAACAAATATATAGATACATATAGAAATTTAGATATAGATATATAGAGAACCTTAATTCAGCCCTTTGTATACATGAAAACCTATTGTTAGCCCAAGCTTGTCTGGGCTACAGAGACTTGGAGAAGAAAACTAAGAGAGAAGCCTTGTGCTTGCTTCCCCTCCGGCTCAGGTAAGCACAGGAAAAGCCACGGGCGGTTATGTTCCTCAGGGGGACACAGAAAAAACAAGACATTGGTCTGAGCAGAAACACTAGATGCTACCTGTGGAAGAGCAAGAAGTTTGCCTAGTCCCTCTTGCTGGGAAAGAAAAGGAAATGAGAGATGTGCCCGTGGCCAGAGACCCAGCCCTCTGTACTGCTGATCACTTTTTCTGCATGCTTCTAACAGATTCCCAGATTAGACTGTGGTTCCCAGATTAGACTAAACATCTAGGGCAACTTGCATTAGAATCACCTGAAACGCTTTATAAAATTCAGATTCTCAGGCCAAATTCCTAGAAAACCAAAATTAGTTGTTTGGTGAAAGGGTTCAAGAATCTGCATTTTAAAAACTTCACAAGGCCCTGGTCGGTATGGCTCAGTGACTAGAGTGTCAGCTCAAGTACTGAAGGATTGTGGGTTCGATTCCTGGTCAAGGGCACATACCTGTATTACAGGTTTGATCCCTGGCCCTAGTCAGGGTGTGTGAGGGAGGCAACCAGTCAATGTGAATCTCTCACATTAGTTTCTCTCTCTCTCTTCCCCTCCCTTCCAATCTCTCTGAAGATCAATGGAGAAAATAAGTAAGTAAGTAAATAAATAAATAAATAAAATGAAAAAGTCCCCAAGGCTTTCTGATGTGCAGCCAGGCTGAGGGGTTCCACGTGCCTACTGC
Source organism: Molossus molossus (assembly GCF_014108415.1). Classification (NCBI taxonomy): domain Eukaryota; kingdom Metazoa; phylum Chordata; class Mammalia; order Chiroptera; family Molossidae; genus Molossus; species Molossus molossus. The sequence goes on from NW_023425403.1 coordinate 96,926,204, forward strand.
TGGTAGGGGAAATGAAGGAGGAGGAGGAAGACAAGTGGAAATATATTTATCCGATGTTCCCAGAGGTAACTTCAAAGGTATTCTCCCAGAGAAGTATTATTTGTCATGGTAGTTCCATATCAAGGGACCATTAGTTTTATTCTTAGGGATTTTGTAAGCATTCCTGGAAACCATCAATGTATATTTGAGTCAGCAAGAAAATTTCGAGTTCAAAACAATGAATTATAAACATCTGACTTCAAAAAAGAGTGGAGTCCGGCCAGTGTGGCTCAGTGATTGAGTGTCAACCCATGCACCAAGAGGTCACTGGTTTGATTCCCAGTCAGGGCACATGCCCAGGTTGTGGACCAGATCCCCAGTGGGGAACATGCAGGAGGCAGCCAATCGATGTTCTCTCTCATCGATGTTTCTATCTCTCTCTCCCTCTTACTTCCTCTCTCTCTAAAATCAATAAAGTAAAACAACAACAAAACCAAAAATGAGTGGAAGTTATCTTTTATTCTCTATTCTCAGATTTTAATCATTTGAAAAGTTGAGACTTGTGTTGCAAGAAGGCTGGCCTTGACTTGTGACTCACTTCTGATCATTAGCTTTCCCCCCTGTTTTGAGCCGAAATCATTTCTACTCCTTTTCTTTTCTCTATCTGTCCTCCCTATGGTTCCCTTTCAACTCCTTCTAGTTTGTCCCTTCCCACTTAGAGGAACTACTAGCCAAGCACTGGTTTATTTCTTCAAATGAATGTTCTTATTCATGTTTCACAACAAGTCTAAGATTGCTGCTGTAATTATTTAGATGAAGATAGGATACTCCAATAGCTTAAATGATTTCTAAAGGCCACTGGTAAGTGTTTCTACTCAGACCTTATTTCATAGCCCTGACACTTAAGACCCTGTTTAGGCCTCCTGCTCAGAACACCTGTCCTTCAGACCTGGGGCCTGGCACTGTTTTCCTAAGTTGTCGCTGAGTACTTGAATCCCCTGCTCTGGAACCCCCGCTGGCCATCAAATGTTCCGATGCTGAGCAACTGCTTCTCTGGGTCTCAAACTAGTGTCCTAGATTCTTTTCACTGTGTGTGCCTTTCATCTTATGAGGCCAGAATACCCAGATCCCTGCTGAATCAGAAAAAATTCTTGTCCTCCTCCTGTGTGGCTCCTTTACTCTAACACCACTACCACATGGGCAACACTTCTGACACCAACTGGGTGCCCTGCAGTTCAACTCACTGTCTACCTGGAGATAGCAGCCAATCTGCAAGTCTGGGGCCTCAGTCCCACACCAGACTACTCTTCATTTCAGATGCCATTGCAAGTAGTGTGTCTCCAGGACCCAAACTTCTGTCCAATTTGGCTACAAAACGAAGGTTCCGTGACCAATATTCTAATTTGAATAATTTGCTAGAGTGGTTCACAAAACTCAGAGAAATACTGGTTTATGAGTTTATTAAAGGATATGATAAAAGATACAGATGAGTAGCCAGATGAAGAGATACATAGGGCAAGGTCTGGGAGAATCCTGATGGCAGGAGTTTCTGTCCCTGTGCACGTGGGGTGCTCCACCCTCCTGCACATGGATATGCTCACCCACCAGGAAGCTCGCCAAGCCCCATACTATTGGGATTTTATGGAGGTGTCCTCACATAGGCATGATCAATTCCTAACTTCATTTCTAGTCCCTCTCCTCTCTCTCTAGAAGTGGGGAAGGTGAAAATTCAAAGCTTCTAATCATGGCTTGATCTTTCTGGTACCAGCCTCCATCCAGGAGCCCACCCAGAGTCACCTCATTAGAACAAAAGATGCTTTTACTGGTCTTATCATTTAAGAATCTACAAGGGTTTTAGGAGCTCTGTTTCAGAAACATGTGTGTTGTGTGTGGCAGAGAACTATATATATATTTCTTACTATTTCACACCTGCCCAGCCTTCTTCTGTCAAGCTGGGGTGCTGAAGACAAGCCAAAAAAAAAAAAAGAAAGAAAAAAGAAAAAGAAAAGCAAGCAAGCATGCTATTTATTGCTAAAAGGGCTTTAGACTCTGCCCTAAGCCTTGACCATACGTAATAATGCATCTTATAATATGCATTTCATTATATTTTTACAATATTTCTCAAAATACACATTAATATTTATTTATTTGAATGGAAAAATAAAGTCAGAATTTTTCTGACAGAAAGTAACTTTGTTTTACCTAACTGGTTTGACAATAGAACTTTGATAACCAGAATATGTGGTGGACTTTTTCCATAAAAATCTGCAGCTCTAAGAGTTGAAGAAAAATGTATTTAAGAATGTGATGAGATATTCCTAGAAGTGGAATCACTGGGCAAATGGCAGTTCCATTTTTAATTTTTGAGGAAACACCATATTGTTTTCCATAGTGGCTGCACCAGTCTGCATTCCCACCAGCAGTGTACTAGAGTCCCCTTTTCTCCACACCCTCGCCAGCACTTGTTGTTTGATGATTTGTTGATGGCGGCCATTCTGACAGGTGTGAGGTGATACCTCATAGTCATTTTAATTTGCATCTTTCTGATGATTAGTGATTGAGCATTTCTTCATATGTCTCCTGGCCATTTGTATGTCCTGCTTGGAGAAGTGTCTATTCAGGTACTCTGTCCATTTTCTGATTGGATTGTTTGTCTTCCTTTTGTTGAGTTGTTTGTACTCCATATATTTTGAATTATAACCCCTTATCTCATGTATTGTTGGCAAATATGCTCTCCCAGAGAGTGGGTTCCCTTTTCATTTTGATGCTGGTTTCTTTTACTGTGCAGAAGTTTTATAGTTTGATGTAGTTTTATTTATTAATTTTTGTTGTTGTTGCTCTTGCTCTAGACAATGTATCAGTGAAAATTCTACTATGTATGATGTCTGAGATTTTTCTGCCTATATTTTCATCTAGGATTTTTATGCACTTCTAGGAATATATCCTAAGAAGCCTGAAACACCAATCAGAAAAAGTATATGCACCTCTGTGTTCATAGCCATGCTATTTACACTATTTAAGATCTGGAAACAACCTAAGTGCCCATAAGATGAGTGGATTAAAAAGCTGTGGTACATATGCACAATGGAATACTATGCAGCTGTAAGAAAGAAAAATATCTTACACTTTGAGCAACATGGAGGGAAATGGAGAGTATTATGCTGAGCGAAATAAGCCAGTCAGAAAAAGACAAGTACTACATGATCTCAATTATTTATGGTTTATCATGAATAAAATAAGCTGTCAATCAAAATAGATCCAGAGTAAATGGAAGTAGGGAACAGACTGACAAACCTCAGAAGGATGGGGAGGTTAGAGGCGTAGGAAGAGATAAACCAAAGAACTTATATGCATATATGCACAACAAACACAGACATTACTTTGGGAATATCAGGAGAAGGGTGGGAATGGGGAGGAGGGGGACAATGGAGAGAAAAAGGGGAGACATATGTAATATTTTCAACAATAAAACAAAAAATAATATGATTAAATAAAAGCGTGTTATTAAAATGAACTGTACTGAATTTAAAACATTCTAAATTTTCCCTAGTCTTTTTTAATATATAGGGTAAGAACAAAAAATAAAATAGTCAGAGAATATGTTAATTTATACTTTTCAGAAATTGAGAAATAACTTACTATGTGTAAGGTAGCCAGGCGCCGCAGGTGGGAGGTGGGAAGAAACCGAAGAGCCAAACAGCCGAATAAGCAGAAATCGGGCTTTATTGGGTACACTCCGGGCGGGTTCACAGACTCCGGGGGTCGAGTCCGAGAAGCCGCGCCCGATGCTGGGGTTTGTGATTTTTATATCTGCGCCTGTGGCAGCGGGAACTTGTTGTTAGGGTTAGGTCCTGAGGGGCTACGCATGGGGCCCCTGGAATGTGAGTCTATTGTCCCAGGGCAAACAGTTCCTGGACTAGGACAGGAGAATGGGCCAGGAGTTGATCTGTGAGTTCGGGGCAAACAGTTCCTGAAACAGGTGGGTGTCTAGGTTGGATAAGCGAGGTGATGGCTGAGCAGTTTGCCTGGCGCCAGTTCCCAGGCCATCGGACATTCCCGACTCTGTGATATAGGAACAGGGGCCAGGTCGTCTTTCTGACTACTTCCTGCTGGACGGGGGCGGCGTCAGGGGGGGGGGGTGCCGAGTCGGTGTGGTCTGAGTTCGGGGGACTGGTCAAAGGCTGGTAATGTTGTAGCATCATTTGGTGGACCTCTATTGTCCGTGTGAGCTGTGAAAATCGGTCCTGGATGAAGCGGAGAAAACAGGGGGCAATTAACAGTATAATTATTATGATGATGGTTGGGCCGTGGAGGGGGAGGAGTAAGGAGTACATGGAGGAATTCCACCAGGAGGAGGCGTCTACTGAGAACTTTTGTTTTTTTAGTTCTGAACTTAGCTGGTGGAGGGTTTAAATGCGGGTTTCTACCAAACCTGATTCGTTGATATAATAGCAACATTCTTCCCCAAGAAAGAGACAGGTTCCTCCGTGTTCCGCTGTGAGGAGGTCCAGGGCCCTTCGATTCTGCATCAACAGCTGGGCCAGGGAGGTGATCTGCCTCTGGAGAGAAGCTAGGGACTCAGCCAAGCTGTCAATAGCAATCTGAAATTGAAATTCTAAGCGTTCTGAGGTGACTAAGGAGTGTGCCAGGGCACCCCCTCCCAGTCCAGCGGCAACAGCCGAGGCTGAGAGGGAGAGTCCTACTAAAAGGGGTAAAAAGATTGCCCGCTTTTGTTTCGGGTTGTAATATATGTATTTTTGTTGGAATTCAGCAGGTGTATAGACCATGAGTTGGGGGGTTAGGGTGACAGGCAGGCAGAGAAGAGTGGGATCCAAGGGGGTCGAGAGGGTTTTCGATAAGGTATGATTACACCAGAAGAAATAGCCTTTAGGGGCAGTTAAGTTGAAAGTGGGAGATTGTGTGACATTGCAAAGGTTGGATGAACTGTTACTGTAACAAAAGGGAATTTGAGAGAGATCAGGAGGCATATATAGGGCTACATCAGCAAGAGGAGTCATAAGTTTTGGTGCGGTGGACGTCCCGGAGCAGCTGAGAGCGGTGGGATAAGGGATCGCAGTCAGAGGAGGTTTCCTAAGGTTGCACACATTAAACAAGATGAGAGGTTGCCTGCCCCAGTGAGATTGGCTAGCATTAGACCTCCTGGAGGAGAGAGAGCCATGAAAAGGGGGAGGTTTAGATTTCTCTAAGATTTTGAGGCAGGAGTGTGTAGAGACGGGCAGGTCAGAAACGGGAAGGAGGGTAGCTGGATTAAGAGGGCTACAGTTGGAGAGGGTGATAGAGGGGTTTTATAGGACGAAGGGTCGTGAGGGATTAGGTAAGGCCAGGGCCGATGCTGAGCAGAGGGCCTTCAGGAGGGCCGAGAAGGCCTGGCGAACACCTTCGAGGGATGTCAAGGGCCCCTCGGGCGTTTCTTTGGCTGCCAGATAGAGGGGTTTGGCTAGAAGGGCAAAGCCTGGGACCCAGTGGCGAAAGAAGCCTACCAGTCCCAGAAATGACTGGATTTCAGCAGCCGAGTTAGGGGGCTGCAGGCTCCGAAGAGCCTGTAGCCTGTCGGTGGTAATGGCTCGATGGGTCGGGGTGACTAGAAGGCCAAGGTAAGTGACAGACGAGTTTGTGCCTTCTTGGCGGATACCCGATATCCCTTGCTGCAAAGGAAATTCAGTAGGAGGGTGGTGGCCATGAGGCAATCGGCCTTGGTTGGTGAGCAGATCAGAAGATCGTCTACATATTGTAAAAGGGTGGAGGGAGTTAAATTGCAAGCAAGTAGGTCTGCAGCTAATGCTTGTCCAAATAGTTGAGGACTGTCTCGGAATTCTTGGAGGAGGACCGCCCAGGTCAGTTATTGAGCGGTATTGGAAACAGGGTCCTCCCAGGTAAAGGCAAATAGGAAATGGGAATTCGGGTGGAGGGGTATAATGAAGAAGGCATCCTTGAGGTCGAGGACTGAAAAATGGGTGGTGGTAGGGGGAATGTGAGAGAGAAGGGTGTAGGGATTAGGGTCTAGGCGGGTATAGTGTACCAGGGCCTCCTGCAGGCGGTTGAGAAAAAGGGCCGGGTTCTCTTCAGGGAGCTGGGTAATTTCTCTCAATTTGTCATAGTTAACTACCTTATTGGAGACTGCGTCCATACCCCGAAGGAGGTATCGGAGCATGAGGTTCTGACGTGGAATATTAGATCCAGGGCCGGCCTGATAGTTCCATGCAGGATCGTCCTGGGGAACTGCTTCATTGCCGAGGGGGACAGTATTGTCTATTAGGTGGTCTCTATCTGCCTGCTGCCTGGTGGCAGCGAGGATACGCTCATGTTCCTCAGGGGTGAGAGTGGAGGTGCAGATTACTGTGATGTCATGCCATGTCAGGTCATGAGTCTGGGACAGGTATTGGAATTCTTTGATGTAGGTTGAAGGGTCAGCTGAGAAGGATCCTAACCGCTTTTCAATCTGAGAGAGGTCCTGGAGGGAGAAGGGGACATGTACCCGCACCAGTCCTTCTGCCCCAGCCACCTCGCGGAGAGGGGCCAGGACAGCAGGCAGGGGTTGGGGAGTGCGAGATCGGGTATGGGCTGCTATGGGAGAGTCGAGGGGGTCAGCGGGAGGTGGGGCAGCTGGAGCCGGGTCAGGACCAGGGGGTCTTCTCTGAGGAGGGTTGGGGGAGGCGATAGGTGATCAGGGAGGTCATCGGGCAGAGAGTAAGGAGGGGGGTCTATAGGAGGTGCCTTTGGAGGAGGGGAAGTCTGGGCTAGGAGAATCTGGAGAGTGGAGCAGTGTGAGCAAAGGTCAGGGCGGGAGCGGAGGTCTCAAAAAGCCTGAATGTATGGGATCTCAGAGTCCTTTCCGGTCCGCCGGCAAAAATTGGCCAGGTCCCGGAGGACGTTGAAGTCCAAAGTACCCATAGGCGGCCAGTGAGACTGGTTGTCTAGGATGTATTGAGGCCAAGCGACCTGGGATAAGAAGATGAGTTTCTTCTTGTGGAGGGTCTGAGAGTATCCCAATTTGGAGAAATTTATAAGAAAACATCCCAAAGGAGTCTTAGGGTCTATTTTGGATTCGGAGTTTCCCATAATTTAGTGGCCTTCTGGACCCCTAAGTGTCGGAGGAGAAAGGGTATGAGGGAGGCGTCCCTTCCAGATACCCGTCTCCGGACAGAGATAGAGGGGTGAGTGAAAGGCGTCCCTTTCAATCAGTCCCCCTATATAGACTCCAGGAGTCGTGAGGGGAGGGCTCTCTGCTCGGCCGTGTCTAGGACGAGAGACCCCGGCGGGGACACAGGGGTCCTGCAGGAAGGGAAAGGGATTGAATTACTAACGCTTGCAAGCCGTATCTGCAGGGAGCTCCGAATTCAAAGCGGTGGAGGGCGTGGTGGAGGGCGGCACGAGGCAGGGAGAGAGAGGGGGGACTCTCGCCTCAGCCTGCAGGGACCGAGGCGGGTTGCAAAACCCCTCCCCCGGGTTTCGGCACCAGATGTAAGGTAGCCAGGCGCCGCCGGTGGGAGGTGAGAAGAAACTGAAGAGCCAAACAGCCGAATAAGCAGAAATCGGGCTTTATTGGGTACACTCTGGGCGGGTCACAGACTCCGGGGGTCGAGTCCGAGAAGCCACGCCCGATGCTGGGGTTTGTGATTTTTATATCTGCGCCTGTGGCAGCGGGAACTTGTTGTTAGGGTTAGGTCCTGAGGGGCTACGCATGGGGCTCCTGGAATGTGAGTCTATTGTCCCGGGGCAAACAGTTCCTGGACTAGGACAGGAGAATGGGCCAGGAGTTGATGTATGAGTTCGGGGCAAACAGTTCCTGAAACAGGGTGGGAGTTTAGGTTGGGTAAGCGAGGTAATGGCTGAGCAGTTTGCCTGGTGCCAGTTCCCAGGCCATCGGGCACTATGAATATGTAAAGAATACTTTCAGAAGTCAGGTGGTTTCCAATAGTTTGCTTTCAATAAAATAGATGGAGTAGGACTTCCAGTCAAGATGGCGGCGTAGGTAAATGCGCTATCGCGTCCTCCCACAACCACATCAAAGTTACAACTAAACTACAGAACAACCATCATTCAAAACCGCCTGACATCAAGCTGAATGGAAGTCCTACAACTACGGAATTAAATCAGCAGCCACATCCAGACTGGTAGGAGGGGCGGAGGCTGATGGGCTGGTCCCACACCCAAGTGTGGCGGATAAAAATCAGGAGGACACCTCGGCTGGGAAGGTCCTTCCTGTGGACTGAGGGGTCCCTGTCCCACACCAGGTGCCCCGCTCAGGGTTGCAGTGCCAGGAAGAGAATCCTCATAACTTCTGGCTGGAAAAACCAGCGGGAACTGAGGCTCAGGGAGGCTGAAGTGGCTGGAGCCCCAGGCAGCTCCTCTTAAAAGGCCGGCGCACGAACTTTGGACTCTCTCCCGCTAAGCTTGGAGGGGAGGCAGCTTGAGGGGCACCAGAGACATACAGGGAAGAACTGAGCTGTTTGGCACTGGAGCGAGGGCTGGAGAGGGGGCTTTCTCCTGGACAGAAGTGCTGTCAGAGGCCTTTGTTCCTTTGGTGAGCCCTTCCCTGGGGCGGCAGACAGAAGCCATATCTGGGACTCCAGCAACCTGGCTAACACTGGTAGCCCCGCCCTGGTGACTCCCTGAGGCCCTGCCCCACCCAACTTTCAGGCCCACCCAAGCTATTGTCAGTTGCTTTACCATAGGATTGGCCTGTCTTGGATCCTGCTTCAGGTTTTCTAAATTCTTTCAAACAAGCAGCATCTGGTCTAGCTGGCCCCATACCTCTCATTAAGTAATACATAGAAACAAACACAGGGAGGCAGCTAAAATGAGACAAAGAAACAGATCCCAGATGAAAGAACAGAACAAAACCCCCCAAAAAAGAACTAGGCGAAATGGAGATAAGCAACCTAGCAGATGCAGAGTTCAAAACACTGCTTATAAGGATGCTCAATGAACTTAATGAGAACCTCAGTGAACTTAGTGAGGGTCTCAAGAGACTAAAAAAAAAAAACCAGTCAGAAATGAAGGATGCACAGTCAGGAATGAAGGAGGCATTAACTGAAATAAAGAATAATTTACACAGATTCAGTAGTAGAGTAGGTAAAGCCAAGAAGCAAACCATCGATTTGGAATATAAGGAAGCAAAAACACTCAATCAGAACAGCAAAAAGAAAAAAGAATCCAAAAAAAAAATGAGGACAGTGTAAGGAGCCTATGGGACAACTTCAAGTGTGCCAATATTTGCATCTTGGGGTTGCCAGAAGAAGAAGAGAGAGAACAAGAAATCAAAAACCTATTTGAAACAGTAACGGCAGAAAACTTCCCTAACTTGGTGAAGGAAACAGACATACAAGTCCAGGAAGCACAGAGAGACCCAAACATGATGAACCCCAAGAGGCCCTCACCAAGACACATCATCATCAAAATGCAAAAGGTTCAAGACAAAGAGAGAATCTTACAAGCAGCAAGAGAAAAGCAGTTAGTTACCTACAAGGGCGTTCCCATAAGACTGTGAGCTGATTTCTCAACAGAAACTTTGCAGGCCAGAAGGGGGTGGCAAGAAATATTCAGAGTGATGAAAAGCAAGAACATACAACCGAGATTACTCTATCCTGCAAATCTGTCATTTAGAATCGTTGGCCATATAAAGAGTTTCCCAGACAAGGAAAAGCTAACGGAGTTCATCACCACCAAACCATTATTATATAAGATGTTGAAGGGTCTTCTTGAAGAAAAAGATAAAATATATGAACAAACAAAATGGCAATGAATACATATCTATCAACAATTAAATCTACAAACAAAAGAAACAAGCAGAACAGAAATATTCTCATAGATATAGAGAACATTTTGTTGGTTGTCAGATGGGAGGGGGGTTTGGGGAATGGGTGAAAAAGGTGAAGGGATTAAGAAGTACAAATTAGTTGCTAGACTGACAAACCTTAAAGGGAAGGGGATTTGGGGGATGGGAAGAAGTAAACCAAAGAACTTATATGCATATATGCATAACCAATGGACACAGACAACAGTGTGGAGAAAGGTAGGAGGCGGGGGAGTGGGGAGGAGGGGGTCAATGGGGGAAAAATGAGGAACATCAGTAATACATTCAACAATAAAAAAAAAAAAAAAATGGAGGAGACATAATAGAATTTGTCAGGGATTTATAAAAAATAATTTTGGGTAATAAGCAACTAAAATTCACCATTTTAAAGTGTACAATTAAATGACCTTTAGTATATTCATAGAGTTTGCACAACCACCATGATAATAAATTTTAGAACATTTTTATCATTTCAAAAAGAAACCTTGTACATTCTTCAGCCAGCACCCTTGGCTGCTCTTATGCCTCTTTCCCTGTATTCTACTGGCAGCCACAAATCTGTTTTCTGTTCCTCTAGATTTGCCTATTCTGGATGGAATCTTACAATATGTGATCCTTTGTGAGTGCCTTCTTTCATATAGCATAATATTTTCAAGGTTTATCCATGTTGTAGCATGGATCAGTACTTCATTTATTTTTAATGCCAAATATTCTATTGTATGAATATACGGTAGTCCCTCTTTATTTGTGGGTATACATTCCAAGACCCCTAATGGATGCCTGAAACCTCAGATAGCACTGAACCCTATGTATAAATATCTTTTTTTCTATACATGCAAGTCTATAATCAAGTTTAATTTGTAAATTAGGTACAGTAAGAAATTAATAATAGCTAATAATAAAATAGAACAATTATAATATGTTGCAATAAAAGTATGTGAATGTGGTCTGTCTCTCACATAAACTATCTTATTGTACAGTACTCGCCTTTTCATGTTATAGAAGCACTTTACGGCTTTTCTGGTATGTCACAGCATTACTACTTTTGTGCCTTGGGGCCATTATTAAGTAAAATAAGTATTACTTGAATACAAGCACTGGGATACCAAGACAGTTGATGTGATTGATAACTGAGATAGCTACTAAGTTACTAATGGGTGGGGAGTGTACACAGCATGGATGCACTGGACAAAGGAATAATTCATGTCCTGGGTGGGACAGAGCAGGATGGTATGAGATTTCATCACTCTTCTCAGAATGGTGCACAATTTAAAACTTGTGAATTGTTTATCTATGAAATTTTTCATTTTAAATTTTCAGACAGCAGTTGACCTAGGGTAACTCAAACCTCAAAAAGCAAAACCATGGATAAAGAGCGACTATTGTACAATATTTGATCCATTTATCAGTTGATGGACATTTGAATCATTTCCATATTTTGATTATTATGAATAATGCTGCTATGAACATTTATGTACAAGTTTTTGTGTAGACCAAGAAGTGGAATTACTAGGTTATATGGTAACTGTTTAACCTTTGAGGAAATGCCAGACTGTTTTTTAGGAGGCTGCACTATTTTACATTTTCACTGGCAGTGTATGAGGGAGTTCCAACTTCTGTACAATTTCGCTAACATTTGTTATTATCTATCTTTTTTATTTTTATTTATTTTTAAATACATTTTTATTGATTTTTTAGAGAAAGAGGAAGGGGGGGAGAGAGAGAGAGAGAGAGAGAAACATCAATGTGAGAGAGAAACATCAATCAGCTGCCTTCTGCACGTGCCCTACTGGGGATCAAGCCCTCAACTCAGGCATGTGCCCTGACTGGGAATTGAACTGGGACCTCTCAGTCCATGGGAAGGTGCTCAATCCGCTGAGCCACACTGGTCGGGCTCTACCTTTTTTATTATAGCCATTCTAGAAGTTGTGAAATGGTATGTGATTGTGGTTTTGATTCACATTTCCTTGATGGCTAATGATGTTGAGCATCTTTTCAGGTACTCAATGGGTATTTGTATATCTACATTGGGGAAATGTCTATTCAGATTCTTCGCCAATTAAAAAAATTGGGCTATTGGGTTATTTTTTTTATTGAGTTGTAAGAGTTCTTTATATATTCCAGATATAAGTCCTTTATGAGATATATGATTTGCAAAACTTTTCTCTTATGTGGTTTTTGACATGAAAGAGTTCAAAGAATTGAGTGGCACTGACATAATAAAACTTCTTTCATCCCTATCTATGTATGTAAATGAGGTTTCTTAGCTCTTACATTTACTATAGAGCCCTGGCCGGTTTTCTCAGTGGTCAGAGTGTCGGTCCATGGACGACTAAGTCACAGGTTCGATTCCGGTCAAGGGCACGAACCTCAGTTGCAGTTCATCCCTGGCCCTGGTCAGGGTGATCCAGGAGGCAACCAGTCAATGTGTCCCTCTCACATCGATGTTTTTCTAGCTCTCTTTATCTCTCTCTCCCTCCCTCCCACTCTATCTGAAGATAAATAAAATGTCCTTGGGTGAGGAGTGAAAAACAAATAAATAAAATTAAAAATTAAAAAAACAAAATAAAACAAAAGAAACTATACCAATAAAATTAATCCTGAATCTTGCTAAATTCCAACAGTAAGTCATTATTTATTCTTAGATACAGGATAGAGACTTATATATAAATATTTTATACAAAATTTTTATATATTTTAGTTTCAAGTAGTATTACAGGGAAATCAATAAAAAGATCCTCAAGAATAAAAATATTTACAGTAAATGTTAATATTTACAAGACAATAGAACTCAGCTTCTTTGAAATATTTAAACTTATATTTAAATTCTTCAAAATTCTCTAATATATAAACAAAGGAATATGAGACTAATTTTTGTAGCAAGCTATTCCTTTCTGTTCTTGACCTCCACCAAAATGCCCCTTCTTGTGGGTGAAAGAGTAGGGTTGAGCAGTCCTCATTCCCTAGAGCAGGCAGGAGTTTTTAACCTGGGCTTCTGATAGTTGTGTGCTTTCTGAAATTGCATTGTAGGCCTTTCTCTTAAATACCAATTACTCGCCTTGGTACTATAATCTGTTTGTTGTATGTATTCTCCCGAGGAGTGTTCTGTCCCAGGATTTAGGGCAAGGTATAGATTTCAGTCTTTCCATATTTTATAATGGAATAGAGTTAAACAAATTCAAACCTGCCTCTTTTTCTTTCTATTCATTCGTTCAACAAATATAGTATGCCTCCTAACATACCAGGCACTATTCTAGGGGATAGATATACAATAATGAACAGGTATACAATGTCCTTTCTCTCTCGGTGTTTCTCTTTTAGAAGAGGGAGATTAAGAAATAAGAAATAAACAAGGTTATTTTGGGCAGAAGTTCAGTACTGTGAGGAAATAAAACGGGGTGATATGCCAGTGAGTGTTGTGAACAAGTGGAGTACTTTAGAGGCAGGAGGGTGAGACTCTTTAATGAGCTAGCATTGGAGCTGAAGCCTGAGTGGTGAGAAGAAAGTAGCCAGGAGGTGAATATAGCTGGTGCGAAGGCCACCGCAGGAAGGAGGTTGGTGTTTCTCCGGGATTTCCAAGCCAGGGCTTGGAGAGTACTGAGCAGGAGAGGTGAAGTTGGCATTTTATCCCAAGTGCAGTGGTAAACCACTCATGAGTTTTAAGCAGAGGTATAACTGATCTGGTTGATATTTTAAAACAAAATCTTCTGGCTACTGTGATAAATAAAAGGATTATATGAGTGTTTTGGGTAGGGCTCAAGGAGAAGGAGTAGGGAAAGGAATTAGCTACTGTGGTAGTAGAGGTCAGAGATTATGATGACTTGGACTGGGGTAGACATAAGTGAGAAAATTCAAGATATAATTTGGAGATGGAGCTGATAGAACTTGTTAATGATTTGGATATGAGTTGTGAGAAAAAAGTACAAAATCAGGAGCAAGTCCTAGGAAATTAGTTTGAACAATTGTGGAGGCAACTGATAGATGTTTCACTCTTACATCAATGTTTCTCTTTCTCTCAAATTAATAAAAGTATGTCCTCGAGTGAGGATTAAAAAACATTTATAAAGATACTGTTTGGAAATATTTGGAACACCTATTAAACAGTTAAGTGACAAAGCGGAGTGGTATTAGATATATGAATCTAGAGTTCAGGGCTGAGGTCAGGGGTAGAGATAAAAATATGGAAGTGTAAACCCTGAGGGGAAAAAAAGACATCTACTAAGAAGGGCTCCTGGTGGCTACATAGGGCTCAATTTAAAAACAAAACAAAACAGCCTAGTAGTCATTTCTGCACAAAGTCCTCTCATGCAAACTGCATTTCACAGAGAAGCCTGCACTGAACTGCCTACTTGTACTGTGCTTTTGCCATATGAGCCAGCCCTTATAGAGAAATTCCTGGAATCCTGTTTCAACCAATAGGACTGAAGCTTTTTCCGGACTGTGAAGTTCTGACCAACCAGAGTGGCTCTATTCTGATCAATCAGGACAGTGAGTTTTGGACCAATCAAACTATAAGAATTTGGAGTCTTCATTTGTCTTAGAACAGGCCAATCAGGGACTAGGGGCAGGGATTTCTGTCCATATTAGCCAGTTCCCCAATAGCTGTGAGCTTTTCCATTGAAGACTGAAGACTGTGTCTCCCTTGCTGAGCTAAAACACCAAAGAGGTCTCATCAGAGCAGAGAGAAACAGGCCAGTGCAGTACAGAGCAGACCATGGAGGAGCAGAACAGAGCTGTCCAGCCAGAGAGGGGCCAGGCTCCAGGAAAGCCTGGCCCCTGGGGCAGCCTCACAGCCCTGATGTATCATAATTAAGCTGTTTTTGCCCTGCATAAAATTTCCTTCTTCATCACACCCAAAATTAGGGACTCCTGTTGGTGTTGAATTGGTGCCAAGGACAATTGGTTGACAGGAGTCCGGCATACAGATGGTATTTAAAATCAATGTGGTAGGCTGAAAAGTCCCCCCCCCCCCCAGGTATGTCCATGTCCTAATCCCCTAAACCTTGAAGGCACTTAAAAATGTCCTTTGTAAGCGCACAACAACCACCCAAGGCAGTTATTATCCTCTACTTGATAGGTGGAGAAACTGAGGCTTAGAGAAGTAGAATGCTTTGTTTTTATAAATAAAGTTTTATTTTAAAAATGAAATGCTGTTGTTTCCCAAAGCTGAAAAATACCCTAATTATCCATTCAAGGGCATTAGAGAATTTCTGCAAAGACTGGAGGTGATAAAGGGTCGCACTGTGCTTTGAGAATTTTACTGTGTGACAGGCCAGTAAGCCAGGACAAGCAGAATAGGGAAACTGAGAGTTAAACAGCAGTTTGCAGCCATCTAGTAAATCCTTTCTTTCCTAAACTAAGGACACTTAAGAGTAAATGGTTTGCACTTCCCTCCAACCAGAGAATAAATAGCTTAAATCACCCTACTCAGGGAGATAGCAGAAATTCTTAATTTCTTTTAATTTTTAATTTTTTAATTTTTATTTTTTTATCCTCACTCGAGGACATTCTTGCATTTATCTTCAGATAGAGCAGGAGGGAGAGAGGGAGGAAGAGAGAGAGAGAGAAACATTGACGTGAGAGAGACACACAAAGTGGTCACCACCCACACAACCCCAACCAGGGCCGGGGACAGACTGCAACCTAAGTACGTGCCCTTACAGAGAACCGAACCCAGGACTCTCCTGTCCGTGGGCCAATGCTCTAACTGCTGAGCCAAACTGGCCAGGGCAATAGAAGAAATTCTTTAGTGCCCTTTACCAACAACCCAAGGCAGATGAAGTTAAGGGAATAAATCTCATTTTGATACATCAGCATAAAGCTGATGAATATTCTATTGAGATCCTCCCCTAAACACAGCCTTTAGAACTCCTGAAAATGAAGGTCCCAGCACATGGTCTCCCTCCCAGGAGCACACCCCCGTCCACTACTTCTTTCCCATCTCCTAAACTCTATGGGACCCAAGGAGGCCTGCAACCAGGGCAGCAATGTACACCAACAGCTTGTCCAGGGCTGACTCCCTAAACCTGTTCCCAAGTTCCCCTTTTCTCTGACTTCTTAGAGAGCCAAAGCAGCCCAGCCTAGGATCATTTCCCCACCTCGTCCCTTTCCTGTTATTCTAGGCCCTTCCTTGTTTCACTGTCCCCATCTTTAACAGACATCCTCTAAAATTCACTTGGGCTTGTGTTGTGAAATTTTTCTGCACGAAATCAAGAACCCATACACTACTGGCTGGCCCTAGGCAGACCTGTTCAGGACCAGGTCCCCTGTTCAGTAGTAACATTTGCAGCATACTGCCTTGGCTGCCAAAAACTTCCCTTAGAAATGCACCCCACCCCCCCAAAAAAAGAATTAGAAAAAAGCCCTGGCTGGTTTGGCTCAGCAGTTGGAGTCGGCCTGTGGACCAGAGAGTCCCAGGCTCAGTTTCCACTAGGGACAGGTACGAAAAAAAAGAATTAGAAATGCATTTCCACAAGGCATGTCCCCTTCTTTGCTCAGCTCTAATATATTATTTTTCTGACCTCCAGAGGCCTTTTCAGTCCAATCACACCACACAGACCATGATTATTCCTCACTAACTTGTTAACTCTTGGATGGCTCAGTGGGGTTATCACATAATGAAAGATGTCACATGCCAGGCCTGCACCAAGAACCTAACATTTATTCATAATAATGATCACAATAAATCTCATAATAATAATCACAATAACTGTCTCCTTTGTCTCTGCAACAAGTGGGAAAGGCCGGATTGCTGGGTAACAGAAAGAAGTCAGAACCAGGAGTAGCGAGGCCTGGGTTCAAGTTTGGATGGGGGGTTATAGCACTAAAACGGAGCTAAAGTAACCTTGGGCTAGTAAGTTCACCATCTAAAAAAATTAGAAGATTGACACTACATATGATCTCTAAAGTGCCTCAAAGACATTTTTGTACGAGAAATTCTCTTTCCCCGCCCTTAGAGTTCCACGATTATGGGCAGCGGCCTGAACCAAGGACATAGGACAGCCTGTTCAGCCAGGGCTGTCCCTCCGTTCTCTGAATTTAGAGGTCAGTCCTGGCAACAACTCGGCCAATGGCCGGGGAGGCAACCGAGCTCCCCAGGCCAGGAGCGCAGAGAAGTGGGAGATAGGTCATTCAAAGACAAGGGAGAGAAGGCTCCGAGAAACTACAACTCCCAAGAGCCCACGGGGTGTCATTCGGTGGCCGGAGCCTGGGGCACTTTGAGAAAGGTAAGGCGCCTTCCGCCGCACTTCATTGTTAAGGCTGCTACGGCCAGGTAACCTGCGCGCATGCTCAGTCACGTCCCAACTAGTTCAGCTTTTTTTCCTGCAGGCTTCTTCTCTTTCCGGGTCCGCGCAGGCGTCCTTTTCCCCTCCCCACTCTCCACCCTCTTTTCAAGGATTTTTGGGCGGGAGGGGCGAGGCCTATGGCAGGCGCGTCCCCAGGGGTGTGGACACGCGCGTTCACGGGAGATTGAAGGGGGAGGAGACTAAACACTGGGTGTGTATGGCGGCGAAGACAGAACCGCCGAGAAAGGAAGGCGCATGCGTTCTAGGGAATGTGCAGCAAGGGTTTGGGAGAGGAGAGGCGGGGCGGTCCCGACGGAAATGGGCGAGCCGACAGACGCACGCGCATTGGCCGCCAGAGCCCCGCCCCTTTGGAGGTTTCCCCTCCTCCTCCACCGTCCTTCCGGAAGTGCAGCCATTCACCCTGGCGCCGATCAGCGGCCACACCCTGCGGCAGGCCCCTCCCTTTACCGGCTCCGCCCCCCAGCTCTCCGCCCCCTGCGCTGGTGGTGGCGCTGGGTTGCTGCGCTGGTGGTGGCGGTTTCGGAGCCCAAAGTCGGGAGCGCGGAGTCGTTCCCTGAGGCGGCGGCCAGGCTATGATCGCGGGTCCCCGGCGTCCTGCTCGGGGCAGCCAGAGTCCTTGTCTCAGCGTGTGCCTGTGGTCGAGCGGTCTCCTTAACCCGGTTCCACTGCGCGGTTTGCAGCGGCGCTCCCGGCGCGCCCCCTCCTCCGATGGCGGCGGAGATTCAGCCCAAGCCGTTGACCCGCAAGCCGATCCTGCTGCAGCGGGTCGAGGGGTCCCAGGACGTGGTGAATATGGCCGTGATTGTTCCCAAGGAGGAGGGCGTCATCAGCGTCTCGGAGGACAGGTACGGACCTCTGACCCTCGGCCGTGAGGAGGGGCGGGACAGGTCGGCGGTCCTCTAACCCGCGTTGGGGGCCGTGCCTCAAGGTCGGCACAAGTGTAGATGTGCTCCCTCAAGTTTTTATTGTATTACGCATCCTGGTGATGCCGGTGTCCAGCTGCGCGGCGCCTCCGCTGTGTGGCTTGGAAAAACGGCGCTCGGACAGGGGCGTGAGCTCTGGGCCCCCCCGGGGCCGGGTGACGCCTGCCGGCACCTGGGTGGCCCTTGGACTAACAGTATGCTGGCCACTGGACCTTGGTCCAGCCCTGAGGGCAGGACGGGGAGAGGAAAGAGCCGCCAGACCCTGCAGGTGTGTGCATGAGGAGGATGCCCTGAGCCGCCTCTGCAAACATAACAGGGTTTTTGAGTACTCTGGTACAGTTCTTAGGGCTCCAAACTGAGAAAGCAAATGCCAGTGTCTTCTATACTTTCCCATCGAATCTACATCTGCTAGACATCTTAAGTTGAATTCAATGAATATTGCAAGTTGTGAAAAGAGTAACTTTGAGTTTGGCCAAAGGAAAGGTGCCTGCTTAAAGGAGAGTGCCCTCTCTCCTTTGCATTCCCTTTCTTATCTCTTCGAGTTCCAAGGGAAGCGTCTAGAACTTCCAAGGGACCATTGCTGCAAATAGCTCTTGAGTTCCTTCCCTTTGCTTGCTTCCTTTCTTTTTTGCTTTAATTTTGCTTAATTTGCAGAAGTGGAGCCAGTTGTTCTGCCTTTAATATTCTCCCTTATTTTTTCAGACAAAAGAGTTTTTGATTTAATTTAATGTCCGTTAATATGCAAATATTAGGCTAATGTAGCTAATGTTCATAGGAATGCTGCTTGAATATAGTAGTTATGATATTTTCTGGAATTATTGTTTTTTTAATATCAACTAGCATTCTAAAAAATATAACACTAGAGGTATATGACAAGGGGCTTTAATCTTAAAACAGTTGTTAGGTTTTCAAATTATGCTGAGGTAGAGAATACCCTAAAATTGTAGGCAGAGGTAAAACAACAAAGTATTCATTATTATCTTTATAGTCATTTCAGCACTTTGCATACAATGTAGCTGAAAAAATTTTACCTGATAGGTCTATTCATATCATAGGTTCTTCAGTATAAATAGGATGAATATATTGTGGTTGTCTACATCATTCTCCATATAAATGGCCAAATGGATTTATTTTCTGTGCAAATCCAATTGAAAAGATTGTAAACATACACTAGTGACAAGCAGTATGCAATAAACAGAAGACATTCACAGCTGAAATGGAATGCATGGATGTAGTAACCTTTTGAAATTCACAAATAAGTTTTATGAGTGTTTAATTTTTCAATAGAGGCACAATTCTATTAAAGAGATTGTTTTAGGACCTAGAAAGTCTTTTGTCACAGAATTGTTTTAAAGGAATAGAGGATGGACATCATTTTCTCCAGTTTGTAACTACTAGAGATGAAACTGCTCAACCTGACTGCTGTTAAAATTCGTAAATAAGTTGGCTGAATCAAGTAAAAGGAGAAAGGTAGTTAAACCTAAGTTCTTTAATATTAGTTTTGAAACTTTTAAAAATCTTCACCCAAGGATATTTTTCCATTTATCTTCAGATAGAGTGGGAGGGAGAGAGAGAAACATGGATGTGAAAGAGACACATCAATTGGTTTTCTCCTGCATGACCCTGAGCAGGGCCAGGCACCGGATGCAACTAAAGTATGTTCCCTTGACCAGAATTGAACCCTTGATTATTTGGTCCATGGGCCTTTGCTCTAACCGCTGAGCCAAACCTGCCAGGGCTAGTTTTGAAACTTTTTGCTTTGGTTGATGGTTTGGGAGTAGAGGTAGGCTTTAAAGTTCAGAGGGATCTTAGAGAGGTTATTTACTCTAACAGCTTATTTTACTGATGAGAAAATTTAGGCCAGAGAATTTGCCTGCCCAAATTCATGTAGCTGGTGGTGGAGCCAGGCTTAGCTCCTAAATCATCTGATTCCCAAATCAGTGTGTTTATCATGAAGGAAACAGCTTAAGTGGGGTACATTCAAAGTATTTGGAGAAGCTAAAGTGGCATATATGAAAGAAGCTGAGAGATAAATTTCATTTGATTATAGAACAAAACTGTGATTTTTTAGCTATATGTTACCTTAATTTTCACTTTCCTATTTTACAATGTAAATAATAGAATTAATTTTATTACATCATTACTGTTAAATAAATAAAGCTCACCCATAAGTCCAGGATTCTTCTTCTTTTTTTTTTTAATCCTCACCCGAGGACATTTTTTCATTTTTTGTTCAGATAGAGTGGGAAGGAGAGAGAGGAAGAGAGAGAGAGAGAGAGAAACATCGACGTGAAAGGGACACATCGAGTGGCTGCCTCCTACACAACCCAACCAGGGCCAGGGACAAACTGCAACTGAGGTACATGCCCTTAGCGGGAACCGAACCTGGGTCTCTCTGGACCACAGGCCGACGCTCCAACCACTGAGCCAAACCGGCCAGGGCCTGTTTCAGTTTTGATTATCATCCGCATTAAAGGAGATTTGATCTGTATTATTTTCAAAATCTAATGTCACTGTCACTAAAGATATGAAGATAAAATACTGATTTTCATCTAAACCTACAAAGCCATTTCCATTAACTGCTTCAGCTAGAAAGTAGTACTTTCATTCCTAAACTATGAGGTTAAACCACAGATAATGTTCCATTCCTGAATGGCAGTGTCTCATAACCCATTAAGTTCTTTTGAAACCCTGGTTTCCTTTTTTGACCTCTCATTCTCAATAGCCTTTATCTATACTTTTGGAAACATTTAACATTTTTCTATTTTAAACAGTATTATAGATACTTGTCCAATTTATTTTCTCCATAAGTTCTGTAAGGTGCTATGTGCATCTTTTTTGAAGAGAATGTGATTCTTTAATAATCGATGCTGGAACAAACCAGTTAGTCATTTAGATAAAAAATAAAGCTTGATGTTGTCCTTAATTCCTTATCTGTATTCCAGATGGCACAATTACTTAAAGTTAAAAATTGAAATAATAAATATGCTAGAAGAAAATATGGATGACTTTCACAATGAATCATGGAGATCTTTCTAAGTTTGGGGAAAAAAACCAGAAACCATAAAAAATATTTTTTGATAAATTTGACCTTTTAAAATTTTTACTTTAAACTTGACTATTTAAATTTTTTAAAATTTTAATTAGAAAATCCCCCAGCTAAAATCCAGAGATAAATGACAAAGTGAGAGAAAACATTTGCAGCATAGATGATAAAGACTAGATTCCTTTGTGGCACACATTAATAAGATGTAGGATAATTCATAGAAAGTAAATAAAAATCGCTGATAAACTTAATGTTAATCAAAGAAGAGCAGATTAAATCATCAAGGAAATACTATGTTTCACCTATCAGATTGGCAAACATTTTTTTAAATTGAATTTATTGGGGTGATGTGTGCATCTTAGTATTATCTTTGGGGCTTAGCATAGTGTTTGGCACATAGTAACATAGTAAGTCCTCAATAAACATTCACTGTATCAGTGACTGATTTGCTTTCGTTGTTCCTGAAAACAGCATCTTTACTATTATAGACATTTGATTGAAATTTGTCAAATGAATTTTATGACCATCTTTAAAGTACTGTGTGAACAAATGTATACACTTGTGGGAAAAGGTTTGGAATGGGTGGCCTTTTTAAGTCCAGTCCTGGCCGATTTTGCTCAGTGGTTAGAGCATCAGCCTGCGGTCCAGAGAGACCCGGGTTCGGTTCCCACTAAGGGCATGTACCTTGGTTGCAGTTTGTCCCAGGCCCTTGTTGGGTCGTGCGGGAGACAGCCACTCGATGTGTCCCTTTCACATTGATGTTTCTCTCTCTCTCTCTTCCTCTCTTTCCCTCCCACTCTATCTGAACAAAAAATGGAAAAATGTCCTCGGGTGAGGATTAAAAAGAAACCACAAAAACTTTGTAAGTCCATGCATTTAAATTACTTCATTAATTCCATCAGCAAACATTTGGGTTTCTGTTGTGTTTCAAACACATGTGCACAATACATTGGTGAAAATGACAAGGTTCTTTCAGGAAATTTTAGAAGATAATAAAATTATGACCTCTAATATTATTGAAAAGAGAATTTTCAGATGCAGAAGAGTGGTTGGATTCCACAGGTCTTGTTGTTTTCTACATTTTACCTTTATTTTTAAAAATTTGTTTTTATTGACTTTTAGAGGGAGAGGGGGAGAGAGAGAGAGAGAGAGAGAAAGAGAGAGAGAGAGAGAGAGAGAGACAGACAGACATCAATGTGAGAGAGAAACATTGATGGGTTGCCTCCTGTATGCACCCTGACTGGGGACCAAACCCAAAAGCTGGACATGTGCCCAGAGAATTGAACCCTCAACCTTTCAGAGCCCAGGATGACGCTCAACCAACTGAGCCACACCAACCAGAGCATTTTACCTTTCTTTAGAGGATTCTTTCACTTGGACTATCATTTTCACCCAATGGTTCCTTAGTAGACTGATAATATTCTAATCTGCAGGCTCAAGAGTGGATAAAACCACACCCTGGGTTCACCTTAGCACAGTTAAGAATGCCTGGAACTTTACTGGATACCAAGGAAGGAAATAGAAGAAATATAAAACAATCTGACTTAAGGGATAGATTTCTGTTGCTATCATAAAACAGAGCTTGTTCCCAGAACTCACTGGCCTTTTCTGAGTATCTGCTTTGGCTGTAGCTGGGTTTTATCTCTAAAGCACAAACCCAACTTTGATACTTTTGGTTCCTCATTTCCCAGCTTCTTTCCCCACTGTCTTTTCTGAGTGAGTGCCATTTTAACATTTCTTGCCTAGGAGCTTCCTCTGTGACATCTTGGCTCAAATTTTGTTAAGACTTGTCTCGTCTGCAGCTCACCCAGGGCTCCCTTGTCCAGTAGCAGGTTCTTCTCCAAGTGTCGAAGGCTGGGAGAGACCTCTCCTGGTAGGTAGGATCCAGCCTCATCCAGACCTTTATCTTTATAAATTCTTTTTTTTTTTTTTTTAATCCTCACCCGAGGATATTTTTCCATTTTTTGTACAGATAGAGTGGGAGGGAGAGAGAGGAAGGGGGAGAGAGAGAGAAACATCGACGTGAAGGGACACATCGAGTGGCTGCCACCCGCACGACCAACCAGGGCCGGGGACAAACTGCAACCGAAGTACGTGCCCTTAGCGGGAACCGAACCGGGGTCTCTCCGGACCGCAGGCCGACACTCTAACCGCTGAGCCAAACTGGCCAGGGCATATCTTTATAAATTCTTTATAGGCATATCTTTACACAAGCCAACAATCTTAGCATTTATACAGAGAGTTTTTAGTAACTCCAGGTAGTTAGTATTAGACAATTATAAGAAATTGTTCCTTTATCAGGAGTCTGTATCCATGCAGTAGGTAAAAGGGGGGTTTTATCTCAATATAAGGAGATGTGCTGAATGAAAACAGGTGCAGTGTCCTCTGGGGTTGTCCTGTGTTTGTGGTGGTCAGAGAAAAGCAACTTTGCTTCGGATGGCACTTGCAGAATGAATCGTTCATGTGAAAAAGCTAGTGTAGAGGAAAGGGCATTCTAGGTAGAGGAGGAAGAGAAAACTTTCTTTCATTAGAGGCACTCGAATGGACTGGTTAAGTGTAAACTCAGGAGCCATTTTACTTAAATTCCGAATCCAGCTCTGTTTGTCACACTTCGAAGAATCTGGAAAATTAGTGTCTCAAGGGTAATAACTATAATGGCGAAAATTCACAAAATCTTTGGGTACAATAATTTGGAATTCTGTTTTGGATAAAAGGCCCTGAGGGTGTGGTGATAGATTGTGGGAAAGGGGACTCTGGGGAACTGCCTCTGTATATTCTGACTTTATTCAGGACCAATTTATGCAACATAGCTGTACTCTATAAGCTCTGAAGGCAGACAGAACCTGCAGGTAAAAGGGAGTCAGATTTTTTTCTTTACTTCATATAAAGTGATCTAATCCCCAGTGCTTAGCACAAAGGAGATAGGTAGTATATGTCCATTGATTGAAATTAAACACTGGCTGATTAATCATCTATTTGGAATGGAATGGATTGGTCCAGAGGAGGTTGTGAGTTTCCCAGAGCAAAAATATTTAAGTTGAGCTTGAGGGGAGTTTAGCATTTTGCTTTAAGCCAGGGTAACATTCAAAAGGGGATGGGGGCAGGAAAGGGCTGGGACAAGAGAGGGGTTTGCTTTTTTAATCTCTAAGGCCTTTTTTCCCGACTTTGAACTACCATGATGCTAAGTGGCCATTACTACTTGACTATTTTTTGAAAAGATATTTTAAAATCTCATTTCATTTTATAAGTCCACATACTACTGTTTCATTTACCATTGATTCTTTTCATTGTTAAATTACATGATCTCAGCTCTCTGGTTGAAACCATTCGTTTCACTAATACTTAAACCTTTGTTCTGTTCAGTTGAGATTCTGGTAGAGTTTTATATGTCATGCATTTTATAACACTTGCATCAAAAATTATTTAATGACAATCTCTCCATTGCCCTGGCAACAGTTGAGCCATCTGGGAAGAAAGGCATCTTTCCTTCTCTAGGCTTGAATCAAAAATTGTCAATCATTTTGGCGATACCAGGTTGGATGCCCAAAGCTGCCTAAAGCTGTGGAGGAAAAGACCAGGAGAACTTTCAGGAAAACCTGTACCAGCAATTCAGACATAGCAGAAGTGAAGTCTATGTTCAGGGAAGTCCTTCCAAAACAAGGGCAGTTTTCTGTGGAAGATATAACCACAATGGTGCTGTGTAAACCCAAACTTTTACCTTTAAAGTCTCTGACTTTGGAGAAACTGAGAAAATACAACAAGCAGCACAAGAAACAATTTGTCAACAAGAAATGGCAGAGCCCTGGCTGGTTTGGCTCAGCGGTTAGAACATTGGCCTGTGGTCTGGAGAGACCTGGGTTCGGTTCCCGCTAAGGGCATGTACCTCGGTTGCAGTTTGTCCCTGGCCCTGGTTGGGTTGTGCGGGTGGCAACCACTCAATGTGTCCCTTTCACGTTGATGTTTCTCTCTCTCTCTCTTCCTCTCTCTCTCTCCCGCTCTGTCTGAACAAAATATCAAAAAATATCTTCAGGTGAGGATAAAAAAAAAAATGGCAGAAAAGGAACAGCAGCAAATAACTCACTAATAACTTAGTACTTCTATAGAACACCCTACCTTCCTTACTATTAACAGTAGCTAGAAAAGAATCCACCTGTATGCTGAAAATATGTTAATAAAACAGATATTCATATAGATAATATAAAAATATCCAAGACTAATGAAATTTGTATGGTTGTATTGACTATAAGACATTAAAAACTAACTCAAATCTTAAAAAAAATTATTTAATGAAAATTGAAGTTTTTCTCACAGTACAAGCATAGTTCTAAAAGTTGAGGACTTCTTAGCGTGATAGTGAGTGTGAGGTCTCTGAAGTCGACAGAATCCATCTAAACTAATTTTTGAGTGTGACAAGTCTTTATTGAAATGTCATAAAATCAATAAACTTTTAACTCTGCACTTGAGAGTAATCACTTGGTGGTCATAATTGAGGCAGGACAGTTAAGAATCTTGGAAAATTTCTTGGCAAGTAGAATGGGGAAACATACAGATAGCTGGCTGAACAAACTGTCTGAGCAATTTACAATCAGATACAGATGGGCAAAACTTTCACCAGACCTCACCCCAGGGTGGCCTTTCCTCCCCTGGCATATCACTGATCTTGTGGTTTAGACCCCCAACCTTTCATATGGCTGGTCATGCAGTTTAGAACCTCCCCTCACCTTTCTTTCCTAGAGATAACATCTAGGCCTCAGTTGTATTTCAGCTCCAGGCCCAGAAAACAGCAAAGCCAGGCGGGTGATGCCAGGACCCGCTGTAATGACTAATGATCCCTTGCCCTGGCACCAACCAACCACGACCCTGAAAGGACACATCTGGAAGAGCTGATGAATATTCTATTCAGCTTCTTTCTTGAGACCTTCCCTAAACTCCTAGCCTTTAAAACTTTTAAGGTGAAGGACCCAGCCTACGCTCTCCTTTCCGGCAGCATGCTTGCACCTTTCCCTTCCTTTTCTTCCCCACAGGCTTGCATCTTCTAAACTCTAAGGGACCTCATGAGACTTGCAACCAGAGGAGCAATGGGCAACAGCAGCTTGTCCCGGCTAACCCCTGAGCCTGTCTTCCAGCCTCCTTTTCTCTGATTCTCCAGTGAGCTGACAGCAGTCCCACCTTGGCTCACTTCTTTCCCATAATGTTTCCAGGAGCTGAAGCAGCCCTGCCTAGGCTCTCTCCTGTTGCTTCTTTTTCTATCCTAGGCCCTTCCTTGTTTCACTGTTCCCAGATTTAATACACGTACTCTCAAAATCACCTGGACTCATGTTGTGAAATCTTTCCTGCATGAAGTCAAGAACCCACACACTTCAGGTGGGCCCAAGGCGGACTTGCTCCAGGCCAAGTCCCTATCCAGTGACAATAATTGATGGTTTCTAGGTCCCCAAATGGGAATTTTCTGCATATGATTATTGAAATTAGACCTTTACGCTCTATTCATAACATCGGGCAGTCTTCATGTCAGCAAATCTGTGTGGAAACAGGCTGCCTCTATGCCTCTAAAAGTCAGAATACAGATCAACTTTTTAAGAAAAGGTCATTATGGGAAAGCTTGTTTAAGGAGGCTCACTAGAGGAGGCTTAGCTTCCAGTGACCCCAAAACTCCTGATGGTTCTGAATTTCCTACTTAGTTAGCCAGATTTTTGCCAGGACCTCAAAAGGTCTGAATCAGGGAACATTCGCCTGGTTGTTACAAGGCAATGGGAAATAGTAGTGGCAATTCTGACACTCCTATTATGCGTGTGATTCACAGACTGTAAAATCCTGACCAGCTATCTTATACCTCAAACGTTAGTAAACTTACTTTGAAAAAAAAAAGGTAAAATGATAAGATATTAGTAGACGGAGGGACTTCAGAGAGCGGATATTTTCTAAGCAAACACAATCAAAACTTTAAAAACAGCAATTCTGCTTTTTACTTGTATATCATCTTTTCCTGGCTCTGTTTTCACTTTGAGTTTGGCGTTGAGAGGGAGACATTTTCTGTTTGTTGTTGAGAACCACTGTAATGTCATAAAAAATAACAGTTTGGGGGAAATTAAAACACTATGGCATTTAGAAATCAGTGAGACTATTTTAAGTAGTAGTGATCTAACACTAAACTAAATTATAGTAACAGAAGGAATGCAAAAGAAAGTAACACTCATTCATTTTTATATGAATAGATTGCAGGGAGAGGGCCACAGTTAGCCTAGGAATTTCCTAATGCAGAAAAGGTAACTTTCCTTGTGCAACTTCAGTGAGCAGTCTCACTAACTCTTCTTTTTAAGGGGCCAGGGGCCTCCTCATCCAAATGCTTCATTTAGTCATTAGTAAAAATTAATTCAGAGATGTAATTAACAAATAAAATCAAAAAGGAAAAAAGTAATCTACTTGTCTTGGCAGGGAGCATTACATTGTGCTGTGTGCCTTTAATTTAAGGATTCTTGGAAAAGAACTATGACTGGGAGTCTGATTTAGCTGTATCCTGCATTGACCTTGGGCCTTTTCTAGGGCATCTCACTACTCTATGCCTCAGTTTCTCCATCTAGCAAAAGAGGGCATAGGATTACTTAGCTGTGACTCTGGTACTATGCATTACTCACATAGTGACTAAATAAGTGTGAAGTTTCTGTACCACATCATCCTAAAACCTCATGTGGATCAAGTGCACGGAGGGGAAAAAGTGGCACGCACTTTGTAAGGCAACTGTGAGAAGATGCATTCCGAGCCTTGGGACAGCAGCAGTTATTTATTCCTGGATGAAATATTAAAGAGATGTTTGTTTTGTGTTGGTACCTGATACCTGGTTGAACTGGATTCACTACACTTCTACTTTTTTTTTTGGTACACGCTCCTAGTGGGAACCAAATGCGGGACTCTCTTGTCCGATGCTCCAACCGCTGAGCCAAACCGGCCAGGGCCATTTCAACTTCTTGATGAGTCCTTTAGTTTCAAATACTGAGCAATTTAGCTCTGGATGGTTTGCAGGCTCCTAAGTCAGGGCTTGGGTTGTCTTGAGTAGTGCTTTTGAAACGTTTCTGGTCACAAATCATAGTAAGAAATGTATTTAGCATTGCTACCCTAGACTCACAAATTTAGACACATACATCCATATATAACTGAAATAAAAGTTTTATAAAATGGTATCCTTTTTTTAAAATTTTATTTTAGAGAGAGAGGAAGTGAGAGAGACAGAGACATAGATCATCAATTTGTTGCCTCTTATATGCGCCCCAATTGTGGATGGAACCTGCAACCTGGGTATGTGCCCTGGCCAGGAATCGAACCTGAAAGCTTCTGGTGTACCGGACAACACTCCAAGCAACTGGCCACCCAGCCAGAGATAAAGTGATGGTATCTTTTTAATAGGACCTGCATTACTGGTATTTTCTGTTCTGTTGTAGCCTTTTAAAAATTCTGGCTATAGTTGATTCAGTTGATTTTATGACCCATGATGGGTTGAGAACAATAGTTTGAAAAACAGTGCCTTAGAGCAGTGATTTTCAACCAGTGGGCTGCAAGAATTTTAAAACATGTAATACCTGACTATTTAGTTGGGGCAGTGACCTCTTTCCCCTTAGATTGTCAAATAAAAAAATGACAACAGCCAGCATAACAATAGCCATCTGGTGTGAATGAATCAAAATTATACCTATTTTTTTTTGTCAGATCGGCAAAAAATATAATGTGTTTTTGGTGTGTTGCAGAATTTTAGTAATTAGTTTACGGGTGCCATGAGATGAAAAAGATTGAAAATCGCTGCCTTAGAGAAACTGTTGAAGTTTTGTACCCTCTTTCTCTTTGTGTAATTTAGTGTTCTAGAAGATGGAAATATAGTTCAACATAGGGGCTGTCACCCAATTCCAGGCTGACTCACCCCTGGCCACCCTGCCTTTCTGAATTCCCACTGGGATCATAATAAAATTGACCTTGTTTCACCAGAAACCTCCAAGTCAGAAGATGAGTGTAAGCCCGTTCAGGCTGCAGTCAGAGAGTTCAGAAAAAACCAGGAGTGCAACAAATTGAACAGGTGTTTTGGTTTCTTGTGTTCATTTATTACTGAGTTAGGACTCAGAAATGATGTCTCATCTAAGTTATGAATGTCAGTTAACCTCTCTGTATAACTATACATTTTAGTAGGGCAAATTTACCTATAATATGGAGCTGTTTGGGATTTGAATCATTTTCCATTAGTTAGTAAAATTTTTTAGCTTTTTAATTTCTTAGGATCAACTTATATATATTTTTTTATCCTGACCCGAGGACATTTTTCCATTTTTTGTTCAGATAGAGTGGGAGGGAGAGAGAGGAAGAGAGAGAGAGAGGAAGAGAGACAGAGAGAAACATCAACATGAAAAGGACACATCGAGTGGCTGCCACCCGCATGACCAACCGGGGCCAGGGACAAACTGCAACCGAGGTAGATACCCTTAGTGGGAACCGAACCTGGGTCTCTCTGGACCGCAGGCTGACGCTCCAATTGCTGAGCCATACCGGCCAGGGCAGGATCAACTTATATTTTAAGTAATCATAACAGTAATCATCTGAGTTATGTTTATATTTTATTTTATTTTATTTTTTGGTATGTGCCCCTAGCGGGAAACAAATCCAGGACTCTGGTCTGCAGGCTGATGCTCCAACTGCTGGAGCCAAACTGGCCAGTGCTATGTTTACATTTTAAATGAAGATAATGTAACCATAATGAAGAATAATTGCTTATTAACTTCTTAGCATAATGACTGCTAGTGTTTTATGAATTACCATCTGGAAATTTTTCTAATGCAGCTTTCAAAAATATGAGTAATCAGCCCTGGCCGGTTTTGCTTAGCGGTTAGAGTATTGGCCTGCGGTCCAGAGAGACCTGGGTTTGTTCGGTTCCCGCAAAGGGCACGTACCTTTGTTGCAGTTTGTCCCCGGCCCTGGTTGGATCTTGCAGGTGGCAACCACTCGATGTGTCCCTTTCCCATTGATGTTTCTCTCTCTCTCTCTCCCTCTCACTCTATCTGAACAAAAAATGTCCTCGGGTGAGAATAAAAAAATATATATATATATATATATATATATATATATGAGTAATCATACTTTTATATTCTTGCCCCCACTTAAAATCGAGCCACCAACTATCTAATAATCTTTAACCATCATTTTGAGTGGCTGCGTATTTTCCTTTTCTTCAGTATTTAGTCATATTTATTTAATGCTTGTGCTAATTTGAACTTGGCTCTGGATGTCCCATCATGAACAAGACAGCCTACTCCCAGGTGCTGGTAACATAGTGGGTTTATTGTCCTTTATCCATCGCTTATTGTTGGCTATTTACATTATTTTCAGTTTTATAAATGTTGTAAATGAACATTGTTGTGCATATAGGTATTTTCCCCCCAGAGTTCTGGATTATTTCTTCAGGAAAAATTGTAAGAAGAAGATTGCCATATTGCTTTTCAAAAGGTTTGTACTACCTATGATATTTACAGTGATATATGAGAATATTAGTTTTGCCACACCTGACCAGCCATGGATATAATCATTTAAAATTTGTTCTTCATAATTTACTTGACAGTGGCACTTATTAATGTTTAATTTGTATGTTTTGGTTGACTAGTGAATATTTTTTTATTTGCTTGTTTACTTATTATTTTTCCTTTTGTCTTTTCTTGTACTTTGCCTGTTTATCCATTGAATTCTCTTGGTTCTTTCAACAATTTCTTGTATATACATTCTATAGATATAGTAAGGATATTAATGCTACGTCTGTTAAAATCCACATATAAGTCTTATACTCTATTGTTCGCCTTTTCTGTTACATAGAAAACATTTACTTTTTTTTTTTTGTATCCTCACCCGAGGACATTTTTTTCCATTTTTTGTTCAGATAGAGTGGGAGGGAGAGAGAGAGAGAGAAACATCGACGTGAAAGGGACACATTGAGTGGCTGCCACCCGCACAACCCAACCAGGGCTGGGGACAAACTGCAACCGAGGTACGTGCCCTTAGTGGGAACCGAACCCGGGTCTCTCTGGACCGCAGGCCGATGCTCTAACTGTGGAGCCAAACTGGCCAGGGTGAAAATATTTACTTTTTTATTTTTATTTTTATTTTTTTTTAATCCTCACCCAAGGATATTTTTCCATTGATTTTCAGATAGAGTGGGAGGGAGGGAGGGAGGGAGGGGGAGAGACAGAGAGACAGAGAGACAGCGATGTGTGAGAGACAATCCATTGGTTGCCTCCTCACACCCCAACCAGAGCCTGGGATCGAACCGCAACTGAGGTACCCTTGACCAGAATTGAACCTACGATTCTTTGTTCCATGGACCGACATTTGAACCGCTGAGCCAAACTGGCCTGGGCAAAAACATTTACTTTTTAATTTAATTATCTCTCCTTTTTAAATTGAAATTTTTCCATCATTGTTCATTTTTTAAAGTGATTCTTTATCCAGAGATTCATTTTTCTTTCATCTTAGTTATATAATTTGGTGAAAAAAAGCAACTTGATTTATTTAGAATGTATTTTATTGGATGGTGTAAATTAAGAATGCTAATGTTTTTTCCAAAATTTACTGTTGAATTACTTCAACATCATCTATTGAGTGGTCCTTATGCTTTCTTTTGTATTTATTTGTGAAACTGCCTTAATCACAAAATTAAATTATCATAATCAACAAGGCTTATAATGGGTTCGGTTGTGTTTTGAGGATCTCTACTTTTTTAAATACCAGTTCTACACTTTTAATTATTGTAGCTAATGAGTTAATTCTTGACTGTGTGCCATTATGTGTCTATAATAACAGCCTGAATCTCTCTGGCCAGGTAAGTGATTTAATGGGAGAGGAATCATTTGTCTCCAGATGATTGGCTCTTTCCCAAACTTTAGGATTTCAGGGTCTCAGATTCTGCACCTGTAAATTGAGAATAATGTTTCCTCCTAGGGTTGTTTGGAGGTTTACATGACATAATATTCCTGCAGTACTTGGAGCATATATGTTCAGTAAAAGTTTTATTTTTTGTTTATGATACCACCATGCCTCTAAGTAGCTAAGTTTTTTCTGTTGCTATGGTTCCATTAAGTCTGGACTATTTTAAAAACCTACTTTGGATATACAAAGGTGGGGCTGTTGAATATTTGTTTGTTTCCTTTCATATGGTTCTGAGCCCCTTTAGTTGTCTCGATATATAAGGGTGTGTTACTCTGTCATGTTTTTACTGCCACTTTCCAAACTACCCTGTGAGAGCCAGTGGTCAGGAGAGATGTGTGGTGGGTGGGTGCTTTGCTCTCCTTTGCAGGCTTTTATCTCTCTCCATTGCCACCATGTCCTGCATTGGTGTGTCCATTGTCCCCACTGGTCTGCTGGTGGGCAGGACTGTTTTTTCCATGGGGAATATGTTAAGGTAGGGATGAAATTCTAACTAAGCTGTGCTAAACTGGAAACCTGGGCTTTTTAACTAGCAAATAATGGGCTGAAGCCCCCTTGGAACAGATTTTGTCCATACACAATGTTTTTAGAAGTTTGAATTAGTAGTCAAGGTTTAAAACTCTGGATTTCACATGAAAGTGCATTCCTATATAGGTGGAAAAGTGAGGTTAAAGGTGGTGACAAATACTGGATGGATTTATCGAGACAATGGATCAAAATGATGAAAGAGTCACTTGAGATGCACTTTAGCTAGGACAGTGCCTCAGTTTGAGAATTGAATAATTGTAGTACAAGAGAAACAAGGTTTTAAGGTTAAGAGAAAGGTTGGTTATTTGGTTTATTTCCCATAGGGAATAATTAATTAGTATCACAGCTGAAGTTCTGACTGTTTGAATGCAAAATCACAGCTAAACTAGATAGATACTGATAGTTAAATTTAAAAAATAATTATACTGCCCGGCCAGTGTGGACCCAGTGGTTGAGCATCGACCCCTGCAAAAAAGAGGTCATAGGTTTGATTCCTGGTCAGGGCACATGCCCAGGTTGTGGGCCTGATCCCCAGTGAGGGGCATGCAGGAGGCGGCCAATCGATGTTCTCTCTAATCGATGTTCTCTCTCATCGATGTTTTTATCTCTCTCTCCCTCGCCCTCTAAAATAAAATCAATACAGAAAAATTAAAAAAAAAATTATACTTGTTCTTAAGGTGATAGTACATGCCTATCTAAAAATCAGAAGGCTATCCTGAGAAGAGTTAAGCTCCCTCCCTCTTGTGGGTTTAAAGATTTTGTGAAAGGAAAACTGATAAGATTTGCACATGCTCTGACAGTGCCCTGATAGGGATCTCTATGGACATTTCTGCTTTAGCAGCTATAAACTTTTTACTTGTAAAACTGCTCTGGGGATTAGCAGTGCTTGCATGTGGCTTCTTCCTCCTGATCTGATAGCTGCATTCCCTCAGCACACTCTTCATGTATTTATCAAAACATATCGTCACAGACATTGGAATTTTTTATTTATCTTATTCTGTGGTCTCTTCTGTGTTTCTCAAGGCCTCTAGCTCAGCACTTGGAACATAATAGGCAAAACCAGAGCAATAGAGTTTTGTGTTGTGATTTAGTTCAATGGCGGAGTCTCTTAGGTTTTGTGTTGTATGTTAGTTCAGTGGTGGAGTCTCTTAGGTTTTGTGTTGTGTGTTAGGTCAGTGGTGGAGTCTCTTAGGTTTTGTGTTGTGTGTTAGTTCAATGGTGGAGTCTCTTAGGTTTTGTGTTGTTTGTTAGTTCAATGGTGGAGTCTCTTAGGTTTCCTTGGTACTGTGAACAGAAACCCGCTCTGGCGTTTCCTGGCAGGAGGCTCAAGTATCTTGCAGAATCCAATGACAGGGATGATGCATTTGGGTCTTAGGAATAGAACAAAAAACGAGCATATGGAGAACTACAAAGTTCCCTCTCCTCATGGGTTTCTCTGTCTGCTTCATTCTTCTTTCTTGCTCACACTGGCTTCCTGTGTTTCTTACTTAGTACATATGGCAGAACATGGCTACAGCTACTTCTAAATTTTGCATTTACGATCTAGATAGGCGGGGAGAGATTGATATCAGGCTCCCAGTCCCAGTTCCAGAATTCCTTTGGAAGGAAATTACTGGTCCAGCCAGGGTCAGCTGTCCACTCAGGGATTGTGGCCAGAAGTGTGGTCATGTTGCAGGAATGTGGCAGTCACTATTAAGCCTGTGGATGGGGGCAAGGAGGGTAGTCTCAGGAAACAGATAAAGGTCAGTGATCCAGCACGTGGCCACTGCTAGGGTGGTGTGAGCAAGGGATGGGCCTGTGCCCTTGTAGCTTGGTGTGTTGTTGGTTATTGCTTTAGTAGCAGTGGAATAATGAACACTGACTCTTGCTTTTCTCATGACTTTCATTGCCCTGTTTTCCTTGACATCTGCTCAGCACTTGACATGTTTCAGATAACCATTTTCTCCTCATTTGATTTGACATGTTGACCCCTATTTTCTTGTAGTAAATATAAAGTGAGGATGGGTAGGTATTTCACCGTGAATGTTTGCTGAGCAGAAGCCATTGTGATGTGACAAATATCTGAACTAGTGAGTGAGTAGAGTCCATGTGGTAACCATATTTTCTAAACTCTAAATCAAAATACGTGGTGAAATAAGAGATTTTTTTCCTGATTAAAAAAATGTATAGTATTTCATTAAACATTTAACAAAAAAAGTTAAAAAACAACATAAAACTAGACTGTTAAGCACATATGGACATAGTATGTATCCTATTCCAGGGAGGAGGGCATCCATAGTAAATAATAATAGCTAACTTTTACTGGGTGCATCCCATGTGCCAGGCGCTGTGTTAAGCCCATTATGTGCCTTTTCTTATTTAATCCTCAAGATGATTTTATGAAACTAGATGTTAAGCTAGATGTTCATAAAACTAGACTGTTAAGTACATATGGACACAGTATGTATCCTATTTCAGGGAGGAGGACATCAATAGTAAATAATAATAGCTAACATTTACTGGGTGCATCCTGTGTGCCAGGCACTGTGTTACATCTTTTATGTACCTTTTCTTATTTAATCCTCAAGATGATTTTATGAAAATATCCTCTGATTTGAAAGATGAGGGATCAGATATATGTGCACCCTGGTTCGCCACTCTCCACAGCCCTTCCATTCATCCTCATTGTGCTACATCACCTCTCTCAGGCTCTGTTTAGGAAGGTGTAGAAGGACCAGTAGATAGCCTCCATGGAAATCACAACAGGCTAATTTAGTTTTTCAGAGGAAAAGCTAGCATATCAGCTAACCAATCAGTAAATGATAATACTAATTAAGTAGAAAGAGGGTAGACATCCCTATTTATACCCTTGTGATGCCCCTTTTTCTTTTTACCTGCTGTAAGCATTTGTATTACAAAATTGTAGATATGACTGAGTACTATCGGGAAGACTCTGCATTTATTGATGGACTACAGGGTCTGTGAATGAGGAAGGCCTTGTACGCTGAGTGGGAGCACTTATCAGTTGGGCCTAACCAAGTCCAGGCTTCTTTCTCTCACCTAACAAAACATCTGGAGATAGGTGGTCCTTATCTCTTTCTGTTCTGCCATCTCCAGCATGTGGCTTTCATCCCTATCATTGAAGATGGCTCTTTGGCTTTCAGCTTCACATCTGGTCATAACTCGTGTCAAACTGATTATAACTCTTACCCCTACACCTAACTCTGCCCCTCTACAAATACTGCAGGACTGCCTTTGCTGCTTAGAGCATATTCCCAGGTTGGCCTGAATGCTGTAATCTAAATCCTTATGTCTGGGATCTGTGGTTTAAGTTCATGGATATAGTCCTGAGACTTTATGATTAAGGTATATAAGTGCTTTGGCCATGGACTGCCCTAAAGTTCATCAATTAATCTGGCAAATAGAAATATCAGAAAGTATGACAGTTCTTGCAAGCATTTTAGAATCACCTGAAGTCATTCATTTGCTCTTTCCATTAAGATGCCAGATATTGAATTGCTAGGAGAATTTATAAATGCACAACCACTGTTTTCTACGCTTGGAATATGTTTACTTCAAAATATCTGGAGCATAAGCTATCCTGTAGGAGTTTAAATTAGAGGTGTGATGAGCTAGTGATGTTTTTGGTCCTTAGGGTTGCCTGCAGGGCCTGGAGCTGCTGCAGCCCCTGGGCTGTGTGCTTTTGACTGAGAGAACCCCTGTCTAGTTATTGCGGGAGCTATAAAAAGGTTGAGAAGCTCCCTAAGGATACTCATGGCTCTTATGTTATATGTAAAACAGCCAAATCATCAAATCTGGCCATATTTCCTCAGTGACATTTTGAGCAAGATATTAAAGGATGTTTTCTTTACATTATAACGTGAGCAATTTGCTCAAAATTTAAATCGTAGAATTGTTCTTGGACTGTTGTTAAGAAGTGTCCTGTGGTAGAAAGAGCATGAGAGAAGGAATTGTAGGACCTAAATTAAAACCATGCTTTCGTCACTCAGTCTTCCTATGAAAATTCTTTGAAAAGCTCTGTTATGGGTCACAGCCTCACAGGGGAAGCAGTATGCTCTGAGAACAATAATCTGCAGCTGGGTGGGGTGCCAGTGTCTGCAGTACAAGAGGGACTAGTGGGGATTTTAGCAAACGAGAGTGTTTGCCTGACGGAAAGCACAGCTGCTTCTCAGCTCCTCATTGGATTTTTAAAGAAGTACTAGAAATCCAGGTTTTCATGTGAAATTTTTCACATGCAAAAATCTTTTTAAAAACTTTTCAAGCCAAGCAAAATATCAGCATGGGTAGGAATCCACCCTTTTGTGTGTTATAAACATTAATTTCTTTAGAAAATGATGCATGGCATTTTATAATATGTATCGGCGAGGTTTCCAATTAGTAAAAGCATTTATTTATATTAGGGTTGCCTTCTTCATTTTGTCCCCTCAGAAATTTCTACTTCATGTTCTTCACTGAAAGGTTCTTCCCTGAATATGTTGAGAGAAAAATCTCTCCATGACTCTGCCTCTATCAAACAGAAACTCATGAGGAGAGTCTCTTTTATTAGTTAGGATAAGATTAAGTCATAACTTCTATTTAAGAAACAGAAATGCAGCTGCAAGCCTAAGGAAAGGAGAGTTTATTGTGAGCCTACAGGAAAACTCCTGGACCCCAAGGACAGGGAATGTGACTGAACCTTATGACGTCAAGGCTTGGGAACAGGAGGCACTTGAGGACTATGCAGAGCTGTATTGTCTGATGTGGTAGCCACTAGCCAAGTATGGTCATTTACAGTTAATTAAAATGAAATAAAATTAAAAAGCATTTAGTAGCTCCAGCTACATGTCAAGTGCTCAGAAACCACAGGTGACTAGTGGCTATCATATTACTGCAGATAATAGAAAGTTTCCATCATTGCATAAACTTCTGCTGGGCAGTGTGGACAGGAGTGTGAAGTGGGAGGTCTAGTTAAAGGTTAGACTAAATGATGGTGGTGCCTGAACTGAAGCATTGGCAGCAGAGATGCAGAGAAGGATTTCAGTTACGATGGCAGGTTACCCTGGGGCAGCAGCATTGTGCAGGGCTTAACTAAGACTGAGGATTGGTGTCGGATTTGAGTCCCTGCTCTATCATTTCTTAGCTGTGTAGTATTAGACAAGTTACTTTAGGCTCCTACACTGACAAATGGGGATCATTGAAGCCTTAGGAATGGATGCAATAATCCAGCGAAAATAGGTAGAATGAAAAAGGAGGAGGATTAGCAGTGTGATCATAGAAAATGCCGGGAAGCTTGCAGGGAGGAACGTCAGTTGGGGAAGATCTCAGAAAGAGATGGGTACTAACCAGGGTTCTAAAGATGAGTGGATTCTGGGTTTTAGAATTAGTCAGTGTCCAGTGGAATAAAATTTATCTCAAAAGGTTGTGAGGATGAAGGGATGATTCATATGAGGATTTAGTAAAGAGCCTGATAATGTAGTGAACATTCTATAGATGTTAGTTGTTTTTATTAAGAATCCATCCTTGTAAGGTGAATGTTCAGTATCAAATAATAGAGAATCATGGTGGATGTGGATTGTACAAACGTGGAGAATTTTCACCAAAAAGAATTAAAACTTAAGGGCACCCTGATAGAAATTTTGAATGTGAAGAAAATAATTTCGGGTGTACATGAAAAAGTTTTGCTCTTGTGTACACAGTCCTTACTTGTGCAACATTGATGGCGGTCAGCTGCCTCCTGCATGCCCCCCACTGGGGATCGAGCCCACAACCCGGGCATGTGCCCTGACTGGGATTCAAACTGGGACCTTTCAGTCCATGGGACGATGCTCAATCCACTGAGCCATATCAGCTGGACTTCTCATTTTAAATAAAAAAGCACAAGGTAGAGACTGCAAAAGGCAATGTTGGGTGGTAAAGAAAGCCAGATAGACCTACTTGGATTACATCCCAGCTCTTCCACTTACTAGCTGTGTGACTTCTTTCACAGAGGTTAAAGTCATTTTTTTTTTTTTTAATCCTCACCCGAGGACATTTTTCGATATTTTGTTCAGATAGAGTTGGAGGGAGAGAGAGAGAGAAACATCGACATTAAAGGGACACATTGATTGGTTGCCACTTACATGACCCAACCAGGGCTGGGGACAAACTGCAACCGAGGTACGTGCTCTTAGCAGGAACTGAACCCGAGTCTCTACGGAGCACAGGCTGATGCTCTAACTGCTGAGGCAAACTGGCCAGGGCTAAAGTCATTTTTAAAATGTGCTATGATGTTTGTGAAGATTAAAGAACAGAAGTAGTTGTGTGTAAAGCTCCTGGCACATGATAGGATTTTTACATGTTAGAAAATGCATGAATTTAGTCGTCTCCAATTCAGAAGTTCAGGAGAATTGTTTTTTGGTGGGGACTTCATATCTCTAGTTCCAACTATGGTGTCAGGCACATTATAAGCACCCAGTAGCTGTGCATTAAATTAATGATCTATGAATATATAACTGTTTCTATATGTAGAGAAGTTGTTTAGGGGTAAAGCAATTATTTCTATAGCTTATTTACCTTTAATGAAACACCCAAACCAGGTATTATTGTAACTAGTTATTTGGGAAATGAGCACTCTGTAAATGGTAGCTCTTATGATAATCCAGAAACTAGATTTTAAAGTAACAGAGTAGGAAATTCACCTTTCACAATGGAGCTGTCATTTGACCTTTTAAAAAGATATGCAGAGTGGGGCAAAAGTAGGTTTCTGGATTCTGGATTCTAGAATTGGTCCTCTTGTGCACATAAGGAAAGCACATTGGATTGAGAGCATGGGCATTGAAGTCAGACCTGGGTTCAGCAACACCATTTATAGCTTTTAACACTTAAGCTCTCAATTACCTGGGTCTTTGTTTCCTTATGTGCAGAATGGGCAGAGTAATAGGTTTATATCATTGAGATGTGAACAAGAAGGTCACAACAAAACTGTAAATGCACTATTGAAATGAGAGGGAACTAGAATCTCTTTTGTATTTAGAATCATTTTGTTTAAAAAAATTGCAAATATAATAATACTAGAACTCACACTACGCCACCATATTTTCAGTTTTTTAATAAAATTATGCACTTTATATAATAAGATTAAGAGATACTTGCCTGTATTATCACTCTTTTGTTTTAATGTTTTTTTTTCCCCCTTTTATTGATTTTAGAGAGAGAGGAACTGAGAGGGAGAGAGAGATAGAAACGATGAGAGACAACATCGATTGGCTGCCTCCTGCATGCCCCCATTGTGGATCTGGCCCACAATCTGGGCATGTGTCCTGACCGGGAATCGAACCAGCGGTCTTGTGGTGCATGAGTCAATGCCCAACCACTGAGCCACACCAGCCGGACTGTTTTAATATGTTTTTAATGATTTTTTTTAGAGTGAGGGAAGGGAGGGGGAGACAGAGAGATACATGGATCGGCTGCCTCCTGCACGCCCCCTACTGGGAATCGAACCTGCAATCCGGGCATGTGCCCTGACCCAGAATCAAACCAACCAGGGACCTCATGGTGCATGGCATGACACTCAACCAACTGAGTCACACCAGCCAGGGCTGTCACTCTTACTTCATGATTCACAGTAACTACCTAAATGACAAAGTAATCATTTTTTCACCATTTTACTGTAGAGGTTGTTAGTTTCTTTTTCACTGAATGGACAAGATGATATATCTTGCTCTCACGTACTGTGATAGAAAGCAGTATCCTCATAGCGCCAGTGATCATTTATTCAGTGATTTCAGCTGTATGAAAAGTAACTGAAAACCAGAAAATAAGCAAAAGTAACCTTTTAGCAGCCAAAATGTGGCATAAAAACTTTGTTCACTTTATATTCTTTCCACCTAGACATACCCTTTATGGACACTTACTTATATACTGATATTACACTGAAATGCCATATTTCATTGCTTTGAAGATCCACATTTATTTCACCTTTAAAGTTTTCTGATGTCAGGATTAGTGCCTAGTAACTATTTTTTGTGCAGGATTCAGTGAGTTGGCTGGGGTGGCAGGTGGACCAGCCTGGACTTGTTCACATGGCAGAAAGGCAGCATCAAGAGTGAGGGCCAGCCCCAGTGTGCATGTACTTTTCCAGCTTCTGTATGAGTCACTTTTGCTCATGTCCCATAAGCTAAAACAAGTTATAAGGCCAAGCCCAGAGTCAAGGAGTGGAGAAATAGACTCTCTCTGCCTCTTCATGAGAGGAGCAATCAAGTCACATTGCAAAGGGGTGGGATTTATGAAGGCATTTTTACAAATAATTTACCATGATAGTACAATAAAAATCATAGTTTAGCCAGTGTAGTTTTCTTTCCCATTCATATGTAAAATCTTATGACCAATGAATGGCATCTTAGAATTGATGAAATATGGTGTATATATTGGGTTTTTAATTAAAACAATATGTATTCAATGTAAGAATTTAAAATAATAAGATTTAATGTGCTTCCCTGTACCTCTTCCCTCACGTTTCAGATTCTAGGGACATCCTCCAAGAATATTTTGGCTAAACAGTGCCCCTTCCCTCAAAGACACTCCCATCCTAATTACCAGAAATTATGAATATGTTACCGTACATGGTAAAAGGGACTTTGCAATGTGATTAAGTTAAAGGCCTTGAGATGGGGAGATTGTCCTTGATTATTGGGATGGGCCCAGAGTAATTAGAAAAGTTTTTAGAAGAGGGAGGCAGAAAGATTAGAGACAGGATAATGCGATGTGTAGGCGGAATCAGAGATTGAATTGATGTGACCACAAGTCAGGCAATACTAGCAGCCTCTAGAAGCTGGAACAGGCAAGGAACCAGTTCCTCCCTGAGGCCTCCCGGACGAACCAGATGTTGACGCCTTGATTTTAGCCTCTTAATGAAGACTCGTTTTAGACTTCTGACCTCCGAAACGCAGAGAGAATACATTTGTGGGACTTTTTGTAGTGATTTGTTACAGCAGCAAATGGAAACATATATTTGTTTATTTAATTTTTTACTTTTAAAGAAATACATGGTTTTTGCCTAGGAAGTCAAATAGAATTAAAGGACAGAAAGTAAAATCCCCTTTTTTCTCATCAACTATTCCCACATACTATAGGATACCAATGTAAATAGTTTCTCATGCATTTTTCAGAAATAGTCACATTTATTTTCATGTTTATACACATAAGATCATATAGATATGCATATTATATTCTGCAATTTGCTTATTAAGTGTATTCTTAGACATATTTTCATATCAGAATGTAGTGATCTACCTCATTCAGTACCATGATTTATTTTATCATTCCCTTTTTAGGGGACATTTAGGTTGTTTTCATTTTTTTTTTTTTTAAATCTTTATTGTTGAATATAAAATGTATTACAGATATTCCACATTTTTACCCCATTGACCCCCTCCTCCCCACTCCCGTCCCCCTTCTGCCTTTTCCCACACTATTGTCTGTGTCCATTGGTTATGCATATAAGTTCTTTGGTTTATTCCCCCCCCCCAACCTCTTTCCCTTTGAGGTTTGTCAGTCTAGCAATGAATTTGTGCTTCTTAATCTCTTCACCTTTTTCACCCATTCCCCCAACCCCCCTCCCATCTGGCAACCAACAGAATGTTCTCTGTATCTATGAGAATGTTTCTGTTCTAGGTGTTCATTTTGTTTGTAGATTCCATTGTCGATAGATATGTATTCATTGCCATTTTGTTTGTTCATATATTTTATTTTTTTCTTCAAAAAGACCCTTAATCATTTCATATAATAACAGTTTGGTGGTGATGAACTCCTTTAACTTTTTCTTGTCTGGGAAAGTCTTTATATGGCCATCGATTCTAAATGACAGCTTTGCAGGATAGAGTAATCTTGGTTGTAGGTTCTTGCTTTTCATCACTCTGAATATTTCTTGCCACTCCCTTCTGGCCTGCAGTTTCTTTTGAGAAATCAGCTGACAGCCTTATGGGAACTCCCTTGTAGGTAACTAACTGCCTTTCTCTTGCTGCTTTTAGGATTCTCTCTTTGTCTTGAACCTTTTGCATTTTGATGATGTTGTGTCTTGGTGTGGGCCTCTTGGGGTTCATCTTGTTTGGGACTCTCTATGCTTCCTGGAGTTGTATGTCTGTTTCCTTCACCAAATTAGGGAAGTTTTCTGCCATTATTGTTTCAAACAGGTTTTTGATTTCTTGTTCTCTCTCTTCTCCTTCTTGCACCCCCAAGATGCGAATGTTGGCACGCTTGAAGTTGTCCCAGAGGCTCCTTACACTATCCTCGTTTTTTTGGATTCTTTTTTCTTTTTGCTGTTCTGATTGGGCGTTTTTTGCTTTCTTATATTCCAAATCGATGGTTTGCTTCTTGGGTTTACGTACTCTACTATTGAAGCTGTGTAAATTATTCTTTATTTCAGTTAATGCCTCCTTCAATTCTGACCGTGCATCCATAATTTCTGACTGGTCCTTTTTTATGCTCTAGAGGCCCTCACTAAGTTCATTGAGCATCCTTATAAGCAGTATTTTGAACTCAGCATCTGTTAGGTTGCTTATCTCCATTTCGCTTAGTTCTTTTCCTGGGGTTTTGTTCTGTTCTTTCATTTGGGACTTGTTTCTTTGTCTTCTCATTTTGGCTGCCTCTCTGTGTTTGTTTCTGTGTATTACTTAACGAGAGGTATGGGGCTAGCTGAGACCAGGTGCTGCTTGTTTGAAAGAATTTAGGAAAAACCTGAAACAGGATCCAAGACAGGCCAATCCTATGTTTAAGCAAGTGGCAACAGCTTGGGTGGGCCTGAAAGTTGGGTGGGCCTGAAAGTTGGGTGGGTTGGGGCGGGGCGGGGCCTCAGGGAGTCACCAGGGCAGGGCCACCAGTGTGAGCCAGGTTACTGGAGTCCCAGATATGGCTTCTGTCTGCCGCCCCAGGGAAAGGCTCACCAAAGGAACAAAGGCCTCTGACAGCATGTTTGTCCTGGGGAAAGGCCCCTCTCCAGCCCTCGCTCCAGTGCCAAACAGCTCAGCTCTTCCCTGTATGTCTCTGGTGCCCCTCGAGCTGCCTCCCCTCCAAGCTTAGAGGGAGAGAGTCCCATAAGTCCGTGCGCGGGCCCTTTAAGGAGCTGCCTGGGGCTCCAGCCGCTTCAGCTTCCCTGAGCCTCAGTTCCCGCTGGTTTTTCCAGCCAGAAGTTATGGGGATTCTCTTCCTGGCACTGGAACCCTGAGCAGGGCACCTGGTGTGGGACAGGGACCCCTCAGTCTCAGAAAGGACCTTCCAAGCCAAGGTATCCTCCTGATTTTTATCCGCCATATGTGGGTGTGGGACCAGCCCGTCTCTCCACCGGCCCTCGCGCCTCCGCCCCTCCTACCAGTCTGGATGTGGCTGCTGATTTAATTCCGTAGTTGTAGGACTTCCATTCAGCTTAATTTCAGGCTGTTTGGAATGATGGTTGTTCTGTAGTTTAGTTGTAACTTTGATGTGGTTGTGGGAGGACGCGATACCGCGTTTACCTACCCGCCATCTTGACCGGAAGTCCTATTTTCATTTTTTTTCTTTTGGTTTTCTTTCCTCCATTACAAACAA
The DNA here is from genome assembly GCF_014108415.1 of Molossus molossus. Classification (NCBI taxonomy): domain Eukaryota; kingdom Metazoa; phylum Chordata; class Mammalia; order Chiroptera; family Molossidae; genus Molossus; species Molossus molossus. The sequence goes on from NW_023425403.1 coordinate 96,970,289, forward strand.
TGCTGAAATGAAGTGTGTTCTAAAAATATCATTGACTGTGATCTACAAATATATTTGCTAGCAATTGAATTATTACCGGAATGTCACTGTGTGTATGTGCCTGTGCTGTCGTGAGATTGGTTAAAATGTATCTTCCATTCAAATCTTTGCCTTTAATATGTTACTTAAAAATATTTTTAGGTTATGGAGAGCACATAAAACACAAATATATATCTAAAATGTATTTTTAATTGCACTATTGAAAAGAAAACACATTATGAAATTGAACATTGTTGGCCCCTCAGAAGGACCCTCCTTTGTCCTTTTCTGATTACAACCCCAAAAAGGTACACAGAATTCTGGCTTTTATTTACCTCCGTTCACTTTGAATAGAACTCTAGAAAACTTGGTCATCTGAGCCTCAAAATGTTAGGATTGTGAAAAGAGCTAATTAGAGTATTCTTTTTTTAAAAAAATTCTCATTCGAGGGTATTTTTCTATTTATCTTCAGACAGAGTGGGAGGGAGGGTGGGAGGGAGAAAGAGAGAGAGAGAGAAAGAGAGAGAAACATTGATGTGAGAGAGACATCGATGTGAGAGAGACACACACCGACTGGTTGTCTCCCACACGACCCCACCAGGGCTAGGGATGAACCGCAACTGAGGTATGTGCCTTGACTGGAATCCAGTCTGTGACTCTTTGGTCCACGGGCCAACACTCTAGCCGCTAAGCCAAAATGGATAGGGCAGTTAAGGTATTCTTAATAATGTGATCGAGAATTGACAGTTTGTGGCCTGGCTGGTTTGGCTCAGCAGTTAGAGCGTTGACCCAAGGACCGAATGAATGGTCTTCGGTTCATTCCTGGTCAAGGGCAGGTACCTGGATTGCAGGTTCGATCCTCAGCCCTGGTCAGGGTCATGCAGAAGGCAGTCAATCCATGTGTGTCTCTTACATTGATGTTTCTCTTTCCCTCCCTCTGTTCCACTCTATCTAATAATCAATGAAAAAATATCTCGGGAGAGGATTAACACAAAATAAAAGTTTAAAAAAAAATTGACAGTTCACCTTAGGAAAATTATAGAAAGTGGATATAAGAACTAAAAACAAAGTGAGAGTTTGGGACAGTTAGTGTTAAAATGGCAATCCTCTGTGTAAGACTGTAGCACCTGGAACATATGTATATTAGGCATAAAAAATGTTAATTTTTGTTTAAGAACACAAGAAAGTATATCAGAAAGACTACCATAAAGGTGAGTGAAAGAAAAAAAAGTAGCCTAGCCGGTATGGCTCAGTGGTTGAACATTGACCCATGCACCAGGAGGTCATAGGTTCTATTCCCTGTCAGGGCACATGCCCAGGTTGTGGGCCCGATTCCTAGTGGGGGGCATGTAGGAGGTGGCCAATGATGTTTATCTCTCTCTCTCTCTCTCTCTCTCTCTCCTTTCCTCTCTCTAAAATCAGTGAAGGAAAAAAAAAAAAGTAGAATTTGAAAAGACAGCTGTCTGTTGTCTGTTACCTTGAAGATTCATTCGAAGGGATGGCCTTAATGTGCTGGGATGTCACATATATATGCCTTCATTATGGTGTGTCAGGCAACCTGATCTTGAGTCTTAAAAGCTGAATTGACTCAAAGGGAGGCTTGATTTACAGCAAGCCCTGAAAATTGAGTTCTTTGTCTATCCTGTTTTGTAAACTCCCCAAAGGAGGCTTTTCTGATCAGTGCTGATCAACTTTGGAATTGAATCTTAGGGACATATAATTCTTGTCTTTTTTTCTGACTTATACCCAAACCCAGAGGGTAGCACTAAAAATGGCAAATATGAGTTCCTGCTGGAAGAAAGTCTTGGCCAGGTGGTGAGTGCATGGAGATGGGTGTGCCTAGGTAGGAAGGTAATCCCCCCAGAGCTACATATTTGGAGGGTGCTATAGCCCTTCCAGATCTAGCTTGTGGTCCTCAGAATACACTGCTGTGAATTTCTTGTGCAGGACTCAGATCCTGCATAAGGACACAGGTTCACAGGAGCTACCTGAATAAGTATTAAGTGCTACTGCCACTTTAGTAAAAGTTTTCTGTGGTGTAGTGTGGAGCCAGCCAGTCCCCATACTTTGGAAATATTTTTAGTTTGTAATGATAAAGCATAGATAGATTTTTTTTTTTTTAATCCTCACCCAAGGATATGTTTCCATTTATCTTCAGATAGGGAGGGAGGGAGAGAGGGAGAGAGAGAGAAACATCAACGTGAGAGGGACACATCGACTGGCTGCCTCCTGCATGTCCCTGGCCCTGGTCAGGGTCTAACTGCAACTGAGGTACATGCCCTTGACCGGAATCGAACCTGCGACTCTTGGGTCCACGGGCTGACACTCTAACTGCTGAGCCAAACAGGCCAAGACCATAGATATGTTTATTTCTTTCATCAATTCAATGCCTGAAGAGCCTTTTGTACCAGATATGATCAGTGGAACCAAAAACAAATTTCTAAAGTCAAAGTATTGAGTCCTCAGTCCTATACCCTCTCCATGTTAAAACACCATCTTTTTTAAAAAATGAATACCACATAGTTTATTAATCTGACCACTGCTCCAAGATGTAACAGCCAAAACCAAATTGCCATGGCAATCTTCTGTGTTCCTTTCTCTCCATCTTGATTTCTTATTTCGGTGGATCCTCAGACCACCTTTCACTCCCTTCTGACAGTCACTGTTACTGTGATCTACACCTTACCCAGCCAGCCAGTTCCTCCTCAATATTTCCAACCAATCCAGCCCACATTCCTTTTCATGGAACAGCATTGACAGCTTCAGTGTTCTCTTTTAGACCCTGTTGGAAGGAAGCAGTTAGAGGGCATGTGGGGCAGAGTTTATAAAGCCCGCAGTAGCGTGCAGTAACATTCTTGGCCTTCAGATTCACTCACTGCTCATTCACTGACTCATGCAGAGCAACTTCTAGTCCTGCAATCACCATTCATGATAAGTGCCCTATATAGGTGTATCCTTTTAAAATCTTTTATACTGTATTTTTACTATGCCTTTTCTGTGTTTAGATACACAATAATTAACATTGTGTTATAATTGCCTGCAGTATTCAGTTTGGTAACATGCTGTAAAAGTTTGCAGCCTAGGAGCAATAGGCTATACTGTTCATATAGCCTAGGTGTGCAGTAGCCTATACCATCTGGGTTTGTATAAGTCCACTTTATGGTGTTTGCACTATGATAGAATCACTTAAGGAACGTTTCTTAGAACATAACCCTATTGTTAAGCAGTACATGACTGTATAGATATTGATCCTATTTTCGCTTTGCCCTTTGCAAGTATCATTTTCAGAAATGATAACTGAAATATGATTCTGTTTCTTGGCATTCATTCAGACTTGGGGGAAAAACAGGTGAGTGCCTATCAACATTTTTTTCCCTAGATTAATTTTTTTATTTGTGGGTGGTATGGTAAAAAGGGAGAAATAAACATGTGTTCTGATCATTTGAGTTCAACATATGCTGATGATCAAGAATGCTTGTCTTTAGTCCAGCCGGTGTGGCTCAGTGGTTGAGCGTTGATGCATGCACCAAGAGGTTGCCCGTTTCATTCCTGGTCAGGACACATGCCCAGGTTGTGGGCCCGATCCCCAGTGGGGGGCATGCAGGAGGCGGGCAGTCGATGTTCTCTCTCATTGATGTTTCTATCTTTCCCTCTCTCTCACTTCCTTTCTCTAAAATCAGTAAAGGAAAAACTTTAAAAAAAAAGAATGCTTATCTTCAGAAGTAGTTAGTTATACAGCTAAACACCAACAAGGCAGATATTTTGCTTTGCTCACTGTGATATGCCCAGTGCTTAAAATAGTGCCTGGCGCATGTTCAGAAAATATAGCTAACTATAGAATGGAAATATATATTGGCAGTAAAATTGATTGCTGTTGCTTTATATAGTCAGTCTGCATATATATGAAAAATGCATAGCCCAGCCAGTATGGCTTAGTGGATTGAATGTCGTCCCATGGACTGAGAGGTCTCGGTTCGATTCCTGGCTGGGGCACATGCCGGGGTTATGGGCTCGATTCCCGGTGTGGGGCATGCAGGAGGCATCCGATCAATGTTTCTCTTTCACATTGATATTTCTATCTCTCTCCTTTCCACTCTCAAAAAAATAAAAAAATAAAAATAAATGCATATATTCTAATAGTGGTTCAGAACCTTACATTCTATTATTATGATATGAATGGTGGTCATTACAGTTTGGTGTTTTGTTAATTTCCTTGATTGAGTGATTGATTTTAGAGAAAGAGGAAGGGAGAGGGAGAGAAAGATAGAAACATCAATGTGAGAGAACTTTAGTTGGCTGCCTCCCGCATGCCCCCTACTGGGGATTTGACCCATAACCTGGGCATGTGCCCTGACCGGAAATCGAAGTGGTGAACTTTTGGTGCATGGGTTGATGCTCAACCACTGAGCCACACTGGCCAGGCGAATTTCTTTTATTTTCAATGAATCTATTTCATCATTGAGATTTTGGAGAACTATGTTTCTTCAATACACAACACTGTCCTTGAATGAATAATGATCTCTTACATCTGTAAAGCATTTTCTATCTACTTTACAGTTTTTCATGCTTTATCATTTGATCCTCACTACAGTACTGTTGAAATAAGGGATTCCTGACATTTGGTTTTCTGCCCAGTTGTCTAACTTCTTTCTTGATGACTGAACCCGTTTTATTCATCTCTACCCCACATGACTCAGAACTAAATCTTGATTAGTCTAAGCCTGTTACAGTAAGTTCTTTCTCTTTGCCAGGGATTGGTTTAGGAATAGGCACGCGACCCAGTCGGCTTGGGGTAGGGGAGGGAGGTCCATCTGGGAAAAGTTTCCCCCCTTTTAGAAAGAAACAAGCCCTCTTTTTCTGTTGCCTGTTGTCATGATTAGATGTGATCACCTGGAGATGCTATAGCAGTTTTGTGATTATAAGGAGAGGTAGCCTGAAAATAAGTTAACAGTTGAATATATTGGAAGAGAAAGAGATATAATACCAGCTATCAAATGGACCAACCCTGGAGCTGCCTTACTGCTTGACTTCTTAGTGGAGAATACATTTTTCTTATTCTAATTGAGGGCATTCTAACCGATATTGGTATTGTTATTGCCATTTTTCTGGCAAGGAAACAGACTCATAAAGCTTTAAATGGAATGATCATCATTAGACAGTGACTTCACTATTCAGGCCAGGAGAATTAAAACATACTGTTTCCTTGTCTAGCCGTCTTCCTGTTCTGCTGAGTATATGTAAACAGCCTTGCCTCCCCTGCTTGGGGACGGAACTGGATTATCAAATTTAGATATGTGTGTTTTGAAATGCATTTTAGGCCCTGGCCGGTTTGGCTTAGTGGTTGGAGCATCGGCCCGAAGACCATTGAGTTGCGGGTTCAATTCTGGCCAAGGGTACATACCTCAGTTGCGGTTCATCCCCGGCCCTGGTCGGGTAGTGCAAGAGGCAACCAGTTGATGTGTCCCTCTCACGTCGATGTTTCTCCCTTTCTCCCTCTATCTTCCTCCCACTCTATCTGCAGATAAATAGAAAAATATCCTTGGGTGAGGACTAAAAAAAAATAAAAAGAAATGCATTTTAGACAATTCCTAATTTATTTGGTAGTTTATTACCTGTGACAAATAGTGCTTTGATATTCCCACTGATATTGTTTTCTTAACTTGGCTGCATAAATTAGAACTTTATTTACAAATCAGCAACTGAAGAGAAGTCCTTTTATAATTAAATTTTAAAATTGTTTTATGAATATACATTTCAAAAAGCTTGTTAAACTCTGCCTAAATTTGTGGATATATATTTTGAAAGTTGTGTTAAATTCTGAGAAGTGATATGGTTCATTTACCAAGGAATTACAATAATAATTGACCAAACAATTGGATTGAATGGGAGTAGGGGCTGTATATCTGACTTCAGAAGCTGTATTGACATTTGTCAATGTAGAAAGTTTATGGTTGACCATGTACATGATATTCTTTGCACTGTTACTCTTTGTTGACTCTCTTCTCTGCATCCCACCTCTTTCTTCTCTCATCTTCCTTTCCAAACTCTTAGAGGTAGAGGGTACGGAGACTCATCGGTAGCATGTGGTACATTCCTTCTTATTGCAGAGGCGAATCAGGATCAGGTTCAATCTGAGTAAAGGAGTTTATTCATAGTTGAAGAATTCAATTAAAAAACAGTCTGTGGGCTGCAGTGTTGGTGGCCACCACCCTCATGACATCAGTGGAGATGCAGTGGAGTGCCTGGCTAGTTAAGAACTAAAAGGAAAACACTTCAATTAAAAAGATCATTTGACAAGGAAAAAAAAAAAGAAAAACATTTTATGTAAAAGACACTTTGATGGCTGAGGGTTAGGGTTTTGTTTCGTTTAGTTTTGTTTTAAATATTTTTTTATTTTTTATCCTCACCCGAGGACATTTTTGCAGTTATCTTGAGGTAGACCGGGAGGGAGAGAGGGAGGAAGAGAGAGAGAGAGAAATATTGATGTGAGAGAGACACAGACTGGTTGCCACCCACACGACCCCAACCGGGGCGGGGACAAACTGCAACTGATGTACGTGCCCTTAGCGGGAACCGAACCCGAGACTCTCTTTTCCGCGGGCCGATGCTCTAACCGCTGAGCCAAACTGGCCAGGGCTAGTTTAGTTTTGTTTTAAGGAAATTATTCTTGGTGGAAGCAGTGGTGGCTGGTAAGGGGAAGCTGCAAAGATGACTAAGATGGTTTTCAGCCACTTACCTTCCCCCTTTCCCCAAACTGAAGTGACTGCCATGTTTGAGAGGACCTCCTTGGTGACCAGAACTTGTTCTTGCCTCCACCTTTTGGTTCCTTCTTCAGGGTTGGAGGGTTGGTAGATGAAATGAGAGGCCTCAAATAGGACCAGCATATATATATATATATATACACACACACACAACACACACACACACACACACACACACATTAATTTGGTATTAATTTTATAACTTTAAGTACATAAAGGTTTATTTCCACAGACCTGAGGAAATGAATAGAAGTTACAGGACAATCTCTCTTCCCACCAAAGAAAGTTGCATATTTTGGGAAGTGCTTGTCCTAGAGGGAAAAACTGAAATTCAAATTAGCAGTGCTGTGCAAGTTTCTTACATAAGACTTAAAACTTGCCTGCAGTAGAGATCAGGTACCTGGACAGAGGCCACAAAGCTCTTGAGCAGGACAGGGCAAAGGGGACAGTGAAGATGGATCACAGGCATAGCGTGGAAGGAATGCCAGATTGCTTGGAATGCTTTCTCTTTTTCAGTCATCTCTGTAGGAAGTGCTGGGCAGGGATCCCAGAGAAAGGGTCCAGGACTCCTTAAACTAGCCTGGGTGCAGGACATGGCCACGGCAGGTAAGGAGAACCTACTGTTTCAGATTTAGGCAGACCCAGGATGGATGCTGATAGGAAACAGTTTTGCTTGGAATGCTAGATGGCCAAGCTTTGGCCTTTGGTCCAGTACAACCCTTGCTTCAATTTAGGACCTGCGTTTTGAGACTGTTCTTCCTGGTAGCAGATTGGTTAAATAGTACCCTCAGCTTGTTTTTCTCTCTAATCTAGTGAAATACTTTGAAGAATTTGATCTTGGACAATGGTGGAGCTTTCAGTGGGCACCTTGTGAGATGTTTTCTTAACTTTTAATTTCATTTAAAACTACAAGTAGGCCCAAATTCTTGGGAATTGGTTAATGAAAATATAAAGTTTCAATCTTATATAATTATTAAGAATTTCTCCAACGCTGTGATGATTTTTTTTTCACTGAAAAATCTTTTGTCCCTAAAATTTGATTTCACAACTAAAGTGATGGTGTGTGGTATCCTGATAAGGGTAATTTAACATCAGAGATTAGTGCAGGTGACACCATATGTTGCTGGTTATTGACATCTCCTTAAGGGTACTCTGAGATTTCTGTTTGAAGTGCTTAATGATTTGCTTTCTCCCTTTTAAATCAATATAGCTATGAATAGAGAACTTGCCCTTCAGATGGGCATAACTTTTCTTCAAGAGACCATCTTAAATAATGGAAGTGGAAAGAGTGTTTTAAAATCTCTATGAAGATGTTGAATAAACTATGAAATGTAGTTTAGATGTTATATTCCTCTGTAATTAACAGAAAACTTCACTCATTAATAATGTCTCAAATGTGTAAAGGGGTTATTTTTCTCTTATAAGAAGAAGCCCAGAGGTAGGCATTCCAGGACTGGTTAAAGTCATGAAAGACCCAGACTACTTCTGCCTTTCCATTCAGCCATCCTTGAGTGATCTTCTCACTTCAAAGTCAGCATTGCATCTGTCTTCCAGGCAGGAAAATGGGGAAGGACCCAAGGCAAAACAAAGGAAGTTACCAGCTGCGCCTGTTCTCTTTCAAAGAGCTTACTGGAAGCTCTGTTCTGTGACTTCTGCTTACACATCATTAACCAGCACTGTGTCATAACTTCTACACCCTAGCTATACATGAGGATGACTGGGAAATGTAATTGTTTTGGGTGTGGCATGTTGTTACCCTGAACACAGTTGGAATTCTGATGGAAAATCTTTGGAAAAGAATTATGTGTTTGTTGTTTCTAAACTAATGGGACTTAGGGGGAATAAAATGAACATTTATTGAAAACCTGCATATTGGATGCTGTGCTGGTTGCTTTTAGGGGCATTATGTTATGTTAGCCTTTAGCGTTCAGAGAGATAAGTTGTACACACATTTATAGAAAAGAATAAAATAAGTATCAGATGGATTTAAAGAGCTAAAAAAACAGGTTTAATTGTATTCTTTGTGGAAATGTTCTCACAGTCTATCTGTTAAGCTTAGAATTGATTTAAAGGACTGTGTCTTAAACCCAGATATAATGGGAAAGTTTAACAAATGCAGTTATGTTATTTTTTAAAAATCTATATGTTGAAACCAGTATTCATAAATGAAAGCTTGGAGAAAATATTTGCAACATAGATTAAAAAGTCTTAATTTTCATAATAGATACAAAAGCTCTATAAATAAGTAATAAAATATTATTAAAAGCAAAATTATGGACAGGCAGACACTTTTGCAAAAAACATACAGATAGTCAAAAAATGTTGTAACAGCCCAGCCAGTGTGGCTCAGTGGATTGAGTGTTGTCCTGTGGACTGAACTCCCAGTTCAGTTCCCAGTCAGGGCACATGCTGGGGTTGTGGGCTTGATCTCTAGTAGGGGGCGTGCAGGAGGCACCAATTGGTGTTTCTCTCTCACATTGATGTTTTTATCTTGCCCTTCCTCTTTCTCTAAAAAAAAAAAAAATCAAAAAATATTTAAAAAAAAATGTTGGAACAAAATAATTAAAGCAATGTAAATTAAAAGAAAATCTTCTTTTTATTCCCAGCTTGGTATACTTTGAAAATTTGACAATATCCAGTTTTGTAAGGATCTAGGGAGAAAAGCCACTTTCACATGTTATTGGTAGTCCTGTAGAGCAGTTTGATAGTACCCATCAAAATGTGAAACGTACATACCTTTGACTGCAGACTGACTTCTTGGGGCAAAATTTATGGAAATATTAGCATGATTGCATAAGGATGTTTATTGTAGCATTACAATTAAATTAAAATGTGGAACAAGCCAAGATGTCCATCACTTGGGTCATTATTAAATACATTCTGTTGTGGCCATACAATGCAGTTAACTGGAAAGTTGTCAATGGACCATTAAGTAGGAAAGTTGCAAGGTAATATGTATAGTATTTTTGTGATACGTCTTCCACTTAAGAAAAAAGCATCTATGTATGCATATAAGAGAATCGGGGTAAGCCCTAGTTGGTGTGGCTTAGTGGTTAGACCGTCAGCCTGTGCACTGAAGGGTTGAAGGTTTGATTCCTGGTCAAGAACATGTGCCTGGGTTGCAGGTTTGCTCCCCACCCTGGTCGGGGCACATGCAGGATGCAACCAATCAATGTGTCTCTCTCTCACATCGATGCTTCTCTCTCTCTCTGTCTCTCTCTCCCCCCACCTCCCTTCTACTCTCTCTAAAAGTCAATGGAAAAAAATATCCTTGGGTGAGGATTTAAAATAAAAAAAGAAGGGGAAAAATGAGAAACATCTGTAACAAAAACAAATTAATAAATAATAAATAAATAAACAAACAAACAAACAAAAATAAAAGAAGAATATGGGTAAGAGGCCTGATGATTTTTCACTTTTTATCCTTACCCGAGGACAAATTTTTTTCTTTTTCTTTTTTTTCATTTATCTTTAGATAGAGCAGGAGGGAGAGAGGGGGGAAGAGAGAAAGAGAAACGTCGATGTGAGAGAGACACATTGACTGGTTGCCACCCCCACGACCCCAACCGGGGCCGGGGACAAACTGTAACTGAGGTACATGTCCTTAGTGGGAACCGAACCCGGGACTCTCTGGTCCGCAGGCCAATGCGCTAACCACTGAGCAAAACTGGCCAGGGCGATTTTTCACTTTTTATAGGTAGGTATTATTTGAATTTTTTGTAAAGGTGAATTACATGCATATATGTTGATTTTGTTTTTTATCCTCACCCGAGGACATTTTTCTATTTTTTTGTTCAGATAGAGTAGGAGGGAGAGAGAGAAAAAGAAACATGGACGTGAAAGGGACACATCGAGTGGCTGCCACCCGCATGACCCAACCAGGGCCGGGGACAAACTGCATCCGAGATACGGGCCCTTAGTGGGAACTGAACTCGGGTTCCTCTGGACCGCAGGCCCACGCTCTAACCGCTGAGCCAAACTGGCCAGGGCCTGAGGATATTTTTACATCTATCTCCAGATAGAGCGGGAGAAGAAAGAGAGAGAGAGGGAAACATCAATGTGAGAGAGACACATCGAGTGGCTGCCACCCGCATGACCCAACCAGGGCCGGGGACAAACTGCATCCGAGATACGGGCCCTTAGTGGGAACTGAACTCGAGTTCCTCTGGACCGCAGGCCCACGCTCTAACCGCTGAGCCAAACTGGCCAGGGCCTGAGGATATTTTTACATCTATCTCCAGATAGAGCGGGAGAAGAAAGAGAGAGAGAGGGAAACATCAATGTGAGAGAGACACATCGAGTGGTTGCCACCCGCATGACCCCAACTGGGGCCAGGGACAAACTGTGACTGAGGTACGTGCCCTTAGCGGGAAATGAACCCAGGACTCTCCAGTCGGTGGACCAGCACTCTAACTGCTGAGCCAAACCGGCTAGGGCTTGTTTTCTGGGAGTGGTAGGGGTGCCCGAGATGTGATAAGGGAGAAAACAGTCTGGATTAGTGAACAATGTAAATCATAGAATATTGGAAAAGAAATACTATTTTTCAACTACCCTGTGTGAGTCAGGATAGGCTAGATTTCATTATAGTTACAGACAACATCCAGTCTCAGGAGCTTCACCACAGAGATTGATTTCTTACTCATGGTCATGACTATTGAGTGTTATCTGTGGGCTCTACTAACAGCTGGTGAGCTCACAGAGACTCCACCAACTTGGGAAAGGGGCCTGGCAGATTCTGCCCTGGCTTTTAAAGACTTCTTCCCAGGAATGACAAACATCACTTTCACTTCATCAGTCAAAGCAAGTCTCATGGTCATGCCTGAATTAAAGCATGCTGGGAAGTGCCATCCTACTATGTATTCAGGAGGAGAATTCACAGTATTTGTGAACACCCTAATCAGAATATTTGTGAACACAGCACTTGAAAAGGTACTGGAGATGAACTTCTAGGTGTCTGGCATATAGTTATGTGTTTTAATTTTTATAGATACAGTAATTTACACTAATCTAGATTCATTTTTAAGACATGTAAGAAATGATTTGATATTTTTTCTTTATTGATTTTAGAGAGAGAGGAAGGGAGAGATAGAAACATTGATGAGAGAGAACATCTATTGGCCACCTCCTGCATGGCCACCTCCTGCATACCCCTCACTGGGGATTTGACCCACAACCCCAGCATGTGCCCCGACCAGGAATCAAACCGGCGACCTCTTGGTGCCTGGGTCGATGCTCAACCACTTAGCCACACCAGCCGGGTGCATATTTTTTTCTTTTATTAAGAATTTATTTTTTAGAGATGCATAAGGTTCATAGCACAATTGAGAGGAAGATACAGAGATTTCCCATATACTGCCTGTTCCCATACATGTGTAGCCTCTCTCATTATTAACATCCCATATCAGTTGTACAACCAGAGTGGTACAATTTGTTATAATTGATGAACCTACATTAACACAGCATAATCATCCATGGCCCATAGTTTACATTAGGGTTCACTGTTGTCCTTGTATATTCTTTTTTTTTTTTTGGTACGTGCCCCTAGCAGGAACCGAATCCAGGACTTTCTGGTTCTGAGGCCGACGCTCCAACTGCTGAGCCAAACTGGCCAAGGCATGTCTTTGTATATTCTGAAGGTTTGGACAAATGTACAGTGACATGTTTTTATCATTGTGGTATCATTTTCACTGCCTTAAAATCTTCTGTACTCTGCCTAGTCATCCTTAGCCACCACCACCCAGTGGCAACCATGGCTCTTTTTGGTTTTGTGTTTTTCCAAGTGTCATATAGTTATAATCATATAGTATCTAGTCTTTTCAGATTGGCTTCTTTCATTTTTAAATATGCATTTAAGTTACCTCCATGCATTTTCATGGTTTGATAGCTCATTTGTTTTAAGCACTGAATAATATTCTATTGTTTGGATGTACCACAATTTATCTGTTCATCTATTGAAGGACATTGAGGTTACTTCCAAGGTTTGGCAATTATGAATATAACTGCCATAAAATTCTCACTTGTTAAGACAGAGCATCAAATTCTAAGCCTCCTACTTTTAGAATTGAACACTCAAAGTCCTAAGTCTTTTCTTTTTATGGATGAATAATACTCCATTATAGAGATATATCACAATTTGTTTATCCATTCATCCATTGGTAGACATTTGGGCTCTTTCCACCTATTAGTTATTATGAATATTGCTGGTATGTACATGTATTTGAGTACCTATATTTATATTTTTTTAAATTCTCACCCGAGGATGTCTTTTCATTTTTTTTCAGACTGAGTGGGAGGGGGAGAGAGAGAGAGAGAGAGAGAAAGAAAGAGAGAAACATCAATGTGAGAGAGACACATCGACTGGTTGCCTCCTGCACGACCCCAGTTAGGGCTGGGGACCAAACTGCAACCAAGATATGTGCCCTTGACAGGAATAGAACCCATGACTCTGTTCTGCGGGCTGATGCTCTAACTACTGAGCCAAACCGGCCAGGGCTTAAGTACCTATTTTTAATTCTCTTGAGTATATACCCTGGAGTTAAATTCTATGTTTACCTTTATTTTTTAATTAAAAAACTTATTGATTTGAGAGAGAGAGAGAGAGAGAGAGAAACACTGATTTGTTGTTCCACCTATTTATGCATTCATTGGTTGATTCTTGTTTATGCCCTGACTGGAGATTGATCCCAAAACTTTGGTGTTATCAGGGCAAGGCTCTAACCAATTGAGAACTACCTGGCCAGGGCTGATTTGCATGTTTTAAAATCAATAGACACTTGTTGAATTCACATCATTGTACTAAATTTGTGAAAGATAAAAAGATTTGTTTGCTTTCACCACAAAAACATTCTATAACTATGCAAGGTGATGGATATTAACTAGACTTATTGTGGTGATCATTTAACAGTTTATGCAAATATGAAATCATTATGTTGTACACCTGAAACTAATACAATGTTGTATGTCAATTACACATCAATTGTAAAAAAAGAAAAATTTTTTTCACCTGATATCTTAATGTATTTTCAGTCATATGTGTGGACTGAGGTCTGAACAGCTAAGAAATGGAGATGGTGCTCTCAGCACTTTTTCTGAAATTGTGTAAGGGAGAGTGTCACATCCACTGTTTAATGACTATCCACTTATACAAAAAGCTACAGTGATTTTTATGTAAATTCCATTGTCTGTGGTGTAATTAATCTTCGTACTAGTGGAATGCTGTCTCCCCTGCAGTAGGTGAGTGACCGACTTTGATTGTATCAGGCACACTGAGCGAGGCCCCCTTGCGATTGGGTAGCTATTATAAAATCAGTGTGCATTGAAGTCCTTCTCAGAGAATTTAAGTCAGTGGAAACAACCACTTTATGAGTCACCACTTCAATGCTTTTTATAGGCCAGGTCACCAAACAAGTATCTTCTTTTATATTTATTTCTGAAAAGAAGGGATAGTAGCTTAGCATTGTTGAATAATTCTTATGGATCAATTTTCTTACAGGATTTTAATATTATATCATTAACTTTTCAACAACACTCTGAGTTAGTGTGATTATCCTCATTTATGAATTCAATGGAACTTTGTCTTTTATTCTTGGGCCTCCTAGATTTAGTGCTACATTTTGGCAGTACTTTTTTAGAGTACTAGTAAAGCCCTGGCCAGTTGCTCAGTGGTTAGAGCGTCAACCTGTGGACCAGAGAGTCCTAGGTTTGGTTCCCACTAAGGACATGTACCTTGGTTGTGGTTTGTCCCCGACCCCGGTTGGGGTCGTGTGGGTGGCAGCCACTCGGTGTGTTTCTCTCATGTCGATTTTTCTCTCTCTCTCTCTCTCTTCCTTCCTCTCTCCCTTCTGCTCTATCTGAAGATAAATGCAAAAAATGTCCTTGGGTGAGGATAAAAAAAAAAAAAGTACTAGTAAAGAGAGGATATGAGAGATAATTAACATTTTTTGAGCACTGACTGTGTGCCAGCACGGTACTTCATTAGAACTTTGCTCTAGGCTGACAGATGGCCTGTCTCTGATCCTAGTACCATAGTGATAATAAACTAAGAATTGACAGTATGGTGCTTTACTAGGCTATCTCTGCTACTAACTTCTAAGCTTCTTGAAGGCAGGGACTGTATCTTGTTCTCTTTGTCCCCAGTGGTTTTCCACATTGTATAGCAATCAAGTTAGTTAAATGAATGCTTGTGTAAGTGGAAGGATGAGTGGATGAATGAGAGGACTCATTGAGATGTACCACCTGGTTCCTAGTTTGGAGAACTTTATGATTAATAGGTAATTAATGGATCTTGAAATGATAAGTGGGTGTTTGAAAGGTTTCCTGAGTGTATGCAGCCTGTCTACCATGTATAAAGTGAACCTACCTGTTCTGTCACCCTCTCTGTTTGTGTACTGCATTCTCACAGAATGGTGCTAGAATGCCCCTGAACGCAGAACAGCACAATTCTAGATGATGGGGTGGGGGTGGGGGGTCATAGCAAAACAGTAAGGGCTTGGAGTGCCCCTCCCTGCCTGTGGCCCCTGTGAATGCTGGTGGAGGGTGTGTTGGAAATGGAATGAGCAGTGCCACATGCCTTTCACCAAGCAGCAGTCACAAGACTGCAGGCGCCGGTCCACCTTTGGGAGGCTACAGAAGTGAATGAAATATGTGCTGCCTTCTGCTGCTATAAAAATGCTCTTGCTGTAATGGTGAGCTGCAGAGCTCAAAGGAGGAAAAAGCCAATGGTGCCTTGCTTTTTCTGTCTCTCTTTTCTCTCCTTTTCTCAATTAATGTTCTTTTGTTCCTCACAAGATCAACTTCTTCAACTTCCAAAGAGATTCTCCTCCTGACCTTCCAAAATTAAATAATGAAGAGATTCTCCTCCTGACCCTTCCAAAATTAAATAATGGAACTAAGATTCTTCAAATAGGATTGGGGATTATTTTCCTCAATCTACCTCATATTGTGGGCCATCAAAATAAAGGTGAGAAGAAACAGTGGTTACTTGCAGGACACACAGGCAAAGAGAATGATTGCTTATTTTCTAATCTGGGCTGATCTTCCTTACAAGCCCCTTTCCAGTATGAAAATGAACTGGACCAGGGGGGCAGCTAAAATAAGTAAAACTAGTCCCATGCAGGTAATGCTCATTTTAAAGCATGCAAAGTGTTTTTATTCTTACATTTTCTTTCCCTCCGCATTCCTCACTAAGATGGCATTTGGGTGAGGTTGGGGGAGGGGGCACAGGACTGGTTAGACCCACCTGGTGACTTCCAGATCCTTTATGACTCTGCCCTGAGAACTGCACTGTCCTGGTGCCTTGACTGGAGATCGCTGAGGGATGACCTCCCTGCCTGGAGTTGCTGCTGGAAACTCTAGCTTGTAGAACTCCTGTTATGACTGTTATGCTCGGTCGTGTCTGATGGTGCTCCTGGCTGGCTTCACTTTACTTTGGCTCTTTCATGTATGCCTGCCCTCTGAGTTTCTGCCATATCCTTCAAACAGCTACACATGCTTCCAATGTTCTGTGGACCACTGGCTCTCTGCAGTTTGTCTCAGGTAAGCTGGAGCCATTTAAAAGTTTTAAATTCTGAACCTGGTAGAGGGTAGATGCCCTCTGTAAAATGAAAATTAGCCCGGCTGATGTAGCTCAGTAGATTGAACGTTGTCTCATGGACTGAGAGGTCCTGGTTAGATTCCTGGTCCGGGTACATGCCAGGGTTGTGGGCTTGATCCCCAGTACGGAGCATGCAGGAGGCAGCCGATCGGTATTTCTCTCTCATATCGATGTTTCTATCTCTCTCCCTTCCTCTCACTCTATAAAAACCAATAAAAACATATTTTAATTAATAAAAAAAATTAACCAGTAGGGATTTGGGGATAGCATTCATTCATTTGTTCATTTATTAAACATTTGCTAACAATATGGCCATTACTGTGTTGGGTTGTAAGCTTAGAAACACAGGTCCCACCATTCTGTTCTCCAAGAGCTCATGGTTCAGTCAAGGAAGCAGGTAAGTAAACAATTATAGTAGAGAAGGGTGATTGAATATAGTCTAAACTGGGACAATTTAAAAGGTAAAGGTACAATTTAAAAAGGATTAAGATAGTGAATTTTATGTTATGTATTTTTCCTGCTATATACAGAAAAGTGATGATAGGTGCTGTTAATGTTTAGACTAGGACAACAGACACCAATCAGAGCAGTTTTGGGCAAGCAAGATGAATGCACAAGTTGTACTAGAAAGATGAAAGGGAGCCAGGAGGCAGAGACAAAGCAGAGAGAAGGACCAGGTGATGAAAGGACATAGTACCTTACTTTTCTCATCTCTAAAATGGGAATCATTATAATACCTATTTCATAGAGGTGGTTAGAAGGATTCAGTAAGTCAGTTCAAGCTCCTGGAATATTGCCTAAAAGTTCAGTGTTTTTTAAATCTCCTCGCCCATTTTTCATTAGTCACCTGTGGTTTTCCTTCATTGTAGATCTTCAAAATTTTTTTTTATCCTCACCCAAGGACATTTTTCGATATTTTGTTCAGATAGAGTGGGAGGGAGCGAGAGAGAGAGCGAAACATTGACGTGAAAGGGACACATCGAGTGGTTGGCACCCACACTATCCAACCAGGGCCGGGGACAAATTGCAACCCAGGTATGTGCCCTTAGCGGGAATGGAACCCGGGTCTCTCCAGACCACAGGCCAACCCTCTAACCGCTGAGCAAAACCAGCCAGGGCGATCTTCAGATTTTTTTGTGTGTATTTTTTTACACAGTAGCCTCTCAACAGATGTTTGTGGTTTAATCTTTCATACCTCATCATACCCTCCTTAGTGAAAATCACTCATCTTTCCAGGACACCACATGTCAGAATGTACATTTAGTGAGCATTTGGATAAGTTACCTTATATCCAGCCTTTCCTCATTTCCTCTAGAAATTCTGGATATTCTCTGGTTCCAGTCCTTCTAATCTTGTGGTTGTTTTCATCTTTTCACAACAGGCAATCACTCTAGGCAACTCTTTAAAGGGATGGGTACTTTTTTAATGTATAGAAGTACTTTCTTTACAGCCTCCTTCCCCCACCCCAGCTTTTAAAATAAAGGGGCAGAATAAAGAGACATAATTATTTTTTTAACTTTTTTTTAATCTTTATTTTTGAATGTATTACAGATGTTCCTCATTTTTCCCTCATTGACCCCCTCCTCCTCACTCCCGCCTCCCTCCTTCCTTTTCTCATACTGTTGTCTGTCTTTGGTTTATTTCTTCCCTCCCCCCAACCCCCTTCCCTTTAAGGTTTGTCAGTCTAGCAACTAATTTGTACTTCTTAATCCCTTCACCTTTTTCTTTTCTTTTTTCTTTTTTTTTTTTTATCCTCACCCGAGGAGAGGACATTTTTCCATTTTTCGTTCAGGTAGAGTGGGAGGGAGAGAGAGGAACAGATATAGAGAGAGAAACATCGATGTGAAAGGAACACACCGGGTGGCTGCCACCCGCACGACCCACCAGGGCCGGGGACAAACTGCAACCGAGGTACGTGCCCTTAGCGGGAACCGAACCCTGGTCTCTCAGGACCGCAGGCTGACGCTCTAACCGCTGAGCCAAACCGGCCAGGGCCCTTCACCTTTTTCACCCATTCCCCCAACCCTCCTCCCATCTGGCAACCAACAAAATGTTCTCTGTATCTATGAGAATGTTTCTGTTCTGCCTGTTCATTTTGTTTGTAGATTCAGTTGTCGATAAATATGTATTCATTGCCATTTTGTTTGTTCGTATATTTTATCTGTTTCTTCAAAAAGATCCCTCATCATTTCATAATGGTTTGGTGGTGATGAACTCTTTTAACTTTTTCTTGTCTGGGAAAGTCTTTATATGGCCATCGATTCTAAATGACAGCTTTGCAGGATAGAGTAATCTTGGTTGTATGTTCTTGCTTTTCATCACTCTAAATATTTCTTGACACTCCTTCTGGCCTCCAAAGTTTCTGTTGAGAAATCAGCTGACAGTTTTATGGGAACTCCCTTGTAGGTAACTAACTGCTTTTCTCTTGCTGCTTTTAAGATTCTCTCTTTGTCTTGAACCTTTTGCATTTTGATGATGATGTTGTGTCTTGGTGTGGGCCTCTTGGAGTTCATCTTGTTTGGGTCTCTCTATGCTTCCTGGACTCGTATGTCTGTTTCCTTCACCAAGTTAGGAAAGTTTTCTGACATTATTGTTTCAAACAGGTTTTTGATTTCTTGTTCTCTCTATTCTCCTTCTGGCATCCCCAAGATGCGAATGTTGGCACGCTTGAAGTTGTGCCAGAGGCTCCTTACACTCTCCTCATTTTTTTGGATTCTTTTTTCTTTTTGCTGTTCTGATTGGGTGTTTTTTGCTTCCTTATATTCCAAATCGATGGTTTGCTTCTTGGCTTTACCTACTCTACTACTGAATCTGTGTAAATTATTCTTTATTTCAGTTAATGCCTCCTTCATTTCTGACTGTGCATCTTTCATTTCTGACTGGTCCTTTTTTATGCTCTTGAGACCCTCGCTAAGTTCACTGAGGTTCTTACTAAGTTCGTTGAGCATCCTTATAAGCAGTATTTTAAACTCAGCATCTGTTAGGTTGTTTATCTTCATTTCACTTAGTTCTTTTCCTGGGGTTTTGTTCTGTTATTTCATCTGGGATCTGTTTCTTTGTCTCCTCATTTTGGCTCCCTCTCTGTGTTTGTTTCTGTGTATTACTTAACGAGAGGTATGGGGCTATCTGAGACCAGATGCTGTTTGTTTGAAAGAATTTAGGAAAACCTGAAGCAGGATCTAAGACAGGCCAATCCTATGGTTAAGCAACTGGCAACAGCTTGGGTAGGCCTGAAAATTGGGTGGGGCAGGGCCTCATGGAATCACCAGGGCGGGGCTACCAGTGTGAGCCAGGTTGCTGGAGTCCCAGATATGGGGGCTGTCTGCCACCCCAGGGAAGGGCTCCCCAAAGGAACAAAGGCCTTTGACAGCACGTTTGTCCCGGAGAAAGCCCCCTCTCCAGCTCTCGCTCCAATGCCAAACAGCGCAGTTCTTCCCTGTACGTCTCTGGTGCCCCTCGAGCTGCCTCCCCTTCAAGCTTAGAGGGAGAGAGTTCGATAAGTCCATGCGCGGGCCCTTTAAGAGGAGGTGCCTAGGGCTCCAGCTGCCTCAGCCTCCCTGAGCCTCAGATCCCACTGTTTTTTCCAGACAGAAGTGATGGGGATTCTCTTCCTGGCACTGCAAACTGAGCGGGGCATTTGGTGTGTCTCGGGGACCCCTCAGTTCTCAGGGAGGACCTTTCCAGCTGGGGTGTCCTCCTGATTTTTATCCGCCACACATGGGTGTGGAACCAGCCCGTCCGCCTCCGCCCCTCTTACCAATCTCGATGTGGTTGCTGCTTTAATTCTGTAGTTGTAGGACTTCCATTCAGCTTGATTTCAGGTAGTTTTGCATGATGGGTGTTCTGTAGTTTAGTTGTAACTTTAATGTGGTTGTGGGAGGATGCGATACCATGTTTACCTACCCACCATCTTGACCAGAAGTCAAGAGACATAATTAAATGGCTGTGCTCCTACTGTCACCTAATGTTAAGGATAAAGGATTAGAGAAAAGATCAGATTGTGAGAAACCAATATACAATGAAATGGATTCATTTCATTAGAGGACTACTCCAGGCACACATTTATTTGGGATAGTTGTGGACATATTACTGCTGGATTCTGATAGAATTTGCTAAAAGCAGGAGTTCAAATTTCATCCCAGATAATCTATCTCTCAGGGCTCACCTGAGTATTTATAGTTCTGGTCCCAAGAGTGGTGGTGTGAGCCCTTGCTCTTACACAGTTGTGACTCTTGATTTGCTTTCATTCATCACTGGAAGTGGCAAAAATCTTGTGTGTTGAGATCTCTATGTGACTGCATTAAGGTACTTTCACTCTGCTTATTTTACTTTAATTTAGCACTTGTTCAGCAAATATTGGTTGAATTCTTGACTCTGTATCAGGCATTATTGTAGACAGGGATAATACTAGTAAACAAAACAAAGATCCTTACCCCTGTGGAGCTTATATTCTTGGGATAAATAAACAATAATCATAAAAGGTAAGTAGGTGATAATGGAAAAGACAGAGCAGGGTAAAAGTAGGTATAGAAGGTGATAATGGAAAAAACAGAGCAGGGTAAAAGTACTTTGGAATACAGATATGGGGTGGGGAGAGGTGAAGTTTCCACTTTCTAAAAAGGTATGGCCAGGGTAATTCTCACTGAGAAGGTGATATTTGAATCAAGATTGGAAGGGTGAGGGGATTAGCCATGGGGCTATCTGGGCATGAATTTTCTTGGCAGAGGGAACAGCCTGTGCAAAGGCCTTGTGGTAGGAATGTCCCTGGTGTTCAGCAGGGAGACAGTGTGGCTAGGAGATGAGGTCAGAGGGAATGTCATAGGATGAAAGATTGTGTTAGATCATTATGGTGGTGGCTTTTATTCTGGTAAAGCAAGAACAACTGCAGAGTGTTGAGCAGGGGAGTGATGATATTTGACTTGTTTAATAGTATCAACTGATTGTTGTGTGGAAGTCAACTAGGTGCAGGGTTAAGGTGAGTGAGGACTGAAGCTGGCAGACCAGTTGGGAAGCCATGGCAGTAAGAGAGGTGATGGTGGCTTTGTCCAGGATGATGGTGGTAGAGGTAGTGAGAGGTAGTAGGGTACCTATAATTTCATAATTTAAACTTAGTAGTGTCTGGTCAAGTATATTCTGATTAAACAGCACTTTAACCACATACATTTATAGTACTGATGTGATAATTTTCTCTATTAAGCACGTGTGTGTGTATAGCATTTGTTTGTGTAAAAGTTTGGGGTGCAAAATTCATTTTTCTTGAGTTTAATTTTGTTTTAATGCTGAAAAGAATGTAGCTATCCTTTAGCCCCAGTTATGTGATAAAAGAGAAAATGTGTATCTTTACACATTAAAAATAATAATTCTTTTTAAAAATAGCTATTTGTAATATACAAAGCAAAACTGTTCCTCCCTACCTCATGGCAACCACTATCAAAATTTGGTTCCTGTCCTTAATGAGTCAATAAAAATATGCTTCAGTTTGGAGGATTTCAGAAGTTCAGTACAAAAATGGCAGTCATTTATAGAATAAGTACCTCTGGACTTGAGAACTAAGCAAAAACATTACTGAAGCCAACTAAACTCATGTGGGATTCAGCCAAGATTAGCCAGCTCTGAGTGCAGCCAGTCCTGCTAAGGGCCCAATGCTGACAGGGCAGGGGTGAGAGCAGCTAGGACTCGAAGGGAAACTGATATTGAGGGAGGGAATTTTCACCTGACGTAGCATTTAATACTTAGCGCTTCAGTGAGTTAATTCTATTTGATTGTTTTAATATTGTCATACATTGTTCATATGGGTATGAATAAGTCTGGCTAAGAATTTTTCTTGAGCTCTTCAGTGATAGGTAGGTGACCAGAGCCCCTGCTGCCACACCCGTGCCTCACAATTTGGATCTGAGGGAGGACAGATGCTGAAGGGGAATTAATATTTTAGAATTCCATGTGAAATCTCAAACTCTTAAGTAAGTGAGGGCACGAGGCCCAAGTTTGTCTTTAGAACACGAATTCTTCAACAACAAGCCCTAGACCTTTTCTCAGTCTCAGACATCTGTGGCAGCATTTGCATAGTAGAGGGAAGACAGGGTTTGGAGTGGGACTGGTCTGGTTCGGATCCATCCCAACTTCCATTTTTATAATTGGTGAGGCTTGAACAAGTTAACTACCTCTAACCCTCAGTTTCCTTCTCTATACAACAGGGTTTTTTCCATATCTACTTTCTAGAGGTGTTGTAAGGGTCATACCAGGCTACATAGAATTAGTTATAGGAAGCATCGTATGTTGTGCAAGGCTCATTAATAGCCGCTTCCTTTTTCTCCACCACTGGCTCAAGCCATTAATTTTGATTGATGATTAACATCATAGATGTTTATAGTTTGTTTAATTTTGTATAATAAAATATATTACATTTCATAATTTATGTGATTAATATGGCAGGGCCTAAAACAAAATTAAACAAACGTTAACACACATTTTTATTTCAGTGAATTTTTTGTTTACAGTTTGGTGTTTACAGATTCTTCTCTTTAATGTCTTATGTTACCTTATAAAGACAACAACAAAATAACCAAAAAGGCAGAGATTAATTTCCATTCCTTCTGAACAGAGAAGTGGAGGCAGGATGATCCAATAGGTGCCCCTTAACTGCTTTACTCTGCACGTCGTGTTTAACTGAGTGGGATTTTCTTGCTTGAAGATTTGTAATATCTAAAAAGAGCCTTAGAAACTGATTGACCAGCATTTTAAAAATAGGACCATAAGTAAAGATTAAGCAGCAAGATAAATTCTTGCAGGGTTTACACATCTTTCGGAGACATCTTTCTGTGCTCAGTGGAACATTTGTGTGTTTAACGGATCCATTTTGATGGTTTTAAACAGTGCATGGACAGTTTCCTTGACTATGAAATGAGGAGTTTGACTAGATTATTTCTCAGGTGTCCTTCAGTTTAAAATGGAAATTCTGAATTCCAAATTTTTAGTTTAACCTATTGAGAAGACAGTCTTGGAAAGAGCCTCTGAAATTAGTAAAGTGATACTCGACATATGGGAAGCCTCTCAAGCTGTTCTGACTACTGCATGACGTGAGGAGGGTTAACCGAAGGAAGTCGCTGTGGGTTCTCCTCGCCGGCTGGGTTTCTGCACATTCATTTTTGTCTACAGTAGATTTAGGAGCACAGGTGGTTTATTGGTATTAATTAAATATCTAAAAGAATTTGAGCCCCTTGGAAATTTATGGAATATAACCTTGATTGTATATTAATATTATCTTAGTGAAATATGATATATGAAAAGAGAATGTTATTGGGGTAAATTTTACTTAAGTTTCCCAATTAATGTGATTTTGGGAACGGCTCTTGAATGATTAAAGCTTCAAGTTTCTTACTGCAAAATGCTCTGTTTATTTTTATTTTTCTACATTTATCTTTAAGGGTTATAGTCAATAATACTGAAATAAAGTCATGTGAAAAGGAACTATTAAGTACTATAAAGTGTTACATCCTACGTAGACGATAATTGTTAACTTCCTGAGCTTTTACACTAAACTACTGTGGTGCGTGTGGCAGAGAATTAGGAAACTCCGACGTGCAGCGAAGAAATTTGACAGAGTTCTGATTGGAAAACGAGGAGAAAGTGCCTGTGTCATTATGGCCAAGGGATAATTGGGCTTCTTTCTTTGGCGGCACTTCTCTTTGAGTTTTTTGATATACAAATACATATATATATTTTCAGCTTATACATGTATTTCATTTTTATAAAATGCAGGGAAAGTACAAGAAAAATATATGAAACAGGAAGTAATAAACCATTTATGATCTCACCATCTTGGAGCAACCACTATTAACAGTATTTCTTGAACTCTTTTCTTTTCTCTGATTTTAGTAGAGATAATTTTATATGTACAATTTTTTAAAACCCTGTATTCGCCTAACATGATGTCCCCCACACACTGAAAATGATAGGGGAAATACGGAGCCTCAGCCACATATGTATTTGAGCTACTGAATCAACCTGGAAGTGCCTGCCTTCTAGTCCTTTTGTTTAAATCAGACCCTTTTTAAGTCACTTTAGTTGGGTTTCTTTTATTTGCAGCTCAGATCATCTTAAACTGAGAAAACTGTCTTGAATTTATTAATTCCTCCCATGTATGATTTCTTTTAAAACATGGATGTAGAATAAATTACTGTGAGTGGAATTTCTGGGTTAAAGATTATACACTTTGTTTAATTTTGAGTTTTTTAAAATGTTTTTGTTGTTGTTGTAAACTGGTAAAGCGTTCTTTTCTTCTTCATCTTAAAAATGTTTGGTTCATGACAAAGGTGGCAAGAACATACAGTGGAGTAAAAAGACAGCCTCTTTAATAAGTGGTGTTGGGAAAATTGGACAGCTACATGCAAAAAATTAAACTAGACCATCAACTTACACCATACACAAGAATAAACTCAAAATGGATAAAAGACTTAAATGTGACTCATGAATCCATAAAAATCCTAGAAGAAAATGTGGGCAACAAAATTTTGGACATCATACGCAGCAGAATTTTCACTGATACATCACCTAAGGCAACAGAAACAAAGGAGAAAATGAACACATGGGACTACATCAAACTCAAAGCTTCTGCACAGCAAAAGATACAGTCATCAAAATGGAAAGGCAAATGATACATCAGATAAGGGGTTAATTTCCAATATATAGAGAGTGCTCATACAACTCAACAAAAGGAAGACAAAGAACCCAATTAAAAAATGGGCAGAGGAGCTGAATAGACACCTCTCCAAACAGGACATACAAATGGCCAAGAGACATATAAAGAAATGCTCAACATCACTAATCATCAGAGAGATGCAAATTAAAACGACAATGAGGTATCACCTCACACCTATCAGAATGGCCGCCATCAACAAATCATCAAACAACAAGTGTTGGCGAGGGTGTGGAGAAAAGGGGACTCTAATATACTGCTGGTGGGAATGCAGACTGGTGCAGCCACTATGGAAAACTCTATGGTGTTACCTCAAAAAATTAAATATTGAACTGCCATTTGACCCAGTGATCCCACTTCTAGGAATATAGCCTAAGAAACATGAAACACCAATCAGAAAGAATATATGTACCCCCCGTTCGTAGCAGCACTATTTACAATAGCTAAGATCTGGAAACAGCCCAAATGTCCATCAGTAGACTAATGGATAAAAAAGCAGTGGTACATATACACAATGGTGTACTACGCAGCTGTAAGAAAGAAAGATCTCTTATCCTTTGAGATGACATGGAGGGACCTGGAAAGTATTATTCTAAGCGAAACAAGCCAAGCAGAGAAAGACAAGAATCATATGATCTCACTTATTTGTGGAATGTAATGAACAAAACAATCTGAGGAATGGGGTAGTCCCAGAGACGTGGAAGTGGGGTACAGACTGACAATCCCCAGAAGAGGGGGTGGTGGGGGAGAGATAAACCACAGAACTTATATGCATGTATGCATGAACCATGGACATGGACAACAAAGCTGGGACAGGGTGGGGAGGGAGGGGGGAATGAGTGGGGGAAAAAGGAGAAACATCTGTAACAAAAATAAATTAATTAATTAAAAAAAAAAGTTTGGTTCATGCCCTGACCGGTTTGGCTCAGCGGTTAGCGTGTCGGCCTGCGGTCCAGAGAGACCTGGGTTCGGGTCCCGCTAAGGGCACATACCTCCGTTGCAGTTTGTCTCCGGCCGTGGTTGGGTCATGTGTGTGGCAATCACTGGATATGTTCCGTTCACGTCAATGTTTCTCTCTCTCTCCTTGCCACTCTATCTGAACAAAAAATGGGAAATGTCCTCGAGTGAGGATTAAAAAAAAAAGTTTGGTTCACTACAGTGCCTGCGGTTATTTCTTTGTTTATGTACACTATTTTTTAGCATCTACTTTATGCCTGATACTTTTGTACACATTACCTCATTTAATGACCCAGGAGGTAAGTGATATTTTGCTCTTTACTCCCAGTTTGTAAGTGTGTGTGTGTGTGTGTGTGTGTGTGTGTGTGTGTGTTTAAATACAGGTATTTTACCCATTAGTATTCACTGAATGTTTGGTTTTACCCTTGGCATCTTATGTTAGTTAGATTTTCAAATTATTATACTTTCTTATTGTTTACCTTTTTCTGAGTTTTGTCTTGATTTAGTTATCAAGTTTTCCTTTAAATAATTTTCTTTGTGACTTGGAAGTTAAATACATCTAATTTTTGTTCTAATTGTGGGTACATTTAACATTTGAACTTATCATTGGAGCAGCTGTGGAGTTCCCCTAAATGGTATTAACTTCAGCACATTCTTTCCTTCCTTCCTTCCCTTTACCGCCTAAATTTTGTTGAAACAATTAGAAATGTTTGTTCGTACTGTTTTTAAACATTTTGTTTTTCAGGCATCCTTGCTGAATGTTTGCATCATGATTTCAGCACCATTGGCATACACAATTTAGATCACTGTAGTTTTGTTAGCTTTATTGCTCACAGCTATTTGTTTTATACTTATCTATATCTATACTTTTAAATATCTTCAATTTTTTTTTTATCCTCACCTGAGGACATTTTTTGAATTTATCTTCAGACAGTGCAGGAGGGAGAGAGGGAGGGAGAGGGAGAGAGAGAGAAACATTGACATGAGAGAGACACATCAGTGGTTGCCACCCACACGACCCCGGGGCCGGGGACAAACTGCAACCGAGGTACGTGCCCTTAGTGGGAACCGAACCCGGGACTCTCTGGTCTGTGGGTCGATACTCTAACCATTGAGCCACACCGGCCAGGGCTCTCCTATATTCTTGAGTTCTTTTTTCTGATTTATTCTTTAATGATTGTATGTCCTCTTTTTAAAAGAATTTTTTTCCAAAAAGAATATGTGGAATGTACATTTTTATCCTTCTATGTTTATTAATTTTCATTTGCTTTATAATCATGATAATTACAGTATTGATCATTTAGTTAAAATTAGGATTCTTCGGTAACAGTTTTTCCTTCAGAGTCCTGTAAACCTTACTCCATGGTCTTCTAGCAGAGAGCAGGGCAGGTGAGAAGCCTGATGTCCATCTCATTCATATTCCTTTTTTAAAATCTTGGTGGAGGTTCATATGTCTATGGAATTTTTCTCCTTGACATTTAGAAATTCTGGGATGTATGAATATTTTATGATTAATTCTGCCAAGCTCCGTGTGAATAATTTTAGTTTGAAAAACTTATTTTTAAGTTCTTAACCCCCATTTTTTTACTTCATTAATATTTCTCCTTTACTTATTATCTCTCCCTTCTGTTTCATCTTCTCTTTCTTAAATTCCTGTTATATACATATTTATCTTTTGGATCTGTTGTTCAGATTTTATCTTTTTCACTGATAATTTCCAGTGCTTTATTATTTTCCTGTGCATTCTGGGAGATTTCATTGAGAACCAGTTTTCTGCAGTAGCCGGTCAGCATTTCACTGCCTCTGTTCTTTAGGCCACCAGTTTGACTTTTTGCCTTCAGATATTATTTCTTGTTGCTCCCTTTTCACCTTTCCTTGAGGCAACATCTATCAGTGATTCACAATCATTTGAAGCTCACTGAGAATGTACATTTTAAAATTTGTGAGCTTGTCTTGTTTCTTGCAGTTATTCAGATTCTTCAGATGATTGATTCCACTTATCTTAAAATACCTGAGTCTCTTCTTCTGCCAAGTTTGCTCACTTTCTGCTCACTCATCTGCCAAGTGAGATCTAGTTTGTTCAATATGGGGAACTGAAATATGCTTTGTCGGAGATTGTGTAGATCATTGTTCAGTTCTTTTTATTACAGGCAAAAATGGGGAAAAAGTTAGATTTATTGTACTTTCTTATCAATAGCTTAGCCGTCAAATAGTTTGTGTGGGGTAGCGATTGGAGCTGTAGGCAGTGGGAGACAGCTGCAGGGCAGAGTTTCTCTTTGTTGGAAACAGTCTCTCTTTTGTGTTGCCTTGGCAGCTCTGAGCCTGGAGCAGTTGCCCTTCCCCTTGACTAGCTGGATGGCCTGGCATCCAGGCAGAGCTTCCAGCATGGCTTTTTGTGCAGCACTGCCTTGCTTCCAGCTCCACTCCTATCCAGAGCTGTCTGCAGACTCTGAAGATGAGGTCCTGGTGAACTTGGCCCCTCTCTGTGTCGCGGTGTGGTGAAGAGTTTAAAGTTTGAGGCTGATATCCCTGAATTCCAAAGTATTAGCTGTGTAACATTGGACATCTTGTTTAACCCTTTGAGCACCAGTTTAGTATAATAATATTGACATTTATTAACAGCTTAAGGCACTTACTAGGGTGTCTGGCTGTCTATACCTAGTGAATGACAGCAGTTTTATTGTCGAGGTTTTGGGCACTCACTGCTGATTGGGTTTTCCATTCACTCATTACGCTCTTTTCTAAACCATCTCCTGCTCACTCTGCTCAAGGGTTCAGGTTTGTGGATGGGCTCTTGTGAAGTGGTTAATTGGTGGTGAAGAATTTTCCCTGTCAAGCCAGCTGGGTCATTTTAACAGGGAATGATGAGGAAGAGGAGTGGTCATGTGCATCATGTTGGTTCCAGATACTCACATATAACTCTTTAAACCACTGACATTTATTTTAACAAATTATGTGAGGAAAGGGTCTGTGTTTTGGGGGAATAACTAATTTGGGCAGTACGGTTTATTGTACAATTCGTCTTTCCCTCACTATTTGTAAACTTTTTAGTATGTGAATTAGTATATATGCTTGAGTTTCTGGGCTTCTCATTCTGTTCCACTGGTTAGTTTGTGTAGTTTGATACAGTACCATGATATTTGAGTCTTTCTTCAGTGACAAGAATAATTGTTAAATGCATAGGGTTTGGAGACAGACTTCCTGGGTTTGAATTCTGGCTTCCTTACTGCCTGAGAGGTTAAGTAAATTACTACTCTCTCTGTGCCTCAGTTTTATCATCTTGAAAGTGGGCACAGTGATAGTGTCAATCTATTGGACCCATTTAAAGATTAAATCATAATTTTCACAAAGTAATTAAAACTGAGCTTGGCTCAGTGTAAGTGCTCAATAATTATTAATTATTATTATATCTTAAAATTTCTTGTCACATGTAACAAGACTTATTTTCAAGTCTAGCTTCCAAAACTGGAGATCACAAAACTTTATAAACTTCTTTCTACCTTATGTTGCAGCGGAGTCGTGGCTTTAATTCTATAAATAACAACACCAAGAACTAATGGTATAGTCCTGCAAAGCCCTGGAGGTGTGTTTTTGAGGGAGAAAGGATGGAAACCTGACTCTGTGGGCTCTTAGTGCCAGGATCCCATTTTTACCCTTTGTGTTTCCAGTACTAGTTCTGGTTTGTGATAAATACTCAATACATGCTTTTCAAAATGAAGAAAAAGTAATAATTCAGCCTTTTAATAATCAAAGATTTTACGATCTCACGAGTCCAGGTTGGAGTCAATTAAACTTTTGTAAATTTACAGTGCCTTATAACACCTTAAGATAGGAAAAGGCTGATTTTTTTCTCATATATTCAGTACCAGAAATAAGTTTAGTAGAGCAAGGAGAACTTTTTTGCTAAAATGTTTATGTACGGATCAAAGCAATCAATTGGGTTTTATCCACATTGACAAAGCTCAGAGTTGAAGAAGGTAGGGAGATATACGTAGGGGTCCCCTAAGGAAGCCCTAATCCTTTTCGGTTGCATAAGAAGAGTTGAGAGAGAAATTGTAAGTGATTATGATTTTCCTTGCCAGCTTGTGAAGAACAATTTTGTATAACTGAGAGAATTTCACAGAGCAACATGTTTTTTTTGTCTCTTGTACCTCTGGGCTTATTCGAAATGATCAAATCCAGACCTAACTAATACATTGTGCAAGGTGCTCTACATGCCTGTAAACCATTTCCTTTGGTTCCTGTCTTCTGCTCTTATCTAAGTAATGACAACTTCACCTGGCTTCCTCCATTTCACTCTTTGTCCTAATGGTCTTACTGAAGTCTCTCTGACTAAGTAGTCAAGGCAATTTCAGAAATAGTATGAGGGTGACGAAGACGTACACTTCAGAGTCAGGCTGGGGTAATTACTCCTGGTTCTTCCGCTCACTGGCTTGGGGACCACAGGCAGGTTATTGTCTGCATGCTGCAGGTCTTCACTTCTAAAATGGAAATGAACACAGGATCCCCTCATAGAACTTTGGTGAGGATTAAATGAAGGAAAGCAGGTAAAGTATAGTGTGTCTTCTACACCAAGTGCTCAGTATGTTGTTGTCTCAGTCAGTTTGTGCTGCAGTAACAGACTACTGCAGACTGAATGGTTTTCTCACAGTGCTGAACACAAGCCTGAAATCATGGTGCCAGCATGGTGGTTTCTTTGTGAGCCCCTATTTCTGATTTACAGATGGCTGTCTTCTTGTTTCCTCAGGTGGCCAGGAGAGAGAGAGATCATCTCTCTGGTGTTTTTTCTTTTGTTTTAATCCTCACCCAAGGATTTTTTCCCATTGATTTTCAGATAGAGTGGGAAGGAGGAAAGAAGGGAGGGGGAGAGAGAGAGACAGAGAGAGAGACAGAGAGAGAAACATTGATGTGAGAGAGATACATCGATTGGTTGCCTCCTGCACAACCCCAACCAGGGCTGGGAATTGGATTGCAACCGGTACGTGCCCTTGACTGGAATTGAACCTACCACTCTCTTTGGTCCATGGGCCATCACTCTAACCGCTGATCCAAAACGGCCAGGACTGGTGTTTCTTCTTTTAAGAGCACTGATCCCATTCATGAGAGCTCCTCCTTTTTGACCTAACCATCCATTAAAGGTCCTATCTCCTAACATCATCCCATCAGGGGTTAGGATTTCAACATACAAATTTTTGGGAACACACAAACATTCAGTCCTTAGTAGTTGCTGTTGTTCTTTCTACTACTATTATTTAACTTTCTCAGCTAATAGAAAGAAAAATGGAAGCTTTACTCTAATCATACCATCACTCTCCATTTCCCTCTGGGTGTCCCCATATCTGGGCAATAACAGAGTGGAACTTCCTTCTCATATTCTTCATGTACTTTATTTTGACTTCACTCTTTTTTATTTTAAAATAATTTATTTTTGACAGTATTATAGGTATCCCCCCCCCACCTTTGCTCCCCTTCACCCATCTTCTGCCCCACCCCAGGCCTTCATCACACTATTGTCTATGTCCATGGGCTTTGCATGTATGTATGTAAGTTCTTTGGTTAATCTCTTCCCATCTCCTCCACCCCTCCAACCACGAGATCTGTCCGTCTATTCCATGTGTCCATTGGCTTCACTCTTAATGCAAGAGATGCCCACCAGAAGAAGTTTCTTCATTTTTTTTGACAATGTACTTTTAGCCAAGCCTTTGTCTTCCTTTATATATCAGGTGGTTAGACAATTGTATAATGGGCAGTTGGAATTTTTTTTTTTAATTTTTCTTTTTTATTGATTTTAGAGAGAGAGGAAGGGAGAGGGAGAGAGAGATAGAAACATTGATGAGAGAGAATATCAATTGGCTGCCTCCCGTATGCCCCCCACTGGGGATTTGACCCACAACCTGGGCACATGCGCTGACGGGGAATCGAACCGGTGACCTCTTGGTGCATGGGTTGACGCTCAACCACTGAGCCACACTGGCTGGGCCTGGAGATATTTCTTAAAATATTTTGGCTTTTGCTGGTTTTTGCTCATTTTTAGGTTGATGTGTCAATTAGCTACAGCTACCTGCAATAGCTCACATCCATGCATGCATGCTTGCACTTATACATTGACAAACACACTCTGATCTGTAAACATGCTTTAGACTAAAACATTTCCGATTTTACAATTATCTTAGTTATCTTGGCCATAGTTAACTGGTTATTATCAAAACAGACCTGTAGGCCATGATCAGTAGAATTTGGGAAGTGCCAAGCCTAGCTGAGAGGTCAAAGAGGGAATTGACCTTGACCCATCTAGGCAGGATGGAAAGCAGCCAGTTCTTTGGCTTTGTGTTTTTTTACAACAAAGAAAGTAAAATCATTCCATCAGTTGAAAGGACTCTCAAGACTTCACAAAGTATACTTACACACTAAGACTTAGGAAAGACAAGCATGTGGTATAGCAAGAGAAAGAGAACACAGGCTAACATTAGGGAATCCAGAAAATTCCAGGTTCTTTCTCATTTGCACAGAATACTTTTTTGTCTTTGGATAATGAACCTTCAAGATACATCTGAGATAGCATAGACTAGGCAAATGGATCCATGGAACAGAGTAAAAAGTCCAGAAAGAGACCAACACACATATATAATCAATTGATTTTGACAATTTGGTGGAGAAAGGATTGTCTTTTCAACAAATGGTGCTGGAACAATTGAATATTTGCATATTAGATGAACTTCAATCCATGTATCATACATATAAGAATGAACACAGCCCTGGCCAGTTTGGCTCAGCGGTTAGAGCGTCGGCCTGCAGTCCGGAGAGACCTGGGTTCGGTTCCCGCTAAGGGCACGTACTTCGGTTGCAGTTTGTCCCCGGCCCTGGTTGGTCGTGAGGGTGGCAGCCACTCGATGTGTCCCTTCACGTCGATGTTTCTCTCTCTCTCTCTCTCTCTCTCCCTTCCTCTCTCTCCCTCCCACTCTATCTGTACAAAAAATGGAAAAATATCCTCGGGTGAGGATAAAAAAAAAAAAAAAAGAATGAACACAAAATGGATCATAGACTTAAATGTGAAACCTAAAACCGTAAAGCTTTTAGAATTGTGGTTCTCAACCTGTGGGTGATCCCTTTAGGGGTCGAATGATCTTTCACAGGGGTCACGTAAGACATAACAGTAGCAAAATTACAGTTATGAAGTAGCAACAAAAATAATTTTATGGTTGGGGGTCACCACAACATGAA
Organism: Molossus molossus; assembly: GCF_014108415.1. NCBI lineage: Eukaryota > Metazoa > Chordata > Mammalia > Chiroptera > Molossidae > Molossus > Molossus molossus. The sequence goes on from NW_023425403.1 coordinate 97,003,533, forward strand.
GAACTGTATTAAAGGGTCACGGCATTAGGAAGGTTGAGAACCACTGTTCTAGAATAAATGTAGGCCAAAATCTTTGTGACAAGAATCTGCATTTTTTTGTTTTGTTTTTTTTTTAAAAAATTATTTATTTATTTTTGTTACAGATGGTTCTCTTTTTTTCCCCCCATTGACACCCTCCTCCCAATCCTGCCCCCAACCCCAGCATTATCGGCTATGTCCTTGTTTACAAATACATGTGTAAAAGTTCTGTGATTTATCTCTTCCCTTGCCCCACATCCACCTCTTCTGAGGTTTGTCAGTCTGTATTTTAACAAATCACCAGTTTATTCTTATGCACGTTACAATTTGAAAAGAACTGCCCTGTAAGGTGTGTGTGGTAGGATGAAGACTAGTTGTACAGGTTGTAGAGGGCAGTGTGGGAGAAAGATGCTGCAGCGGAGGTCAGCGGGTGCAGGGGCGTGCAGTGTGATGAGTGAGGGCAGTGGTTCCATTGAACAGTTCATGCAAGAGTTTCACCAATGTACAGTTAAATAAAGATAGGACACTATAACGAGCTTTTTATATCTAAAATATACCAAGTTTTAGAAGCCAAAGATTGTACCCTTCTCTGTAAAATGAAAGTGCAAGCAACTTAATAGATTTTGTTTTATTTGAAGTGTTTTTTTTTCCTTGTCAAAATAAGCTGACAACCCCATGTTTAACTTACCGCAATTTTAGTCTCTGTTTTGTTTTGTTCTGACTTATGAAATCCAACAAAAAGTGTGCCCATTACTGAGGCAGAGAACTAAGAGTAGTTTGGGTTAAGTATTGGGCAGCTAGGTTGGGTGGGCCGGAGAAGCAGACAGAGATCAAATTCTGGAGAACTTGGTAGACCAAAGAATTGGACTTGATCCCCAAATCTCTGAATGTTGTGACATAGTTGGATTTGCATTTTAGAAAGATGACTTAGTGGCTGGGTGAAGGGATCAGAGAAGGGTGAGAAAAGAGACTGGAGACCAGTGAGGAGGCTCTTGTGGATATTAGTAAGCATGTGACTAAGGCAAAGTAGATAAGCAGAAAGAGGATAGACTTTAGTTACATTAAGGAGGTAGAATTGACAGGAATTAGGAACCTATTGGATAGAAGAGGTAACTTGACACTATTTAAATTATTATCTGACTGTATTTTGGTGAATTTTGTATGCCCAGGTAAGTGCAAGTCGGCACATATCTCAGAATTCTTAAATGGATTGATGTAAATGACTATAGAGTGATTGAACATCTGTGCAGTGTAGTCCCTTAAAGACAAAGAGAAACTCATTAAAATGAGATCAGAAAGTTAATCTATCTTCATACAGAAGTACCCATTCATAAAAAGCTATGATATGTGAGTCAGAAAATGTTGATTTCATTCATTTTATTACATTTTTAATTCTTCGGAGAATGCTGGCTAGTGGAAATATTGGGTACTTATAAATTTTTTGGATTTTTATTTTTGCTGGCATTAATTCAATACTGCTGCATATTATGTAGAAAAAATTTACATATCATGCTTGCTCTATAGAATAGCATTTGGAGGAGGGGCTATGTGGTATATCAGCGTTAGCTCAAGAATCTTATAAATTTAAGAACTTTTTTTGCAAGTAATGAATTCCTGAAAAGAATATTAGAAAAGAATTTGGTTTCAGCCTTTACTTTTATCTGACTTCCCCCACAAAAACATAAATGAATGTTGACTATAAACAGGTTTCGTTTCTCTTGCTTCTCTGTGCATTGAATGAGTTTACAAGTGAGCTTTTCTGTTGACATGGCTTAAATCAAGCATGCTTGCCAAAGGAGGTCAAGATATGGTGCATTATTTGTGGTAATAGACTTTTCTTCAGCCAATATATAAAGAATTTTTGCTATTGTAGGTTCATCTGCACTTTGTTACACCATGTACTTTGATACATCAAAGACATTCTATGGAAGCTTATAGGGAATCTTCAGTATGGAAGGGAAGTTAATGTGATTTTGATTTATGGGATTTATTGACATTCATGAGTAATGCATTATGTGTATCTCAAGAACCCACAGGAGGAACTGTTGAGTATAGGAGGAGAGGCTCTCTGTATATAGTAGTTTTTTAAAGATAACATGAGATTTTTCAACCATTTATGCCATTTAGTGTTTTCCAGTAGTTAGGGGAATTTAATCTTCTAATGAAATACATTTAGGCATGGAAGAAAATAGACATTTTCGTCTACTTCACTAACTTCAAAGCAGTCCATGTGCTGTTGTCTCCTTTATCATTGATATATATTATTGTAATTTATATGTTGAGAATATTTAACATGAGGACTTAAAATTTTTTCTAGTGGGATATTCTGATACTTTGTATCAGTTTCTTTGGGGCATATAAGCTAGATAATTTGCCTGAAATTGTTTATACCTTTTAAAGCATAACTTTTTAAAGGCTGTTCATTCATCTTAGAGTCCCAGAAGTTGTGTATCTATTCTCTAGAAATAGTATTTCATCTATGAACTATTTATTAATACCAACAGAGGATAGTAAACCAATTCAGATTGTTAAGTGATGATAAAAGTGTTTAGTACTTTTGTAAATTAATAGCCACTACTATTTCTCTATTCATAAACCCAAAGGAGGCTATACCTTTCTGTAACATACAGTTATAAACAGTTACTGGTATGAGTCAAGACCTCAAGATTAAAAAAAAATTTATAGTGGACAATTTCAAATATATATAACACATGAAAATAATGATGTACGCATCACCCAGCTTCAGTGATCAACCTTTCACCAATCTTGTTTCAAATATTTTCCCACCCCATTTGTTGGGAGGGGTGCTGGGATTTACTTTAAACGCATTTTAGTTTACTCTATTATTTCACCTGTTTACACTACAGTAAATATCTATAAACGATAACTTGTTGTGTATTCCATAATGCCATTGTCACACAGAACTAAATTAACAATAATTTTCTTAATATTATCATCATCATAGTCTGATTAGTTCATCTAGGAGAGGAAATGATAATTTTGACCTAACTTGGGCTAATTTCCTTGTTATTGATTGCCTTCATTTCATCTTTAAGATCTTGCAATTGAGCTCCTCTAGAAGACTGGATTTGCTTTTGCTTCTAACTGGTTGCCTGAGGACATTATAAATCTAGGACCACTTAAAATTAAATTTTCCACATGAAGCTTTTCAGATAACATGAGTAGATCAAATTTATACTTAGTTTTTCATGAGGGTCAGCTTGTGGAGAACAGCTTGATTTAAATTCTTTTCCCCCCCTTTTATCCAGACATGTTTCCATGCTGTTCCATTTCTGCATGGGAGGATTTCTTTCATTCTTTGTTTTTTTTTGTTTTTTTTTTAAATTTATTTTATCCTCACTCCAGGACATTATTGTTTTTCTTTTATCTTCAGATAGAGCAGGAGGGAGAGAGGGAGGAAGAGAGAGAGGAACATCGATGTGAGAGAGATATATCAACTGACTGCCACCCACACGACCCCAATGGGAGCCGGGGACAAATTGCAGCCAAGGTACATGCCCTTAGCAGGAACCGATCCCAGGGCTCTCCGGTCTGCGGGCCCATGCTCTAACTGCTGGGCCAAACCAGCCAAGACTCTTTCTTTTTTAAAGTAATTGATTATTTTTGTTGTTGAAAGTATTACAGATGTCCCCCTTTTTCCCCCATTGACCACCCCCCTCCTGCCTTCCCCAGAATGTATTTCTTATAAATGCTTTCACTAAGGGTGTAGTTTTTGGGATTCCAGATTAAATATAGTTTTTTATTAGATTCTTCAGGTTGGTTAGGCTGTAGGCCTTTTCCCCTTTATCCCATGCCCGCTGCGACATTTAAAATAGATACTCAAGAACTCTGGGATCCAACAAAACCTGTTAAGGTTAAAAACTTCAGAGTTAAAAACTATTAAAAACTCCTGTTACTTAAAGTTTGAGGGATCTGCAGATCACTCACTTTCAACTAAGTTGGCAGTGTTTTAAAATGACAGTAAGAAAACCAAATTCTACCTGACATTTTGATTCTTTTAATCCAGAAGGTCTTTCACTGTCTATTCTGTCACACTGCTGGAAATCAATGATATTTTCTCATTTCTCTTGAAAAAAATGGTTTGACTTTGTGAGGCCTTTCCTTGTTTTTAAGCATCTGTTGCAATCTGCCTTCATCATCAGCATGGCTCTCTAGACTGGAAATGTTACAGCCACCTTAGGTTCTTTCTTTATTCTCCTGCCACTGCTGTATTCTAACATGTTGATCACTTTAGGTTCCCAATTGGCCTTTCAGCCTTTTTAATTTTTCTCTCATCTAATCCATGTTGCTCACTACTGCCAGAGTAGTCTTTTGAAAACATCCCCTTTCATTATGTAATCTTACCCACTTACACATGATTCAGAAACTTTCCTTTGTTCTTTTTTTCATAGGCTATTAAGTCTAATTCTTCCAAACTCTAAGTTCAAGGTGGATGTGAATGCTGGATGGGTAGCCTGATGCCTTACCTGCTGCAGTGGACACGTGAATTCCTTTTTACTTTCTCAGGGCCTGTCTGTTGACAGCTGTCTTCTAATTGCTCCATTTTTGGCAACTCTATGAAGATGGCAGTTTTAGTGAGATAGTCGTTCTGCTCTTCCTTTTCTTTTAAAACGTTAATTTTTTTCCTTTTTTATTGTGATAAAATAGACATAACATAAAATTTACCATTTTAACCATTTTAAGTATACAATTCAGGGGCATTGAGTATATTCACAATGTTGTGCACCATCACCACTGCCCATTTCCCAAACATAAACTCCATACCCAGTAAGCATCAACTCCCTATTTTCCCCTCCCTGCAACTCTTTTGTGTTTTTAAGGTGTAAAGTTAGTTCTTGGTCATTTTGCTACATGTGACTACCCTGGAAAAGAGCAGTTCATCAATCTACAGATTCAGCACAGTGGCAGCCAGGGGCATTCTGTGACTCACTGCTCTTTCAGTCTACTGTTGCATTAAGTCCCTGTTGAGCATTCGTCATGTGCCTGCCTCCTGGAGCAGGCTGTAGGAATACCATGGTAAGTAGGCTGACACCAACCGTGCCTTCCCACTGCATACAGAACGAAGAACTATATTGAAATCTATATTGTTCCTCTAATGATTCCATCCGTATTCCTCCTAATGGGCGATACTGATGAATGCTCACATAGTGTTGAATTGCTCAGACTGAGTTCAAGGTTTGTACTCACATTTCTCTTTCCTGTGAGGGACTCTGGCTGAGGAACAGATGGCACTGCTCATGGTAATAACCAGGAACCCAGCCAGCCAGCCTCTCTGATCTTCTGGTGCATTCCTAGTGCTACCCTGTGGGTTATTCTTTACCATTGCACCAGGATGGATTCATTGTTCTCTTCTCTTTTATTTCCCATTCTCTTTCTTTCCTTTTATGTATTTATATGACCTCTTCGAGCACCTCCTCTATGCTAAATACTATATGCATTCAAAGTAAAAATATTGTAATATTGTAGGTATTAAATCAAAGATAGAAATACTTAAGATAAAAAATTAAAAAGTCCTCAAGGAATTCATCATCTCATGGGGAGATGGACTTGCCAACTAGCATTGATAGCTAATGTGACTGTCATAATATATGCAAGATACAGTGTGATACTGGAGCTTAATTTTGCCTGAGGAGTCCAGAAACTTGTAGAATTATGCTAATAATTGAGGGTAGCTATGCAGGCAACACTGGTAAGGGGTGGAGTCTCAAACCCACAACTATGGAAGGACAGGAAGCTGTGATTAAACAACCATGAAGAATTAAATCACTATTTGCAGACACAGAATATTGATTTTTAGTAATAAAACTTAGACTAGGGCCTTGTTGAGGGCTTCTTTTTCTCAAGACTCTTACTACTGACTGATAAAGACAGCAATTTCATGTATTTTGTGTTTGTTTATAATTTGTCAACCTAGCATATGAGTCCACTTAACTTCATTTGAGACTTCATTTTATAGATTTAAAAAACAATGAAGATATTGCCTCTTGGTTGTGATTTCTTAAATTACAAATGACAAAGGCTTTCACAACCTTTGATTTGAGAGAAATGACCCTGCTGGTTAAAATGCCAAGGGGAGACCTGTAATTAGTACACCTGGCTGAAGCACATGACTGCAGATGACCAGAATGGTTATTATTTTTAAAGCAGGAACGTTATTAAAAGCTCAAAGTGTTGAAATATAAAACAGCCACATATCTTCACCAGCCTCTGATTGCTAGGTTGCTACAGTTATGAGAAAAAAGTCCAGGTGTCTGTGATTCTGCAAAGTTGTTTAGGTCTGTTATAGTGGGGTTATTAATGCTTGGAACTGAGCTGCTTGTCAGAGTGGTATAGAAGCTGGACAGCGCCCAGGATCTTAAACCCTGGCTGCCTTAATTCACTCCGCACAGCAGCCTCCTTCTATCTGTGGAGAAACTCAGTACAGAGATACCTAGTGTTTTGTATGATCCGAATGCATATAATGAGAATCTAGTAGTTTGCTCTTATTATAAATTATCATATAGAGATAGGCCTTTTTAAAACATCCTAATGTTTCAGGTATATTTTCCAAGGATTTCTGCAACATTTTTTGCATTAGAGGCATTTCCACCCTTTAAATAAGTCACTATAAAAAACTATAAAAAGACATTGACTGACATTGCATTGCTCAAAGTTTTTCTGTTAGTTTGCAGGTCCCTAGAGACTGCCTTCTGTTTGTATTGAGGTTGAAATGTATACTCTATTCGAAAAGTATTCCCTGAAAATAGAGGGTCTTCAAAACACAGTAGGTTTTACTCTCTCTCCCTACCCCGTTATTTCAGTAGTGGCAAAAATAACAGTTGTCCCCTGGGAAATGAAGTTCATTGCTATGGTAACTAATGAAGGTTGCATCATTCAGGACACATTTTTTTAAAGCCTAGATTTCAACATGGGTAGACGCCCCGTCTTATTTTATTCAGTAACCTAGCAACCTGTGGTGTACTGTTTGTCACCACCCCCAATTTTTTTTCTCAGAAAAGTGACCTATATAGATAGTTTTTTTTTTTTTTTTTTTTAATTGTAGGTATATTTTTCTGTGAATTTGGATGAATTCTTAGGTATGTTTATAATGACTTTATTTTCTGGCCCCAAAATTAGGACAGATGCTATGTCTGAGAAGTAAAGGATTTTTCTTCTACTTCCTTGGTGTCCCTCAGTAAGGTCTTCACAAAACTTTTTTGTTCTACACTTCTTTTTTTTTTTAATTTTTTAATTTTTTTTTTATCCTCACCTGAGGACATTTTTCCGTTTTATTTTGTTCAGGTAGAGTGGGAGGGAGAGAGAGGAACAGAGAGAGAGAGAGAAACATCGATGCGAAAGGAACACATCGAGTGGCTGCCACCCGCACAACCGACCAGGGCCGGGGACAAACTGCAACCGAGGTACGCGCCCTTAGCGGGAACCGAACCCGGGTCTCTCAGGACCGCAGGCTGACGCTCTAACCGCTGAGCCAAACCGGCCAGGGGTTTGTCTTTGGTGCCCTTTTAAAAATTCTTGTATTATTATTTATTCATTGTTGTCTTTTCATTATTTTTTAAAATTTTATTAAATTTATTGGGGTTAATACAATGCTGGTTAATACCATGATAAGTTTCTGGTGTACAAATTTATAATACATCATTGGTGTATTGTATTGTGTGTTCACCATCCCAAGTCAAGCTTCCTTCCATTTCCATTTACCCCTCTTACCCTCTTCTACCTCCTCCGACCCCACTTTCCCTCTAGTAGTGACCATACTGTTTGTTGTCTGTGTGTGTGAGGTTTGTTTGCTTGTTTTGCTTAATCCCTTCACCATTTTCATCTATTCCTCCAACCCCGCTCCCCTCTAACAGCTGTTAATCTGTTTTCTGTATCTATAAGTCTGTTTCTCTTTTGTTTGTTTGTTTATTTTGTTCATTAGATTCCCCATATAAGTGAAATCATATGATTGTCTTTCTCTGACTGGATTATTTCACTTAGCATAACATTTTATTTAGTTTCCATGTCTTTGTGTGTTTTTCAGTTTTTTTCTTGTGATTGAGTTCTAGTTTCATACCATAATGGGCAGAGAAGTTGCTTGATATGATTTCAATCTTCTTAAACTTATTGAGACTTGTTTTGTATCCTAATATGTGGTCTATCCTAGAAAATGGTCCATGTTCACTTGAAAAGAATGTATATTCTGCTGCTTAAAGGTGAATGAAATACGTAAAGATAGTTAAATTTATCTGGTCTAGTGTGTCATTTAAGGTTGCTGTTTCCTTGTTGATTTTCTGTCTGGAAGATCTATCATGTTAATGGGGTGTTACAGTCCCCTGCTATGACTGTATTACTGTCAAGCTCTCCCTTTATGTCCATTAAGATTTTCTTTACAGCCTAGCCAGTATGGCTCATGGATTGAGTGTTGTCCCATGGACTGAGAGGTCCTGGTTCAATTCCTGGTCAGGGCATATGCCCAGGTTGTGGGCTAGATCCCCAGTGGAGGGCATGCAGGAGGCAGCCAATTGATGTGTATCTCTCACATTGATGTTTCTATCTCTCTCTCCCTTCTTTCCTCTTTTTTTTTTTTTTTTTCTTTATTGACTCTTAGAGAGAGAGGAAGGGAGAAAGAGAGAGAAACATCGATGAGAGAGAACATCGATTGGCTGCTTTCTGTATGCCCCCCACTGGGGATTTGGCCCACAGCCTGGGCATGTGCCCTGACTGGGAATTAAACCGGCGACCACTTGGTGCATGGGTCGATGCTCAACCACTGAGCCACACTGGCCAGGCCCCCTTCTTCTCTTTCTAAAGAATCAGTAAAATGTATTTAAAAAAATAAAAGGGGTTTTCTTTACATAGTTAGGTGCTCCTACATTGGGTGCATAAATATTTAAAAGGGTTATATCCTCTTGTTGGATTGCTCTTTTTATTGTTATATAGTGTCCTTCTTTGTCTCAAAGCCTATTTTTGCCTGATACAAGTATTGCTACCCCAGCCTTTTTTTATTTGCACTTGCATGAAATATCTTTTTCTATCCCTTTACTTTTAGTCTGTGTGTATCTTTCATTCTGAGGTGCATCTGTTGTAGACAGCATGTATATGGATCTTGTTTTCTTATCCATCAGCTGCCCTATCTCTTTTAATTGGAGCATTGAAGCCATTTACATTTAAAGTGCTTATTGATAGGTACATATTTATTGCCATTTCATTTTTATAATTATATTCCTCTGTCCCCCCCCCCCTTTTCCTTCTTGTTCATCCTCCTCTATATCTTCCTCCTCCTTCTCTCGTCATCCTCCTCCTCTTCTTCCTTACTCTTCTTCTTCAAGAAGACCCTTTAAAGTTTTTCCTAATACTGGCTTTATAGTAATGAACTTCTTTAGCTTTATCTTGTCTGGGAAGTTCTTTTTTTTCTTCAACTTTAAATCATAGCGTTGCTGGGTAAAATAGACTTGGTTGTAGGTCCTTGCTTTTTATCACCTTGAATATTTCATGCCAATCACTTCTGGTTTGAAATGGGTCTGTTGAGAAATCAGCTGACAGTCTTATGGGAACTCCCTTGTAGGTAACTGTCTTTCTCTTACTGCTTTTAAGAGATTCTCTTTTTGTCTTTAATCTTTGCCATTTTAATTATGGTGTGTCTTCATGTGGGTCTCTTTGGGTTCATCTTGTTTGGCACACTGTACTTCCTGGACTTGTGTGTCTTTTTTCTTTACCAGGTTAGGACTATTTTCAGTCATCATTTCTTCAAATATGTTCTAGTTCCTTTGCTCTCTCTTCTCTTTCTGGTACCCCTATGCTGTAGATGTTATGCTTCATGTTGTCCCAAAGGTCCCTTAAACTGTTTTCATATTTTAAAATTCTTTTTTACATTTTGCTCCTCTGGGTGTTTTCTGCTACCTTGTTTTAAAGTCACTGATTCAGTCCTCTACTTTATCCAACCTACTATTTATTCCTTTTAGTGTATTCTTCATTTCAGATATTATATTCTTTCTTACTATTTTTCAAAGGTTTCTATATCTTTTTAAATTCTGGCTATCTCTTTTTTGAAGATCTCACTAAGTTCCATGAGCATTCCTATAATAGTTTTTTTGAACTCTATATCTTGTAAATTGCTCGCCTCCTTTTTATTTAGCTGTATTTTTAGAGATTTCTCCTGATCCTTAATTTGGGGCATGTTTCTTTGTCTCCCCATTTTAGCTGCCTCTTTTTGTTTGTTTCTATGTGTTAGATAGATCTGCTATGACTCCCAGTCTTGGTAGCATGGTCTTATGTAGTAGGTGTCCTGTGGGGCCCAGTGGTACAGTTTCCTTGATCACCTGAGCTGGATGATCCAGGAATGTCCCTTGTGTGGGTTATGTGGGCCCTCCTGTTATAATTGCATCTTGATTGCTATTCATCCATTCTTGTGTGAGGTTGACCCTCAGGTTGGCTGACTGTGAGGATCAACCTCAACCACAGTGTACAAGCTGCTGTGCGGGTGCTGACCACACGAAGCAGAATTTGCTTCAGCAGGGTCTGGTGCCTGCCGAGATCTCCCTTTGAATATGCTGCTTATGGAGATAATTGCATCCTGCACTGATGTTGTCTGAAACTGGCCACTGAGTGTGTTGGTTCTGGGGCCTTTGGGAGGGACTCTGGTGCAGACTAATGTCAGACGCTGCTTGTTCCTGGCCCTTGGCAACCTGTTTGGAGCTACAAAGTGATACACAGTTTGGGGCTGCCTTTGCTGGGCCTGGGTTGTGCAGGAAGGACCAAACTGAACACCAAGGCTGGCTTTAACCAGCACCAGGCCCAGGAGCAGGTCAGCAGAAGTCCCAAGGTACCCCAGAATCCTTCACCTGCCTCCTCCTGCTCAGTTGCTCAAAGAGTCTCTGGTGGTACTCAAGTTTCATGAGCTAGGTTCTCAGTGAGCCACCAGGTAGGGGTGAATGGTGTTCACCAGATTGGTACAGATTCAAACCCAGTGCCAGTGCTGGGTCTGAGGCCCCTCAGAAAATGTCCCAGGGTATACCATGTCTACTTGCCACCTGCCAAGTGTCCACAGACCTTTGTGGTAGGATAGGGTTTCAGGGAGTCATCAGGGTGAGGCCAGCAGAGTTTATTAGGCCCAAATAGATCAAGATTTGGCTGTGTGAAGGGAGGGCTCTGCACCACTTGAGCGTGCAAGGGAAAACCTGGAGCCCAGAGGGTGAGGTTAGAGGATGCCCTGTGAGGCTGAGATGCCAGTCAAGTTCATGGGAAAATGGGAGGAATGGCCCCCACCCCAAAGCCACACCACTCAGTGACTGACACCCTCTGAGTCTGCTCATGCCTCTACACTCCAGTGTAGGCAGCTGACTTCTCAGCAGGGCTTGAGTTCTGCAGGGTGGTGGGACAGGGAGTCTGGAGGGTGGGGCTATTGGTAATGCCTCCAGGCTGATTCTATAAGGAGGGGAGTGCTCTAACTAAGAAAGATGGAGTCTGTGGTGGGGGAAGGTGACTTAGCACAGGGGTCCTGGCAGCTGTCCCCTTAGCTCTCTCCCCAGAGCCACAAACCCAGTGTCTCCTGAGATGACTTCAGTTTGCTCTGCCCTTCCTCTGCTGGAGCCCAGGATGAGTGGCTGCAAAGGAGATTTTGTGTGTTGGCCCTTTAGGAGGGCACCTGTTTCCCTAGCAGACTCCTGTCTCTTCCTAGCATAAGAATTCCCCCTCATTTTCTCTGCCAGATGTTATGTGGGCACCTCTTCCCTGCTCTGGTGCTCTGGGCTGGAGGGCCTGGCATGGGGTTGAGACCTTACAGTTCTCAGGGGGAACCTTTGCACCTGAGACATCCCTCCGAATCTCAGCCGTTGAGTGAGGCCAGCCCTTTTTGCATCTCTGCCTTTCCTGCCAGTCTCAATATGGCTTCTTCTGTAAATCCTAGCTTATATGACTTCTACTCAACTAGTCTTCAGTTCATTATTCAGGTTTCTTGTTCTGTATTTTAGTTGTAATTCCAATTTCGTCCTGGAAGGAGGCGAGTGTAACATCCACCTAGTCCCTTCCATCTTGGATCCTTCCAACCTGGCAAACGGGCCTGTTGCAGCACTCTTTTATGAGTGGCTAAAACACTACATGTGGAAGAACCTTGAACAGTAATGAAGTGCTACAACAGAAGCTATTAATACTAGGGACCCCATGAGTCTTCATTGCCACATGTTAATACCCTGGCCCTCTTTTTTTCTTTTCACCAATGACTTAGCTACTGCTTATGTGCTGGTGACTCTCAGATCTTAATTTTCAGCTCAGGTCTTACTCCTGGACTTGAAGTAGGCAGTTCAATCCTTGACAGCCTTAATTGGATTGTCCCCAAACTCGACAAGTACAAGATGAAGTCAACATTGTCTTCTACAAAAATCACTTACTGATGAATATCCTGCAGCACCCTACATCCAGTCAGCCCCCAAGTCCAACTGCTTCTACTTTATTATTATTATTTTTTTATCCTCACCCGGGGACTTTTTTTTTTTTTTTTTTTTTTGATATTTTGTTCAGATAGAGTGGGAGGGAGAGAGAGAGAGAGAAAGAGAGAAACATCGACGTGAAAGGGACACATCAAGTGGTTGCCACCACACGACCCAACCAGGGCCGGAACAAATTGCAACCGAGGTACGTGCCCTTAGCGGGAATCGAACCTGGATCTCTCCAGACTGCAGGCCAGTGCTCTAACCGCTGAGCCAAACTGGCCAGGGCTGCTGCTACTCTTTAAGTGCTCTAATATATGTCCTCTTTCTTTAGGGCCTCATCCTTTCTTGTCTGGTTTACTGCTTACATCATTACCCTGGTTACTTCAGGGTAACGAGGCTTCTTGCAGGTGTAGGGGCAGAAAAATAATTTTCTTCCCACCTTTCTAACATCTTCAGGCCGGACAAATAATCAGATTAACAAGAGAAAATGACCAAATTTATTATGTATGTACATATGGGGCTTCCATAAGAATATGAGACCTGAAGGCACATTGGGCAGTTGAGCCTTATATGCCATTCTGGACAAAGGAGAGGGATCCCTGGTAGGGGTCTGGGACTTAAGAGAGAAAACAGGCAATTCACAGATCGATGAGGAAGAGCAAACATGGTAATTAAACAAATAGACTTGCTTGGATCTTCCCTATCTGCCACACTTAATTCATAGATGCTAGGTGAACATGCTAAGGGTTCCTTCTTGAAGCAGGTTTTGCTATCTGTATCTCTTGAGACAGGTAAAGGGGGCGGCTCAGTTTCTTCCTGGGTCTTTTGTTTCTTTTTTGTTGTTGTTAATCCTTAGCTAAGGATATTTTTTCCATTGATTTTTAATTTTTTATTTTTTGTAGAGACAGTGGAAGGGAGGGATGGAGGGGTAGAGAGAGAAAAACAACTATGTGAGAGAGAGACATCGATAGGTTGCCTTCCACATGCACCCCAACCAGGCCGGGAATCGAACTTGCAACCCTGTAGTCTGTGCGCTGACACTCTAACCACTGAGCCAAACCAGTTAGGCCTGAGTCTTTTGTTTCTTAAAAATAACCAGCTTAAAATAATCAATATCCCAAAAGGCATATTTGGAGGGGGGGGGCAAACTCTAGTCCCCCTCACAGACTTCATCCAAACAAAGTTACGATTTTATGACTGGCAGCCCTCAGAGTAAAATCCAGACTCTTCAGCATGGCATAGAAAGCCTTAGGTGGCCTCCTGCCTGCTTCTTTGTCCAACTCGATTCTCATTGTTCCCACCTTTTCTCCTCCCTGCTTGCTCTTTCCTCCCTGTGATCGTGTGCTGCTCCCCCTGCTAGGAACATGCTACCTCTCCCTCTCCCTGTTTCCTATGGTAAGTGCCTCCTCATCCTGCATTTCTGACACCAGCATCTCTGGGAAGCTTTCTCTAACATCGCCTAGGCCATATAAGCTACGGGGCTGAGGGCTGCCTGAGAAACACACCCATTCTAGTTGAGATTGTAGCCCAGGAAGGTAACTGGATTCAGTTCTTTAGAGGGAGTTGGGGTGGGATAGGAAGTAGCATGGTAATACCATTCCCTTTCTTGTTTCTTTAGGGAAGTAATATATGCTGGAGCTGTAGAATTAAGGCTTTGTAGTTGCTTCTCATTATCTCACTAGTACATTGTAAAGACGTTTCAGTGTCAGCCCTGGACGGTTTGGCTCAGCGGTTAGAATGTTGGCCTGTGGACTGAAGGGTCATGCTTTGGATTCCTGGTCAAGGGCACGTACCTGGATTGCAGGTTCGATGCCTGGCCTAGGTCAGGGTCGTGCAGGACGCAACCAATTGATGTGTCTCTTTTACATTGATGTTTCTCTCTGTCTCCCTCTCCTTCCCTTCCACTCTATCTAAAAAAAAATCAATGGAAAAATATCCTCAGGTGAGGATTAACAACAACAACAACAAAAAAGATATTTTGGTGTTAGCCCAGCTTCTTTGCTGCCATTTCTGCACAAGGGCCTCTGTGCAGATGTAATCAGATAACTTCCTGACAGTGGACAGGTAAGAGGTAAGTGACTGTAGAGAGGGATTTTTGATGTATCACAAACAATGAGCACCACTTTTAGAGATGGTGTGGGGCTTGGCCTTGGGTAGATGCCAAGTATAAAATGCGATTCCTTGTCTGATTTTATTTAGTGCTCAAAGAGTAAACCAGCACAGATCATAGTGGAGATTTGGTAAATGCTACAATTTATTAATATCTATTTTAATCTTAAAAAAAGAGAAACTTTTTTAGGTTTACGGAATAATATTTAAGACTAATATTTAAAAGTGTCCTGGCCGGTTTGGCTCAGCGGTTAGAGCGTCGGCCTGCGGTCCGGAGAGACCCGGGTTTGGTTCCCGCTAAGGGCACGTACTTCAGTTGCAGTTTGTCCCCGGCCCTGGTTGGTCGTGCGGGTGGCAGCCACTCGATGTGTCCCTTCACATCGATGTTTCTCTCTCTCTCTCCCTTCCTCTCTCTCCCTCCAACTCTATCTGTACAAAAAATGAAAAAATATCCTCGGGTGAGGATAAAAAAAAAAAAAAAAAATTTTTTTTAAAGTAATTTTTACCTGTCAAAATGTGGTCAGCTGCATCCAACACGGAATAAGATTATGCTGTTTTCAAAATAGCCCAGCCACTGAACTGATTGAGGCCCTTTGTGGCGTACCTTGCTTTCCTGTTTTTGAGATGAACATTGCTTCTCTCTCCCAACTCTCCCAGTGTCTGTTTCTGCATAGTGTTGAGAGCTTGGGGGACAGGATGACATAGGAGAAGAAAACAGGACCCTGTATGATGGGCAGTGTGGTGTGTGTGGCCCTGTTGGGCTTTGTGTGTGGGGTGAATGCAGTTGCCCATTTCAGCAAGGTCATGCATTTTTTTCTCTAATACACTGACCTCTACTGGCTTAACTATGACTCTTAATCACTGTTGTTTTTTTCTTAAAATTTTTTTCAAGGAAAAAGATTTTCACTCACTATTAAAAGCTTTTTATTTTGCTTTTTAAATATAATTTTCAGAAAAATTAACACTTTAGGGTTTGTATAGTGGAATTTACATTTCTAGGAAATTCCTAGCTATCCCAGTTGTACATTTCACCTCTGGGGTGCAATACCTTATTATTATTATTTTTTAAAAATTGCCATTATATCTCTAAAGTCATAGGAACAGATATTTTTGTATAAATTTTTTATAGATCATAAAATTTATTAATTATCCTTAATACATGTTGGTGTAAGGAAGGTAGTATATTTACTTATTTCATTTTTAAAAAGAGATTCCTTTTTCCTTTAAAAAAAATGATGTTAGAGAGAGGAGAGAGAGAGAGAGGGAGAAAAAGAGAAAGAAAGAGAAACATTAATGTGAGAGAAGAAACATTCATTGGTTGGCTCCCAAACGTGCCCTGACTGGAAATCCAACCCCACCACCTGTTGATGTACTAGACAATGCTACAACCAACTGAGCCACACTGGCCTAGATGGAAGGTAGAATATTTAGTGAAAAGAGCACAGAATTTAAACTATAACTAGTGAGCAGCACTAGTTAGAGCAAATCACTTAAGCTCTCTGAAACTTAGATTTTTCATCTCTGAAAGATGATTTCTGTTTCATAGGGCTAGTTTAAGGATGAAATGTACATGCAAAGTGTTTTTGGGGCTGTTATTTCTGAGAAATATTT
Organism: Molossus molossus; assembly: GCF_014108415.1. Lineage (NCBI taxonomy): Eukaryota > Metazoa > Chordata > Mammalia > Chiroptera > Molossidae > Molossus > Molossus molossus. The sequence continues at coordinate 97,019,699 of NW_023425403.1, forward strand.
GGTAGTATTAAAATAAAAAACAGTATCCTGCCACTCTGTTGACCTGTATGACTATTTTTAAAAATCTTAAAACAACCCTGGCCAGGTGACTGAATTAGTTAGAGAGTCATCCTGTACACCAAAAGGTGGCATGTTCGATTCCCGGTCAGGGCACATACCTAGATTGTGGGTTCTATGTGCGGTGGGGGGGCATATGGAGGTAGTGAGGGTGTACGGAGGCAACTGAATGATGTTTCTTACATCAATGTTTCTCTCTCTCTAAAAAATAAATAAATAAATAGAAACATATCCTTGGGTGAGGATTAAAAAAATAATCTTAAAACAAACTTGTACTAGCTATATTGACTTGTACTTTCAAAAAAAAATGGAACACTTTACGAATTTGTGTGTCATCCTTGTGCAAGGGCCATGCTAATCTTCTGTGTGTTCCAATTTTAGTGTATGTGCCGCTGAAGGGAATACGACAGTTACTAGTATATATTTTAGTAACATATATATATATATATCTCATAAATTTACAACTATAGATCATTTGAGTGGCAATTACATGTAAGGCTATGTGTATATAGGTTGTTACACAGTTGTTACACTACTGTGATGTTAGCTGAATCCTACTCATAGTCTTTCAGATGCAGAAATGATAAGGTGATGTATATCATATGTATCATGCATGTCAGGGATATCATGCATCACATGTCATATATACACACACACACATACATACATATATCACCTTGTAATTTAACTGCTACAAAGGAGGAAGAGGACAATGAATTTGGTTTAGGCAACCAGCAGCCTCTGCTACCTTGGACTGCCACCTACTATTTTATTCATCCAACAAATATTTTTCATATATTTTCCATATTTCATGCACTCTGCCAGGCTCTAGGTAGACAATGGTGAACAAGAAAAGAATGTTGTTTATTCTCATGCTTATTTTTTAGAAGGAAAATTAGATAATGCACACATTTACTTGCCTGTAGATCACATAACAGATGTGGCCAGTGCAACGAAGGAAATAAATGAAATAGATAATGCCATTCCTCCAGAGTCAGTACTTCCTGAACCTTATGCCCTTCCCCACATGCATTAGATACCTTTCCTATGTGGCCTTACATAGATATAACATAGCTCCCAGCTCTTATCTCTCATTGTTTTAATGATATGTTTACTTATCTGTCCACATGAAACTTCTGCACAATGCCTGGCACATAGCAGATGCTTCAGTACATGTTAAGGAAATGCATAAAGGAATGGATAATTTACAGGACACCTTTATAGATTGGGTGTAAAATTCCTTTCATCAAGAGTTAATTAAAGTGATCAATATGTTGGTAATGCAAGAAAGGTTTTGGATCTTGAATTCTCCCATGCTATGGTTGATTAATGCATTTTTTTCTTTTCTTTTTTTTTTTATCCTCACCCAAGGACATTTTTCCATTTATTGTTCAGATAGAGTGGGAGGGGGAGAGAGAGAGAGAAACATCGATGTGAAAGGGACACATCGAGTGGTTGCCACCCCCACGACCCTACCAAGGCAGGGGACAAACTGCGACCGAGGTATGTGCCCTTAGCGGGAACCGAACCCGGTTCTCTCTGGACTGCAAGCCGATGCTCTAACCGCTAAGCCAGTTGGCCAGGACTGAGTAATGCATTTTTAAACACTAGTGATAATAATGACAATGATATTTGTTGGTAATTATTGAGTGCTTGCTATGGGCCAGGCACTGCGTTAAGAACATTACTCTTGACTCACTCAAAGATACCTCCAATACAAATGTTCAAAATTGAACTAATGAATCTCACCCATAATCTGGTCTTTTTCCAGTGTTTATCATCACAGTGAATAACAATATCATCCATGTATTTGGAAAAACCCAAAACCTAAGGAAAGCCATTTTTTTTCCTTCATCTTCTCTATCAGTTAACATGTATTCAGATTCTGATAACAAAATCCACTTAACAGTGGCTTAAGGTAAAAAGAGATGAAACCATCTCACAAACAGGGCTAAAGTTAGTGTAAAGGTTGGTGGATCAGTGTTGTTACTGAGGCCAGGCTCTTTCTGGCTTTCATCTCTGCCGTCTTCAGTGTATTGGCTTTTGTTAAACTTTTTGTCTCATGATTGAAAATGATTGCCTCAACTCTAGGCAAAGCCTGTGTTGATTCTTCGTCTTTTACAATTTTTATTGTGCTGAAATTTACAATAACATACAATTAACCACTTTAAAGTGTATAGTTTATTTTGGTGTTTAGTGCATGCATTCATAGTGTTGTGCAACCACCAGCTCTCTAGTTTGAAAACTTTTTCATCACCCCAGAAGATCACTCCATTACCCATTATGTAATCACTCCCTAGCCACCCATACCCTCATCCCTTGGCAACCTCTAAATTGCTCTCTGTCCCTATGGATTTGTCTATTTAGGACATTTCATATTAAAGGAATCATACAATATGTGATATTTCGGTGGCAGGTGGGGGGGGGTCTGACTTTTTTTTTTTGCATAATGTTTTTGAGGTTCATCCAAATTTAGCATATACCAATACTTCATTCTTTTGAATGGTCATTTTATATATATATATATATATATATATATATATATATATATATGATGATTTATTTATTCATTCATCTGCTGATAGGCATTTGGGTTGTTTCTACCTTTTGGCTATTGTGAATTGTGTTGCTATGAACATATATAATCCTGTATAACTTATCTGTTTGAATACCTGTTTTCAATTCTTTTGGGTATATATCTAGGAATGGAATTGGTGGGTTATGTGGTATTCTGTTTTAACTTTTTGAGGAACTGCCAAACCATTTGACATTCCTATCAGCAATGTATGAGGGTTCCTATTTGTCTACAGCCTCTATAACACTTGTTATTTTCCATTTTTACAAATTATTAGTTTAACCCTGGCTGGGTGGCTCAATTGGTTAGAGTATCATTCCACATACCAAAAAAAAAGGTTGTAAGTTTGATTCCTAGGCAGGGCACTTACCTAGGTTGTAGGTTCCATCTCCTATCTGGAGCGTGCCAGAAGCAACAGATCAATGTTTCTCTCTCTCCCTCTCCCCCACCTGCTCTCCCTCTCTCTCCACCAACCTCTCCCTAATAATTAGTAAAAATATATTATTAGGTGAGGATTTTTAAAAATTATTAATTTAGCCTTTCCAGTGAGTGTGAAATGGTATCTCATTGTGGTTTTGATTGGCATTTCCATTTGTGTGTGTGTGTGTGTGTGTGTGTGTGTGTGTGTCCATGTTTTTCTTTATTGATTTTATAGAGAGAGGAAGAGAGAGGGGAGAGAGACAGAAACATCCATGAGAGAAAACATTGATTTGATCCACAACCTGAGTATGTGCCCTGACTGGGAATTGAACCGGCAACCTTTTGGTGCATGGTTTGATGCTCAATCAGTGAGCCACAATGGCCAGACAATTGGCATTTCCTTATTGACAATTGATGTGGAACATCTTTAAATGGGCTTGTTGGCCATTGGTTTATCTTTGGAGAAATTTTCACTCAGGATCTTTCCCACCCTTTAATTGGGTTATTTGTCTTTTTTGTTGAGTTGCAGTAGTTGCTTATATGGTATGGGCAGTAAACCCTGTCAGATATATGATTTGCAAGCATTGCTCCTATTCTTTAGGTTGTCCTCTCACTCACTTGATGATGTTCCTTTTGCACAAAAGTTTTAAATTTTTATGAATTCGTTCTTTTCTTTGGTGCTTGGGCTTTGGTGTCATATCCATTGCTGAATCTAATCTCTTGAAGATTTATCCCTATGTTCTGCTGATAGTTTTATAGTTTTCACTGTAATATTTAGGTCATTGATCCATCCTGAGTTACTTTTTATATATGGAGGGAGGTTGGAGTCCAACTTCATTCCTCTGTATGTGATTATTCAGTCATCCAAACACCATTTATTGGAAGACACTGTTTCTTTTCTATTAAAGTGTCCTGGAACCCTTGTCAAAAATTTATTGGCCATAGATGTTTGGGCCTGTCCCTGGGCTTTCAACTTTGTTGATCCACATGTCTATTCTTATACTCATACTACAGTATTGTTAATACTGTTGCATTGTAATAAGTTTTGAAATAAGGAAGTGGGAGTCCTCCAACTTTGTTTTTCTTTTCTAATATTATTGTGGCTATTTGGGGTCCTTTGAAATTCCATGTGAATCTGAAGAATATTTTTATTTCTGTAACAAAGGTCATTGGAATCTTGATTGGGATTATGATGAATCTATAGGATTGCTCTGGAGTATTGTCATCTTAATATTAAGCCTTCTAATCTATGATCATGAGATGTCTTTTCACTTAATTTCTTTCAACACTGTTTTGTAGTTAACAATGTACAAGTTTTATACTTTCTTGGTTAAATTTGTTGCTTAGTGTTTTATTCTTTTTGCTATTATAAGTAGAATTGTTATCTTAATTCCACTTTCACATTGTTCACTGCTCGTGTATAGAAACACATCTGACTTCTGAGTGTTGATCTTGTAACTTGCAATTTTGTTTAATTTGTTTATTAGCTTTAGTAATGTTTTTCTGCGTTCTTAGGCATTTTCTTTCTTTTTTTTTTAGACGATGTTTATTTCCTTTATTTATTTGTCTTTTATTAAAATTTTTTTTCTATATTGATTTTTAATTTTTTGAAGAACATCTTTATTGTTGAATGTATTATAGATGTTTCTCATTTTTCCCCCATTGACCCCCTCCTCCCCACTCCCACCCCACTCCTACCTTTTCCCACACTATTGTCTGTGTCCATTGGTTATGCATATAAGTTCTTTGGTTTATTTCTTCCCACCCCCCCAACCCCCTTCCCTTTGAGGTTTGTCAGTCTAGCAATGGATTTGTACTTCTTAATCTCTTCACCTTTTACACCCATTCCCCCAACCCCCCTCCCATCTGGCAACCAACAAAATGTTCTCTGTACTATGAGAATGTTTTTGTTCTTCCTGTTCATTTTGTTTGTAGATTCAACTGTCGATAGATATGTATTCATTGCCATTTTGTTCATATATTTTATCTTTTTCTTCAAAAAGACCCTTCAACATTTCATATAATAACGGTTTGGTGGTGATGAACTCTTTTAATTTTTTCTTGTCTGGGAAACTCTTTATATGACCATTGATTCTAAATGACAGCTTTGCAGGATAGAGTAATCTTGGTTGTAGGTTCTTGCTTTTCATCACTCTGAATATTTCTTGCCACTCCCTTCTGGCCTGCAAAGTTTCTTTTGAGAAATTAGCTGACAGTCTTATGGGAACTCCCGTGTAGGTAACTAACTGCTTTTCTCTTGCTGCTTTTAAGATTCTCTCTTTGTCTTGAACCTTTTCATTTTGATGATGATGTGTCTTGGTGTGTGCCTCTTGGGGTTCATCTTGTTTGGGACTCTCTGTGCTTCCTGGACTTGTATGTCTGTTTCCTTCACCAAGTTAGGGAATTTTTCCACCATTATTATTTCAAATAGGTTTTTGATTTCTTGTTCTCTTTTCTCCTTCTGGCACCCCCAAGATGCAAATGTTGGCCTGCTTGAAGTTGTCCCAGAGGCTCCTTACACTATCCTCATTTTTTTGGATTCTTTTTTCTTTTTCCTGTTCTGATTGGATGTTTTTTGCTTCCTTATATTCCAAATCAATGGTTTGCTTCTTGGCTTTAGGTACTCTACTATTGAATCTGTGTAAATTATTCTTTATTTCAGTTAATGCCTTCTTCATATCTTACTCTGCATCCATAATTTCTGACTGGTCCTTTTTTATGCTCTTGAGGCCCTCACTAAGTTCACTGAGCATCCTTATAAGCAGTATTTTGAACTCAGCATCTGTCAGGTTGCTTATCTCCATTTTGCATAGTTCTTTTCTTGGGGTTTTGTTCTGGTGTTTCATTTGGGACCTGTTTCTTTGTCTCCTCATTTTGGCTGCCTCCCTGTGTTTGTTTCCATGTAATACTTAATGGGAGGTATGGGGCTGAGACCAGATGCTGCTTGTTTGAAAGAATTTAGAAAAACCTGAAGCAGGATCCAAGAGAGGCCTATCCTATGGTTAACCACCTTTCAACAGCTTGGGTGGGCCTGAAGGTTGGGTGGGGCAGGGCCTCAGGGAATCACCAGGGTGGGGCAACCAGTATGAGCCAGGTTGCTGGAGTCCCAGATATGGCAGCTGTCTGCCTCCCAGGGAAGGGCTCACCAAAGGAACAAAGGCCTCTGACAGCATGTTTGTCCCAGAGAAAGCCCCCTATGCAGCCCTCGCTCCAGTGCCAAACAGCTCAGTTTTTCCCTGTATGTCTCTGGTGCCCCTCGAGCTGCCTCCCCTCCAAGCTTAGAGGGAGAGAGTCTGAGTAAGTCCATGCACGGGCCCTGTAAGAGGAGCTGCCTGTGGCTCCAGCCTCCTCAGCTTCCCTGAGCCTTAGTTCCCGCTGGATTTTCCAGCCAGAAGTTATGGGAACTCTTTTTGGCACTGCAACCCTGGTGTGAGACGGGGACCCCTCAGTCCTCAGGGATGACCTTCCCAGCTGAGGTGTCTTCCTGATTTTTATCTACCACCCGTGGGTGTAGGACCAGCTTGTCGCGCCTCTGCCTCTCCTACCAGTCTCAATGTGGCTGCTTCTTTAATTCCGTAGTTGTAGGACTTCCATTCAGTTTGATTTCAGGCGGTTTTGAATGATGGTTGTTCTGTAGTTTAGTTGTATCTTTGAAGTGGTTGTGGGAGGTTGCGATAACCTCGTTTACCTACGCCACCATCTTGACCGGAAGTCCCCGGCATTTTCTATATGTAGAATTATGCCATCTGCAAATACAAATTGTTTTACTTTTCGATTTGGATGTATTTCATTTCTTCTATTTGCCTAATTGCTCTGGCTAGGGTTTCCAGTAATGCTGAATAATAGTGGTGAAAGTGGACATCCTTGTCTTATACTTGATTTTAGTAGAAAACTCCATTTTTAACCATTGAGTATGATGTTAGCTGTCCGTTTTTTAAGACTACCTTTTATATCAGTTAAGAAAAAAATTTTTTATTCCTACTATGCTGAATGTTATTTATCATGAGTTGTTGAAGTTTGTGTTTATTAAATGATCATATGAGTTTTTCCCCTTCTTATAATTTGCTGTATTACATTGATTGATTTCTTTTTGTGTGTTGAACTATCCTTGCATTCCTGTGACAAATTCCACTTGGTCGTTACTTGTAATCCCTTTAGTGTGCTGTTGGATTTCATTTACTAGAATTTTGCTGAGAATTTTTTTCTTCTACATTCCTAAGGTATATGGGTCTTCAATTTTCTTTTGATATCTTGTCTAACTTTGATATTAGATAAAATACATCAGGAAGTAGTTCCTTTCTCCTCTTCTATTTATCTCTGTCTTTTTTCTTTCTTTCTTTTTTAGTTTTGGTAGATTCCAGGGAATTTTTCCATTTAATCTACATTATCAAATTTGCTGGCATAAGTTGTTCATAGCATTTTCTTATAATCTTTTTAATTTCCATGAGGTAGATTGTAATGTTCCCACTTTAATTTCTGATTTTAATTATTTACATTCACTCTGTTTTTTTTTGTTGTTGTTGTTTTTATAATCGGTCTAGCTAAAGGTTTGTTAATTTTGTTGATCTTTTCAAAAAATCTTTTGATTTTCCTGATTCTCTCGGTTGGTTTTCTAATCTCTATTTTGTTCTCTGATCAGATCTTTATTATTTTTTTCCTTTTGCTACCTTTGGGTTTGGTTTGCTCTTCATTATTTAGTTCCATAAAGTATAAACTTAGATTATTGATTTGATATATTATATGTATTTTATTATTTGATAGAGGGAGGAAAAGGGGCAGAGAGAGAAACATCTATTTGTTATTTTACTTATTTGCATATTCATTGGTTGATTCTTTTTTTTGTTTGTTTTTTATCCTTACTCGAGGACATTTTTCCATTTTTTGTTCAGAAAGAGTGTGAGTGAGAGAGAGAGAGAAACATCGACATGAAAGGAACACATCGCGAGGTTGCCACCCACATGACCCATCTAGGGCCAGGGACAAACTTCAACTGAGGTACGTGCCCTTAGTGGGAACCGAACCCGGGTCTCTCTGGACCGCAGGCCAACGCTGTAACTGCTGAGTCAAACCAGCCAGGGCCATTGGTTGATTCTTTTATGTGCCCTGATCTGGTATTGAACCACTGACCTTGGTGTATCTAAACTCTAAACAGCTGAGCTACCAGGCCATGAGGAGCTTATATTTTAATGTAGGTATTTAGAGCTGTAAATTTTCCTCTGAATACTACTTTTGCTGCTGCTCATAAATTTTGGTAAAGTCGTGTTTTTATTTTCTTTTATCTCTAAGTATGTTATAATTTCCTAGTGCGTTTTTTTTTTAACTTTTTATTTATTAATTTGTTTTTGCTATAGATGTCTCTCATTTTGCCCCCACTGACACCCTCCTCCAATTCCGCCCCAGTCCTATCAGCAGCTTTGTTGTTTATGTTCATTGGTCATGCATACATGCATATAAGATCTGTGGTTTATATCTTCCCTCACAAACTCCCCCTCCTCTGCGGTTTGTCAGTCTGTACCCTGCCTCTGTGTCTCTGGGTCAATTTTGTTTATCACATTGTTTAATTCATTATATTCCAAAAATAATTGAGATCATGTGTGATACTTGTCTTTCTCTGCTTGGCTTGTTTTGCTTAGCATAATATTCCCCAGGTCCCTCCATGTCAACTCAAAGGATAAGGGATCTTTCTTTCTTAAGAGCTGCATAGTATTCCATTGTGTACATGTACCACAGCTTTTTTGTCCACTCATGTATGATGGGCCCTTGGGTTGTATCCAGATCTTAGATATTATAAATAGTGCTGCTATGAACATAGGGGTACATATATTCTTCCTGATTGGTGTTTTGGGCTTCTTAGGGTATATTCCTAGAAGTGGAATCACTGGGTGAGATGGAAGTTCAATTTTTAATTTTTTGAGGTAACACCATAGTGTTTTCCATAGTGGCTGCACCAGTCTGCATTCCCACCAGCAGTGTACTAGAGTCCCCTTTTCTCCACAACCTCACCAACACTTGTTGTTTGATGATTTGTTGATGGCAGCCATTCTGACAGGTGTGAGGTGATACCTCATAGTTGTTTTAATTTGCATCTCTCTGATGAGTAGTGACGTTGAACATTTTTTCATATGTCTCTTGGCCATTTATATGTCCTGTTTGGAGAGGTGTCTATTTAGGTCCTCTGCCCACTTTTTAATTGGGTTCTTTGTCTTCCTTTTGTTGAGTTGTATGAGTACTCTATATATTTTGGAAATTAATCCCTTATTTGATGCATCATTGGCAATTACCGTCTTCTATATAATGGATTTTCTTTCCATTTTGATGATTGTTTCTTTTGTTGTGCAGAAGCTTTTTAGTTTGTAGTCCCATGGGTTTATTTTTTTCTTTGTTTCTGTTGCCTTAGGCGATGTATCAGTGAAAATTCTGCTGCATATAATGTCTGAGATTTTGTTGCCTACATTTTCTTCTAGGATTTTATGGAATCACAAGTTACATTTAAGTCTTTTATCTATTTTGAGTGTATTCTTGTGTATGGTGTAAGTTGGTGGTCTAGCTTCATTGTTTTGCAAGTAGCTAATTTTCCCAACACCATTTATTGAAGAGGATGTCTTTATTTCACTGTATGCTCTTGCATCCTTTGTCAAATATTAATTGAGCATATTGCCTTGGGTCTATTTCTGGGTTTTCTGTTCTGTTCCACTGGTCTATATGCCTGTTCTTGTGCCATTACCAGGCTCTTTTGATTACAATGGCTTTGTAGTATAACCTGAAATCTGGTAATGTGATACCTCCTACTGTGTTCTTCTTTTTTAATTTTGCTGTGGGTATTCGAGGTCTTTTTTGTTTCCCTATGAACTTTTGAAGTATTTGTTTTTGTTCTGTGAAGTATATCGTTGGTATTTTGATGGGGATTGCATTGAATCTATAGATTGCTTTGGGTAGTATGGACATTTTAATGATGTTAATTCTTCCAATCCATGACCAAGGTATGTGCTTCCACTTTTTTATATCTTTCTCTATTTCTTTTTTCAGTGACCTGTAGTTTCCTGCGAATTGGTCTTTTATTTCTTTGGTTAAGTTTATTCCTAGGCATCTTAATTGTTTTGCCGCGATGGTAAATGGGGTTGTTTTTTTTAGTTTCTCTTTCTGTGAATTCATCATTGGTTTACAAGAATGCCATCAATTTCTTGATATTAATTTTGTATCCTGCTACTTTGTCAAATTTATTTATTAAGTCTAGTAAATTTTTGATGAAGTCTTTGGGGTTTTCTACGTATAATATCATGTCATCTGCAAATAATGGCAGTTGCACTTCCTCCTTTCCCATTTGGATCCCTTTTATTTTTTTTTTCCTGTCTGATTGCTGTGGCTAAGACTTTCAGTACTATGTTAAATATTGTTTAAATATATGTTTAATTTTTGGCATTTTAATTACTATGTGTCTTGGTGTGGGCCTGTTTGGGTTCTTCTTACTTGGGGCTCTCTGTTCTTCTTGAACTCGAATGCCTTATTCCTTCAACCAGTTAGGAAGGTTTTCTGTCATTATTTCTTCAAATATATTCTCTAACCCTTTCTCTTTTTCTTCCTCTTCGGGGACTCCTATGATGCGAACGTTATTATGTTTTTAGTTGTCCCACAGTTCTCTTAAGCTGTCTTCCTGTTTTTTTAATTGTTTTTTCCTTTTGGTTTTCTGATTTGTTGGTTTTTTTCTACATTGTGTTCTCATTCACTGATCTGGTCCTCAGCTTCCTCTACTCTGCTGGTTAGTCTTTCCAATGTGTTCTTAATTTCTGCTATGTCATTCTTCATTTCCACTTGGTTGGTTTTCAATATTTCTATATCTTTACTCATGGTGCTGATATCCTTACTCATGCTGTTGAGCTTCCTCATGATCATGGCTCTGAACTCTACCTCTGATAATTTGCTTAGCTGCATTTCATTGATCTCATCTTTGATAGAGTTCTCTTGTTCTTTCATTTGGGATTTGTTTCTTTGTTTCACCATTTTGGTTATCACAGTGGGTTTTGGAGCCTGCCAAATTTTCCTTCTTGGTGTTGGTGTTCTACTGTTTGTGGCTGCCTGTGCTCGATTTGGATGACCTGGGTGGGCTCACGTTAAACACCACTGTCGAGTGTTACTTTCCTGGGTCAATTTGCAAGCCCAGGAAAGGTTCAGTTATCGTCTAGCTTTTTCCTGGTGGCTAGCTAATAGTCTCAGTTACTCAGTGCCTTGGAATGTAGCCCTGGTGTTCTGCATAAGAGGATTTCCAGAGGGTTTGATAGATGCTGGTTATTAATGAACCTCAATTTGCATTTCTTTGCCTCACTTGGGAAAGGCTGAATCCGGGGGGGGGGGGGGGGGAGCGAGCTGCTGCTGCTTTTTCCCATAGCTCTGGGAAGGAGCATACAGGCCACCGTCCTTTGTGGCCGCAACTCAGCAACAACTCTGAGTGCTGAGTGCCCTCCAAATCCCGGGTGTCCCCATAGAGTTCCAGCCCAGTCTGCCCTCCCTTTGCCAGAGCCCCCAGGTGAGTGGCTGTGGCTACTTTAGTGCTCTGTCCCGGCTCTCTTCTCTGTGGAGCGGTCTTGTTCTTTATTCCCCAACGGCAATGCTGACAGCTAAGACTGCTGCTGTCCATGGGCTCCCAGCCTGCCACCCTCTTGAGCCTCCACAGATTCTCCCAGTGTCCTGGTTATATGGTTCTGTCTTGCAGCTTTTCTGTTGCTTTTTTCCAAGATTTGTCTTTATATTAGTTGTAATTCCCGTTTGGTCCTAGGAGATCGTCTGCGTAGCTTCTATTCACTCTGCTTCCATTTTTCACATCCTCCAAGCCTATCTTGTTTGCAGCAGGGTCACACAGGCCTTCCTGGTGCCCCAGCACCCTGTAGATCCCGTGAGTAACTGGATGGCACAGTCCCTTTAGGGATCCGGCTCTATGCCTATGTTATGGGCTGCTGGGTCGCACAGGCCTCTCTGGTATGTCAGCACCCTGCAGACCTGTGGGTAGCTGGATGGCACAGTCCGTGCTGGGTCGTGCAGGCCTCTCTGGTGCTTCAGCACCCCACAGGCCTCTTGGGTAGCTACATTGCTCAGTCCCTACTGGGTCGCAGAGGCCTCTCTGGTGCTTTAGCAACCCACAGGTCCTGCAGGTAATTGGATGGCATAGTCCCTGCTGGGTCGCACAGGCCTCTCTGGTGCTTCAGCACCTCGCACGTCCCGTGGGTAACTGGATGGCCAGTCTCTGCTGGGTTGCACAGGCTTCTCTGGTGCTGCAGCACCCTGCAGATCCTGGGGTAACTAGATCACACAGACCCTGCTCGGTCGCACAGGCCTCTCTGGTGCCCCTGCACCCTGTAGGTCCCGCGGGCAGGCAGTTGGATCGCACCAGTCTCTCTTGGGCTCTGGCTTTCCACTGCTCTTGTTAGCTACCGGACTCCACAGGCCTCTGTGGAGCCCCAGGTCCTGCCGCTGGTGGCTAGAGAGTGGTGCTGACCCGTGGGGCTCAATTCCTGCTCAGCATTTGTTGTAGTTTTTGGGGATGGGTGTCAGTTGCTGGTCTGTGCTTCTGTTGCCTGGGGATGGATGTGTGCTCCCCAGCCTCTGTTGCAGGGGATATATCTCGACTCTGATCAGGCTGCTACTATGGGGGATGGTGCTGGGCTACGGGCTGTCTGCAGCTTCCGTTACTGGCACATTGGGAGCTCTACTACTGTGCACAGGTCTGTGTTGACACAAAGTGTCCACTGGTCCGATGGTGCCTGGTGCGCTGGTGGGCTCAGGTTGCTGGGCCCTAGCTGCTCCCACTGCCTCCTCCCAGGGAAGACCCGGAATTTTTTCCAAAATCGTGGAAACCCCTCATGGCGCAGGGAGAAGCACCCTGAAGGACCGCTTACCAAGGTAGCTGGCTCTTCCCACCCATAGCACAGGAACCTTCTGCTCCGTGTCTCTGCACAGCTCAGATTTGGTTTTCCACCTTCGCGTCCACTCACACACTCACTCACTCTCTCACACACTCACCCTCCCTCTGGTCCTGCCCACCGCCATCTTCCTCTTTATTTTGTTTTCATGTCTAATTGTTGTGGGTAAGACTTCAGTCCTATGTTGAATAAGAGTGGCGAAAGTGGGCATCCCTGTCTTGTTCCTGTTCTTAAGGGGAATGCTTTTAGTTTTTGCCCATTGAGTACTAAGTTGGCTGTAGGTTTTTTATATATGGCCTTTATTATGTCGAGATATGATCCTTGTATTCCCACATTGCTGAGCGTTTTTATCAGAAATGGGTGCTGGATTTTGTTGAATGCTCTTTCAACATCTATTGATATAATCATATGATTTTTGTCTTTCATTTTGTTTATGAGGTGTTTCACATTTATTGATTTGTGAATATTGTACCATCCTTCCATCTCTGGGATGAATCCCACTTGGTCATGATGAATAATTATTTTGATGTACTGCTGAATCTGAGTTGCTAATATTTTCTTAAGGATTTGGTTATCTGTGTTCTTAAGGGATATTGCCCTTTAGTGTTCTTTCTTTGTAGTGTCTTTATCCGGTTTTGGAATTAGGATTATGCTGGCCTCATAAAATGAGTTTGGAAGTGTTCCGTCTTCTTGAATTCTCTGGAATAGTTTGAGGTGAATGGGTATTACATCTTCTTTGAATGTTCAGCAAAACTACCCTGTGAAGCCATTGGGCCTGGGCTTTTGTTTGCTGGGAGTTTCTTGATTATGTCTTCAATTTCCTTAGTTGTTATTGGTCTATTCAAGTTTTTTTATCTCTTTCTTGTTCAGTTTTGAGAGACTGTGTGTTTCTATAAATGTGTTCATTTGTCCTAGATTGTCCAATTTGTCGGTGTTTAATTGTTCATAGTATATTTTGATGATCCTTTGCATTTCTGTGGTGTCAGTTGTTACTTCTCCCCTTTCATTTCTGATTTTGTTCATTTGGTTTCTCTCTTTTTGTTTCTTGGTGAGTCTGGCTAAAGGTCCATCGATCTTGTTTATCTTCTCAAAGAACCAGCTTTTTATTTCATTGATCTTTTGAATTGAATTGTACCAGCTTTTTATTTCATTGATCTTTTGAATTGGTTTTTTTTTTTGGTCTCTATATCACTTATTTCTGCTATGACCTTTACTGTTTTCTTCCTCCTGCTAGCTCTGGGTTTTTCATTGTGTTTACTTTCTAGTTCTTTAAGTTGTAGGGTTGGAAAGTCAATTAGGAACTTTTCTTGTTTCTTGAGGTAGGTCTGTAGTGCTATGAACTTCCCTCTGAGTACTGCTTTTGCTGCATCCCATAGATTTTGTGTTGTTTTGTGTTCGTTTTCATTGATTTCCAGGAATTTTTAAATTTCTTCCATGATCTCCTTAGTAACCCATTCATTGTTTAATAACATGCTATTTAGCCTCGAAGTGTTTGAATGTTTTTACTGTAATTGAGTTCTTGTTTCATTCCACTGTGATCTGAGAAGATGTTTTATATTATTTCAATCTTATTGAATTTGTAGAGGTTTCCTTTGTGTCTTAACATGTGGTCTGTCTTTGAGAATGTCCCATGTGCACTTGAGAAGAATGTATATTCTGTGTCTTTGGGGTCAAATGTTCTGTAAATATCAGTGAAGTCCAACTGATATATTTTGTCTTGTAATAACTCTATGTCCTTGTTAATTTTTTGTCTAGAAGATCTATCCAGTGGTTGTCACTGGTGTGTTAAAGTCACCCACTATGATCGTATTGCTATTGATCTCTCCCTTGAAGTTCTCTAGAAATTTTTAAATATGTTTTGGTGCTCCCATATTTGGTGCGTATATGTTTACCAGGGTTAAATCCTCTTGTTGGATTGATCCTTGTAATATTATGTAGTGTGACCTTCTCTGTCTCTTATTATGGAACTTGTTTTGAAGTCTATATTGTCAGATATGAGTATTGCTACACCAGCTTTTTTTATTCATTTGCTTGGAAAATTTTTTTCTATCCCTTCACTTTCATCTTTTGTGAGCCTTTTGTTGTGAGGTGGGTCTCTTGTGGCAGCATATATATGGGTCATGTTTTCTTATCCAATCAGCTACCCTGGGTATTTTGATTGGAGCATTGAAGCTATTTACATTTAAGGTAATTATTGATGGACAGTTATTAGTTGCCATTTTAATTTTATGCCTGTGTTTCTCTCTTTCTTTCTCTCTGTTTCTTCTTCTTCTAACAGTCCCTTCAGCATTTCTTGCAGTGGTGGTTTGGTGGTGGTAAATTCCTTTAGCTTTTTTTTTAAATCCATGAAGCTTTTCATTTATCCTTCAATTTTGAATGACAGCTTTGTTGGATAGAGTAGTCTTGGATTCAGACCCTTGTCTTGCATTACTTTGTACACTACATGCCTCTGCCTTCTGGCCTGCAGCGTTTCTATTGAGAAATCAGCTGACAGTCTAATGAAAGCTCACTTGTAGGTAACTTTCTGTCTCTCTCTTGCTTCCTTTAAGTTTCTTTCTTTGTCTTTAATGTTTGCCATTTTTATTATGATATGTCTAGCTGTGGGTCTTCTGGGTTCATCTTGCTTGGGCCTCTCTGCTTTTCCTGGACCTGTGTGACTTATTCCTTCAGCAGTTTAGGGAAGTTTTCTGTCATTATTACTTCAAACAGGTTCTCTATTCCTTTCTCTGATTCTTCTTTTTCTGGTACCCCTAAAATGCGAATATTTTTACGGTTTTTATTGTCCCACAGCTCCCTTAAACTTTCCTCCTACTTTTTAAACTTTTTTTCTGTTTGCTGCTCTGTTTGGGTGTTTTTCTCTACTTTGTCTCCTAAGTTGCTGATTCGGTCTTCAGCTTCTTCTAATCTACTATTGAACCTTTCTCTAGGGTATTTTTTATAACAGCTATGTCATTCTTTGTTTTCTCTTGATTTTAATGCATCGCTTCTACCTCTCTATGTGTAGCTTCTACCTCTTTTTTTAAGATGAAGTAGTTCCAAGTAAGCTCTTCATAATTCTTATTAAGTTGCTTGTAGTTCTCACCAATGTTTGAACACCCTTAAAATTATTGCTTTGAATTCTTTATCTGACAAGTTGCTTTCTTCCATTTTCTGTAGTTCCTTTTCTAGTGATTACTCTTTTTTTTCCTTCTTTGTGTTGTTTCTTTGTCCCCCCATTTTAGTCATCTGGTAGCTCTAGACCTGGTGAAGGATGTTTGGATGTGTAGGTAGCTCCCTGTATATCAAATAAGGCTATTGTGACTCCCAGATTGTGGTGTTGTGTGCTGCCTCTTGCCTGCTGTGGATTCTGGAGGATTGACTACTGGAGGTTGGTATTGGTGTGTCCTGGTAGGTGTTGCTGCTGGATTGCATGGGCCTTTCTGAAGCTGTGTTCACAGCTGGTCGCTGGTGCCACCTGTAGCTGTATTGCTCAGGCCCTGCTGGAACCGCACTCCCTGCCCTCACCTTAGGTGGCTGGGTCTCATAGGCCCCTCTTGAGCCCCAGCTCCCTGCCGGACCCATGGACAGCTGTGTTGCACAGGCCCTGTACTGGAGCCCTGGTTCCCTGCTGATCTTGTGGGCAGCTGGGTTGTACAGGCCCCGTTGGAACCCCCGTTTCCCTCTGATCCCACGGGGAGCTGGATCGCACTGGCCCCTCTCAAGCCCTGGTCCCACACCATTCTTGTGGGTTGCTGGGTCACATAGGTCTCTATGGATCCCCAGCTTTCCCACTGCTCTTGTGGGCAGCTGTGTTGCACAGGCCCCTATGGAGCCCTAATTCCCATCTCTTGCGTCTGGGGAGTGCTGCTGCCCAGTGGGGCTCAGCTCCTACTCAGCCTTTGCTGTAGTTTATGGGGATGGGTCTCTCCTTCTGGTCTGTGCTTCTGTTGCCTGGGGATGGATGTCTGCTCCCCAGCCTCTGTTACTGGGGTATATCTCAACTCTGATCAGGCTGCTCCTGGGGGGGACGGTGCTTGACTCCCAGTCGTTTGCGAGTTCTGGAACCGGCACCTTGACAGCTCCATTACTGTGCACTGGTCTGTGCTGACACAGGGTGTACACTGGTTCAGTGGCGCCTGGTGCACTGGTGGGCTCAGGTTGCTGGGCCCTAGCCACTCCCATTGTCTCCTCCCAGGGAAGACCCAGGATCTTTCAAAATGGTGGGACCTCCCCGCAGCGCAGGAGAAGCGTCCTGAAGAGCCGTTTACTGAGGTAGCCGGATGCTCCGTCCACAGCAGAGGAACCTTCTGCTTCGCGTCTCTGCACTGCATGAGTTTGGTCGTCCACCTTCACATTCATTCACTCTCTCTCACACACTAGCTCACTCTCTCACACACTCACCCTTCCTCCGGTTCTACCCACTGCCATCTTCTCTGTACTATAGCTTTTTTATCCACTCATCTACTGATGGATATTCAAGCTGCTCCCAAATCTTGACTATTAGAAATAACGCTGCAGTGAACATAGTGCATGTATTCTTTCGAATTAGTGTTTTGAGTTTCTTTGGATATAGTCCCAAAAGTAGAACTGCTGGGCCATAAGGCATTTCAATTTAAAAATTATGAGTTAACGCCATACTGCTTTCCACAGTTGGCTGCACCAGTCTGCATTTCCACCAGCAGTGCCTGAGGGTTTCCTTTTCTCCACATCTTCGCAAGCACTTTCATAAATCTGTTGGCCATCTGTATATCCTCTTTGCAGAAGTGCCTTTTCAGGTCTTTTGATGTTGAGTTTTATAAGTTTCTTATAAATTTTGGATATTATGCCCTTATCAGATGTATTGGCAAATATGCTTTCCCATTCAGTGGATTGTCTTTTCATTTTGTTGATGGTTTTCTTTGCTAGGTAAAAACTTTTTAGTTTGATGTAGTCACGTGTTTATTTTTAATTTTGTATCCCTTCCCCATTTGAATTGATATATCAGAAAAAATATTGCTAGGAGAAATACCTGAGATTTTACTGCTTACTTTTCTTCTACAGTTTTTGTGGGTTTGGATCTAGCATTTAAGTCTTTAATATATTTTGAGTTTGTTCTTGTGTATAGTGTAAGAAGGTGGTCTAGTTTCATTTTTTTGGCATGTATTTGTCCAATTTCCCCAGCAGTATTTATTGAATAGACTGTCTTTACTCCATTGTATGTTTTTGCCTCTTTTGTCAAATATTATTGACTATAAAGATGTAATTTCATTTCTGGGCTCTCTATATAATCTACATGTCTGTTTTTATTCCAGTACCATGCTGTTTTGATTACTATGGCCTTGTAATACAGGTTGATATCAGGTAGTGTGATTTCTTCAACTTTGTTCTTTCTCAAGATTGCTATGGCTATTTGGGGCTTGGGGATATTTGTTCTAGTTCTGTGAAATATGTCATTGGTATCTTGATAGGAACTGTATTGAATCTATAGATTGCTTTGGGTAGTATGGACATTTTAATGATGTTAATTCTTCCTGTCCATGAACAGGGTATATGCATCCACTTATTTGTATCTTCTTCAGTTTTTTCCTTTATTGTCTTAATAATTTTCTCAGTACTGGTCTTTCACATCCTTTGTTAAATTTATTCCTAGGTGGTTTTTTTTTAAGCAATTGTGAGTGGAATTATTGTGTTAGTTTCCCTTTTTGACAGCTTATTAGTTGTTTATAAAAATGCAACTGATTTCTGAATATTTATTGTGTGTTCTACTTTACTAAAGCCATTTATCAGTTCAAATAGCTCTTTTGGTGGAATATTTATGGTTCTCTCTATATATATATAAAGTTTCGTGTTATCTGCAAATAATGATAGTTTTACTTCTTCCTTTTCAATTTCGATGCCTTTTATAACTTCTTGTCCGATTGCTGTGACTAGAACTTGCAGCACCATGTTGAATAAGAGTGATGAAAGTAGACTTCCCTGTATTCTTCCTGATCTTAAGAGAAATGCTTTTTGTTTTTGTCCATTGAGTATGATGTTGGCTGTGGGTCTGTCATATATGGTCATTATTATGTTGAGGTATGTTCCTTCTATTCCCGCTTTGCTCACAGTTTTTATCATAAATTTGTGTTGGATTTTATCAAATGCTTTTTCTACATCTATTGATATGATCATGTGTTGGTTTTTTTGTTTTTTAATACTCACCTGAGGACATTTTTCTGCTTATCATCAGACTGAGTGGGAAGGAGGGAGAGAAAGAGAGAGAGAGAGAAACGTGGACATGAGAGGGACAGATCCACTGCTTGCCTCCTGCATGACCCAACCAGGGCTGGGGATGAACCACAACCAAAGTACATGCTCTTGACCAGAATCAAATCAGCGACTCATTGGTCCACAGGCTGACGATCTAACTTCTGAGCCAATCTGGCCAGGGCTCATTCTGCTTCTTAAAGCAGGCTCTTTTACATTTCTTGTAAAACTGGTTTGGTTGTAACAAACTCATTTAGGTTTTTCTTTTCTGGGAAGCTCTTAATTTTTCCTTCAATTTTTTTAAAGAATAGTTAGTGATTTTTAGAGAGAAAGGAAGTGAGAGGGAGAGAAAGAGGGAAACATTGATGTGAGAATGGAATATCATTTGGCTGCCTCCTATACTTCCCTCATTGGAGATCATACCTTTGAATCGGCAACCTTTTGGTGTAAGGAATGATGCTCAACCAACTGAACTACACCAGCCAGTGCTCTCCTTTAATTTTAAACGATATTTTTGCTGGTTAAAGTAGTATTGGTTGTAGGTCCTTGCTTTACATTACTTTGAATATTTCATGCCAGTCACTTCTACCTGAAATATTTTGGCTGAGAAATCAGCTGACAGTCTTACGGTGAGCTCCCTTGTAGCTAACTGTCTTTCTCTCATAGCTTTTAAGATTCTTTGTCTTTAATCTTTAGCAAATGGGGAGTAGGTGCTAATGGATCTCCCATGAGGCAGAGGTGCTGATCAGGCTTCAGAGAACGTGGTGGGTGTAGTCCCAGCCCTACAGCCTCATGACTCAATCTTTTCTGGATTTTGCCTTGACTTCGGCAGGGTGAAACCAATAGAATTCAGGTGAGTGAGACCTCCATATCCTGGAGGTTGGGTCTGCTGGAAGCTGGGAGTATGGTTCTATCAGCTCTCCTGTGTGGGGGACATGCCTGTCAGCTTCATGGGAAAGTGGAGGTAATTACCTCTTCTCCAAACCAGACAATTCTGTCACTGACACCCCCTGAGTCTTCCCAGGCCTCTACACCCTGTCCAGGGCAGCTGACTCCTCAGCAGGGCCAAAGCTCCACAGGGTGGGGCAAGAGGGAGTGCAGAGTGCGGGGCAGTTGCTTTCCCCCTAGCTTGTGTCACATGGAAGGGAGTCTTCTATCCAAGAAAGATGGCATCGGTGGTATGAAAAATTGACTCAGCATGCGTTTCTGGGGGCTGTCTCTTCAGCTCGCTCTCCATAGCCATAAACCCCAGACTCTCCTCAGTCCTTCTGGTCCACCTCACCCTCCCTCTGCCAGAGCCCAGGGTGATTGGCTGCCAATGAAAGTATGTGTGTTGACCCTTTAAGAGGGTTCCTGTGTCAGCGGTTGAGCTTGTCTCTCCCTGGTAGACAGAAACCTTACTACTTTTCACAGCCAGATGTTACGTGGGTGCCTCATTCTGGCTCTGGTGCTCTGTTTGGGGTTTAGGCCCCACTTTTTTCAGGAAACCTCCCACATCTGATATAGCCCTCTTGAATCTAGGCTGCTATCTGTGGAAGCAGAGCCAGCTGTTTTCTCATCTCTGCCTTTCCCACTAGTCTCAATGTGGCTTCTTCTATAAATCCTTGGTTATAAGACTCCTCTTCAACTAGTCTTCAGTTAGTTATTCAGGATGATTGCTCTTTAATTTAGTTGTAATTCTGTTTTCATCTAGGCAAGAGGTGAGTGTAGCTTCAACCTATTCCGCCACCATCTAGAAATCCTCAACCAGTGATTTCTTTTAATGCTTAGATTTCATAAAGGAAATAAAAGTTTTCTGTCAATTTAAATTCTTTTGACAGACATTTCCTGGAACTCTTCAGCCCTTGAGGATTGGCCCATCTCTTTCTAGTCTTTCAGTGAACTGCCAAGCAAATCACAACACACATCCCCAAATTATGTTGAGGGCTGGGTTCCCACCTTGATACCATCAAGCCACTCTGTGAACATGAGCCATTATCCCCACAACTGCCTGCTACAGAGACTCGGCATGATGCATGATGGTAGCTGCTAGCAAAACATGAAATTCAGTGACATATACCAGCTTGTTTTCTTCATCAAACATTCCCTTGTGTCCTACAAGTATCTAATTATAGTTTTAGAGTTTTGAAATAGTGACTCTGAGAGTTCTTGCCAGCTCAACACTTGATTTGATGTAGGGTCTGATTTCTGGAGCTTTCCACTGTGCCATTTTCTATGATGTCACTCCTGCATTTACTCTTGGTGAGGTAATAATCTCCACAGTAAAATGTACTTACCTATATTGTGAATAGAATTTTAGTGAGGGCTGATACATGTATAGTATATGTATTTGATAACTACTTACAAGTTATTTACCATTATACCTCTCCTCACAAATTAGGATAGTTGACCAGAAAGATGGGATTTTGCATGCATATGTATTATCACTATATATCACTACACTGTATCTTGTGGTTATGCAGAGAAAATGGCATTTATTTTGTTTGTAGTCTGTTCTTTTCCCTAATCAGGGTGGTCTACTGATTAAGTGTGAAAAAGTCCAATACTATTTAAAACTTTATCTAGTATGATGATTTAAGTAGCTTATTTAGGTAGTGTCCAACTCTCTGAGAAAAAAATGTTCTTTCTTTGCTTTTTATCCTGGAATAGAGTACAGTCGGCCCTCGTTTATCGCGGTTAATGAGCTCCAGACTACTACCATAAATGAAGTAGGATTCGTTATTTATAGGCATTGGTCCCTTGCCACTTCGCGTTTCGACGTTGGCGGCTTCACTCTGTGGCGGTTTTTCAAATATAGACACTTGGCACTTGACTTTCGCGGCTTCACTTTTTCAAAACCGCGATAGAATGAACCCGCGAAAGTTGAAGCGCGAAGTGGCGAGGGACGACTGTATGGGGTATAGGTGGGGCATATATGATCTCCTGGCAGTGGGGAACTGCTCATTTCTCTAGGTCTGATGTCTGCTACTTCCTGTGTTCTGGGGAGCAAGGTCCTATTACCTCCTAGTTGTGTTTGCCTTGCAGGCTCTTGCATATAATGTCATGGCTGGTGTAACTCATGGCAGGGCCTTTATGACTGGTCAGAGCCCACTGGCCCAGTCCCTGACTACTTCCTATTTCTTTTGCTCCTTCTCGCTGAGCTCTCTATGTGGCCTGCTGGCATGGAATGTCACTCATAGCCTTTGCCACAGGATTTCACTGGTTCAGTGACTGGGCCTTTAGCTCAGGAAACGTGATTCTCTGAGCTTACGAATGCCTGACCATGCCTGGAAAAAGTGTCTCTCGAGACAGTGATCTGGCCTGGCCTGTAAGACGGTGAATTTATTATGTAATCCTTGTCTGTGTGTCAAATGCTGTACATTGGTTCATTTTATCTCTCTTTGCATTTCCTTCAGTAGTAAAACCTAATAGTTCCCAGGTAGATGAAAGCCTCCAGCAGTCTAGGGGTACAAATCATATATGTGGAGAGGCAAAACAACAAAAATAATAATTTTCAAACACTGTCACCATTACGTGTGTGCATATAGACATATGAGGATTATATTTCAAGTCATATGTAATTCTTAATGTATACAAGCCTTAAATTTAGGATCTTTAGAGACATATGTGGTGTACATGCATATATATGTGTACATATTTTATATATAGTTATAGTATATATTATATATAGTTAAGATATGTTACATATATGTGTGTATAATTAAGAAGTTTGGTTTCTATCAAAATTTTCCTATGACTAAAAATACTTATTTTAAAACACATTTCCTTTTGTTGCAGGACAGTTCGTGTGTGGTTAAAGAGAGACAGCGGACAATATTGGCCAAGCGTATACCATGTAATGCCTTGTAAGTATCTTGATTTCTTTTTTTTCTTTTTTTTTTTTTATCCTCACCCGAGGACATTTTTCCATTTTTTGTTCAGATAGAGTGGGAGGGAGAGAGAGAGAGAGAGAAACATCGACATGAAAGGGACACATTGAGTGGCTGCCACTCGCACAACCCAACAAGGGCCAGGGACAAACTGCCTCCGAGGTACATGCCCTTAGTGGAACTGAACCCAGTCTCTCCGGACCGCAGGCCAACGTTCTAATCCCCGAGCCAAACCAGCCAGGGCAGTATCTTGATTTCTGTCTCAAGAAACCAGACATTGACCCCAATTCCCCTTCCTTCTGAGAGTGCCTTCTCTGTATTTTCTTCTTGAGTAGTGATGCCTGAGGGTTGAGATTATCATTATAATGGAAAGTACCATAGTAAATCATTTTAGATTTTCTAAAGCTCTCAGTATGTAAAATAAGAAATTTGTTCTGAAATTGACTATATATGCATAGTTTCTGAATAAGATTAGTGGAAGCATACACCATTATATGCAAAGGCGGGGATGGGGGCTTAGGTAAATAGAGAGGGAAAAAAATTCTGATTGATTTTTTTTCTGACTTTTATTTTATTTTTTTTTACTTTTTTTTTTTTATCTTCACCCGAGGACATTCTTCCATTTTTTGTTCAGATAGAGTGGGGGAGAGAGAGAAAGAGAGAGAGAAACATCGATGTGAAGGGACACATCGAGTGGCTGCCACCCGCACGACCAACCAGGGCTGGGGACAAACTGCAACCGAAGTACGCGCCCTTAGCGGGAACCGAACCCGGGTCTCTCTGTACCGCAGGCCGACGCTCCAACCGCTGAGCCAAACCGGCCAGGGCTTTTTCTGACTTTTAAATGGTATGAAGCAGTCTGATCTGTGGTCTTGCTCTTTCATCAAACTTGTCAGGACATCTCATTGAAAGAGATGGGCAAGGTTTGTAATCCAAAACGTTGAAGTTGACCACTGATTCCGGTCACTTCCCTGACTTTGAAGCTAGAGGAGAGGCAGACCTGGGCAGAATGGTGAGGGCTTGGATATGGCAAGCAAGAAATCTCCTTGAGATGAACATTAATAGGAACCTCATGAAGACATAGGATCCTAAGTAATAACTTGCCCACCCGCTTCCCCATACACACATTCATACACTTTTAAGTGGATTTCTCTAATGCTCTCTTTATCTGAATGTCACTGAGAATACAGAGAAGCCTCGAGTTGCATTTTCATCATTTATTAAGCTGTGTGCAAGAAAAGACTGCTGTGGCTCCTGCACCTGGCAGAGCTGCTCAGTAAGTAAATACTTGTTGAAGACACGAAACTGTTAATAAAGAGGAGTTTCCCTGAGAACATTTTTATAATTTTCCTAACGACTGAACACAGTCTTTCAGAAGAAGGACCCTCTAATTGTTTCCATACTTTACCTATGGTGTTCTACTACAGGGAGTAAAGTGGGATTGCTTGCATATTAAAACGTGGCCTGTGGACCAGTAGTATCAGGATCACCTGAGAACTTATAAAAATGCTAATATTGGGTTTCAGCACTGATTTTCTGAATCAGAATTTGCATTTTAAAAAGATCTGTAGATGATCTGAATACATCTTATAGTTTGAAGATTGTTTTGTGGCAATTTACACGTTTGCATGAACACATGTAAAGCCTCATGCATATATAGTGTTGATTTGTAAATACATAGATAAATACATTCTAGTCGATTAAACATTTACTGCACACTTACTGTATACAGACCATCAAGCTAGGTGCCAGGATGGCAGATGAACAAGGCACAGATGGTCAAGATGATTTCTGTAATCTTTTATTGTTGGATAGTTCCACTACCATGGAGAGGTAAAAGAACAAAAGGTTATGTTCTTCATAGTTGGTCAGAAATTCACTTTTATGGTCCTAGGAATTATATGCATTCAGATAACATAGTCACTGATCTCTGAGCAAGAAATTGAGTTTTGTTTAACTTGAGAAAGGTGGAATCTTATTGTTTAAGGGAATATGCAACATTTCAGGTTAATTAGAAAACCTGAAGTAGTTTTGAATTTCCAACAGGTTGTTTTGCAGTCCTTTCTTTGTTGTTAATCCTCACCCAAGGATATTTTTTCCATTGATTTTTTTTTTTAGAGAGAGTGGAAGGGGGAGGAAGGGGTGGCTGGAGAGAAAAACATCGATGTGAGGGATACACATCAACTGGCTGCCTCCCACATGACCCTGACCTGGGCCAGGGATTGAACCTGCAACGCAGGTACATGCCCTTGACTGAGAATCAAACTCGCGACCCTTTTGCGCATGGGCCAATGATCTTAACTGCTGAGTCACACCGGCCAGGGCTACAATCATTTCTTTTGAAAGGTGTTTTGTTAAGAGGTCAATATTATCCTTAAACAACAGTTATGTGGTATTAGAAAATAAGTGAAAAGGGGCAGTGTATCTGGAGGCTATAATGTGGACGGATACCACAGGTAGACATGACCATATTTTGTGTTTATAGTGGTATACAAAAGTAGCATGTCAAATTTCGAAGAAAACAAAATATCTTGTACATATAATAATGGCTTAGTTGTTTATTTTGTCCATTAAAATACCCTTTAAATATAATATTTGTCATGTTCTGGGTAGGATACTAATGTTGTGTAACATTGAGAAGAGTCTGGAGCTCAGTGGAGGAAAGAAGAGGGAAGGCATTAGACGAGAAAGAATGACTACTAAAGGCTAAGTTTGGTGGCAGGGAGTGAGCCTACAAGGCAATGTGTGGTGAGGCTGAGTGAACTTGAAGGAGTGTAAGACAAAAGAAAGATGAGTAAACACATTCTGATCACAAGCACAATTGCTGTTTTGGGGGTGCCCTCATGCCTTATCTTTTCTGAGGAACTCCCATGTGCCCTGTAGGAGGGAGCCAGAAGAAACCTGACTTGCCTGGTTAAGGCTGTTTGCCCTTGAGCCGGTCTAATTTCCCAGGATGTTAGAATTTGAAGTAGGAAATGCTAGTCTCAGCCCTGGCTGGTCCCTTAAGCTGGGAACATGTAAATCCTGTGAGGCATTTGTGTACTCAGAGAAACAGAGAGAAAGCTGATCTGCTTAAAAGAAAGTGTGAACAAGGGCGGAAGGACCACTTGGCTCCAGAGGGAGAGAATCCTGAGCAAGTGATGCAGAAGGTTTTCCTCATCATCCTCCTAGCTCCCAGAAACCTGGCTTTGCTTCTTCCTTTGAGTTCAGGAAGATACTCCCTCTCATACTGAATATGCCCATTTGTGCTTAAGTTCTCTCCGATGGGTTTCTGTTCCTTGCAACTGCGAGAAGGTCACTCCACCTAGCCCTGATTAGAATTACTATACCTCTTCCTCATTGTTCAGTTTCTCTGGGCTCTGAGAAAGGACTCAGCCATGTCCCTATTGGTATCACTGTGGTGTTAAGCTGAAAATAGTCTGGGGAAAGCAAGGGCAAGTAAAGAACAGCAGAAATATTTATCCTATTTTCTTTAATTTTTTTGGGTAGTTCATTCAGCAGATATTAAATGTTTCTTCTGTCCTGAATACCATGGATATGCTAGTTAAACATGGCAGATGATTTCTGTCTTCATAGTGTATATCGTCTGGTGGGGAAGGCAGACCTAAAATAAGTACCACTGCCCTGGCCGGTTTGGCTCAGCAGTAGAGCATCGGCCCGCAGACCACAGAGTCCCGGGTTCGGTACCGCTATGGGCACATACCTCAGTTGCAGTTTGTCCCTGGCCCCGGTTGGGGTTGTGTGGGTGCTAACCAGTCGATGTGTCTCTCTCACATTGATATTTCTCTCTCTGTCTTTCTCCCTCCGGCTCTGTCTGAAGATAAATGCAAAAATGTCCTTGGGTGAGGATAGAAACAAACAAACAAACAAACAAACAAACAAATAAATAAATAAATAAATAAATAAATAAAAAAAATAAGTACCACCTATGATGCATGGTGAGTGTTGTAACATGGGAAGTAAGCATAATGGAAACAAAGGTGCCTAGAGAATTTGGGTGGCTGATGACTTGTTTTATAGTTTCCTGTAAGCTGATTTTTATGGATGGGAGAGAAGTAAAAGCATTTCCTTATCAAATGTTCTTTCAAAAAATAATATCCTCCTGACATATCTCATGTAGTACCTACTTATTGCCCATGACAAGATCAAGTTACTCCACTCAACTGGGACCTGCCTGGGCTTGGATACCAGTGAGGGGCCTTTGTGATGGTACAGAGTTGAGGTTTCAATGGTGTCCATTATTGGTGTGATTATTTGTTTCAGGCTTCTAATAGATACCATTTTGACCACCACATTTGTATCACACTACAAAGGGAAACACACACACACACACACACACACGCACACACACACACACTCACGAAAAGTACAGGCATTTCTATTTTCAAGGATGAGATATTTTAGATTTACTTTACCAAGTAGGTCAGACAAAGGGATGGATGAAGGAGAGATCTCAAGCAG
This sequence comes from Molossus molossus, assembly GCF_014108415.1. Classification (NCBI taxonomy): domain Eukaryota; kingdom Metazoa; phylum Chordata; class Mammalia; order Chiroptera; family Molossidae; genus Molossus; species Molossus molossus. The sequence continues at coordinate 97,047,196 of NW_023425403.1, forward strand.
GAGTCAGGGTGGCACGTGTTTGAGATATTTCTTACTCTCTTCAAGTATTGAGTATCATGTCTGGGCCTTTGTTGCCAGCTTTCCCCCCTTGGGCACAGGAATAGATGAAACAACTTGGCTGTCAGTGATGGAGTGAATAGGAAATGAAGAGGGGCAAAGCCTCAGCTCTGAGGGAATGTTGAACAATTGGAAAACTTTTGTGGCTTCTGTTGCTGCCAGGGCTGGCAGGTGGAATTTACTTTGACTCGAAGGGTTTATGAATTTGCCCTCAAAGCAAAATAGAAGGTAGTTTTTCAAAGATAATTACAGAAAAAAATTACACCTAACAGAGTCATAAAATAACGTCTTTTGTCATATTTCTAGCTCTCTGCCATGGCCTGGTGGGATGATATTGTCCAGTCTGTAGTTGTGGTTGGGCCGCTCAGTTTTCACACAAGTCTGGTCACTTTACCATTTGCTCAGTTAACTCTTTTTGTCTCTCTTTTTTAAAAATTAAATTTATTGGGGTGACATTGGTTAATAAGATCATAAAGGTTTTAAGCGTACATTTTTATGATACATGATCTGTATATTGCATTTTGTACCCACTACCACAATCAGTTTATTTTCTGTCACCATATTTTTGGCCCCCTTTACCCTCTGTTACTCCCTACCCCCTTTCCTCTAGTAACCACCATACTGTTGTCTGTTTGTGTTTGTTAACTTTTAAAGTATAGGAGGAACTCTAGTCCTCACTGAAAAACATAATTTTGAACTATTTGCTTCCCAGTTTTTATTCAAAGCCTGGTTGAAAGGCTAGTTATGGTGGCAGCATGAAGGCATGCAGTTGGATTGGTCATCTGTATTCTGATTTCCCCACTTCATGTTAGGTTAGCCTTTGCAGAAATGCCTTTGTTCATTGTGTCCTCATCTCAGACTAATGTATACATTATGGCAGTTTTGAAGTAATTGTCTACCATAATCCTCAGCGTTTTTTTGATGAGAAGCACTAAGCAGTAATATTTTTCAGGTAAGAGGGTGAAAAATCCTTACTTTCTCTAAGGTGGAACTTCCCTACAGCATATTGGGATGGTCCAAATGGCTCACTGGCTCTGACAACTGATCCCTTTAGCAGGGTAGGGGTGATCCAGTCATCTAGGCCCTAGTATTTTCTTTCTTTTACTCCAGTGACATGCATATCTAATTTTCTGTACGTATCATGAGACAGAAAAGGTTTGAAGGAACAGCTTTACAGATGTGGTACATGGTTCTGAAGGATAATGTTAAATATTCAACCTGTTATGTTTCCCAACAGGTCTTTATTCTAATTTCTTTCTGTTCATATTCATTTCCTTATCACGACCTTTTGCTTATTGCTACTCTTTGGTTTTATTGTATCTTTTTTTTAAAGCCATTTCAAATTCTTTGTGAAATGAGGTAGGGAATGCATTAAATAAATAATCTTAGTTAAGACGAATAGAGAGATGAAGTTTGAACATAGTCTTACTGATACATTAAATTCACCGAAAAATAGGAGTTGATTAAGGTTAGAGTACAGTAGTCCTCCCTTTTCTGTGGTTTCACATTCCATGGTTTCAGTCAGCGTGGTCAGACATGGTCTGAAAATATCAAATGGAAAATCCAGAAATAAACAGTTCATGAAACTTAAATTGCACATCATCCTGGGAGGTGTGATGAAATCTCTCCCTGTCCTGCTCGGGTCGTGAATCATCCCTTGTACAGCTTCTCCATGCTGTATACTCTCCATGCCTGTTAGTCACTTAGTAGTCTTCTTGGTGATCAGATTGACTGTCAAAGTATTGCAGTACTTGTGTTGAAGTAACCTTTATTTTACTTAGTAATAAACCCAAAGTGCAAGAGTAATGGTACTGGGCCCAGCCAGAGTGGCTCAAGTGGTTGAGTATAGTCCTGTGTACCCAAAGTTTGCTGGATAGATTCCCAGTCAGGGCACATAACTGGGTTGTGGTTTTGGTCACAGGTCTGGGTGCATGTGGAAGGTAACTGATCAGTGTTTCTCTCTCTCCCTCTCTCCCTTCCTCTCTTTCTAAAATCAATAAAAATACATTAAAAAATATTTTTTTAAAGAGTGATGGTGCTGGCAATTCACATAAACCAAAGAGAAGCCGTAAAGTGTTTCCTTTAAGTGAAAAGATATGTGTGTATAGGAAAAGATATGTGTATATATAGGGTTTCATATTCTCCGAAGTTTCAGGCATTCATTGGGTTCTTGGAATTATTCCCTGCAGATAAGGGGGGTACTACTGTATTCAAAATATCTCGTAGGTTAGAACCTGTGCCTGGGAGGGAAACTGGTATTTGATTTTCATTTTTGTTACCACTTTGCTGAGTCAGTTTTGGGGAAGTCCTTTACATTTTCTCTGTTCTGAAGCCTAACAGATAAACTGTCCATTTTCTGGTTATGAGATATAGCAAATAAGTATTTGTAAAGTCTTTTCAGGTTATTGATATTAGTAGTATATATTTTGCTGATCCTAACCCAGAGAGATTAGAAAAGATTTGCTAGTTTTTGAGGTTTTGAATGCATTGGTTTCCTCTTCCCATTTGTTGGCACTATAGTCCTAGAAAAGTGATTTTCAACTGATGTGCTGCAAGAATTTTTTTAAAAATATTTTTTATTGATTTTTAGAGAGAGAGAAGAAGGGAGAGGGAGAGAGAAACATTGATGTGAGAGCAGAACATCAATCAGCTGCCTCCTGCACACCCTCACTAGGGATGAAGTCTGCAATCCAGGCATGTGCTATGATGGGGAATCAAACTGGTGACCTCTAGGTGCTCAGACTGATGCCCAGTCAGCTGAGCCACACCAGCCAGGACCATAAGAATTTTTTAAAACATGCAGTAGCTGACTATTTACTCTAGGACACTGACCCTCTTTTTCCTTAGATTGTCAAATAAAAAAATGATAGCAGCCAACACGACGTTAGCCATCAGTGTGTGAATGAATCAAAATTATACCTTTTTTTTGGTTGGTCAGATCAGCAAAAAACATATTTTTGGTGTGCTGCAGAATTTTAGTAATTACTTTGTGTGCCATAAGATGAAAAAGGTTGAAAATTGCTGCCCTAGAGCAACAGTAAACTTGCAGTTGAGGATTTAGAATATTAAAATGGTTAATATCTTCATATCCTTTTTATCTGGGATGGAAATGAGTTATTCTGTATGTAAATTGCAAATGCTAATTTTCCCATTGGGGAGATCAAAGGACAACTTTCAGTGTTTTAGGACTGTGAAGATGGTTCCTGTGTTATCCCACATCTTCCTTTGAATTTATTGAGTTTGGGGGAAAATTCATGTGGTTAGATCAGTGAAGGTATTGAAAATAATGGATTTGGCAGTTCTGATTTTATAAGTTAGTGTTTGTTTTGGTCACTTTTAGACAATATCTTTAATTCAATTGAGGGAGTTTCTTGGCAGATGGGGGAATATGGGAAATGCTCATCCTATTGTTTAATTTATACCTTATTTTATTATTATTTTTAATCCTCACCTGAGGATATTTTCCCACTGATTTTCAGATAGAGTGGGAGGGAGGGAGAGAAAGAAAGAGAGAAACATCAACTGGTTGCCTCCTGTATGACCCCAACCAGGGCTGGGGATTGAACTGCAACCGAGGTATGTGCCTTTGACTGGAATCTAACCCGCAGCTCTTTGGTCCTCAGGCTGATGCTCCAACCACTGAGCCAAACCAGCCAGGGCTATACCTTATTTTAAATAACTTCTTAGTTGGTGGTTGTTAAGTATATTGTTTCTTTGTTGGTTTCTTTTTGGTATAGGTTATATTATGGAATCATGTATAAAAACGATGTATTGTTTATAGTATTTACATTTTTGGAAATAATGTTACCTCATCTTTTAATTTTATGTTTACTAAGGTGCCCAAGGAACTTTTGATTTTTAATGGAAATGAAGGAAAATACCGATAATTTAAACTGAAGATAACATATTAATTAATCTGAGTAATTATACCATTTATTTAGCATACTCTTGTTTTGATTTTCATCTGACAGTAATTTAACATTTGCTGAAGTTAGGTCACTTTACTATAACTTAAAACTTGTCAGGGAGAAAAAACAACTATTGATAATTCACTGCAATTTTGCTGATGTCACTCGCTAAATTAAGAGAAAACAAATGGTTTTTGTTTGAATGCATAAAATATTTGATTCAAATTTAAAAAATGCTTTTAAACACTAGGCCATTAAAGTCCCAAATATAAGTGTTCTTAATAAAAGAAAACATGGGTTGAATATTGTAAACATAATAAATATTATCTTGTGATGAACAGAGCTGAATGAAATAATATCAGTAAATTAAATCTTTGCTTTGAGTAGTGGGGTGCTCCTTGAGGGCTCTGTATCCAGGGCCCTTTTAACTTAGAAAACTTGACATTTAACTTCACCAGGATGCCTTTAATAACTGAAGTTTTATTCATGGAAGTACAGTTGTTTATTTAGTTTTAAAGTTCCCACTAGAACATCCCATGAAGATTGTTTCCTGCCAAATAAATACCTTTAGCATTGCAAAGCAGTCATTGTGATTGAAATCCGTGCCTCACCCTTCAGTGAAACTGTCTGTTGATTTGAGCAAAGTTCAGCTGATCAGCAAAGGACAAAAAATAAGTCATAAAATGAAAGAATTATAGGTATAAATAATATAAATTAGGAAACTTTCTCCCAAGTAGAAGTATTTTGAGAATCTTCCTCTTAACTACATTTTTTTTTTTTAAGTTCTTAAGACCACTTGGTGGGTAGAAGTATTAGAAATACAAGTGGCCAGTTTCTCTCTCATCCATTTAATTGTTGTTAAGGTTGATGTTGATCTCTTGAGTTCTCTTTGTCTAGGGCTCACATCTCTTGAGCTTTTCAAATTACATGGTCATTAATATAATTGCCCAGGCTGGAGTTTCTTCTCATTTTATTTTTTCCTAACCTTTAAACTGAATACGTGCCCGAAACTACAAAGATTTAATTTTTTAAAAACACTCAGTATTGCCCTGGCCGGTTTGGCTCAGCGGTTAGAGCGTCGGCCTGCGGTCCTGAGAGACCCAGGTTCGGTTCCCGCTAAGGGCACGTACCTCGGCTGCAGTTTGTCCCCGGCCCTGGTCGGTTGTGCGGGTGGCAGCCACTCGATGTGTCCCTTTCACATCGATGTTTCTCTCTCTCTCTCTGTTCCTCTCTCTCCCTCCCACTCTACCTGAACAAAAAATGGAAAAATGTCCTCGGGTGAGGATAAAAAAAAAAAAAAAAAAAAAAAAAAAAAAAAAAAAAAAAAAAAAAAAAACACTCAGTATTATGAAAGTGTTTAATTTTAAAGATAAGAGTTTGGCAGGCCATCAGGGTCTAAAGGAAGAGAATATTGTTCCCCATTGCACATAGATCTACACAAATTTCTTTTCTATTTTATTTTTACCCTTCACTATCTTCTTAAAATTTTTTCCAGAAATACTTCGCTGATTGTCATCAGTCTGAAACAGAGAGGGGAGATGGCAAATCTTAATCAGATAGCATGGAAAATGAGTTTGTGTACTATTTTATCAAGACATTGTGGTCGGTTTTTTCCTCAATTTTAGTCAAAATGGGGAGAAAATAGGAAGCTAGGAGAAAAAAAAAAGATATGACATCAACAAGGCTTATTGGCAAGGCTTTGAATTTCAGTTATTGGGGGCGGTGTGGGAGCAGTCTCAGGCAAACCACATACAGCATGTACCAACTGTAAACCAAAGCCAACCAGGTGTTCCATCACCAAAAAGGATATATTCAGTGAAAAGAAAAGATTGCAGTCTAGTACATGTGGCTGCGGTGAGCCATGTGCACACAGTGCAAGAAAGCCCCTTTTTAACTGGAGGGAAGAAGAAGTTAAGGGGGGAGGGGGACCTTTAGAACTAGAGCTTCCTATTGTAAACATGGATTTCTTTCTGTGGGACTTTTCTACCAACATAGCCCTCCAGTTCCTGTTCAGGTTATAGGCCCCATAAATTTTGACACATGTATGAGAGGCATTGACAAATAGGGGTCACCCCACAAAGAAAGGATAATCTTTCTCATGGGGAAACAGTTAAAAGTAGGAGAAATAAATATTATCTTCAAGTTTGTATCATGCTGTATTTATTTCAGCTAAAGTTCAGGGACACAGATTTGATAGTCATAGAGGAGAGCTGTGCTGTAATTTTATAGTTTTGGCTAGCCACTTTTCTCAGCCTCTGGAGAATGCAAAATTAAGGTAAGAGAAGAGAATAGTCTCCTAGCCTGTTCATCTCTGTTGAACTTTCAGCCATCAGAGAGACCATTATATTTATTGACTTATGATTATTAGTTTTATAGCACTGAAAGCTAAAATATTACTTGTGAAACATCACATTTTTGCAACCTAGCTACAGATATTGTGCTTACACCATATTTTGTTTGTTTCCTTCGTTGTTCTCCCTGCCAAAGGATTCCCTTTACCGTTTGGCTATAATTAACATTACTGTGTATTATTATCCTTCTTCAGAAGGATAATCCTGCCACTTTGATATTTTCTTGCATAGATGGATAGGAGCCATTTTGTAAGGGTTATAGCACTAGTCTTTCAGAGGTTGCTTTTTTGATCATTTGTGGTGAGTTGAAGTTAGAAGGATCTCCGTTTCAATCTCTTTACTCCCCACAACCCTCAAAAGGACAGACATTTACTATAACAACAAAAAGGCATAAATGTTTTTTTCAATCAGTCCCTGCCTCCTTGGCCCTACAGGGGATATGGGCAATTAATAGGAGTATCACAGTTGGGAAATGGTTTGAGGAGTGTCATAAGGCTCATGCACAAAAAATCTTTCTCTCTACACACACACACACACACACACACACACACACACACACACACAGAGGTTTGCTTGATGCTTTACCATAATGCCTCTTTGAAGGGGAGTTTACCCCTTTGGGACAATACCTGGGAGGTACTGCCCTCTAGCTCTGGCATTCCTTGTCTATAACCATCTTGTGTTCAAGCATATGGGTTCTAGAACAACAGAATTTCTATTAAAATTTCTTTTGTTTACAGTCCTTTATAGGAAAGCTCTTTTCCTTTTGAATTCTGGTGGTATTTCTTACTATCAATATAAAGTGAGCCTGGCCAGTGTGGCTCAGTGGATTGAGTATTGTTCCATGGACTGAGAGGTCCAGGTTTGATTCTTGATCAGGGCACATGCCTGGGTTTCAGGCTTGATCCCCAGTAGGGAGCATGCAAGAGGCAGCCCATGGACATTTCTCTCTCACATTGATGTTTCTCTCTCTCTCTCTCTCTCCCTTCTTCTCTCTCTGAAAAATCAATTTTAAAAAACATATTAAAAAATATATGTATATATAAAAAGTGATTTGAACCAAGGAGGTGACATTGGGAACAAGTCTTATAGTTCTCATGTGTAGTTGGTGTCACAATCTATAAATTCCTTAATGACAGCTGTAGTACCTTATATATCATTGTATCACATGCCTGGAACATAGTAAGCATTCTAAATTTGACAGAAAAACAAATAATTTCATGAATAGGGGAAAAACAATGAATAAAGAAGTAGCAATGTAGATTTAAGGGTAGCATGTGCAATATTATAAAAATGTCTTTTAAATCATATTCAAAGATCGGTGGATTTTCTATTTTATAACTAGATATGAACTTTGGAGGGAATTAGACAGAAGATACTTTTACATAGTCAGGCAAAGAGCGAAGTGGTAAGATTATTCTTGAGCAGTCCATAGTCTTTTGGGCTGCAATCAGATTTTGTTTTATATTTTCATGCTTGTATATTAAAAAAATTATAACAGGAATAGCAAAATACTAAATAAAGACAATGTTATAGAAGTAATCTTGTCACTTGAACACAACTATGTTTAGCTTTTCCATTTTTATTTTTATGTGTGTATGTAGTTTATGTATATATGTAGTTTATGTAGTTGTAATCACAGTGTTTTTTGTTTGTTTTCAGCTAACGTGATAATTTCCCATGAAATCATTGGATTTTAATTTTACCCATGTTATGGGATTTGAGACCTGGCATCTTAGCATCTGTGTAGAAATTTTGCCAACATCGTTTATAGGCCAAGGGCAGATAAGACTTTCTTAGGGTGGTGCATAAAATATCATTTGATTACTTTTTTTCAGCAGTGTTCTTTTAGGAATCTAGTTTAATTTTGTGGCTAAGCTGAAAGATATTCTGCTGTTCTAGTAGAAAGAAGTTGGGGGTGGGGTATTTTTGTATGTTTCTATTTTCTAAATGTATCATGATTGAAAATCAGAAAAAAAGTGATTACGCAGTTTAGAAGATTTTTTTTGTTATTGTGCAGGGCCCTTTTATAGAGAATGAAAAAAAATACTACTAATTGATGTGTTTATGAAATGGCTCTATTAGTAGAACTTGAAGTTCTTTTATAGTTTAAAGATAATCTAAGTTGGATTGAAAATAGGACTGTGTTTGAGTTATGTCTTTGAAACTTCTCCAGCTTTTTCTTCCTGTGTAACCTTGGGTAAGATATCTAATCATAACTGTGAAAAGTAGGAATAAAATTATCTGAAGCTGGTTATGATTATGATGATGACTAGTTCATGATCTAAGGGCTACTGTGAAATTGGAGAAGGGGAGCCAGAATTTTAAAAAATTGGCAGGACTTTTTAGAATAACTATTTCAGTAAAGGACAAATTGTTTTAAAAAAAAAAAAGCCTCTATTCTTACAAGCAAGCATAGGTAGAGAAGGCAGGCATCTGGAAGCGGACTGTTTAGCAAGCACTTCTTGGCCACACGTGGCTTCCAAACATGCTTAGGTTACATAGGCTGAGGTCAGTCCTGCAGAACCAGGAGACCCTGTCTAGGACCTGATTTCTTTCCCGTAGAACCTGGTCTTATGTCAAGTTGGTTCTCTTAGATTGAGACAAATCCTCAGTCTTTTTCAGGTAGCAGCTTCCAGCATATCCCTTGAATGCCGAGAATAAAACACTTCTGTTAGTCTTCATACTCCATATCAACTATGATTCAAAAAACAGATTTCTGTACCAGTAGGGGGGAAAATCAGATCTTTCTTTTGTTTTCCTACTTCAGAAAAGATAGGTTATTTCTATTAAGGTTGGGGTTTGAATGGAAGAGATAAGTTCATGACAAAAGGATTATATAGCACAAAATATTAATTTAGTCAAGCAAACTTAGACTTGATACTGACAGAACAGCTGAGACCAAGCCCCTTGGAACTTGTCCAGTTTGGGAATGTCTTATTTGTTATATTGATTAAAAGGATAACTGAAAAAAAACTACGGTTGGCTGTAAATTTATTGTTTTTATTTTTGGTGAGTGGAATTAAATGAACTGTTATTCAGGAAATAGTGGCCCCAAAAAAATTACCACACACTTTTAACTAAGTCACTCCTGAATCAATGAGAATCATTGTTTTGTTAATTTCATCAACATGTTCATTTCTTTCAGCTCCATGTTCATGCATGTCTTTTAACCCGGAAACAAGAAGACTGTCCATAGGTCTAGACAATGGTACAATCTCAGTAAGTACACACAAATAAGATTTCCAGTTGAAATAATTCCCTTCCTATGGAGTATGTATATATGTATTGTGATGAGAATTATTTATTAGGTGTTGTTGTTTTTTTTTTCAAATTAACAAGTGAATTTTCCTGCTAAGCAAAGTAGAAATTGCAGTGTAGTAAATTATGGTGAGGGATAGGAAGAGCTGTCATCAGTCTCAACTTAATGCTGATAAGATTCAGCTTGACTACAGTGTGCACAGTGTCTAGAACAGGGGCAGTATGAGACCAGCTTGTGAACTACACGAATCTGTGTGTTAGTGGGAACAAGCTGTGATACTGTTGGCTTTGATCAGATGGTTAATCATGGTGTCATATGCTTTCTCACACACATGACGGAAAACAAGGGAAATGACTTCTTTTAGATTGCATATCTGCTCTTGTCTTTGATACTCTGTGTTCTTCTCCTTCGCCTCTTTCTTTTGTTCCTCGTTGTCCTCTTAACTCCCTGTAGCATGTGAATAGAATTTTGTAAATTTGTATGAATTTGTAAAGAAAACACAGATTCTGCATTTAGTCTGAAGAGTAGACCCAGGTAAATATTAGATCCTTCTATTATAGATCTTGAGGGAACTGAAGTTTAGAGATTGGGATCTCAGATTTTAGTACTTAATCTTCTTGTTACATATTTATTTTTAACTAATATATTAACTAGTGACAAACTAATCTGGTAAATTCTCCATTTTGGTAAATTTCCCAGGATGTACAATTCTTCTCATGTGAAGAATTGTAAAAGAGCTCTGAGCTTTGGAAAGATGCACGGAGAGAACAGCATGTTTAAGGTTTCAAATTCTCGTTGATCACTACAATAACAGTTTCTGTACTGGAAATACTTATACAGACTCTCAACTGTTTAACAGTTTACTCTTTGGACGTGAGAAATCTATTTAGAGACTGTACGTTCTCTATTCCCTGAGTATAGCAAATAAATTCTTTTTTTTTTTTTATCCTCACCCAAGGACATTTTTCCATTTTTTATTCAGATAGAGTGGGAGGGAGGGAGGGAGGGAGGGAGGGAGGGAGGGAGAGAGAGAGAGAGAGAGAGAGAGAGAGAGAGAGAGAGAGAAAGTTCGATGTGAAAGGGACACATCGAGTGGCTGCCACATGCACAACCCAACCAGGTCGGGGACAAACTGCAACCGAGATACGTGCCCTAAGCAGGAACCAAACCCAGGTGTCTCTGGACCGCAGGCTGATGCTCTAACTGCTGAGCCAAACCGGCCAGGGCATAGCAAATAAATTCTTAAAAGAAATACTAGTTAACTTATTTTAAAACAAAGGAAAGAGAAAATCAGAAAGTATATCCTTATTTCATTTTATTTTACTGAATAAAAAAGTGTTAAGAGGCAGTTAATCTTATGTAACTGCGTAGTGAATTAGGAAGAAGAGATAAATATAGACCATTCTTTCAAATGTGGCCACAAAAAGGAAGAAGAGAGATGGTGAGTACTGGAACAAGATATGATAGTGGACAAGCAGCAAGAGGGTCAAGAACAATTTGGAGTATTCAGCTCTGGGAAAGAGTGGAGTGACTTTCAAGATAGGAGGGAAAGATAGAGACAATTTTGAGATGTAGAGGAGGAATGGTCTTTTATTTTTCCCATGAAGTAGCACTGGGGTGAGGGTATATTTTCATGTCAAAAACTCACATTTTCTGATCTTATATCCCATAACCCCTTCTGCCACCTTGATCTACAAATTCTCAATTATCTCTCAAGACATTGTTCAAATATTACTTTTCACTTTTTTTTTTTTTTTAGACAGGTGGTTTCTGAACCGTACCATCCAAAATTACACACACAATACTGAGGAGGTTAGGTATATTGTATTGCTTATTTAACTTGTTTTGTAAAAAGTTTTGAAGTCTGTTTCTTCCATCAAATACAATATTGAATGTTGAGAACTTGGTCGGTCTTTTATTCATCTTCTCTCCCAGCAGATCTTAATGTGGTTTCTTGTCCAAATTAGGGACACAATGAATAATTTACTCAATAAGTTGTTAGCTAAAATACAAACACTATTATTATTTAATATAGCTGGTTGTAATAAGTGCCTGCTTAAATGCTGAGATAGTTTATTTTTATAATTCTATTGCTGTTCAGAATATTTTTCACAATGAAATTATCCTCTGTAGGGGAAGAAGTTATGCTAACAGTTTAATCTTGAGATTTCAGAAATGCCTTCTATCTTCATGTTGAAAGAAGCCAGTCAAATTGTACTAACTGCTGTTTATGCTTAAGCAGGACTTTAAAAATTTCTGTCATAATGTCTCATGTATTCTACCCTACCAACATATATTTAAATATCAAATGTGTGCAAAAGATTATGCTCAATTCTAACATGTGGCTCCTGGTCTCAAAGAACTTACCGTTCTTTCATTTGGGGAGAAATGAAGTTATAAAGTAAGTAACACAAAATAAAAATAACAGAAAAAGTAGCAATACATTAATGAGTGTGATATTGGCAAGGCTGAGGTCAAAAGAGAGTGGTCTGGTCTGGGTCAGCTCCATGGAGATTGCATGTGAGCTGAATTTAGAAGATGGGCTAGGATTTGATTAGCTAAAATTGGGAAGGGAAGGTATTTCTAGCAAAATGAATGGCATAGGGAAAAACAAACAAACATAGAGGTAAGAAAGGGAATTGTTTGGTGAGAAATCAACAGTTTGGGGAGAGGATTAATGGGGTATAAAGTATAAAAGATAGCTGGGGTTTAATTATAAAAAAACTTGACACAGTATGAATAGTTAGCATTATGTAAAGGAACTAGATTCCTAACAGGAACCATCTCCCCCCATCACTACTTGGGAAGACTTTCTAAGGTTTTCAGAGGGGATAATAGACTAGTAAGGAAATCTCAAAATATAGAAATTTAAAAATTTCCATCAAACTGATTTTCTCCAAACCTACTAAATAATAGCTGTAGAGATGTATATATGATCATCTTTATAAATATATTTTTTCTTCATCAAAACTGTGAGTGAGCCAAAATTATTTTTAAAATCTTGCCAAGATAAATGCATAGTCATTGAACAAGTCCCTAAAATGATAAAATCTCTGCTCTTTGAAGATTAATTTCATGTATGTGTTATGGGACGTTTGATTGGGACAAGAGGAAGAGATTGATCTATATAAAGGTTAACATTCAGAATAGTGATAATTGTATAAAAATAAATGATACCTTGTCAAATATTGGCATAATGGCATGGGTCTATATCTGGGGTCTCGGTTCTGTTCCATTCATCTATATGCCTGTTCTTGTGCCAGTACCTGGCTATTTTGATTACATTGACTTTGTAGTATAGTTTGATACTACATCATAGTATATCTATATACTATATCTATAGTATATCTGGTATTGCGATCCCTCCAACTTTGTTCTTCTTTCTCAAGATTGCTATGGCTATTTGAGGTCTTTTTTGGTCCCATATAAGTTTCTGGAATATTTGTTCTAAATCTGTGAAATATGCTTATGGTATTTCAGTAGGGATTGCATTGAATCTATAGATTGCTTTGGGTAGTATGGACATTTTAATGATGTTAATTCTTCCAATTCATGAAAATGGTACATGTTTCCACTTGTTTATATCTTCCTTTATTTCTTTTTTAATGTCCCATAGTTGTCTGAGTATAGGTTTTTTACCTCCTTGGTCAAGTTTATTCGTAGGTAGCTTATTTTTTTTTTGTTGTAGTGGCAAATGGGATTTTTCTTTTTAGTTTCTTTTTCAGAGAGTTTATTACTGGTGTATTAAAATGCCATTGATTTCTGGATATTAATTTTGTATCTTGCTACTTTGCCAAATTCATTTATCAAATACAGTAGTTTTTGGTGGAGTCTTTAGGATTTTCTTTGTACAATATCATGCCATTTGTGGATAATGACAGTTTTACTTCCTCCTTTACAATTTGGATGCCTTTTATTTTTTCTTCTTGTTTTAGTGCTGTGGCCAGGACTTCCAGTACTATGTTGAATAAGAGTGGTGAAAGCAGACAACCTGTCTTGTTCCTGTTTTTACATTAGTTTTTGCCCACTGAGTTTGATGTTGGCTGTAGGTTTTTCATATATGACCTTTATTATGTTGAGGTATGTTCCCTCTATTCTCACTTTGCTAGGAATTTTTATCATAAAAAGGAGGACAAACAATCCAATTAACAAATGGGCAAGGGACCTGAATAGACACTTCTCCAAAGAGGATATACAAACGGCCAAGAGACATATGAAAAATTTTCAACATCACTAATCATCAGAGAGATGAAAATTAAAACTATATCTGCCAGAATGGCTACCATCAATAAGTCAACAAACAACAAGTGCTGGCGAGGATGTGGAAAAAAGGGAACCCTAGTACACTGCTGGTGGGAATGCAGACTGGTACAAGCACTGTGGAATACAGTATGGAGATTCCTCAGAAAATTAAAAATGGAATTGCTGTTTGGTCCAGTAATTCCACTTCTAGGAATATATGCTAAGAATCCCGAAACACCAACTGAGAAAGAATATATGCACCTCCATGTTCATAGCAGTGTTATTTACAATAGCTAAGATCAGAAATCAGCCCAAATGCCCATCAGTAGATGAGTGAATTAAAAAGGGGTGGTACATTTACATAGTGGAATACTATACAGCTGCGAAAAAGAAGGATCTCTTACCCTTTGAGACAGCATGGATGGAACTGGAGATTATTAAGCAAAGCAAAATAAGCTTGTCAGAGAAAGACAAATATCACATGATCTCACTTATGTGTGGAATCTAATGAAAAAATAAACTAATGAACAAAATAGGTCCAGAGACATGGAAGTGTGGAACAGACTGATGGATCTCAGAGGGAAGGGGTGGGGGGTGGGAACTGGTTAACCAAAGAACTTACGTGTATATATGTATAGCTCAAGGACATAGACAATAGTGTGGTGAAGGCCTGGGGTGGGACGGCAGCTGGGTGGAGAGGAGTAAAAGGGGGGAAAATGGGGGACATCTGTAACATTCTCAACAATAAAAATAAATTTAAAAAATTTTAAATAGTACTTACTATGTGTGGGTCTGTTGTTGTTTTGGTAGTTCTTGTGGTTATTATATTCTTACAGTATATATTACTGTTAGTTCACATAGGTTATCAAAAGGAATGAAAAAATAAAGAGAACTAAACATTGGGCAGCTACTATGTACTGGGCATTTTGCTTTACATACATCGCCTTATTCCAGCTTTACAGTAATCCTCCCATGTAGCTAGTATTACTCACATTTCTCAGATAAGGACACTAAGGCCTAGAGAGTGCACAAGTCTTTTCCTGCTTACTTAGCCAGGAAGCAGCTCTCAGCAGAGCTAGGAACCGTCTCTGTGCCTTGAAGGTTGGCCATTTTCTCACCCCAGTCTAGACTGCTATCCTGGAGCCACTTCTGCATCTATAAAGAATTCCTGCTAAAGGCTTTCCATTCCCTGCCTATTACCTTATTTGTTTATGGATCTCTTTCACTAGACTGAATTGCCTGAAGGTAGAGACCATGTCTGCTTCTGTGATGCATCCTAACAGAATTCCTGGACCACTGTAGATGCTTTGTAAAATGTCTGTTGAATGAAGGAAAGAAGGCATTTCAGCTTATGTCATAGGGATGCTAAAACCAAAGTTGGGCACTTAGCTGGCAGGATAAATTGCTCTCAACAGTTGACACAATATGAGTGAATCCTGTGTTGAAGTGACTGGTTTGGGTGGTCATTTAAGAATTTTATATTCAGCCCTGGATGGTTTGGCTCAGCGGTTGGAACATCGGCCTGTGGTCCAGAGAGACTAGGGTTCGGTTCCTGCTGAGGGCATGTACCTCGGTTGCAGTTTGTCCCTGGCTCTGGTTGGGTCATGCAGGTGGCAGCCACTCGATGTGTCCTTTTCATGTCGATGTCTCTCTCTCTCTCTCTCTCTCTCTCTCTCTCTCTCTCTCTCTCTCTCACTCTCTCACCCTCCCACTCTATCTGAACAAAAATGGAAAAATGTCCTCAGGTGAGGATAAAAAAAAAAGAATTTTATATTCAACTTTGCTTCCTGAAATTTATAAACAAAGATATATTAAGCAAGCAACTAAGAAACTTAAGTAGAAATACAATGTGTTCTTGAGAGTTTGTGGGACCCTACAATATACTGCAAATAAGTCTTTCATTGCCTCTTTTTCAAGTAAGACTAGATATCTGATGAACTTTTGGGGTTATTGGAGGAATATGCCTTCTTCATCCTTTATTATTACTTGGAGATTTGTGTTTTGCAAATAAATTAACAACTTTACAATAGCATTACTTTGTGTTCATCTGTTTCACGAGTTGTATCCCTTAATTTTCTAAAATTGCCTCACATGATGGTATTCAGAATGGTGTATGTCTTGGCAGAACCTCATAGATGGACAATCTGTGTTATAGGTCACAGTCATCACTCAGGCAATGGGTTCTTGTAACAGGAAAGCAAAATGTGTCCCCCTTTCAGAAGACCTGTAACTTCGAGGGAGAGGAATGTAATTTCTATAAGAGAGGATGTTACTTTTCCAAACAAAAGGAGAAATTACGGCCGTGGCTGGTTTGGCTCAGCGGTTGGAGCGTTGGGCTGCGGACCAGAGTTCCAGGTTTGGTTCCCACTAGGGGCATGTACCAAAATAAAAAAAAAGGAGAAATACCTCTTTTAAAATGTTTATCTTTAACAAATAACCAGATATAATTTTTCTGGGAACAACAAAGAATTACAGTGTGAAACATGCATTCTAATGGTGAACCAAGCACAAGTCCAGAGAAACAAAGGAGAGGAACACCCTGTTATAGCACTTGGGTGGAACTGTTTTCAACAAAGAGTCCATTGGAGGAAACTGAAAGTTTGAAGTATAGTGGCTTTCCATTGGCTGAGTTACAGCAGTCTCCCATTGCCTGAGCTGTTACTGGGCAAGGAAGAATCTTTTCTTACTTCTGCTGAGGCAGTAAAGCAGTAGCACTTCTGCCAGAAATTCAAGGTGCATCTCTTCCTATTGTGGTCATTAGCATTGAGTAACATGTGTGAGAGTTCTCTCTCTTTTAGCCTCCCAATTCCATTTTAAATGAGGTTTCTGTTTATTAATTTTCACAAAAATAAAATTCTCAGCACACACTAGAAAGAAATCCAAGAATCATCATAGCTGTTACTATCACTTGAAACCAGGATCTTGAACTCTAAGTGTTTTGTTATATTCAGAAGCTACAAGGTATTGTAGTATTTGTAAAAATCCCTGTGTATTGCCATGGTAGCCCAATGAGTCATTATCAGTTGCAGCATATCTCAGTACCTGGTATGTTACTTTCCTGTGGCTTCTGGTGGCTTTAAAAAATATAATGTGGCCCTGGCTGGTTTGGCACAGCGGTTAGAACATCGGCCTGCGGTCCAGAGAGACCCAGGTTCAGTTTCCGCTAAGGGCACGTACCTCGGTTGCAGTTTGTCCCCGGCCCTGGTTGGGTCGTGCTGGGGGCAACCACTCGATGTGTCCCTTTCATGTTGATTTCTCTCTCTCTCTCTCTCTCTCTTTCTCTCTCTCTCTCTCTCTCTCTCTCTCTCTCCCTTCCACTCTATCTGAATAAAAAATGGAAAAATATCCTTGGGTGAGGATGAATGAATGAATGAATAAAATGTATTTTTAAAAAAACCAGAATGTGTTTTCTCACAGTTCTGGGGCTTATGTATAAGTCTAAAATCAAGGTACTGAAAAGGTCATGCTCCTTCTAGAGGCCCTAGGAGAGAATTCATCACCTTTCCCTAGCTGCAGGTGGTTGCTGGAAATTCTTGGCATTCCTTGTTTTGTAGGTATGTCACTCCAGTCCCTGCCTCCATCATCCCCCTCCTCTCTCTGTGTCTGTGTCTTCATGTGACCTTATAAAGATACCAGCCATTGGATTAAGGACTCACTCTAATCCAGTTGTGATCTCATTTTAACTAATTACATCTGTGAAGAAGACCTAAATTCCAAATAAGGTCACAGTCTGAGCTTCCAGGTGGATATAAATTTTGGGAGGACACTGTTCAGTTTAACACACCTGGTAATAGTGTATCTACACTATTTCCCTAATAGTGTTCTAACTATTGATTAGAAATAAATTTTGTGAATGTGTACTATGATGCCTTCAGGATGAGGTATCCAAAGATATTATAAGAGGGTGATTCAAAATCCCCTTGGGGGACATAAGAAAAGATTAGAATTAAAAGAAGCCTTAATCTCAATCTAATGCCACCCTCCCCTAGATTAGATAGATGATCTATTTGGTAGGTCACATATCAAGACAGTGGTGGCAGCTAGGACTTCCCTGAGCCTTGGATAGATTTTCCTATTATACCAGGCTGATTGCAAGGAATTGCCCTAGGATGGTCACGAATAAATTGGAAATTTGTGTTATTCCATACATCAAGCCATTGCTAAAATAATTTTTAAAAAAAAGAATTTGAGCATTTAACATAACGAGATGCTTTGGATGAGTTGTTTATTATTGTGGGTTATAATGAGCCTTCAGAAGGGAGTAAACCCAAATGGTGAGATCACATTCTAGAGTGATGAAAGGTTGAACCCTGAGAAAAAAGATGCCTACTAAGAAGGGCTCCTGGTGGCTAACTGGGCTAAAATTAAAAAACAAAACAACCAAACAGAGCCTAGCAACCATTTCTACACAGGAGCCTCTCCTGCAAACTGCACTTTAGGGAGAAGTCTGCATTGAACTACTGAACTGCCTACTCGCACTGTGTTCCTGCCATCTGAGCCAGCCCTTATAAAGGAGTTCCTGGGATCCTATTTCAGCCAATAGGACTGAGGCTTTCCCCACCCAATTGGAGCTGCACAGCACCAACCAACCAGAGTAGCTCTATTCAGACCAATCAGGACAGTGCCTTTTGGACCAATCAAATTGCGAGGATTTGGAATCCTAATTTACGTGATGACAGATCAATCAGGGACCAGGGGCACGGATTTCTGCCCATACAAGGCAGGTTTCCTCTGGCTTAGGGAGCGCATTTTCCCTTTCCATGAAAGACCCGGCTGGAAGTAGAGCTGCAACACCAGACATCTCACTGGAGCAGAACAGACCAGCACAGGAGCAAAGCAGCAGGCCCACACAGAGTGGAGCTGCCTAGCTGAAGAGGGTCCCCTGGCCCCAGGGCTGCTTCACAGCCTGTGTTCACAGCTGTGCTATACATTGAACTGTTTGCACTGAATAAAGTTTCCTTTTTCACTGCACCCCAAATTGGGGATTTCTGTTGGCATTGAATTGGCACCAAGGACCATCAGTTGACAGAAGTAACCTATGAATAAGGCCCTCTGATTAATGTACAGTTAATATGGCACCCAAATTAATGTACAGTTGGGCCACTCCTGCAGGAGAAAGAGTATTTTGAAAACCTTCCCTTCATTAGCTTAGAGATAGCAGTACTACATCTGACTTGTCAGTCATCAAGATGCATTCTAAGTTTTGTTCTTACAGAACTGGTGCTGGTTCTGGAATTTTCCTGCTTTCCAGGATTGCTAGTGTGATACCATACATGAATATAATATCCTAATCATGAGGTCAACACAGGGTTGATTTGAAGTAAGTTTCTGGAGGTCCTGTGTTCAGAGAAATGTGGACCTAGAATCTATATAGTGCCTCCTTCTTTAAAACTCTTACATAACTTCACTACTATTTATGCTGACTTGTGATTCATAATTCCCTGGTTTTTACCACAAAGGCCATCATTTCTTAAGCCATTTTATCATTTTATGGCACTGGAATTTCTAATGTGAGGAATTCTTTTTATAGACTCTACATTTATTCTCTTCTGACTTTGTGGTAATAAATTGCAATGAACTTAAATATAAATATATAAAATATCAATTTACATATATGAGGCCTTAGCAGCAAGAGTGCTAGGGTGCCAACATGCCAGTTGCTTGCTATTTATTTATATAGTATAATTCATTGAAGGTGGTTTTGTCATAGAAACCCTTGTTTTTATGAGAGTTAGTGTGCCTTCAGTATTTGTTTAGATCATAGACCTTTTTAGAACCTCTCAAGGAAAAGCTTATCTCCTATAGTTACATCACTGTACATGTGGCCCTGACATCTGTTGTTCAGTATCTGCATGTCATGTAAACACTTGGTCAAGTAGCAGTGAATTGCAGATGCCAAGAGCATTCCATGGCCCAGTATTATTTTGTGGTACCTCCATGCAACTATAAATTTTTGAAGGTCCTCTTGGTAAATCTTTTAGACCGATTCCATAGCATGAATACCATTAGGGGCACCCACATTGCCCTCGATTTTAAATTGGGTGCCAAGGAGATCCAGTAGAGTACACTGTAGATTGAAATCATTTAAACACTACCTACAGGAGTTATCTGCCACAGTGGATGTCCTTATAGGGGTGTTGTGTTACTGTTTTGGAAGGTGGTCATCTTATTTTGTCCATATCAAGTGGCATGTCCATGCTTCAGAAAGGTGTTGGCTAGGAATTGATAAGTATATTACTTTTTTTTTTAATTAGTTTATTTATTTTTCTCCTTTTTTTCCCCATTGACCCCTCCTCCCCAAAACCATCCTCAGCTTTGTTGTCCATGTCAATCTGTTATGCATACACGCATGTAAGTTCTGTGGTTTATCTCTTCCCTCCACCCCACCCCCTCTTCTGGGGGTTGTCAGTCTGTACCCCACTTCCATGTCTCTGGGTCTACCCTGTTCCTCATACTGTTATGTTCATTATATTCCACAAATAAGTGAGATCATGTGATATTTGTCTTTCTCTGATTGTCTTGTTTTGCTTAAGATAATACTCCATGTAAGAAAGATAAGAGATCTTTCTTTCTTACAGCTGCATAGTGCTCCATTGTGTATATGTACCACAGCTTTTTTATCCATTTGTCTACTGATGGACATTTGGGCTGTTTCCAGATCTTAGCTATTGTAAATAGTGCTGCTACAAACATGGGGGTACATATATTCTTTCTGATTGGTGTTTCAGGCTTCTTAGGGTATATTCCTAGAAGTGGAATCACTGGGTCAAATGGCAATTCAATTTTTACTTTTTTGAGGTAACACCATAGTGTTTTCCATAGTGGCTGCATCAGTCTGCATTCCCACCAGCAGTGTACTAGAGTCCCCTTTTCTCCACACCCTCACCAACACTTGTGGTTTGATGATTTGTTAATGGCGGCCATTCTGATATGTGTGAGGTGATACCTCATTGTTGTTTTACTTTGCATCTCTCTGATGATTAGTGATGTTGAGCATTTCTTCCTAGGTCTCTTAGCCATTTGTATGTCCTGTCTGGAGAGGTGTCTATTTAGCTCCTTTGCCCATTTTTTAATGGTATCCTTTGTCTTCCTATTGTTGAGTTGTATGAGTACTCTAGTATTTTGGAAATTAAACCCTTATCTGATATATTATTGGCAGTTATGCTCTCCCATACAGTGGGTTGCCTTTCCATTTTGATGGTTGTTTCTTTTGCTGTGCAGAAGCTTTTTAGTTTTATGTAGTCCCATGTGTTCATTTTTCCCTTTGTTTCTGTGGCCTTGGGTGATGTATCAGTGAAAATTCTGCTGCGTATGATGTCTGAAATCTTATTGCCTACATTTTCTTCTAGGATTTTCATGGATTCACGAGTCACATTTAAGTCTTGTATCCATTTTGAGTTTATTCTTGTATATGGTGTAGGTTGATTGTCTAGTTTTATTTTTTTGCATGTAGCTGTCTAATTTTCCCAAAACCATTTATTAAAGAGGCTGTCTTTACTCCATTTTATGTTCTTGCCACCTTTCTCAAATATTAATTGAGCATAATGTCCTGGGTCCATTTCTGGGTTCTCTGTTCTGTTCCACGGGTCTGTATGCCTGTTCTTGTGCCAGTACAAGGCTGGGTTTTTTTTTGTTTGTTTTTTTTTATCCTCACCCGAGGACATTTTTCCATTTTTTGTTCAGATAGAGCGGGAGGGAGAGAGAGGAAGAGAGAGAGAGAGAAACATCGATGTGAAGGGACACATCAAGTGGCTGCCACGCGCACGACCAACCAGGGCCGGGGACAAACTGCAACCGAGGTACATGCCCTTAGCGGGAACCGAACCCGGGTCTCTCTGTACCGCAGGCTGACGCTCTAACCGCTGAGCCAAACCGGCCAGGGCAGTACAAGGCTGTTTTGATTACAGTAGATTGGTAGTATAACCTGATATCTGGTATTGTGATCCCTCCTACTTTGTCCTTTTTCAAGATTGCTGTGGCTATTCGGGGTATTTTTTGGTTTCATATGAACTTTTGAAGTATTTGTTCTAGTTCTGTGAAATATGTCGTTGGTATTTTGATGGGGATTGCATTGAATCTCTAGATTTGGGTAGTATGGACATTTTAATGATGTTAATTCTTTCAATCAATGAACAAGGTATGTGCTTCTACTTTTTTATATATCTTTTCTCTATTTTCTTTTTCAATGTCCTGTAGTTTTCTGCAAATAGGTCCTTAACTTCTTTGGTTAAGTTTATTCCTAGGTATCTTAATCTTTTTGCCGCAATGGTAAATGGGATTTTTTCTTTTTTTTTAGTTTCTCTTTCTGTGACTTCATATTGGTGTATAAGAATGCTGTAATTTTCTTGACGTTAATTTTCTATCCTGGTACTTTGCTAAATTTATTGTCTAGTAGATTTTTGATGGAGTCTAGGTTTTTCTTTGTATAATATCATGTCATCTGCAAATAATGACAGTTTCACTTCCTCCTTTCCAATTTGTATCTTTTTTATTTTTTCTTCAGGTCTAATTGCTATGGCTAAGACATCCAGTACTATGTTAAATAAGAGTGGCGAAAGTGGACATCTTTGACTTGTTCCTGTTCTTAAGGGAAATGCTTTCAATTTTTGTTCATTGAGTATGCTGTTGGCTGTAGGTCTTTCATATATGGCCTTGATTATGTTGAGATATGATCTCTCTGTTCCCACATTGCTGAGCGTTTTTATCAGAAATGGATGCTGGATTTTGTCGAGTGCTCTTTCAGCATCTATTGATATGGTCATATGGTTTTTATCTTTCTTTTTTTTTATGTGGGGTATCACATTTATTGATTTTTGAATATTGTACCAGCCTTGCATCCCTGGGATGAATCTCACTTGGTCATGGTGAATAATTTTTTTGATGTATTGGTGGATCCGATTTGCTAGTATTTTGTTCAGGATTTTGGCATCTATGTTCATCAGGGACATAGGCCTGCAGTTTTCCTTGTTTGTAGTGTCTTTTTCTGGTTTAGGAATTAGAATTATGCTGGCCTCATAAAACAAGTTTGGAAGTGTTCCTTCTTGAATTTTTAGGAATGGTTTGAGGAGAATGGGTGTTAGTTCTTCTTTGAATGCTCGGTAAAACTCCCCAATGAAGCCGTCTGGGCCTGGGCTTTTGTTTGCTGGGAGAGTCTTAATTACCTCTTCAATTTCTTTTGTTGTTATTGGTCTGTTCAAGTTTTCTATCTCTTCCCGGTCCAGTTTTGGGAGACTATATGTTTCTAGAAATGTGTCCATTTTGCTTAGATTGTTGAATTTGTTGCCATATGATTGTTCATGGTATTTGTTAAGGATCCTTTGTATTTCTGCGGTGTCAGTTGTTACTTCTCTTTCATTTCTGATTTTGTTTATTTGGGTTCTCTTTTTTTGTTTCCTGGCGAATCTAGCTAAGGGTCCATCAATCTTGTTTATCTTTTCAAAGAACCAGCTCTTTCTTTCATTGATCCTTTGATTTGTGTTTTTTGGTCTCCATGTTGTTTATTTCTGCTCTGTTCTTTACTATTTCCTTGCTTCTACTTGCTCTGGCGTTTGTTTGTTTGTTTGTTTGTTTGCTTTCTAGTTCTTTAAGTTGTGAGGTTAGGTAGTCTATTAAAAATTTTTCTTGTTTCTTGAGGTGGGCCTGTAGTGCTATGAATTTCTCTCTCAGAACTGCTGTCACTGCATCCCATAGATTTTATGTTGTTGTGTGTTCATGTTCATTGGTTTCCAGGAATTTTTAAATTTCTTTCTTGATCTCCTTGGTCACCCATTAATTGTTTAATAACATGCTATTCAGCATCCATGTGTTCAAATGTCTTTGCATGTTCTTTTGGAGTGGATTTCTAGTTTCATGCCATTGTGATCTGAGAAGATGCTTGATATGATTTCAGTCTTCTTGAACGTGTAGAGACTTAGTTTGTGCCGTTACATTTGGTCTTTCTTTGAGAATGTCCCATGTGCACTTTAGAAGAATGTGAATTCTGTAGTTTTGGGGTGTAATTCTCTGTAGGTATCTATTAAATCCATTTGGTCTAGTGTTTCATTTAGTGTCTCTGTTTTCTTGCTAATTTTTTGTCTAGAGGATCTATCCAGTAATGTCAGCGGGGTATTCAAGTGCCCTACTATGATTGTATTGCTGTTGATTTCTCTTTTGAAGTCCTCCAAAAGTTTTTTAATATATGTTGGTGCTCCTATATTGGGTGCTTATATGTTTACCAAGGTTATATCTTCCTGTTGGATAGATCCTTTCAATATTATGTAGTGGCCTTCTTTGTCTCTAGTTATGGCCTTCATTTTGAAATCTATTTTATTAGATATGAGTATTCCTACCCCAGCTTTTTTTTCCCTTTCTGTTTGCTTGAAAGATTTTTTTCCATCCCTTCACTTTCAACCTATGTGAGGCTTTTGTTGTGAGGTAGGTCTCTTGTAAATAACATATATGTGAGTCATGCTTTCTTATCCAGTCAGCTACTCTGTGTCTTTTTATCAGAGAATTCAAACCATTCGCATTTAAGGTGATAATTGATATGTACTTATTTATTGCCATTTTTGTTTAGTGTGGTTCTATTTTTCTTCCTATTTCTTCTACTAATTACAGCAGTCCTTTTAGCATCATATCTTGCAGTGCTGGTTTGGTGTTAATATATTCCCTTAGCCTTTTTTTGTCTGGAAAGCTCTTTATTTGACCTCCTATTTTGAATGATAGCCTTGCTGGATAGAGTAGTCTTGGATTCAGATCCTTGTTTTTAATTACCTTGATTATTTCATGCCATTTCCTTATGGCCTGTAGTGTTTCTGTTGAGAAGTCAGCTGAGAGCCTTATGAGGGTTTGTTTGTAGGTAGCCTGTTGCTTATCTCTTGCTGCCTTTAGGATTCTCTCTTTTCTTTTCTTTTTTTTTTTTTTTTAATCCTCACCTGAGGACATTTTTCCATTTTTTGATCAGGTAGAGTGGGAGGGAGAGAGAGGAACAGAGAGAGAGAGAGAGAGAGAGAGAGAGAGAGAGAGAGAAACATCGATGTGAAAGGGACACATCGAGTGGCTGCCACCCGCACAACCAACCAGGGCCGGGGACAAACTGCAACCGAGGCACGCGCCCTTAGCGGGAACCGAACCCGGGTCTCTCAGGACCGCAGGCCGACGCTCTAACCGCTGAGCCAAACTGGCCAGGGCTCTCTTTTCTTTAATTTTTGGAATTTTAATTACTATGTGTCTTGGTATGGGCCTGTTTCAGTTTTTCTTTCTTGGGGCTCTCTGTGCTTCTTGAACTTGAATGCCTTCTCTCTTCACCAAATTAGGGAAGTTTTCTTTCACTATTTTTTCACATATATTCTCTAACCCTTGCTCATTTTCTTCTTCTTCAGAGACTCCTAAGATGGAAATATTATTACGTTTCCAGTTGTCCCATAGTTCTCTTAATCTGTCTTCCTGTTTTTTTAATTGTTTTTTTTCCTTTTGGTTTTGTGATTGGTTGATTTTTTTCTACCCTGTCTTCTAATTCACTGATTCGTTCCTCAGCTTTCTCTTCTCTGCTGTTTAGTCCTTCCAATGTGTTCTTTATTTTTGCTATGCCACACTTCAGTTCTTCTTGGTGGTTTTTTATTTCCAATTGATTGATTTTCAGTGTTTTTATATCTTTACTCATGGTGTTGATGTCCTTACTCATGCTGTTGAGCTTCCTCAAGATCATGGCTCTGAACTGTAGCTCTTTTAACTTGCTAAACTGCATTTCATTTATCTCATCTTTGGTAGAGGTCCTTGTTCTTTCATTTGGGATATGTTTCTTTGTTTCACCATTTTGGCTATCTCAGTCGGTTTTGACGCCTGCCAAATTTTCTCTGTGCATTTTTGTTTTCTGCCATTTGTGGCCCCCTCTACGGGATTTGGATGAGTGTGGGAGGACCCACATTAAACACCAATGTCAACTCTTACTTTCCTGGGTAGAGTTGCAAGCCCAGGAAAGGTTCAGTTATCGTCTAGCTTTTTGCCTGGAGGTTTTTAGTCTTGGTTACTTGAAGAGCCTTGGGTTCTCAGTTGAAGGAAAAACTCCCTCAGGTGTTTAGCATGAGGGGATTTCCTGAGGGTGAGGCAGATGCTGGTTGTTAATGAGTTTCAATTTGCATTTCAATGGTCCACCTGAGTAGGGCTGAATCTCCCTGGGATGAGCAGCTGCCTCTCCTCCCCAGAGCCCTGGGAAGGAGTAAAATGGCCACCATCCTGCGTGGCCGCAAGTCAGCAAAAGCTCTGAGCCCCCTCCCAATCCCGAGTGTCCCCACACAGTTCCAGTCCAGTCTGCCTTCCCTCAGCTGGAGCCCAAGGTGAGTGGCTGTTTTAACACTCTTTCCCGGCTCTCTGAGCTGTGGAGCCGCTTGGGACTTTAACCTCGTGGGCACTGCTCACAGCTAAGACCACTGCTGTCCCTGGGCTCTCAGTCCCCCTCTTGGCCTCCGCAGTCCTACCACGATCGATTCAGTGTCCCTGGATATATCGTCCACACAAGCTGCTATTCTGTTGCTATTTTCTGATGATTTGTGTTTATTTTATTTGTAATTCCAGTTTGGTCCTGGGCGATCGTCTGTGTAGCTTCAATTCACTCCATCCCAGTATATTACTTTTCAAGTTACTCTCCCTTTATCATATACCTTAATAATCTCTCCCTCCCATTGGGACCCTTTACATTGTCTTTTAAACACACTCAAGTTTCTTTATATTGAAAACAAAGACTAAAACATCACAACTCTCTTTTTTGTTCACTTAATGTCTGTCTCACTTCTCTCCTTATAATCAAACTTCCCAAAAAGAGTTGTCTGTAGTCAATTTTTCATTTTCTGACTTCCTCTTCTCCGATCACTGCAGTTTGGCTTCTAGTACCATCAGAATGGCCAAATAGCTCTAGCTATGGGTACAAAAGTCCTCCATGTGGATCTATCTACCTGACATTTTTCAGTCCTCATCATGTTTGATCTCCCTGCAGCATTTAGCTCTACTGTCTGGCTAATTTTTACTCTTTTTGCATCATAGGATGTCGTTCTAGCCAGCTTTGATTCAGTGTTGGAGTTTTTCTCTGCTCCTAGGCTCTCGCTGTTTCTCTCTAGACAGTCTCACCCATATCATGGCTTCATTTGCTACCCATATGACAATAGCTCAACTTTTCTTTTTTTAAATCCTCACCTATGTTTTGTTTAATTTGTTTTAGAGAGAGAGGAAGGGAGAAGGAGAGAAAGAGAGAAACACTATTCTCTGAAGTTCCAACTGCCTTCTTAATATTTCCTGTTGAATATCCCAAAGGAACCTCAGAATCACCAGATCCAATGTCAGGCTCGTTGTTCCTCCCTGCACACCTGGTCTTAGTGTTCCCTATTTTAATTACTCTAACCACTGTTCACCCTGTTGCAAGAACCAGGGGTTTTTGGAGTCATCTTCCCTCCTCATTGCTCGACTCTGTCCAGTCCATCACTTAATTGATTTTTACCTCCTAAATGTCTTTCAGCTTCCACACCTCTTCATCATCAAAGTCATTACCACCATCATTAGCACCTCCCACCACCACTACCACCATTGCCAGTTCCTTTGTCTTCTCCTTGGACCCTCCATTGACCCCCTCACTGGTTGTCTCATATCTGTTCTGCCTCCTCCAGTCTGCTTTCCATATTAGATCTAGAAGGATCTTTTCAAAACACATTTTATCTTGTTTCCCCTGCTATCCATCTCCAGTGGCTTTTCCTTGCTCTTAGAAATACAGGCTAAAATTCTTCACATGGCCTGTGCAACCCTGTCATGCCTGCCCCTGCCCTCTGCAGCCTTCTTTTGTGCAAAGCCCTTCCTCTTGGAGTTTCCGCCTAAGTGGCCCACTTT
The DNA here is from genome assembly GCF_014108415.1 of Molossus molossus. Classification (NCBI taxonomy): domain Eukaryota; kingdom Metazoa; phylum Chordata; class Mammalia; order Chiroptera; family Molossidae; genus Molossus; species Molossus molossus. Next base: position 97,074,867 of record NW_023425403.1, read on the forward strand.
CCGTCCCTTATACTCACCATGTTCCCTCTTTCCACAGAGCTTATCTTCGAATGTGCTTCCCTCCTCTCTTCAGCTGCTTAAGCTGTTGTCATTCAGATAGTTTAATTTTTATTTTCTTAGGGAAGTCTTCCCCAATTTTTCGATGTGTCCCTGGATTGAAAGTGTCCCTGGATTGGTAGCGTTGAGTACCCCTCTGTAGCAGTTGTCATAGTTGCCATTTTATACTTATTTGGGTGATTAGTTGATTAGTACATATATTCAGCATAAGTTTCACAAGGCAATAGCTGTTCTGCTTGACACTTTGTTGCATCTCTGACACCTCAGTACAGTGCCTATCAATTGTAAATGCTCTGAAATATTATCGAGTGAATTAATGAGTGAGTTAATTAATATAGTTTACCAAGTTCACAATATAGAGAGGTGAAGAGCACAGATTCTGGAATCAAAATGCCTGAATCAAATCATAGCTCTCACTCCACAAGCTGTGTCACCCTGGGCAAGTTGCTTTTTTCTCTGTGCCTCAGTTTTCTTATTGTAAAATGGGGATAATATATTCGTTTTATACAGTTGTTGTGAAGATGAGCTGACATCATGTATGTTAAGCTTTTAAAACAGTGCCTGTACATATCAAGTGATCTGTAAATATTAGCCCCTGTCAACATTATTGTCATTAACAGCAGCATCCTCCATTGGTGGCAACCAGGAAGCCCTGGCTAAAATCTGTCATGTGGATTTAGTAGGCCAGTTCCAAGGAGAGGAAGTGCCTTCATACTCCTTAGTGGCATACTTCTTAGGATGATTCAGCTTATTTCTAATCCCATCTTCATTCAGTCTTTGCTCCCTTATCACAGTAATTTACCAGTGATTTGCAAAATGTGGACTTTCAAGTACAATTTTTTTCTGCGAAATTGTTTTTTTTATCCAAGTTGTTCCCATTGTAATTTTTCATCACCCTCAAAAGAAGGTTGGGCTCAGAGAAGTGTGCATATTACTGAAGATGCAGCAAATTTTTTATCACAAGAGACAACCATACTGCAGTGGACTGAGAGTATGGGAGGAGGGAAGGTTACCAGCCATCAAGGGCTATATCACTTATTATTCATTTGGGAGTCTGAATTATATAGGTCCCTGTCCAGAGAGTACTCTGACTCTACAAAGTTTTAACACCAGGAATCTGTCACACATCTTTTATTAATTGATTCCATCTAAACATGTGAAAATAATGTCTTCTGTGTGCACAGATATATTTCTGATTTTTATTTTGAGTTCATCTTTTACACAAAGTATACATCGGGGCCTGGTTCTCGTATCACTGTCATTTGGATCGCAAGGCTTAGAGCCTAGGGGTACTGGTATGGTATTTCCATGTCAATCACCTTCGAAGGCATTCCTCCCAGAGTACCTTGACAACAACAGAGTTATGAAACACACCCCCAAAAAGCCATTTGACATTTATTCTTTTTTTTTAAATGTTTTTACTGATTTTTTTTTTAGAGAGGCAGCCTCCTGCACGCCCCTTACTGGGGATTGACATTTATTCTTTTGCTATAAAGCTTGAGAACTCACTAGAGCCAAAACGTGTGAAGGACACAGTTATTCTTTTATAGTCCCTGCACCACTGAATTGCCATCATCTGGTGTTACTATGTCTACTCTGATCTGCACCAGTCTTGAAACGAGGCATTTTTCTAGCCTTGCTGCCTGGAAGCTTACACTGGAGGAGGGAGTGGTATTACGTCTGCCCTTGTCACTGGGATGCAGTGCTGGGGTGCACTGCTGGGCTTGTGTTTCTTTGTTTTACTGCAGTTGGATGCTACTCAGGGTGGTGGAGACCCAGAGGAGGTTTTGTTTCCAAAGTGGGCGCCCCTCCCTGTTTATTTACGCCTCCTCTAGCACTCTACCTTGAATGTAGGTGCCACAAATCACAAGTCACTCATCTTCAATTCCACAGATCCGGGAATAACTACGCTCAGTTACTAGTGAATGCTACATTTTCATAAATGCTCTTTTAGTGTAGGAAGAAATTAGACAATATTAGACATTAAGCTCAGTGAAGCAAATTACACAGTTGCCAAAGTACTGCTAACTGTACTGGCATGTAGAACAGCACAGCTTTTCCCTCAGCAGCAATCACTCAGGTTCAGCTGGTTTCCTGGATTGGAGAGACTGAACTGGGCAGGTTCTTTTGCCCAGGCCTTGTCTGTCATGGGTAGCAGACAAAGGAGCTGAAAAGGTGCTTTCCAGTGGGTTGAGTGGTGTCATGGGTGGATAACTGATGTATTTTCAATTTAGTGAGCCCCGAGTTCTCTCCAGGTGTTTCTACTGGCTCTTGCTTCTCTGGCAGAGCCTTAGATGGCAGTGCTCCCCAAGGTTCTGCCTTGTGCTGCATACTCTTTCTTGGTGATCTATGCCTGCGGCTTAATTATCCCACATGTACAGTTCTCAAGGTGGCCCATTCTGTCCTCCTGAGCCTGAACTCGGACTCCCGGCTGCTTGCTTGGCATTTCTACCTGGGAGTCTCCCAGACATGTAATTTAGCATATACTCAACAAATAATTCTTTTTTCCTCAACATATGCTCTTCTTACTTTTTAAAAAAATCTTTATTGTTGGAATTATTACAGATGTCCGCCCCCCCCCCCTACTTTTCACCCATTTGACCCCTGCCTCCTCCCTTCCCTCACCCCCTTTCTCCTTTCCTTAGTAAATGCATCACCGAGGGTTCACAACCAGAAGTGGGAGTTATGACAGATCCACATTTTCCCATTGCATCTCACAGCAAAGTGCCCTGGCCTGCTGACTGACCTCAGAACTGTCTCCAGACTCTCCTTTTTTGCCTAGTCCCTCCAGTACTTTACAACTGTCTGTCCCTTGTAGCGTTTGCTAGGACTGTTACAGCAAGCTCCAGACTGCTCCTATATCTCTAGTTTCCTCCAGCTACTCTGCCATCACATACCTAAAATGCTAGTGTAATTATACCACTCCTTTGTATATAGACTCTCAACAACTTCCAGAAGAATGCAATTCAGATTTCTTAATCCCTGCCCACATTGTCACCCTCATTTATTACAAACTCTCTTACCCAAATATCATACTTGTTTGGTACTCAAATCCATGCCCATCTGCATGGAGCCCTCTTGCTAAAAGGAGATGTTACCCTTACTGACCTGCTTCCTTCCAAGCCCTAAGGAACTCCTCTCATACCTTCAACAATTAGCCTAAAGCCCAAAACCATTCTTAAAAAAAAACAACTTTTTTTTTCTTTATTGATTTTAGAGAGAGAGGAAGTGAGAGGGAGAGGGAGATAGAAATATCAATGAGAGAGAACATCAATCAGCTGCCTCCTGCATGCCTCCCACTGGGGATTTTGCCCGCAACCTGGGCATGTGCCCTGACCAGGAATCGAACTGGCGACCTCTTGGTGCATGGGCTGACGCTCAACCACTGAGCCATACCGGCTGGACCCCAAACCCATTCTTATGAGAAGCCTAACCTACTCCAGGGCAGGGTTAAAAGGCTCTTCTTAAGGGGTCTCATAACACATAGTTAAAGTTTCTGCTCTGGTATTTATGTGTAATTATTAGTTTACATGTATGATTTATGTATATGATTGTATATTAAGTAAAATAACACATAGAGTTCCTGAAAGTAAATAGGAGAAATTTATTAAGTGCTAATTTCCTTGTTTTCTTTTTTTTCCCTACTCTTCCCCCAACCCACCTCCCCTCCCCCCCCCCCCCCCCACACACACACACAAATAGGATTTTTATTTGTCACCATTAAGTGTCTGAATTTTAAACATATTCTTGGACTGGAGGTTCATATCTACCAGCTCGTCCAACTTGAGCAACTGCCTCATCCTCAGTAGCTTTTCCAGAACTGACTGCTGCCTTCACCATGAAGCTCCATGAGTTTTCCCAGTTCAAACTTGGGCTTCTTCACCACTTTGACTTTTCTAAGAAAGACACCATGGAGCAGATAAATAGATCGACAAGTCTTTTCTGTGTTTTTTCCTATGCTATCTGGAATCAATTTACTGATTTCTTTTAAGTAATTTGTCTACCTCTCAGGTCATGATTTCCATCATCATCTTTCAGATTTGGCAGACCTCTTGGTGCTGAAAATACAAGGTCTTCTGAATCTGAATTTTTTTTTTTTAAAGTAAAACCAGCACAGAATAGATGAAGCAAATAACCATTGGTAGCCTTGACATCAACATGAGCTTCTATCATGGTTTGCCATTTTTTGATCATGGAGTTCATTTTGTCACAGATAACATCTTTACCATAGAAATTAGTCAGTTAGTTTTTGCCCTGAAATCCTCAGTAATTAGCTTGAATTTTCTAAATGCAGCTTCATCATTCTGCTTATTAGCTAGGTTCACTTCAAAAACACAACCTTTGAGACCGTCAGATGTGATTTGGGTTCCCTGAGTTTTCATGAACAGTGTTTTTCTATATTTTGTATTTGAACATAGCTGATGCTGTCACATCGTACCAATCTTTTTTTGACTGACTGCCTCCCACATGACCCGACCAGGGACTGGGATGAATTGCAACTGAGGTACGTGCCCTTGACAAGAATTGAACCCATGATTCATTGGTCCGAAGGCCAATAAATACTCTAACCACTGAGCAAAACCAGCCAGGGCATTTGTGGTATTTTTTTAAAACCTCTGTTAGCCTGAGTAACTTGAAGGCAGGGAACATTACATGCATTGTTATTTCCAGTACCCAGTAGAAAGCCTTGCACAAATTGGAACCTCAGTAATTGTTGTAAAATGAACGAAAATCAAGCTAGTTGCATCTGTGTTTCCATCCAGAAGTTCTTTCTCCTTATCCTTACCCGAGGACATTTTTTCATTTTTTGTTCAGACGGAGCAGGGGGGAGAGAGAGGGAGAGAGAGAGAGAGAGAGAGATCGACGTAAAAGGTACACATCGAGTGGCCACCACCCATGCAACCCAACTAGGGCCAGGGACAAACTGCAACTCAGGTACATGCCCTTAGTGGGAACCGAACCCGGGTCTCTCTGGACTGCAGGTCGACGCTCTAACCGCTGAGCCAAACTGGACAGGGCTCTCCTTTTACTTTTATTCTTACATTCTAGTCATCCTTATAAAAGCCCACCAGCTGTGATATGGAGGAAGCGATTATGGAGGAAGCGATTGTTTTATTCTTTTTTTTCTTATCCTCACCTGAGGACATTTTTTTCCATTTTTTTGTTTAGATAGAGTGGAAGGGAAAGAGAGGAGAAAGAGAGGAAGAGAGAGAGAAACATCATTGTGAAAGGGACACATCGAGTGGCTGCCACCTGCACGACCCAACCAGGGCCGGGGACAAACTGCAACCGAGATACATGCCCTTAGCAGGAACCGAACCCGGGTCTCTCAGGACCGCAGGCCGATGCTCTAACCGCTGAGCCAAACCAGCCAGGGTGTTTTATTCTTCTCTTTTATCCCTTTTTCAGGTAGAGTTTATTCAGAGTTTGTGGGAGAAATCATTGTTAATACAGTTTGTCTTCATATATCAGAGGCAGATATCCTGGTTGTTGACATATGAACTGTTTCCAGGGAGATCTGGATCTGAAATTTAACTGTCATTTTTCAGCTGGATAATGATAGCAAGTTGGGTAACTTCACATAAGCCTCAATTTACTCACTGTAGATTAGGAAGAATAATATGTGCCTCATAGGATTGTTATGAGGGTTGCATGAGGGAATTTATATAAAGGCCTCAATAAACAGCAGAAATAATTTTTTTTTTTAGTAGAAATTCTGTTCGTTTCAAGAAAAGATCAATTTTACTTTTTGATAAGATTAATAATTTTATCTAAAATTAGAGTTTTTTACATAATTATTTGCCATCTAAAGATTATTTTTTTAAAACAATTATTTTTTAATTGATTTTAGAGAGAGGAAGGGAGAGGGAGAGAGATAGAAACATCGATGAGAGAGAACATCAATTGGCCACTTCCCACATGTCCCCCACTGGGGATTTGGCTCACAACCTGGGCATGTGCCTGATCGGGAATTGAACCAGCGACTTCTTGGTGCATGGGTCGACGCTCAACCACTGAGCCACACCAGGTGGGCTGCCGTCTAAAGTTTAAAGATAATTTTTAAAACTTCCAATTTTTAAACCAATATTTCTTGTGAGCACCAGTTTTGACTAGTACAACTGGTTTTTTATATGTAATGTTTGTTTTCTATTTTTTGCTCATTACTTGCTGCCTGCATATTTATTTGTTTAAATAACGTTCACGCTGAAAATTTATTAGTGTAAATCCAGAAAAATGTAACTTAACATTTTAGCACAAAGACCATGATTAGAAACTGTTGACTTTATAAAGGAACACATCACAATATATACAAATACCAAATCATCATTTTGTATACCTGAAACTAATAAAATGTTAATTGTAACTGACTCTTTTTTAAAAGCAACACATTATGGTGTTTTGCTATTGACCTAGGAAGTAAAACATTGATTAGTACTGAGATTTGAGTCAAAACCATGTGCTATTCTATTTTTTGGCATTGATTTCAAAAAACAATAGCTTTGGCAATTAGGCTGTCTTCCTATTTTTTTTATTTAAGTGCTGGTAATTGTATGTATTTTCATTCAAACCTATTGCGGTTAACACTGAACCCCTAAATTGAGGAATCTAGTTCCTACTTCCAAACCTACTATTGATGAGCAGATCATTTAATTCGTTTTTTGTCTTCACTATATGAAAACATAAACCTAATGCCATACTTGTTTACTGCAGCCATCCTAAAATGTCGAGCAGCTACTGTGTGCCTGCCAGTCAGTGTTCTAGGTGCTTGAGATACATCAGTGAACTCTCCCCTTCCCCATTCTTCTTCTTGTTTATGTTCCACTTAGTAAACAAGAAATATAAAAACTTATTTATGTTAGAAGGTAATAGGTACTTTGGGAAAAAAAGGAAGCAGGGTAAGAGGGGTTGGAATAAGGGGGATTGGGAATGTGAGGGTGGGGTAGAGAAGACAGATTGCAAATTTAAAGAATGGACATATGTTAGGCCTCGCTGAGATCTCATTTGAGCAGAGAAATTGAAGGTTGGAGTAGTGAGTAATGCTGATATCTGGAGAAATAGTGTTCAAGATAGAGGAACAGACGTTGCAGGGACCCTGAGGCAGGAGTGTTTATAATACTAGTACAACTAAGATTTTAACATGATAATAAAAAACAAAAAGGAGTGATTATCCCTTTATAAATATTTATCGATCATACATTACATATTGGGGGAAATGCTGGACATATGGGAGACACATGTATTAAGAAAGAAAACAAAAACTCCATTTGTTTCCATTTAAAAACCTATTGAGGAAAGATAAAATAATCTGATCATACATAGCTCTAATTTAATGCAGGTTGAGATCAAGAGCATAAAAGAATAGTCTCTTAAATTTCAGCAGAGGGAAGATTCATTCTGCCTGAATGATCATATAAGCCGAGCATTCAACCTTGCCTAGAAGGATTTGTATGGAAGCGATGGAGTTTGGGGAAAGGGAACAGTTGCCTGACAAAGGAGAGACTAGGGCAAAGGCTAGGTAGTGGGGGTGTACAGGCCACTGCCAAACGCAAATGTAGTTTAGCTGGAAGTGCATTTGAAGGGGGTGTGGTGCAAGAAGGATAGCAAGGATCTGGTTACTGAATGTGTAGAAGTTGACTGGAGAGAAAGGGTAGTTGGCAAGGATGCCTCCCAGGGAAGCTCATTTTCAGTTAGTATACTATTTGGCAGTTGCTGCCATCTACACCAGCATCTGTCCTGCTTCTAGGCATTGGACTTGGGTACAGATAAGGAGGGAGGCATGAGTTGTACTTGGTACTTGTCTTTCTTTTGTGTTTGTTATAAAGTATTGTCATCTGGATTCTTGGACGTGTGCATTGATTTCAGAATTTGCATTGTAAGATTTTCCTTTGCTCATAGAAATTCAATGAGACATTCATCCAGGTTTCTGTAACCGTTTGAAGAGGCTTTTTGAGGTTTGTGTGAAACAAAAGATCAGCGGGTAAAAAAAAAAAAAGTCATTGTGCTAGGCAATCCCTAAGACCCCTTACAAACACTAAAATTCCAGAAAATCCAAAACTTAACAGCCAAAGGTCCAAACTTCTTTCAACAACCACTTTCATAAGTAGGAACAGTAGTGGCCAGCCTTGACCATTGGGCAAATTTTATGACATCAGCTATAAGCAGTTTTCAATTTTAGCAGGCAACTTTTCTGTTCAAAGTAATTTTGTCAAAATATTTGAGCCATTTTTTTTTTGTTTAAAAAATAAATATTACCAATTAGAGTTTATGCAAACTGATCTGTCATGTAATTTGCTGTTTAATGTTACAACAGAACTTTTTGTTGTTGTTCAGAGAGAGTGGGAGGGAGAGAGAGGAAGAAAGAGAGAAACATCAATGTGAAAGGGACACATCAAGTGGCTGCCACCCGCATGACCCAGCCAGGGCCAGGGACAAACTGCAGCCGAGGTTCATGCCCTTAGTGGAAACTGAACTCGGGTCTCTCTGGACCGCAGACCAACGCTCTAACCACTGAGCCAAACCTTATTGTGTTTTGAAGTTATTTAAAATATGCAGTCTCTTTCACTATCTGTCAAGGGTAATGAGGGCATAATACTTCAGTGGCTTTTTTGTGTAGTACATCATTGTCCTGGCTTCAGATTGTGGCCTTGAGCAGGATAAACTCCCCATTTGTTGAATAATTTCTAAGAGCATTGTCCTTAAGATTCTGAAATTTGCCAGAGGCAGTCTTGGACGTGGCTGATTTCAAACATGTGTGTCATTTTTTCTTTTACCAGCCCCCTTCAGTCCTTTTGTGAGAGGTATTGAAAACCAGTTTCTGCTTACTTGCACTCAGTGCTGAGGGGTTGCGGGTGGGAAAGCGTAAAAACACTTTTCCATTAAAGAAAGATGATGATGGGTAAACCTTAAGTGAAGCACCCAGCCAAACCTAGAGAGAGAACAGTTTATGTGAAGAAAGACCTTGAAATTGTATTTGTGTGTTTGTGTATATATCTTTTTGAGTGAGAATCTGTAACCCTGAATTTGTTCCCTTGTACGTGATGCTTTGAATCTAGAGAGGCTAACAGCTGCTCTTGTCACACAAGGCCATTATGTCTCTTGATTCAGGTGCTTCCATGCATTGTGACACGTCAGCCTTCTTAGAAACATACCAGCGGTTCTTACAAAGTTCAGAGCTGAGGCTAGGGGTTTGCAGCTAAAGCATTCCTTCTTCCCACTTCTTTAAATACTGTGCTCAGAAAAGACCAGGGACCTTAGGCATTGACCAGAGGGGGAAAGGCACTTACCCCACCTGGCTCCTGGGTGGAGAGAATAGAATGTTCCTTTGTTTCGTAGTCATCGAAGCCTCTTTTCATAATTTATAAACAAGAATAATTCTTTGAAGTATGCGGGAAGATTGATAGAATCTGAAATGAAGATTAATCGAAACCAAAAGTCAGGTCAGTCACTGGACCAGCGTTCTCAGACTGTGGACTGTGAGGTCAAAGCTGTTTTCATAGCTCTAACGTGGTATTTGCCTTTTGCATTCTTATTTTTGAACATGTGTAGGATTGAATGCAGAAGCAGATACGAAGACCCAACTTTCGTCTATTAATTAGGTTTGCAAAATGGAAAACAGTGCTATCTTTCTGCTTAATTTTTTTGTTTTATAAAATATACTTTCATAAAGAATGTTATTTATAGTAACATAATACATTTATTATTTTGATGAATTAATATTTTTTAATTTTCATAGTGCTAATTTCTAATATGCTAAATATCAATAAATACAACCTATGGGGTTTTCAGTAATTTTTAGAGTAAAGGGAAGCAGAGACACATACGTTTGAGAACTGTTGATTTAAACAAAAAGACAAGTAAGGGGTGCAAATTACACCTTTCACTTCTATGAAAGGATTTGAATATAAAGATACTTGTCGCCATTTAAATATTTGAGCAGAAGTCATTACTTTTCTGAAAATTTCTTTTCAAAATTCTAAATTTCTCAATAATTTTTTTTTTTTTTTAATCCTCACCCGAGGACATTTTTCCATTTTTGTACAGATAGAGTGGGAGGGAGAGAAAGGAAGAGAGAGAGAGGGAAACATCGATGTGAAAGGGACACATCGAGTGGCTGCCACCCGCACGACCAACCAGGGCCGGGGACAAACTGCAACCGAGGTAGGTGCCCTTAGCGGGAACCGAACCCGGGTCTCTCCAGACCGCAGGCGGATGCTCCAACCGCTGAGCCAAACCGGCCAGGGCCTCAATAATTTTGAAACACTGCAATTTTGTAGTATAAAATAGCCTTCAAAATAGGGTCAACTGCCCTGGCCGGTTTGCCTCAGTGGTTAGAACATCAGCCAGTGTCAGCCTGAGGGTAGACCTGAAGACCAAAGGGTCGCAGCTTTGATTCCCAGTCAAAGGCACTTACCTGGGTTGCAGGTTCAATCTACAGCCCCAGTTGGGGTTGTACGGGAGGCAACCAATCGATGTTTCTCTCTCTCTTCCTCCTTCCCTTCCACTCTATCTAAAAAATCAATGGAAAATATCCTCAGGTGAGGATTAACCAAAAAAAAAAATAGGGTCAACTTCTATAAAATGTAAAGCTAAGTTTACTTTATCTGATTTCAGAAAGTTCACACAACCTTGCAAGAATACATAATAAAATAAAAATGAAAATAAACATTGGAGTCAAGGCCAGGGAATGTATCTGTGTACGTGTGTGTATGTGTGTGGGTGTGAGCACTAAAATGTGGAGATAACCCAAAGAAACATAAGAGTGTTAGAGTGTGTTTTACATGTGTGTTCTACATGTCATGGTCATGTTAAAGATAGACCAGATATATTACCTACAGTGTCTGCCTCTGCTTTGCCTCTTCTGTGGCAAAAGAACTGCCCTCTGTAGGCCCTCATGAAAAGGTGGAAGTGGACATATGTTGTATCTCTTGACCATTTTCTTTAGTATTTATTAGTTGAACTGGGATTAGATACTTTGTCCAAAGACTGACTAGGGGCCTCGTATGGACCAGCTAGGGTACTGGTGAGAAAAGATGTGTAAGGAAGTGAAATTGCTGCCTGAATTTGAAGCTGGGAGTAATAAGAGAGCAAGCCAGTGGGTGGGAAGTGAAACGGAAAGGTTACATTATCGAGAAGCTACATTCCAGTTGTGAGGAATCAGAAGCTGAGTTTTCAGAAGAGACTGGTTGATGGAGAAAGGATAATAGATTGCACTTGGAGAAAAGTACTGAGATGCAAGGAGAGAGGCCCTGAGCCTGCAAGGGAGACAGAAGGTGGTAAGTGCAGCTTCAGTGGCTAGTAGCTCTCCCATATGGCCTCTTTACAATAAATCCTCTCTTCACTGGCTTGAGTTCCTGAAATCCAAAAGAGCCTGAGTGAAACCTAGAATAATACAAGTATACAGATTATAAAGACTAGCGCTGATTGTATGATTAAGACTTGAATTTGATTCTGAATTACCTGGTAGCCAAGGCAAAAAGGAGACACAGTTAGTTATGAAACTGTATGATTAAAAGAAAGTTTTAAAGGTAGTAATAGTTTTCTAACACTGAATTTAAAATCAGTCAACCTCTAATGTATTAAATATTAAAATTAGAATTACCATATGATCCAACAATGCCATGTATGAGTATATATCCAAAAGAATTCAAAGCAAGGTCTGGAAGAGAGATTTACACATTCATGTTCATTGTAGCATTATACAAATAGTCAAGAGGTGAAAGCAACCCAAGTATCCATTGCAGAAGGATGGCTAGAGAAAATGTGGTACATACATAGAATGGAATATTGTGCAGCCTTAGTAAAGAAGGAAATCCCGCCCTGGCCGGTTTGGCTCAGCAGTTAGAGCGCCGGCCTGTGGTCCAGAGAGACCCAGGTTTGGTTCCCGCTAAGGGCGTGTACCTCAGTTGTGGTTTGTCCCCGGCCCTGGTTGGTCGTGCGGGTGGCAACCACTTGATGTGTCCCTTTCACATCGATGTTTCTCTCTCTCTTCCTCTCTCTCCCTCCCACTCTATCTGAACAAAAAAACAAAAAAAATATCCTCGGGTGAGGATTAAAAAAAAAAGAAGGAAATCCTGTCACATGCTACAATAGTGATGAGCCTCAAGGACATTTTGCTAAGTGAAATGAACCAGTCACAAAAGGACAAATAGTGTATGATTCTACTCAGAAGTATCAAAAGTAGTTAAAATCACAGAAACAAAAACTGGAAAGGTGATTGCCAAGGGCTGAGGGGAGGGAAGAATGAATGTTCAGTGGGTGTAAGATGAACAAGTTTCTAGAGATCTGTTGTACAACAATGTGTATATACTTAACACTACTGAACTGTGTACTTAAAAATGATTAAAATGGTAAATTTAATGTTATATATTTTTACCACAATTAATTAAAACAATCACCCTCATGTAAGTTAATAATTGAGACATTAAGCAATATATTTGGCAGTATCCTGAATATTTTTAATGTAGATGCAGAAATTGATTTATATGGAAATGTAAAATGAGAAGGTTACCAATATCGCACCTCTCAAAAAGACTTTGGCTTTAGATCAGTTTCTTTCATGGAGGCAGATGCAGAGAGAAGACACATCTGTTCCCAGCAAGAAATGTAGGACCTCTGTGTTCATTAAACTTTTATGTGTGTATCTCTTCTCTTCAGTTACGGCTTTAAGAAAGCACACATATAAGAGGACCTCAAAGCTGTATACTCTGACAATTTTGCTGGTCGTTAAGCAGATGACAACATTCCTCCCTTCATTCTTTATCATATTTGGGCTGAGTTAAGAGTTCCTATTTAGTATTTATATGACCTTGCTAGTTGGTTTGTGATGTATTTTTTTCTGGGAGGAGAGGAGAACCTATATAGAGACTCTAATTTAGTTATTTTCATAAAAATTAAGTATATCAAGCATTTAATCAATATATATGCTCTGGTGTGCAACAAACACGACAATCAGTAATTAATAATCTAATTTTAAATTATATTTTTATTCCCTAAAGTAGTGCTATATTTTAAGAAATAAGAGCTCATTGGCAAACTTTCAACTAAAGCAAGAAACTTAAGAATTAATATGTATTTTTTTTTTTAATCCTCACCCGAGGACACCTTTTCCATATTTTGTTCAGATAGAGTGGAAGGGAGAGAGACAGAGAGAGAAACATCGACGTGAAAGGGACACATCGAGTGGCTGCCATCCGCACAACCCAACCAGGGTCGGGGACAAACTACAACCGAGGTACATGCCCTTAGCGGGAACCAAACCTGGGTCTCTCTGGACCGCAGGCTGATGCTCTAACCGCTGAGCCAAACTGGCCAGGGCAATGTATTTTTTTTATAGGTAGGTGGTTCATGGTTCTATTATTAGAATTCTTTAGCATCTATTTCATTGAACCTTAATAGGTGAGCAGGTGGACCTTGCTTAGAACTATGTAGCTGCATTCCTTTACTGTAAGCTCAGTGGAGAATCAGGGTAACCATGGGGATAGCAACAGGGCCAAGCTCATGGCTTTTTAATTTAATTATTATTGATTGTTTAGAAGGTCTTATATTTTTGCAGTGGTTGAATATTACTTTGAAAAGAGAAAGGGGGGCAGATGAACAGACAGATGAAGGAAGAAAAGGAAGGGAGGGAGGGAAGGAAGGGAGGGAGGGAAGGAGGGAAAGAAAAGGTGCACAGATAGATATAAGCTTGGCTTAGAGTGGGGGCTGCTGCCTTCTGTGCTCCTGGGCCTCACTGTGCTCCTGTCATGTGTGGTTCCCTAGATGGAACCAGAGCTATACCACAGTACTGTGTATCCTAGGCTTCTGTTCCTTTACTTCCTGCGTTTTATAGAAGAATCTAGGAAATCCCTGGGAGCTTGTGAGGAGTGGAAGTCTAAGGATGACTAGGAAAGAAAACCATACATTTCCTTTGAGTGGAAACATGAAGTACTGCCTGTTGACTTCTTACTTAGACTGAGAAAAAGCTGAGTAACAACCTGACTCAGTTAAGATGACCTCTGTTACCAAACTATAGCAATGGTATCCACCGGACAGATACAGTGTTATAAACCAATAGGAAATAATTGTTCCTGTGAAACACACAAGAGGATTGAGAATGGCATGTGTATAAACAAGCATGGGCCGTGTATGTTGTTGAATGACAGGGTATGCCCACAACTTTTCAGTATGATATTGCCCAAACAAAGTAATATTACTGTCTGATTGACTAATTCTGCAGGATCTGGTTTTCATAAAAAATTCAAAAGGACAGGAGCAGTAGAAAAAGCATTGACGAATGTACAACGAAGATTACTAGCATACTCCATTTTTTTGTACTCCACCCCCTGCCCTAGCACTGGCTGTTAACAGCACTTAACATGGACCTAAACCAGTCTTGCCATTTTTTTTCTCTCCCCCTTTTTTTTTTCTAATTTGATCTGAAACATGCTTTCTTCCTTTCCTTCTAACTCTTAGGAATAGAATAGTATCTATTCTGCCTTTGGATTGGGTTAAGTGTCCTAGGTAATCAAGTGCCCTACCTGTAACCGTTACAAACAAGATTTTTAATGGGTCCATAGTGTGTCTTCCAGGAACTGTGATAGCGCTATTTTTCAGTTTTAGTTCAAAAGTAGCACCTGTAAATCTGTCTTTTTACTCAGAGTTTACCAAATAATAGGAAAAGGATCCCATTTACAAAAGTTAACAACAAGACAGTAAAAATGATCTTAAAGAGAAATATGTGAAACTTAGTTGAAGCACATTATAAGAATTTGCTAATTATACATAAAAGAAGACTTTTAAATGTCAGTTCTTTCTGAATTTAAAGGTTTGGTGCAATTCCAATAAAAATTCTTAATGTGGTTTTTCTTTTTTGTTACATAAAAAGGTTATTATAATCATCTAGCTACATTTTATTAAGAAGAGAAATTAGGAGGCACATGGCTTCTATGTCAGTACATTTCATATCTATTGTGATTGAATAATTTTTGAATTTATTGCTGACGGTATTACAGATGTTCCCCCATCCCCCCCCCTTTTTTTTTGCTCTGACCAATATTTATTTATTTTTATTTTGTCTTGAATTTATTGAGATAACATTGGTTGATAAAACCATACAGGTTTCACATGTACAACTCAGTAAAACATCATCTGCATACTATATCATGCGCTCACCACCCAAAGTCAAGTCTCTTTCCATCCCCATTTATCCTTCTTGGGCCACTTCCACCTCCCCCCAGCCCCTTTCCCTCTGGCTATCACCATACTGTTGTCTATATGTCATATATATATATATATATATATATATATATATATATATATATATATATAAATCCCTTCACTTTTTTTACCCAGCTCCCCCCAATCCCCCCTCCCCCGTGACAGCTATCAGTCTGTTCTCTGTATCTATGCTTCTATTTTGTTTGTTAAATTATTTTGTTGATTAGAGTTCACAGATAAGTGAGATCATATGGTATTTGTCTTTCTCAGACTGGCTAATTTTACTT
The DNA here is from genome assembly GCF_014108415.1 of Molossus molossus. Classification (NCBI taxonomy): domain Eukaryota; kingdom Metazoa; phylum Chordata; class Mammalia; order Chiroptera; family Molossidae; genus Molossus; species Molossus molossus. Next base: position 97,090,406 of record NW_023425403.1, read on the forward strand.
AGCATAATAATTTCCAGGTCTATCCATGCTGTTGCAAAAGGTAAGATTTTCTTCTTCTTTTTTTCTTTTACAGCAAAGTAGTATTCCACTGTGGAAATGTACCACAGCTTTTTAATCCATTCATCTACTGATGGGCACTTGGGCTCTTTCCAGATCGTAGCTATTGTAAATAATGCTGCAATGAACAAAGGGGGTGCATATAATCTTTTGAATTAGTGCTTCGAGTTTCTTTGGATATATTCCCAGAAGTGGGATTGCTGGGTCAAAAGGCAGCTTCATTTTTACTTTTCTAAGGAAAATATAGACTGTTTCCCCCAGTAGCTGCACCAGTCTGCATTCCCACCAACAATGTATGGGGGTGCCCTTTTCTCCACATCCTCAGTCATATTTGTTGATTTACTAATGAAAACCATTCTGACAGGTGTGAGGTGATATCTCTGTGTGGTTTTAATTTGCATTTCTGGGCTAATAAACATTTTAGAATGTTAAAAAATTTTTAATTCTATTTTTATCCAAGTAGTAGCAATTTTAAAATATGCATGTTGGCTAGAATTGAATAAAATAGGCTCTCTGTACAGTGACAGAGGGGACATAAATTGGCACAAACTATTTAGAAAAATTGTTGATAGTATGCAACTAGATCTTTAGAAGTATTTGTATCTTTTGTATCAATAATTCCATTTCTAGAAAACCATTCAAAGATAATCATAAAACAGATTATAAGGGTAATCTCATTAGAATAATAATAACTGGTGTCTTAGAAATGTAATGATCAGGGACTGAGAAGGTAAAAATCTCACCTAGCCATCCAGTGGAATATTCTGTAGCCCTTTAAAGGTATGTCTTCAAATGACCAATAATGTTCATGTGGTAATGTTAAGTTAAAAATTTAATGTTTTAATGTATACAAGGGAAAATAATCAAAATAGTAACAGGAATTATCACTATTTAGTAGAGTTATAGTCAATTTAAATTTCCTTCTTGATATTGTTTCATAGCTTTTGTTTATCTACAGTAAGCATATTACTTTTATAATCAGAATAATAAACACTAAAGATAGAGCCCATTTCTTTAGTACATCTTTCTGAATTTGAAATTCAAGCAGACAAATAAGTAAAAATATAGAATATTTGAAAACTATCATCAAGTTTCTTTAAATAGATATACAAATAGATCTAGAACTTTGGATAAAAAGCATTCTCATATCTACAGAACATTTACAAAATCATTAATATCTTGATCATGAATAAAATCTTACTAAATTTTAAAAACTAAAAATATTTTCTAAATATAAGCCAGTAAAGCTAGAATTTAGAAACAAAAAGATAACCATAAATATAACTGCTTATAAGTAAGAATTTGTTTTCTAAATAACTCCTGATTTAAAGAGGAAATTATTATATGAATAAAATATTTCTGTAATATACTATTCCTTCCTTATCTGTGGAGGATGCACTCCAAAACTCCCAGTGATGCCTGAAACCACAGATAGTACTGAACGCTTTGTATATTCTATGTTTTTCCCTTTGCATACATTCCTATGATAAAATTTAATTTAAAAATTAGGCACAAAAAAAGATTAACAATAATAACTAGTACGAAATAGAATAATTATAACTAGACTGTAATAAAAGTTGTGTGAATGTGTTCTCAAAATATCTTATTGTACTGTATTCACCCTTCTTGTGATGACGTGAGATGACTGAATATCTGCCTGAAGATGAAGTGAGGTGAATGACAGGTGGAACACACATGCTCATTCTCCTTTTATGTTTCCCCACAGAGCATATATATGTCAGGTAAAAGTTTATTTTGAGTAAATTTGACATTCAAATTAATCTCATCAAATTGGGAAATGCTTTTTGTATATTCATTTAATCTATTTATTGATTATCTACTGTGCCAAGGCTCTGTGCCAGGTACCCTGGGTATACATGGAGAAGTAAGATGCAGCCTTGAGAAGCTTGTATTACGAGGAAATAGTTACCAATATTAGAAGTAAAATCTTTAAAATACTTATTTATTTGTCTAGTAGAGGATTGCCATTTATTTGGACACTGGTGAGAGCCTTGCAAATTTTCAGCTATGGCACCATTGAAAGAAAAGTAATTTGCATCAGGTTTATCTTCAAAATTTATCAGTGTCATGACTCTGAACTTGATTCTGTTTTCTTTACTTGCATACTCAAAAAATCAACTTAAGAGTTAAAAGGTGACTATTGTTATATTGCATTGAATCACAGTTATGATCATCACTTGTAAAGAGGTACAAACATGCTGAGTTGGTAATATACTAATGTCAGATGTAATTCTATGATGTTTGCTTTGTACAGTCTGATTTTACTGAAACATATTTATTCACTAAAGAATTTCCTTTTGCTTAATATTTTTCTTCTTTTTTGTAGGAATTTATTTTGTCAGAAGATTATAACAAGATGACTCCTATGAAAAACTATCAAGGTAGGAATGAGAGCAGTGCTTTCATTTACCTAGACTTTGAGATGTTTCATGATGGCTTCCACTGCTACAAGGGAGGCCTTACTTTAAAATAGTCAGGGGAACAAAAAGAGCAAGAATTTGAGGTTATCTCATTTTTAGAAGTGAGATGCTGAGGCCTAAAGAGGTAAGGCGACTTGCCTGTGGTCCTGTAGCTGGTAAAGTGCAGGGCCTTCCTGGTCAGTGTGACTCCAGAATCCAAAGGCTTTGTCCTTTGGTTTCCGACTTACTATACTACACTGCTCCTAACAGTGCAGCAGGTGTGGAGAGCAGGGCCAGTGTTGGGAGTGAGCTGCTTTACATGGGGCTCATTTAATTTTTGGTTAAATGTTTTATTTATTTATTTGAATATGTTTTTATTGATTTTTTAGAGAGAGAAACATCTTTCCTGCATGCCCCCCACTGAGAATCAAGTCTGAAACTGGGCATGTTCCCTGACCAGAATCGAACCTGGACCTCTCAGTCCCTGGGATGCTGCTCAGTCCACTGGGCCACACTGACCTGGCATTTTTAGTTAAATGTTTTAAAAGGCCCAAAGTGTTTATACTATCTAAGAGAGGGAATTGTGGTTGTACCTTCACCACTGATAGTGTACCACAGGCCATTTCCATCATATGGATCAGGAATAATTTTTGTTAAGGATTTCTTTATCCAGACAACAATGTCATGGGATCAGAACATTAGCTGTGGACCTTTTAACACTTAGAGATCATTTCATCCAAATATCTTGACCTCATTCATCCTGCATGGTCATCCAGCAAATCTCTCATAATGTCCAGAGACAGAGTAGCCCATCCTGATTTGGGAAAATGCTAAGAATTAAGTTCTTTAATTTTATATTTTGAACCAAAATTTATTTCCCTATAGATTTATTCTTTAATTTTTTTCACATATCACTTATCAAGTATTTATTGAGTACTAGTCATTGTTCTGATAACTGAGGATTATAATAGTGAAAAAGACATATGTAGTATCTGCCTGTAAGTAGTTTATAACTGTGTAGAAGATACAGACAGGTACACAGACCACTAAAATGTTATGTGATAAAGGAACATTTGAGATCTTGCTCCCTGGCATATGTTGTCAGTTTGGCCCAAATAATAATGTCATGTGATAAGTGTTAGAGTAATAATGTTAGGTGATCTAACATAAAAAATAATGTTACACGTGCTAGAATGTTCCCCCATAGCACTTTGCTCAGCCTATTGGAGCTACAAAACTAAGTGTACTCTCTCTTACACATGACAGCTTTTCAGTGCTTTTATTTATTTGTTTGTTTGTTTGTAATCCTCACCCGAGGATATTTTTATATTTATCTTCAAACAGAGTGGGAGGAAGAGAGAGAGAGAAACATCGTTGTGAGAGAGACACATCAGTTAATTGCCACCCACACGACCCCAACTGGGGCCAGAGACTAACTGCAGCCGAGGTACGTGCCCTTGGCCGGAATCAAGCTCAGGACTCTGGTCCGCAGGCCAAGGCTCTAACTGCTGAGCCAAACTAGCCAGGGCTGTTTTTAGTGATTTTAAGAGTCATGAAAATTCTAACCCCTGTTCATTCTTCTCCTTTTTTCCTTCTGTTTTCTAGTATAAGCACTTTATATTTTCCTGTACATGACCTGAGTTTCTGTTCTTTAAAAATTTTTTAATTGTCTTGGTCACAAATCTTGGGATATCATGTTGTACTATTGGAACCATTTAAAAAATGTGACACACTGTGGTATGCAGCCTCTAAGGTGGCTCCTAATGATCTTTGTCTCGTGGTACTCATGTTTCTCTCCTTGAATGTAGGCTGGACCTAAAATACGGCAAGTATTGTATATCACTTCTAAGATTAGATTACAGAAAGACTGGGCTTCCATCTTGCTGGCTCTGTCCTGCTCTCTTGCTTCCCTGTTCTGGTGGGAGCCACTGCCATGTTGGGAGCTGCCTTGAGAAGCCACGTGGTAAGGAACTGAGGGGAGACCATAAAGACAGTCAGAAAGGAACTGAAGCCCTCATTTCAGCAGCCTGTGATGAACTGAATCATGTCAACAGCTATGTAAGATTCCCCCTCTGTCAGGCTTTCAGATGAGACCACAGCCCCTACACCTTGATTCTGACCTGCGAGAGACTTTGCAGAAAAGGCACCAAGCTAAATGGCACCAAGATTTCTCATCCACAGAAATTCCCCTGAAATAACAAATGTTTACTATTTTAAACCACTAGGTTTTGGGATAACACACACATATAATGTGATAAGTACAAAATAATATTGCCTTCCTCTTCTGGGACACTGTTCTAATAGCAAGGGTAGCAGCCACATTGCACTGTGAGCTCATGTGGAGTAGTCAACCCCTCAACAGTTCTCACTTGAGTTGTTATCAGGCTGCATCTCCTATACTTATTTTTTCTGTTTTGTTTTGTTACAAATGATTCTCCTTTTCCCCCCATTGACACCATCCTGCCCCTCCCTCCCCGCCTTGTCCCCAGCTTTGTTGTCCATGTCCATTGGTTATGCATACATGCATATAAGTTCTGTGGTTTATGCCCCCCCCCTTCTTCCGGGGATTATCAGCCTGTACCCTACTTCCATGTCTCTGGCACTACCTCGTTCCTCAGACTGTTATGTTCATTATATTCCATAAATAAGTGAGATCATATGACCTTTATCTTTCTCTGCTTGGTTTGTTTCACTTAGGATAATACTTTTCAGGTCCCTCCGTGTCCTCTCAAAGGATAAGAGATCTTTCTTTCTTACAGCTGCACAGTACTCCATTGTGTATATGTACCACAGCTTTTTTATCCATTTGTCTACTGATGGACGACACTTGGGCTGTTTCCAGATCTTAGCTATTGTAAATAGTGCTATAATGAACATTGGGTGTATATATTCGTTCTGATTGGTATTTCAGGCTTCTTAGGCTATATTCCTAGAAGTGGGATCACTGGGTCAAATGGCAGTTCAATTTTTAATTTTTTGAGGTAACACCATAGTGTTTTCCATAGTGGTTGTACTAGTCTGCATTCCCACCAGCAGTATACTAGAGTCCCCTTTTCTCCACACCCTCACCAACACTTGTTTGATGATTTGTTGATGGCGGCCATTCTGACAGGTATGAGGTGATACCTCATTGTTGTTTTAATTTGCATCTCTGTGATGATTAGTGATGTTGAGCATTTCTTCATATGTCTCTTGGCCATTTGTATGTCCTGTTTGTAGAGGTGTCCATTTAGTTCATCTGTCCACTTTTTAATTGGGTTCTTTGTCTTTCTTTTGTTGAGTTGTGTGAGCACTTTATATATTTTGGAAATTAACCCCTTATCGGATATATCATTGGCAGTTATGCTCTCCCCTACAGTGGGTTCCCTTTCCATATTGATGGTTGTTTCTTTTGCTGTGCAGAAGCTTTTTAGTTTGATGTAGTCCCATGTGTTCATTTTTCCCTTTGTTTCTGGCCTTGGGTGATGTATCAGTGAAAATTCTGCTGCGTATGATGTCTGAAATTTTGTTGTCTACATTTTCTTCTAGGATTTTCATGGATTCACGAGTCACATTTAAGTCTTGTATCCATTTTGAGTTTATTCTTGTATATGGTGTAGGTTGATTGTCTAGTTTTATTTTTTTGCATGTAACTGTCCAATTTTCCCAACACCGTTCATTAAAGAGGCTGTCTTTACTCCACTGTATGCTCTTGCCACCTATCTCAAATATTAATTGAGCATAATGTCCTGGGTCCATTTCTGGGTTCTCTGTTCTGTTCCACTGGTCTAAATGCCTGTTCTTATGCCAGTACCAAGCTGTTTTAATTACAGTAGATTTGTAGTATAACCTGAAATCTGGTATTGTGATCCCTCCTTCTTTGTTCTCCTTTTTCAAGATTGCTGTGGCTGTTCGGGGTCTTTTTTTGGTTTTATCTGAACTTTAGAAATATTTGTTCTAGTTCTGTGAAATATGTCATTGGTATTTTGATGGGGATTGCATTGAATCTATAGATTGCTTTGGATAGTATGGACATTTTAATTATGTTAATTCTTCCAATCCATAAACAAGGTATGTGCTTCCACTTTTTTGTTTTGTTTTGTTTTTTTATCCTCACCGAGGACATTTTTCTATTTTTTGTTCAGCTAGAGTGAAAGGGAGAGAAAGGAAGAGAGAGAGAAACATCAACATGAAAGGGACACATCGAGTGGCTGCCTCCTGCACACACTACCCAACCAGGGCTGGGGACAAACTGCAACCAAGGTATATATTCTTAGCGGGAACCAAACCCGGCTCTCTCCGGACCGCAGGCTGACTCTCTAACTGCTGAGCCAAACCGGCCAGAGTGGTTTTTCCACTTTTTTATATCTTTCTCCATTTTTATTTTTTTTACAATGTCCTGCAGTTTTCTGCAAATAGGTCCTTTACTTCTTTTCTTAAGTTTATTCCTAGGTATCTTAATTTTTTTTGCCACGATGGTAAATGGGGTTGTTTGGTTTTTTTTTTTTTTTTAATTTTTTTTTATCCTCATTCGAGGACATTTTTCCATTTTTTATTCAGATAGAGTGGGAGGGAGAGAGAGAGAGAAACATCGATGTGAAAGGGACACATCGAGTGGTTGCCACCCGCACGACCCAAGCAGAGCCGGGGACAAACTGCAACCGAGGTACGTGCCCTTAGCGAGAACCGAACCCGGGTCTCTTGGGACCACAGACCGACGCTCTAACCGCTGAGCCAAACCGGCCAGGGCGGTTTTTTTTTTTTTTGCTTTCTCTTTCTGTGAGTTTGTCATTGGTGTATAAGGATGCCATTGATTTCTTGACATTAATTTTGTATCCTGCTACTTTGCCAAATTTATTATTAAGTCTAGTAGATTTTTGATGGAGTCTTTAGGTTTTTCTATGTATAATATCAATCATCTGCGAATAATGACAGTTTCACTTTCTCCTTTCCAATTTGGATTTCTTTTATCTTTTCTTCATGTCTGATTGATATGGCGAAGACTTCCAGTACTGTGTTAAATAAGAGTGGCAAAAGTGGATATCTTTGTCTTGTTTCTGTTCTTAAGGGAAATGCTTTCAGTTTTTGTCCATTGAATATGATGTTGGCTGTACGTTTTTCATATATGGCCTTGATTATGTCGAGATATGATCCCTCTATTCCCACATTGCTGAGCGTTTTTATCAGAAATGGATGCTGGATTTTGTCGAATACTTTTTCAGCATCTATTGATATGATCGTATGGTTTTTATCTTTCATTTTGTTTATGTGGTGTATCACATTTATTGATTTTCAAATATTGTACCAGCCTTGCATTCCTGGGATGAATCCCACTTGGTCATGGTGAATAATGTTTTTGATGTATTGCTGGATCCGATTTGCTAGTATTTTGTTCAGGATTTTGGCATCTATGTTCATCAGGGACATAGGCCTACAGTTTTCTTTCTTTGTAGTGTCTGTTTCTGGTTTAGGAATTAGAATTATGCTGGCCTCATAAAACAAGTTTGGAAGTGTTCCTTCTGGAATTTTTAGGAATAGTTTGAGGAGAATGGGTGTCAGTTCTTTTTTGAATGCTTGGTAAAACTTCCCAATGAAGCCATCTGGGCCTGGGCTTTTGTTTGCTGGGAGAGTCTTAATTACGTCTTCAATTTCCTTAGTTGTTATTGGTCTGTTCAAGTTTTCTATCTCTTCCCGGTTCAGTTTTGGGAGACTGTGTGTTTCTAGAAATTTTTCTATTTCACTTAGACTGTCCAATTGGTTGCCATATAATTGTTCATAATATTTGTTACCAATCCTTTGTATTTCTGTGGTGTGAGTTATTCTCTTTCATTTCTGATTTTGTGTGTTTGGGTTCTCTCTCTTTGTTTCTTAGTGAGTCTAGCTAAGGGTTCATCAATCTTGTTTATTTTTTCAAAGAACCAACTCTTTGTTTCATTGATCCTTTGATTTGTTTTTTTGGTCTCCATGTCATTGATTTCTGCTCTGATCTTTACTATTTCCTTCTACTTGCTCTGGGGTTTTTTGTTTGTTTGCTTTCTAGTCTTTAAGTTGTGAGGTTAGATAGTCTATTAGAAATTTTTCTTGTTTCTTGACGTGGGCCTGTAGTGCTATGAACTTCCCTCTCAGAACTGCTTTCGCTGCATCCCATAGATTTTGTGTTGTTGTGTGTTCATTTTCATTGGTTTCCAGGAAGTTTTTAATTTCTTTCTTGATCTCCATGGTAACCCATTCATTGTTCAATAACATGCTATTTAGCCTCCATGTGTTCAAATGTATTTGCATGTTCTTGTTGCAATTAATTTGTAGTTTCATGCCATTGTGATCTGAGAAGATGCTTGATATGATTTCAGTCTTCTTGAACTTGTAGAGACTTAGTTTGTGCCGTTACATTTGGTCTGTCTTTGAGAATGTCCCATGTGCACTTGAGAAGAATGTGAATTCTGCAGTTTTGGGGTGTAATTCTCTGTAGATATCTATTAAATCCAGTTGATATAGCGCTTCATTTAGAGTCTCTGATTTCTTGTTAATTTTTTGTCTAAATGATCTGTCCTTTGATGTCAGCGGGGTGATTATATTGCTGTCGATTTCTCCTTTGAAGTCCTCCAGAGGATTTTTAATATATTTTGGTGCTCCTATGTTGGTTTCCTATAAGTTTACCAAGTTTATATCTTCCTGTTGGATAGATCTTTTCAATATTATATAATGGTCTTCTTTGTCTCTAGTTATGGCCTTCATTTTGAAATCTGATTTATCAGATATGAGTATTGCTACCCCAGCCTTTTTTTCCTTTCTGTTTGCTTGGAAGATTTTTTCCCATCCCTTTACTTTCCACCTATGTGAGACTTTTGTTGTGATGTGGGTCTATTGTAAACAACATATATGTGAGTCATGTCTTTTTTTAAAAATTTTATTATTATTATTTTTTTTATTTTCACCCGAGGACATTTCCCCATTTTTTTGTTCAGATAGAGTGGGACGGAAAGAGAGGAAGAGAGAGAGAAACATCGATGTGAATGGGACACATTGAGTGGCTCCCACCCGCACAACCCAACCAGGGCCGGGGACACATTGCAGCCAAGGTACGTGCCCTCAGTAGCATTCGAACCCGGGTCACTCAGGACCACAGGCTGACGCTCTAACCGCTGAGCAAAACTGTCGAGGGCGAGTCATGCTTTCTTATCCAGTCAGCTACTCTGTGTCTTTTTATCAGAGCGTTCAAACCATTTACATTTAAGGTGATATGTACTCATTTATTGCCATTTTTGTTTAGTGTGGTTCTGTTTTTCTTCCTATTTCTTCTACTAATTATAGCTATCCTTTTAAATTTTCTTGCAGTGCTGGTTTGGTGCTAATATTTTTCCTTGGCCTTTTTTTGTCTGGAAAGCTCTTTATTTGACCTCTATTTTGAATAATAGCCTTGCTGGATAGAGTAGTCTTGTACTCAGATCCTTGTTTTTCATGATCTTGATTACTTCATGCCATACCCTTCTGGCCTGTAGTGTTTCTGTTGAGAAGTCAACTGATAGCCTTATTGGGGTTCTGTGGTAGGTAACCTGTTGTTTAACTCTTGCTGCCTTTAGGATTCTTTGTCTTTAGTTTTTGGCCTTTTTATTATTATGTATCTTGGTGTGGGCCTGTTTGGGTACTTCTTTCTTTGGGCTCTCTGTGCTTCTTGAACTTGAATGCCTTCTTTCTTCACCAAGTTAGGAAAGTTTTCTCTCACTATTTTTCAAATATATTCTCTAACCTTGCTTATTTTCTTCTTCTTCCCGGACTCCTATGATGCGAATGTTATTATGTTTCCAGTTGTCCCACAGTTCTCTTAAGCTGTCTTTCTGTTTTTTATTTGTTTTGTTTGTTTGTTTGTTTTTCTTTTTTTTATCCTTACCCGGGAACATTTTTTTATTTTATTTTTTTGTTCAGATAGAGTGGGAGGGAGAGAGAGGAAGAGAGGGAGAAAAAGAAACATCGACGTGAAAGGGACATTTCGAGTGGCTGCCACCCGCACAACCAACCAGGGCCGGGGACAAACTGCAACCTGGGTACGCGCCCATAGCGGGAACCGAACCCGGGTCTCTCTGGACCGCAGGCCGATGCTCTAACTGCTGAGCCATACCAACCAGGGCTAAATTTTTTTTTCTGTATTGACTTTTAGGGAGAGAGAGGAAGGAAGCGAAAAGGAGAGTTGGAAACATTGATGAGAGAGAACATAGATATTGTGCCTCCAGCATGCTCCCACTAGGGACCTCGCCCACAGCCTGGGCATGTGTCCTGACTGGGAATTGATCTGGCAACCTCTTGGTGCATAGGTCGATGCTCAACCACTGAGCCACACCGACTGGGTGTCTTTCTGTGCTTTAATTGTTTTTTTCTTTTGGTTTTCTGATTGGTTATTTTCTACCCTGTCTTCTAATTCACTGATCCAGTCCTCACCTTCCTCTATTCTGCTGGTTCGCCTTCCATTGTGTTCTTTATTTCTGCTATGTCATTCTTTATTTCCACTTGGTTGGTTTTCAGTGTTTTGATATTTTTATTCATGGTGTTGATGTCCTTACTCATGCTGTTGAGCTTCCTGAAGACCATGGCTCTGAACTCTACCTCTGATAACTTGCTTAACTGCATTTTATTTATCTCATCTTTGGTAGAGTTCTCTTGTTTTTCATTGGTTTTTTGTTTCTTTGTTTCACCATTTTGGCTATCTCAGTGGGTTTTGGAGCCTACCAAATTTTCACTGTGGGTGTTGGTTTTCTGCTGTTTGTGGTACCCTCTATTGGGTTTGGATGAGCATTGAGGGCCCACGTTAAACACCAATGTCAATTCTTATTTTCCTGGGTAGACTTATAAGCCCAAGAAAAGTTCAGGTATCCTCCAGCTTTTTGCCTGGAGGCTATTAGTCTCAGTTACTCAGGGCTTTGGAATGCAGCCTCCTGGAATTCTGCATAAGAGGATTTCCAGAAGGTGAGATAGGTGCTGGTTGTTAATGAGCTTCGATTCGCATTTCTTTGGCTCATCTGGGTGGGGCTGAATCTCTGAGGGAGGGGCTGCTGCTTTTCCTCACAGCTCTGGGAAGGAGCAAGTTGGCCACCATACTTTTTGGCTACGACTTAGCAAAAACTCTGAATGCCCTCCAAATCCCAGGTATCCCCACAGAGTTCCAGTCCAGTCCGCCCTCCCTCTGCCGAAGCCCAAGGTGAGTGGCTGTAGCCAATCTAGTGCTCTGTCCTGGCCCTCTGCTCTGTGGAGCTGGCTTGGGATTTTAACCCCAAGGGCACTGCTCACAGGTAAGGCCGCTGCTGTTGTGGGCTCCCAGCCTGCCACCGTGTCATGCCTCCACAGATCCTACCAGTGTCCCTGGTTATATGGTCCTTTCCCGCTGCTTTTCTGTTGCCTTTTTTTTTGGATGATTTGTCTTTATTTTAGTTGTAATTCTCGTTTGGTCCTGGGTGATGGTCTGTATAGCTTCCATTCAGTCTGTCCTCATTTTTTCCATGTCCTATACTTTTGAAGGTGTTTCTTATGGGTGTTTTTGTTTGCTTGTTTGTTTTTAGCTCAGTGCTTCACTTCACTTTCTGTTATTCATCTCGTTTTACTTAGTCCATCACTGTAGCTTATCAAGATATTATGAAATCCTGCTTGTCACTTAACTCCCACTTAGTTTTTTTGTTTTTCTTAAATATATAATCATAAGATATATCATCCCCAAGTGTTTGTTAAAAATGGTTATTGGCCACACAGATGCACAAATGATGAGCATATCACTAAAAACCATTCTTCATATGCTGTTATTCTTTGGATCTCTTATATCCAGCTTGTTTATATACATCAGTATATCAAAATGTAGCTCATTTACTTCCATTTTATCTACAAGGGGGTTATAAAAAAAATTGACAGCTAAATGACTAAAGAAACCCTTTCACCACAAACACCTAGAGAAATGATAAAATGACACTTTCTGTTGTTGTTTTTGTTGCTCTTTTTAACACAGTGCTAGGCTCACAAGAGGAACCAAAGGAATGTTTCCATGTACCAGAAGCACAGAGAAAACACAAAGCTCAGAGTGATGTAGTATGACCTGACATTGCAGATGTCCTCGGGAGTGAGAAGGAGCCCCTAAAAGTTTGAAGCTTTTGTATGAATGTTCAGTGAGGGACAAGAGATGAGGCCTATTGCCTAAGTGAGATTGGAAATTGTAACTGAGATTTCCACATAAAGCTGAAATCCATGAAAGAATATAACTCCATGAGACGGAGAGGAACAAAACCCTCCTCTTACTGGCTTAGAAGACTGTAGGGTAATTTCTCATCTAAAATCTGGATAGAGAGGGAAAATCTCCCATGATAAATCAAAATTCCAACTTCTAAGACAAAGAACTTTTGATTTTTAAATATCTTATCATAGCCCTGGCCGGTTTTTCCCAGTGGTTGGAACGTTGGCCCGCGGACCAGATAGTCCTGGGTTCAGTTCCTGCTAAGGACACGTACCTTGGTTGTGGTTTGTCCCTGGCCCCAGTTGGGGTCATGTTGGTGGCAACCAGTCGATGTGTCTGTCTCACATCGATATTTCTCTCTCTCTCTCTTTCTCTCTCTCTCTCTCTTTCCTCCTCTCTCCTGTCTGCTCTATCTGAAGACAAATACAAAAATGTCCTCGGGTGAGGATAAAATAAATAAAAGTTTTTATCATAAGGGGAAAAAGTGTAGTTATGTGAGGTGATAAATGTTAACTAAACTTACTGTGGTAATCATTTACAATATATACATAAAGTGGAACTATGGTTCTCAAACTTAATTTATTCCGGAAAGCTGTTTGAGAAGCCATTTGTTAAAAAACAAGATCATTTTTTCCTATTAGAATTAATTTGTTTCAGACCTCCAAATGATTCCCTGCTTTAACGTTTTTTATATACAGTACATGTCTAATGTACTGTTTAATCTATAAACAAACACTTCTTTTCTTAAATTTATCGAACCAGCCCCTACAAGCCTGGAATGATTCACTTTCAGCACTAGTTCCAGGGCTGTCCTTCAGGAAGTCAGCACCTTCGCTTTTTCACACAGCACTGCCTCCAAAATGCTGTCACTGGCTAACTACTTCTCCTTTATCCAAATCAACAGTTTTTCTACCTCTACAATAGCTGTAATCATTGTTTTTTTCACACCCTTAGCAACATTAGCACTTCTGATGGCCTCTTTGTTTACAAGTTGTGCTTATTGTCCATTTCACCACCAATAAAAGTGGGAGGAAAAACACCACAAAGATATTTACAGCACAATTTCCTGAGATGTTAATATAGGAGATTTAGTTGTAAACTGATTCTTACTGGTGCATTCTCTCCTTTGTCTGTGGCCTGAGTGACGCTCTTTGTCACGCTGATGTATCAGCAGGAAAAGGTTGTCAGGTCGAGAACTGAAGTTTGGTTCAACAACCAAGACATCTTTTTCTGTAAACAGCTTGGTCAAGAAGGGAGATGTTTGAGAATTGAGGTTTGACTGCATATCAGATTATTATGTTATACACCATAAATTAATATAGTGTTCCATGTAACTTTATAAAACAGAAACCTTTTGGATTTAGAGTACAAATTTAAAGCTATCATGTGACGCAGGAAGCTCCAAATTAGGGATTTAACAAAAATTGTGCCAAGAATCTGAAATAATGATCAACAATCTGAAGGAAGCCATTATACCTTCTAAAGGGTTTTTAAAAATCAAAGAAGGTGTAGAAACCAGAAAGAAATTAAAAGCCTATAAAAAAAATAGGTAGAACTTTTAGATATAACAAAATCAGTGGGTAGATTAGACACAGTAAATTAGTGAAAGAAATGGTAGATAGATTTGATATTGGTGAAACAACATCTTTAAAGTACTGAAAAAACAAAACTGCCAACATAGAATTCTAGACCCAGTATATGTATCATTCAAAAATAGAAGTGAACGCTCTAGCTGGGTTGGTTCAGTGGTTAGAGTGTCAGCCTGTGGACCAGAGAGTCCCGGGTTCGGTTTCCGCTAAGGACACATACCTCGGTTACACTTTGTCCCCGGCCCCAGTTGGGGTTGTGTGGGTGGTGACCACTCGATGTTTCTCTCTCTCTCTCTCTCTCTCTTCCCCCTCTCTCCCTCCCACACTATCTGAAAATGAATGCAAAAATGGCCTCAGGTGAGGATAAAAAAAATTTTAAAAATAGAAGTGAAATAAAAGTTTTCCCAGACATTCAAAATCTGAAAGAATTTGTCATCCATAGACCTGCACTAAAAGAAATGTTAAAGGAAATCCTTCAGGGAAGAAGGAAGTGATGTCAGAGGACAAGAATGAAGAAAGAGTACCAAACATGATAGGACTTTCACGATAAGAACTGCAGTCGGCCCTGGACATCCACAGGGGTATTAGTTTCAGGACACACTTGATGATACTAAAATGCAGGTGTGCAAGTCCCTTATATAAAATGACACAGAACAATGATTACAGTTTGCCGATCAAAAATACTGTTTTTGATCAGTGGTTAGTTGAATCAACAGATGTGAAACCCATGTATATGAGGGCCAACTATATTTATAGAAAAAAAATCCTTGTAAAAGTGGATCTGTGCAGTACAAACCAGTTTGTTCAAGGGTCAACTGTATATGATTTTTTTTTAAATTCAAATTTCTTTAAAACACAACTGGCTATTTGAAAATAATGACAGAGTAGTATGGTGTTTGTAATATATATAAATTTAAAATGTATAGTACAAAAGCCAAGAGGTAGAGAGAAATGGAAGTATACTATTGTCAGGTTCTTATGCTATTCACAAAGTGGTCTAATATCACTTGAAGGAAGAATGTAAGTTAAAGATGTATACTACTAGCCCTAACACAACCAAAAAAATAACAAATAAAAATGTTAGAACTCGTAAGCCAAGCAAGGAGATAAAATGGAATCATACGATAATTCTCAGTTACTCAAGAAAAAAAGAGAGCCCTTGCCGGTTTGGCTCAGCGGTTAGAGCGTCGGCCTGCGAACCAGAGAGTCCTGGGTTTGGTTCCCGCTAGGGGTACATACCAAAAATAAAAAAAGAGTGAGAGGGAAAGGGGAAAAGAACAGATGGTAAAATAGGTTTAAATTTATCATCTTACTATTTGTTTTCTAACAAGTTATCAGTAATCACATTAAATATGTAGGTCTAAAGCCAATTATAAGGCAGAGGCCAACAGATATAGTGAAAAAGGGAGACCCAAATATAAACTACAAGAAATGCAGTTGAGCTATAAATACATAAATGGTTAAAAATAAAATGATGGAAGAATATAAACCATAGAAACACTAATCAGAAGAAAGCTGGAATGGGCCCTGACCGGTTTGGCTCAGCACTTAGAGCATCGACCCTTGGACCAATGAGTTGTGGGTTCGATTCCCGTGAAGGGCAGGTACCTCGGTTGCAGTTTGGTCTCAGCCTTCATCTGGGTCATGCAGGAGGCAGTCAATGGATGTGTCTCTCTCACATCGATGTTCTCTTTCTTTTTTTCCCCTTCCCTCCCATTCTTTCTGAAGATAAATGGAAAAGTATCCATGGTTGAGGGTTTAAAAAAAAGAAAAGAAAGCTGGAGTGTAGTGGCTCTTGTTAATATTAGTGAAAGTAGATTTCAGAGCAAAGAGTATTATTTAATAATGATATAGAAGATAATTTTATACTGACAAAGGGGTCAATCCCTCCGGAGAACATAACAATCCTAAATGTTTATGCACCCAATAAACATAGCTTTGAATTTGCAAAGTAAAACCTGATGAAATTTTAGGAGGAAAAATAGACACATTCACAATTATAGTAAGAAATGTTAATACTTCTCACTCAAAATTGATTGAACATATCAGTAGTTGATAGACTAAGCAGGTAGGAAATCAGTAAGGTATAGAAGACTTGAACAATACAGCCAACTTGCTTTAATTGACATCGGTGGAACATCCCATTTAACTAAAACAGAATATACATTATTTTCAAATGCACAGAGAACATTTCAAGGTAGATTATATTCTAGGCCATAAAACAAGTCTCATTAAATTTGGAAGACTTCAAGCCTTGCAAGGTATGTTCTTTGATCAAAATGGAATTAATTAAATTACCAGGAAGTTAAATAACCCACATCTAAATAACCCATGAGCCATAGAAAAAAAATTATAAGGAAATCAGAAAGTATTTTGTACTGAGTGCATATGAAAGCACAACATATCAGAATTCATGGGATGTTGCTAAAGGGGACATTTATAACACTAAACACTCATGTTAGAAGAGAAGAGGGTCTCAAAGCAGTGACCTCAGCTTCTACATCAAGAAATCAGAAAGAAAAAAAAAGGAAACCTAAGCTGAAGCAGAAGAGATATCATAGCAGAAGTTCATGAAATAGAAAACAGAAAATAGAGAAAAATCAATGACACCAAAAACTGTGAGGTTTATTTGTTTTTTGTTTTTCCAAATCAATACATGGCTTTTATTACATCTTTAAAATATTACAAATAGCCCTGGCTGGAGTTGCTCAGTTGTTAGAGTGTCGTACCGCACACCAAAGGGTTGTGGATTTGATTCCTGGTCAAGACCACGTACCTGGGTTTCAGGTTCGATCTCTGGCCCTGGTCAGGGTGCATGTGGGAGGCAGCCAATCAATGTGTCTCTCTCACATCGATGTTTCTCTCTCCCCTCCCTTCCATTATCTGTAAAAATCTGTGGAGAAAATATCCTGGGGTGAAGATGAACAACAACAAAAAAATATATATAGGAATTATTTGGCATCTTGCTGGTGCTGTAGCTGGACAACTTCAATCTTATTCTTCAGCCTGCTGAACTGTTTATTTTTTAGGAATATAGATACCATCCAAAAATTTCTGATATCCTTGTTTTTAACTTGTAACTTGTTCAATCAGAGTGGCTGGATTTCATGCAAGTTCAATGTTGTTTCCTTCAAGAATTAACTTATCTTTCTGGGCTTGAGATAATGATCAAGCAATGCCTGATCTCATCTAACCAATGCCTGATCTCATCTAACCACTGCAGATGTATTTTTCACCCAAGAAATTTCTGATTTCAACAAGAGAACCATTCTCCTGAATAAGAAAGTTGGTGGGAAATTGAGTGTACACAGACTTCATCCTGTAATCGAAGCCCAGTGTAACGCCCCTGATCATGTTCTGCACGACTGCAGATGGTACAAACCATGGCCAGTTCCTTTCTATTTCCCCAGCATTTGTCAATCTGGAGCCTCTTCTTTTTTTTCCAAGGAGACTGAGTTCTACATTATGTGGTTGAGGTCCCTCCACAGGGTGCCTCTGGGGCCCTTCTCAATAACTGTGCATCCCTGCAGAGTGGTGTTGACATTTTTTTTAATGTTAACATTCGGATTGCTGAGAATGGTCTTCATCCTTGCAGTAGATGCGGCAAAGCAAAACTGTGTTTTGTTTTGTTTTGTTTTGTTTTGAGAAGATAATAAAAGTGATAAAATTCTAGTTAGATTTACCAGAGGGGGAGAGAGAGGATGCAAATTACCAATATCAGGAATGAGAGAAGTGATGAGATTCCAAGGATATTTAAAGGAAAATAAGGAATATTATGAACTACCTTATGCTAATAAATTTTACAACTTAAATGAAATGAATAAATCTTTGAAAGGTACAAACTGCAAAGGCACTCAAGAAGAAATAGATAAACCCAATAGTCTCATATCTATTAAAGAAATTTACTCTATGGTTAAAATCTACCCACAAGGAAAACTCCAAGCCCAGATGGCTTTACTGGTGAATTTTGCCAGATAATCAAGGAAGAACAATAGGAATTCTGAGAAATTGCAGAAATAAAAGACTTTTCAACTCATTTTATGAATTCTGCATTATCTGATACTAAAACTAGACAAGAGACAGTACAAGAAAAGAAATCTGCAGGCCAACCTTCCCCCTTTGAAATAGATGTAAGAAATCTAACCAAAATTTTAGCATATCATATAAAACAATATCTAAAAAGGATAGTACATCACAACCAAGTGAGGTTTATCCCAGGTTTATACCCAAAGAAATGAAAGCAGGAACTCAGACAGATATTTGTATACCCATGTGCATAGCAGCATTATTTGTAATATCTAAAAGGTAGAAGATACTATTCAGCCTTAAAAAGAAAGGAAATTTTGGCACATGCTGCAACATGGATGGGAACCTTGAAGACAATATGCTAAGTGAAATAAGCTAGCCACAAAAGGACAAATCCTGTGTGATACCACTTATATGAGATACCTAGAGTAGTCAAACTTGTAAAGGCAGGAAGTAGAATGGTGGTTGTCGGGGGCTGTGGGGGAGGGGAAGTGGGAATTAGTGCTTAATGGGAACAGAGTTTCTATTTAGGAATATGAAAAATTTCTAGAGTGTGAATGGGTGTGATGAGCATACAATAATGTAAATGCATTTAGTGCCACAGCACTGTACACTTTAAAATGGTTCAAATGGTAAATATTATGTTTTGTCTATTTTACCACAATAAAAAAGATTGCATATGTAAATTGCTTAGTACACTACCTGAAAAATAGTTCATCAGTTTAGTAAATATTAATTCCTCTCAAAACAGGTAGAGGGGGGAACTAGTTTTGACAAGGATGTGGATAAATGGACCTTATACACTGCTGGGGGGAATGTGAGATGGTGCAGCCACTTTGGCAAATAGTTTATCAATTTCTTTTTTTGGTATGTGCCCTTGGTGGGAACCAAACCCAGGACTCTGGTCCGCAGGCCAACGCTCCAACTGCTGAGCCAAACTGGCCAGGGTAGTTTGTCAGTTTCTGAACAAGCTAAACATAGGGTTACCTTGTAACACGGTATTTATACTCCTAGTTATACAGGGGTGGGCAAAAGTAGATTTATAGTTCATAATAAATAATACAGTAATAAATAATAATACAAGAATAGACTTACAACTGTAAAATTACTCTTGCCCACTGCTGTATACTCAAGAGAATTGAAAGCATGTGTTCACACAAAAACTTGTACACAAATATTTGTACATTATCCATAATACCTCAAAGTGAAAACAGCCTACATGTTCATCGGTGGATGAATGGATAAATGAAATGGGGTATATTGATACAATTAATTATTATTTGGCCATAAAAATAGGAATGAAGTACTGATACATGCTATATAACATGGATGAACCTTGAATACATGCTAATAGAGGAAACTAGACACAAAAGACTACACATTGTATGATTGTATTTATATGAAATAAAAAATAGGAGCATCCGTAGAGACAGGAAGTAAATTAGAGGTTGCCCAGGGATGAGGGAAGGAGAAACTAAGGGTATGGGTTTTTTTGGGGGCTGATGGTAATGTTCTGGAAATATTTTCCTCGATGATTAAACAACATTGTGAATATACTACAAACCACTCAGTGGTTTAAATGGTTAATTCTATATTGTGTGACATTTATCTCAATAAACATTTTTTTAAATCGATCAGTGATACCAAAACCAAAGACATTACAAGAAAAAAAGACTACAGGCCTGGTATCTCTCAAGAACTTAGATGTAAAATCCTCAAAAAAAAAAAAAAAAAACTAGTAAATCCACTAAAGTCATAAAAAGAATTATATACCATGACCAAGTGGGATTTATTCTAGATATGCAAAGGTGATTTAACATTCAAAAATTAGTGTAATCCATTCCATCAAAAGGCTAAAAGAAAAAAATCATAGGATCATATCAATTGATGCAGAAAAAGCATTTGATAAAAGCTGACATCCATTCGTGATAAAAACTCTCAGCAAACTACAAATAGAGGGGAACTTCCTCAACTTGATAAGGAAACATCTATAAAATATACATATATATAGTTAAAATCATACTTAATTGTGACAAACTAGGTGCTTTCCCTTGAGATCAGGATCAAGATGAGAATGTTCTTTCTCACCACTGCCGTTCAAGAAGTAGAGCCAGGCTTCAGACGCCCAGGTTTCTGAAACTTAGTGATATGTTTGGATCTTTAAAGTGTTTCTTTCTGAGTAAAAGAATTCTGTCACCTTAAAAAGAGTATGCATTTGAATTTTGGGGTTTGTTTTTTCTTTATTTTTCAGAGTCATAGGCAGCCTGACAGAAAGAAAACCAGCTTTGGCAGAGAGACTGGGGTTTTAAGTCCAGCTTCGTCACTCATTGGTTGTCTAGATTTGAACAAGTCCCTTAACATTTTTATGCCTTTCTCCTGCGGCAAATGATGGCAGCTCAGAGAGCTACTCCCCACCCCTTATCTTTTGGGCTACTGTCATCCCCTTGGACTTAGGAAAAGGTAGAAGGTTAAAGGCTCCTTCGTGAGAAAAAGAGGCAAAGTGCTGGGATCCACTTTCTACCTAAGATAGACCTCGGTACACTTGGATTAGACACTTGATGACACAGGCATGACAAGATCTTCAGACTTTCTCCAGGAAGTCACAGCTTTTAGTTAAAGATGTTTTGATCTTGATTGTGGCTGATACTCGTAAAGGCAGGCGTATACAGTAGAGAAGTCATAGTGTTGCTTCTATGCCTTTCTGTATCCCTTTAGATTCTCTGTGCTTCAAATACCAAATTTTAAAACATCAGGCATTTGGTGAAATGACTGTCCTCTGGGTATTCACTCTGGTTCTGACTTTATTGTTTGATAGTTAATCTAAAAGGGCCACCTTGCCAAGGCCAGGTAATGTCTGTAAAGTGAGGACACCACTCCTCTTGCAGGGTCACTACAATAACTGAGATGATATGTTTGAGTACCTGGTACTTGTTAGACATGCAGAAACTGGCAGGTGATGTTGTTACTGCCAGTAGAGCTTCACTGACCCATCCATACTATCCAACTATTTTTATGCTCAAAATGGGAAACTGCTGTCTTCTCTGTCACTACATCACACTCGTGATCAGTCTGCTCTCGCTCACCAGACTGGACCAGGGAGGCCCAGGTTCCAGGATGTCAGTCTTTGTTTACTTCAGTCAGCTCTGTTCAATGGCCACAGGACCTTCTTTCTTACCCACTGGAATTGTATAATAAGAAGAAAGCAAATATTTTACTGATTCTTTTTGGTAATTTAGAAGCCACTAGACCTTGACCAAACTACTGAACTGTATTGTGCCTCAGTTTGCCCATATGAAAGTAGGGCGATGGGGTAGATGACAGTAGTTTTTCCTAACTCTGAAGTTATGCGATGCAATACTCTGGTGGTGGTGCTCATGTGTGAGCAATCCTGGGAACTTTGTTCTCATTATCACATACGTGTGCTTTGACATACGAGATATTTCATTCTCTTTTATTTAGCACTTGGGACTAATTTTGCCCTCCAAAATGGGAACAGCATTTGATTTCTTACAGGAAATTGATCTAGACCTTTGTTGTAATTATAAGCCAGACTTCATCAAAAGGAGAATAGTAATCATCTTTACTTTTGTTGTTGTTAATCCTCACCTGAGGATATTTTCCCATCGATTCTTAAAAATATGTTTTTATTGATTTATTTTTTTTTAAGAGGGAGAGATAGAAACATCGATGTGAGAGAGATACATAGATCGGCTGCCTCCTGTACCCCCCTACTGGGTATTGAGCCCACAACCCAGGCATGTGCCCTGACCAGGAATCAAACTGGGGGATCTCGCAGTCCATGGGACGGCGCTCAATCCACTGGGCCACACTGCCCAGATTCCATCAATTTTTTTTTTTTTTTTAAAGAGTGGAAGGGAGGGAGGGAGAGAGAGAGAGACATTGATGTGAGAGGGACACATCGACTGTTTGCCTCCTGTGTGACTTCAATTAGGGCCAGGGATCGAACCTGCAACACTGCCCTTGACTAGGAATCTGACTCACGACCCTTTGGTCCTCGGACCAATGCTCTAACTGCTGAGCCAAACTGGCCAGGGCATTACCTATTTTAAAGCTTAAATAAACTGACCCCAGTGACTATTATAAGAACCGTGTTCTTAATGTGTTTTGTAGTCACACAGAACCTGGCATTCTCTAGTCCAGCAGCTCTAACATGTCTGAGAGAAGTGGCCCAGGCCCTTTGGGAATGAGAGCCCTTTGTGGTAGTAATCTTTGGGTTGGTGCAGGTAGGAAAGAGATTAGTGGCAGGAAGTAGATCATTTTTTAAAAATCATAGAAGAACTTGGACATGCCCCTTTATAGTGGCATGCCCCCGACACCGATGAGAACCCCTTTTCTAGCTGGTGTTTGCTTGTTCTGGGGAGAGGGGAAGGGAATGACTGTGCTTTACCAGCCTCCTTTAGGATATTTCATGGGTTGTTTTCTTGCCTCTTGGTTTTCAGCGCATCAGAGCAGGGTGACGATGATCCTGTTTGTCCTGGAGCTGGAGTGGGTGCTGAGCACGGGACAGGACAAGCAATTTGCCTGGCACTGCTCTGAGAGTGGGCAACGCCTGGGAGGTTATCGCACCAGTGCTGTGGCCTCGGGCCTGCAGTATCCTTTGCTGGAGAAAATTCCTTGGTGGGAACTTAGCTGCTGACTTCTTTCTTTCATGAAAATTTTGGGTATGTGCAACTTGAAAGTTTTTTTATTTGCTAATTGCCATGCTAATGAAGTTACTCGTAGACTTTTTAAATGAACAAACCCTCGTGTAGGTAGTGAAGTGAGGTTATTTCCGTAAAGTAACAGACCCTGCTGAGTAGGTTGTGGTCTACTATGGCCTGACATCTAGGTAGAGCACAGCCCAGACTGAGAGTCTCAGCTGTCGCAAGGAATTGCAGAACATGGAGATAAATCCATCACCGAAATACATCTTTTACTTTTGTACAGAAGTCATTTACAGATAGATACTAAGGTTGTGAACACTCCCATTGGTACCTGGCAGGAAAACTACAAGATTCCTATTCATTTAGAATATATTTGAAAGGCTGCCATGCCAGGACCTCAGTAGGTTAGCTGGTATCTATAGGCTTTGTTACAAGTCCAAGACTTTTTCGGGATATGTAGAATGATATTATTTTTTATCTCCCAAGTCCACAGGGCCCATGTGCTCAGTGTGAACACCTGCTAATGCTGAGTAATCCTCACATCTGACTACTGGCTCCATTGAGCACAGGCTTGACAGGTGTGAACCATGTGTGGATGCTGCTGCCCTTGTAAGGAGTAAAGGGCCCTGCTTTCTTAATTTAAAAAGCTTAGAACTCTTCATCTTCTGACAAAGAGGAAATAGGTGGAAACAGAGCACTTGTCAGTCAAAGCAGGAAGAAATAGTAAGACTTGCTTTCAAATTTTCATCTCATTTGTAAACTGCTTACTCAGCAATTCTCAGCAATCCGAAAAAGTGCTTGACTGATTCTTTGCAGTAGCTGTATTTTCATGTGTATAGGCTAATGTCTCTTTTATTTTCCTCACTGGAAGGGCAAGATGGAGAAACTAAGAATGGCTTTCGTAGAAGGTTGTAAAAGTGCCAAATCATTAGAAAGACCAGAAGCAAGGATGATAAGGAATGAATAGCAGGATCAACTTAGGGTGGTACTACCTGTTAATAAAAGAAATTCCAGAGTTTACTTTTTAAAAGCCCTTTCAGATAAGCCTAATGCCTGAATTGAAATGCATGAATTTTCTTGCCAATAGGTTAATGATTTCTTATAGTGTTAGAGCTGGAAGGGCCTGAGATCATCCAGTCCAGTGCCTCATTTCACAGATGAGTCAGTCAGCCGAAGCCCAGGAGATATCATGTCCCTTATATGTGGCCACCCAGCTAGGATGTAGGAAAATCACCACCAGAACCCAGGTGTTCTGCTTGGACTGCTATTTTTTCCTGTCCTACTGCATTACCCCTTTGAGAACAGAATTAATGGCCCCAGTATAATTTGTTCTTAATATGCTGGCTTCTCTGTCACTAGCCAAGCCAAAGAATAGAGAAAAAATACAGATTTTACCCTTAAGAAGTTTACTTTTTTAAAAATTGATTTTAGAGAGAGAGGAAGGGAGAGGGAGAGAGAAAGTCGATGAGAGGGAACATCCATTTAGTTGCCTCCTGCATGCCCCCTACAGGGGATCGAGCCTGCAACCCGGGCATCACACTGGCAGCCTTTTGGTGCATAGGACGATGCTCAACCAACTGAGCCACACTGGCCAGGGTAACACATTTACTTTTTTAAAACTATCTGAAAGTGAAACACAAAACCCAAAAACACAGAATTAAAGCTGTCTTGACTTTGGTAGTCTGAGTCTTTTCAGGCATCTCCAGAAGTTATCCTTGTTTTTCGACTGTTTCCTTTGGCCACACCATGTGGTTTATCAAGCAAAAAAAAAATTAGATGCTCGGATATCAGAAGGCTTTGTGTATGTGTGTGAAAGCCTGTGGCTTCGTTTCCCAGTGTCTGTGGCCATCCCGTCTAACCTTGCTATTAGGGTAGAGGCGAGCTGCAGCCCTACATGCACATAGACCCTCATGGGAGATTCTCACCTCTGCCAGCTCGGCCTCTCTCTCGCCCCAGGTTTGGAGCCACCGTGCCAGCTCTGGCTCCCAGGAGCACATGCATGCCTGGTAATTTTCCAGTGCTGCACACTGATGGCGTAACAGTGCTGCCTTTGCCAGAGTCTCAGCCAAGAACCATATGTCTTTCCCAAGGCTGGAGGTTATTCTCTGGGAGTTGCCTGGTGTACAGATTGTTAACTGGCAACTCATACAGTGTTGTGGTTCACATTAAAATCCAGTTTTTAAACACATTTTCTCATGGGAACCCTCCACCTCCATTTCTCTCTTTCCCTTCTTTC
The DNA here is from genome assembly GCF_014108415.1 of Molossus molossus. Lineage (NCBI taxonomy): Eukaryota > Metazoa > Chordata > Mammalia > Chiroptera > Molossidae > Molossus > Molossus molossus. Next base: position 97,115,584 of record NW_023425403.1, read on the forward strand.
TGACACCTGTCAGAAAGAGAGAGAGGAAGTGTGAGAGAGAGGAAGTGTGAGAGAGAGAGTTGGTTTTCGGTGTGTGAAGGAGAGAGAGAGAGATTGATAAGGAAGAAGCAGATCTGCAACAACATAAAATGTTCAGAATAATATCACTACCCCTATTTCTCTTCATAATGGACACTGGGTGGTATAGATAAGAGACTTTTCTACAGGTGAACTAATTCTACAGATGAATTAATTTAATTCTCTCCCATCACCTTACTCATCCAAGCCAACATGTGAGAATGAATCACATTGAATTCAGTATTTATTCTCTTCTTTCAGGCCTCTTATTGGAGAGTAACTGACCAGTTTACAAATTGAATTATCAGTTTATGAATAATCTAAAAATCTTTGGTTGCTTCAGCTAAAAATCTGAAGTTTCAAATATTAAATGGTCAATAATAATAATAATAATAGTCATGCAGAGAAGGAAAGAAAAAGAATAACTTACATTTGCAGTTCATGAGAGTCTATATAGTGCTTCTATATAATGTTGCTTTTTTTCACCATGAATACAGTAAGGTGAAGTAAAAAAGAACTAATTCTCAATTTTCATAGTGTAGAAACCAGAGGCTCAGAGAGGCTCAGATAGCTTATGTGACTCTCTCTTTTTTTTAAACATTTTATGTATTTATTTATTTATTTATTTATGTATTTATTATCCTCACCCGAGGACATTTTTCCATTTTTTGTTCAGACAGAGCGGGAGAGAGAAAGAGGAAAAGAGAGAGGAGAGAGAGAGAGAGAGGAACATCAACGTGAAAGGGACACATCGAGTGGCTGCCACCCGCACAACCCAACCAGGGCCGGGGACAAACTGCAACCGAGGTATGTGCCCTTAGCGGGAACCAAACCCAGGTCTCTCTGGACCGCAGGCCAACACTCTAACCGCTGAGCCAAACTGGCCAGGGCTATGTGACTTTCTCAAGGTCACATGACTGTTACCTGGCAGAAGCAAGAGTAGGATTTGAATCTGAGCATCCTTTAGCTAGCCCTCTGCACACCTGGGTATGGCAGAGCAGAACTGCTTCTCAGAGGTCCCATCATGCATTGAAGTTAGGAAATCGAACTTTTCCTCCCTGACTTTACCTCCTAGTCTGTGAATTTCTCGATACTCTATCCAGTCTCACCTTTTAGTCTTGTCATTTGGCCACATTTAATCAGATTTTTCATGCTTCTACAGAATAGTTCAGATACTCTTCATTTTAACATTCTGTTCATTTTGGAGATATTTTCAAGATGTCACCCTATGTAGTGAAATGTCTTTCCACCAAGTAGTCTTAGATCTGTTGCTACTCAGGAAAAGAGAACTATAAAGCTACGAAGATTATCTTGATTTTCATATTTGTTCATGTCATACTTAATGCCAATCACTCTGGCTTTGAGGTTATACTATAATTTTATTTCAACCCTCTTCCAAATATCTTTTGTTGAGTTTATATATATTTTTTAGAAAATTCTGTTATTTACCTGAAATTGTAGACTGCTGGGTATCAGATTGAGTCTGTTTTTTTCATACTTGTTATAATTAATCAAGATAAATTTAAAGTTATCTTATTTCGTGGAAATCTCTTTTTTTAATCCTCACCAAAGGACATGCTTTCTTTTAAAAAAAAAAAAAAAATTTTTTTTATTGTTGTTAATCCTCACTCGAGAACATTTTTCCATCAGGGAGGGAAGGGGGGAGAAAGAGAGAGAGAAACATTGATGTGAGAGGAACACATCAATTGGTTGCCTCCTGCATGTACCCTGACCAGGCTGGGGATCGAACGTGCAATCCAGGCATGTGCCCTTGAATAGGAATCGAACCCGTGACCTTTTGGTGCATGGAACAGCACTCCAACCAACTGAGCCACACTGGCCAGGGCTATTTTGTATAAATCTTAATAGATTGTTACAGTTATCTACTTGTTTGTAGAGTATAACTTTTATTCCTTGTTCTTGAGAATGGAAGAATTTGTTATGCCTTATTCCCCTTCACTATTTTAAAAAATGTATTATTGTGAAAAATTTCAAAACTTGTACCAAATTGGAAAAAAATTATATAATGAACACCCACATACTTATTCAGATCCACTGTTGATTCTTCTATCCCTTTTTGTTTTCTCTTTTTGCTGGAGTCTTTTAAACCAATTCTAGACCTTATGTCATTCCATCCTTACATACTTCATTGTGCAGCTCAAAATATTATGTACTTTTTTCAAAAATTATAATGCTATAATGTAAGAATGTATAATCACTCCTTGGTATTGTTGAATAATTGACCATTTAAAAATTTTTAAATTTCACTTACTATTTTTTTTTCCTTCATTGTTGAATGAAGCTGTCCCTCCTCTTTTCCCCCACTGACACCCTCCTCTTCACTCTCACACCCCCGCCATGCCTTCACCACACTGTTGTCTGTGTCCATTGGTTATGCATATATGCATATTAGTTCTTTGGTTTATCTCTTCCCATCCCCCCACCCCTCTTTCCAATGAGATTTGTCAGTCTGATCCCTACTTCCATGTATCTGGATCTGTTTTGTTCCTCTGCTTATTTTATTCATTATGTTCCGCAAATAAGTGAGATCATGTGATACTTGTCTTTCTCTGACTGCCTTATTTTTCTCAGCATAATACTCTCCAGGTCCCTTCACGTTGTTTCAAAGGATAAGAGCTCTTTCTTTCTTATAGCTGCGTAGTACTCCATTGTATATATGTACCACAGCTCTTTTATCCACTCAGCTACTGTTGGACACTTGGGCTGTTTCCAGATCTTAGCTATTGTAAATAATACTGCTATGAACATAGGAGTGCATATATTCTTTCTGGTTGGTGTTTCAGGCTTCTCAGGATATACCCCTAGAAGTGGGATCACTGCATCAAATGGCAGTTTCATTTTAAATTTTTTGAGGAAACACCATATTGTTTTCCATACTGGCTGCACTTACTATTTTAAAAGGACTCTTTGCAGTGATTTTATTTGATACTGGGTTCAGACAATGTCCACACATTGTATCAGGTTGTCATATCTCCACAATCTCTCAGCCTAGAGCAGTGATCTGACCTCTCTATTTTTATGCCGCTGTGGGGGTACTGAGTCAGTTCTTTTATAGATAGTCCCACATGCTAAATTGATCTCTGCTTCCTCATGTTGTCATTTAACCTGTTCCTCTACTTACCTCTCTGTCCTATATTTTTTCATTCACTGAAAGTTACTTCTAAAATCTTGATTCAGCCCTGGCCGGTTTGGTTCAGCGGTTAGAGCGTCGGCCTGCAGTCCAGAGAGGCCTGGGTTCGGTTCCCGCTAAGGACATGTACTTCGGTTGCAATTTGTCCCCAGCCCTGGTTGGTTGTGCGGGTGGCAGCCACTCGATGTGTCCCTTTCACGTCGATGTTTCTCTCTCTCTCTTTCTTCCTCCCACTCTATCTGAACAAAAAATGGAAAAAAATGTCCTCAGGTGAGGACAACAAAAAATAAAAATAAAATCTTGATTCAGTTCAGATTCGACTTTTGTTAAATATACTTGGTAATTGTGCTGTTGTGCTGCATATTGCTTCCCAGCAGGAAGCACATAGTGTGGGCTGTCACCTTGCCAGTGAGGCCAAGACTGATCAGCAGTTCAGGTGGTGACAGTATTCCCTGCAGTGCAGTCCTTGCTATTGCCCTTTCATTTCATGGTTTCATCCATTACTGATCTGTGCCTGAACCAATTCTTTCATTAATGTTGCAAAATGGTGACTTTGTAATCCTGTCGTTTTTGCACATGTATTAGTTGTAATTCTTCTATAAAGTAGAACTTTACCTCATTTAACTAGGGCTATCTGATTATCCTGAAACACAATTAGTGTGCAGCAAAAGCAACATAAATTCTTAATTATTTCTCTAATTGCTCATTTTCAGATAGAGATTTAGTGCCATGGATATCTCCAATAGGGATCTTTTATAAACTCTTAGAGTTTTATTTTTTTAAACAATATAATCAGTATATTTCAATAAAATGCTTTTTTTTTTTTTTTTAATGCTTTCTTTGTCCCATCTTTGGCCAGTAAGAGCCCCATCATATTGGCTCCTGTGTCTTTTTTTATTTTCTTGATAAATAAAACGAAGTGTTTATTTACACCAAAGAATTCCAACACTGGATCTTACACATGTGAAAGACTAAGTATTATTTATATACCCACACACAGCAAGGGATGGGAGGGCTGTAACGAGAGAGTTTATAGTTTCCCCACAATTACAGGTCTAGTATTTCCGTTTCACTGGAGACAGTGGCTCTGCTCCTGCCTCTCAGACACATTTACAAGACAGGGGCAGGTCTTCCCACTGAATGGCATGGGAGGTAAGGGGAAGGTGGGCGGAAAAGGAAGTAGAAAGCTTAAAACGAGACAGTGTGGCCAGATCTCCCATTAGCTCTTAAAGCATTTTTAGCATAAAACCTATGTAGGCTTTTTTCTTTTGTAAAAAGCAATTAAGTTATACCCAGTAACTAACTGAATTCAAGATGGCCAAATCAAAGAAAAGTGAGAAAAATTTTGCCTTCTCCCTCTTACCAGCAGTAGAACATGTTGGGACATGAAAAGGGAGAGGACCAAGGTAAAGAGCCTGGGAGGGAAAGTTATTAAAGTTTTAAGCTAAAGTGAAACTAATAAGTGAGTTGGGTTTAGAGTTAGGTCAATAAGACCTGATTCATCCCTGTGTCTTTTTGTTACAACCCCATAGTTTCTGATAGCTTCCTTGTTTTTTGGCAAAACTGTCTTAAGTTCGTCTTGTGCCTTCCTGTCCCAGTCCGGCAATCAGCCACTTCTTTTAGTGAGGAATAGTATTTAGAGATAGCTAGAACATATATGTACGTGCGTTTTTATAAAGAAAATAAAGTCTCAGTGCATATGATATTGTTTCACAATAATAATAGTAATGTTATAATAACTAGACTACTGCATGAGATTTTAGATCTTTGCAGTTCTCTTTGTCCTTAGAATATGTTCTATAAAGAACACACAGTCAAAATGCTGTGTTTTGAAATAATTCTGTTAACTACATGGTTATGTCACCAATTTGATAATTAGGTTAATTCATTTTCGTTTTCAGTTTGGGGCATTTTACAAGATTCCAAAATGGAAACTACATAACAAGAGAGAAGCCTCCCCTCGGCTTGTTTCTCCCTTCCCCACAGGCAACCGTTTTTGTTGGATCTTGGGCTTTTTTCTAAATATGAGCATGTGCACACTTATATTTATATGTTCTCCCTTTTTTACACAAAGATAGTAAAGCATATAAACTCTTATATACCTTGGCTCCTTTTTCCACTCAATAATATATCCTGAAAATCTCTCCATGTCAGATTGCTTATGATATGGAGGTCTTTCCCCCCCTGCATAGTTTTCTGTTGCGTGGATGTGTCATAGTTGATTCAATTAAGTCCGAATTTGATGGATTTTTGTGTTGTTTTCAAACTTTAGCTGTTATAGTAATACTGAGTGAATAGCCTGTCATGTGTCCTTTTGTATTTTTGCCAGTGTATCTCTGGGACAGATCTCTAGAGGTAGGATTATTGCTAGGCATTATCAAACAGGGACTCTCACCTTGGATTTTTAGTGGAGGCTGGTCATGTAGGCAGCCTCTGCGTGGCATGTACGGAACTTTCAGACTCCCAGAAGGAAAGCAGGTGTTTGTTTGTGTAGTTAAGGCACAGTGAGCCACTCTTGTCTGTTAATGGTGGAAACCCTCCTGAAATCTAAGTTCCCAGATGCCATGTTGGCCTTTTAAGCAGCCTTTCAAAAGATAGCGGTCAGACCTGCTAGGTTAGTGCTTTTTTGCTTAGCACCATTTTCATTTCTTGAACTGTTCATTCATATAGTGTGCCTAATTTTCTATTAGGCTTATGACCTTTTTCTTGAGAACTCTTTTTATATACTAGGGATTTGGGCCTTTTGTGACTTAAGTTGCAAGTTTTTTGTGTTTTTTTCCCAATTGGTCTTTTAGCTTTGCTCTGGTATTTGTTTGTATGTCTTTTTTTGAGTAGTAATGTTTTTTTTCCACTAAGGTTATAAGGGAACTAACTCTTCCATCTAGAACTTATATTTTCAATTTTTTACATTTAGATCTCTGATTCATTTGAAATTTGTCCTGGCATATAATGTGAAGTACAAATCCTATTTAATTTTTCCCAGTGACTGTCCAGTTTGTGCCAGTATCTTTTTTTGTTTTAATCCATCTTTTCCTTATTATTTGAAGAGCCACCTTTATTAGATAGGTAGCAAATTTCTGTATGCTTTTAGGTCTATTTCTACACTTTCTGTTCTGTTCCAGGGTCCATTTGTCCATTTATGTACCAGTACCACACTTTCAATTAAAGAGACTATAACACATTTTAATATCTGACAGGGCTAGCCTTCCCCATCACATGCCATTTTACTCTTATTTTCAGAATATTTCTGGCTCTTCTTGCTTATTTATTTTTTTATATAAACTTTAGAATTAACATCTAACTCCAGGGGAAAAGTATTGATGTTTTTATAGGGATTATATTAAATTTATAAATTCATGTTGTGAGAATTTACATCTTTATCGTGTTAAGTCTTACTGTCCAATAATACTGTGTCTTTCTTTTCATTTTGTTCATATTTGTATCTTTCAGCATTATGTCCAAGTTGTCCTCATGGGATTTGTACATTTCTTCTTACCTTTATTATTTTTGTAAATCCCTCCACTCAATATTGAGAAAAATCCTTAATCCTTACATGATAGATTTGATGTTGAAACCCGGCATGTATTTATTGGTGACCATTCAGGCCAAGTAACCATCCTCAAACTGGAGCAAGAAAACTGCACCCTGGTCACAACATTCAGAGGACACACAGGTGGGAATGAAAGCAAAATCCATGTGCTCTCTCCGTGAGCCGCTCCTGCTGCATGTGCTGGTGTTCAGGTAGCAAGTTGTGAACATGGCAGGACACACGCTGGGCTTGTGCAGACATATATGACACACTGACCTGGCTTCAGAGTGGGTCAGAAAGATAGTATCAAAAATGTTCTCCATCAGTCCCAACAAAAGAGGACTCAGTGTATTTTGAAAATGTTGGTGATTTGGTTCTTTGTCATGGTGCCCTGGAGAAAGCCAGTGTTGGCACATGTTAATGAGACATTGTTTGAGACTGTGTGGCAACTGTACAAAGCCCCTCCCCACAAAAGCCAAAAGGACAGCTGCTTCAGTCTGTCTTTGCCATCCTTGGACCGAGGAGATGGTGGGCAAGACAGACTCCCACTTCCAAGACAAATGAAATGAAAAATATGTTCATCATGGGTAACCAGGTTGCGTAAAAAGGTAAAAGTTCTTTAACTTCCCTTCCTTTTGGACTCTTTCCAGTTTAAAACCCAAGGCCCCCTTTATGTTACTGGCCTGTTCAGAGTCATTTAAACAAGTTTTAAATATTCATCATAAAATATCCATGTTTAGCCTTTGAAAGTCTTGAATAGGTGATGAGGATTAATTATTTACTAGTATTTTTAATGTGTGGTGTTAACCTTGAAAAATAAGTCACTGTCTGTTTTCGTGGTTGTTAATGGGCCTTGGTGTCTTCTTCAGATTACACCCACAGCTGAGTACAGAACATACTGAGTTTAGGCATCATATAAGAACCAATGTAGGCGAATGAGGATGTAAAATGGGATAGTATGTAAGTCATAATGGACTTCCTAAAGGGAAAAAAAAAGGGAATGAAAGAAAATTGAATCCAGGGAAAAGAGTTTTCAAAGAGCATCTGAATTATCTCTGCCTTTAGGAAGAAGAATTCACAGAAATATATTTCCTGTGGCTAGGACCCAGTTCTTTCTGATTGGATTTCTCATTCTAGCCACTTAGACCCTGGCCAACCCTGGCCTGGTGGGGATCCAGAACTCAGGAATCTTAAACTTCCGTGTTTCACTGCTAACTTCAGTCTCCTAATCTTTCACGTCCCTAAACCTCATTCCAACTCCACTGGCTCTCGCCCTTATTGAGAAGTTCAGTCCTTGACCCCTCATTACCCTGTGTCTCCACGCCACCTTTCCTTTCTTCCCAGGCGTGCGTCCCTTCAGCCGTGGGCTCCCCAACATGCTCAGCTCAGGGCCCCTTTTTCTTTCTTGGTAAATTTTGTCCATGATTCACTCACTGTCCATGCTCCCTCCTTGTGCTGTCTACCACTGGGTCAGGACCCAGCTGCGAGTTCCACTGTGGTTCTTAGCCCATCATTCCCAGTGCAGATTCATCATTCCAACCCAGAGTCGGGAGCCCTCATAATCCCACCACATGATTCGTCTACAGCGCTTCAGACCCTCGGTCCACTCCCCCTTAACAGCTTTCTCAGGCCTTCACTACTTTCCCCAAGCACTCCCTCCCATTCCAGCCTCCTCCTTCGAAGAAAAAATAGGTATTATCAGATAGCAGCTTTAAAAAAGATGCTTTTCATGCCTACCCATATTCTTCTCCAACAGACTTCTTCTCTACCCCTCTTTATCCCCTGCCCTCTGCCCCAGGCTCAGTCTCCTCGGGGTCTCCACCCCAAAAATCATTCCCTTTTCTACCTTTGGACCAACTCCCTCTTCTCAATTTATTAACATGCTCAAGTTTCTTGCCTCTCTATTAAAAGCAAATAAAAATCCTCTCAGTTCATGTCCTGTTGTAGCAATTTTCTTAATAGCAATGTTTTTACTCTTTTTAAAAAAATTGTGGTAAACTATACATAATCTTAAATTTACTATTTTAATCATTTTTAAAAAATCCTCACCCAAAGATATTTTTCTGTTTATCATCAGATAGAGTGGGAGGGAGGGAGGGAGAGAGAGAGAGAGAGAGAGAGAAATATCAATGTGAGAGAGACACATCAACTGGTTGCCTCCCCCACGACCCAAGCAGGGCTGGGGATGAACCGCAACCAAGGCACATGCCCTTGGCCGAAATCAAGCCTGACACTCATTGGTCTGCAGGCCAAAGCTCTACTGCTGAGCCAACCCAGCCAGGGCTTTATCATTTTTAACTGTGCAGTTCAGTGCTATTAAATCCATTCACATTGTTTTGCAACTGTCACCACCGTCCATCTCCAGAACATTGTTCATCTTGCAAAACAGAAACTTTGACCCATGAAGCTCTAATTCCCCTCTCTCCCCAGGCCTTGGCAAACACTGTGCTGCTGTCTATGTCTGTGAACATGACTACTCTGGGTACCTCCCGAGACTGGAATCATAGAATTCGTTTTCTTTTTTTTGGTTAATCCTCACCCGAGGATATTTTCCCCTTGATTTTTAGATAGAGAAGGGGAGAGGGAGGGAGGAAGAGAAAAAGAGAGAAACTTTATGTGAGAGAGACACATCAATTCGTTGCCCTCTGCACAACCCTGACCAGGGCCAGAATCAAACCTGAGACCCTTCGTCCTTGGGCCGACGCTCCAACTGCTGAGCCAAACCTGACAAGGCAGAATTTGTTTTCTGACTGGATTGTTTCACTTAGCATAATCTTCATGTTGTAGCAAATAGCAACGCTTTAAAAAATATTATTTCCCCAGCTGCTTCAAATTCTTCACCTTGCGTTTCCTTTCCAACCACCTGTAACTTGGCCTGTCTCATCACTCCACTTCACCTGCTCTCCCCAGGGCTGCCGATGGCCTGCTGGTTGCTAAATCCAGTGGACATGTTTTAAGCCATGTCCCACTTAAGTTAAACCTTTCGGTGGCACTTGACTTTGTGGCCGTTCCTTCCTGCTTGTAACTGCCCTCCTTCGGCTTTTGTGACACATGCTCTCTTCCAGTTTTCTTCTGCATCTCCATCTGCTTTCTCATTTCCTTGTGGGCTCTTTTAGGTTCTGCCCTGGACGCTCGTCTCTTTACACTCTGCTCTCTCTGGTTGATCTCAGCCACAGAAATGAAAGGCACAGTCATTGTCCTAAAATTTCTCACAGCCCAGTGAGAGAGAAAAAGCTAAACCAGTAATTCTAGTGCATGGTGGCAGGGGCAGCAGAGAAGCAGGCACTGAGTACCCCAAGAACACAGAATGGGCACCTCGCTGGGGTGGGCGTGGGAGTCAGGGAAGGCCTCCCCAGGGAAGACGTGGCTTCAGTTAAGATCTTTGGGGGAGGATTAAGTGTTGAATTCATGAAAAAGTAAAAACAGTCCCGGCAGAGAAAACCAGCATGGTCCAAGGCATGGAGATTTATAAGAGTGTGGCTTTCATGGGAACATCTCTTTTGGGCTGGAACACTGAGTATGGGGGGTGGGGGGCAGCCAGAAAGGAAGTGAGAGTCAGTTCAGATCACTGAGGGCATTATCCTGATGTCAGTGAGAAACCATTAAAGCGGGGTGTGTGTGTGTGTGTGTGTGTGTGTGTGTTTATTTTTCTTTCCTTTTTTTTTTTCTTTTTTTTATCCTCACCCGAGGATATTTTTTCATTTTTTGTACAGATAGAGTGGGAGGGAGAGAGAGGAAGGGAGAGAGAGAGAGAAACATCGATGTGAAGGGACACATCGAGTGGCTGCCACCCGCACGACCAACCAGGGCCGGGGACAAACTGCAACCGAAGTACGTGCCCTTAGCGGGAACCGAACCCGGGTCTCTCCAGACCGCAGGCCGACGCTCTAACCGCTGAGCCAAACTGGCCAGGGCTGTTTATTTTTATTTTCAATTGATTTTAGAGAGAGGAAGGGAGAGAGAGAAACATCTATTTGTTGTTCCATTTATTTGTGCATTCACTGGTTGCTTTTTGTATAGGCCATTAAAAAGTTTTTTAAGCAAACCTGTTAACTTGATCAGATTTCAAAGATTGTTCTGGCAGTGAGTAGAGAGTGTAATTGGTAAGCTGGTACCTGAAAATGGAAAATCAAGGAGTGGATGGACCCAAGGTAAAAATGTAGGTGATGAGCCCAGCAGGCCTATTGGACTGGCCAGCTCCCAGATTTGGTTTAGGGAGGTTGTGTTGAGCCTGACCTTTGGCTCGTTAGTAGTCAGGCATTCACCATATGGTGGCCAGTAAGAGTGCTCTGAACTCTGCATTGCTGCCTTCGGGTCAGAAAACCGGTAAGTAGCTGCTGCTTACGCTGTACGGTGGACCAGATGTGGCCCAAGGGTTCCATGTCTTGTGAGTGAGTTCTACTATGAAATGTTACCTTGACATTGTGTCTTGTCTTTCTCAAAATGTTTAAAGCATTTTCATATGATTTTATCATGAGGTATCTTTGAGGAAGGCAGGACATGGTCCCAGAAGGTCACTAACATGAAGGCAAATGCAGCAGGTCACCTATTTAACTTGCTGTTATTCCTAGACAATAGTATCTACTCATTTCCAGTCTGGCTCAACTCAAAGCTAGAGCAAGGATGTCTGAGAGATTCCATGGTATTCCAAACATGTTATCGAGTTCCTCCTATGTAGTAGGCCCACTCTGGACCCCAAAGATCCCAAACTCGGGCAGACACAACTCCAGAAAGGGGGGTTTTATAAGGATGTTTAACCTTCCCCCTCCCCTATCTCACAGACACATTAAGATGAATCCAGATCCATTACAGAGTGATCTTGGGGGTCTTGTTAGTCCATATCCAAACTTAGAATTCTATTATAGTAAAGAAGGTCATATAAAAATGTTGGTTATGATGGAATCAGCCTGATAGTCATACCCAGAGGCCCGAGATGGCGTTTATTAATCTAAGGGGACTTAGGAAACCAGTTTTATGTTCTTACACTTCCTCTGCTGGTTTTATTTCTGGAACCAAATGCCAAGAATCGTCATGCTTCTGCATCTGCAGAAATTAGAATGTTTTTCTACCAAAAAGTCATACACTGACTAGGACAAAGGGAGAAATAATCAGATTTTGACCACCGGAAATTTGTAGTATCAATTAATTTTTTTTGTTTTACTTTTTAGAATTTTTTTTATTAATATAAACATTAGAAACAGGAGAGGCTTAAACATAAATCTGCCAAGCATAGTAATTAATGAAAAATTAAATATGAACTTTTTCATTAACTGTTGGGAGAATTACTGAAAATGACAAGGTAACTCAAACAAATAACAAAACAAGGAAAGACATAGTTCAGTACAAATATGGAGAGTCAAATAATTGAAAACATGATTTTTGTTTACAATGGAGGCTTTCAATCTAGTTTATATGAAGTGTAATAGATGCATATTTTTATCAAGGGTCATCAAGTCATTAGCTCTCTATATGGTGAGTACTGGATTATGTAGGTGTAAACAAGCATGGAAGGCAAACATTAAACCAGTAATTGCAGATAATCAAAATGTGAGTGTAGCAAGTGCTGTGAAGCCCAGATGCCACACATAAGCTGCACTGGGAAACAATAACAGGGCCTCTCCTTGTCCAGAGAGCTAAAGAGCGGCTTCTGAGGAAGTGGTGTGTAAATGACACCCTAAGGAGAAAGAGGAGATACCCAGGTGGTGGGGAATATTCCAGGCCCCAGATGTGTGGAACAAGTATGAAGCCTAGATTGGGAAAATGTGAACAGCTGCATGCAGGCAAATGGCCCATGTGGAGAGCCACGGGAGAGCAGTACAGGTTGACTTTCCAGGCAGTGTTAAGAACCTCAGACATGGTTCTCAGGCAGTGGGAAACCAGTGATGAAGGGTAAGCAGGGTGGTAACACGCTTTCCATTTTAACAAATCACTGGCAGCAGTGGTTAGTGGATTGAGGGGACAAGAATGAATGTGAGGAGACTTTTTAGACTGTTTAGAAGGAAATCATCTGCTGGAGTTCCTAGAAGAGGTGGCCTTTGTTAGGACTTAGGGGTGCAGTGGGTGTGGAGGGCAGAGGTGGGATTCAGGATCTCTTTGGGAGACGCGGAGCCAGCAGCACTTGGTAGTTGCAGAGGCATTGGCTCCAGGTTTCTGTCTGGAGCACTTGGGTAGACAGTGATGCTGTTTACCGAACAGGTCATTTGAAGTAGAACAGGTCTGAGAGAATGTCACAGTGCTTTAATTTGGACATGACCAAGAGATGCCCCTGGGGACGTGGCAGGGAGACAACTGGATGTCTGTTTGTGGGTCTTGGGAGGAAGGTGTGCCTAGAGATAGCACATTTAGCTTTACCAAAATACTCATCACTGCAACCCAGAGCAAAATGCAGTCACTGAAAGGTGAAATATTTTATTCAAGAGGCTTCATGGTCTGAGGACTGACTTGGATGGCTCTGCTTAAGCCCCATTAGCGTGCACACCTTGTCCTTGCAGGGTGTGGTGTGACGGAATACTCTTCGTGAGGTGCCAGTCACATTTTTGTAAAAAGAGACCCAACAGTTTCCATTCCTGATACTTTTTTTTTATTGTCACCCAAGGACATTTTTTGTTCAGATAGAGTGGGAGGGAGAGAGAGGGAGAGAGAGAGAGAGAGAGAGATGTGAGAGAGACACATCAAGTGGCTGCCACCCGCATGACCCATCCAGGGCCAGGGACAAACGGCAACCAAGGTACATGCCCTTAGCGGGAACCAAACCCAGGTCTCTCTGGACCGCAGGCCAACACTCTAACCACTGAGCCAAACCAGCCAGGGCCTCCATCCCTGATCTTACAACACTTCACATAATCTAGCTTTTTGCAAGATTGATTGTAAAATTCTCCAAAACATTTTGTTCACTACAAATTGTAGTAACATGTATTAAATTTTTTTTTAAATGTTTATACTCTTTGATCTGGTGACACATTTGAGAATCCCTTCTAACTAGTCAGAAATGTGAACAAAGATCTATGTTTAAAAATATTCATCTTAGCAAAATTTATAATAGTAAAAGGTTGAGCAAAATCTAACAATAAGTGGACTAAATTAAGGTACATTCGTGTGTTAGGATATGTAGCCATTAAAAATATATTTATGGCCCTGGCCGGTTTGGCTCAGCGGTTAGAGCGTTGGCCTGCGGTACAGAGAGACCCGGGTTCGGTTCCCGCTAAGGGCACATACTTCGGTTGCAGTTTGTCCCCGGCCCTGGTTGGTCGTGCGGGTGGCAGCCACTCGATGTGTCCCTTCACATTGATGTTTCTCTCTCTCTCCCTTCCTCTCTCTCCCTCCCACTCTATCTGTACAAAAAATGGAAAAATATCCTCGGGTGAGGATAAAAAAAAATAAAAATATATTTATGAACCCTGGCTGGTTTGGCTCAGCGGTTGGAGCTTTGGCCTGAGGACCAGAGAGTCCAGGGTTTGTTTCCCGCTAGGAGCACGTACCAAAAGATAAAAAAAAAAAAATTTTAATACATTTATGAGAGTATATAATAGTACAGATATATTTTATAATGATTAAATACTTTTATTTGTAAGAATTAATTTATTCATGTTAAAAAGTATTCTGTGCCCTGGCCGGTTTGGCTCAGCGGTTAAAGCGTTGACCCGTTCTAACCCAGGTTTGGTTCCCGCTAAGGGCACATACCTCGGTTGCAGTTTGTCCTCGGCCCCGGTTGGGGTTGTACGGATGGCAGCCAGTCGATGTGTGTCGCTCACATTGATGTTTCTCTCTCTCTTCCTCCCGCTCTTTCTGAAGATAAATGTAAAAATGTCCTCGAGTGAGGATAAAAAATAAATAAATAAATAAAATTATTCTGTAGGTCATATTATGGAGGTCAAAGGCAGGGAGAGACATATAATGAAATATCGAAGGGGAACAGAAAGGTGGAGTAATCTGAAGTCAAACTAAATAGAAGAAATGATTTCTGTCATTTAAAGCATCATAAACTCTGGAAACCCACAACCACTGCAGCCCCTGGCTGTCATTCTAGTCATGGAGGGCGAGGAGGATGCCCTAGGTGTGGGACTGGGCGGCGGTGCCTGTGTCTGCATTGCCGTGGGTCGCAGGCTGACTGGCTGAAGGTGGATGCCTTTCCCTGCTGCCAAAAGTGTTTGGTAGAAAAAACTGTTTATCGGGAAGCTCTGTCTGCTGATAGATGCAAGAACCCTCCTGGGAAGGAAGAGGCTGTTCTCAGCCATGTTTCTCTCCATCTCTGTGCCCCTCCATGGCCCTTAGTGCATTGCCTCCCTGTTGGCCCCCAACTGCCGGGCTCTGCCAAATGTGTCTGTAGTGATGCTTTATTGCTCTGGTTTGTTGTCCTCCCATTCCTCTCTGCCACCCATTCAATAGGCTAGGTGAGTAAACATTTTGGAGCACCTATTGTGTTCCAGGCACTATGCACTGTACTTGAATACAAAGATACAGAACCTAAAGTCTGTGGTAACAGATTTATAATCCAATAAAGTTTGCTGCGCTGGGTGAGTGACAGTAAGACAAGCACAGAGATGGCAGCCTTGCCTAGATTGAGAAGGAGATTGGGAAGAAGGCTTCCTGCAGGAGAGGATATCTGAGCTGCACCTTGAAGAGGGAGAAAAAGGTACCCGGATGATAAATGGTAGGACCAGCACTCTAGGCAGAGGGAGTAGCCACATGTCTCTTGAGAGAATGGCTCCACCAAACACAGTGTGCATGCCCTTCTTGTTCTCAGACCTAATCCCATCTAATCATTGTGTATTGTGTTGGCGTTGGGTCTGAGTTTTGATTTGATTATCTCCACAGAGCTTAGCACAGTGCCTAACATATAGAAGATGCTCAGCCATGCTTTTTGAGCTGACGTGAAATAAACGCTGTGGTTTACAATTTATAAGCCTACCTCCAATGGATCCTATGGTTAGGACATTTACATAGAGCTGGGATGGGACCCTGCAGTTCTCTGCTTTCCTTCTCAGTCTTATCCTGTTGCCTGTGTTTTAGCTTTTCCTTTCATCTTTTACACTCTTACTAAAAAGTGGCGCAGTACTCTGAGCCTTGGGAGGATGATAAGTATACCCTGACTTGCTTTAGCCTAGTTTTTCTTTTCTCTCTTCCTGACTGTGTTACAAAGAACTCTCCTTCTCAACTTTGGTCCCTTACAGCCTGATGCATTGTGGAAGAATTAGAGATCGGACTTGTCTCTAAAACTTTCATTGATCTCATAATGGCTGGGAGAACAAGCTGGTCACTGCCTGAGGGCTGACTCAGCAAAGGACATGTCATAAAGATGGTGTTGATGAGGTCTCCTGCTCTATAATAATAGCTAATATGTATTGAGTACTTCCCATGTGCTAGGTACTACTCTTTGTGCTCATAATATATTAACTCACTTAATCTCAACAAAATTATCATCCCTGTTTTACAGAGCAGACTTCTGAGGCACAAAGATATTAAATAACTTGCCCTTGTCACATACTTAACAAGGACAGGGTTGAAATTTAAGTCCAGAATCTGATTCCAGAGCTTGTATTTATAATACCCTATCTAAACATCTAGTTTCTTCATCATAAACAGTTTGCATCCTATAGTCACCAACAAAGAAGGTCAGGGGGCCTTATGGTGCAGTGTTTGTAGATGTAGAGGTGTGTTGAAAGGTATTTGTCATGTGGCTCTTAGTAAATTCTATTTAAATATTTACATGTTTTTTTTTCTGGTAGGATGAAAAACATGTCTAAGTATTTACATCAAATAAGGCTTTCTAACCATTCTTTTTATCAGTAATCACCACTATTGAAATCTGACATACTGCCTTCAAGCACCTGAGTTACCCATTTTATATGTTGTCTTAGTCTATTTGGGCTGCCTTAACAGACTACCATAGGCTGGGTAGCTTATGAACAATAAATATTTATTTATCACAGTTCTGAAAACTTGGATGTCCTAGATTAAGGTGCTGGCAGATTTAGTGTTTGATGGGGCCCACTCCCTGGTCTATAGACAGCTGCCTTCTGGATCTAACCTCACTTAGCAGAAGAAGTGAGGGAGCTCTCTAGGGGCTCTTTCATAAGGGTACTAATCCCATTCAGGAGGGCTCCACCCTTATGACCTAAACACTTCCACATATTGGGAATTAGGTTTCAATGTAAGAATTTGAGGGTGGGGGCACAAATGTGTTTTTTAAGAGGAAATCATGCATTTGTCATCTTTCTGTTCTCTATCCCCTTAATCCTAGTGGCTTAACCACTCAAGCAAGACCATCTCCAGAGCTTCTCCTTCAGATGAGCATTCCCTGACCTAAAAGGTGTGAGTAATAGAACAGATGAAGGCTATCACATAAACAACACTGGCTAGCCAGAAAAAAGAGAGAGATCATATGACTATTTTATGTGCTATGAACAAAGCAAAGAACATTCATGCAGGTACTCCTTCATTCAGTCGGTTGCGCATTTGTCTGTGCCTACTGGGTGCTTATTCTAAGAGGTAGAATTTTGGGTCCTAGGGATACTATGGTGAATAAGCCAAAACTCAAACTTCCTAGAGCTTATATTATGTTGGGGCAGTAAACAATAAATAAATATATAATAGTATATTCCAAGGAAAAATAAAGAATAAGGAGAAGAGTGATAGGATTGGTCAAGGAAGACCTTTCAAGGAGGTGACATTTGAGCAGGAACTTGCATCATTGAGGGAATGAGCCAGTGGTGGTCTAGGGGAAAATAATCACAAGCAGAGGCAACCAAGGGCACAGAGCCTGAGGTGGGAATGAGTCTGGAATGATAAAGGAACATCAGGCAAGCCAGTGTGACGAGTGGAGGGAGTAGAGGGGAAGCCCTGTGACAGGGCCTGGAGCTAGGTCGTGAAAGGCTGTGAACAGGACTTTGGGCTTTACTCTGAGTAGATGGGAACCACAGGAGTGATTTGAGCAAGGGGTGTCATAATCTGCTTTGTGTTCTTCAGTGATTACTTTGGCTACTCTGTAGAGAATGGACAATAGAAGAGTGGAAACAAAGAAACCTTGTAGGAGGCTATTATAATAGTCCTAGGCTCTTTTGTTTGTTTTATTTTTACTTTTCATTAATTTTTGTTCTTGTTAATCCTCACCTGAGGTTGTTTTTCCATTGATTTTTTTTTTTTTTTTTTTTTAGATAAGTGGAAGGGGAAGAGGGGGAGAGAGAGAAACGTTGATATGAGAGAGACACATTGATTGGTTGCCTCTCACATGACCCTAACCAGGGCCAGGGACGAACCTCAACTGAAGTACATGCTCTTGGTCGGACTCAAACCCGAAGGTCAATTCTGTGGGCCAGTACTCTAACTGCTAAGCCAAACTGGCTGGGCTGGTGACGATAACTTTGATCGTTTGGTTAGGGTATATGTCTGCCAGGTTTCTCCATTTTGATTACCCTTTGTAATTCATAAGTATTTTATGAGGAAATATTTCAAAACTGTATAAATATTCTGTTTCTTATTATATTTCTTCCCTATAATTTTAGTGTCCATTGATGATTCTTACCAGAAACAAAAATGACTGTGGTGATTACCAAATTGTTTTTTCTATTATCATTATACCTTATACACATTTTAGTTGGAATTGTACTATAAGGAAAAACTTTCACTTTTTCCTTATTTATTTATTTCATTGTTTATATTGGAATAGGCCCACAAGTTCTTACTAATTTCTGTGTGAGGACCCTGTACTACCATTTATTTATTTTGGTGCTCAAATTGTCCCAAATTTGGCCATGGGGAACCTCTTCACATCAGCCTCTGTGTTCTTTTTCACATCTCCATCATTTTTTTAGCACATCTTAGTTTTTGGTACCACATGATGTTCTTGGCTCAGCTTGTACTCTGCTTGCCTTAGCCCTAGAATCAGCCATCCAAACAGCCCTTCTTCCTTCTATTAGTGAATAGTATTTAGAAGCCAAAATTTGGGTGCTCTGTGTGCTCATTGCTTCTAGGGTCTCTCAGTAGACAAAGTTAAAAAATTTGTACATCTATACCTATATTCTTTGTGATTTCATACTAACAAGTCCAGTCTAACACCAGAGAGATCATTCCAACCCTCCTCTTATTTGTAACTCCTATTATAATAGTGAGAAACTCAGCTCTCGTCCTCAATGCATTTATTTAGTTAATCCTTTTCAGAATTGTTAACCTATATAACACATACCCCTGTGAAGTGAAGTACAAACCTCCTAATTAGAGTACTATTTTTTTTTTTCTTTATTGATTTGAGAGAGAGAGAGATAGAAATATCTATGAAAGCCCTGGCTGGTTCTGCTTAGCAGTTAGGGCATTGCCCTGCGGACCAAAGAGTCTTGGGTTCAATTCTGGTCAAGGGCACGTACCTTGGTTGTGGTTCAGTCCCCGGCCCTGGTCGGAGTTCTGCACGAGGCAACCAGTCGATGAGTCTCTCTCACATCGATGTTTCTCTTTCTCCCTCGCACTCTATCTGAAGATAAATGGAAAAATATCCTTGGGTGAGGATTTAAAAAAATCAATAAATAAAAAATAAATTTTAAAAAAGAAATATTTATGAGAGAGAACATTGATTGACCTCCTCCTGCATGCCCCCCACTGGGGATTTGGCCCACAACATGGGCATGTACCCTGACCAGGAATTGAACCAGCGACCTATTGGTGCATGGGTTGACGCTCAACCACTGAGCCACACCCGCCAGGCTAGAATACTATTTTTGTGTATAAATTTTTTTATATTTAGCCTTATTACCATTTTCCAAAGTTCCTTTTATCTTTTCTCCCCCTGCCCTGCTTTAGTGTGGTGGTATGATTCATTTGTAATACAGCTAGGTTTATTTGTTTCTATTTACTGTATATTCTATTTTGGGTCCAACACATACACACACTCCTAGTTGATTTTAATTATTTACTTGTTTTTGAGTATGTGAAACATATATGTGGTTCTAAAACTCAGAACCAAACTAAAAAATGTACTATGGAAAGTATCATTCTCCTTCATCCCTTCTCCATTCCCATTCCTCAGCCTTTCCCACACACCTGCTGTTAATAAGTTTCTTTAATTTCTCATGTACCCTTACTTTCTTAGGTAAAAGGTGGCATAATGTAGAGAATTCTTTTGCACTTTGTCTTTTTCACTTTAGTTTACATCCTTGAAATCACTTTCTGTCCATCCAGGAGATCCCCCATTCTTTTCACAACTGCATAGTACTCTGTGTGAGTGTAGCATGGTTGGTTCTCCCACTCTCTTACATGAGCATTTAGGCTGTTCCCAGTGTTATTTAAAACAATGCTGAAACTAATAGCTTTGTGCATGTATGTTTTTGTATTATTTGGTGGAAGTGGGGACAGTATTTTCAAGATAAATTCCTACAACTGAGATTGCAGGATTAAAAGCTAAGTGCATATGTCGTTTTGTTAGATCTGACCTTCCCCACTTTACTGGTTTGCATTCTTATCAGCAGTGTATGAGAGTGTTTTCTTCCATAGCCTTAACAACAAAGTGTGTGTCATGCTTCTTAATTTTCCTTGTAGGATAGTGGCTCATACAAAGATAGCAGTAGAGACAGTGAGAAGTGCTTAGATTCTAGATATATTTTGGAGGAAAAACCAATTCAGAGTTTATGATGGATTGCTTTGGAGGCTAAATTCTGTTTAAATATTAGGCATCAATATTAACAGTCTAAAATAGTAACTTCTTTTCACTTGTATGACATCTATGAAGCTTTTAGTGACTCTCACCTTCCTCTTGGGCGGGACTTATTATAATAGTCCAAAAATATATGGCATTGTAAAAGGTACTACTAACTGCTCTAACAAGTAATTTTCAATATTTCTGTGCCTTAATGCAGCAGAAGTTTATTTCTCACTCGTGTAACAATCCAGTATAGTTGTTGTTAATTTACAGCTCTTTCCATATGGTGATTCAGGGACCCAGGCTCCTCCTAGAATGCATTTTCCTCCCTGCCATGGGGCCTTGGAGTCCTCCAGGAAAAGTATAAAGAGAAAATGGAAAAGGGACATCTTAACTGCCTCAGCTTAGAGGAGATGCAAATTCCTTTCACATACTTTCTGGGTTCCTTCCGGGGTCCTGTTGCTGAGAACTGGGCCCATGCCCCCTGCATGTAAGAGGACCTGGTAAATATGGTCCTTTCCAGGGAGTACTCTTTATGTGGGGGAATATAAGGTTACGGACAGTTAGCTAACTCCACCACAGATATTTAACAAAATAAGTCATTTGGGTACTGTGTGGAAATAAATAACATGTTTTGCAGAATAGAATGCATATTCTAAACTATTACATGACCAAATACCGAACGATTTTTTTTTTAAGTATAATCATGGAGTTTAATAGCAGGGAAAGAAGATGAATTCTACAGAAGGAGGAAATATTTAGTATTGAAAGGCTAATTAAGTATCACAAGGGGTCCAAATAAGATTTATGGATTAAAAATTATATTTTTTGTGTTTTCATTCATCTGCTCCTTCATTCATGCAACAGCTATATTAGGGCCTGTCTGCTGCTGTCTGTGTGCTTGGTACTGGTATGTGTGTATGTGTGAAAGGGTGAGTGGAGGGGCAGGAAATGGAGAGGGGAAAGGAGATGGGAGCTGCAGGGGGTGTTTACCACATGTGCACTGGGGAAAGTGATGTTAATTACTTACACAGAAATACATATAAGCAGAGTGCTGTGCAGGTATCAGAAAAAGCTATTAAATATTCAAAATAGTGGGTAATTTTTTCACTTTGATCTTGAAAAAAAAAATCTCCTGCCCTGGCTGGTTTGGCTCAGTGGTTAGAGTGTCGGCCTGCAGTCCAGAGAGACCTGGGTTCGGTTCCCGCTAAGGGCACGTACCTCGGTTGCAGTTTGTCCCCGGCCCTGGTTGGGTCGTGCAGGTGGCAACCACTCGATGTGTCCCTTTCACGTTGATGTTTCTCTCTCTCTCTCTCCCTCCCACTCTATCTGAACAAAATATGGAAAAATGTCCTCGGGTGAGGATAAAAAAATATATATATATAAAAAAAAAATCTTCTCACACAATTATATAAGAGAAACTTTCCTAAGACCTTTTAATGCAGCACTTCATTAGAACAAATTGATAATCTAAAGAAGAAAAAATGGTTTGCAACAAATAAGGTATTTTAGGTTCTTTTTGAAATATAGTATGTTTCTTTTTTAAAAAAGAACTTTACATTTTAGTATTTTTCAATGATATAAAACATGAGTACTTTTCATATTCTTAATTATAGCTGATACTCGATTAAAAAATCTAATTGAGCTTTCAAACCCTATAACTTCTCATCTATTATTGTGGGGGTAGTAGGTAGACAGCAGTTAAAATAAAATATGTCTAATATTTCCAAACCTTTCAATATTTTCCATTCTTCTTAGAATTATGTCTATTGTTTAAAGATCAATTAATTGTCTTTTTCATTTCTCTTTGATCTTTATAGAAATTGATTTTATGGTGTATTTAATTTTTGGAAAAAGTGCTTTAAAGTTATGGAATTTGTATTCTCAGAGCCAATTTTTTTTTCTCTTCTGGGATTTATCATTTGTTCTTTTAACAAAAATGTTATCGTATGCCAGGAACTACACTAGATGTAACTCATGGATTCACATTTTAATGGTGAATACTATTGTTACTCTGTGACTAATGTTCAGTTGTGTCTGGTCTCTCAGGTGGGGTGACTGCTCTCTGTTGGGACCCCGTCCAGCGAGTTTTGTTCTCGGGCAGCTCGGATCACTCTGTAATCATGTGGGACATCGGTGGGAGAAAAGGAACTGCCATCGAGCTCCAGGGACACAAGTAAGGCTGCTGGTGCTTTATAAAGAACTGTTGAGCAAGATTCCCAGCTGAAAGCTGGGACGAAGGAGTGCAGTTCCGTCACTATGGCAAGATCTTAGCGTGGGAAGGAACAGACAGGAAAACCAATAATGACCACTTTGATTTATATCGGTGCCTAAGTATGTTTATTTTATTTATACCCCATTTTATTCGATAGGGGATTTGAGAGTGCTTACAGAAACCATAAAGTAAAATAATGGCAGCAAATAAATAAAAGGTAAAAGTTAGAACCAGGGAGAATATAAGAGTAAAAATTTGAGCATGAAAGAAGAGCTTAAAAGTATAAGCCGTGAAGGCCTACAGAATTTCTATAATTGAAGTGAAATGTGGCTTCAAGATTCCTCACAGCTGAAGGAAGAGGGGAGAGAGAACATTCTTCCTTACATGGTACCTTTTGCACTTCCAGTACTGATCGCATGCTTGCCTTGATCACATAGGCTCTCTTCCTCAGGACAGATTTCTGGGGCCTGAGAGGAAGAGCTGAGAATGCTTTGTTTCCTTGGAGCAGGTCTCAAACTTGGCCATCACGGAGGAATTGGTTTAGATTCCTGGGCCCTGCCCTTGGAGATTCCGGTCACCAGTCTGGAGCTGAGGGCATCTGAATAGTAGCAGGCCTCCCATCCCTGGCAGCTCTCTGCTGGGGAACCTCGGGCCACACTGATTTGTCCTGTGCTGTGCTGCCCACAGTTCCTGGGGGCAGTGTCTGGTTGTGCTGCAGAAAGGAACAGTAGATGTGCTGTACACTCTAATCAAAATGGTTTTTAACTTGCAAAGTTTTCCAAGTGATACCGAGAGCGGCTGCAGACCTCCATGAGTAACTGTTAGTGTGTTCCCATGAACTGACTGGTTTTAAGCAACAAGAGCCCTTCCTTTAAAATCTGTCTGGAAACAGTGGTTTTAAAACAGTCTCCTAAGTAGTTAAATCTACAGTTTAGGATTATTGAACTATTTCAGTTTTGGAGGGCCCTGCACAAATAATCATTTGAGTGATCGAGCTTAGTGTTAGAGAAGTAGCTAAAGAGGAAAAGCTGTAAAGCTGACGTACAGTTTCAGTCCCAGAGAAATGAAACCTAAACTAAGAGGTTCTCCAGTTTCTTCTTTTTTTACTATGTTTTTATTGATTTACTTTTTAGGGAGAGGGAAATAGAAACATCGATGTGAGAGAGACACATCAACTGGTTGCCACCTGCATGACCCCAGCCGGGGCGGGGACAAACCACAATCAAGGTACGTGCCCTTAGCGGGAACCAAACCCAGGACTCTGGTCCATAGGCCAACACTCTAACTGCTGAGCCAAACCGGCCAGGGCTAAATTAATTCTTGTTAATAAAAATTATAATTCTTCAAAAATTAAGCTTTCTCCTTTCTCTCTAATTGTAGCTTTTCCATGGAAATATTGCCACATACACCTACTCCCTCTATTCATAATACATTCAATAAATGTTTACTGAGCTCCAACTACATACAAGACAGTATTAGGCACCTAGGACACTAAGGTGACCAAGTAGTCCCTGCCTCTATGGAGCTGTGCTAGAAGTTTGAAAGTAAGGTGGGACAGTGTGTCAGTTTTGCCTGAAAGTGGGAGGCCTCACAGGGAAGTCACCTTGATTTGGATCTTAGGAGATAAAAAGCTTCTTGTAGTTCTCAGGATCAGGAGGTTACCCAAACAGAACTGCATGGCTAAATACAGTGTTTTCAAGAGACTGCAAGTGGACGGGGGCAGTGGCTAATCTGAACTTCCACCCTAGCCAATAAACAGCAAAATGTTGCTGATGCTTAAATTAGTGTTCCCAGACCGGTGCTGGAGGTTCAGACTGGCTGCATTCCAAAGATTCCTGGCGAGACAAATCCTTCTTTGGTCTCTTTGGTGTGGGATAACCCTAGGTATGTTATCTGGGAGGCCTCAGGGGTGGATTGCACACAAGCCTTTCTGGTCTTTTGAGGTTTAAAAAACTTACGAATATGGGAGTTCTGAATAGAAGAGAGCAAGATTAAATCTTCACCAAGAAACCTAGAACTTTGCATCAGAAATGAAAGATGCTACACATTTAACTACCCCCTACTATTAGGGGATGGAAGAGGGCCTAAGTTGACATTTGGGCAGCTGTTAGCCCGTGCCTGAAAAAATCTCTACCCTTTTTCTTAAGAGCATCAGACACAGGACCAGCTTCACTGGGCATGCAACCTGTGCAGTCACACAAGACCTCAAGTTTAGAACATCCTCATACTTGGTTTAATGCTCCGCTGTCACCGTCTTGTAATTCCTAACAAATTTTTAACAAGGGGCCCTATATTTTCATTTTGCACTGGGCCCCCCCAGAGTATGTAGCTGGGCCTGTTACCTATAGGGCTGGTGAAAGAGGAAATGAAGCCACCTTGCTAAGTAGAGTCTTTGCGATGGCAGATCCCAGTGGTTGTGGAAGGGGGGGTTTTTACTCGGTCTTAAGGACATTTGCACTGCAGTACATAGAGCACTCATCCACGAAATAATAACCAGTTTGAATTGCTTTCTAGTGTCAATGCTACAGGGATGTCAGATGAAACATAAATGCAAGAAAAAGGTATATTTTGTTCTTTATAACCCTTAATCTGTGAACCTGGGAATGTTCTCTCACCTTGTGTTTAACTGCAAGGTGATTGTATTTTGAATCCTTAAATCAAAAGTCCCTGAATGGCATTATTGCAAAGCTTGGAATCCAGCATTCATCACTGTGTTCCACTCTTCTTGTTGGAATGTTAGAAGTACTGGAGTTCCATAAAGTATGTATTTGTTGCAGAATGTTGCTTGCTGACAGCTATGAGTGGCAGTGCAGTTCTTTCTGGAGCTTATGTTGTGATGTGTATCAGGATGCCTTAACAAATGAAATGTAGTTCAAATCACAGGGTTACGAGTCTGTTCAACTAGAGATTTTCCTTCTCACGCCTGATTGTCAAAATGGTGGCACTCCATACCTTTTTTTAAAATATGTTTTTATAGATTTTTTAGAGAGAAAGGGAGAGATAGAAACATTGATGTGAGAGAGATACATTGATCAGCTGCCTCCTGCATGCCCCCTACTGGGGATTCAGCCCGAAGCCTGGGCATGTACCCTGACCAGGAATTGAACCAGGACCTCTCAGTCCATGGGACGATGCTCAATCCACTGAGCCACACCAACGAGGAGGCATTTCATACTTTAAAATATAAGAAATAACAACCAGCCCTGGCCGGTTTGGCTCAGCGGTTAGAGCATCAGCCTGCGGTCCTGAGAGACCCGGGTTCAGTTCCCGCTAGGGGCATGTACCTTGGTTGCAGTTTGTCCCTGGCCCTGGTCGGTCGTGCGGTTGGCAGCCACTCGATGTGTCCCTTTCACATCGATGTTTCTCTCTCTCTCTCTCTCTCTCTCTCTCTTCCTCTCTCTCCTCTCTACCTGAACAACAACAAAAAATGTCTTCGGGTGAGGATAAAAAAAAAAAAGAAAAGAAATAACAACCAGGACAGATAGAAACCAATTGATTTTTTTTAAATGACTGTGTGCCAGCCCAACTGGTGTGGCTCAGTGGACTGAGCACCGTCCCATGGAATGAGAGGTCCTGGTTTGATTCCCAGTCAGGGCACTTGCCTGGGTTTCGGGCTCGATCCCTGGTAGGGGGTGTACAGGAGGCAACCGATCAATGTTTCTCTCTCACATCGATGTTTTCATCTCTCTCTTTCTTCCTCTCTCTCTAAAATATAAAAAAAATAAAAACATTAAATGACTATGTGCCAAAGATTTTATATTAATCATTAATTAATATAGGAATTTAAGATAGTACAGCCAGTTCTAAGGAAAATCCAAAGAGTAGATAACATACATAGGCAATGGAAAATGTGGAAATGAATTTGTAAGTAGAATCACATCTACTTCCATGGGAGGGTTGGGGCATGGCAGTTAGTTGCATCTTTACTGGACAGGATTCATGTGCAGTTGTAGCAGTTTTCTACAACTTCCCGAGCTCTAAAGTAGTTCAGGTAATGGTGCAGACCCCTGCAGAGTCAGATAAGCCGGAAGGGTGTGTTAGACACCTACTGTTCCACTGAAAAGATACCCAGTCATTTCTTTTTGCCCATTTCAAAGTCACCGTCTACCTGAAGTTTTTCCCCCTTCTCTTCTGTAATCATAATAATCTCAAAGATTATTCTTAATCACAAAAATGGGCTGGTCTCATAAGCCTTGGCCTAATTATTTACATTGGTGAAGTAAAGAGTGTTAATTACTGTATTGGCCGTCTTGGTTTTCTTTGCAAATATACAGTCATACAGTATTAAACAGCTAGTAAGCCCACAAAATTAACTTCTGCCTGGAAGTTTTTATAAGGAATCTTGTATTAGGCTTTTCTACCCCATGACTAGGAAGTCAAATCAGCCCTATTTATTTCACTCACAGTATTTATATCCTTCATTGAATTCCTCAAGGTTTCCAACATGTGCTAGGTTCCTGTCCTGGAAGCTATCTTACCACCTGTGGGGCCGGGATGCTGCAAAACCACGTACCAGGCCAGTGTCCTGGGAGAGCTTTGCAGGCATTGACTCGATTAGTTCTTATTGTGGCTGGTCATATCTGATTCAATGAGCATCATTCTCTAATATTATATTCTAGGTAAGGGCTTGGTTGCTCAGTTATATCCTGCAGATAGATTTTAACTGAACCTGTGATATAACTATTTTGTGATGAAAATTAAGGGCACTCAGTAACAGTTTTTTTAATTTTGGGAGCTCACTGAGAATTTGGTATCATTTTTAAATGTTTTAAGTTAGCTTATAAAAGTGGAGTTTACTAATTGTAGGCTGGAGATAGCATAGAAAGTAAGAGAAAAAGCATCCTTACATATCCAGAAAATAGAACATTAAAAGTATTCCAGAAAACACAGCGAGATTTCCCTCTTCGTTTCATTCAGTCCTGTATAATTAGTTCTTGTTCTGCTGGTTCTTGGTTTCACAGTCCACATTCAAGAAGACATCTGCATGCAGACTTAAAAGAATCTAGAAATCCAAGGAAATTCTGGCTCAGTCCACTTGCACAGATTAATAATTATCTAAGCAATGTATTTAAAAAATCAGGTATTTTGGACTATAAGGTATTATTACTTTTTAAATTTTGATATTTTTAAATTACCTGGTACATATAGTCCACGAAACTCTGTCCTTTCTGGCCTGTCGCTCATAGCAGAGCCTTCGGGCAAGCATCAGAGTAATGCAAAGTTTATCTTTAGATCATAGAAATGTAATGGTCAGTGTTTTTACTGTGACAAATAATATCAGACTGGGGGAGGTTAAAATTCTTTATTGTTAACTATTTCCTAAGAGTTTTGATTAGTATTTCCCCTGAAGGTAAAAACACATAGTCAATGAGAGCATTCATAAATCTCCAGGGCCTTCCCATAAAATACACAGTTTCAGAAATACTTGTATGTATTGTTAACATTTTACCTATACTAACAACCTAGGGAAGACTGAGCATTTCTTCTGTTCTGACAACTCTTCCCATGCAACTCTTAAAATAGTAACACTGCAAACAAATGGACTTATTTATAGCATCTCAATTTTTGTAAAGCAAAGGAACAAGTTCTTATGATTTTCCAGGACTCTTCCAGGAAATCTCAAAGTTTTAGGTGTAAAAGTATTGTAAAAATGTAAATACAGGGCTTAGTCTGAGAAGGCAAAAACAAAAGAAGTGGTTAAGATAGGAGCATAGGTGCCTAAAAAACAGTACTTGGTTATCTAAGTAATCAAAGTAACAATAAAACATTTGAAAATGAATTAGAAATAAAAATATTAACTATTAACTCTTCACAAGTGAAGGCCTTATCTTTTTTCTTTAATTAGTCAAGGACTTTAATCATGTCAACATAAAACTCTGAAAATAATTTTGGTGAGACACAGAATCTCTGCTAGCTAGGCAGATTCCATATAAGGTAAAGAACACTCTTTTGTTTTATAGTCAAAGGCATTAATCAGTAAACCAAGGAAGCAAGCCATCAAAATTGGGAACTAGGCCAAAATTTTAATGTATTCTATAAGCTTTTTTTCAGGCTCAAGTATTATAAACCATAGGAAATAAAATTCACTTTCCAAGATTTGTCCTTCACTTTTTTCTTTCATATTCTGGAACAGATTTGTACTTTACTTTAGAATTGACTTTTTTATCCATACTCTCTCAAAGGTGTACAGAGGAATTGTCCAGAGGCTGCATGATGAGGGACACTGAACCAATGCAGAAAGAGATGAGCACTGGGCTCGCTCCTATTCAGCCAGACATTAGAAAGACTTGTAAAAACGTTGAACATTTTTTGTCATCAAAGTATTTTTTGGGGGATAAATAAAGTTATTTTTCATAAAATATATGTTATATAGGTTAAAATGGAATAGATTCATCATTTTAATTTCTTAGTTTTGGTTTCAAATATAATAAATATTGATAGTTATTACTCAAACAGTTCTGTTGCATCCTCAAACAAGTTTTTAATGTTATAAGGTCCTGTACCAAAAAGTTTGACAACCACTGCCTTAAGACAAAGCTAGTCTTTTTCTTTCACAAAGTGAATATACAGATAAACACATGATGAGAGGTTCAACATCATTAGTCATTATGAAAATGCTAATTGCCCTGGCCAGTTTGGCTCAGCGGTTAGAGCGTTGGCCTACAGTCTAGAGAGACCTGGGTTCAGTTCCCGCTAAGGGCACGTACCTCGGTTGCAGTTTGTCCCCAGCCCTGGTTGGGTCGTGCGGGTGGCAGGCAATCGATGTGTTCCTTTCACGTCAATGTTTCTCTCTCTTTCTCTCTTCCTCTCTCCTTCCTGCTCCGTCTGAACAAAAAATGGAAAAATGTCCTCCGGTGAGGATAAAAAAAATAAAAATAAATAAATAAATGAAATGTTAATTAAAACTATAATCAGATGCTGCTATACATATGTTACATAGTTAAAATTGAAAAGCCTGATCACACTAAATTTTGGTGAGGCTTTGGAGGAATAAAAACTTGGTATTGATGGGCGTGGAAACAATACAACCACTTTGGAAAGCAGTTTGGCAGTCTCTTAAAAATTAAATGCACCTACCATGTGACCCAGCCATTCTAAGTATTTGCCCAAGAGAAATAAATGCATATGCCCATTCAAAGACTTGTACTCCAAAGAACACGTTTTGTTTTTTGTAATCTCTCCAACCAGGAAACAACTAAATATCCATCAGTTGAAGAATGGATAAATAATAAATAAATAAAATACAACTCAAAAAAACTGTCAAAATACCTAACAAGAAAAATAAACCTTAATTACACTGAGTAAAAGAAACCAAACTTTTTTTTAAAGCACATACTATATTATTCTATTTATGTAAAACTCTAGAAAATGTAAATTAATCTATAGTGACAGTGTTTGCCTCGGGGAGGTGCTGGGAAAGTTGGGTGGAAGAGATTACAAAAGGACAAAGAGTACCTCTGGAGTGATAAATTATAATTTTGTTTGTGGTGACAGTTTCATGGATCAAAATTTATCAGTTGTACGTTTTATGTATATGCAGCTTATTATATGCCATGCATTTCTTGATAAATCTGTTTTTTAAAAAAAAGACAAATTTTAAGAATTATAGAATTAAAATTTCCCTCCTGAATGCCCCCCAAAATAAAAAGTGAATGTACTATTATATATTTTTAATTTGAACCTGGTATAGTCTCAATAACCTATTTTAATTATAATAATTAACCAAAGAACTAATTCTATATTAATCGGGAATATGTAGATAATTAAGAACTGTCTATCATATACAAGCATTTTAGCAGACTGGCAAAGCTCACAAACACACATAACATACAATTCTACTGTGACACACACATCACTTTTTCATCCCCTTAAAGTGTCAAAAATGAACTTATTTATTGGTGTTACTCACATATTACAGCCTGTCTGTAGAAAAATAAGAAGCAAATATATATAAACTCAATGTGCTATGTAATCAAAGTTTCAGTATTCTAACCTAGAAATTGCTACATAGGTGTCCAGTGATTATCTGTCAGTTAGCTCAACTTCTTATTAATCTGTTTGAAGTTACTTAAAGATCTTGGGGCCCTGGCCAGTTTGGCTCAGCAGTTAGAGCGTCAGCCTGCAGTCCGGAGAGACCCGGGTTCGGTTCCCACTGAGGGCGTGTACTTCGGTTGCAGTTTGTCCCTGGCCCTGATTGGGTCGTGCAGGTGGCAACCACTGTTTCTCTCTCTCTCTCTCCCCTTCCCACTCTGTCTGAACAAAAAATGGAAACATGTCCTCGGGTGAAGATAAAAAAAATAAATAAATAAATTTAAAAAAATAAAAATATCTTGGGAATTATCTCTAAGTTGATGTGTTATAAAACATAATTGCTATTTATGTAAAAAGTTTCTCAGAAAAAGTATTCAATTTAATTGAATACAAATTTGTATTTTTTATAATCTTAAACATATAGTCATAATATTAGCTTATTTGGCCCATTATCCTATATAAATTTAGGATAAGTCAACCAAAATAAAAAAAAAATGTACAGTTGCATTATACTTAACACTGATAAATCAGAGCAAGATGTAGCTGTGTTTTAAAACTTACCGTACTAGTCTCATTTGCGAAAGAGTTACCTTAATTTTATGAGCTTGGATTCTTAAATTTTTATTGAGTTAGATAGCATTTTCTGTAAAATAATTTTTATTTTTAAGATTAGTAAATTTAGAGTTTTAGAGAGTCAATTTCCTTATTTTCTGTGAAGTTCAGGAATATTCAATTTATAAAAGCACTTGTTATCTTTATTAGCCAAACAGAATATGTTTTATAATTTAAAATGTGCTATAATCTGCCCTGCTGGTGTGGCTCAGTGGATTGAGTGTCATCCCACGGACTGAGAGGTCCCAGTTTAATTCCCAGTCAGGACACATGCCCAGGTTCAGCTGATTGATGTTACTCTCTCACATTGATGTTTCTATCTCTCTCTCCCTTCCTCTCTTTCTGAAAAGTCAATAAAAATAAGTAAATAAATAAAATGTGTTATAATCTAATGTATTGACACACTCTGGCAATAGGAAAATGTTCCATACACCACAAATAGTAAAGGCCTTTCTCAATTGTAGGCACAGACACATAGAACTTGATCAAGCTTCAGTTTTCTACAGCATCAGCCACAGGTCAAAAGTAAACACAAATGTTACCAGTCTAAGTTTCAAAGAGCTACTCTTCTTCCCAAGGGGCACAGACTTAATTGATTTGAGCTCAAAATATAAAAATATTCAAATAAAAATGACCAAGAACTCAGATACCCTGTTCTCTCCCACCCAACAGCAAATATATCTCTAGAATCTTTTTTTAGTGATCATCAGTTTGCCAGACCATAAAACTGAATTCTCCATCTTGGTTGCCACAATTTGTCAGCCATGCCTTGGCTGGAAAGGAAAATAAACACAAGCCAGTAAAGGGAATAAAAAAACTAGAGAAACAGAGTCGGCGTAGCTCAAGTCTACTGCCGCTGAGGATTCACGGGGAGCCAAGAGGTGGCATGCCTGGCATAAGCCTCCATGGTGTGCTCACAATTCAGGCAACAGTTCTCCTGGCTCTGCCAGGTTAATGCAGTGGGCTTCTCTACGGATAACCTCTAAAACTCTTAAAAGGTACCTTTTTAAAAAGAAAAGTATTACTCTTGAACAAGTAAATATGAACACGTGTCACAGAATTGTTTATTTGATCAGGGAAAGAACTAGTAAGATATTATAGCCAGCTTTTCTCCTTAAGTGTTGGTAACAGACAAAGCTTGCCTGGCCTCAGCATCTTAAATAAGCATTTTGACTTGTAAACCTTGAATACTCTCTTCACAGTTGGCCTGTTGACAGTGACAGTTCCAGTCAATTTCTATGATCTGCACTTGGGGCTCAGCAGTGAGTGTGCACATTCCCTAACTGCTGGGCATCCTTCCCTTAGGGCTTTCACTTGCTCCCCTGAGCTGAGGCTAACTCTTGTTTTCTTTCACAGTGACAAAATCCAGGCCCTCTCCTATGCACAGCACACGAGGCAGCTCATCTCATGTGGGAGTGATGGTGGCATTGTTATCTGGAACATGGACGTGGAAAGGCAGGAGGTGGGTGCGTGGCTGCTGGGCTTGGCTCTGCTGAAAAACAACAGCTCAGCTGCCACTCCTGCTCACTTCTTAATTCTTTTATAATTAAACCTTGAAATAAAACATGTTATGTCAGAGAAAAATAATTCTGGTAGAAAAGGAGTTTCTACTTTTTTGCCCCTCACAAATTGGCATTTAACATTTATGTAATGGAGATTTCATAAGAATTTAGACTGAGACTAAGCTGTTTAGACTTTAAATCTGTTGCAACATTCACAACAAAACTTCAGGTGAGAAAAAGAAACCTTCTATTTTCAGGTGATCAGCCCTTTGGTGTAAAGTACCCAATGAAAACAAAACTCATGTGCTTCGTGTTATTGACAGAATTGATGGCATGTGTGAGAAATGGTGTTTGATGAAGTAAGAGTCTTTAGTTTGGTATTAACAGAAATATTGGAAATAATTACTTTATGCTTCATCTTGCAAATAGTTCTCCAGATAGAAATATATACTTTGTTATTTTTAAGCATATATTACTAGTTTTACCATAGCATTCTTTTTGTATGAGTTTTCTTTTTCACCTTTGAGCATCTTAACAACTGATATGTTTACTGAATATCCCCTTTGACAAGTACATTGAAGTATATTCTCATTTCCCTAGAATTATGGTGGGTAAATGTTCCCATTGACAGTGTATGTTTTTCTAATTTCAGAGAAGCAGCATTTTAAAAAGACAAAAGCAATCTTCGAACTTCTTTCCCTGCCCTCACACAATCTCATTCGAAGAGAATATTATCCACAATCTAATGCCTTTCAAATGCCAGTAATGAAATGCTTACGATTAAAACCTGATTTGCTGAAATCATAAATCCACAGGATTTCTATTAGTAACTAATTAAAATGATCATCATTATTGTTAGGAAGTAGGGAATTATAGAACATTGCTTTGAACGCACCCTTAGGCCCCAGTAGAATAAGGGCAGGGAAATCAATACATTGTAGGCTAGCCAGGCCATCTGCGTGAGCTGTGATTCTGCATGGAAGCCCGCTTTAGGAGAGGCACAGTCACATCCTGTCTGCCCTGGCTTCTTCCCTGGCCTAGCTGACCTGCTGCGGGGGAGGAGAGGACCAGAGGGTCTTTTCCCTCAGTGCACTGTAGAGGAGGAAGAAACTGTCCTCTACCCTCAAGGTTCTTTCAGCTGGTCTAATATTCAAATAGATCCTAAACAGATTAACAAGAGAAAATAACCAGATGCAATGCATACATACATATGGGAATTCCACATATATGAGAGAGTTCGAGAAACTTACATGCATGAGAGGTGCAAAGGCAGAAAGGGCAAATGGCGTAATAATATACTAAGCTAAGGATCACCTTGGGACGTCAGAGAGAAGGAAGGTCATTGTAGGACAGTAAGAAGAGCAGATGTTCAGTAATTAGAAGTTTGCTCTGACCTACAGATAGATCGCAAAAGGTTATTTCTAATGATAACTCTTATGGGCAGGGTCCCGAATTTAAATTATTCTTTAATAGCTATTTACTTATTTATTTTATTAATTAGTTAATTTTTGTTACAGGTCTTTCTCCTTTTTCCCCCATTGACGCCCTCCTCCTGATCCCCCCCCCCCCCAGCATTGTTGTCTGTGTCCATTGGTTATGCATATATGCATGCAAGTTCATTGGTTTATCTCTTTCCTGACCCCTGACCCCCTCCTCTGAAGTTTGTTAGTCTGAACTCTACTCTCTTCTATGTCTCTGGGTCTATTTTGTTCATCAGCTTATTTTGCTTATTCCACAAATAAGTGAGATCATGTGATATTTGTCTTTCTCTGATTGGCTTATTTCAATTAACATAATACTCTCCAGGTCCCTCCATGTCACTTCAAGGAATAAGAGATCTTTCTTTCTTATAGCTGCGTAGTGTTCCATTGTGTATATGTACCACAGCTTTTTAATTGACTCATCTACTGATGAACACTTGGGCTGTTTCCAGATCTTAGCAATTGTAAATAATGCTGCTATGAACATAGGGGTACATATATTCTTTCTGATTGGTGTTTCAGGCTTCTTAGAAATGGGATCACTGAGTCAAATGGAAGTTCAATTTTTAATTTTTTGAGGAAACACCGTATTGTTTTCCATAGTGGCTGCACCAGTGTGCATTCTCACCAGCAGTGTACTAGAGTCCCTTTTTGCTAGCACTTGTTTGATGATTTGTTGATGGCAGCCATTCTGGCAGGTGTGAGGTGATACCTCATAGTCATTTTAATTTGCATCTCTGATGACCTAATTTAAATTCTTTAAAGGACAGGTAAAAGTTTATTGTGAGTCTGCAGGGTCTCAGTTGCCTTTAGCTCAAAAGAATCCGAACACTATGGAAGCACATACATCTTGGTGTGAGGGGTGACTCATTTCTGAGCAGCACGCAGCCTTGCCCTTGATAGACAAAAGCCGAAAGGTTTTTGATGATAAAACCAGGTGGTTGATGGGCAGTCCTTTGAGCCATCTTGCTTAAAGTATGTCTTTTGACATACAGATATATTAGTACTCAGTACTTGTTGACTATTTTAAATTTTGTTGAGTGATTCAGAACTCTAAATAAGCAGTGGAGATGGTTCCATCTTTTTTTTTTTGCAAGTGTTATATAAACAGAAATCCCCAGAGAGTATGTGCGGAGCTACTTATGGGTATGGCAAGTGATGTGCAGTGTTCACCTCCTGAGGTCTGACTATACTGAGACAGTCCCTGCCCTGAAGTGCTGGCAGACTTTGTAGAAGAAAAGACATGTGGAAAGAAGCCTGAAACACCAATCAGAAAGAATATATGTACCCCCATGTTTGTAGCAGCACTATTTACAATAGCTAAGATCTGGAAACAGCCCAAATGCCCACCAATAGACGAATGGATAAAAAAGCAGTGGTCACTGTAAAGAATCGGGGGCACCGCCGAAAAATAGAGAAGAGACTGGAGAGCCAAACAGCCGAATAAATAGAGATCAGGCTTTACTGGGTACACTCCGGCCGGGTTCACAGACTCTGGGGGTCGAGTCCTAGAAGCCGCGCCCGATGCTGGGGTTTGTGTTTTTTTATATCTGCCTGTTGCAGCTGGAATTTGTCTGTTAGGGTTTGACCTTGCGGGGGCTATGCATGGGAGCCTCTGGAATGTGAGTCAATAAGCCCAGGGCACCTGGAATAGGGTGGGAGTTAATCTATAAGCCCGGGTTCCTGGAACAGGGTGGGAGTTTAGGTCGCATAAGCGAGATAATGGTCGAGCAGTTTGCCTGGCGCCAGTCCCCAGGCTATCGGACAGTACATATACACAATGGAGTACTATGCAGCTGTAAGAAAGAAAGATCTCTTATCCTTTGAGATGACATGGAGGAACCTGGAAAGTATTATTATCCTAAGCGAAACAAGCCAAACAGAGAAAGACAAGTATCATATAATCTCACTTATTTGTGGAATATAATGAACATAACAGTCTGAGGAATGGGGTAGTCCCAGAGACATGGAAGTGGGGTGCACACTGACAATTCCCAGAACAGGGTGGTGGGGGAGAGATAAACCACAGAACTTATATGCATGTATGCATGAACAATGGACATGGACAACAAAGCTGGGACAGGGTGGGGAGGGGGAATCAGGGGTGGGGGGGAGAAACATCTGTAACAAAAATTAATTAATTAAAAAAATTAAATAAAAAAAAAGACATGTGGGAGAGAACTTAAGAAAACTATGAAATGGTATAAATGAATCAATTGCAATAGATGTAAGATAGAGCACTAGTGCTAGATACAGTTGTCCCTCGCTGCTTCCCACTTCGACTTTAGTGGCTTCACTTTATTGCGGTTTTTTCAAATATTATACTGTACTATATTATACTAATACTATACTATACCATACTATACCATACCATACTAATACTATACTGTACTGTACTATACTGTACTGTACTAATACTATACTGTACTATACTGTACTAATACTATACTGTACTATACTAATGCTATACTGTGCTATACTTATACTATACTATACTGATACTATACTAGTACTATACTATACTTATACTATACTGATACTATACTATACTATACTGATACTATACTAATACTATACTGTACTATACTTATACCATACTAATACTATACTAATACTAGTACTATACTATACTATACTCGAAAAAACTGCGATTGAGTGAAGCCTCGAAAGTCGAAGCGGGAAGCAGCAAGGGACAACTGTGTATGAGTAAAGAATCCTACTTCGGGGAAGTTCATTTATCGTGGTAGAGTCTGGAACTGATTAAGCAGGATAAGCGAGGGCCGACTGTATTTAGAAAGAGGAGTTACCATTGTTGTCTGATGTTCTCAGAGAAGGGTTTGTGGAAGGACATAGTGCTGAAAGATTGATGGGGCCTGAATGTGCTCTGACCAGGGCAGGAAACTGCAAGGGTCAAGACCAGGTGAACCCGAGCCGTTGCGCATGTGCAGGGGAAGTGCGCATGTGCAGGGGAAGCCCCGAGAAAGGCTAGCTGGTGAGTGGGACAGACGATGAAGACCACGTGGCCGATTGCGTGGGGGTTGACATCCCATAGGTTAACAAAATCCATTTTTTCTCAACTTTTTTCATTTTTTTCATATATAGGGTGTCCCCCAAAAATGTATACATGCTTTGAATAATTATAAATTCCACTGGGTTAGATCTGAAAAGAAAGAAACATCAA
The DNA here is from genome assembly GCF_014108415.1 of Molossus molossus. NCBI lineage: Eukaryota > Metazoa > Chordata > Mammalia > Chiroptera > Molossidae > Molossus > Molossus molossus. The sequence continues at coordinate 97,152,967 of NW_023425403.1, forward strand.
TTATTAAGTGTGTAAACGTAACACAAATTTTAAACCTGTTTGACAGAGTTTAGAGTACTCGTGATGGGGTTGGGAAATAGTGAACAAAGTTAGAATGTTGTGTGACCCCCTGAGGCAAGCAACAGAGTTTCTAACCTTGCTGGGTCCTGCCATGAGCGGACAGTGGACAAGTAGCGTCTCCGAGTACCTGCTGTGGTCAGGTTCTGTCCCTCCAACACAGATAGCTGTGTGTATGTGCAATGTGCAATTATATATAATTGTACACAGTCAGAGCAAATATAATTGCATACGATCAGAGAATATGAGATAAAGTCCTGAATCCTCAACATGGCTGTCAAGACTGCTGATAAATCCCCAGCTCTCCCTGAACACCCCTGAACCCCAGCCTAGGTCATAGCACTGTCAGCACTCAGTGCTTCTTTTCAGGCCTTTGCACTTACACTTATTTAAATAATTATTATTAATAATATTTTCATGTTTAACCTTCCATGATGATTCTCCATGAGATTCTTTTTATTCATCACTATATCCCAGGACCTGACACATAATAGACATTTAGTAAATATTTTTTAAATAATTGAGAAATCGTGCTTCTGTTTCTTAAGAGCACATCTTGATTCTGTAATTTCATCTGTGTGACTTACATCAAGTAACCTTAAGTTACTGATTCTCATGTGACCTGCCATGTGCTTTATTTGACAAGACCCCTGAATGGTTGGACAGTGATTCCTGCCAAAAGTGTGATCAGCCTTTCTTCTGGAACTTCAAGCAAATGTGGGACAGTAGGAAAATCAGCCTAAGACAGGTGAGCAATGTGGCTGCTTCATCAGAATGCAATAGTGTGAAATAACTTCACCTGTGAGCTTAGAAGAAATAGGGATAAATTATTATCGTGGAGTCACTCTGTGACTGCACATTAATTTATTCCCTTTATAACTATTATAGCTCATTCCTACTGGATTCAGTTTTGTAGGGACTTGTCCCCATAAGTAGTTACAAGATATGACTTTAGAATTGTAGTGGCATCTGTTGAAATATACCTTAACGTTAGAGGGATCATGCTTAGCTCATACTGGTACAAAACCATGCAATTATAGAAGTGGTGTTTATTTCTTCTTAATAATTTCCCTTGCCCTCCTTATGTCTTAGTTTTAGTTATTCAGATCAACAGCATTTTCGATCTGATTCCATGGTTGAGATTGTCCTCCCTAAGGAAACCAAATATTGATTTCATTGCTCATCTAGATTGAGCACATGAGAGTGCGGACAACAGATTGAATCAGGGTTCATTCATATTCTGCTTCATAAGGCAGCATGATCTCTGGAGGTGGCACCTCCTCATTATACTTAGCTTTAAGATAACCTGACTGCCAGGTGGTTGCTCTAGAGTTCATAGTGATGACAGCCAGAGAGGACCAAGAATGGGGGAAGGGGCAGTGGGGAGGTGGCAGTCAAATGTGTTTCCCAGCAGTCCTCATTCTGAATAAACTGTCCAAAAAGAGAACCTACCTAGTGTGTTCGTTTCAGTGTTGGGGCACTCTTGTTTAGCATCCTCAGCTGAATGTAGGCCACCTTGACGAGTGTCTGTTCTCCCCCGCAGCACCACTGCCGGAAGTGCGGGAAGGCCGTCTGCGGCAAGTGCAGCTCCAAACGCTCCTCCATCCCTCTGATGGGCTTCGAGTTTGAAGTGAGGGTCTGCGACAGCTGCCACGAGGCCATCACAGATGAAGAGTAAGTTCCAGCATTCTGCAGAATTGTCAGAGTTAAGGAGAGAATGTGATCTGAGAGCTGCAGCCAGTACTACAGTCATGGCTACTAGTGCCCAGTTCCCGCTGGCATAGAAGGTAGATCATGGCTAGTGGGTAGAGCCCTCCTTTCCACCCAGAGACTGTGTTCTCTCGTGAGACAAGAGGGAAGAGGGTGTGCATGGAGAGTGCGTCTGTACTCTTCTCAGCCCGGGTATGTGCATTGCAAACACATGGCCTTCAGGCAGAGCCTTCACTGGGTCCTCACGTCTTTGAGAAGTGCCCTAAGTTCAGGAGCCCAGGGTTCACTTTCTAGCCCAGGCTGGTATCTTTCACAGGGGCCAGGTCAGCCCCCAGGCTGTAGAGGTTTCTTTGTCCAGAAAGAGCCAAGCCACTTTACCTGAGAAGTAAATGCTGCCAGTTGCCCAACTACTGTCTTGCTCCTGTCTTTGGTCCTGTGTGAATATACCAGGACCTTAGGTTGCGGCGTCTTATTGTGCATAGTAGGTGGGATAGATCTATGCTGTCTATTTAGTGTTGGCTGATTTAAAACAGCCAACCTGTTACAGAATACTCTGCAATAAGTTTCCCTTTTGGTGAATTACAGCAGGATTTCGTAGGAAAACGCTCATGCCCCCTCCCCCACATACCTCTAGCACCCTGTATACAGTAAAATCATTGAAGTACTACATGGGTGTCTTAAAGATGCATATATATAGAAACATTTAAAATGCACCACAGTAAAAAAATAAATAAATAAAATGTACCAAAGTACATCATCATTTAAAGGGAATTCTTGGCAAATTAATAAAACATTCTTTTACAGATCACCCTTACTTACCTGTTTTTCATTATTATTTATTCTTATCCAGTAAAAATTAAGATTCCCTTCCAGAAGTAATTCTGTTCACTGTGTATTTTCCACTCATCATATGTGATGAAATTAGTGCGAGTTCTTCTCATTAAATTCGAGAGCTGCATGTGATCTTAGTGATACTCTAGTTCAGTTCTTCATTTTGTAGATAAAGATACAGGTCTACAGGGTCCAAAGGACTGAAAATTAAACTTGAATCTTTAATTTCAAATATTTTAAAATGACAATTTTTTGTATGCTGAAGATCTATTTTCCAGATTTAGCTATAGATTTAAAAAATAAAACCGCCGTCTTCAGAGAGCCCAGCACAGAGATGTGGGAACTCTTGAAACATGTGCAGAGAAAAGCCGTCCTCCCCTACATTCCTGCCCTTTTCCCACATCATTGTTTCTCCTGCCTCTTCCCTGGGGAAGCATTTGCATTGCCTTCAGAGCACCTGGGCAGTTGACAGAACTTCTTACTAAAAAATATGTGTAGATTAAAAAATAAAAAATAGGTAACAGTGTTTGGGAGACTATCTTACCAGCAAGTCCTTCTGAGATCAAATGTAGCCAGTGCACTGTGGTCTATTTTTGTTTTTTTTATAAACAGACTTTCATAGTCTGTTAGAGCAACAAATAATCTACAAGGGACTTTTGAAAATTTCATCATCTCTTTCCCATTTTAGAGAATATAAGAATCCTTTACTTAAAAAATCTGCACTGGCTGGTTTGGCTCAATGGTTAGAGCGTCGGCCTGTGGCCCAGAGAGACCCGGGTTCGGTTCCCGCTAAGGGCACATACCTCAGTTGCAGTTTGTCCCCGGCCCTGGTTGGTCGTGTGGGTGGCAGCCACTCGATGTGTTCCTTTCACATCGATGTTTCTCTCTCCCTCTCTCTCCCTCCTACTCTATCTGAATAAAAAATGGAAAAATATCCACAGATGAGGATAAAAAAAAAGAAAAAAAAAATCTTACCCAGGTCACCAGGGAATAAAGGTAGACCTGAGCAGCATTTCTAACAGTGAAGCCATTTTAGCCATTTGGCGAAAAGTAAGAGTTTAATGTCACTCTAGGTGTCCTTCCTTCCTGTCATTCTTGTGTCACAACGTTTCACTCTTGGGCATTCTTTGCTTCCTTCAGACGTGCGCCCACAGCCACCTTCCACGACAGTAAGCACAACATTGTGCACGTGCACTTTGATGCTACCAGGGGATGGTTACTGACTTCGGGCACTGACAAGGTCATTAAGGTACGTGCCGTCTTGTTTCGGGAGCTTCCTGTCTTTGGTCCTGTGTGAATATACCAGAGTACCAAGGCTGCATGAAACCCACTCAGAAGTTTACCCTTGGCTGTGAGCATTTTTGAGAACCTATAGTCTCTTGGAGACATACTCTTAAGAGACACTCAATAACAGGTCACATGTGCAGTGGCCAGAAGCGTGATAGAGACAAGAATTACTTTAAGAGTTCCGTAGGGGAGACAGAGCTGCTAGAGGTGGCGGCTTGAGATGAGCATTGAAGGAATGGTAGGACTTGAATAATCCAACAAATAATAAACTGGATCTTTTCCCAGTGATCAGTGAATCCACAAGCATTCTCCCAGGGCCTCTCTGAAAACTGTGGTGGACCACTTGGACTTGGTGCCACAGTAGAGGTCCCGAACACAAGGGGCCACCTTGCGTCATTTTCTGGAAAACATTGAGGCACAGCACAGTCTTGCCCAGCGCTGTGAGCGCTGCTTCCCAGGCCCGTTCTGGTCCATTCTTCGAGGCAGCAGCAAGATAAGGGGGTTAAAATAACCCCCTTTGGAAGCCGCCAGGCCTCTGAGACTTGAAGCAAGTTTAAAATAAACTGGGAGTTTCAGTTCCTTTATTTTTGAAACTGAGATGCCTTGTAGAACTGTTTGGAAGATTAAATGAGATAAGATATTGAAAGGATACAGCACATCCCCGGGACCCATTTGCTGCCTGTTACAGCTTAGTGCCTTCCCCTTCAAGGACTTGAACCTGCTTTCCTTCTCTGCTAGCTGGGTCAGAATTTCAGCTGCCATTGTCATGTTTTTGAGGTTTATGGTATACAGTAGGATTTTTTGATGGAAAATACTGTTTTAAAGATTTCAGAATCATGTTAGTATAATATTTAGTTGTTTCTTAAATTTGAAAATTCACTTGAATTTTCAGTTGGTTACCCTCAACACAATTTGATTTTACATTGTATATGTTCCTTTTCTTTTTACAGTTGTGGGATATGACCCCAGTGGTATCATGATGACACCCCCAGGCATCAGAAAGAGTATTTACTCAAGAAGTGATTGTTCTAATCCAAACCGTTACCGGGGCTGTAAGGCAGACACGTGAGAAGAGAAACTAAGGAAACTAGCTGACTTTGCATATTACCTGCGCACACAGGGGTGAGCTAGTGAATGAACACTTGGAAGGGACCCTTTCGACTTGTTCATACAATATAAGAGAAGATATTTTTTTAACAAATGGTTTATACAGTCTGGCTTGCTGCATTGTTTTGAGTATACTGAAAACTGTGTGGGGTGTTTAATTATTGTATTTTTCAACTCTTCATTTTAGCTATTTCTTTGTGTGTCAGAGAAATGAGGGAAGTGTCTGTTCAGGGTATTTTTGGTCATCATAAAGCAGCTTCCATATTTTCTTCATCTGGGCGCGGATCACGTGGTCAGCATCTTCCTCTCCGCTGCGTCTCTGTGTCTCTGTCCCCTCCCCTCCGCCTGCTGCTCACAGAGTGGTGTTCACGCTGTGTTCACGGCGGTGCTGCTTTCACAGGAGCCCTCTTCCAGGGAGGCCCGAACGTCCACGTGGACTGACCAGCCGCCTTCTTGAATCACCTGAAGAATGACCTGTAACGGCTAGTTTACCGACATTCTTACCGAGTAGAAATGACCTGGTGTTCCTGCCTCAGTTTTCTGTCCTTCGCTACGAGGAAGCCGCTCCCGCCACTGCCCTCAGGGAAGAGGTCACTGTAACTCAGAGCTCCTGTCAGCGGTGCCTGGATCGTTTCTAATTCACTTGGAGCCTTCTGAGCCTTTCATGGTTTAGTTTTATTGACACACTGCTCCCTCATTCATATAAAAAGCAAACAAAACCCTATGTCTTTCCAAAAAAAGTGTGTTCAAGCTGTGTTTTTCTGTGTGACATCACCTCTGAACTTGACCGTGTTCATTACTGTGAGACTGAACCCTGCTCGATTCCTCACCATTGTATTTTCTTCCCCTTTAAAAACTAGAACACTTTGCACACTTTTGTACTAAAACTGTTTGGTCTGAGACATAAAAGGTACTGAGTCCTACAGCTCGTGTGTTCCTGTTGTGAGTGTGAAAAGGGATTTAGAAAATCAAGCTGAACTCTTATTTTAAGGGAATGCTATCAAATTTGATAAAGTGAAATATTCTCTGTGTAGTGACTCAACTCAGGATATTCAAGTCCTTTTTAAAATCTTATGTTCACCTATAAAAATAGAATTTAAATAAGTGGGCAAGCAGGTGCTGAGGGCCCACCCCATTCTTAGCACATTGCATGGTACCACCTCAGTCAGCCCTCATCTGTTGGGCTTTTTGGGGATCGCTGAGTCTCTTGGGAATTACCAGGTTAAATAATACCTGGTAATTATTACAGACCAGTTACTTGCCCATCCTATCAAGCCCTACCTCCACAGTCTCTTCTTTACTTCTAATTTGACAGTATTTTGGTGGTAGTATTTTAAATCCTCCCTATTTTTTTCTCTTTTTCTGGAAAGCAATTTTTTCCCTTGTGGTCATTAATTTTCTTTCTAACCAAAGAAGTGCTACCAGCCATACTTGGGTACCACCCCTAACACAGACCTAGCATGCTTCGCAGGGAAGCAGCTTCCTAGATATGATTTGCTGCTGCAGCAATCAGTGGCAAGACCAGGGGTGCTCCCCACTGAGCCACAGTGCATGGCAGTCACCACCTGGGACATCACATCACACCAGTCACGTGCCCACATTCTAAGGTCTCATGCATGCGCCTGAGTGCACAGGAGTGATTACCAGTTGTCCCTTCCACTGGCCCCTTCCATGCTACCCTTGCTTGCCATCCAGCCCTTAATGTTAATCTGAGTCTTTTCTGCATGATTGCTCTGTGAGAGAGCTTTAAAAAGGGAATTAAATTTCAAATATTCAGATACCTATTTTGTAATTTATTACCAGAACCTGCAGCCATTACTAAGTTGCACATAATGGAGACTCTGGACAATAGGAATGGGTCACTCTCTCTTCCCTTTCTGGACTTTGAAAATGCCTCTGCGAGAGGGAGGCAACATGTTAGAGAGGCAGTAGATCAGGCACCCAGCAAGCCTGGTGTGGACCTGCGTTAGATCCACATGAGCTCATACCCCTTTTGGGAAGCTGACTTTCCCTGCGGGATCACATATTTGCACCACGGTGGCTGCCTGTGACCCTGCACTTCACTATACTTACCTCCCTCCCAGCATGGCTGTACCCAGCCCACAGAGCCACCCAGAGATTGAAACCACTTGACACTTTGTTGGTGAGGAGAGTCACAGTCACAAACCACAGGTAGATCAAGGTACCCATAGCTCTGCCCTTTTCTTTCTCTTCATGTGAATAGGTGCTTGAATTTGGTGAACAGTGCTTAGCAAACCAATTGTGTGTGTTTGTAATTCTGTGAATTCTTGAGTTTTATGTTGAATCTCGATCGTTTTTGTAACTCAGAGATATTTGTGCTGTGTTGAGTGTCTCCCAAGCATCCTGTGGAAATGGAGCAGAGGGCGCTGGCATCAGCCTCGCCTCTCCTCCTGTCTGGGTCAGCTGTCATAGTTCGTGTCTCACCCTGCGGATTTGCACTTACATGCTTGTTTGCTCTGTTACTCCGTCATGCAGCAGCTCCGGCAGCACTGCCGCGTGCGGAGCTGCTCGCTCTTTGGTGGGATGAAACCAATCGTGCTCTCGGTTTCTCCAAAGAAATGGTGTTACTGGAACCTTGAACTGCCTGGGTATGTCTCCACAGTAGCAAACGGTTTTACATTAAGTCCTTAGAGTTCTGTGTCTTTCATATGAGGTCGATCAACCACAATGCATTTCTCACTCGATTGTTTGAATTGTTCAAAGAATCATAAAATCGCAAAACTGGAAGGGCTCTTCAGAGATCTAGTGTTCTGAGCACAAAACACTATAGTTCTACCAGGCAGTTAGAATAGCTGAGGTGTAAACAAGAGAATCTAAAAGAAGAATTTCAAGGAACAGTTGTTTTTGAACATTACCAGGTAATGGCACACGTGGGAGGAGGAGTGATTCCTTGTGCCCTGAGACAGCGCTCAGGAACAGGTTTGTTCCTCAACGTAGCAAACCTGACGCTTCTTTTCCCACAGTCCTGTGGTCGTGAGTGGGTGGGTACTATGTAAGAGGCAAGCATTGCAGGTCTTCATCAGGGTAAACTCTTCCCTACGCTCTTCCCCACAGAACACCTGTGGCAACATTTAATTGGAAGTTCAGGAGCCTGAAAATGCCCTCACCCCGTTTGTCTGAGGGCTCATTGCCACTTGGCTCGAGGGAGTCACTGGGCCCACAGTCTTTGCCCTTTCTATGGAGCATCACCTTCTCATGTATTGACATTCATTTTTTAAAAACGTAATTTAGCCCTGGCCGGTTTGGCTCAGCAGTTGGAGCGTCGGCCTGCAGACCAGAGAGTCCTGGGTTTGGTTCCTTCTAGGGACACGTACGCAAAAAAAGCATAATTTCTTTTTGCTTAACATTAATCTATTTTTAAAGCCTGGATTTTGACTTTTAAGCAAAGAGATAGCGCTAAACTATGTATCAAAGTTACTGGATATAAATATTCATTAAATAAGACTCTTGGTTTTGCCATTTCATAAAGTTTAATTTTATGGAAAGACCTTGTTCACTAAGATTTATATTTTAAAGTGACAGCAAGCATTTTGCTAAAACATCCTTTTTTGTTGTTAATCCTCATTGAAGAAATTTTTCCATTGATTTTTAGATAGAGTAGAAGGGAGGGGTCAGAGAGAGAAAGAAACATCTATGTGAGAAAGACGTAGCGATTGATTGCCTCCCGCACGACCTCAACTGGGCCCAGGGAATCGAACCCATGACCTTCCATGAGCTGATGCTCTACACACTGAGCCAAACCGGCCAGGGAGCCAAAACATTCTTAATTTTTCTCTCCTTAAAAATAATACTAAGTTAAATTTTTCCTGATGTGGAAGCATGGATATCTAGCAACTTGACTGGAAAACACAGAGATTAATTTCCTTTTTAACACTAGTTAACTGGATAATCCTCGAGATTCTAGTCCATTTCAGCTAACCATTTGCTGAGTGCTCACGCATGCCAAGCCTGGAGCTAGGCCTGGGGTGACAAGGTCCATTTCCAGACCTGGGCAGAGGCCACACAGGTGCAGATGGATCATTTCAGTACAGTGTGGTAACTTCAGTGATAGAGGTGCGCATGGGGTCCCTGCCAGGAGCCGCACAGGGTGCCCTTACCCAAGTGGGGGGGTCAGAGGGACTTGGCTGAGGAAAGGACATCTAAGCTGAGAGCTGAAGCGTGAGTTGAGTACGGAAATGACTTTTCAGGCTGCAGAAACAGTATAAACAAAGGCCCAAGTCTGGCAAAGTCCTGGTGCGTGGGAGCCACAGGTGGTTTGGCGTTGCCAGAGCATGCCAAGCACGTGGCTGGCGCAGTCCTGGAGCCTGACTCAGGCGCGATGCTCATGGCTGCGGAGGGAGGCAGCGCAGTTGGCCATGAAGGGTTTTTACTTTGCATCAGTCTTAGAGTCAAGATTATCCAGACTAGTTATCAGTTTCCTTTTCTTTGGAAATGCCTACAATTGCTATCATAAAATGACCCCTGATAACTAATTTTTGAACTTCTGGGTGCATAGCCCTCACCGGAGCTGTTGAGGTGGGTGGAGCTGGAGACCACACGTGCATGGACTTGGCCGGGAGGAACTTATGTACGAATTGCATAGGAAAGGCCTTGACCTGTGGCAGGAGGAGACTGTTTTAACAACTGGTGTCACACTCACACGCAGAGCCAAGCCTTTGGTACATAGCAGGCAGCTGGTCGCTTCCACACAGTGTGCTAGATGTGGCAAGTCCTCAGAGTGGAAGGGAACATTGTTCTCAGCTCAGTGACAGTGAAAGGGCGCCAGCAGCCACTGCCTCAGGGGCCTGGCTCTGACAAGGTGGGGCGCGCCCAGCCTCGCGCAGGTCTTAGCGCTCCATCCATTCGCCTTCTCTCAGTCCTTACGTCCCCTGTCCGTCACTGAATTCCGGAACAACCAAGTACTATATCATTACCAACTGAGGGCTTTTAATTTGTAATTCTGTCTTTCAACATTATCTGTCCCACTGAGAAGCCTGTTTAGGCCTAAGATACCAAAGAAATGTCTAAAAATGAGTTCTGTCCAAAATTGGAATGGGATCCTTCCTTCATGCTTCCTCTGCCAGGGACGGAGACGGTAAACGGCGCATAGTCAGTGATGTGGGAAGGAGATTAAAGCCTGAGTAAGGGTTGAATTCAATGACTGTTCTAGGATCCCTTCCAACCCCACGATGCTATGATTCTACGAATGTTGCTTATTACTGAACTGGCCTAAACCATTATCAGATAAATGGGAGCATATCCTAACCTCCTTATCTTCTGTCACATCAAGAAAATTGCTTTCTGCATTTTTCTATCTTGAGCCTAGGAGATTTGAAAAAGATAATGAAGGTGGAAGTTGATTAAGGTACCATCTCATTAAAAACAGATTCCTTGCCAGGCTGGTGTGGCTCAGTGGTTGAGCATCGAACCATGCACCAACAGGTCGCCAGTTCGATTCCCAATCAGGGCACATGCCCAGGTTGTGGGCCCAATCCCTAGTGGGGGACATGCAGGAGGCAGCCAGTCAATGTTCTCTCTCATCAATATTTGTATCTCTCTCCCTTCTCTCTCTCAAATCAATAATAAATAAATAAAGAAAATCCCTTCAAATGTTCACCATTGTGAGCCAAAAGTGGACCTGACTTTCTTGGGAGAGAAATTGCCAGGGAATTGTAGGCTAGTTCAAAAGGTTAGATTTAGAATCTGACCTTGATATTGTTGATTCTTCCTTCTTCCCCTTTTTCCCCCTTGGTTCTCTGGGAAGGATGAGAGGGAGAACTATAACACAAAAAGGGGACATGGTTTGACAAAAGCTTATCACTTAATATACACTTTTTTCATTCAGATGAATGACAACCTGATGTCAGCAGCACACACCAATATGAAGTATGGGCCAAAGTACTCGGGTCACTGGGAACAATTGTACTCACATCTATTTGTGTTTTATGCCATTTGCCTTGCTTTTTAAATGACTTTTTTTTTCAATGTACTGTCATTTTTAAAAAGAAAATTTGTGAAAAGTACAGACTTATTAACTGGGCAGCAGGGGAGGTGCTAGCCCTGTTGTACTTGTCGATCACTGTGGCCTTGACCAGGGACGTGGACACTGTTGTGCACACTCAGCAGTCTGCAGCCACACCAGAGCCTGGCTGCAGTGGGCATGCTCCATTAGGGTGTTTTTTCTTTCTTTCTGAAGTGAGATTCTCCAAGGGGTCAGGCTGAAAGTGTAATAAGCCTGAAGTGAGAGCAGATTTCTTGAATGTGGTCTCTGTCACCAATCCCACCAACCAAACCAAGCAGTCACGGCACTGACTTCCTGAATGTGATCAAGTGGGACTGAGCAAGTGTCCCTACAGTGTTAAGATGTCTGCATCCAGTTCTACATTCAAATGCTGCTGGGAATGTTTCTAAACTGCTCGCTTTCCCACTGCTTCCCTCCAACTGAACTGTACGTGTAGCCGTTACTGACGTTCACAGCCAATGCAAAGGCCCCCCGTGGTTTAAAATAAACATCTGTGGAAACCATTCTGCAACTGTGGTCCCGTCATCGTTGTTGTCCAGCTATAACACATGGCCACATACACCCCAGCAACCCTGCTTTGGTGGTATCTGGGTAGGGTAGGTCTCCAGACCACTCCTGCACAGCTGTCAGGACCCTAAGGGGAGCAAAGTCTGGAGGTAAAGGGGAGCCACATTCACCCCACTAAGCACAGAAAATGGGCTATAGCATGTGGTTTTTCATTTTCTCTGCTTATCTGTAGTTAATGAACTTTCCAAGTGAGGACAAAGAGTAAGTACAGCCAGGGAAAGCCTCTGGAAACTCACGAGGCCTGTTCTCTGGGTCAGATCGTTGGGAGGAAATCGGTGGTCGCGCAGTGTGGAACAGCCGGTGAAGGGTGGCTGGGGCACTGCACGCCAAGGCCCGTGCCCCTGGTGGCGCCCCTCCCTCAGCCCACCTGGACCCGAAGCCTCCCCCATGCCCAGCACCCCAGAGGCCCCTGTTTTCTTCCTTTGGAAAAGAGATGCAGTCAAATGGAGTCCATGCTTGCTGCCTTTGGGGAGGTGCACCCAGAAAATCCCCTTCCTTGGGCACCTTGGATCTGACCACCCCGAGCACCGCTGAGGAACTGTTCCTGTGACTGGCTGAGTGGTGCCCACCTGGGTTTTCCGCCACAATAGGTGAGGAATTAGGTGTATGACCCCTTGAGCACCAAGAATATACATAAATATATTCTAAAGCTATTCATTGCTTTGTTACAGCTTTCCCTGAATTCACTAGGAAGTAAAATGATGTAGTTTAGAGGTTTTAATCCAACTGATGCACTAGAATGCCAGGTACATTATTGAAGCCACTTTTAACCTTAAGCACATGTAAAACGAGGCCTCGCATCATTTGTTTATGTTAAATAGGCACTGTCCCTTGTGGGCGCTTTGGCGGTACAGAGCCCTCTGCGGGTGCACAGAGATGCACAGCATCCGTCCTTCCTCCTCCCCTTAGACTGACAATGTGGGTTCATTTTATATGCAGAATCCTAAAGAAAACCACATTCTCAGCGAGGTGAGAGGTTTACACAAGATAAGAAATTGCTGTGGAAGATGAGGGTTAGCTTGTTCCCAGCCATAGTTATGTTTATTTTAAAATAAAAGTTTCCCTTGTGGATTCCTCATTGTGACAGCATCTGCAGGGGGAGTGGAAGTGAGGTGCCTTATCCCTGCCCCTCGCCTTCCTGTGTTCTGAGGTGGCTCCGCCTGCACGCAGGGCTGGCCTGGCCTGGCCTATGTAAACCTCGGAGCCAGCTCTTCCAGGATTTCAGTTCGTTTCTCCTCTTCAGCTGGCGAAGGCGTTCTAGCAAGAGGCAAGTGTGTGGAGACTGATTTCTGATCTAAAAGTGCGAGGGGAGCCTGGCCCATGTGGCGTCTACCCAGGCACCAAGAGGTTACTGGTTTGGTTCCCGGTCAGGGCACATGCCCAGGCTGGGGGCCCCATCCCCATTGAGGGGTGTGCAGGAGGCGGCCAATCGATGTTCTCTCTCATCAATGTCTCTCTCTCTCTCTCTCTCTCTCTCTCTCTCTCTCTCACACACACACACACACACACACACACACACACACATCAATAAAGGAAAAAAAAAATTTAAGTGAGGGGAAAAAAACCAAAGACGTGGGAACTGCAGTGGTCTGGCCTGGCCTCCATCTGCCTGCTGGGGCCCAGCTCAGCCGTCTCTCTGACACCTGCCAGGGAGGGCCACACGGGCGCTGTCCCTGCCCTCAGGGTCCCCAGGGTGTCCTGACTGTGCCAGGGAAGGCGGAGGGGTGGAGGACAGGAGCTCTGCAGGAGGCTGAGGGGAGGGTTTGCAGGCCTGTGTCCTAGCTGGGAGGGCTTGGGGCCGGGGGTGTGGTCCGGCGGGCTGTGGCCAGGGCTGGGGAAGGAGTGGGAGAAGGCAGAGCAGCCTCTTCGATGCAAAGTCACTAGAGCTTCTACAGTGGGAAAGAGAACCAGTCTCTGCTGCCATCCCTTTCGGATCCTGCCCAGATGGAGACCAAACCCTGAACAGAAACATGAGGTGGGGTCACAGTGTTGGCTTCCTATTGCTGTTCTGGACAGCCCCTTCCGCTGGGAACCTACCCAGGCCAGGAATTCGATGGCAGGGATCGCAGCCTGAGGACTTCTGTCCTCAAGACACCTCCTGAGTTCAGAAAGATAGATGGAAAGAAGTGGGGTTGGGGTCAGCGTCAGGTGAAGCGCTTCACGAAGCCTGGGCATAAGCCCGCCCCCCAAGTTTCCCAGGAAGGATTGTCATCTCCAGAGGCCCCCACCTATGGTTTTAGGGAAAGGGTAGCAGCTGCCTTCACACAAGGGAGGAGTCACCCTGAAAGGACAGCCACGGCTGCACGGTGGCAGCAGGGGTGAGATAGCAGTCTCAACTTCTTTTTAATACCAAGATAATAAAAAGGAATGGGGTCATACACTGCTCTCTTTCTACTTCAAAACAGCATTTATCCAATCTGTTCAGATTCCAGAGATTCTTGTTACAAAGCCTCTGGGGTCTGGGTGGAAAGTGCTCCTCACCAGATTCTGAGTGCAGGTCTCATGTCCCCCAAGCTCCAGGTCACAGGCAACCAAACCAGCCCACCTCCTGAGAACAAGTCACCTGCAGAGCCCCCTTGTCTCCCCACCTTCTATCCGAAGAAACGGGCTCTTTCCAGTGAGGCCGAGTCCCGTGCTGAGACTCCCACCTCCTAGGTGAGCATCTCTCTCTTTGAGGGCTGGCTGGTGGTTTCTGGACTGCTGTGATGTTTTCTTCCTTTCAGGGAGAAGGAGAGTAGGAAGGGAAAGAACTTCAGCTCCTCGGTCAAACTCTGCCTGTGCTCCCTCTGCACGCCTTGCTCAGGCTATGTAAAAGTTCCTCACCTAGTGTCCCCTCCAGGCCCAGGGCCCACCCCCCTCAGCATGCCCCTTATCGCCACACCCAGACCTCGGGGAACACAGTGTCTCTACAGTGATCACATTGAAAAATGAAATCATTCTTTCCTGAAGCCAAAGAAAGGAAAAAAGAACAGAGAAAACAATATTTGAGAGCAGATTGGGGGATTTTAAAGACAGAAAGAATCATCTAAGGCTCTCATTTTTAAGATAGAAATAAATTTTCCGTTTTACAGAAGGTATAATTGTTTATTGTGGAAATATAGGAAACACTGGTGAACAAAAAGAAAACATTTGGACTTCCCGCCAAGATGGCGGCGTAGGTGCCCCCTGTGCTGGCCGCCTCCCGTGACCACATCAGAATTACAGTTAAACGACACCAGAAGACTTGTGACTAAGGATGTGAAGAGGAAGCCGTGGAGACGTGGGGGGGAGGGGCAGAGGTGTGGAACAGGCTGGCCTCATACCCGCGCGTGGTGGTTGGGAATCGGGAGGACGCTCCTGGTGTTTGTGGTTCGAGGCACTCTGAGCAGCAATGTCTCCTGTGACACCCTCTACAAGGCGGTGTGGGAAGTCCCACACGGGGACCAATGCAAGTGCAGATCAGCCTGACGAACTATGACCCTCAGAAGGACAAATGCTTAAATCCACTCCAGGCCCCAAGTTCTCAGTACACGTTCTGGGGGACCAGCAACACGTGACGAGGCAAAGGCCGTGGACATCCCTAACATGGACATCCAGGCAATGAAGAAACAACAAAAGTAAACTGGTCAAGAAACTGGCCAAGAAGTATGATGCCTTTTTGGCTTCAGAGTCTCTGATCAAGCAGATCCCACAAATCCTAGGCCCAGGCCTGAATAAGGCTGGCAAGTTCCCCTCCTTGCTGACCTACATAAGGACATGGTGGTCAAAGTGGACGAAGTGAAATCCACGATCCAGTTCCACGTGAAGAGGGTGTGTGTCTGGCAGTGGCCTTTGGCCATGTGAAGATGACAGATGACAAGCTGTGTACAGCGTCCATGCCACTGTCGATTTCCTCGTGTCAGTACTCAAAAAGAACTGGCAGAACGATGGGCTTTATACATCAAGAGCATCATGGGCAAGCCCCAGAGCCTGTACTAAGGCACAGCTTAATAAACTATATTTCTACCATTTAAAAATAAAAGGATCAGGAGTGATATCTCAACTGCAGAGGTCCCCCTTAAGGATCGAGGGGTCCCAGCCCTACACCAGGCTCCCCAGCCTGGAGTACCAGTGCCAGGAAAAGGAGACCCCACAACACCTGGCTGTGAAAACCAGAGGAAATTTCAGCTGAGTGAAGGCTTCTGCAGTCCCAGGCACCCTCTTAAAAGGCACATACATAGACTTACTCACTGATGGACTCACTCACACTGAGCTCCAGTGTTCTGGCACTAGCTCGAAAAGCTCCAGAGACATACAGGGAGGAACTAAATTGTCTTGCCTCAGAGTGAGGGCTCAATGGGCAGCTCTTTCCCAGACAGAAGTGCAGGCAGGTGCCATTGTTCTTTTTCTAAGCCCTGCACCCACCTCGCCTGCAGGCACAGGCCGGTGCCATATCTGAGTCTCCATCAAATTGGCAAGCACCCTTCACCCAACCCTGGTTATTACTCAAGATCCCTGCCCCACCCAACTCATAGGCTCAGACCTCTTTCAGTGGCTCATCCTCACAAGTGGCTAGCCACCACCATTCTGTGGATTTCCCTAAAATCTCTGGAAGGTTCACAAACCCCCAAAACCAAGTGACTGGCCTAGGTGTGCCATTTACCCTTTGCTAAGTGGCCCCAAACCTGGTACTAGTGGTAGCTGTGTTTTGGTTCAAAGCATAGCCTCTCCCAGGTACCTACAAGCCCAGCACAAGCAGCTGCCAACAGCATATCACTTTGTAGCTCCTACCAGGTGGCCCTGGGTGGGGCACAGGCAGCAGCTGACCTGGGCCTACACCAGAGAACTTCCCAAGAGGCCTCAGAACCAACATAGTTGGTGGCCAGTTTTAGACCACACCAGCACACCACCCAAATAGCTCCACAAATGACATACCCAAAAGGTGAAATAAGCAAATTCCACTCAGTTGGGCCAGCCCCCATACAACAATTTGTTCTCTATAGTCACAGCCACTCCTCATAGCCAGTCAGCCTGAGGGTCAATCCCACCCACTGATGTGCCAATAGCAATCAAAGTTCAACTGTCACAGGAGGGCACACACAAGGGACACCCCCTGGAGCACTGGGCTCAAGTAAACAGGGACACTGTGCTACTGGGCCCCACAGGACACTCACTACACATAAGGCCACATGGCCATGATTGGGAGATTTGGTCGACCTCCCTAAAATCTAGAAACAAACACAGGGAGGCAGCCAAAATGAGGAGACAAAGAAACATATCTAAAATGAAAAAATGGGACACTACTTCAGAAAAACAACTAAACAACTAAACAAAATGGAGGCAAGCATCTACCAGATATAGAGTTGAAAACACTGGTTATAAGAATGTTCAATGAACTTAGGGGAAGAATAGATGAACTCACTGAAAATGTATACAAAGAGATAGAAACCAGAAAAAAAGAACCAGTCAAAAATGAAGACTATAATAACCAAAATGAAGACTACACTGGGAGGAATCAAGAGCAGATTAGATTAAACAGGGGCACTGAATCAGTGATTTGGAAGGCAAGGTAGCAGAAAACATCCAGCTGGAACAGCAAAAAGAAAAAAATTTAAAAACATGAGGCTAGTTTAAGAGACTTCTAGGACAACATCAAGCATACCAACATTCACATCATAGGGATACCAGAAGGAGAAGAGAGCGTGCAAGAGATTGAAAACCTATTTGAAGAAATAAAGACTGAAAACTTACCTAATCTGGCAAAGGAAATAGACATACAAGTCCAGAAAGCACAGAGAGTCCCAAATAAGATGAACTCTAACAGGCCCACACCAAGACATATTATAATTCAAATGCCAAAGGTTAAAGACAAAGAGAAAATCTTAAACGCAGCAAGAGAAAAGATGCTTCTACAAGATTATCATTACAAGAAGAAAACTGAAAACCTTACAAACACATGGAGGCTAAATAACATGATGCTAACAATAAATGTATTAACAACAAGATCAAGAAAAAATAAAATAAAAAGATACCTACCTTGAGACAAATGATAATGAAAACACAATAACACAAAAATCTATGGGACAACACAGTTCTAAGAGGAAAATTCATAGCAGTTTAGGACTACCTCACGAAACAAGAAAAATTTTAAATGTAAAATCTAAATTTACACCTAAATAAAGTAATTAAGAACATTAAAGAAAGCCCAAAGTGGGCAGAATTAAGGAAATAATAAAGAGCAGATGAAAATAAACAAAAAAGGAGTTCAAAAAAATACAAAAGATCAGTGAAACCAGGAGGTGTTTCTTTGAAAAGATAAACAAAATTGATAAACCTTTAACCATACTCATCAAGAAAAAAGAGAAAAGACCCAAACAAATAAAATCAAAATGCAAAATGGAGAAGTGAAACTGACAGCACAGAAATACAAAAGATTATAAGAAAATACTAAAAATAAGTATGTGCCAACAGATTGGATAATCTGGAAGAAATAGATAAATTCCTGGAAACATACAATATTCCAAGGCAGATCCAAGAAGAAACAGACAATCTGAACAGAACAGTTACTACTAATGAAATCAAACCAATAATCAAAAAACTCCCAACAAACAAAAGTCTTAGAGTAGATGGGTTCACAGGTGAATTTTACCAAATATTCAAAGAATGATTAACATCTATTCTCAAACTATTTTAAAAAGTTGAAGAGGAGATATATAATGTTGCCGGAAGATGGCGACAGTCAGGACCTGAGGGAGGGTGAGTGTATAAGAGAGTGAACTAGTGTGTGAGAGAGTGCGAGTGCACGTGAAGGTGGATGACCAAACCCGAGCAGTGCAGAAACACGGAGCAGAAAGTTCCTGTGCTGTGGACAGAGCAGCCAGCTACCATGGTAAGCGGCCCTTCAGGGGGACTCCCTGCACCATGAGGAGGTCCCACCATTTTGGAAGACCCCGGGTCTTCCCTGGGAGGAGGCAGTGGGAGCAGCTAGGGCCCAGCAACCTGAGCCCACCAGCGCACCTGGCACCATTGGACCAGTGGACACTCTGTCAACACAGACCAGTGCACAGTAGTGGAGCTCCAAGGTGCTGGTTGTGGAAGCCACAGACAACCCAGAGCCCAGCACCATCCCCCATAGTAGCAGCCCCATCAGGGTCAAGATATACCCCAGCAACAGAGACTGGGGAGCAGATATCCATCCCCAGGCAACAGAAGCACAGACCAGCAGCTGAGACCCACCCCAAAAAACTACAGGAAAAGCTAAGCAGGAGTTGAGCCCCACAAAGCAGCAGCACTTTCCAGCTGCCAGTGGCGGGACCTGGGGCTCCACAAAGGCCTGTGCAACCCAGCAGGGACTGTGCTATCTAGTTACCCACAGGGCCTGCGGGTTGCTAAAGCACCAGAGAGGCCTATGCGACCCAGCAGGGACTGTGCTATCTAGTTACCTGCAGGACCTGTGGGGTGCTGAAGCACCAGAGAGGCCTGTGTGAGCCAGCAGGGACTGTGCCATCTAGTTTCCTGTGAGACCTGTGGGGTGCTGAAGCACCAGAGAGGCCTGTGAGACCCAGCAGCTCATAACAGAGGCATAGAGCCGGGTCTCCAAAGGGAGTCTGCGATCCAGTTACCCACAGGACCTGCAGGGTGCAGGGGCACCAGGAAGGCCTGTGCAACCCAGCTGTGCACAAGATAGGCTTAAAGAATGTGAAAATGGAGGTGGAGTGAATAGAAGCTATACAGATGATCTCCCAGGACCAAATGGGAATTACAACTAATATAAAGACAAATCCTTGGGAAAAAAGCAACACAAAAGCAGCAGGACAGGACCATATAACCAGGGACACTGGGAGGTTCTGCGGAGGCAGATGGGAGGCGGCGGACTGGGAGCCCACAGACAGCAGCAGTCTTAGCTGTGAGCAGCGCCCTTGGGGAATAAAGACCAAGCCCACTCCACAACACACAGAGCCTAGACAGAGTGCTAAAACAACCACAGCCACTCACCTGGGGGCTACAGCAGAGGAACGGCAGACTGGGCTGGAACTCTGTGGGGACACCTGGGATTTGGAGGGCACTCAGAGATTTTGCTGAGTTGCAGCCACAAAGGACGGTGGCCAGTGTTCTCCTTCCCCAAGCATTGGGGAAAAGCAGCAGCCTCCCCATCTTGGACATTCAGTCTTTTCCAGGTGAGGCAAAGAAATGCAAATTGAGGCTCATTAATAACCAGCATCTATCCCACCCCCTGGAAATCCTCTTATGCAGAACACCAGGGCTAAATTCCAAGGCACTGAGTAACTGAGACTACTAGCTAGCCACCAGGAAAAAGCTAGAGGATAACTGAACCTTTACTGGGCTTGCAAATCCACCCAGGAAAGTAAGACTTAACAGTGGTGTTTAACGTGGGCCCACTCAGGTCATCCAAACCCAGCAGAGAAAGCCACAAACAGCAGAACACCAACACCCACAGGGAAAATTTGGCAGGCTCCAAAACCCACTGACATAGCCAAAATGGTGAACAAAGAAACAAATCCCAAATGAAAGAACAAGAGAACTCTATCGAAGATGAAATCAATGAAATGAAGCTAATTAAATTATCAGAGGTAGAGTTCAGAGCCATGATCTCGAGAAAGCTCAACAGCATGAGTAAGGACATCAACACCATGAGTAAAGATATAGAAACAGTGAAAACCAACCAAGTGGAAATGAAGAATGACATAGCAGAAATTAAGAACACATTAAAAGGACTAACCAGCAGAGTAGAGTAAGCTGAAGACTGGATCAGTTAATTAGAAAACAGGGTAGAAAAAAATCAACCAATCAGAAAACCAAAAGGAGAAAGAATTTAAAAAACAAGAAGACAGCTTAAGAGAACTGTGGGACAACTGGGAACATAATTATATTCGTATCATAGGAGTCTCCGAAGAGAAAGTAAATGGGCAAGGGTTAGAGAATATATTTGAAGAAATAGTGATAGACTTTCCTAACTTGGTGAAGGAAGAATGCATTCAAGTTCAAGAAGCACAGAGAGCCCCAAGTAAGAAGAACCCAAACAGGCCCACACTAAAACACATAGTAATTAAAATGCCAAAAATGAAAAACAAAGAGAGGATCCTAAAGGCAGCAAGAGATAAGCAACAGGTTACCTACAAAGGAAACCCCATAAGACTCTCAGCTGACTTCTCAACAGAAACACTACAGGCCAGATGGGAGTGGCATGAAATAATCAAGGATCTGAATCCAAGACTACTCTATCCAGCAAGGCTATCATTCAAAATAGAAGGTCAAATAAAGAGCTTTCCAGACAAAAACAGGCTAAGGGAATATATTAACACAAACCAGCACTGCAAGATATGCTAAAAGGACTGCTGTAATTAGTAGAAGAAATAGAAAGAAAAATAGAACCACACTAAACAAAAATGGCAATAAATAAGTACATATCAATTGTTGCCTTAAATGTGAATGGTTTCAATGCTCTAATAAAAAGACACAGAGTAGCTGACTGGATAAGAAAGCATGACTCACATAGATGTTATTTACAAGAGACCTACCTCACAACAAAAGCCTCACATAGGTTGAAAGTGAAGGGATGGAAAAAAATCTTTCAAGCAAACAGAAAGGGAAAAAAAAGCTGGGGTAGGAATACTCATATCTAATAAAATAGATTTCAAAATGAAGGCCATAACTAGAGACAAAGAAGGCCACTACATAATATTGAAAGGATCTATCCAACAGGAAGATATAACCTTGGTAAACATATAAGCACCCAATATAGGAGCACCAACATATATTAAAAAACTTTTGGAGGACTTCAAAAGAGAAATCAACAGCAATACAATCATAGTAGGGCACTTGAATACCCCACTGACATTACTGGATAGATCTTCTAGACAAAAAAATTAACAAGGAAACATGAACTCTAAATGAAGTGCTAGATCAAATGAATTTAATAGATATCTACAGAGAATTACACCCCAAAACTGCAGAATTCACATTCTTCTCAAGTGCACATGGGACATTCTCAAAGACAGACCACATGTTAGGGCCCAAACTAAGTCTCTACAAGTTCAAGAAGATTGAAATCATATCAAGCATCTTCTCAGATCCCAATGGCATGCACCCAGAAATCAATTGCAACAAGAACATGCAAAGACATTTGAAAACATGGAGGCTAGTAGCATGTTATTGAACAATGAATGGGTTACTATGGAGATCAGGGAAGAAATTAAAAACTTCCTGGAAACCAATGAAAATGAACACACAACAACACAAAATTTGCAGTGAAAGCAGTTCTGACAGGCCTACCTCAAGAAGCAAGAAAAATTTCTAATAGATTATCTAACCTCACAACTTAAAGAACTAAAAAGCAAACAAGAAAACCCCAGAGCAAGTAGAAGGAAGAAAATGGTAAAGATCAGAGCAGAAATAAATGACATGGAGACCAAAAACACAATTCAAAGAATCAATGAAACAAAGAGCTGGTTCTTTGAAAAGAGAAACAAGATTGATAGACCCTTAGGTAGACTCACCAAGAAACAAAGAGAGAGAACCCAAATACACAAAATCAGAAATGAAAGAGGAGAAATAATAACTGACACTACAGAAATACAAAGGACAAATATTAACAAACATTATGAACAATTATATGGCAACAAGTTCGACAATCTAAGCGAAATGGACAAATTTCTAGAAACACATAGTCTCCCAAAACTGGACCAGGAAGAGATACAAAGCTTGAACAGACCAATAACAACAAAAGAAATTGAGGATGTAATCAAGACTCTCCCAGCAAACAAAAGCCCAGGCCCGGATGGCTTCATGGGGGAATTTTACCGAACATTCAAAGAAGGCTTGATACCTATTCTCCTCAAACTATTTTTAAAAATTTAAGAAGAATGAAGACTTCCAAACTCGTTTTATGAGGCCAGCATAATTCTAATTCCAAAACCAGAAAAAGACACTACAAAGAAAGAAAACTACAGACCAATATCCCTGGTGAACATAGATGCCAAAATCCTGAACAAAATACTAGCAAATCGAATCCAGCAATACATCAGAAAAATTATTCACCATGAGCAAGTGGGATTCATCTCAGGGATGCAAGGCTGGTACAATATTTGCAAATCAATAAATGTGATACACCACATAAACAAAATGAAAGATAAAAATCATATGATCATATCAATAGACGCTGAAAAAGCCTTCGACAAAATCCAGCATCCATTTCTGATAAAAACTCTCAGCAATCTGGGAATAGAGGAATCATATCTCGACATAATAAAAGCCATATATGAAAGACCTACAGCCAACATCATATTCAACGGGCAAAAATTAAAAGCATTTTTCTTCAGAACAGGAACAAAACAAGGATGCCCACTTTCACCACTCTTATTTAACATAGTACTGGAAGTCTTAGCTACAGCAATCAGACATGAAGTAAAAATAAAAGGGATCCAAGTTGGAAAGGAAGAATTGAAACTGTCTTTATTCGCAGATGACGTGATACTATACGTAGAAAACTCCAAAGACTCCATCAGAAATTTACTAGACTTAATAAGTGAATTTGGCAAAGTAGAAGGATACAAAATTAACATCAAGAAATTGACAGCATTCTTATACAACAATGACGAACTCACAGAAAGAGAAACTAAGAAAATAATCTCATTTAGCATTGTGGCAAAAAAATTAAGATACCTAGGAATAAACTTAACCAAAGAAATAAAGGACCTATTTGCAGAAAACTACAGGTCATTGAAAAAAGAAATAGAGGAAGATATTAAAAAGTGGAAGCACATACCTTGTTCATGGATTGGAAGAATTACCATCATTTAAATACCCAAAGCAATCTATAGATTCAATGCAATGCCCATGAAAATACCAATGGCATACTTCTCAGAACTAGAACAAATACTTCAAAAGTTCATATGGAACCAAAAAAGACCTCGAATAGCCACAGAAATCTTGAAAAAGAACAAAGTTGGAGGGATCACATTACCAGATTTCAGGTTATACTACAAAGCCACTATAATCAAAACAGCCTGGTACTGGCATAAGAACAGGCATATAGACCAGTGGAACAGAACAGAGAACCCAGAAATAGACCCAAGGCAATATACTCAATTAATATTTGACAAAGGTGGCAAGAGCATACAGTGGAGTAAAGACAGCCTCTTTAATAAATGGTGTTGGGAAAATTGGACAGTTGCATGCAAAAAACATGAAACTAGACCATCAACTTACACCATACACAAGAATAAACTCAAAATGAACAAAAGACTTAAATGTGACCTGAGAATCCATAAAAATTCTAGAAGAAAATGTAGGCAATAAAATTTCTGACATCATACGCAGCAGAATTTTCACTGATACATCACCTAAGGCAACCGAAACAAAGGAGAAAATGAACACATGAGACTACATCAAACTCCAAAGCTTCTGCACAGCAAAAGATACAATCATCAAAATGGAAAGGCAACCCACTCTATGGGAGAGCATAATTGCTAATGACATATCAGATAAGGGGTTAATTTCCAATATATAGAGAGTGCTCATACAACTCAACAAAAGGAAGACAGAACCCAATCAAAAAATGGGCAGAGGAACTAAATAGACACCTCACCAAACAGGACATACAAATGGCTAAGAGACATATGAAGACATGCTCAACATCACTAATCATCAGAGAGATGCAAATTAAAACAATTATGAGGTACTACCTCACACCTGTCAGAATGGCCACCATCAACAAATCATCAAACAACAAATGTTGCAAGGGTGTGGAGAAAAGGGGACTCTAGTATACTGCTGGTGGGAATGCAGACTGGTGCAGCCACTATGGAAAACAAT
Source organism: Molossus molossus (assembly GCF_014108415.1). Taxonomy (NCBI): domain Eukaryota; kingdom Metazoa; phylum Chordata; class Mammalia; order Chiroptera; family Molossidae; genus Molossus; species Molossus molossus. The sequence continues at coordinate 97,177,340 of NW_023425403.1, forward strand.
ATGGTGTTACCTCCAAAAATTAAAATTGAACTGCCATTTGACCCAGTGATCCCGCTTCTAGGAATATACCCTAAGAAGCCTGAAACACCAATCAGGAAGAATATATGTACCCCCATGTTCATAGCAGCACTATTTACAATAGCTAAGATCTGGAAACAGCCCAAATGCCCATCAGTAGATGAATGGATAACAAAGCAGTGGTACATATACATAATGGAGTACTATGCAGCTGTAAGAAAGAAAGATCTCTTATTCTTTGAGACGACATGGAGGGACCTGGAAAGTGTTATCCTAAGTGAAACAAGCCAAACAGAGAAAGACAAGTATCATATAATCTCACTTATTTGTGGAATATAATGAACATAATAGTCTGAGGAATGGGGTAGTCCCAGAGACATGGAAGTGGGGTGCACACTGACAATTCCCAGAACAGGGTGGTGGGGGAGAGATAAACCACAGAACTTATATACATGTATGCATGAACAATGGACATGGACAACAAAGCTGGGGACAGGGTGGGGGCGTGGGGGGAACCAGTGGGGGGAAAAGGAGAAACATCTGTAACAAAAATTAATTAATTGAAAAAAAAGGAAAAGGAATAATCCTTAAAAAAAAAAAAAAAAAAAGTTGAAAAGGAGAAAATGTTCATTTTACGAGACCAGCATTACCCTCATTCTGAAACCAGACATTACAAAAAAGAAAATTAGAGGCAATATCCCTGATGAAATATGCAAATAACTTCAACAAAATATCAGCAAACTGAATTCGTCAATACATTAAAAACATCAAGTGGGATTTATTTCTGGAATGCAAAGTTGGTAAATATTCACAAATCAATTAATGTGACCCACCAAATAAATAAAATAAAGAATAAAAATCTTATGATCATAGCCCAGCCAGTGTTGCTCAGTGGTTGAGCATCAACCCCCGCACCAAGAGGTTGTTGGTTTGATTCCCAGTCAGGGCACATGCCCAGGTTGTGGGTCATACCCTCAGTGGGGAATATGCAGTAGGTGGCCAATTAATGTTCTTTCTCATCAATGTTTCTATCTCCCTCTCCTCTCTCTTCCTCCTTCTCTAAATTCAATAAAAAAATTTTTTTTTAATCTTATGATCATATCAATAGATGCAGACAAAGCTTTTGACAAATCTGATATCCATTTATGCTAAAAACTCAGCAAAGTGCAAGTAGAAGTTACATAACTCAACATAATAGAAACCATATATGACAAACCTACAGCTAACATCATACTCACTGGGGAAGAGCTAAAAGTGTTTTACTTAAGGGCAGGAACAAGACAAGGATGTCCACTTCTACCACTTCTATTCGACATAATATTGGAAGTGCAAGCCACATAAATCAGACAAGAAAAAGAACTAAAAGGCATCCAAATTGGAAAGGAAGAAGTAAAACTGTCATTATTAGCAGATGACATAATACTATATAGAGAGAACCCTAAAGATTGCAGCAAAAAACTATTAGAGCCTGGCCAGACTGGCTTAGTTGGTTGAGAGTCATCCTGTGCATAGAAAAGTTGACAATTTGATGCCTGGTCAGGGTACATACCCAGGTTTTGGGTTTAATCCCTGGTTAGGAGACATGCTGAGGTAGCTGATTAATGTTTCTCTCTCACATTGATGTTCCTCTCTCTCTAAGCATGTCCTCAGGTGAGGATTAAAAACAAGAGAAAACTATTAGAACTGATAACTAAATTCAGTAAAGTAGCAGGATACAACATTAATATTCAGAAATCAGTTGCATTTTTATAAACCAATAACAAACTACCAGAAAAAGAAAGTAAGAAAACAATACAATTTGCTCTTGCATAAAAAGAAAAACTAGGAATAAACTTAACCAAGGAGTAAAAGACCTATACTCAATAAATTATAAGACATTGAAGAAAGAAATTGAAGAAGATATAAATAAATGAAAGCATATACTGTGTTCATGGATAGAAAGAATTAACATCATTAAAATGTTCATACTACCCAAAGCAATCTATAGATTCAATGCAATCCCTATCAAAACACCAATAGCATTTTTCACAGAACTAGAACAAATAATCATAAAATTTATATGGAACCACAAAATACCTTTTATAGTCAAAAGAATCTTGGTTGAGCATCATCCCACGCACTGAAGTGTTGCTAGGTCAGGGCTAGTGCCTGGGTTGGGGGCTCAATCCCCAGTTGGGGTGTGTGCAAAAGGTGGCAGATCAATGTTTTCCTCTCACATTGATGTTTCTCCCTCTCTCTCCCCCTCTCCCTTCCTCTCTTGTTCTAAAAAAGAAAAAAAAGCTAAAGGTATCACACCACCTGATATCAAACTATACTACAAGGCTGTAGTAATCAAAACAGCATGATACTAGCATAAAAACAGACACATAGATCAATGGAACAGAATAGAGTCCATAAATAAACCTACTCTTATATGGTCAATTAAAATAAGACAAAGGAGGGCAGAATGTGCAATATTGTAAAGAGAGTCTCTTCAATAAATGGTGTTGGGAAATCTGGACAGATACATGCAAAAAAATGAAACTAGACCACCTTCTTAGACCATCTACAAGAATAAACTCAAAATGGATTAAAGACTTAAATGTAAGACTTGAAACCATAAAACACCAAGAAGACATATATGTAGTAAAATCTCTGACATCACTCTTAGTAATATGTTTTTGGATATGTTTCCTCAGGTAAGGGAAACAAAAGAATAAATAAATGGGATTACATCAAACTAAAAAGTTTTTGCACAGCAAAAGAAGCCATCAATAAAACTAAAAGGCAACTTTCTGAATAGGAGAAGATGTTCACCAATGATATATCTGACAAGGGGTTAATATACAAAATGGATAAGTAACTCGTACAATTTACCAATTCAATTAAAAAATGGGCAGAAGAACTTAATAGACATTTTTTCAAAGAGAACATACAGATGGCCAATAGACATATGAAAAAATGCTCAATGTGACCAATCATCAGAGAAATGCAAATTAAAACCACAATGAGACATCACCTCACACCTGTCAGAATGACTATCATCAAGAAATCAACAAATGTTGGTGAAGATGTGGAGAAAAGGGAACCCTTGTGCCCTGTTGGTGAGATTGCAAATTGGTGTGGGTGCTATGGAAAACAGTATAGAGATTCTTCAAAAAATAAAAATAGCCCTGGCTGGGCAGTTAGAGCGTCGGTCTGCGGTCCAGAGAGACCCGGGTTCAGTTCCCGCTAAGGGCACATACCTCGGTTGCAGTTTGTCCCCAGCCCTGGTTGGTCGGACGAGTGGCAGCCACTCGATGTGTCCCTTTCACATCGATGTTCCTCTCTCTCTCTCTCTTCCTCTCTCTCCCTCCCACTCTGTCTGAATAAAAAATGGAAAAATGTCCTCGGGTGAGGATAAAAATAAATTAATTAAAATAAAAATAGAACTACCATATGACTCAGCAATCTCATTTCTGGGTATTAATTCAAAGAAATCCAAAACACTGATTCAAAAGATATATGCATCCCTATATCCATTACACTAGTATTTACAATAGCCAAGAAACAGAGGCAACATAAGTGTCCATCAACAGACTATTGGATAAAGAAGTGACACATATATACTCAGCCATAACAAAAGAATGAAATCTTACCATTTCTACAACATGAATGGACCTAGAGGGTATTAGGCTAAGTGAAAGAAGTCAGGCAGAGAAAGACAAATACCATAAGATTTTATTTATATGTGGAATCTGAAAACTAAAATAAACAAAAAACAAAAACAAAACAGAAAAAAAACTCAGATACAGAGAACAAACTGATGATTGACAAATGAGATGGGGTTTGGGGGGCTGGGTGAAAAAGGGGAAGGATTAAGAAGTACAAATTGGCAGTAACAAAATAGTCATAGGATGTAAATTACAGCGTGGGGAGAGGGAGACACTGTAGATGGATCTGTGGCTATCAAGACTGCCCGGCCGGGAACCTGAGCTGAACAGTCATCTTCAGAACGTCGGGCAAAGATGGAACAGAAATCTTTCCCTTGTGAATGCCACAGACCATCATGAAACCTTGATTAAAAGGAGCACAGACAGGTCGAAACCTCCTGAAGAAAAAAAGCGGATGCCTTAATGCTTCAATTTTGACAGATTCTAAAGCAGATCATAGAGACCAAAATGTTCATGGGTGAAGTGATGAGAGAAGCTGCCTTTTCACTTGCTGAGACCATGTTCACAGCAGGGGACTTCAGCACCACAGTTATCCAAAATCTAAATAAAGCCCAAGTGAAGATTCAAGCAAAGAAAGATAATGTAGCAGGTGTTACTTTGCTGGTGTTTGAACATTACCATGAAGGAACTGGCAGTTATGAACGGACTGGTTTAGCCAGAGGTGGGGAGCAGTCGGCTAAATTAAAGAGGAATTATGCCAAAGCAGTGGAACTACTGTGGAACTCGCCTCGCTACAGTCTTCCTTTGTTACTTTGGATGAAGATATTAAGATAACCAACAGGCGTGTAAATGCCATTGGACAGGTCATCATCCCCCGGAATGAACGTACACTTGTTTATATCATCACAGAGCTGGATGACTGAGAGCGAGAAGAGGTTAAACAAAATACAGGAGAAGAGAAAGATTCTCAAGGGAAAAATTGAGAAGGACTTGGAGAAACGGGGGCAGCTGGAGAGGTGGTGGAGCCTGCCAGTGTTCTGGCTGAAGAGAAGGATGAGGATCTTCTGCACGAACGACCCTCCTGCTCTGGGTCTTTCAGAAGAGCTAACACGGCACCATTTTCGTTCAGTGTATACATTTGGTTCATGCGGCTGCTTATTTTTTGGCCTAAGAGGTTCACTGGTTATAAAATTTCCCCAATGTCCATTTATCACAGACAAGGTTTAGAGAACCTGCCTAGGAACTTGTAGAATGTATTCTGCAGAAGCGTCATCCTACTCAATGTATATCTATCTGGTCACCGGTGATCAGCTTACCACGCATGTTAGAAATTTCCCCTTGGGAACCAGCAGTGGTCTCAGGCCAACACAATGAGCCACCTCCTGTAGGCGCCCCGGTCACGCCTGCCCACTCCCACACCTGCCCTGCTGCCTGCAGCCTCCTGTGTCCCGCGGTACTTCTCCCTCAGGCTTGAGGAGAGCCTTCACTCGTTCTACTTTACATGACAGGTCTCTGCTCTGTCTGTCATGGAGCAGTTCTGCCAATTTGAATGTGATCATGGTATAAACAGTAAAATGATTAAAATTAAAATAAATAAGGAACAGAATGGGGAATATAGTCAGCAATAGTGTGATAACTGTGCATGGTGCCAGGAAGGTACTAGAGTTATTGTGAAGGTCACTTTGAAAGTTATAGAAATATCTAACCACTATTCTGTACACCTGGAACTAATATAACAATGAATGTCAACTGTAATTGAAATTTTAAAAAATGTATAAAAGAAAGAGTCTGACATCTTCTGTGGTCCCACTCAGAGAGGACATGTCCACATGCTCGGGCCCCTGCCCAGCTCTCCCGCAGGCTTCTTTGTCCACATCTGGCGGTAGCTCTGTGACGTGAGGACAACAGAGAGCAAACTGGACTTTGCCCCAGATGTTGGAGCCAGGCAGCAGGCCTGCCAGCACGGATCTGTGCGCAGACAGGTTGACGTGGGCTGTCAGGGTGAGGTCCCTGCGAGTATGGAGGTTCGGGGCTCTCCATGGCCTCATGGCACTCGCCCCGGTCCCGCAGCGCCAGCCCAGCTCCACCAGGGCGGGAGCAGTCTCTCCCGGTGTGCTTTTCTGAGAACAACCCCTTTGCACTTACAAGAGACTGCAGAACATGCCAAGGTCTCCAGGGACACTACAGAGCACACACACATGTGCCTATTTCTGTGGGGTGTGGGTGCAGCAAAAATGACGTCATAAGACGGGTACTATTTTGGACCCTGGTATCTTCATTTGATGACGTAGCGCAGACAACTTCCTTCCCCACAGACATGTACAGACAGCAGTTCTCGGGTTTGAACAGCTTTCTTATGTAGATGTTCCATAACTTATTGACTTGTCTCCTATCACTAATGCTACTATGAGCAAGTTTGTTTTCCAAATCTGTTATTATTTCTTAGCATAAATTCCCAGGATAAATGTACAAATGTTAAGGCTTCTAGGAACCTGACTTTCGGAAAGGCGACAGCAGTGTATGACAGAGCCTGCCTCCCTCAACACTGTGGCCAGGCCCAGCTGGGATGGCCTCTCCTCTGTGCCTCAGTTTCCCTCTGTAAATGGGTGTGATAGTCATGCCCACCTCAGAGGGACTGTGAGGACACACGTGTTAGCATCCAGACCATGCGGGGGGTAGCCTTGGGTGCCTCCGTGTCCTGTGGGGCATTTGCTGTGTCTGCTGCTATTTGGTTCCCTTGCCTGGTGGGGGGAAAGAGCTGCAGGAGAGAGGGGGCGGGGAGGGGCAGATGGGAGAGAGCTCCACTCCCAGATGGTTCTCCTCTGGTTAGCAAGTGCCTCTGTGCACCATGACTTCCAGAGACCTGGGCAGTGCAGAGGTGGGCTGTCCCCAGGTCCCCGTGGCCTCCTGTTGATTCCCCTGGGCTCCAGCCCATCCCTGTGACTTGGGAATGCCAGTGGGCGGTAGCTGCCCTGCCACCAGGCCACCGCAGTCAGAGGGCACACAGCCTCGCCCCACCCCAGGCTGTGCACAGGGCAAACTGGAATCAAAAGCTCCTCTGAGGACCCGGCCTCTCCCTTTCTGTCCCAACGTGCCCCGTCCAGTGAAAATGAAGCAACACCTTGCTCCTCAGGACATGGGTTTTGGGTCATTCTTGAGGAGAATCATCCCTGTGGCTACTTGGATATTTTTAGATGAAACATAAGCGACATCGAAATTAAAGGCTACAGCCTCCCTGGGGTGTCGACCTCGCCAGGATGCACTAACAAGAAATGGATGCTTAGTGCTCTTGGGTCCGCTGGGGCAGGACCGCTGGCTGCCTCTGGACAGGGTGAAGGATGAACAAACTGAGGAGAAGGCGCCACTCAGCATGAGGCCAGAGACTGGCTGGCTGCCGACAGGGGACCAGCCCTGCCCGCCTGTCCCGGACCCCACAGGGCGCACAGATTTTGCTCTTGGTTTCACTTCCTCCCAAATTGGGTCTTTACCAAGAAGGTCACACTCAAACCCAGTGCGGTGGCCAGGCCCCCTCCAGAGGTGGCCCTGAGCACGAGAACAAAGGCACAGCAGAGGGACACTCCTGGACGTCCCTAGCCCTCCCTTCGTGGCAGTAAAGCCCTCGGCGCCCAGAGCTGCCCGGGGAAGCAGCTGGTGCGGCCTGTTCCCCGCGCCACCGAGGCACCTTGGGCCCTGCCTGAGAGGTGTCCGCTCAGATGTGAACCAACTCCTGCTTTGAGTGTAGGAAACACACTGACGTTGCATAAAGTACATATCAGTTGCAAATTTTCTCAGGGCAGTTTGACAGGCTCTGCAAAGAGCTCCAACTGGGCCGGCTCTGCTGAGCCTGGGCTTTGTCCCCGCGCCCCAGGGGAGCTGTGCGGAACGCTGGCCCTTTCGAACACTGGGCTCTGAGTCCCGAGAAGTAATCCCCCAGGATTTGGTCTGGAGGATCAGTGAGTAAAAGTGGGGTGTACCCAGGGTGCACAGGGGCAGAGGCAGAGGTGGGGAGGGTGCCCGCACAGCGCTTCCTCCAGAGGCGACAGCAGCAGCAAGAGGGGCGCTCCTGGGGCCTCACGAGCGAGCCCACCGGGCAACAGCAGGCAGAACTGCACAGCTGGGAGTTTCTTTTGTTAAATCCTCACCGGAGGATATTTTTCTATCTATCTATGGATAGAGTGGGAGGGAGGGAGAGAAACATCCACATGAGAGAGACCCACCGACAGGTTTCCTCCCTCAGGACCCCACCAGGGCCAGGACACACCTCAACTCATTGGTCCGAGGGCCGGCGCTCTAACCGCGGAGCGGCCCGGCCAGGGCGGAGTTACATACTTTTAAAAACAGCGCCAATACGCTGAGATGTGGGTTAGCAGCACACTGTCTGTTAAGAACAGGCCCTTTGGCTTCTTCAGAATTGAATGTGCACGCCCTTCAGATTAGCCCGGGAACTGAGTTGTTCCTGTGGCAGCTGCCTGGCCAGCCGGGTGCTGTCAGAGGAGAGAGGGTCACTTCTCACGTCCTGATTCAGCCAAGCTGTGCAGGGCAAGGATACCTCTGCCAGGCTTCTATTTGGTGGTCACCAGCTCTCACCATTTTCTTTGTGGGTCTGAGAAACGCCAAGAAGAGAGGTGGCAGCTTGGGGGCTTCCCCAGGAGCATGCTGATGGCCCACCGTGGTCTGGGCAGAGCGGGGTCCGCTGCTGATGGAGATTTCTCTGCTAGCCTGGTGCACTTGCAGTGGCCGCTGTAAATTCCCAAAGTCCAAATTAATGCATATCCCAGAATAAGCCTTCTTGGTAAAGAGCCCATGACACATTAATGAAATGCAGTCCAGACAAAAACACCATACTTTGTTTTGTGCATTGCCTATTGTCTCACTGAAGGTGGTCCTTTCTGATTGTGGATCACTGGTGTTTAACTTCGGAACCAGCACTCCTCCTGAGGAGACTGATCTGCAATAAACACAATGGAAATGTATAAACCAAAGTTTGTAATACCCTCTCATGCCTTTTCTCTGTCAAGCAGTGTATTCGTTTTCCTGTTGCTATTGCAACAAATTACATACTTAGTAACTAGAAACAACACAGACACATTTTCTGACTGTTCTGGAAGTCGGAGGTCTGGAATGGGTCTTACAAAATCAAGATGTTAGTGGAACTGTGCTCCTCACCTGTTCCAGCTTCTAGAGCCCGCTTGCATTCCTTGGTTTGTGTCTGCGCCACCCCCAACGACCACTGCGTCCATCATCATGTCACCTCTGACTCTGGCCCATCAGCTCCCTGTTATGACGGTGTCACCTTGGAATCTATTGGGTCTACCGGATAACCCAGGCTACTGTCCCCATCTCAGTACCCTTACCTTAACCACTTCTGCAGAGTCCCTTTTGTGTGTGAGGGTGACATATTCTCAGGTTCCAGGAATTGGGACATGGACATTGATGCAGGCGCAGTTCTGCCCACCGCAGTGGAGAAGACAGCTTGCAGAATTGTCTTCTTCCTGATTTCTTTGATTCGTATTATTTCTTAAACATTTTTAAAATTTATTGATTTATTTTAGAGAGAGAGGGAGAAAGAAAGAGAGAGAAACATCTATTTGTTATTCCACTTATTGGTTGATTCTTTTTTTATTATTGCTTAAAAAAATTTTTTTAGAGAGAGAGAGGAAGGGAGAGAAAGAGAGAAACATCTATGTCAGAGAGGAACATCAATTGGTTGCCTCCCATACATGCCCCGACTGGGGATCAAACTCTCAACCTGAATATGTGCCCTGACCGGGAATTGAACCCTCAACCCTTCACTCCAACCAACTGAACCACACCGGCCAGAGCCATTGGTTGATTCTTGCATATGCCCTTACCGGGGATCAAACCACAACCATGGTGTACCAGGATGACACTCTAAGTAACTGACCTACTGGGCCAGGGCCTTATTTACATCATTTCAACCCATCAGGAGAGAACAGGCTCCATTAGCTTCCCATTTAGCATCATGTTCTCTTGGAAATGCACCCACCACCCTGGCGCGAATGCCCCCACAGCAGCCCCTGCTCTGCAGAACCCTCCCTCTGCTATGTTTTGCCAGCTCTTAGATGGCACAGCTCTCGGGGAAGAAAGAGCCAGCAGTGGTGGCTGGGTCTTTAATACGGCTCTCTGCACAGTTCTGCCTTCCTTTTCACAGGGAATGTCCGAGCCACGTGTGGGCAATAGCCACCCAGCCTTGATAACAGGCTAGAAGAGGAGGGGTGGAGGTGCCCCTGAGGGCAGAGGGGCAGGATTTGGAGTGGCTTCCAAGAACTCTGGACTGTCAGAGAGAGCATTCGCCTCCCAGTCCATGCACTGCACAGAGCACACGTCCTCAGGAGCATGTGTCCCGGGGAAGAAGTGCCAGGCTTCCTCAGCTGCTCCTAGACCTGCCTGGACTCTGCCCCGGCTGGGACCCACTGCTCAATTTCAGGTTATTAAACAGAAGGCCCGTGGGCCGTGGGCCCGACTTTGTTTTTTCCTGTGAATGTGGACAGAATGGCCTCCTCAGGACAGCTTGGGCAGCACTGTGGGACCACTAACTTCCCACCAGGAGCAAAGTCATCTACTTACAACACAGCCCAAAAGTCAACTTGCCATGCTAGGATCATGTTCTTTTTCCAACACAGGGCTCAGGCCGGTCATGAGAATATATGTATCTGGAGAGGCACAGAGCAGTCCATGAGGTGGAGCTATCTGGTGCCATGGACCCTCCTCTAGGTGGCCCTGGGGGCAGCGGGGTGGCCTGTTTACCTGCACCCTTGGATGAGTGGCAAGTAGCTTCCTGAGCAGCAGCCTCCTCCCTGTTGGAGGATTTTCCCATCCACATGCTGCAACTAGCCCTGGGTTGCTATTGCTTACTATTGTTTCCTTCTCCGGCCTTCTGAGGTTTTCCCTTCCCCAGGATTGGAACAAAGATGCCTTCGATTCTAAGGCTTAGAACTTCATGTACTGAGAGGAAAAGATGACCACACCCCTGGGAGGGGCAGCGAACGGCAGACGGTCTGTGAGCCCACTTTGCAGGGGGAAACGTACACACACACGTGTTTGTTATATCTCCTCTGTGATGTGAATAGGAAATAGAAAAGCTAGCAACATTGCTTAGGTCCCAACGGCAGTATTCAGTAAAGTATTTGCTGTACATTTTGAATTTGAATATTTTTACAATGAGCATATATATAATTTTATGATTTTCCTGCAATCATAAAACATATTACATTTTTAGTGAAATGAGAAAAACACCGTTGAAGCGTATTTGACATGGAAAGACAGTCACATATATTGAATGAGAGGTTACGAAATGGCAGGAGCAACAGATTCCATTTTCTGAGGGAAAATGTGCCAAAACAGAGAGAAAATATCTACAAGGATGATGTTTTGGTGCACTAAAATGTTAACAATACTTATCTGAGCGGTACAATTCTTATTTCTATGTTTTGGGCCTATCTGCATTTTCTAAATACATGTGGCCTTGTTTCACAGGAGGGTGAGCTAAGTGAAAGCCCCTTACTCCAGTGTGCGGTGGAAACAGTGAGGCCAAGTGACGGCCTGGCTGTTCCCTGGGCCACTGGGAGCCTCTGTTTGACCAACTCTGCCCAGCGCTTTGCTCCCTGCCCTTGCGGTGGCCCTGCCCGTGCTGTGTGGTGGCCCTGTCCGTGCCATGGTCCTGCTGTGCCGTGTGGTGGCCCTGTCCGTGCCGTGTGGTAGCCCTGTCCGTGCCGCAGCCCTGCCCGTCGTGTGGTGGCCCTGTCCGTGCCGTGTGGTGGCCCTGTCCGTGCCGCAGCCCTGTCCGTGCCGTGTGGTGGCCCTGTCCGTGCCGCAGCCCTGCCCGTCGTGTGGTGGCCCTGTCCGTGCCGTGTGGTGGCCCTGTCCGTGCCGCAGCCCTGTCCGTGCCGTGTGGTGGCCCTGTCCGTGCCGCAGCCCTGCCCGTCATGTGGTGGCCCTGTCCGTGCTGTGTGGTGGCCCTGTCCGTGCCGCAGCCCTGTTCGTGCTGGGTGGTGGCCCTGTCCGTGCCGGATGGTGGCCCTGTAAACAAGCTCGAAAGAGCCACCTGGCAACATGGAAAGGGCACTGGGGAGCCAGGAGCCACAGTTGGAGCCCTGACTCTGGATCTACCAGTAATGTGATCTCGGGCATGTGGACATAGCGTTTTTGGCCTTGATTTCTTTACTTGCGAAAGGGAGATAACAACTGGCTGGCCATCCACCCCCCCCCCCCCCGCCCCCAGGCAGCAGAAGGTTTGTGTGGTGAAATAAAACTGTGTGTGGACTGGAAAGCCACCCCCCCCCCCCCCCGCCCCCAGGCAGCAGAAGGTTTGTGTGGTGAAATAAAACTGTGTGTGGACTGGAAAGCCACCCCCCCCCCCCCCGCCCCCGGGCAGCCGAAGGTTTGTGTGGTGAAATAAAACTGTGTGTGGACTGGAAAGCCACCCCCCCCCCACCCCCAGGCAGCAGAAGGTTTGTGTGGTGAAATAAAACTGTGTGTGGACTGGAAAGCTCTGGGCACATTGGTAGTTGTCACTGTGTTCTGTATGAGTATTAACTGTAACTGCAAGTGACTCTCATCCCAGGCAGTTGTCCACTTAATTTCTGACCTGCCTTGTTAGTATTTGTGGATTTTTAAACTCTTGTGAACACTTGGTCTGTAACAGCTGTTTGCCTCTGTCCAGTGGCCTTGAAACCCCCTCGGAGTCACTGTGCTGGTTTCTCTGTGGAAAGTAGGAAGGACTTCTGCCTAAAGCCACCCGCCGCTCGGCCTGCCGACGGATGGTCCTGACTCCTCTGAGGCCATGGACGCTGGGAGCAGGTCCCTCAGCAGGCCCGCAGCCCCTCCTCCGAGAGGCCCGAGAGGCCTCGCTGCCCTGCCCGGCCCCAGGCCGCCAGCGGGCGGGCGAGGCTGAGGGCTGGGCTTGCTCACCGCCTGCCTGCCCCTCCGCACCTCGGCTCCCTGCTTTCAGCCTCTTCCAGAGGGTGCCCCTGGCCCCCTCAGCGGTGTGACCGCAGGAGTCCCACTGAACACCCTCCTCCAGGGCACAGCCGGCTGGCGGGCGCTCTCTGAACAGGCAGCTGCGCCGTCTTTAGCAACAGGCCTTCCAGGGGCTTTTCTACCTTTTAAAAATCTCCCTGGTCTCAAGTCCACAAAAAGGGTCCTGCCCCACCCTTCTCCCTGTGCCCACCCACCTCCCAAAGGCGCGGAGCTGGGGCCCCACCGTTTCTTTACACTCTTGTGCCTCCTAAGCCATCAGCATTCTCGTCCTGAAGGAAGGGCGGAGGGGACCCACGCTGCACACGGAGAGCGTGCGCCTCTCCGCCGCCCGGGAGCGGAAGCATCCCTTCCTGGCTGAAGGAATTTGTAAGCCTCCAACCGCGCAGCCACTTTCCGAAGGCTGCTGTGCACCCCAGAGTCTTTCCAGGCCAGCAAAGAGAAACACAGTAATACTCTCTAAAGTAATAACATACAAATATATAAGTTATATGCATGTGTGTATATAAAATTTTTATTAAGAGAATTGGAGTTAAAAGAATACCAAAGAGGTTCAGTCACTTATCCAAGTTCCCAGCAAGTCCATGCAAAGTAGAAAACTGATGGCAGAGCTCACTTTTCCTGGGTCACTGAACCGCACCGAGGCCCAGCCGACACCAGTGCCAAGGGAGTCTGGATGCAGCCTCCTGTCAGCAAGTCACGGTGCCCTTAGTGACTTGTGGGGGGAGGGGCTCCTTGCCCAGCTCACGAGTGTCCCACCACGGGCCTGTGGTTAACACACGAGCCAGTGTGGTGCACCGCCAGCCCCGAAGCACCAGGTCCCCGACCACAATAAGCACAAAAATGCTGGGGCTTGGTGTAGTAGACTTCTTTTGGAGATGTGTCCCCTCCCCTCCCCTTAGAGGTGGGCCCCACATCCTCTGTATAACAAGAACACATAAGGGCCAGGCACTGTTTGTCCCTTGTGGCCTTGACCCCATGGGCAGAGTGGACTGAGCTAGGGTGACACCTGACCCAAGCTGTGCCAGTCCGAACCTTCCCCCAGGAGTGTGGAAACGGGACCCTTGAACTGAGGGCAGGTTGGCTCAGCAGCAGCATGTTTGGCCCAGGGGGTGCAGAGAGAGCCCCGTGTGCCCAGTTCCTCACAGCCCTCTGGTCCTGTCCCCAAACCTCCAGGGAGCTCTCCCACTGTGTTCTGGGAGGGCTGCCCTTGTAGCTCACCAATACATTACTTTTGTTTAGTCGTCTTGAGTGGGTTCCTATTACTTTTAATTAGACAATTTCCTAAGATACTCAGCTTATCTTAGCTAGAAAGTTCAGCAGTTCTTCGGTACTAAGCAGCTTACCATTTAAAATAAAAATATCCTGCCCTGGCCAGTTTGGCTCAGAGGTTGAGCGTCGGCCTGTGGACCAGAGAGTCCCAGGTTCAGTTCCTGTGAGGAGCATGTACCACACACACACACACAAAAAGAATATCCCTGGAAAAGTGCAGGTATTAGAAATGGCTGATGGTGTTTTCAGTCATTCACATCTTAGTGTGAACCAGTGCAGTAACTTCCTTTTCTCTGAGACTGACTAGCTAAGATCAGGGACATTTGGGGGGAATTCAGAGTTTTGATGAGGAATAAAAAGGAAAAGTCCTTTGAGAGTGTGAGCTCCTGCCGAGAGCCAGCCTGGGTCCGGGGGGCACTTCCAGTTACCAGAAAATGTGACCAAGGTTAGTCCTGTTCCCCGTAATAAGGAAAATAATTCATTATGTCTCATTAATATTTTTAATTTACATAATACCTTCCTTCCAAGGAACTCATTATGTCGATAGAAGTTCATTATGAGAAAGAGATTTGGGAGTGGAATTTATGTTGGACATAGTCTTCTAAATATGGCAACAAAGACCTTTATTACATGGATACATGACTTGAAGCAAATTTCTCTGTATAAGCTAATTAAGAAGGGATGAAAAAAGGTATCAAGCCCGGGGGATGCTGAAGGAAAGACGAGAAATACTCATAAGGTGTGTTTCCATCCAAATATTAAATTTGTGGTGTTCCCCAAATCATCCAGCATCTTGGGTGTGATATATTTTAATAGTATTAAAGTTCATTATTGTTTGATGAGAAAATATATTGCAATGTTTACATTTAGCTGAAGAAAGCCACAGTCAGCGAAGGAGTTCCTAATAAGAAACCTCCACAGCCAGCCACCGATCGTCTTCAGCTGGAGAAATGATCGTCCCTTTACCCCTGGGAAGTTTCCAGTACGGACTTTCAGGGAGCAGCTGCATGGGTACATACCATCTGGTACCTCTCCATTTGTGCAGTAACACAAACAGCCCATAGTGAGCCCAGGGGGACTCACACACTGTAACGACTTATGTAACGACCATTTCAAAGATCACATTGCCTGGGAAGCCAGCAACACGGCGTTCCAGAGGAAATGGGCGTCAGGAGGCAGCGGGGTCGTTGGCTTCTCCTGTGATGTCCTTGGTTTGGGGTCAACGCTGAGGGGAGTCCTCTCTCTCTTTGCCCCTAACCTCAGCGCATGCCCCTATCCAGTCCCATTCATTCAGCAGGTATTTATCAAGGACCAGCTAAATGTCAGACGCAGGGCTAACTACTGGGGGTCTTGTGAGCCCCCCGCCCTCAGCACTCACCAGGCATTAAGCAGGTTGTTATGTGATCAACCTACTCACAGCTTAGTGCTGTGAAAAGTGTGCACACACGGTTAGGCGCTCATGGGGGTGGGCAGGCACTATGGGCTGAAGCAGAATCAAGCAGATTTGTATTGTGAAGGACCCGTCTGTCAGCTCCACGGAAGAGCCACTGGTGGGGGGGGGGGGGACATGAGAGCCCTGTGCTACTGTACGACATCCCGGTCACTGAGGTGGCTTGGGCAGAGCGGGAGCCTGGAGGTGACGAGAAGGTGGAGGCATAGTGTGGATGCCGACTCCAGGGTGTGATGAGTGAGAGAGGAGAACTGGCAGGGTGAGCACGGGGGCGGGCGGCCACGCCATCCACTGGGTGGGGATGAAGGAAGGGCTCGGGTTTGGCCATGCTGAGTGTGAGGTATTTGAGATGTACTTGAACTCAGAAGGGAGACCTCAGCTGGATGGAGATCCTTGGGAGCCAGAGCAAATAGTGGCATTTGGGGGTCACAGCAGAGAGTGCAGAGGGAGAGGGGAGGAGGGCCCCGGGTTTGGCTGGGAAGGACCCCAACATTGAAGGTCGTGTGGAGAAACCACAGTCAGCGAAGGAGCTTGAGGAAGATGGAGCAGACATAGGAGGACGCGGAGTGTGGAGTCACAGGCCACACAGAGGGGCCCGCCAGGGACAGCTGTGTCAAGGGCTACTGACGGGTCAGGTAAGATGAGAATGGAGGCATGGCCTCTAGGTTGGCAACATGAGGGTCATAGGTGACCCCAGAAAGAAACAGCCAGTGGTGGGGGAGAAAACTGAACCTGCGTGGGCTGCAGTGTCCGTGGGAATGAGGCCGTGGAGAGGAGAGAGGTGAAGTGTGGTGTGGCCTGGGTGACCCCTCATCCACCTTGCCCGGGACTCCTGGTTTCAGCACTAAACATCCTGCATCTAACAATCCACTTAGTTCCAGGAAAACCCAGATGGTTGGTCACCCTCAGGTGGAGTTTTGCAAAGTGTTTTTAAAACATTGGGATGGACATACGTGAACACTAATGGGAAAGACCCCTGAGAGGAGACGGGAGCCCCTGCGTCACCTGCCTTGAACCTCTAGGTCACTCGCACGTAGGAAAATGCTGTCGCTTCCCTGTCTCCCCACACTATCCAAGGGCTGTGCCTCAGGTGCCACAGCAAAACCAGGATGACTGAGGAGTGTCCCCTTCCGCGGGGCCAGGGAGGTGACTACACCTGGGCGTCCAGGAAAGAGCCTGCTTTGCAGCAGGGGGACCTGTGTGGGCACTGGGACCAGGGCTCCTTCAAAAAGCACAAAGGTGCTTAATTGGGTTTGTTTTCAAAATCTCCTAAGTGAGTGCCTGGGGGAAGCGCTGGGAGTAGCAGTCCTTCCGAACACCCACTGAATCCCAGCCAGACCATCAGGTAAGGCCCAGGCCAAATGAGTTCCAGGCACCTCGCTGTCTGCCTGGATTGGGCCTGGGCTGGAGGAGCAGCCTCACCTTGCTGGGGCAGAGCTCAGCCTGAGCTGGGGGCTGCAGCAGCTCAGACCCCACCAGGGGAATGGTGGGCAGAGCAGGGGGGCCCAATCCGGGGAAGTTTCTGTACCTCATGCAAAGCAGCCTCCACTGCGCAGGAAAACGGAGGCCAGTGGGCAGATGAGCTCTGACTGTTGGGATTGATTATTCATTCTCTCCTTGGGAGGCCAGGCAGACCCCAGGGCAGTGCAGGCCAAGAGCCTCACCCAGGCTCCAAAGTTCTCCTGGAGAGGGTGGAGGGGTGGTCCTCCTGTGTGGGGGCAGGAGCTCCAGGCTCCCTCAGGCTCCCCTGGTGCTCACAACCTTCCCTCCTCACGCTCAAGCTTCAATCCTCCGAGTTAAAATGTCCTGAATGAGAGGAGGGATGAGCTGGGGCTTGCCCTAGAAGATACTAAAGCGTACTGCAAATGATTAGAATAGTGGGATCCTGACATAATTACTAGATCAGTGAAGCAGACTAGAGCTCAGAAAGAGAAGCAACTTGAGGAGAATTTGGTGCATGCTAAAGATGGCATCACAGCTCCAACGGAAGGACAACTTGAGCAATGAATAAGCAGCACTGTGACACTGTTCACTTAAAAATCACAAATGTAGAGAAGGAAGGCTCCTCACCTACCTGATATCAAAATAACTTCCAGATGGATCAGCAAGTTAATGAGAGAATATCATTTAAAAGCACAGGGGGAGCTCTGGCTGGTGTGGCCAGTTGGCTGCACGTCGCCCCTTACACCAAAAGGTAGCCATTCCTGGTCAGGGCACGTGCCTGGGCTTCAGGCTCAGTCCTCAGCCGGGGTGTGTGCGGGAGGCAACCAGTCGGCTTCACTCTCACATCTATGTTTCTCTTTCTACCTCTCCCCCCTCTCTCTCTAAAAAATCAATGGAAAAAATATGCTTGGGTGAGGATTAACAAAACTAAAACTAAAAATAAATAAAAAGCAGGGTGGGAGGACCAAGTAAGTATTTAGAGTGGAGTAACCAGGACCATTTTTCTTTTTTACTATAAATATGAATAGATCAGCCTTAATGATACATATGCAGCCTGAATGCATAACAAATTTAAACACCAAAAACAAAATTAGAAAGTAATTTGCTAAAATGAGGGGAAAAGGCACATGTGATAAATGTGTGAAAGAAGGCGTATCAATCAACCCTTTAAAAGATGATCATCACAATAGAAAAATGGACAAAGGTTCATCTGATGAGATGAACCAAAGAACTTATATGCATGTATGCATAACCAATGGACATAGACAACAATGCTAAGGGGGTGGGAATGGGGGCAGGATGGGGAGGAGGGGTTCTAGGGGGGGAAAAGGAGAAACAGCTGTAACAAAAATAAATTAATAAAAATTGGAGAAAAGAAAAATGGGCAAAGGACATGAATAGGCAATTTACAAAAGAAATACAAATGGCCAATAAACAATTACGACCACGAAGTTCAATCCCTTGCACAAGAAATGCAAAGAAAAATAAGATGCCGTATTTCATCTGTCAGCTTTGCAAAGACTGTTCTTTTGAGAATGACATGCCCCAGAGTGGGCCGGGTGACACAGGAGAGTGCAGAAGGGAATGTAAAGTGCTACAGTTTTCCTACAGGGCAAGTTGGTTACTGTGTATCAACAGTCTTTAAAATGCTCACACACCAGGTCTCTGTGATTTCATTACTAGTAATCCATCCTAACACAATAACCAAAGAGGTTCTCAAAAATGTATGTGTGAAAGTGTTCATTGTGAAGATTTTCAATAGAGAGAAATTGGAACAACCTAATATCCCACAATAGGGCATTAATTAAATTATGGAACATTCACACAATAAAATATTTGCTAAATTCAAGAAAACAGTTATAATATAATGTTAAGTGGAAAACACAGGACTCAGAATAATATATACAGTGTGGTTCCAACCGGGAGTAGGGGACATGCATAGAAAATGGCTCGAGAAAAAGAGTTAAAAAATTTAACAGTGGAATTATAGGAGACTTTATTTTTATTTCCCTGCTTTTATGTTTTTAATTCATCTTTTCATTATAGTTATATTTATTATATTAATATTTATTTGTATATTTTTATTTCCCTATTTTCTAAGTGAATACACATTTGTTTTATAACTAGAAAAAAATGTGACCTTACACAAATATTTCCTCCACCACCCTCCCTCCACACAAAGTCCTAAGGGGACACCTGCTGAAATGCACAGACTCCTCGATTTGCTCAGCCGTGTGCTGGGACCCAGCAAGGGGTGTGGTGACAGGAGTGAGAGAAAGGAGACGAATGTTTGGAGGGAGGAGATAGGGAGGGGCCAGCACGGGATCTGGAAATGGTCCAGAATGTGGAATGTTGCTGACGCCATGCTGGCCTTGCTAGGGCCCTGCTGACACCCCAATGTCCATTAACTTGTTTAAAGAGATCGGAGGGGCCTGGGCACCTTGGGAACTAGATTCCAAAATGGGAGAAGGAAACCTAAGGGGAGGCCTCTGACATAGCTGGATGGCAGCTCCCTCCTTCTCTCTCTCCCTCTCCATCTTCCTCTCTCCCTCCCGCTCAGAGGCTTCTTAAAGGAGAGGAGGTACAGAGAAAATTCTAGAACAGTGATAGAGGTGGAGGAACAGTGGGAACTCCAATGAGACACTGGGGCTGGTTGTCCATCTTTTCTTTTGCAACTACAGCTTGCTGTTCAATTTTGCCCAGAACTAGATGCTCAAGAAACATGAAACCTGGCTTGGGTCAAGGGTCCCTCCCGAGGCCACTTTCCCTCACCCCAAGAGGCTCTCTCCTGCAGCCTGTGTGTACTCCACTCTCCTTGGAGAGGGTAGGCAGGCAAGGACTCCCCCCCCTACCCCCCCGTACAGCACACCGTGGACGGTGCCTCCGCATGTACTCTTCACCAGCGGATCCTTTTGAGCACCCACTACGATTAGGCTTGTGCAGGACGACCCGTGCACAAAGCTGAAGAGAACACAGGCCCCACTTCAAGGAGTTCATTGATGACTGATGGACGAGAGATTGTTCAAGGACCCGTGAGCTAGATCCAGGCCAGAGCAGAAATTGTTCCCCATAAGTCCCCGTGGAGATGGCAACCCCTCCCCATGGCATGCTGGTTCCTGGAACAGGCCAAGGGCCTTCCCTAGACAAGCAAGTAAAGGCATTACCCCTACCCACCCTGCCCTGTTCTATGTAACCCCTTAGCACCTGCCCCACAGAGCAGGGGTTATCCATGGCAAATTGCCACTGCCCAAGGGGGCCTCCTATGCAAGTTCCCACAAGAAACTCTTGATATAATGGAGTTGTCAGCCTCTCCCTCTGGTCACTTTGCCTGGGAAATTTTATGTCACAGAGGGCATCTAGACACAATCATAATAACAATTTGCTTTTTACTACGAAATAGACTCACTCACTACATCCAGGCATTGTGCTGTGAGCTACAATACTTTCTTTTTTCTTTTTCTCTAGGGTAAAAAATGTACAACTCTTTAATCCTCACTTCTATCCCATAAAAGTATCATTATCCCCATTTTACAGAATGAGGATGTGAAGCTTGGGGGGTTCAGCAGTTGGCCCAAGGCGTACAGTGGAGGAACTGAACAGGCGCATGTCGGGCCGGTTCAGCCAGTACCGAAGGAGTGCCTCCGCGGTCGGGGTGCCTGCTCCTACGATTCATGCTCTGTTCAAGAAGCCAGCCTACGGACAGGCGATTTCGACTGTGCTCAGACAGGTTCACCAAGGGTGCTATTGGAGAGGAGGCTGACCAAGCTTCAGGCCAGTTGTGCCCAGCTGAGCTGCAGAAAAGGGAGAGACCCAGGAAGGGGGTGTTCCCGGCAGAGGGGCAGCAGGGACAGGAGCATGGAGGTATACTGCTCTGGCATGTTCCAAAAACAGTGGCTTGCCTGGCAGAGGGTCCAGGCAGGGAAATAATGAGTATGTTTAGACAGGTAGGTTGGGTGCAGTAACAAAGGCTTCGATTCTGGGTTATGGGATTTGGATGTTAAAACAATATTAGTTGACATTTCCCAGGTATTGTGTTTCTCTGAGAATCTTGAAGGTTTGTGAGCTGGAAGAAAGTCTTAGATGCAAAATGGTGAACAGGTAAAGCTCAGGGTAAAAATTACCGACAAATAGGAATGGCGGGCACCAAGCACATCCAGTGTGTAAGGAATGTTCTATCTGGGAAGTACTGTTCTTTGCTTTTCTCTGAGGCTTCGTACCCTTGCTCCCTTCATGAGCAGAGAACTTACCATATGGTTACTGTGACTGTCTGTGTGTCTAACTCTCCCACTAGACCTGGGATTTCTTTCATTTCTGAACCCTCATCGCTGACCACAGTGTTCGACAGATAGTAAGCACTCTATAAATGTTCATTGGACAAATAAGAGATTTTATTCATTAAATATTTAAGTTAATAGTAACCACATCAAACTCAGATGATGCATTTCCAAAGAATCAGAATGTAATAAAACAGACCCTTGTGGTAGATTATTGTTTGACAATGTTCACGTCCTCTTCCCCTCCGGTGAAGGATATCCATCCGACCCTTGCTGACTGGGGCTCTGTGAAGTGACTGGCAGTAGTCAACTGGACATCGGCAGGCGAGAGTCAAGCACAGGCTTGAGATGTGTTTGAACACCTGGGCTCTTCCCCTTGCTGTGGAACAGAGAGCCCACGGTCCAAGGAGGATGTGCAAATTTGCAACATAATCCAGACCCAACTTGTTGTTTGGAGACATCCCACTGAGCTGAGCCGAGATCAGCCCACAAAGCAGACCTGCATAAGCATCAGCAATAAATACATGCTCATCACGGTATACCTCTGAGACTGGAGTTGCTTGCTGTGTGGTGATAGGTGACAGATACAACCCTACGCTGAAAATGCACAAACTCTAATTTTATTGTCCTGTATTTAGGAAGATGTCACAGACTCTGATTTGAGACTATTTCTGACCCCCAATTTCCTTGTCTGTGAAATCTGTAAAGCTGTTATGAGGACTAAATGAGATCATCCAAGAAAAACACTTAGTACAACCCCTGGCGTGTGGAAAGTGTTCAGTGTGTGCCCAATGATGACGACGATGATGGTGATGATGTTTCTAGACCTTGGGTGCCTGCTTTATTATTATTATTTTCTTTATTGATTTTAGAGAGAGAAGAAAGGAGAGGGAGAGACACAGAAGCATCGATGAGAGAGAACATCCACTGGCCGCCTCCTGTTTGCCCCCCCCCACTGGGGATCGGGCCCACAACCTGGGCACGTGCCCTGACCGGGAATCGACCCCGCGACCTCTTGGTGCCTGGGTCGATGCTCAACCACTGAGCCACACTGGCCGGGCTGGGTGCCTGCTTTCAACAGCAGTTGCCACTGGGCGCGGGGGTAAGTGAGTGAGTAGAGAACTTCCAATAACAGAAGGTCAAGCAGCACGACATTTACTCTGTGCTGAGACGCGCCCTTCCAAAACGATCCCCTCGGCCAAAGGACAGAGCACCACAGCCTGTTTATTACCGTCAATTAACTGATGACACAGCTGTCCTGGAGAAGGAGGAGTCAGGTGCTCCCGTGCCTGTGATGGGAAAGCCTAGGACGCGGGTGAGAGTTTGAACCCGCTGTCTGTCGCCCAGGCTGTGGCAGGCTGCCAGGGGACCACTTAGCACAGCCTCCCTGCCTCCCATCTGTTTTCACCGCTCGTGGACTCTTGAGCACGGAACGCTCCCAGGCAGGGTGGACAGGACGAGGAGACCCACCACACGGGTGAGAACAGCCCATCAACAGAATCTGTCTCACAAGGTCACTTTGCCTCCATGCTTCATCTGCCCACAGACTTATCCAGGGCAGCTCATTCTTGTCCCACACTAGGGTGAACTAGGAAAGTCTTTCCATGACCAACCCACCGCACAAAAGGTTACAGTGTTCCCAAACTTGATCTAATTCATACACTGGGATATCTGCACCAAGAGCCACGGGCAGGCAGGGCCTCTGACAGTAGCTCACATTTAACTCCAGCTTCTAAAGCCTTAGGAGTTGGATAAACTCTGCAGATACTGGTGGTGTCTTCTCCTCAGAGTGCCAGGAATCTGTTGATGTTTGCCTGGGGATTGGAACTGTTTCTAGTGGCCCAAATGAATCTCAGAAAATAGAAAACAACCTATCCTGTGTTACATAATCGGCCTGGGAAAGCATGTTCCACATTAGAACGGCAGCCAGCGTTTTCCAAGGACTCAGAGGTTTGGGTTGTTCATTCGGCTCTGGCCCTGCTTAAGAATGACAATGTTTTAACCTGTCTGCTTCTGCTCAGACACATTAAGCTGCCCCCTCCATCACTGACATGCCTCCTTGTACAGTGCACTCTGTCTTCCACTCTAGAGAGGATGAAGAGACATCCAAGCATGAGAGTGATTATGCTTCTCAGAGAGGTTGGGGAGATCAATAAAATGCTTCTGACACAAAAAGGAAGTGAAAATGAAGCGATATCAAGGTCCTTAGAAGCAGACCAGATCCATACCAAAGTATGACTTAAAAAAAGGCAGTCCCTTCAAGAACTACGTTCTCACTGAATGGAAACATCTCAAATGCTGCTTAGCAGGCTGCTCTCTGAGTAGTACCCCTCTCCCTGGCCCGTCCTCCCCTGGCATGGCTGGTCCCTTAGTTCACCATAATACAGGGCCACGCTGGAAGAGGAAATGCTGCAGCTGGTAGAACTGTGTCCTGGATATGAACGTGACTGTGGAGGCAGACAGATTTGGGTTCATATTCTGGCTCCTCCACTTGATCTTGGCCAATGCGTGTGACCTCTCTCAGTTCGGGTTTTATCTAAGATGTTTGGTAAGATACCTCCATCACAGGCGGTCGCAGGGTGAAATGACAGACGTGTGTGCACCGCACCCACCAGTGCCCAGCTCGCAGAAGACACCGTAGAAACACGTTTCACCCTGTGCGCTCCCACTGGAGGGCCCTGCGCTGGTGTAATGCTCTCTTGTCATTATGTTACAGTTCATAGTAAGTCTTGAACAGGGGGCCTTGCATTTTTGTTCAGCTGGGCCCCACAATGCAGGGGGCCATCCAGCTGAGCAGGCCTGGAGGCCGTCTGCGGCGCCCCGGGCCCTCTGCCGTCCAACAGAGTCCTAAGGCGCGCCCAGCACGACCCTGCCCTCGAGCACTTTGGCAGTGATTCCACATTTGGAACAAAGTCAAAAATAGAAATATTTTGCATTAAACCTGCAGCGTTTCATAGCAAGCTGCTGGGTATTTGTAAAAAAAAAAAAAGGCAACCTCACCACGGAGGAAGTTTCTTCCTCACTTCTGATGTTTCCTTTCTCGTGGAGAGAGTACAATGAGTACAATTCTGCCCTTCCTCAGCCCCTCCTCCTTCCATCCTGGGAAATGGAGCACTTAATAATAAATTTAGTAAACTTGGGAGCAATTCATTGGGCCTCCTCAGCTCTGGTCCCCTCTCTCTCCTCTCCCTGGGAAGGAGGTGGGTGTCTGTCCTAGGCCAGCTGCAATACGCTAGGTCGAATTCTTGGGCCTGACACTAGGAAGTCCATTTGGTTCTCACACTGAGCATGCTCTTTAATTAGCCATGTCAATAACAACAGTGATATTTTGACTTGCATCTATTATTGAGTTGCCTTACTTCTCAATCTGTTCAGTTCTTGGCTGGGAAGAGGGTTGCTATTTAATGGACACCCTTAACAACTCCAGCATCTCTTGTCACTTAGAATGATATTTAATTAAAATGCCTCATCAAAAGTTTAACTGATTATGAGAAAGTGGTACAGATACTGGGGAGAATCTTAGATTCATTGCATCTCCAAGCTGACAGACGATGAAATAATCTATTCTAGACCATTTGGTTCAAGAAGAACACCTAAAGAGGTTAAAAACCTGGCACCGTGGTTCTCCAACTTTAGTTTTCAGAATCATCTGGGAGGCTTGTTAAAAAACCGATTTCTTAGGCCTCAACCCAGAATTTTGGATTCAGAAGATCTGGGGATGGCATGGTCCAAGAATGTGCATTTGTACCAAGGTCCCTGGCGATGCTGATGCTGCAGGTCCTAATTTGAGAACCACTAGCCTGGCATAAAATGAGCCAGCCTGTTATTACAGAGCAGGGACCAGCCCCCAGGGGTCCTGTGTTCTATCGAATGCCCTTCTTGATCCATCTTCTTTTCTCATGGTTGCACCCTCCTCAGCCCTGGCTGGAAGTTCCCTGGGCTGTAGTTTTTATATTTGCACTCTCTGTCGGAGATGAACTTGCTCTCCTCACCAAAATGATGTCTATAATGAGCCTTGAACCTTCCAGAAAAAAAAATGCTTTAACAATATTAAGTGTTTCTGGCATTAACACATATTATAAAAGAGAGTGTTTTATAAAGAAAAGCTAATGCAGTGAAGGATAAACTTAAAGCAAATGCAATCAACCAAGGACCAAGAGCCCCAAAAGTTAATCCATGTTTTTCTGATCCCTATCATGCCATCTATTTCTGTGTCTATTTTTCTAAAACAAACAAGAAAACTGCATATGCTTACCCAACGTATTGGTTGCAAAGTTTCTTTCAAGTCCATCTTCTGTGAGTTCTCTTTTATTGCCCATGCAGCCTGTGTTACTGACCTAGAAATCACAGTTGCCATTTTAAAATAAAAGAAAATGGGACCAAAGGACCTGTTCCCCAGCCTCCGCTGCCACCACTGGTCCCATGTTCGAGTGTCCCTACACTCCAAACCCTTCTAGGAAAAGGCCCTTGTGCAGAAGGATCAGCCGCAGAACCATGAAGGGCTCTCCAATCATAAGGGCTTGACTGGGCAACCTCATTCATAATAAGGTGCTCTGAGAATTTGTCTAGACCAGTGCCGTGTAACAGAAATATGTAATCTTAAATTTTCTAGAAAGTAGCCACATTAAGAAGGTAAAAAGAAACAGGTAATGCCCTGGCCGGTTTGGCTCAGCGGTTAGAGCATCAGCCTGCGGTCCTGAGAGACCCGGGTTCGGTTCCCGCTAAGGGCATGTACCTCGGTTGCAGTTTGTCCCCGGCCCTGGTTGGTTGTGCGGGTGGCAGCCACTCGATGTGTCCCTTTCACATCGATGTTTCTCTCTCTCTCTCTCTTCCTCTCTCTCCCTCCCACTCTACCTGAACAAAAAATGTCCTCGGGTGAGGATAAAAAAAATAAAATAAAATAAAATTAAAAAAAAAGAAACAGGTAAAATTAATTTTTATTATATATCTTATTTAACTCAATATATCCAAAATAGTATAATATGTAATCAATAAAAAAAAATCACTGATAGTTTTTTTCACACTGTCTTCCACATCCATTGATTTTTACACTTAGCACATCTCAGTTGGGACTAGTTACATTTCCAACGCTTCATAGCCGTACCGACCAGCAGCAGACGAACCTCGGCCCGCACGGGCACTTTGGAGCTCTTCAGAGATGCCTTGGGCCCAAAAGCAGCTCCATTCAAAGTGAAATATCTGGGAGAAACAGCAGACACCATCCCACCGGCGCCCTCTAGCCCTCTGTGGAGTTCCACACGGACTGTGTTACTGAAACTCTGGCTTATTTGCAACAGGCATTCTTTTAGACTAAGCTTTTTGTTTTTATTTTTCCCTGAGCATCTAATTTTAATACACCAATCCCTGAATCGACAAAGCTTAGGAATACAGCTATAAAAATTGTCATTTTATGAAAAATGCAACGGCTGTGTCCTCCCACAGCACCCAGCCTGTGGACGCGCCTGCCTTTCCCCACGTCTAAGCACTGTGCTCACTGGGGTCTGACAAGTGGACAGCCCGCGTGAACAGGCCTCGGCAAGGCTTCTGCTGAAGGGTCGACATAGAGGGCCAGCTTCCCCCTGTTTATACAGCTTACCAGCACACTGAGTTTCTGCTTGAAATTTTCAACAGATTTCCAGATTTTCTTGAGATCAGACAAGTCCACAAGATGCAGAAAGATGTTCTAAACCAGAATAGAAAAAAAGTTGTAAATCTTTTTTTATAAATAAATATTTTTAAAAATAAAAAACACATGTAGTCCAGCAGGAGTGGCTCAGTGGTTGGGCATTGACCCAGGCACCAAGAGGTCGCCAGTTCGATTCCCAGTCAGGGCACATGCCCAGGTTGTGAGCCAAATCCTCAGGGTGGGGCATGCAGTAAGCAGCCAATCGATGTTCTTCCTCATCGATGTTTCTCTCTCTCTCTCTCTCCTTTTCTCTTTCTCTAAAATCAATAAAGAAAAAAGTAAAATAAAACAAAACAAAACACATGTACATGGTTTTAAACATCAAATAGTTTGGAAGGATAGGGAATGGAAAGTAATGGTCTCACACCTAGAAATAAACCATTGTTAATGTCATGTGTAACATGACATTATACATTTTAAACATACTATATATGTGACTACATGTGTATATGTATATGTGTGTCCACTTCCCATACAAATAGGATGACACTTGTTCCCAGTTTCTTGTGAATCATCCAGAAATATTTTAAGCATTTAAAAATAACATTATATTATATTACTCATATTATTTAAATACTTTAGACATATATTTTAAATATGATATATACACATATATTAAGCATGACATTACACATTTTAAACATACTATATACATGATTACATATATATATATTTATGTGTGTCCGCTTCCCACACAAATAGGATGAGACTATACACGACTCTGCATCCTTTCTCACTTAACTATATGTTTTGGGGATGGTTTTTGGAGATGTTATTTCTCTTAATGGCTACATAACATAGTTTTGCACGGATGTGTCATAGTTTCCTGCTGCCAATCATTTAGGGGTTTTTGTCAACATTTTGCTCTTAAGACAATATCTGAGTCACATCCTAACTACAAGAAGACAATTTCCCCGTGACTCAGTCCCCACTTACGATGCTTATCAAGCTCTGCCTCGTATTTTGGTTGTCTCTGAACACAGCTCCCTCCTCCCGACCTACGAGAACTCCTCGATGGAAGGGCCACGTCTGTGCCCCCCTTTCCCTTATGGTGGGACATGCGGTCATACGTGTGGATGATTCATGTATGTTGGCTGTTTAGCTCTTTTTCTCTGTACATGAATCAAACTGGTATTTCAGCAGCCAGTGAGCGTGAGGATGCCCCTCGCAGTTCCAGTCACCAGCCTCAGGCAGAGGAGTCCCGCCGCTGGGAGACCTGAGAGCTGAGTCGACAGGCGTGATTCCGAGCAACCGCCACGACGCCTTTGGTAAACAGACAGTTCAGTGCCCTGCCTCAGTTTCTTCATTAACTGACCCGAAGAATCCAAGGCTATAGTCAAATTTCCTTCTACTGATCTTAAAATTTCCTCACCCTGAGACAAAGGCGCAGAGAACGCGCAGACCCACATCTTCGTGACTTGAAGTCTGTAGTCTGCTTGAATACCATATCTGGCTCAAGTCTGGCACAACTGAATGTCCTCTACCTTCAAAAGACAGAAAAAGCATTCTTTCCAGGACTGCACTCTTTTAAAGTCTATGCAGTGCCCTGGCCGGTTTGGCCAGAGGAAGCACAGGCTGAGCCTCCGCCTGTGACTGCAGACTGAGTCCAGACACCTACCCTTGCACCCTGAAGTCTCCTCCATAACCACCTCAAACTGCCCCCACCACAGGGCTGGGTAACACATACAAAGCCCAGGTTCAAAAAGCAACAAAAGCACGTGAACTAAAATTACTTCTACTTTCAATATTCCACCACCTCCCTGGGTTTTCAAGAAGCACGGGGGTGTCTCGGCATTAAAAGGGGGCAGCAGCAAAGAACAGACAAGTCGTCATGGAGCCTGGTGGTATGAAGCATCATGAAAAGATGAAGGGAATCATCTGTCTCCCTCCGGGAGAAGCAGGAGGCCAGAATGCGCCAGAAGGAGAGGCCAGCGGTGGCTGCGGCCAGGGGAGCAGGAGCAGCAGGTGCAGGTGTGTAAAACCCTGATGCTGATGGCTCCACACGGGCAGGGCCTGCCCCAGGGCCATCGGCCCCCACCTGCTAACTCTTAGCTCTGGACATTGGAACTGGACAGAAGGCACTGAACGCTTTCTGTGGATTGGCCGCCACCCAGCTGCTGTGGGCTCCAGGAGTCATGAGGTGACATCACGGGAGCCCCTCTGCCTTTGTCGGAGGGTGAGCCTGGTGAGCAAACAAGAACAGTGTTTGAAGTTACCCTCAGAAGTAGAAATTGCTCGGTAGAAATGAGGTGGTAGTTAATATTAATGTTGAGTACTTGGGAAGCGAAACCAATAATTCTCAAGAACTTGTAAATACACACTGACCTAGGAAAGTAGAAACCCCTGTTTTTTGTTTTTTAATCTTGGTGGGTTTTTGTTTTTTTTTTGGCATTCTTCCCTTTTGTTAATCCTCACCCAAGGATATGTTTTTCATTGATTTTTAGAGAGAGTGGAAGAGAGGGAGAGAAGGTGGGGAGAGGGAGAGAGCATCAATGTGAGAGAGACACATTGACTGGGTGCCTCCTGCATGACCCTGACCAGGGCTGGCCCTTGACCAGGAATCAAACCTGTGACCCTTCAGTACATGGGCAGATGCTCTAACCACTGAGCTTGCCGGCTAAGACTTCTGTTGGTGTTTTGATGTTGATGGGAATTACCACAAGACAGGGCACAAGCAGCACCTTCTGGCCACGTCAGGGGTGTGACGAGAGTTAAAATGTTGCCCAGGCACTGTAGCTCTGTGACCTCTCTCTTCAAAACCCTTAACCCCATAATCATGAGAAAAACAGCAGACAAATCCCAGCTGAGGGACAGTATACAAAATGCCAGGCCAATACTCCTCAAAACTGCCAACATCATCAAAAACTGGGGAAGTCACAGATGCTGTCATAGCCAAGAGGAGACAAGGAGACATGACTGCAGGCCGTGTGCTGTCCTGGATAGAACCTGGGAATAGAAAAGGGGCATTAGGTGAACACCAAGGAAACCTAACTGAGTATGGACTTGAGTTAATAATGATATGTCGACATCGGTCCATCAAGTGTAATAATGAACTGCACTAACATAAGGTGCTAACAAAGGAGAAACTGGGTATGAGGAAAATGGGAACCCCACTATTTTCACAAGTTTTCTGTGCATCTAAAACTATTTGACAATTTAAAACTTTATTTTTAAAAAGTGTTGACTAAGAAGACAAAAGTCTGGTGTCCTACCCAGGCAGCAATACAGTATGAACTGCAATGAGAAGCTAAAGAAGGAGGGTCCGCCCTGATTTTCTCTGCAGAACCACAGGGGACACTGAGCCAGAGACCGTGGGCTGGGGGCAGGGAGTGTGCTCTGTGACAGCACTCCTTGTCCCAAGCCTGTGTCACACGTACGCTCTCCAGAAAGAGCCCCTTGGAAGGACAGTCCACATGCCTGATCTTACCAAGCCAGGGTGTACAAGCGGCTGACTGCCACCACACCTTGTGCCTTCCCTTGTGCCCAGCTTGTCCCTGCTCACCCGACCCGGCTGGCCTGCTGCACACCCTGCCCAGGCCCTCCTGCCCACCCCGCCGTGCAGCCAGGACCAGCCCCCCAGTGTCCTCAGTGCCCACCATCCCCTCTTCTGCTTCTGGGAACTTGTTGGCTTTCAACGCCCACCGAGTCAGGGCAGAACTAGGGAACTTGAAGCAGGGAATGCAAGGTTGGGAATAGTAATATTAGTATAAACAATAGTGATAAAAGCAATAATAATAATAGCTTCTCTTACTGACTGAGAGTTCTGAGTCCTACAAAACACCCATTGGCCTGACCCGACCAGAAGCTGGCTGATGTGGGAGCGAGAGGAAGCACTGCAGGGTCCACACCACCCACTCCCGCCCGCACCCCCGCCCTGCACAGCTGGGCAGGCGGGCACCCCAGGGCAGCACACGGCTTCATGGAGAGTGTTTGTCAATCACTCAAATCCCCCACAAGACTGTAAGGGGCTGGATCTGTCTCTGTCATTTCTATTCCCAGCTCCTAGCACACTGCCTGACACACGGTTCACATTCTAATATATGTTCAGCAAAGAATAAAGTAGTATCACCCTTATTTTCAGCTGAGAAAACAGTTTCAGGAAAGCTAAATACACTGCCCAAGCACAGGCTGGTACTACAGACCTGGGACTCAGCTCCTCCCCATTTCCACGGTCGGTGGAGGAAGCCGTGCAGAGGTGCCTGTTCGCAGCAGAAAGGAGCAGCTGGTCCCTGGCAGAGCCTGGAGGGTACACTGAGTCAGGGAAACCACACCCACGGGACGAGCAGACCGGCCCTCTGAGCCTGCCGCGGGCCACTCAGAAACACAAAAGGTGGAATTTCCCAAGTGTGTGTTCAAATCCCATACTGTGCATGTATAAGGGGAGGGGGGCAGGAGGTCAAAGGCTCCCTGTCTCCTCACCCCAGGAAACACATTTGCTCCCCTTTCAGCTCTATATCCTTCCCGAAGATGGTGGAGTTGGATAAAAGAATGGCTCAGTATCATAAACAGAACCATATTGTCATTTTTTTCCATATAAATCCACTTCATAAAAAATGTGGCCCAAACCACAGCGGGCAGGAATCCAGGAGAACCTCCTCCGCCGGTGGCCTGAGATTAGTATTCCTGCTGCATCTTGTAGCAGCACAAGCAAAAGTTATCAGCAGGCAGCCAGCCAGCCAGCTCTCGGCCTCAGGGCTGCAGCCCAGGGCGCCACGCACTTGCACACGTTGGAGGAAGGTGCACCCGCCCTGGCTCGATCCAGCACCAAGCCTCTGTACGCATCTGATGGCCCGGGACTAGAGGTTTCTGGGGAGAAGGGAAAGGAATAGCTACTCACTTTGAACATTCTGTTGAGAAAAAAAATAATAACCTTCATGAGCAGATGCAAATATTCCATTCTAGATTGGGGGGTTCTTTTTCTTTGGCCATAGTCCAAGCCTGAGGCAGTGAGGGTGCTGTCTGCTCATCCCCCCCCTCACGTGGGCCCCTCAGTTGTGAGCAGTTAGTGAAGCGGGTTCTCAGGTGAGAGGAGGAAACTCTGGGGGTTGGGGGAGGTTGGAGGGGAGTGTGTTCTCCAGTGACAGCAAGGGGGCCCCTTCTCTCCACTTTACAGTGGAGGTTCAGGTTTCCCACCCAGGGCCAACTTCATGGAGTACACCTGTGCAGGTGCACAGGCCCCACATTCAGAAGGTCCCATGATTGTTTTAATGCTCTGCCTTTACTGTCTTGAAATTCTCAGTTTTTACACAAGGGTCCCACATTTTCATTTGGCACTGCACCCCGCAAATGCTGTAGCTGGGCCTTGTTCCCACTCTCTCAAGAGGAAGACCATAAAACACGAGCCAGGTTTGGAGCTTTTGTTAGAAAGCGGCCCTCAGCAAGACCAAAGGTTTGTTGTCCCTCTTTATTGGATGGCGGGGGGAGGGGGTGGGGGTGGAGTGGGGGGGTCCATTCACAGCTTGGCACACCCTTCACACGTCTCAGTGATGTGGGCTCCCCTGGGCGGGAGCCCAGCAGTGCCGTTGCTGCTGTAATGTCTCCGCAGCAGGGGTCGGCCCCTGACCGCTGGCTTCAGGGGCAGCCCAGGGTGTGGGGTCAAACCTCACAGCCCCAAGTATGGGGTCAAACTCAGCTGTTGCAAAGCACGGCTCCAGCTCTCCATTGGCTGAGGCCCCTGCACAGCAGCAGAGCAGACGGGGCCCACGGCCAGCAGCTTGGCACTGACCCCAGAGGCATGAAACCCCCAGCAGGAGGGGCGAAGGGCAGTTCACCTGGTCAGCACTCCCCCTGATGACCTCACCTTTGGCACCTTCCCCTGGTCTCGACTCCACAAACCAGGTGAACTGTGCCACCTGGTGGGCTTCAACGAAACACTGTGAGCTATAGGAAGAGCTAGCGCTATGGAGACCAGCTTTTCCACATGAGGAGTTAAGACAGATGGACTCGCAGAAAGAACACCTGGAACAGACTTTCTGGTGATCTATATGATGGCCACACTGTTGGAGCAGCAGGTGGTCCCGGAACCTGCTCCCCTGCCAAGCTGCGCGACAGTGCATCTGGGGTACTGTCCTCACTTCCGAAGGGTCTGAACACAGGAAGGACAGGAGGGCTCTCTTAGGCCAGGAAGCGCTGGTCTTAGTCACACCTGCATCCCTACCTCTCCCCTAGTGCCCGACATAGAGGTCTCCACCTGGCTGTACTTTATATTCACCTGGAGTTTTTAAATTCCAGGTGATGGGCCCAGGCCTGGGTATGTTTTCCAAGCTCCCCAGGTGTGTCTAATGTAAAGAACCACTGGCCTAACATGGAGCAGGGACTGGATATTTATCAAGTGGTTGAATCCATAAGTGGCATTCAGACTATTCCATCAAAGGCCATAATATCATTAATCAAGGTTTATGTAAAGAGGGCTCCCTCGGCTGCAGCAGGTGAGAAGTAATCCTTACGGAATGTTTTCTTCACTGAAGTAGCCGGGTTTATCAATGGGTCTGTTTCATAGGAAGCTACAGGTAACCATGCAACCAGCCCCACAGGCTTCAGAGCACCTTCCAGGTGCCCAGAGACAGTGAAGCCTCCCGTTGACTTGGGAGGTAGTTTTACAGCTCCATGCGGTATAATATCCCTCCAGAAAATGCATAACTTGATTTTAGAGAAAAAAATAAAACATCTTGAAAAGTGATACATTTCCAAACTATTTTCCCAAGTTCTGCTGGTACATCAATCTTTCCTGGAGAAGAGGCTCTGGAGAGACATGGCCTACTTTTCCAGCCACCACAGTCCCATTTAGTGACCAGGGCAGTTGAGTTCACGCAGGAAGTACTGGCATTTACCCAGGTCAAGACTTCAGCTGATTAAATAGTTTATGGCACCCGGAGGCCTCTGCACAGACTCAAGGTTAGGGAGCGAGGAGGCCCTGCCTGCTCTCACCCTGCAGGCTGGACGTCGGGGCAGGAAGAAGGGAGGAAGTTCAACGCACGCCCCTCTCCTGTTATTCTGGGGGCAGTGGTTCAAACTTGTGTCCACAGACAAATTACAGTACAGTCCCAATCTCCTCCTCAACCCCTCCCTTCTCATGTCCCTAGACACGAGCTAGGGACTAGTATGCGCACTTTTCAAGTTCCACTGGTGATTCTGATACGAGAGTTGGCTGGAGCCTCTCACTGCTCTGAATCAGAAAGCACTGTGACATGTGGACGGGCCCAAGCTCCCTGTGCATTAATTAAATGTTGAGGAAAAGCTCCTCCAGTCACTCACTGTCTACCTCTTGGTGAACGCTGAAGGCACAGCTAAGAAAGCTGGCAGCTGTGCCGACTACCATGGGATTTTGTCCAGGACTCCTGGCCATGCTGGGAGACCCTTCCTGACCTGCCTGAGAGGTGGGCAGTCTCCCCAGGGTAGGCAGGCCGCTGCCTGGCCACAAGGTGCAGTGGACACGTGCAGGCTGCTCACCTCATTGAGCTATCTCAACGGCAGTTGCTTTTCTGATGCCACTGTTCCCGCCAGTGACCAAGAAGGCTCTTCTAGGAACTTAGACCTCCAGGTCCTCTGATACAGATTCCCAGCCATGCCTGGAAGCAGCAGACCCACAGAAAGGAAGGCTGCAAGGGGCCAGGAACACCAAGCCCTGCAGGGAGAAAGCCTGACTAGGGTGGGCATCATTGCTCTCTCCAAATGTCACACAGGTCCATCCTTCTTCAGCTCCTGCTCCCCTCTCTGATCACACAAACAGTACTATCCTCTCAGCCTCTACACGTTCTGTACCATTAGCTTCCTGCACTTTGGAAAGTATTTGGAGATTCCAACAATTTGGCATCCAAACTACCTTTCTTTTTTTTTTTTTATCCTCACCCGAGGATATTTTTCCATTTTTTGTACAGATAGAGTGGGAGGGAGACAGAGGAAGGGAGAGACAGACAGAAACATCGACGTGAAGGGACACATCGAGTGGCTGCCACCCGCACGACCAACCAGGGCCGGGGACAAACTGCAACCAAAGTACGTGCCCTTAGCGGGAACCGAACCCGGGTCTCTCCAGACCGCAGGCCGACGCTCTAACCGCTGAGCCAAACTGGCCAGGGCCAAACTACCTTTCTTTGCTACCTCTGATACTGGGAAGTGCCCCCGCCCTCCTGCCAAAACAACAACAACAACAAAACACCCACTGTTCTTGGATAGATAGATTGTTTTTGTTTTTTTATTAGGGGGTGGGAGAGGGGCGCTCAGGAGCCCATTAGCATCATGCTTACTGCATGGCAGGACTGGGATCCCTGTACAGCTATAGAAGGACCACTGCAAAGTGGGGAGATTTGCAAGTAGGGAATGAAGGAAGAGGAAGGTAGTTATTTGGGCTCTGCTCCCCCTCAGAGGAAGCAAAGACTCCTTCAGGGCTACGGGGTGTACGCTGCACAACTCTAGGGGGGGGGCACCATTCAGATCATAGTGATGGGATGTAGGGATGGGGGTTTGGTGGATTGACAATTGGTAACCTTGTGATTTGCATTCTTGCAACCTGGCCAGCCTAGGATCAAAGTGTGTGTGGACAGAGGTTTTACTGGAAGGCAGAAAAACCGCCTTGGGTGCATATGGATACTTTGTTTGCATGTCAAAGGCTGGAACACCACCTGGTGTGGCCAATGAGTTGTAGGACTCAGGTGTGTCTGGGTTTGTTCTTTTTTAGCTTTGAAGTCTCTTTCCGCCATAAAAAGCGAGAGACAAGGCTAGGGTGTATGGTTTGCAGAGATGCCATCTCAAGGAAATAATTTACGTAAATCCACATGTAACTTGGGGAACCAATTTGCAAATATATTGGGCTGCATCCAGAGATGTGGAGCATTTGCTCCCTTGCTATGCTCCTCCTCACTCCTATCAGCGTGTGCTTGTAGTTCATTGTGCTGCACCGACCCTGGCAGGCCGAGAGAGACGGCAAGTGATTCAAGGACGCAGTGGCGTGATTCCACGCAACCAGCAACGTTAAGGTATGCGAAAGGGAATTAGCAATCCCGATCAAAAGTAAAATGCGCTCGAGTTTTCTTGAGTCAGCAGCACCCAGCTTGAGACAGCTGCCCGCATATCTAGTGTCGTGAGGGGTTTCCATGGGGTTGGGATTTCCTAAAGATCAGCGACTTTATGCGTGAGTCTTGCAACAGCTGCTGAAAGCAGCTCAGTGCTCTGCACGGAGCGGAAGCTCTTGCAGCTTCTGAGGGACGTACAGGAGTTCTGCACGTGGTTCCCTGAGGAGGCACATTGGATTCTGACGTGTGGCTCAAAGTAGGGGAAACTTTTAGGGT
Source organism: Molossus molossus (assembly GCF_014108415.1). Lineage (NCBI taxonomy): Eukaryota > Metazoa > Chordata > Mammalia > Chiroptera > Molossidae > Molossus > Molossus molossus. Next base: position 97,213,399 of record NW_023425403.1, read on the forward strand.
GCGCAAAGACTTAGGGTGTAAAATTTCTACCTCAATCCTTCAATGGCGACTGGTATTTACAGCATTGCAGCAGCTGACTCAGGAGAGCAGTCCCCGCAGCGAGGTGGCTCCAACGTCCCCTTCGGAGAAAATTCCGGAGTCGACAGCTTTCGAAAGGTCGACAAAGGAGGAAAGTCCTCCTCCCCCTTCTCCACCTTTTGTGGAGGATTCCCCAGCCCACCATGCCCAGCAATGGAGGGCTCTCTTAGGCCAGGAAACCTTGTGACCTTGGGGCTTTCCCAGCTATAATAAGGCCAGGTCAACAACCTGTGCATAAATGTTTGCCCTATCAGGTTTTTAAAGAATTCAGCCAAAGCATAAAGGAGAATGGTTTGCAAAGTTCCTTTACTATAGGAATGTTGGAGGGAATAGCTGGTAGTTATTTGATGACTCCCTGGGATTGGACAGCGCTAGCAGAAACAGTGTTGATGCCGGCCCAATTTGCCGTGTGGAAGTTAGAATATCAGGAGAGAGCCACACAACAGGCATTGGAATATTTTGGAACAGGGATTCCTATTGGACCAGATATGTTACTAGGACAAGGAAACTATTTAGATCCCCAAGTACAGGCAAGGCAAGATGCTAGATGTTTTATCAGGCCTCAGATATAGCTACTAAAGCTTGGTGAAGGATCCCAGAGTCTGGAGGAGAGACAGGCTCTTTTGCTGCCATTAGGCAAGAAGCACAGGAATCTTATGTCTTTCATTGATCGGCTGCGGCCATAAGTAAACAGGTAGATAATGCAGAAGCAGCTGATACATTGTTATTACAAGTGGCCTTTGAGAATGCTAATGCAGATCGTCAGGCCGTGCTTGCTCCATCGAAGGGAAAAACCTCAAGTATAGGGGAATATATAAAGGCATGTCAAAATGTAGGGACAGAAATGCATCGGTCCAGAGCTTTAGCAGCTGCTCTTGAGACGTTGCTAATTGAAAAATTCAATAGAAGACAAGGGTCCAAATTGTTTTAATTGTGGAAAGCCAGGACATTTTCAAAAAGACTGTAAAAAAGGAAAGGTCGGAACTAGTGGCCTTCCTACTAAGCCTTGTCCTCGATGTGGCCAGTCAGTGTAATATGGCAAATGTGGAAATCCCTTGTCGGGAGCCGGGAAGATGGGCGAGACCCTGCTCCCTGGGTCCCTCAGCCTCAGGCTTTTGTAAATCAATCCAACAAAGAGTTGGAGACCTCCCAACCTCCACAGCAGGAAGTGCAGGCCTGTATTATCACCACCACAGAATTAACCCTTAAGGAGTCTGATGATGTTTGTTTAGTTCCTACAGGAGTGTACGGCCCCTTGCCTGAGTGGAAAGTATGTTTAGTGATTGGAAGGTATAGTTTAACAGTGAAAGGAATACAGGTGATGCCAGGGGTAATGACTCAGATTTTAAAGGAGAAATTAAAGTAATGCTTAAAACTGTGGAACCCAAATAGCTCAACACCGGGAGCCCAAATAGCTCAACTTCTTTTGTTACCCTACTGGGTTCCTGGAGCCAACTCCACAGTAAGAGGGACTGCAGGGTTTGGAAGCACTGGTCAGTGTGATGTTTTCTGGACTGTGGCTAATTAACACCAGAAAGCCCTTGCTCTCCATTAATATACAAGAGCAACTCTTTTTAGGATTAGTGGATACAGGGACAGACATTTCTATTATAACAACACAGGAATGGGCTAGGGAATGGCCTAAAGCCCCGGTACCCCTGCTAGTAACAGGAATGGGAGGAACTCAGGCTCCTCAACCAAGTACTTGTTCCCTTTCCTGTACAGGTCCAGATGGACAAGAAGGATGGATTCACCCTTATGTCATGGAGTCTCCCCTAAATTTGTGGGGAAGGGATCTTTTCTCTCAGTGGGAAATGGTTATTCAAACCCAGCCTTCTGGCTAGGGGTCACTGGTAAAATTCCCCTCCTTTCATTGGCCTGGAAAACATCAGAGCCAGTATGGGTTGATCAGTGGCCCTTAAAAGGGAAAAAATTGTTACATGCAAGCAGATTAGTGAAAGAGCAGTTAGAAGCAGGTCATATAGAACCTTCAGTCAGTCCCTGGAACACTCCCATCTTTGTAATTCTAAAAAAGGGTGGAAAATGGAGATGACTACGTGATTTGAGGGCAATCAGTGCTGTTATAAAACCCATGGGAGCGTTACAACCAGTCCTACAATGATTCCTGAAAAATGGCATGTGATTGTTACAGATCTTAAAGATTGTTTTTTCACTATCCCTTTGGTCCTTACAGATAGAAATTCGCTTCTTCAGTTCCCTCCATTAACAATAGTAAACCAATGCAACAGTTTCAATGGAAGGTACTACCGCAGGAATGATAAATAGTCCAACAATTTCTTGATACTATGTTCATCATGCTATTGAGCCAGTAAGGAAACTATTTCCTGCCATTTATTTTTACCATTATATGGGTGATATTTTATTAGCTGTCTCTACCCCAAAAGAATTGAATCAGGTCTATGTATTGCCTCAAGAGACTTTAAGAGAGGCAGGATTACAAGTTGCTCCAGACAAGGTACAGCAATTAGAACCTTGGCAATACTTAGGGTGAATTTCAGGGGCAAGAACTATTCACCCCCAGAAACTTACCATTCCAGTCAAAGTGACAACTTTAAATGAATAACAAAAATTACTGGGAGCCATCAATTGGCTTTGACCTATGCTTGGTATCACTACTCAACAGTTAACTCATTTATTTAATACTCTCAAAGGGGATCCAGCACTACATTCACCCAGAATTCTATGTATAGAGGAGAAACAGGAACTTAAAGTAATAACTACTTAAATACAAACTTGACAAGCTCATCATAGGTCATTAAAAGACCCTGTTAGATTATTTGTGTATCCAACTGCACCATACCCTACAGCATTAAGAGAACAATTAACACCTGAAATAAAATATCTTAAATGGATCTTTCTCTCAGCTACCCCATCTAAAACAATAACTCCATTTGTGGAACAGTTAGCAAATCTAATAGCCAAAGGTAGAAAATGAACACAAGAACTGACAGGGTATGACCCTCAGATTCTACATTTGCCTCTTGCTCAGGAACAATTTACTACTTTGATTTTCCAACAGAAATTGATCAAGGAATTCTGACTCAATTGGATGCTTTAGAGGCAGCTGTATTGTGGCTAGGAGAACGTGAAGAGGCCTTAGCCACTCGCTCTACTTTACACTGTGATTGGGAATTTAGTCATAGCATGTGTGCAACTGCATTGCCTTGGAATGACACCTCCCACAGTTGGACAGTAGTCAAGCAACACCTGTAAGAAGCTTTTGCTGGAAACCTTGGAGGGCAAGTAACTAACCTAAAAAAGACTCTGAAAACACAGTTAGCAGATATACAACTTGCTCAACAAAATGTTTTAAAGGCAATCTCAGATAATGTCCAATGGCTCAATCCAAAGCATTGATTTGAAGGTTTTAATCTTAGAATCTGGATTTTTACTACTATGGTTGTTTTCTTGTGTTGGCCACGTAGTACTCCGAGGACTCTGGTGAATGGTGTCCTCCATGCAAAAGACCGAAAAACAAGTAATGACGCTCCTGACCACCGCAGCCATGGCGATTTCTCAATTACAAGAAAACAAAAAGGGGGGAGATGTAGGGGTGGGGATTCGGTGGATGGACAATTTGTAACCTTGTGATATGCATTCTTGCAACCTAGCCAGCCTAGGATCAAAGTGTGTGTGTACACAGACAGGTTTGACTGGAAGGCAGGAAAACCACCTCGAGTGCATAGGGATGCTTCATTTACATGGGTATAAGATAAAGTTTGCATCAAAAGTTGGAACACCGCCTTGCAAGGCCAATGAGTTGTAGGACTCAGGAGTGTCTGAGTGTGTTACTTTTTAGCTTTGAAGTTTCTTTCCCGTAAAAAGTGAAAAACAAGTCTAGTCTGTATGGTTTGCAGAAATACTATCTCAAGGAAATAATTTACATAAATCCACACGTAACTTGGGGAACCAATTTGCAAATAAATTGGGTTGTATCCAGAGATGTGGAGCATTTGCTCCCTTGCTCCTCCTCACTCCTACCAGCATATGCTTGTAGTTCGTTGTGTTGCACGGACCCTGGCAGGCCGAGAGAGACGGCAGTGGGAGACTTATAAAGCAAACCGAGGAGGAAGTGTTTTTCTATGTATACAAAAGCATCATATGAATAGATGCAACCCTGAGTTCCTTAGCTATTTCTCTCTGCCTTTTGAGGTGCCTCTTCCACCTTTACTGTCCTAGTATTTTCTGTTCACAAAATTGGCTGAGGGAGGTGGAGGTAGCAGGCAGGGGGACTGGCAGGAGGAGGCCCTGAGCTCTTCTCACACAAGGCTGGCTGGGGTCTCAAAGCTTGCTCCCTCACTCAACAGCTCAGTGGTTTCTTTTCTGCAACACAGAATGTGACTCTTTCCCCTGAAGGTGCTACAAGAAGCCCAGCACCTCCCACATGCCCTGTTTATACACAGGCTGCCAATAGCTGGTCTCTCTTGCCCGGTGCCCTGGTATAGCACAAATGCCAATTACATGCCTGCACACTGGTGAAGAGGCCAAAGAATGTTTATGAGCTTGGGTTTGGTTTGGAAATCACTGCCACAGAGGAAGTCAACACCCCTGTCTCACAGTCAGGAGACCAACAGGAATGTTCCTGCCCCATGTTTGTAACTCATCTGTAATTGGTCTGGGCAGCTCAGAGAACACCCTGCCATTGCTTCTGCTGTCAGTGGCTCACTTAGCAAATTCTGACTATTCCAAAGCTTCCTGAAAGGCTGACTTGAAACTAAAAATAATATCAATAGTAAGGGCTTTGATGGAACAACATGGATTGGGTTTTTTAAGACTTTTTTTTTTAGAGAGAGAGAGAGAGAGAGGAAGAGAGGGAGAAACACATACACATCGATGTAAAACTTCATTGAGAGCAAAACTTCAATCAGCTGCCTCCTGCACATCCCCCATGGGGGATGGAGCCCAAAAGCTGGGCATGTGCACTGACCAGGAATCAAACTGGCAACCTTGCGGTGCACAGGATGATGTCCAGTCAACTAAGCCACACCAGCCAGGGCAATATGGGTTTGAATCAAAGCTCTGCCTCACTAGATGTGCACTCGCATGTGTTGGCTTCACATTTCTGAGCTCCTACCTCTTCGTGTGCAGGAAGGGAATATGCAGCCTCGATGAGATGTGTGTGTAAGCCATTTATCCCTGCACCTGAGATTGACCTGGGCCCCGAGGCTGAGGCGACCAGAGTCCATTCCTATGTAGCCTCTTGGTTAAGGCGAGTAAATAACTCCATTTTTATCATCAATGGACCTTCCTTGATATTTTTCCAATAATAGGTTAATTACCCCTAGAAGTAAAGGAATTGTGCCTAAGATTATAGTTGCCCCACGTGATGGGAGACATTTGCAGTTTCCAGTATCGATATTTGCAGACATTTGCAGGCATTTGCAGTTTCCCAGTACAGAGTACCGGTAACTGCAGGCATTTGCAGGTACTCGTGAGCCCAGTGCAACACCAAGGACTAGACACCTGGGACGGGCAGCCTCTCAATCTGGCCGCCAGACCCCTATAGATCTGAGGGGACGCGCCCCCTGGGTTCCAGGGCCCCAAAGATCCTACTTGGGTTTCCAACGAGCGGCCGGGAGATGCCAAGACATTCCCAAAAAGGTTGAAGGAGACCTGGTAGAAGTTTCTAGAGGTGAGTTCTGGGTGACCGGTCCATCTGGATGAGAGTGGGAGGGCCGGATGCGGCACAGCCTCTCCTCTCCTGGGAATTCCCCCAAGACGTTAGATAGGGCTCAAATCTGGCAAATTCTGGTTCAAATCTGGCAAATTCTGTTCTTTCAGACCCTCCACTGGGGCAGAAAGGAAGACTGATCACCTCCCAAGCGGCATAGGTGCCACTCAGAATAGGGAATTTCTGGAAGGATATTCAAACGGTGTGTGCGTGTGACTGTGTGAATGCAATTGTGTGTGAGTGACCGTGCTCCATGACGTTTGTTACAGAGCCTGTGTGAGTCCTACCCTGTGGTTCCGTGACGGCTTCATACAGCTAAAAGTCTGTATCAGGTTTTTGGAGCACTCTGGTGTTCCACCAGCAAACCTGCTCTGAGCTGGGGGCTTATTCCAACCTGTCACATGCCAAGAGGTGTCTGAAATCTCCGCGAGGGGAGCGGCCAGGCAGACAAAGCTAAAATTTCTGTCTTGTGTGTCTTCCCTTGTTTTTCTCCTTGTCTGCCTCCCTACTGTGTCTCCCTCAACTTTGTTATGGTTAGTCTAATCGTGGACAGCAGCCCTCGTGCCCAGAAGACCTCATTGGGCTGCATAGTAAACATTCTTAGAGAAGGATTTGAGAAAGGTTCTGATTCGGGCACAGATACTGGTAGTGGGCCCCAAACTGGGCCCCAAGAAAAACCTGGGCAAAAGTAGGAAAGTGCCTGCAAGGCAGAGATACAGCAAAAAGCCCGGCCAGTGTGGCTCAGTGGTTGAGCACCGACCCATGCACCAAGAGGTTGCCAGTTCCATTCCTGGTCAGGGCACATGCCCAGGTTGTGGGCCAAATCCCCAATGGGGGGCATGCAGGGGGCTAATAAAGTGGGGAAGCAAGGTGTAGTGAAAGACTCAAGGAAAGTCGAAAGGCTATGAGTCCTTAAAGACGCCCCCAACATCTTCCGCTACAGCTGTGATTAATATTTGTGCTTTGAAGGCTTGGAAAGAGCTCCCAACAAAAAGGGGACATTTTACTAGATCTTACATCCATCAGACAAGGACCTGAAGATCCATATCAAGATTTTGTAGCCCGGTTGCTATGGGCACTTAACAGTGATTCAGGGGCCCTCCCTGCCGGTGGGCTGCCCTGTGCATCCTGCAAGGTGCTGTGCATCAGGACTGGGGTCTGGTGTGGAGACCCCCTTGTCCTGGGAAACGGGGGTGGTGGGTAGGTGCACAAGCACTCACCCGGAGGCCGCAGGGTTCCCTGGGGAGGGCAGTCAGGCCCCAGAAAGGGTGTGTTCATTCAGTGCCAGCCAGGGGCTCCCATCTGTGTGCCCCCTCACCCCCCGGGTTTGGCAGCACCAAGTTTCCAACAGGCTTCTCTGAACTTTGGGGAGTTAAAAATAGGGATCCCAGGCACGGGCGCAAAGTGCTCTTGGAGAGTTGAAAAACACTCTGTCCCACTAAACACGTGCGCTAGAATGATGCTTCCCTTTTCTGCGTCCTTTTGAAAACCTGGGGCCAGAGGAAATTTTCCCATCCCTCTGGCCATGGTGGAGGGTTTCCTTGGACACTTTTCACCATGTTCTCCTGTTAGGCCTAAAGAAATTGGTTGAAATAGCAAAGGTGGTAGGAGCAGCCTTAGGAGAAACAGGGCCCATGGGGAAGGATCACCCTAGGAAGGGTCAGGACAGCAGGCCTAGGTCCCGATTAGGGATAGAAAAGACAAGGGCAAAGTCAGGTGTAGAGGAACAAAGTAAAATCTTTAACTTAGAAAAATGACAGGGCCAGGGCTCCTTCCAACTGAGCCCTCCAGAGCCCAGAATAATACAAGACAATAGGGGACAAACTAGTTAGTTTCCTAGTAGACACTGGTGCTGCAGACTCAGTCCTGACCAAGCCAATGGGCCCCTAACCTACCCCTGGACTTCAAAGAGGACCATAGACCTTGGGGAAAATACTGTGACTCATTCGTTTTTGGTCATGCCGGAGTGCCCATACCTCCTACTCGGATGTGATCTTCTCCAGTGATTGTTCAATTGCAGGCCACTGCCACTCCAAGCCACTGGCCATCAATCCTGCCAGACTGCCTTCAGATGATGACCGGAGAAACCTTTACAGGCTGCCTGGAGGTAATCGACATAGTGCAGACAGCCTGCCCAGACCTCAAGGTCCCACTGCCATCATCAGATGAGGATGGGAGTAGCTATGTCCTGGAAGAAATCAGGTATGCTGGGGCAGCAGTAACTCAGGACCATGTCATCTGGTCACAGTCCTTGAATAGAGGAACTTCAGCCCAACGGGCTGAACTCATAGCCCTAATCCAGGCTCTCCAGTGGGGCAAGGGAAAGTCGGTAACCATCTACACTGACAGCAGATATGTCTTTGCCACAGCGCATGTGCATAGCGCCATCTACAGGGAATGAGGGTTATTAACCTTGGCCGGGAAGAACATCAAAGAGGGAACTTCGGAGAGGCACCAGGAAATCTGCTGCACCAGGAAGCTTGAGAGGCAGCCCTAAAACCAGGGGGGCCTCCCCAGATACACTAGGTCAGAAAGTGACCTAGCCAAGCAGAAACAAGCCATAAAAGAAAGAAATGGATGGTGGACACTCCCTGATGGGAGGTTGTTAGTCTCAGAGGCTCTAGGTCAGACTTTAGTCAACCAGCTGCACCAGACTACCCACTTAGGTTACACCAAGCTTACTAAACTCCTGAGAGGCAGATAATGTCCAGCAAGGTCACAGGGAAAGGGAGGAGGCGGAGGGAAGCAGGTATGTGTGGGTCTGAGTAGGGAGGGGGAGAAGGAAAGCTGGGGGATGTGCAGACAGCAGGTGGACTGAGCAAGCTCTCAGGTGCATGTCAGAGGAAGGACTAGGAAAGTCCCAGAGGGTCGATGCAAGTTAAAGAAGGATAATGCAGAAGACATAAAAAGATAAGAAAGGATAAAAGAAAGGGACATACATATTACAGGAAGACAGGGCATTGGAGGAATACTCAAGAAAAGAAGAAAATAGGACACAGAGAGGGGGAGCTTGCCCCTGGGGGTGGGATAACAGTCTGGGACGTAATAAAGGGAATAACAGGTTTAGGCTATTCCTGACCCTTGGATCAGACAATGGCCCTGCCTTTATAGCAAAGAGATCACAGGATAGCTCTAAAGGGTTAGATATAAATTGGAAGCTCAATTGTGCTTACCACCCACAGAGTTCCAGGCAGGTAGAGCACATGAACAGGACCTTAAAGGAAATCTTAACCAAGTTTACTTTAGAAACTGGTGAAAACTGGACCACTCTGCTCCCCTTGCCCTCTTACAGTTCTTGCAGGCTCTGCAGTTGGCCCAGAAAGCTGTCCATAAACACATCTGCAACGCCCTGCCTGTGCCCACCTCGGACCCTGTGCACCCTTTCCAGCCCGGGGACTTGATATGGGTAAAGAAGTTCACCACCCAGGGACTAACTCCGTCCTAGAAGGGACTAAACACTGCCATCCTGCCTGCACCAACAGCATCCCGATCTGGCAGCACCATTCCCGGCTGAGGAGGGAAAAGCAAAATGGATGGTTCAGGCCTCTACAGATAAGACTCTTGCATTTATTGGGACTCTGATTTTTCTGGTTATGACTGTACAGGGGAATCCTTATAGACATGTGCCCCAGTGGAACTGGGGACTTAGAAATGGTCCTACAGATCAGGAGAGGATTAGACCTCTTATTTCTTAAGGAAGGAGGATTGTATGTGTTGCACGAGGAGAAAAATGCTGTTTTTATGCGAATAGTTCAGGGATTATTCAAGAAAGTTTATCATTAGTTAGGAAAAATATTGAGGAATAAGAAAGGAAAAGGACAATCTGAAAATTGGTTTATAACTCTATTATCCGCCATTGCTGGCCCTCTCGCTATATTGTGTTTACTCCTAGCCTTTGGGCCATGTCTAATAAATGGCCTCATAAAAACGAAGTCGAGTCAACAATTAGACTTGTCAGGAAAACCAGTGGGGAATGACCTGGGCCCCAAGGCTAAGGCAACCAGATTCCATTCTTATGTAGGCCTCTTGGCTAAGGCGACTAAATGACTCCATTTTTATCATCAATGGACCTTCCTTGATATTTTTCCAATAATAGGTTAATTACCCCTAGAAATAAAGGAATTTTCCCAAAATTATAATTGCCCCACGTGTTGGGAGGCGTTTGTAGTTTCCAAGTACTGGTAACTGCATTTGCAGGTACTCGTGAGCCCGGTGAATAATGCTAATTTTGACTTCTGTAATCGCTGTCACATCCACTATTGTACTGGTCCTCTGAGGGGGACGAGCAAAAGGAGGATGGGGCTTCTGTCTTTAAAATCAGATGGGCAAAAAGAATTGTGGCTGCTGATCTGAGGGGAGACTATGCCCCCTGCAGCCTGCCGGCAAGAATAAAGTGCTCCTTTACAGTTTGGCTGTGCCTCTTTGTTTATCTCCCTGACACATTATAACAAAATAAACTAAGAGCTCAATAAATAGTAGTTGCTATTGTTTCTATTATTAGTAATGACATTAATACCTTCCCTGTTCAACATTAAGCTTCTCATTTTGTCCCTCAGCCCTTCAAATCATTAGGACCTTTGAGAGCATTTTAAACTATAACCAAAGAAAAAGCTAGAAGATTTGTTACCCACTACAAGTGAGGGTCCCAAGATCACTGTGAAAGGATTTTTTTCAGAGGCAAGAAGTTCTTCAGAAAGAGCCAAGGCCTTCCTGAAAGAGTCAGTCGTCCCCAGGAGAAGTCACTGGTATGGAGCAAGTGAGAGCGTCCCAGCCACAAGGCCAGAAGACCACGACCCGGTGAACACTGAGAAAACTGGTCCTGAAGGTCTCACTACTCCAGGGGCAGGAAGCAAAGAGGCTTTTCTCTGTGACAACCAGCCAGACAGACACAAGCCTCTAGAGCAGTGGTTCTCAACCTTCCTAATGCTGTGACCATTTAATACAGTTCCTTATGGCCCTGGCCGGTTTGGCTCAGCGGTTAGAGCATTGGCCCGCAGACCAGAGAGTCCTGGGTTCAGTTTCCGCTAAGGGCACGTACCTCGGTTGCAGTTTGTCCCCGGCCCTGGTTGGGATCGTGTGGGTGGCAACCACTCGATGTGTCTCTCTCATGTTGATGTTTCTTCTTTCTTTCTCCCTCTCTCCGTCCCTCTCTATCTGAAGATAAATGCAAAAATGTCCTTGGGTGAGGATTAAAAACAAAAAAATACAGTTTCTCATGTTGTGGTGACCCCCACCATAAAATTATTTTCATTGCTACTTCATAACTGTAATTTTGCTACTGTTATGTCTTAAGTGACCCCTGTGAAAGGGTCCTTTGACCCCCACAGGGGTTGTGACCCACAGGTTGAGAACCGCTGCTCTAGAGACTAAGGTTTTCTGAGGGCAGCTCCTGTGAATTGAACCTCTTACTCAAACTCCAGGCTATGCCAAGTGGGCGATGCCAGGCTGGCCTGCAGGACGTCATACCCTCCTTCTGTTGTTCGCCTTCAACACAAGGTTTCCTTCAGGTCCTGTTGTTAACAATAAGACTTAGCTTTTTTTGTATACTTCTGTTCTCTCTTTTGGGAAGCATTTTATGACTTGCCTAAGGTCACACGATAGTAGGTGATAAAGTGGAAGAAGGTTTTCAACGCCCAGCCTAGAGCGCCTTCTACCACACCAGTGGTGTCAAACAGTGGTCCCCAGACAAGCAGTGTCAGAATCAAACGTGTTCTCTGCCTCCCGGGTCAGACACTTCAGGGTGGGGACCAGCGATGGTGTCCTGTGCCTTCCAGGTGACTCTGATTCACACTAAGCAACTTCTGGCATCCGTTTTCCCCAGCATACCCAGTATGAAATTTGCTCAGGTCCTACCCACACTTGCTAGAGGTGTAGGCAACTGATTTTTGGTTTTCTTTTATTTTAATTGTCCCTGGTAATTTTTAGATCCTGCTGCCTAGGGGCCAATATAGGAAAGTTTTATGCAAGTCCCAAGATAAAAGCATTGTAAACCCAAACTGCAGACTCTCACTGAAATCAAAGTAAGGTGTTGTCTTTCCCTCCAGTTCACTAAATGCACAACCTTGGGGAGACTCACCCAAGTTGGCCACCCTCCATCTCCAGGAGAGTCTGGGGACTTTCTGCAGCAAGTTTTCTCAGGAAAGGAAGCTGACTCACGCTCCCTGTGCTGCATTGTGTAACAAGGGAAGACCCAGCAAACAGTGGCCGCTGCCAGAGCACATCCCTTTGAAAGGAAGAGGCTGCCAGAGTACGCCTCACTCCAGTGGGCTGGGGTTGACACTTCCAGCATTCCCCGTAGCACTGGCCCCCGAGGAGGGTTTGCACCTTTTCCACAAGCCTGCGGGGCGGGTGAAGGGAAGAAAGCAGAAGCTGCCCGCGCTGGGAAGGAGCCCTGTAGATGGAAATTCGCCCAGGCTGCCTCAGGAACTGATCTAAACCTCAGTGCAGGGAGAAGTCCTTAGAGGGACTGGGCTGCCTGTGAGAATCACCTAGGGGATTTTTATAAAATGTCAGTCTAGACCCCGGTGCAGACCAACTCAATCAGAAACTCTAGGGGTAGGGCCCGAAAATTCGTTTTTATTCTCCCCCGGTGATTCAGATGTTCACACAGCACTGAGAAGCAGCATAAGCCGAATTACTTCTAAGATAAAACCGTCTCTCCCTTCCTCCCCCCGTGGACCACCCTTTAAAACCACAAGGGGGTGGAGGGCCCCCGGGCACAGCGAGTGAGATCCGGGCCGGTGACACCGGGCGGCACCGTTCACAGCCTCATCTGGGTGCACAAGCCCACAGCGCCCTGAGACCCGCGCGGATGTCCGGCTGGAGCGGAAGGTCCCAGTCCCCCAGCCTCGCTTTATTCGTGAGAAAAAAACACACCCAGGAAAGTACTCGCCAAAGTCTCCGCCAGCAATTCGGAACTAGCCCGGCTGCAAACAGCCGCACGAAGGGCTGCCCCAGCACGCCCGCTGGCCGCCGAGGAAACGCCCCGCGGCTCCGGGCCGCCCGGGCCGCCCGACGTCAAGGGTCCCGGCGAGGCAAAGCCCCGCCCCCCGCGCCAGCCAGTCCCGGAGCGCGGGCCGCGCCTGCAGGCCCACGTCTGCCTAGGGCGCTAGCCTGCGGGCGCCACTGTCGCGTAGTCTGTCCAGCGAGATCACGAAGTCTTGGGCGCTTCCCCGCGAGACGCCACGCCCACGCCCACGCCCACGCCCACGCCCACGCCCACGCCCACGCCCACGCCCACGCCCACGCCCACGCCCACGCCCAGGCGGGCCCTGTGGCGGCCCGGCGGCCCCGCCCGCCGCCCGCAGCTGCCCCGCCCGCGGTGCTACGCGCGGCCCCCTCGCCGCGCCGCCCGAGGTTGTGTGCTCGCGCAGCCCCTGGACGAAGCGCGCGGCGCGGCGGGAGCGGGACGTGGTGGGCGCGCGCCGCACGCAGAGTCCCGCGGTCCCGCGCTCCTGGCGCTCCCGCCCCGTCCCCCGGGAGCTGCCAGCGGTTACATCATCTCAGTTATGTAAGGGCCGCGGCCTCCGGGGCGTTTCTTTGCGCGGAGCCCCGGTCCGCTCCCCACGACGGCACGCCCCCTGCCCCGGCTTCGGCGAGCGCGCCCTCCAGCCCCACCGCGGAGGTGCAGGGAGGGAGGGCGCACCCCGCCGTGGGCCGTGGGCCGTGCTCCACGCTCCATGTCCGCCTAGTCACCGGCATCTGGACGTTTTGGGGACTACTGTCTGGTGGGTAAGGCTGAGGCGTGAAGATGGCACCGCAACGCACCTCCTAGACTTTGGTGGAACATTGTGGGATAAAAAGATGAGGCTTACTGACACCAAAAAGATTTCCCTGTCGAATGGGTCTTATCATAGGAGTTATTGTAATCAGTACTTTCTAAGTTCCCACACATCTTATTTTACACACTGCCCCAGTAAACTCAGCGGGGGTACGTCCCTCCTCTCCAGCAGGTGCAATGAGTTGGATCGGTAACTAGCAAGAAGAAGGCTGAGTCTCCCACCTGGAGATAAATCTGTCTCCAATGCAGTTTTCCGCTAGTGCTGCAACTCCGTGAAGTGCCAGGGAGGGCCCCTTTATCTCCTCCAAATCTTTTTCAGCCTCCCTGGTCCGATACCCCAAACCCAAATAAACACAGCATAAGTAAAAAAAAAAAAAAAAAAAAAAAATGGTTGCTTTGCCAACCTACATCTTCAATTTTGTTCCGGTTTACCCAACTCGACCAGAGGCTGAGCCACTCTTACATAAGATTTGCAGAGACCAGCTGATTTAATGGCCCCATTACCTAGGATGTAGGATCATTGCTCCTCCTTCCCCAAGTGGACCTGTTTTCACTCTAGTATACCTTTTGAAATAAATTTCCCTGAACAGCTTGCTCCTCTGAAGAGGACTGTGAGGTTCCACTGCATTGCTGTTCTTCCTGACAGAGCGATGAAAGGAAGTTTAAACAAGTGGCATTCTGCAAAACCACCCAGCCTGGCGTGATTTTCAATGCTTGTCCAGTTTGACTGCGATAATATTTTAGACCTCCAGTGTTACACAACTGTACATTCTGCTTTGTGCAAGTGATGGAAAAGGTGTCAGTCTGTTCTGAATCCTTCTCATCCCCTCAGGAAATAAGTCTTTTGGCTCACAGAGGGGCTGAGAAATTGTTCTGAACCACAGAGTCTATTGAAGACATCTGCAATCAAGGTGGGTGGAACCCCAGCTCTCAGCCTGCTGAGTGAGCTCGGACATACTGCATAACCGCTCAGTCTTAGTTTTCTTATTTGTAGAATGGGAATGAATATGTTCACTTCATGGAGTAGTTGTGAGATTAAACATACTTGTCAAGACCTTAGTTGGCAAATGTCTGGTGTCACATAAGGTGATCATGAATGTTCACTTCCCTCCTTTTTTCTTGTCATTCCTTTCTCCTCCTACACCATAGCCATGCCATGTTCATTGAATCAATGTTCCATGAGTGCAGGAAGCCTGAAATGTTTATACTCAAATCAGTGTACCCACAGGGTACCTAGTGCAGACATTTACACACTTCATAGGAGGTTTAAGAAAAGACAATCTCCATCTCAGAAGGGGCTTCTACTCTCCCCTGGATGACTCACAAAAACAAAGGGTATAATGGGATTAATGGGGGAAGGCTACGATTTAAGTAGGAGTTAGCTAAACTGTATTTTATTCCTATTTCTGTCACAGATTCCCAGTGTGACCCAGGGTAATAGTGATAAAATTTATTGAGGGCTTAATATGTGCCAAGCATCATGGATTATCTCACTTACTCCTTACAGTAGCCTAGTAAGGTTGCTCTCAATATTATCCCCATTTTACAGATCAGCAAACTGAGACCTAGAGGGGTAAGTCACTTGGCTGAGGTCACAGTAAAGACATGATAGAGCTAGGATTTGAGCCAGGAAGTATGATTCCAGAAACCACACTGTGTGGGGGCAAATCACTTAGTCTCTCTGGGTCTCAGTTTTTTCATCTAAATGAAAAGAGGATCAGATAGATGAGAGTGGCCCCTCCTAGCTCTGACTATTTATGTTTAATAAGATAATTTTAAAGATGTTAAAAAAAATTAGGCCCAAATAGCTTTTAGGAGCCACATCTAATAGGTGTAGTTGCTTCATTTCACGTGGGTAGAAAGTGTCTAAAATATTTCTTACGTGTCCCTGGTTCCAATTTGCCACTCAAAAACCAAACAAAGGAATCATCTTCCAAAGTTTCCTTCCCATTGATTTAGAGCCTTGAAGCCGATTTTGACCAAATTGAAAGGAGAAGCAGAAGGTGTGGACTAAGAAATCCATCCACAGCTTTCTGCAGAACAGATATAAATGATGGGAAGTCTGTGTATGCACGCACGCATACACACACACACACACACACACACACACACACCAGTGTTCACATCTTCCACTGAAGCTCAGTACCAGTTCTCCAGCCTAGTTGTCATGGCAACACCAGCTGCCAATGAGATCACGGAAGACAAGGTTATAATGGCAATGATGCCTTAATATTTTACCTGGCAAAGCCACTTAGATAATAAGATGAATAACCATAAATCATAAATCTATAGGAAGTTAGGGACTGCTTATTGTATGTGTTCAGTGTGCACTTGGGGGTGGGGAAGAGGAATGAAAGCAAAGGGAAAGGAGGAAAAAGGAAGGGAGGATGGGGCAGGGGGTGGGGAAGATCTCTGATGCTGATCTCTGTTATTCCTCTGTGTAGATCATGCACAGGTCCTCACCCTGTCTATGCACAATGAAGGAACTGGTCTCTTCCCTCCATAAAAACAAGAAGAGGGTAGGGGCTCCCAGCCTTCATCACAAAAGGCTTAGAAGAAACCCAAAGCGACTGTTTTCTGGGGTTCGCACTCACAGAGGAAAGAAGCAGCCCAAGGAAGATGTACATGGCAGAAAATGACCCACCCACACAATCACCCAGTAGGAAGCTGAACCCCATTTAGAAACACCTTCCTGGCCTGGCTGGTGTGGTTCAGTGGTTGAGCATCGACCCATGCATCAAGAGGTCTCCAGTCCAATTCCCGGTCAGGGAACGTGCCTAGGTTGTGGGCCAAATCCCCAGTGGGGGGCATGCAGGAGGCGGCCACTCGATGTTCTCTCTCATTGATGTTTCTATCTCTCTCTCCCTAAAATAAGTAAAGAAAAAAAAGAAAGAAACACCTTCATGATGGGCTGCCCGAGCCTCTTGATGCCCACCAGCTCTAACAGACTGGCTTACCCTGTTGCTGTCTGTTGCCCATCTGAACCAACTCCCTAATGAGCAAATCCATTTGATTTTAGGGTTTTCTTCCTTTCACAAGAAACTAATCACAGTGGGGGTCTCTGGTAGGAGCTTTTGGCACTGGGGAATAGGGGTGGGAGAAAGACTCAGTTTACACTGGATATCCTTTTGTGCCTTTGAATTTGTGCTATATGCACGAATTTACTCAAATGAAAAAAACACACAAAGATCCACCTTCGTTTTCTAGCCTTGTTCTTTCCAAGAACTAGACACAGTGCCGAGGAGATGGGCCAAGGGCAGGGCAGTCGTGAAGCCTGGGCAGGTCAGTCTCCACACAACGCAGTGAATGAAGGAAATGGTTCCCACAGAGGGGCTTGTGCTGTTCTGGAGCTCTCATGCATACTTTCTAGGGCTCCTGTTTCGTGGCCAGCAGGTTCCGTTCTGAGTGCAAAAGCAGTGGTGGGGTTGAGGGGCAGGAATCGCTGCTCGAGAGGTTGTATGGTTCACGCTCACCCACTTCCCGGCACGTCCTGGTTCCTGCTGCTGGCTCGGAGAAAGGTCACCAATAAGGCAGGGAGAGGGTAGGCGATACAGAGTGGCAAGAACTGGGATCCAGAGTCAGGAGACTCACACTCAGCTCTGGCACCTCCTCAGAGGAGACACCTCACCTCTCTGGGCCTCAGTTTCCCCTCTATGTGCAGTATAACTCTAGTCCTCTCAGTATGGTAGGATGAATTAAAGAAACTTTTCTGTTGTTTAACAAATGCTTACACTCCATGTGCCTGTGGGCCAAGCACTATTCGATGCACATTTCAAATGAGGAGACTGAGGCGCAGAGACTCAGTGGCATACCCCAAATCACACTGGCACCCAGAAAGTAGCTGAGCCGGGATTCCAACCAGACAGTCTGGATTCAGACTCCACACTCTTAACCCCTTCTCTGACAGAGCAGGATACGTCTCATGGAGGCTTCTCCTTGACTTCTTGTAGGCACTTCCAGGGAGCTGCAAACTCCCGCTTCCACCCTCCCCTGTTCCTCCAGTTGACTGCTTCCTGCCTTCACCTGAGTGGCTTATAGCTCCCGCCAGTATTTCTCCCCTCTCACCCATACCCCAAGCCAGAGGCACTGGGAAACCAAAGAAGGGGCACTAGGACCTCCAGTCAACTGAAATGAAATGGGTCTGAGCTCTGAGTGTGTGGCCCTCTGCACACATGGCGTGACTGAGTGACCTGCTCTGGCCACCTCTCTCATGCTCGGAGAGTCCATCATTCTGGCGAGGCCTGGAAGGACTAAGGAATACATTGTCTTACTTTTAATTGTGGTAAAATACACACAACATTATTTGACCATCTTAGCCATGTTTAAGCGCACAGTTCAGTGGTGTTAAGTACATTCATGTTATTGTACAAACATCACCAGCATCCATCTCCAGAATTCCTTTCATCCTACAAAACTGAAACTGTGCCTAGTAAATATTAACTGCCCATTCCTCCTTCCCCACCGCCCCTGGCAACCACCATCTGCTTTCTGTCTCTGTGAATCTGACTACTCTCGGGACCTCATATCAGTGGAATCATACGGTCTTGTCCTTTATGACTGATTTATTTCACTTAGCATCATATCTTCCAGGTTCATTCACGTTGTAGCACATGTCAGAATTTCCTTTCTTTCTAAGGCTGAATAATATTCCATTGTATGTATATATCACATTTTGTTTATCCATTCATCTTTCCATGGACGCTTGGATGCTTTCACATTTTGCCTTTCTTGAATAATAGTGCATTGAACATTGGTATACAAACATCTTTTTAAGACTGTATTTTCAATTCTTTTGGGTATATGACCAGAATGAAATCGCTGGATCATATGACAGCTCTATTTTTAATTTTTTAAGGAAGCTCCATACTGTTTTCCACAGCAGCTGCCCCATTTTACATCCCCAGCAGCGGTGCGCAAGGTGCCAGTTTCTCCATGTGCTTGCCCACACTTGTTATTTTCTGAGTTGTTTTGTTGTTATTTTATAGTAGCCATCCTAATGGGTGTGAGGTGGTATCTCACTGTGGTACATTATTTTTTTTTGGTTATGTATCCTAGAATACTTTTTACCATTTCTGTGATATGCAGGTGCAGATTCCATCTTGTATTTGTCACGCAGTCTTGTATTTGTCACCTAGTATACCGAATGCACTCTCACACATGCAATATTGAAAGGATAGTTTGCTCCTTAGGTCTGAGGTTTTGTGGCTATGCATAGCATACCCGGAAACCGAAAAAGAATAAAACTCCTTTTCTCTGAGCTTTAATCCATTGCCGGGGACGGTCGAGCTTCCTCCGGTGAGTCACGTGGCCTCATCTGAAAGGCTCTGCCATTCATTTCAGTCAGACTCCTTTCCTTTAGCACACGAAGGGGGAAGGGGCACCGTCTTCTCGCACTGTGCTCTCAATTGTTCATTCAGCAAAATAAAATGTCACATGACTGGGTTTTCCATTTTGAGTTACAGATATGGTAGACCATGCCGGTTACAGGGAACGTGCCTATATGAACGAGTATTTTGAATATTGGTCCCCCTTGAGCCATAGCTCTTTGCACTAATCATAGAAAGAAATAAAATGGCCCCATTTTTACCACTTTCAACTGCCATCTCTGTAGATTCAGGCAAAGAATGGAACAAGGTGGTTTTTAGCGTGATGCCCAATATAGCAAAAAAATCAAATGACTCTGCCCTGGCCGGTTTGGCTTAGCAGTTAGAGCATCGGCCCATGGACTGAACGGTTGAGGGTTCGATTCCAGTCAAGGGCACATACCTAGGTTGTAGGTTGTAGGAGGCAACCAGTCAATGTGTCTCTATCATTTTGATGTTTCTCTCTCTCTTCCTCCTCCCCTTCCACTCTATCTAAAAAAAATCAATAGGAAAATATCCTCGGGTGAGGATAAAAAAAAAACCAAGTGACTTCAATGTATAATTATTTTGCTGCAGTTTTTTCTCAAATAGAAACAGTTGATTATCCCTCCCAGCCATTTGGATTTGTTCTTTGAGTTTCCATAACATCTAGAAAGTTCAGGTGTTACCATGCTCATTTCTCCAAAATACCACTAACTTATGACATACCTGCAGAGGAGGGATGGTTGTCCCTTTGGGCCAGCCCTGGCCGGGCGCCTCCAGTGTCCTGCGGCGCGCGTGCCATCGGTGCGGGAGGTCAGCACTGCGGGCGCTGCCAGCCGTGACAAGCAGACCTTCTTGTGCTCGTTTTCTCTCGAAAGGCCAGATGAGGGAAACGATAGTAACAGGGGATCACTCGAAAGGCATGTGGCCCATTACTTCCTAAACAGTCTGAATGTCATCCCTGGATTAAGCCAGACCTTTAAAGAACCGGAGTCATGGACCATTTGGCTTGGCCCCACACTTTTCCCCTAAAATGTGCCTTGTCATAACCATCTCGCCATCCACTGAGAGAGGCGCTGAGAAATGCTCACTCAACGCCTGCTAATGCATTTGTATAGCATGCCGACTCACTCAGTGTCCCTTCTGTGGATTGCCGCATGTGAACATGTCCTTTCAGACTTCACCAGTATTTCTCCTGAGGGGGCATATTTTTTACTCCATGGAAAATGTGCAACTCATAGTTGATCATCATATTTTTATTACTGCTTTGGTGGCAAGGAAACTCAAAGCCAAAAATGTAGTCCAGGCTTTAGCAGTTATTTAGGACCCATTGCTGGCACTCCTCCTGTGGGGGGCGAGGGGGCGGGGAGGAGCTGTGAGAACGAGGACCTCTGCTCCTCTGCTTTCCAACCAGCTAGCTCTTCCTATCGCTCTGCTTTTATATATTTTCCTTTTGTTCTATTGTATCAAATATAGTATTTAAAGACCCTGCAAACTTGTTGTGAAATAAGATATAAATATCAGCAGAGAAAGGAAGGAAGGAACTAAAACCTCTTCTAGCCATTGCTGGGTAGGGGAACAGTTTGCTACCCCAGAGGCATATTTGATGTCATCCTTTATCCCCAGGGAGGGGTTTCCCGCACTCCGAGCATGCCCGTCAGAAACAGCCCACAGCACTGTCCTGCTGACAGCCATTTTATCCCCATGGCTTTGCTCACAAGCTCTTTCCGCCTTTGCCGAGGCCCCAGGAGCAAAGCCTCGGAAGCGCTCGTGTGGGAGGAGCAGGGGCCTGGATTCAGGTCTCAGTGCCCACAGCTGAGGAAGACTCAGAGATACTTGCCCTCAGGCTGGAGGGGGGCAGATGTGCCTCCTCTCCTTTGTATGTACCTCTGTGGCCACGTAAGTCACTCCGGGGCGACCAGCAGATGTTAGTGTCACTGTGAGATGAGGGAGGACAGTGCTAACAGTGACTGGGAGAACCTCCATTTGCTCGGTCCCCAGAACCCCAGAGTCACCACCCCCATGGGACTGCGTGGCCTCCTCCCCGTGCACCCCCAGGTAGGCTGCACAGTCCCAGCACTCCTGCTGGCTGGGTCTCAACTCAGCCTCAGAGTCACTCCCAACACAATATGCAGCTGTGACGGGCTGGCGGGAGAGAACAAGCTGTCATCCTGGGCTGCAGTGGGCCCAGGCCAGCCGTGCGGTCCCTGTGTGCAGGGAGAGTGGGCCTCTGCAGAGGACGCCAGGCCATCCTCCTCCATGAGTACAGCCTGGCTTTTCCTACCTGTCTTTACAAGCGTGGCTTCCTTTCGTTTATTTATTTATTTATTTATTTATTTAAATTTATCTTTATTGTTGAAAGTATTACAGATGCCCCCCTACCACCATTTTCCTCCCCAATAAACTAGAGTCTAGACATTCTTCTCAAGCCTCCCACTCAGGAGTTATTGTCACAGATGTTAAGGGAAGCACTGGTTAATGTATGGCTAGGATTGAGCTAATAAATGGGTTCTGTTGGCTTTCAGTTGTGTTCGTTTGTATCTAAACATCAGCTTTGTGGCTGGGAGTGACTGAGAAACTGTGGCCTCAGGAAGGCAGGGCGGGAGGGGGCGCCCATGGAATACCTTGCCTGCCCCAGTGTCTGAGCCCTCGGACTCCCTGGCCCCCAGCGTGGAGAGGGCGACACGGGCACAGTGAGAGTGGCGCTGGGCATCACAGATGAGGGCAGGATCTGAGCTGCACTTCCTCTGATCTTCCATGGCTCTGTGAAAAGGAAACCGGAAGAGCCCAAAGGAACAAGGCTGGATCAGGGCCTTCCCCGCCTTTGCCCAGCAGAGGGCGCAGCCTGCTGACCTGGGAGGAAATTGGGACCAAAGGATTCCAGGTGACAGCTCAGTGCCTCCAAACTCAATGGGAACTCTCCTTGGGACTCAGGGACCTTTTCTCTTAAAGAAGTGAGCCTCTCAGTTTGAGCTGACACTTCTGAAAAAGGGAAGTGCCCACTTTGATGGCCATGCAGGGTTATTTGTTTATAAAGCACCTCCTACCCCCCAAAAAGAGCAGCTTAGCTCCTTGGAAACACACAGAGACTGCATGCAGCTGAGATAGAAGCTCTGTTTTGCAGGTTCCATGTTCCCCCGGGGCACTACCCTGGAAACACGACAGAGTCTTCATCGCAAATTCTAAAGCATGAGGGCTCCCCACTGAGGACTGACACCTCAGGAACTTCATTTCTCAGCAATGCGGCAAGAGGGGTTGTTAGTGGTCACTGTTTAATGTAATCCAAACAAATGTCATCCAGACAAAAGGCCTCCAAACCCTAACCTGATGTTAAATAGATTTGCTAATGTATGATATTTACACCCAGAGCCCCCAAAACACACCTATACTAATGACACTGCATGCAGCCTGGCCCAAACTCACACAACTGGCTTGTGTTGTCAGCAGATCCCAGAGATGTACACAGACACCCAGGGAAAGGAGCGGCTCAAGGCCAAGCAAAACCTGCAGCGCACCCACCGCACAGGGCACACGTAGCGGGCACACGGCTCTGCGCCACCAACAGGCCAGCCCACAGCCCCAAGCGGAATTTAGTTCTTTGACCTTGGCAGATTGTATAGTTTTCCTTGGGGTGCCCTTACCTGTCAAGTCAAACCTACCTGATCTGGGGTGGGGAGAGAAGGCCCCTTCACTTCCCCAAAAGGCAGCTGGAGTCATCAAATGAGAGCACCTTTCTCTTTTTCATAACAAGCCATTGACTCAAGTAAAACTAAGAGAGTCTTGTTTGAAAGTCTCTGCTCCTTCTATGACCTCTGGGTACGAGAGGCTGAGTGACAAACGGCCGTAGCAGCGGTAACAAGCCTTGCTCTTGCACCAGTAATTGGAATTGCATTGCACTTTAAAAGCACCTCTCACTCTTTGCCTCTCTTACCTCACTCACCCCCTTCAAAAACACAACAAAACAAAACAAAACAAAACAAAACAAAACAAAAGGAAACGAAACCCTTTGAAAACTTATGAGTACGAAATTCCTACTCTGAAGAGAGTGAAAGTAACTTTCCTAGGCCCAGGCAGGCAAGAGTTTCTTTAGTCTGCTAGAATACGCAGTGCATTTGGTGATTTCCTAAATGCCTACAGGGAAGGTTTTATTGTCTTACAGCAGGGGTGAGGAACCACTTTTCTGCCAAGGGCCATTTGGCTATTTATAACATCATTCAAAGGCCACACAAAATTATCAACTTAAAAATCAGCCTGCTGCCCTGGCCGGTTTGGCTCAGCGGTTAGAGCGTCGGCCTGCGGTCCGGAGAGACCCGGGTTCGGTTCCCGCTAAGGGCACGTACTTCGGTTGCAGTTTGTCCCCGGCCCTGGTTGGTCGTGCGGTGGCAGCCACTCGATGTGTCCCTTTCACATCGATGTTTCTCTCTCTCTATCTCTTCCTCTCTCTCTCTCCCTTCCACTCTATCTGTACAAAAAATGAAAAAATGTCCTCGGGTGAGGATAAAAAAAAAAAAAAAAGTCAGCCTGCTGTATTTGGTCAGACCCTGAATGAACTCACCCCTAATGCGATGGCCGGAGCTGCTGCTCTGTGGTGAGGCCGTGACGTCAGCTGGTGTTGGTGATGTTGCTACTCTCAACTGCTTTTCCAGGTTAGCGTTGGTCAGTCTGGAGCGCAGTGGACTCTTTGCGTGGGTAAGTTTTTAAAAGAACTGCTTGCAGCAGTAAGTTGTTCCAGACACAGAGGCATATTTCAACACATGTCTCCTCAGAGTGGGAAATTCATCTTTGCTCATTGAAAGTTTATAGAAGTCAAGCAGCAGAAGGTGGTTGTATCTAGCTGTCAGCTCTTCATCACTTTGCAGCTGAATGATTTCGTGTTGTAGGTTATCAGGCACCTCAGCTGGTTCCACACTGAAGGTGTAGCAAAGATGTTCAATACTATTTGTTTACTTTTTTTTTTTTTTTGGTACATGCCTCTAGCAGGAATCAAACCCAGGACTCTCTGGTCCAACCACTGAGCCAAACCGGCCAGGGCCTATTTGTTTACTTTTAATGTCCTTGAATCTTTCATTAATGATTCAGTTAATTTTGGATGTTCACCAGCATACGTATCTGTCATAGAAGGCTTTCGTTCTTCCAGAGTGGGGAAACGCACCGTGTTACTCCTTTTGAGTTGCAGTTTCCACAGCCTTAATTTACCTTCAAATGATTTCATGTTTGAAAGCAGGAAGCTGAGAAGCTTGTTGATGTTCAGCTCTGAGAGGTACTTGGTAATGTCCAATGAGAACACTAAATTACACAGCCACTTGCTGTCATTGAGTTCCCTGACAGGTTTTCCCTTCATCTCCACGAACTGCTTGATTTCATCCCTCAATTTGTAAAACCTCATGAGCCATGTTCCCGTGACTCAGCCACTGCACTTCACAGTGATAAACAAGATCACCGTGCTCAGAGTCAAGATCATTCAATAACTCCTTAAACTGGTGGCTGTTAAACCCTCTGCTTTGGACAAATTTATGCATGACACTACTGTTGACATCACATTGTTGAGCCACAACAATTGTGCACAGAGACTTCCTTGGTGTATGATGCAGTGGCATATAATTAAATCACTTGGATCAAGACTGAGATGATTCAATTCTTTTTTGACAAATGCAATTAACTCTCTTTGTGAGCCAACTATAGCTGGAGCTCCATCTGTAGCAAGGCTACTTAACTTTCCAAATGTTAACTCAGGTTTTCTCATTGACAAAATAAGTCTCTCAAACAAGTCCTCACCTCTAGTTGTGCCATCATGGCTTCTAGTGACAGCAGTTCCTCTCGTGTGTCATACTCTGCAGTTATCCCATGAATGAAATGGCCAGTTGGGCAGAATTTGTTATGTTCGTTGTCTCTTCACAAGCCAGAGAGAAAAATTGGAAATGGTCTGCAGAATCCTTCAGTGTGTTTTCAATGTCTTGTGCTAAGTCAGTAATCTGATCTGAGACGGTTCTCAGAGACAAACTAACACTGAAACAATTTTACTTTGTCTGGTGCTAACAGCCACCACACACTCCCTCTGCACAAGGCCTCAATTCTACACAACTCGTCCAATAACGTTGTCTCTGTCACAACAAGGCCTACTGAAAGCGGCTTGTGACCAAGCTTTGCTGAAGAGCATTGATTTTATCCAGACATATTTCGCCTCCCAATTCCTTGAGTTTAGCATGTTTTGAGCTGTAATGATGCTCCAGATTGGCGTTTCCATTACTGCTAACGCATCGCCACAAACTAGGCACACAGGTCTGCCTTTGACTTCAACAAAAAAATAATCATTTGTCCATTGGAAAGATCAACACTCTGAATCAACTTTTTTTTTCTGTGTAGTTGCCATTTGTAGGATGTCACACCACTTGTTTCAATAACTGTCCAGTGTGTGTGTTGCCAGTGACAAGATTATTTTGCTTTGATCACTGCACTAATCCTGCATCTTGGATTTGGAACATATCCAATGTTTGTATTATTGACTCTTGAGGTCTTTTCTATGTACTTTAATTTCCTTAATATTCATCTGAGATTCAGTTTTTTCCAGAATTATTGATGGTGGACATGTGGATAAAGGTTGGATTGGAGTTAACATCTGTGTCACAAAGAAGTTGACAACATTGTCATCAATCATCGGAGGCAAGGTCATCAACATTGCGAGGAATCATCTCATCCCATCTTGTCATCACTGGATCACTGTAGTTTCACCGCAGTGTGTTAACACTTTCAGTGTGTACACTCCCAGCCTGCCTGGCACTGGCTGTCCTCTGCGTCACCACAGTACAGGCAGACGAGCCGCAGGCAGCCGATGAGAAGCATAGGTATCTGTCCTGTCATGCACTCGTATGTGTCCTGTCTATCCTATAACAGACATTTCTTGCTTGTCCCTCAAAATTTATGTTATTATTGTGATTCACTTAATATAAATTTATGTTGCTATGAAAAAAAGCTCCTAGATTTATTGAATTGCGAGTCCCTCCTGTGGTTGCCTTGGCAGGGCCAGACCAAATGATTTCTCGGGCCTTACATGGCCTGCGGGCTGGAATTTCCTCACCCGTCTTACAGCATGCCTTTCTGCAAGTGTGTGTGCTGAAGGGCGTGGTTCTCAGTCTTCATCGCAGGTTCATCTCCACCGGGACCACACACAGAAAAACCGCTGCGCAGGACAAGACCACGCAGTTAGCTTGAGGTCCCCTACCACAAAGGGGTACAGGCTGTTGGAAAGAGGGAATACAACCAAGCACATAATCAGAAAAGACCCAGTAATTCCCCAGAGTTAACCAGGGGAAGAGGAAGAGGCGAATGTAATATTTATGTGAGTTTTGCCTCCAGAGATATTCATAATCATTCTCAACCACCACAGTCTTGGCCATAAGCTGCTCATCCTGGTGAAGTCATACAGCAGGAGAGACACCTCGGTTGTGGCAGGGAGCCAGAGGTCAGAGGTCAGGGGGCAGAGCAGCAAAGTAGAGGGAAGAGGGGGGAGAAGGTGAGAGAGAGAGAGAGAGAGAGAGATTGAGAGATTGAGAGATTATAAGAAGCAAAAAGGAAGGCATCAATCCTAAGTCAGCATCCTTGGTGGCATTTTTATTTTAGATATATGAGTTGCTTTGGACAAGGAAGTATTTGACTGAAGTTCGTCTCTGCACCCAGAGTTCCGCTAGTGCTCTGGTTCACTTCATTGGCCTTGAGGTCAGTTCCTTGTCCTCCCTGGCTCCAGTGACCTACTCTTTCTCCTGCCATGACCACACCTGGGATCTAGTCACCAGCTGGAAGTGCCCCTGCCCCCTCATTAAGTATTTGTTGTTTAAGTCTCCCTGTCAGTGGCATCTCGTTATAGCAGCCTGAGCTGACTGATACA
The DNA here is from genome assembly GCF_014108415.1 of Molossus molossus. NCBI lineage: Eukaryota > Metazoa > Chordata > Mammalia > Chiroptera > Molossidae > Molossus > Molossus molossus. Next base: position 97,240,176 of record NW_023425403.1, read on the forward strand.
GAGACTAAGTGCTTTTGGTCATGTCGTCTTATTTAAAACAACCCTGTGGAATGCACATGACTTTCCTGGTTTTAGAAACAATGGAATTGAGGACCAGAGAGGTGAAGGGGCCTGGCCAAAGTCATACGTGTAAAAAGTGGAAAAGCCGAGTGTCCCGCCAGGTCTGCCTCCAGCCGCAGCTGGCATCCCTTCCACTGAGTCCTGTGTCTTCGTCTCTTCCCTCAGCTTCCCCACGGTGACCTCAAAGGTGGCCCAGGCCCTCTTCCCACTCTGCAGAGTCCCTGAGTCACCCCATCCACCCACGTGCTGATGACACCCAAGTCTGCAGCTCCTTTTCAGAACTTTCCCCCAAACTTCAGACTTGTGTGACTTCAAGTAGGCAGCTCCACTAAATATCCTCAGGCCTCTGGCTCATTATGTTGAAACATAACTTGTCTTCCATATTCCTGTCATTTGGTGACATTGTCTAAGCTGGAAACCCAGTGCTCCCCACTCGTCACCCCATATAATCATCAATTTTTATCCTGCTGATTATACCTCCAGTAATCGTCCCCCACTAGCCTGGAAGGGCAGGAGCCAGCTGTGTCTGGCTCAGCACTGTGCCCCTGTATGGGCAGCGTGTGGGGCGTGGCCCATTAGAGGAGCCCTATGCTTGTGTCCAGCACACGAGCGCTTCTCATCCTCCTGCACGGCCTGTGTGCTCCTCTCTCTAGCGCCCGATTCACGCTATCCTCTCTGCTCCCCAACTTGATGCTTTCATATGCATCTAGAAAGAGGTTACCTCCTCCAGGAAGGGTGCCAGGACTTCTCTGTGCTGGGTTAAGAAGCTCTCTTCTGGGTTTCCATAGTTTTCCATGTGTATGTCTATGATTTTGTTACCACACTCGATAGTAATTATCTGTTTATGAGCCTCTTCCTGAAGGGTTAGAGGCTCCAGGACAGTAAAGACTAATAATTGATTTTTGGACTTGGAAATATTGAGGCCATTGGGACCTCGATGAGGTTTATAGGTGAGCAAATAGGAGGAGAGGGTGGGGAAGCCAGTGCAGACAAAGCTTAAGAAATGTGAAAAAAATAAATAAAAGAAGAAACCTGGCCGAGGAGGGAAAAAAGCACTCGGAAGGGATTTCTGTGTGCAGAGAAATTGTTGGAGCAGAGACTGCTGTGACTATTACAGCAAAGGAGTGGCCTCTCCCCAAGGGACCAGGTGTGAAAAGCTGTGGGCAGGAGCCCCATGGCCCTCCACTTGGCCCAACGTGAGCATGTGCACCTGCATGTGCAGTGTGTATGTGTGCGCACACTCATGGGCTCGCTGGGTGTGTCACATGGTGTCCCAGCTACTTCATGCTTATTCCAGACTCACAGACACAGGCAGAAGTAAGGATTCGCGATGGGGCCTGGAAGAGCTGTTGGATCAGCACAGAGTTAGCCTCACGGAGGAACCTTCTAACCTTCTCCTTCCCTCCTCCGCACGGTTTCTTCCGCCACAACCCGTGGCTCACACCACGGGGATGCCCTTTGCTCCTGCTCTCTGACCAGGGTCCCAGCACATCCCTCACTGTCTCCCATCCCCCAGCTCCTTCCATCTGCCAGTCGCTGTGCCATGTGGCAGCCGATTGGATGGACCGTGTCTGTTGTCCTGACACGGTCCCGCCACAGGCGACACAATGCCTGTGCCTAGTGGATGTCAGAGGACCTCTCAATAGGCTCTTCCCTCTTGTGAGGACCCCCCAGCAGATGTCCCTGCTGCCTCCAGGCTACGTCACAGGCCTGCTCAGTCCAGATACAAGGGTCCTTTCCTCCTTCCCCACACCCAGGCCTCCACCCAGCTGGCTCTCCTCTTGATGTTTTCATCACTCGCATCTCAGGGCCCTAGGATTCCAGTGGGGCTGTGGAGCAAGTCCCTCCTGTCCTTACATTCCTGTCAAGTCAGGAGCACAGACCCTTGTCCTTTGAGTGACGCCCTTGCTAATTACTCTTAGGGGACAAAGACCATCTTGCCTTTGGTGAATGGTTCCTGGCTCCATCCTGACACCCCTGTGAAACCCTGCTCCCATTTTATTACACAAAAGACCACCATCCCCACCCAACTCTGACTGGCCTTGATGTCTTTGTCGCAAGTGTTCCCTTTGGAAACACAACCATGAAACAACACACGTCTTCTTTGCTAAGGAATCCTGGTTTCCTGTCTTCTTGTTTAACAACTTAATCTTTAGCGTCTTTTGAAAACCTACTTTGTTTATCCATTCTTGTTCAAATTCCCAGGCTCCCCACCTCCTCTAAGATCAACCTCAGCACTTCCACCCCATGGACAGTGAGGCTTCCGAAGAACCCTTTGATAACTGAGAGTGTGGCGGGTCGGCGAGGGGAGAGATTCTGAGCGTGAGTGGAATCAAAGGGCTGATGGAGCAAGAGATGTAGCAGACTGGGCTCCAATCGAGGCAGTGAAGTTGGATAATATCAAGAGACGGAGAGCAGATGAGCTCAAGCTGTGCCATTGGGTGGATGACGAGTTCAGGTTGGACTTGTCATGTTTAGAGTTCTAGATGGAAAGTAGGTGCTGGTGGCCAGCGGGGAGGCAGAGTCAGAGCCTGGAGCTGGAGTGAGAGGCAAGGGCTCGCGGTGGAGACCTCGAGCGACGTGTGCAGAGAGAGTGACGCTGGGCTGGGTGTTGTACAAAGGGAGCTGGGATAAGTGCCTGATGTACATCATCTCGGTGAATTCTCCTAGTAACACAAGGCAAGAGGTATTTAAATAAATATATGCATGGGGGGCCAAAAAAGGAGCCATCAGCCAAAATGGCAACAGTGAGTTTCTCTGAGTGGTGGAATTTACTGGTGTTTATTTGTACTTTCTTATATTCTTTCTTAATAATTTTTAAATTAATTTTAGAGCGAGAAGAAGAGAGAGGGAGAAAGATAGAAACATCGATGAGGGAGAACATCGATTGGCTGCTCCTGCATGCCCCCCACTGAGGATTTGGCCCACAACCTGGGCATGTGCCCTGACTGGGAATCAACCCGGCGATGTCTTGGTGCAGGGTCATCGCTCAACCACTGAGCCACATTGGCTGGGCTGTACTCTGTTATCTCTACAATGATGAGTTACTACCTATAAAAAGGTGACAAAATCTAAGTGGTCAGTCCAATGCTTGACCTGTATGATCTCATTCAATGCTTGTACTAACCCAGGAGCTGTACATTATTATCTCTGTTTTCTGGATGAGAAAACCCAGGCTCAGAGAAGTCATCACATCACCCAGGTCCATGGTGAGTAAAGGATGAGATGGGTGTCAGTCCACACCTTGGACCACTGTCTACAGCACACTATACTGATACTTAAACCAGAGCATGTTAAGTCAAAGAGATTCTCTTCTATGCTGGGACAATGCTCCCATTTGGTCCATTTGCCCAGGTTTTCTAGGAGTGAGTCTTGCAGTCTGTCCAGGAGGGAGAACGTTTTCATGAGAAAAGAAAAGTGAGGGCTTAGAGGGGTACAGAGAGCCGACTGCATAGGCTGACTCGTCCAGGAAGGGATTCTTGGAAGAGGTATATGCCCTGGACCCTCTGAGCAGGGAGAGGTGGGAGGGACCTCTTTGGAATGGGATGGTGTAGTAAAGGCAAAGAGTTTGGGGAACAGGAGAAAATCAGTTTGAATGGGGCAGGGCAGCCAAGGGGACTGTGGGGTTGGTAGGCACAGGTTGCATTCCAGCTCCACCATTACTTTGTGTAAACTCAAGAGGAGCGACCTCTTGGTCTCAGTTTCCTCATCTGTAATCTGGAACTGGTGCAGTTTAGGTCTTAGTTACTCAGCACCCATTTCTTCCTGGCAGGGCCCCATCCGTCGGGGCTGTGCTCCACGCATCACATGTGTACGGGAGGTGGACTCCTGGTGCCTGCCCTCCCAGGTCTGTGGGTCTGGCTACCCTCTCAGGAATGGTTCTTGGGCACAATGACGCCCGGAGAGAGGAATTAGGTGGGCTGCTGGCCCAGGTAGGTCCTGCCACCCAGGCTTTCTAGAGTCACCCAGTTCCTCTCTCTTCCAGCAACCTTTGAAGTATGAGCTTTTCCAAGAAATTAACCCTTATGTTAGCCAGAGTTGATTTTTCTTGTTCCTTCTTGATACAGGTGACTGCCTCAAAGGGATGTTGTGAAGACTGACTGCTCAAAGTAGGGGCACGGCCCTTAACATGATGCCCTGCACACCATAAGCCACTCGCTGGGTGCTGGAATTATTCCTGAAAAGGACATTGGAAGATGCAGTGGAGTGTCAGGTAGGCAATGGCCACTAAATCAGTGTTTCTGAAACTTTGTTTTAACACTCAGTTACAGATACGCTTCATACGTGACTTAGTGATGGGGGACTGAATGTTCTCGTTGGCTCAGAAAGGTCCTGTTTATGCTGGCATGATTATTATTAGCCCCCCTTGTACTCTGAAAGTGTCCCAGTTTGGATGACAAATCATATAATCAACTTACCCACACACACGTGTGTATCACACAATACTTACCCTACTGAGAGGCACTCTAATAATTCTTATTTTACTTTTTAAAAAGTGGTCAAAACTTATTAAATTCATTTTATGATCTTCTAATGGGTCATGACCCTCCATTCTTTTTGGTAACTCTGGGGAATGTCAACTCAGTTTTCTCTTCAATAAAATGCAATACTGTGGTGCTCCCTGATGCATTTCAGAAAGAATGCTGGGCATCGCTGGACAGTGTACTTGGGGGCTTAAATGTGAGCATTGATGTCACTAGTAAATGTCTCTGTCCGAGGTTTTATGAACCTGTTTGCTGTTGTGCTGATGATGGTTATAGACTCACTGTATAGTACCTCACTATAATGAGTACAAAAATTTAATTTGGCTTCAAACAGTTTTAGATTGCTGGGGGGGAAATCAATGATGTTTATTTGGGCCCTAGTTTGTTCATTAAAATAAATTACCTTTGTGTTCTGGGCTGGCTTTCATAAAGGAAAGTTTGCTGTTATTAAGAGGAACAGACCCCAGGGATAGTAACATCTCTAAAGGAAAGTTCAGCCCAGCTGGTGTGGCACAGTGGACTGAGCATCGTCCTGTGGACTGCGAGGTCCCGGTTTGATTCCCAGTCAGGGCACATGCCCGGGTTGTGGGCTCCATCCTCAGTGCCAGGCGTGCAGGAGGCAGCCGATCGAGTTTTCTCTCTCACATTGATGTTTCTATCTCTCCCTTCCTCTCACTATAGAAAATCAATAAAAACATATTAAAAAGAAAGAAAGTTTTGCTAAGCAGCCTGATGAGAGACAGTGGTGAGAAGGGTCAGAGCCGAGGTAATTGCTGCTGGAACCTCTCCCCGCTTTGAGCATCGCTGTGGTGTTCAGTCCGTCAGAGCCTTGCCCTAACCCCGTGGGGCCACGGCGAGATGCATCCTGTTGAGCTGAGAGCCTTTGCACTTCTTTGGAGCTAAACAGAGTCCCAGGTGGATCCCACAGGGATGTTATTATTGGGAAGATCACAGGTATTTGTACATTCCAGATTATTACCCTCCAAATGCTGTCAGGAGATGAGGGCATTTAATAGTGAGGTAACCTCAGACACAAAGGACTCCAAACACTTGCCCCGGGTCAGTCACATTTCCCATGACAGAACTGAGCATGTTGTACTGACTGCACATGAGAACAGAATCTTGAAGACATTCCTTTGATGTTTTAGATCAATATCATGACCAGTGTCACTGGCCAGCATTGTCGGAGGGCCCAAGAACCAGAGGAAGCTGGCAAAGAAATCAGACAGTGGGTCCAGATGAAATTTTATCTGTGGCCCTTTTGATTCTGTTTTTTTTCTAGTGTTATTGGTTCATTTTTATGAAACCATTTTGGGAAATTGTGTTTTCTAACTTTTGATATAGGAAGCTTTGGGGTGGGCTTGGATGGTTGGGAAGGGTCATTGATAAATGAAGGTCAACCCAAGGTACATTTAGCAAGTGTGACATTTCTGTTGGACAGGGATTTTGGAAACTTAACTGCAGGCTGTAAAAGACCCCTGATGTGTCTTCTTTGGTCACTTTTCCTCTTTAAACAGATGTCAAGCAAATCAGCCCCCTACTGACATAGTTTGCGAGTAATAAAAAATCGCTCCTAGCCCCAAACACCAGAGTTTGTTGTTTCACTCATGACTGCAGCGCGTCCGTTCTGTGCTAGCCACTTGAGAATTAGGAGCTATAGTTAAAAACAGAAACAAGAACTGCTGAAATCAAACACATTTTAATTGAATGCAAACTCTCCTGTCTTACACAGGAAACTTTCCAAAAGAAGCCCAGGGAAAGGCTGCGATCACACTGGCCAAATTCAATGGCATGATTGGCAGCTGGCAACTGCTCTGCATCAGCTGTTAAAGTTAGACCAGAGCCACAACTTAGCACGCTGAACTCCAGCAGCAGGAAGGAAGCCACTGCGGGCACGGCTCTGGGTGAATGTTGCTCATCTGGAAAAACTCACATCTCTGCAGTAGGTCTCAAAATGCACCTCACCCTGCTGCTTTGACAACCATGAGCTTAGGGGAAAGTTATTCAGGCCTCTTTGACAATCAAATGATGCATCCCATGGTGCCTGTAAATTAAATTTCTCCAAGAACTACAAACAATGGATAATTGCACTTTACCTTTAAGGCCCCGATGATCACACCCACTAGCAGAGAGAGAAATGTGGGGCTGTGTGGGGCAGATCTCCAAAAACTTCATTCCCACAAAAGGAAGAGACCAGAAGAGGACTGAGAGAAATGCATTTGAGGGCACAGTGTCCAGTTAGGAAAATTAAGTAAATGTCTATAAAAGCCAAAATGTTCATTACACAAACCATCACTTGATGCCCTGCTTGGGAAGTCTGCTCAGTCTCATGGGCCAGCTGATCTTCAGGATGCTCAGTGGACTGAACACTAGTCCACTGGACCTTGGACAGAGCAGGGAGCAGACATTGCTGTACCTGTTGCCTAGGTATTCACTGGTTGTGGGTGTGCTCTGCTTGTATGAAAAGCCAGCGTATGATGACCATGTTTTCAATGGTTCATTTTACAAAGAATCTATTTAGATATTCAGGTCCCTCACTATGCTTAAAATAAGATCCAATGTGTAGGTCACATTCTCAAAATATATCCACTGTGCAAACTGAGGCTCACAATTACTCTGCTTCCAGGACACAGGTATTGGGAAAGAGCCGGCAAGCACCATATTGTCATCATTGACTAATTCACTCACCCATCCCTAAATGTTTATTGACATTTCTGTAGCCACTAGATTTGGAAAACCACCAAATCAATGGTCCCAGACCCACACACTTTCTTAATGAAATTTTTTTCTCCCTGTAGCAATGCTTTTTCTACTTTTCTCAGGTCTTTGTCTGCTGGGCCTATTATTAACCAATGGTGACATGATGTCTTATTTAGAATATAAGAAAGAAATGCCTGTTTCCCTCAGTGACCAATCTAGCTCAAACAACCAGGCTTCAGAGGGGCTCCAGCACACTTCTCGTCTGTGCAGAGACACTGCTCAGCATGTGCCCCTCACATTCCCCAGCCTGCTGTGGGTCTGGAGGGCTGTGGGGCACTCTGGGGCCAAAACATTTAAAAACTGACACACAGCCCTTTGTTTTTTTCCCCTCCTTTGACCTCCTGGAAGGCAGGGGTGAGATGGTCAGCTGTCAGTTGAAGCAGGTTGGGGTATCACATCATCACGTCATTGCCCAGGGTCCTGGAGAGGCTTCTGATCCACACTGGAGTTTGTATGAGCAAGAAATAAACCTGTGTGGAATTAAGCCACTGAGATTCCAGGACTGATTTGTTACCGTAGCACAGTTAAGCAACTCTGACCAATACATTTGTCAACAGAGCAAGAAAGGGGAGCTCACTGTAGAACTAAGGTTTTCTGTTTTAATGACACTTGAAGTTTTAGCTTTCATTCTACATTTTATTTCCCATGAATGCCTTGGTACTTAAGTAAAGGTAATAAATTTAAACAACTTTTCTATGACTACAGCACATTCCATTAAAATTGATAAAAATTTCTAAGTATACAAAGACCCACCAATTCAGAGCCCAAAGCAAAGGAAAGTCCAGTGCATACTGACTCAGCCATCAGCCTGCAGAGGCTCGCCTGCCCGGATCTTCCTGATGGTCGCAAAGCCCGTCACTGGGTGGAAATACTTCCCAAGACTCAACACAACTTTTTCACACAAAGGCCTTTAAATACTTGATGCCAAATTGATTGGGTATAAACTGCTTTTCAACTTAAAACCCAGCTGTGAAATGAACATCGAGTAATAACTTATATATCTGCTCATTCCTAATGAACGAAACAGCTGCTGCTCACAGACGAGTCAATTGATGCACAGATGGCTTAAGAGGATCCTAATAAATTTAATAAAAACCTCTTCCCCTGCGCTCTCCACGTTATTGCTTAGAACCCACCTTACCTCTAGGTTTTCTTTTTGTCTCATCTGTAGTATCAGAATTATCCTCTTTAGACTTTAGAACTCTCCCCAGTGCACTTGATCACAACTACCAAATGTCCTTTTTTTTCACTCATATAATAGAGTTTTAAAAATTATTTTATTTTTTTTTTTCAGATAGAGTGGGAGGGAGAGAGAGGAAGAGAGAGAGAGAGAAACATCGATGTGAAAGGGACACATCAAGTGGTTGCCACCTGCACGACCCAACTAGGGCCGGGGACAAACTGCAACCGAGGTACATGCCCTTAGCGGGAACCAAACCCAGGTCTCTCTGGACCACAGGCCAACGCTCTAACCACTGAGCCAAACCGGCCAGGACTAAAAATTATTTATGTTTTTATTTTGATCATATATATGTATATACATATATCTCCATATTAACATTTTCAGTGGCACTAATTGCATTCATGATCTTGTGCAACCACTGTTTATTTCCAAAATGTTTTCACCACCCCAAACATAAACTTTATAACCATTAAGCAGTAATTCCCCAATGCCTCCTTCCCACAGTGAATGTAGTGATTTTAACATAATGTCTATGGGAACTGGATTGTGGGGTCTTGTCTCATGTATGCAGTCTTGTTAGTAAATGAACTGTTCTAGTTAAGTTAATTTTCCAAATAACAAAACCATAGGCTCCAAAGTTTTTTATTTTATTTTTATTTTTACTATCTTTTATTATCTTAATAGATTTTGCATGGAACATTTCCTAAGGGTACTCCTGACTTCCTAATAGCAGGGTATAGCTAACATCTTGTAAACTCTTCTTGATAGAGCCCTAGAATAAAAATTAATTTTTTAAAATCCTCACCCAAGTATATGTTTTTATTGATTTTAGAGAGACAGGAAGGGAGAGCGAGAGAGAAACATCAACCAGTTGCCATCCATACATGCCCCAACTGGGGATCGAACCCATAACCTGGGGTATGTATTCCTGGTCAGGGTATGTACCCTGACCAGGAATTGAACCTGTGAACTTCCAGCATACGGGATGATGCTCCAACCAATTGAGCCACCTGGCCAGGGCAGTAAATGCTAACCTTTGAACTGCAGTCTAACAATGAGGCCTATCGAAGTGGTTGAATTACCCTTACACTAAATGGCCCCAGACTACATGGCTATTTTAGTTTTGTGTAAACTTAAGAATTTTATTTTGTTTTTTATTTCCTGTCAAGCTGTCAGCTTTCACTTGGTATTAATCTAAGAGTACTGTTTTTATATTAGTTTTTGTTTTTTAGTATTGTTGCTTTTTTATTGAGGTGAAATTCACATAACATAAAATTAACCATTTTAAAGTGAAAGATTCAGTGGCATTTAATGTATCAACAATGTTGTGTAACCATCACCTCTATCTGATTCCAAAACCTTTCATCACCCCCAAAGGAAAGCCACATCCATTAGCAATCAGGGTATTGGGGGTTTTGCAACAACTCTTATGACCTTTAAATTTCTGCTCCAACATGCTGTGAACTTGGAACCTATAGCACCAGTTTGCTAGGCCTCTGTGTAAACAGGTAGCTAGAGTGTGGGCCTGAGCTCAGGGCTCCCATTGACAACATTCAGGGGCTGCGTTTACTTTCATTAACATGTGATAATGATTTTTGGCTACTCAAGGAGCTTCCCACCCGCTCAACTTCTCCCATACTTGACACATCTGGATAATTGAGGTTGTTTAATATATGTGGCTTGTGGGTGTATTTATCCTTTATTAAACAAAACAATGTATAGAGCCCTACACATTACCATAGCCTAAGACGCATTTCTCATATTGCTCACCACGAGCTTCTGCATGGAGCCATAGCACTCGGAAGGGGCCTTAGGAAAATTCTAGCCCAGGGGCTCTCATCCTGGGCTAGAGGTATCAGAATCATCCGGGGACAGATTTTAAAAAGCAGATGTCTGCCTGAATCCCAGACATAGCACACCATATCTCCCAGGGCAGAGCCCAAGACTCTGTCTTTTAAAAACGTTCACCGCATAATTCTGTTGTGACTGATAGTGTTTGGAAATCATTGGTCTGGCTAGCTCTTCTTTTTAAAAAATATTTTTTCTTTATTGATTATTTTAGAGAGAGGTAGAGAGAGATGGAAACACCGATGAGAGAGACATCGACTGGCCACCTCCTGCATGCCCCCCACTGGGGATCTGGCCCATGACCCAGGCATGTGCCCTGACTGGGAACTGAACCAGTGGCCTCTCGGTGCATGAGTCAACGTTCAGCCACTGAGCCACACCGGTGGACATGGCTAGCTCTTCTTCATCACACATCTTGTGTTTAAAGACGAAGTGCCACCATCCCATGGCTCAACTCAGCTGACTTTTGGCGTCCTACAGCTCAGCAGCCAGCACAGCAAAGCGAAGAGTGCAGAAGCAGAGCAGGCTTAAGAAGAAGGAACAGGCACTGGGTTAGAAACACATGGACCCTTTCATTGCCTTTTCACTGTGGTTCATTTATGCTGTCCGTGAAACCTGACCTTCTCTCCAGTTAGCAGCAGAACTCAGCAGGTGGCAGAGGGAGGTCACTGCTTGTCTGGGGCTTCTGAACAGGAGGGAGGGTGTGCAAGCCAAGACTTGCATCTTGAAGAGAGCTGAGTGTCTGCTTGTGATCATGCTGCCAATTCTAAGGCCCAGATTCCCTGCACAACTGCTCCAAAGCCTGATAGCTTCTAGCAAAGGCGTTTACAAACTGCTGCTCTGCCAGTGCCAGGATGCCAGGAGGTGCCAGCGTTAACCAGGCCAGACAGGGTCAACCCTGTGCTTCCTGGAGACTAGATCCACGGCACATGGGTCTTCCCTCCCCTGAGTACAGTCACTGACAATTCCTGTATCACTCAAACCATTTGCTTTATGAAGTCTTTTTTTCCTGTCCATTTACTTGGCTACGTATTCCACAGTGTGTGATATCAGATGGTCTCCTCAGACTCCTAATTGACAAGAATAGAGCTCTGAACTGGCTTGGGATGCTTGTCTTTGTTCCTGCTACCAATTCACCCTCTGGCAGTAGGAAAGGGCAGAGGTGTGGGAGTGATATAGGCCTGGGTCCAAATCCTGGCTCTGTCATTCATTAGCTGTGTGCTTTGTGGCAAATTAGTTGACTTCCTGAAGTCTCCTTTTCCTCTGTTGAATGCATTAGCAGAGGCACTCGTGAGCTCAGTATAAGGCAACATTGCGATTAGGCATTTACTTCCTTTGGCTGGTTTCTGGTTTCCTCATCTGTAAAATGACCTGCAGATAGAGGTTATGCTTGGCAAATATTTTTTTAAATTATGAATTTGAATGCCTTTTGTGTAGGCTTGCACCCCAGCTCCCTGTTTTAAAGTTTAGACGGCACCACATATTTATGTCTTCTGCTAGATCCTGGTGCCCCCTGACAGCAGAGAGAGGGTCCCTGAGGTGGATGCCATGGGGGCCTCCTCAGCGTTCGCTTCTTCCTCTCTAGGTCCCTCCACCTCCCCCCTCCCCATCGTCCTATGTAGTCCTGTGTTCTATCTAGCACAGGCTAAAGCCACCCTGGGCTTTGGACAAGGGCGTGAGGTTTAGCCCTAAATTAATTGTCAGAGATGCACTCACTGGATATATTATGAGTTGGTGGAGGGCTCATGACTTGTTTGGGGCCAGCACACTCAAGGGGAGATTTATTGAGAGTAAGGAAAAGGCTTTCTCAGTCTTCTGATAGAACTTCAAGAAACAAGGCATCTCTCCTTTCCTGGAGATGGGTGAGGAAACAAGTTGCTCTGGGCCGTCTGGCCACCATCTTTTCATCATGAAGGGAACCAGCCTAAGAATGAGGCTGATGCAGGAAGGCAAAGGGGAACCAGGTGCCCAGGGCACACATCACCCGTTGAACCACCCACTGGTGAAGCTGAACTCTTTCCAATAAATCCTCTTTATTATTTAATCTAGTTTGAGTTGTGTTTTCTATTACTTACACTGAACCTACTGTAATTAGTTTAATCTACAAGGTCCATTCCAGTTTTGGATTGTCAAAGATCTCAGGTTTATTTGTGAATCTCAGTCATCTGTGGAGGAGAAAAGATTCCGGGCTACAGATGTCTGAGCTTTCCTCCCATTCACAGCACCAAATACAGTCTCTGACACCACCCCTCCGAGTGGAGGCGGGTGGACGGGACAGGGTGCAGCCTGCATGGGGCCCTTTACATTGCTCTTCATGCCAGCCTTGACTTCACCCTAGGAAATGTCGGGGACCACAGGCTTGCAAGTGACTTGCTGCAATATTCACTCCTCTCTTCAAACCATCCTGTTCTGACTTAGCTAATTATACCTAATTATAGCAAATATTTATTGATCATCAGAACAGCTTCGTGGGCATGCAACCTGTTCTTAGGAAGACCTTGCGTTTGGTTTAATACTCCTCTGTTGTGGTCTTGAATTTCTTTTCTTTTTTTAAATTTTTATTAATTTGTTTTTGTTACAGATGTTTCTCCTTTTCCCCCCATTGACACCCTTCTCGCCATCCCCCCTGCCCCATCTGCAGCTTTGTTGTCTATGTCCATTGGTTATGCAAACATGCATATGAGTTCTGTGGCTTATCTCTTCCCTCCCCCAACACCGCCTTTTCTGACTGAGTTTGTCAGTCTGTACCCTACCCCTATGTCTCCGGGTCAATTTTGTTCATCAGTTTGTTTAGATCATTATATCACACAAATCAGTGAGATCATGTGATATTTGTCTTTCTCTGCTTGGCTTGTTTTGCTTAGCATAATACTCTCCAGGTCCCTCCATGTGATCTCAAAGAATAAGAGATCTTTCTTTCTTATAGCTGCATAGTTTTCCATTGTGTACATGTACCACAGGTTTTTTATCCACTCATCTACTGATGGACACTTGGGTTGTTTCCAGATCTTAGTTATTGTAAATAGTACTGCTATAGATATACGGGTACATATACTCTTTCTGATTGGTGTTTTAGGCTTCTTAGTGTATATTCCTAGAAATGGGATCACTGGATCAAATGGCAGTTCAATTTTTAACTTTTTGAGGTAACACCATAGTGTTTTCCATGGTAGCTGCACTAGTCTGCATTCCCACCAGCAGTGTACTAGAGTCCCCTTTTCTCCACACCTTCGCCAGCACTTGGTGTTTGGTGATTGGTTGATGGCCACCATTCTGACAGGTGTGAAGTCATACCTCATAGTTGTTTTAATTTGCATCTCTCTGATAATTAGCAACGCTGAGCATTTTTTCATATGTCTCTTGGCCATTTGTATGTCCTGTTTAGAGAGGTGTCTATTTAGGTCTCCTGCCCATTTTTAATTGGACTCTTTGTCTTCCTTTTGTTGAGTTGTATGAGTACTCTATATATTTTGGAAATTAACCCTTTATCTGATGCATCATTGGCAATTATGGTCTCCCATATAGTGGGCTCCCTTTCCATTTTGATGGTTGTTTCTTTTGCTGTGCAGAAGATTTTTAGTTTGATGTAGTCCCATGTGTTCATTTTTCCTTTGCTTCTCTTGCCTTAGGTGTTGTATCAGTAAAAATTCTGCTGCATATGATATCTGAAATTTTGATGCCTACATTTTCTTCTAGATTTTTTATGGATTCACAAGTTACATTTAAGTCTTTTATCCATTTTGAGTTTATTCTTGTGTATGGTGTAAGTTGGTGGTCTAGCTTCATTTCTTTGCAAGTAGCAGTCCAATTTTTCCAACACCATTTATTGAAGAGACTATCTTGACTCCATGGTACACTCTTGCCACCTTTGTCAAATATTAATTGAGCATATTGTCTTGGGTCTATTTCTGGATTCTCTGTTCTGTTCCACTGGTCTATATGCCTGTTCTTATGCCAGTACCAGGCTGTTTTGATTACAGTGGCTTTGTAGTATAACCTGATATCTGGTAATGTGATCCCTCCTATTTTGTTCTTCTTTTTCAAGATTGCTGTGGCTATTCAGGGTCTATTTTGGTTCCATATAAACTTTTGGAGTGTTTTTCTAGTTCTGTGAAATACGTCCATTGAATGTATAGATTGCTTTGGGTAGTATGACATTTTAATGATGTTAATTGTTCCAATCCATGAACATGGTATATGCTTCCACTTTTTAATATCTTCCTCTATTTTTAGTTTTCTGTGAAGAGGTCCTTTACTTCTTTGGTTAAGTTTATTTGTAGGTATTTTAATTTTTTTACTGTGATGGTAAATAGGATTTTTTTTTTTTAGTTTCTCTTTCTGTGAGTTCATTGTTGGTGTATAAGAATGCCATTGATTTCTTGACGTTATTTTGTACCCTTCTACTTTGCCAAATTAATTTATTAAGTCTAGTAGATTTTTGATGGAGTCTTTAGGGTTTTCTGTGTACAATATCATGTCATCTGCAAATAATGACAGTTTTACTTCCTCCTTTCCAATTTTGATCCTTTTATTTTTTCTTCATGTCTAATTGCTATGGCTAAGACTTCCAGTACTATGTTGAATAACAGTGGCAAAAGTGAGCATCTCTGTCTTATTCCTGTTATTAAGGGAAATGTTTTTAGTTTTTGCCCATTGAGTATAATGTTGGCTGTAGGTTTTTCATATATGGCCTTTATTATGTTGAGATATGATCCCTGTATTTCCACATTGCTGAGCATTTTTATCAGAAATGGATGCTGGATTCTTTTGAACGCTTTTTCAGTGTCTATTGATATGATCATGTTTTTTCATCTTTCCTTTTGTTTATGTGGTGTTTCACATTTATTCATTTGCGAATATTGTACCATCATTGAATCCCTGGGGTAAATCCCACTTGGTCATGATGAACAATTTTTTTTTGATGTATTGCTGGATCTGATTTGCTAATATTTTGTTAAGGATTTTGGCATCTGTGTTCATCAAGAATATTGGCCTGTAGTTTTCTTTCATTGTAGTGTCTTTATCCGGTTTTGGAATAAGGGTTATGCAGGCCTCATAGAATGAATTTAGAAGTGTTCTGTTTTCTTGGATTTTTTGAAATAGTTTGAAGAGAATGGGTGTTAGTTCTTCTTTGAATGTTCGGTAGAACTCCCCTGTGAGGCCATCCAGACCTGGGCTTTTGTTTGCTGGGAGATTCTTAATTACATAAATTTCCTTTGTTGTTATTGGTCTGTTCAAGTTTCTATCTCTTCCTGGTTCAGTTCTGAGAGGCTGTGCATTTCTAGAAATGTGTCCATTTCTCCTAGATTGTTCAATTTCTTGGCGTATAATTGTTTATAGTATGTTTTGATGATCCTTTGTATTTCTGTGGTGTCAGTTGTTACATCTCCTTGTTCGTTTCTGATTTTTTTTTCTTTTTCTTTTCAAAAAATTTTTTTAAATCTTTATTGTTGAATGTATTAGAGATGTTCCTCATTTTTCTCCCATTGACCCCTCCTCCCCACTCCCGCCCCCCTCCCGCCTTTTCCCACACTATTGTCTGTGTCCATTGGTTATGCATATAAGTTCTTTGGTTTATTTCTTCCCACCCCCCAACCCCTTTCCCTTTGAGGTTTGTCAGTCTAGCAATGAATTTGTACTTCTTAATCCCTTCACCTTTTTCTCCCATTCCCCCAAACGCCCTCCTATCTGGCAACCAACAAAATGTTCTCTGTATCTATGAGAATGTTTCTGTTATACCTGTTCATTTTATTTGTAGATTCCATTGTCAATAGATATGTATTCATTGCCATTTTGTTTGTTCATATATTTTATCTTTTTCTTCAAAAAGACCCTTCAACATTTCATATAATAATGGTTTGGTGGTGATGAACTCCTTTAACTTTTTCTTGTCTGGGAAACTCTTTATATGGCCATCGATTCTAAATGGCAGCTTTGCAGGATAGAGTAATCTTGGTTGTAGGTTCTTGCTTTTCATCACTCTGAATATTTCTTGCCACTCCCTTCTGGCCTGCAAAGTTTCTTTTGAGAAATCAGCTGACAGCATTATGGGAACTCCCTTGTTGGTAACTAACTGCTTTTCTCTTGCTGCTTTTAAGATTTTCTCTTTGTTTTGAAACTTTTGCATTTTGATGATGATGTGTCTTGGTGTGGTCCTCTTGGGGTTCATCTTGTTTGGGTCTCTCTGTGCTTCCTGGACTTGTATGTCTGTTTCCTTCACCAAGTTAGGAAATTTATCTGCCATTATTGTTTCAAATAGGTTTTCGATTTCTTGTTCTCTCTTCTCCTTCTGGCACTCCCAAGATGTGAATGTTGGCACGCTTGAAGTTGTCCCAGGGGCTCCTTACACTATCCTTATGTTTTTGAATTCTTTTTTCTTTTTGGTGTTCTGATTGGGCGTTTTTTGGTTTGCTTCTTGGATTTACGTATACTCTTGAATCTGTGTAAATTATTCTTTATTTCAGTTAATACCTCCTTCATTTAGGACTGTACATCCATCATTTCTGACTGATCCTTTTTAATGCTCTTGAGGCCCTCACTAAGTTCACTGAGGTTTTCACTAAGTTTATTGAGCACCCTTATAAGCAGTATTTTGAACTCAGCATCTATTAGGTTGCTTATCTCCATTTTGCTTTGTTCTTTTCTTGGGGTTTTATTCTGTTCTTTCATTTGGGACCTGTTTCTTTGTCTCCTCATTTTGGCTGCCTCCCCATGTTTGTTTCTGTGTATTACTTAATGAGAGGTATGGAGCTATCTAAGACCAGATGCTGCTTGTTTGAAAGAATTTAGGAAAACCTGAAGCAGGATTCAAGACAGGCCAATCCTATGGTTAAGCAACTGGGAACAGCTTGGGTGGGCCTGAAAGTTGGGTGGGGTGGGGCCTCAGGGAATCACCAGGGCGGGGCTACCAGTGTGAGCCAAGTTGCTGGAGTCCCAGATATGGCAGCCGTCTGCCACCCCAGGGAAAGTCTCACCAAAGGAACAAAGGCCTCTGACAGCACGTTCGTCCTGGAGAAAGCCCCCTCTCCAGCCCTCGCTCCAGTGCCAAACAGCTCAGTTCTTCCCTGTATGTCTCTGGTGCCCCTTGAGCTGCCTCCCCTCCAAGCTTAGAGGGAGTCAGTCCGATAAGTCCATGCACGGGCCCTTTAAGGAGCTGCCTGGGGCTCCACTGAGCCTCAGTTCCTGCTGGTTTTTCCAGCCAGAAGTTATGGGGACTTCTCTTCCTGGCACTGAAACCTGAGCAGGGTGCCTGATGTGAGATGGGGACCCCTCAGTTCTCAGGGAGGACCTTCCCTGCTGAGGTGTCCTCCTGATTTTTATCCGCCACACATGGGTGTGGGACCAGCGTGTCTGCCTCCGCCCCTCCTACCAGTCTTGATGTGGCTGCTTCTTTAATTCCGTAGTTGTAGGACTTCCATGCAGCTTGATTTCAGGCGGTTTTGAATGAGGGTTGTTCTGTAGTTTAGTTGTAACTTTGATGTGGTTGTGGGAGGACGTGATACCGAATTTACCTACGCTGCCATCTTGACCGGAGGTCTCATTTCTGATTTTACTTATTTGGTTTCTCTCTTTTTGTTTCTTGGTGAGTCTGGCTAAAGGTCCATCGATCTTGTTTATCTTTTCAAAGAACCAGATTTTTGCTTTATTGATCTTTTGAATTATTTTTTTTAGTCTCTATGTTGTTTATTTCTGCTCTGACCTTTACTATTTCCTTCCTCCTACTAGCTCTGGGTTTTTCTTTTTGTTTACTTTTTAGTTCTTTAAGTTTTAGAGTTAGAATGTCAATTAGGAATTTTTCTTGTTTCTTGAGGTAGGCTTGTAGTGCTATAAACGTCCCTCTCAGGACTGCTTTTGCTGTGTCCCATAGATTTTGTGTTGTTGTATATTCATTTTCATTGGTTTCCAGGAAGTTTTAAATTTCTTCCTTGATCTCGTTGGTAACCCATTTGTTGTTTAATAATATGCTATTTAGCTTCCAAGTGTTTGAATGTTTTTGTTTGTTTTTATTGTAATTGAGTTCTAATTTCATGCCACTGTGATCTGAGAAGATGCTTGATATGATTTCAATCTTCTTGAATTCGTAGAGACTTGTTTTGTGTGGTCTATCTTTTTTTTTTTTTTTTTTGGTACATGCCCCTAGCGGGAACCAAACCCGGGACTCTCTGGTCCACAGGCTGACGCTCAAACTGCTGAACCAAACTGGCCAGGGTACATGTGGTCTATCTTTGAGAATGTCCCATGTGCACTTGAGTAGAATGTATATTCTGCAGCTTTGGGGTGAATTGTTCTGTAAATATCAATGAAGTCCAACTGATCTCGTTTGTCTCATAAAGACTCTATGTCCTTGTTAATTTTTTGTCTAGAAGATCTATTCAATGGTATCAGTGGCAAGTTAAAGTCACCCACTATGATTGTATTGCTATTGATCTCTCCCTTTAAGTCCTCCAGAAATTTTTAAATATGTTTTGGTGCTCCTATATTTGGTGAATATATGTTTACCAGGGTTATATCCTCTTGTTGGATTGATCCTTTTAATATTATGTAGTGACCTTCTCTGTCTCTTATTATGGCCTTTGTTTTGAAGTTTATCTTGTCAGATATGAGTATTGTTTCACCAGCTTTTCTTCATTTCCATTTGCTTGGAAAAATTTTTTCTATCCCTTTCATCCTGTGTGAGTCTTTTGTTGTGAGGTGGGTCTCTTGTAGACAGCATATATATGGGTCGTGGGTTTTTGTTGTTGTTGTTTTTTTATCCAATCAGCTACCCTATGTCTTTTGATTGGAGCATTTAAGCCATTTATATTTAAAGTAATTATTGATAGATAGTTATTAGTTGCCATTTTAATTTTATGCCTGTGTTCCTCTCCCCCCAACTCTCTGTTTCTTCTTTTTATAACAGTCCCTTCAGCATTTCTTGCAGTGCTGGTTTGGTGTTGGTAAATACCTTAATTTTTTTTTTTTTAATCCATGAGGCTCTTTATTTCTCCTTCAATTTTGAATGATAGCCTTGCTGAATAGAGTAGTCTTGGATTCAGACCCTCGCCTTGCATTACTTTGTACACTTCATACAACTCCCTTCTGGCCTACAGTGTTTCTATTGAGAAATAATTGTAGGTAACTTTCTGTCTCTCTCTCGCTTCCTTTAAGATTCTTTCTTTGTCTTTAATATTTGCCATTTTTATTATGATGTGTCTAGCTGTGGTTCTTCTGGGGTTCATCTTGCTTGGGACTCTCTGTGTTTCCTGGACTGTGTGACTTTCTCCTTCACCAGTTTAGGGAAGTTTTCTGTCATTATTTCTTCAAACAAGTTCTCTAGTCCTTTCTCTGATTCTTCTCCTCCCAGTACTCCTATAATGCGAATGTTGTTATGGTTTGTATTGTCTCACAGCTCCCTTAAACTCTCCTCCTGCTTTTTAAACTTTTTTTCTGTTTGCTGCTCTATTTGGGTGTTTTTCTCTACCTTGTCTTCTAAGTCACTGATTCAGTCTTCAGCTTCTTCTAATTTACTATTGAACATCTTCTAAGGTATTTTTCACAACAGCTATGTCATTCTTGATTTCTTTTTGATTTTTATGCATAGCTTCTACCTCTTTAGCGTAGCTTCTACCTCTTTTTTTAAGCTGAAGTAGTTCCCAGTGAGCTCTTCATAATTCTTATTAAGTTGCTTATGGTTCTCACCAAATTGTTTGAGCACCCTTAAAATCATTGGTTTGAATCCTTTATCTGACAAGTTGCTCTCTTCCATTTCCTATAGTTCCTTTTCTAGGGATATCTCTCTTTTTTTTCCCTTTGGGTGTTGTTTCTTTGTCTCCCCATTTTAGCTGTCTGGTAGCTCTAGGCCTGGTGAGGGAATTTTAGATGTGTAGGCAGCTCACTGTATATCAAATAAGGCTACTGTGCCTCCCAGACTGTTGTGTTGCATGTCGCCTCTTGCCTGCTGTGTATCCTGGAGGACTGACTACTGGAGGCTGGTATTGGTGTGCCCTGGTAGGTGCTGCTGTTGGATCGCATGAGCCTCTCTGAAGCTGTGTTCCCCACTGGTTGCTGGTGCCACCTGTAGCTGTGTCATTCAGGCCCTGCTGGAGCCACACCCCCTGCCCACACCATGGGCAGCTGGGTCACACGGGCCCCTCTTGAGCCCCAGCTCCCCACCGGTCCTGTGGGCAGCTGTGCCATACAGGCTCCACTGGAGCCCTGACTCCCCCACTGATCTTGTGGGCAGCTGGGTTGTACAGGCCCCGTTGGAGCCCCCGCTTCCTGCTGATCCCATGGGGAGCTGGATTGCACAGTCTCCTCTGGAGACCTGGCTCCATGCCTATCTTATCGGCAGCTGGGTCACACAGGCCCCTATGGAGCCCCAGGTCCTGCTGCTGGCAGCTGGGGAGTACTGCTGCCCAGTGGGGCTCAGCTTCTGCTCAGCCTTTGCTGTAGTTTTGGGGGATGCTTCTCAGCTGCTGGTCTGTGCTTCTATTGCCTGAAGATGGATGTCTTCTCTCCAGCCTCTGTTGCTGGGGGTATATCTTGACTCTGATCAGGCTGCTACTGTGGGGGATAGTGCTGGGCTCCCAGCCATTGGCAGTTTCCACAACAGGCACTTTGACAGCTCCACTACTGTGCACTGGTCTGTGTTGACACAGAGTGTACACTGGTCTGATGGTGCCAGGTGCACTGAATGGGCTCAGGTTGCTGGGCCCTAGCCACTCCCACTGCCTCCTCCCAGGGAAGATCCGGGATCTTCCAAAATGGTGAGACCTCCCTGTGGAGCAGGGAGAAATGCCCTGAAGAGCCGCTTACTGCGGTAGCTGGCTGCTCATGTCCACAGCACAGGAACCTTCTGCTCTGCATCTCTGTACTGCTCGGGTTTGGTCGTCCACCTTCACATCCACTCATACTCTCTCACACACTAGCTCCCTCTCTCATGCACTCACCCTCCCTCCAATCCTGCCTGCTATCATCTCTTGAATTTCTTGATGAATGTATTTTGTAAGTGAAGTCCAGTGGGACAAAAGGGGAGAATTTGTGTGAGAAGACACATGCTATGTTTGTGTTTGCCACTTCTTGCTGTTGCATTCTTGAGTTCTGGAGGGTCCACAAGACTCAGAATGAATACAAGGTAAATGTGTTATGTCTTCAACTGAGTAAGGAGGGGAGTCTCTGGTTCACTTGAACCAGAACTTGCTTCAAATGCAGACAGAAGGCAGTGATGTTCTAAGAAACACAAATGACCAAGGAACCCTATCAGATCCTTTCTTACCCAGATAACTTCCCTGTAAAATCCAATCATTTACTCTTAAAATAACAACACAGAAAGGAACAGAAAGGCAGGGTAACCATTAGTTCCTTTTCTTGCAGTATTTTCTGACTCATCATAGAGTGTCTTGGTAGAAAACACACATTATCAAGAAGTGAAATAAAAACTGCATTAGTCTGGGACAATGTTTCCACTGTTCTGGTAAAAACAAATACATATGTGTATAAGAGCTATGAAACACAAAGTAAGTGATTTAATTGATTCTACATCTGAGTTAAGTGCTCTTGTAGTTGCATTTTAAACTGTTATTATATAGCTTCTGGCTGGCTGTCAGCTTGGGAGCCTTGGTTCTTCTCCACAAGGACTCAACTTGCTGGAGACTTTTAAAGAGATGGGGAGTGATGTCAGGGGAGAGGTGATGAGAGATCCCCTTGGCCTCTCCCCCTGAAACTTTAACAAGTAATCAACTATAACTCAACAAAGAATACCTTGCTCAATGTAGAAGCACACCTGAAGACCTGTGCACTGAAGCATCTAAAGCGGGCGAGCAGTGCAAACAGTGGCTAAACCAGTAGAGATGCCTGGGCAACGACACAGTGTAGGGGTTTGGCCATAGCTGTCTTGTGTCGGGTGGTGGTGTTTCAGACAAAGAAATGGAGCCACAGAGCCCTGCTGCCCTTGGGCTCCCAAAACTTGCCTCCAGTTGTCGTTGCTGTTGGGTCAAGGAGCACATGTTATCTGCAAACCAAGAGCGATTGCAATAGAATTGCTGTTTCCTTCTGTAATTGATCCCTCGGTGGGGCACATGGTGGGGTCCCCACAGAGGTCTGGGGTCATCATTATGGTAGGGGCAAAAACCCCACACCCCCAAGTAGCACAACTGTACTGTCTGACAGAAGCCAAAGAGGTCAGCTCTGGGAGGTCACAGAGGTAAAAATCTTGCAATCCGGTGCCATCTACTGGAAAATAGTCAAAATACCTCTGCAGAGAAAGCTGCTAAAAAAAGATCAATAATACATAGATTTCTAGACAGAGGAGACCAGCAAGTACCATGACTATTCATGGTAATGAGAAAGCTCAGAAAGAAAATGAAAAATCTCCAGAAAGCAAGTTGAAAATATATGATATAAGTGACAGAGAATTCAAGATTGCAGTTCTGAAAATAGTCAACAAGATATGAGAAAATACAGACAAGTAATTCAATGCACTCAGAAAACTAATAAACAAAATGAATATTTTTACCAAAGAGATTGAAACTTTAACAATGAATCAATCAGAAATCCTGGAAATGAAGCATGCAATTAAGACAATTAGGAGTGAACTACTGGGCATAGGAAACAGAGCCAAGCAGATTGAGAAAAGGATTAGTGATATCAATGATAGGAATCTAGAAATGATGCAGAGAGAAGAGAAAGAGCTGCGCATAAGAAAGGAAAAATGTAAGAGCTCTATGAGAACTATTTGATTCCCATCAGAAAAAAGCAATATAATAATAATAGGCATACCAGAAGAAGAAGAGAAGAAAAAGGGAGCAGAGGGCCTAGTCAAACAAATAGTAGATTATAACTTCCCAAACCTATGAAAAGAACTAGATCCTTGAATTCAAGAAGCAAACAGAATACCCAGTTACCTCAAGCCAAAGAGGCCCTCTCCAAGGCACATTGTATTAAAACTGTCAAAAATTAATGACAAAGAAAACACTTTCAAAGCAGCCAGGGAAAATAAGGAAGTGACCTACAAAGGAAAACTCATCAGAATATCATCTGACTTCTCAGCAGAAACTGTACAAGCATGAAGAGAGTGGAACCAAATATTTAAATGACCGAATAAGAGAAATTACCAGCTAAGAATAAAATATACAGCAAGGTTATCCTTTAACTATGAAGGAGAAATAAAAGCTTTTCCAGACATAAAGAAGATGAGAGATTTTATCACCAGAAAACCTCTACTGCAAGAAATAATCAAGGGGATTATTCTACCTGAAATAAAGAGCATAACGTCACACTAGGAGTAAGATCACCAACAAATTTACAGCATAAACCGGGATAATTTGTGACAACAAAAGCATAAAAGGGGAGAGGAGGAAGGTCTGAACTGGCAAAGGAGATGGAGATCAGATGCACTCAAAAGGAAAAAACAAAACAAAACTACTGTATATATGCAATTTTATTTTTTATAAACCTAGTGGTAACCACACACAAAAACTCCAAAATTAAGACACATAGCTTAAAAAGAGGAAACAAATGAAAGAAGTATAGAATACCACCAAACAAAACAACAGACAGAAACACAAAGGAAATGAACCAATGGAGGCACAGCTCCCAGAAAATAAAAGATAAAGTGGCCATAGAAAATCTCATAAATCAGTAATTACCCTAAATGTAAATGGACTGAATTTACCAATAGACACAGAGTAGCAGAGTGAATAAAAACCCAAACCCAAACCATATGCTGCCTTCAGGAGACACATCTAAGCTGCAAAGACAAAAGTGGACTCAGAATGAAAGGGTGGAAAACGATTCTCCAAGCAAATAACATCTACAGAAAAGCAGGTGTAGCCATACTTATATCTGACCAAATAGATTTCATGATAACAAGAGACAAAGATGGACATGTTATAATTATAAAGGGGACACTACATCAAGAAAACCTAACACTTTTTAATATATATGCACCTAATCAAATAGCACCAAAATATATAAAGCAATTGTCATAGAGCTAACTGGAGAAAAAGATCAAAATACAGTCAAAGTTGGGGATCTTAATACTTCATTGACAGCTCTACATAGATCATCCAAACAGAAAATCAATAAAGAGATATCAGCCTTAAATGACACACTAGACCAAATGGACATAATTGACCTTTGTGGAGCCTTTCATCCCACGACATCAGATTATACATTCTTTTCCAGTGCAAATTCTCAAGGATAGACCATATATTGGTCACAAAACTAGCCTCAACAAATACAAGAAAATTGAAATCATACCAAGCATATTCTCTGACCACAATGCTTTGAAATTAAAAAGCAACTAGAAAAAAAACCACCACAAATATGTGAAGATTAAACAACATACTACTTAACAATGACTGGGTCAAAGAAAAAAAGAAAAGGTAAGAGCAAAAGATACATTTAGACAAATGAAAAAGACATATAACATATCAAAACTTCTGGGATGCAGTGAAAGCAGTAATAAGAGAGATGTTTACATCATTACATGCCTATTTCAAGAAACAAGAGAAATCCCAAGTAAACAACTTAACATTATCTCTTAAAGTACTAGAAAAAGAAGAACAAAAGCAACCTAAATTCAGCAGAAGAAAAGAAATAATAAAAATTAGAGCAGAGAGGGATTCCAAAATGGTGACAGAGTGAATGAAAGCTACACAGACATCTCTCAGGGCCAAACTGGAAAGACAATTTTTTTGAGAAAAAGCAACAGTAAAGCAGCTGGAGAGGACCCATGTAACCAGGGACAGAAAAAGGACACTAAATCGAGCCTGGTAGGAACTGCAGAAGTGTGAGAGGGCAGGCTGGGAGCCCACAAACAGCAGCTGTTTTAGCTATGAGCAGCTCCCTTGAGATTAACATTCCAAGCTGGCTCCACAGCACAGAGGGCCAGGACAGAGCATTAAATTAGCTACAGCCACTCATCTTAGGCCTTGGCCAAGAAAAGGTGGACTGGACTGGAACTGTATGGAGACTGGAGAGCTCTGAGAGCTGGGAGGGCAATGGGAGTATTTTGCTGAATCACTCCCTCACAGGACAGTAGGCATTTACTCAAAGAGCCCCTCCCTAGAGCCCAAGGGAGAAGCAACAGCTCCTCCCTCAGGAATTTAACACCACTTAGCCAGTCCAGAGAAATGCAAATTGAGGCTCATTAGGAGCCAGCAAGCATCTGCCCCAACCACTAAAAATCCTCTTACTCTGAACACCTGAAGGATATTTTTAATTCAGTTGAGGCTTACAACCCAAGGCTCATGAACCAATAGCCTCCAGGCAAAAAGCTAGAGGATAACTGAATCTTTCCTGGGCTTGAAAATTTACCCAGTAAAATAAGACTTGACAGTGGTGTTTAACATGGGTTCTCACATACTCATCCATGCCCAGTAGAGAGAGCCATAATCAGCAGAACACCAACACCAACACGAAAAATTTGGTAGGCTCCAAAACCCACCGAGATAGCCAAAATGGTGAGACAAAGTAACAAATCCCAAATGAAAGAACAGGCGAACTTGAAGGAAGAAGAGATAAATGAAATACAGTTAAGCAAGTTATCAGAGGTAAAGTTTAGAGAGCAATGATAATGAGGAAGCTCAACAACATGAATAAAGATATAAAAACATTGAAAAACCAACCAATTGGAAATGAAGAATGACGTAGACAAAAATAAAGAACACATTGGGCCCTGGCCGGTTTGGCTCAGCGGTTAGAGCGTCGGCCTGCGGTCCTGAGAGACCCGGGTTCGGTTCCCGCTAAGGGCGCGTGCCTCGGTTGCAGTTTGTCCCCGGCCCTGGTTGGTCGTGCGGGTGGCAGCCACTCGATGTGTCCCTTTCACGTCGATGTTTCTCTCTCTCTCTCTTTTCCTCTATCTCCCTCCCGCTCTACCTGAACAAAAAAAATGGAAAAATGTCCTCGGGTGAGGATTAAAAAAAAAAAAAAAAAAAAAAGAACACATTGGAAGGAATAACCAGCAGGGGAGAGGAAGCCAAGGACCGGATCAGTAAATTAGAAGACACAGTAGAAAAAAATCACCCGATTAGAAAACCAAAAAGAAAAAACAATTTAAAAACAGAAAGACAGCCTAAGAGAACTGTGGGACAATACAAAATGTAACAGCATCTGCATCATAGGAGTGCCAGAAGAAAAAGAAAATGAGGAAGGGTTAGAGAATATATTTGAAGAAATAGTGACAGAAAACTTCCCTAGCTTGGTGAAAGAAAAAGGAATTTAAGTTCAAGAAGCATAGAGAGCCCCAACGAAGAAGAACCCAGACAGGCCCACACCAAGACACATAACAATAAAAATGTCAAAAATTAAAGATCAAGAGAGAATCCTAAAGGCAGCAAACGATATGCAACATGTTGCCTACAAAGGAACCCCCATAAGGTTCTCAGCTGACTTCTCAACAAAAACACTACAGGCCAGAAAGAAATGACATAAAGTAATCAAGGTCATGAAAAACAAGGATCTGAATTCAAGACTACTCTATCCAGCAAGGCTATCAAAATAGAAGGTGAAGTAAAGAGCTTCCCAGGCAAAAAAAGGCTAATGGAATATATTAGCACCAAATAAGCACTGCAAGAAATGTTAAAAGTACTGCTGTAATTAGTAGAAGAAATAGGAAGACAAATATAACCACACTAAACAAAAATGGCAATAAATAAGTACATATCAATGATAAACCTCAAATGTAAATGGATTGAATGCTCTGACCGAAAGACACAGAGTAGCTGATTGGATAATAAAGCATGACTCATATATATGTTGTTTACAAGAGACCCACCTCACAACAAAAGACTCACATAGGTTGAAAGTGAAGGGATGGGAAAAAAACTTCTAAACAAACAAACAAACAAAAGCTAGGATAGCAATACTCATATTCGATAAAATAGACTTCAAAATGAAGGCCATAACTAGAGACAAAAAAGGCCACTACATAACATTGACAGTATCTATCCAATAGGAAGATACACCCAATAAAAGAGCACCAGAATATATTTTAAAACTTCTGGAGAACTTTAAAGCAGAAATCAACAGCAATACAATCATAGCAGCCGACTTCAGCACCCCACTGACATCACTGGATAGATCCTCTGGTGAAGAAAATTAACAAGGAAACAGGGGCTCTAAATGATGTACTACATCAAATGGATTTAATAAATATCTACAGAGAATTACACCCCAAAACTGCAGAATTCACATTCTTCTCAAATGCACATGGGACATTCTCAAAGAGAGATCACATGTTAGAACACAAACTAAGTCTCTACAAGTTCAAGAAGATTGAAATCATATCAAGCATCTTCTCAGATCACAATGACATGAAACTAGAAATCAATTGCAGCAAAAACACGCAAAGACATTTAAACACAAGAGGCTAAATAGCATGTTCATAAACAACGAATAGGTTACCAAGGAGAGCAAGGAAGAAATTAAAACCTTCCTCGAAACCAATGAAAATGAACACACAACAACACAAAATTTATGGGATGCAGTGAAAGCAGTCCTGAGAGAGAAGTTCATAGCACTACAAGCCTACATAAAAAAAGAAAATAAAAGTTTCTAATTGATTATCTAACCTCACAACCTACAGAACTAGAAAGCAAACAAAAATAAAAACCCAGAGCAAGTAGAAGAAATGAAATAGTAAAAATCAGAGCAAAAATAAACAACAGAGACTGAAAAAAACAATTCAAAAGATCAATGAAACAAAGAGCTGGTTCTTTGAAAAGATAAACAAGATTGATGGCACCTTAGCTAGACTCACCAAGAAATAAAAAAAGAGAACCCAAATACATAAAGTGAGAAATGAAAGAGGACAAGTAACAACTGACACCATGAAATACAAAGAGTCGTTAACAAATACTATGAAAATTGTATGCTCACAAATTGGATAATCTAAGCAAAATGGAAAAACTTCTAGAAACACATAGTCTCCCAAAATTGGACCAGGAAGAAATAGAAAACTTGAACAGACCAATAAAAACTAAGGAAATTGAAGAGGTAATCAAGAATCTCCCAGCGAACAAAAGCCCAGGCGCAGATGGCTTCCCAGGAAGTTTTGCTGAACATTCAAAAAAACTAACACCCATTACCCTCAAACTACTCCAAAAAATTTAAGAAGAAACAAGACTTCCAAACTCGTTTTATGAGGCCAGCATAATTCTAATTCTAAAACCAGAAAAAGATACTACAAAGAAAGAAAACTTCAGACCAATATCCCTGATGAACATAGATGCCAAAATCCTTAACAAAATAGTAGCCAATCGGATCCAGCAATACATTAAAATAATTATTTACCATGACGAAGAGGGATTCATCCCAGAGATGCAAGGCTAGTATAATATTAACAAATTAATAAATGTGATACTCCACATAAACAAAAGGAAAGATAAAAAAACATATGATCATATCAATAGATGCTGAGAAAGCATTCGACAAAGTCTAGGACCCATTTCTGATAAAAACGCTCAGCAATATGTGAACAAAGGGATCACATCTAAACATAATAAAGGCCATATATGAAAAACCTATAGCCAACATCATACTCAATGGGCAAAAACTAAAAGCATTTCCCTTAAGAACCGGAACAAGACAGGGATGCCCACTTTCACCACTCTTATTTAACATAGTACTGGAAGTCTTAGCCACAGCAATTAGACATAAAGAAAAAATAAGAGATCCAAATTGGAAAGCAGAAAGTGAAACTGTCATTATTTGCAGATGACATAATATTGTACATAGAAAACCCTAAAGACTCCATCAAAAATCTACTATATTTAATAAATGAATTTAGCCCTGGCTGGTTTGGTTCAGTGATTAGCATGTTGGCCTGTGGACCAGAGAGTCCCAGGTTTGGTTTGCGCTAGGGGCATGTACCTCAGTTGCAGTTTGTCTCCAGCCCCGGTTGGGGTTGTGTGAGTGGCAACCATTCCATGTGTCTCTCTCACATTGATGTTTCTCTCTTGCTCTTCCTCCCTTTTTCCCTCCAGCTCTATAATGCAAATATGTCCTCAGGTGAGGATTAAATAAGTAAATGAATAAATAAATAAATGAATTTGGCAAAGTAGCAGGATACAAAATTAACATCAAGAAATCGATAGCATTTTTATACACCAATAATGAACTCACAGAAAGAGAAACAAAAAAAAATCCCATTTACCATTGGTGCAAAAAAAAAAAAAAAATTAAGATACCTAGGAATAAACTTAACCAAAGAAGTAAAGGACCTATTTGCAGAAAACTACAGGACATTAAAATGAAATAGAGGATGATATGAAAAAGTGGAAGCATACACTTTGTTCATAGATTGGAAGAATTAACATCATTAAAATGTCCATACTACCTAAAGCAATCTACAGATTTGATGCAATCCCCATTAAAATACCAATGACATATTTCACAGAAGTAGAACAAATACTTCAAAAGTTTATATGGAACCAAAAAAGACCCTGAATAACCACAGCAATCTGGAAAAGGAAGAACAAATTAGGAGGAATCCCAATAGCAGATATCAGGTTATACTACAAAGCCATTGTAATAAAAACAGCCTGGTACTGGCACAAGAACAGGCATATAGATCAATGGAACAGAACAGAGAACTCAAAAATTGACCCAAGATTGTATGCTCAACTATTATTTGACAAAGGTGGCAAGAACATACAGTGGAGTAAAGACAGCCTCTTTAATAAATGGTTTTGGGAAAATTAGGCAGCTACGTGCAGAAAAAGGAAATTAGACCACCAAATGGATAAAAGACTTAAATGTGACTCGTGAATCCATAAAAATCCTAGAAGAAAATGTAGGCAACAAAAATTCAGGCATCACGTGCAGCAGAATTTTGACTGATACAACACCTAAGGCAAGAGAAAAAACAAGAAAAAATTAATACAAGGGACTACATCAAACTAAAAATCTTCTGCCCATCAAAAGAAACAACCATCAAAATGGAAAGGGAACCCACTATATAGGAGAGCATAATTGCCAATGATACATCAGATAAGGGGCTAATTTCCAAAATATATAGAGTATGCATACAACTCAACAAAAGGAAGACGAAGAACCCAATTAAAAAATGGGTGGTGGACCTAAATAGACACCTCTGCAAGCAGGACATACAAATGGTCAAGAGACATATGAAAAAATGCTCAACATCACTAATCATCAGAGCGATGCAATTAAAACAACTGTGAGGTATCACCTCACACCTGCCAGAATGGTTGCCATCAACAAATTATCAAACAACAAATGCTTGCGAGGGTGTGGAGAAAAGGGTACTCCAGTACACTGCTGGTGGGAATGCAGACTGGTGCAGCCACTGTGGAAAACAATATGGCGTTTTCTCAAATAATTAAAAATTGAACTGCCGCCATTTGATCCAGTGATTCCACTTCTTGGAATATATCCCAAGAAGCCTGAAACACCAATTAGAAAGAATATATGTACCCCTATGTTCATAGCAGCACTATTTACAATTGCTAAAATCTTGGAACAGCCCAAGTATCCATCAATAGATGAGTGGATAAAAAAGCTGTGGTACATATACACTATGCCGCTGTAAGAAAGAGAGATTTCTTATCCTTTGAGACAACATGGATGGACCTGAAGAGCAGTATGCTAAGCAAAATAAGCCAATCAGAGAAAGATAAATACCATATGATCTCACTTATTTTTGGAATATAATGAACCAGACAGACCCAGAGACATAGAAAGAAGTAGGTTCAGACGGACAACCCTCAGAGGAGGGGCGCGGAGGGGTATGGATGAGATTAACCAAAGAACTTATATGCATGTATGAATAACCAATGGACATAGACAACAATACTGTCAGAGGGTTGGGGGTGGGGGCGGGATTGGGAGAAGGATTTTTACGGGGAAAAAGGAGAAACATCTGTAACAAAAATAAATTAATTAAAATTGCAAAAAAAATTAGAGCAGAATTGAATGAAATAAAGAACAAAAGGACTAAATAAAAATTAATATAACAAAAAGCTGGTTCTTTGAAAAGATTAATAAAATGAACAAACCCTTGGCTAGACTCACTAAGGATAAAAAAGAAAAGACCCATGTAAACAAAACCAGAAATGAAAGAGCAGTCACCACAGACATTACAGATAGTCTTTTTTGTTTCTCTTTCTGTGATTTCATCATTGGTGTATAAGAATGCTGTTGATTTCTTCACATTAATTTTGTATCCTGCTGCTTTGCCAAATTCATTTATTAAGTCTAGTAGATTTTTGTTGGAGTCTTTAGGGTTTTCTCTGTACCGCAGGCCGACACTCCAACCGCTGAGCCAAACTGGCCAGGGCTCTTTAGGGTTTTCTATATACAATATCATGTCATCTGCAAATAATGACAGTTTTACTTCCTCCTTTTCAATTTGGATCCCCTTTATTTTTTCTTCATGTCTAATTGCTGTGGCTAAGACTTCCAGAGCTATGTTAAATAAGAGTGGCAAAAGTATGCATCCCTGTCTTGTTCCTGTTCTTAAGAGAAATGCTTTTATTTTCTGCCCATTGAGTATGATGTTGGCTGCAGGTCTTTCATATATGACCTTTATTATGTTGAGATATGATCCCTCTAGTCCCACATTGTTGAGTGTTTTTATGAAAAATGGGTGCTGGATTTTGTCAATTGCCTTTTCAGTATCTATTGATATGATCATATGGTTTTTATCTTTCCTTTTGTTTATATGGTGTATCACATTTATTGATTTGCAAATATTGTACCATCCTTGCATGCCTGGGATGAAACCCACTTGGTCATGATGAATAATTGTTTGATGTATTGCTAGATCTGATTTACTAATATTTTGTTGAGGATTTTGGCATCTGTATTCATCAGGGATATTGGCCTGTAGTTTTCTTTCTTCGTAGTGTATTTATCTGGTTTTGAACTTAGGATTATGCTGGCCTCATAAAATGAGTTTGGAAGTGTTTCATCTTCTTGGATTTTTTGGAATGGTTTGAGGAGAATGGGTATTAGATCTTTGAATGTTTGGTAAAACTCCCCTGTGAAGCCCTCTGGGCCTGGGCTTTTGTTTGCTGGGAGTTTCTTGATTACATCTTTAATTTCCTTTGTTATTATTGGTCTGTTCAAGTTTTCTATTTCTTCCTGGTTCAGTTTTGGGAGACTGTGTGTTTCTAGAAATTTGTCCATTTCTCCTAGATTGTCCAGAGGACAATACTAGAATGAAGGACTACGTGCCTCCAAATTCAATAACCTAGAAGAAGTAGATATGTCTCTAGAAATATATAACCTTCTTAGACTGAATCATGAAGAACTGGAAAAATCTAAATAGACCTATCAGCAGTGAGGAAATTGAAACAACCCCAAAAACTTCCCCCAAAATAAAAATCCAAAGCCAGATGGCTTCACCAGTGAATTCTACCAAATGTTCAAAGATTTAAAACCTATCCTTTTCAATCTCTTCCAAAAATTTGAAGAAGAGTCAATACTTTCTAACATATTTTATGAGGCCAACATAAACCTGATACCAAAACCCAGCAAGGATAACACACAAGAAGAAAACTACAGACCACATGCAGATGCAAAAATCCTAAATGAAATACTAGGAAATGAAATACAACAATACATCACGATCAAGTGGGGTTTATTCCAGGGGCACAAGAATGGTTCAACATATGCAAATCAATCAATGTAATACACCACATCAACAAAAGAAAGGGTAAAATCATATGATCTTTTCAATAGACATAGAAAAAGCACCCATTTATTATTAAAACACTCAATAAAATAAGATATAAGGAAAGTACCTCAACAGTAAAGGTCATATATGATAAACCCTCAGCCAATATACCCAATGGTGAAAAACTAAAAGCTTTTACTGTAAAATCAGGAAAAAGACGAGGATGCCCACTCTTACCACTCTTATTCAACATAGTTCTGGAAGTTCTAGCCAGGGCAATAAGGCAAGAGAAATAGATAAAAGGTATCCAAATTGGGAAGGAAGAAGTAAAAGTGTCACTTTTTGAAGATGACACGATTCTATACTTAGAAAGCTCTAAAGACTCCACACACACACACACACACACACACACACACACAATTAGAAACAATAAACGAATACAGTAAAGTTGCAGAATACAAAATCAATGTACAAAAATCCACTGCCTCCTTGTATATAACAGCAAAACTTCAGAAAAAGAAAAAAAAAATCCTTTTGCAATGCAACCAAAAGAATCAAATACCTAGGAATAAACTTAACAAAGAATTTGAAAGACCTATATACTGAAAACTACAAAGCACTACTAAAAGAGATTGAAAAAGACACAACAAAATGGAACGATATCCCATGTTCATTGATTGGAAGAATCAACATAGTTAAAATGACCATATTACCGAAAGCAATATACAGATTTAATGCAATCCCCATCAAAATCCTAAAGTCATTTTTTAAAAGAAATAAAACAAAAAGCACCATCAGATTTGTATGGAACTGTAAAAGACCCTGAATCACCAAAGTAATTCTGAGAAAAAAGAACAAAGCAGGAGTATCACACTACCTGACTTTAAGTTACACTACAGGGCTACAACAATCAAAACAGCATAGTATTGGCAGAAAAACAGACACACAGATCAATGGAACATAATTGAGAGCCCAGATAAAAAACCACATGTATATGGGCAGATCATTTTTGACAAAGGAGCCAGAAACACACATGAAGTAAAGAAAACCTCTCCAATAAAAGGTGCTGGAAAAATTGGAAAGCCACATGCAAAAGAATGAAACTGGATTATAGTTTGTTCTCATGTACAAAAATGAATTCAAAATGTATCAAAGACCTAAATATAACATCTGAAATGATAAATTACAGAAGAAAGCATAGGTACTAAACTTATGGACCTTGGTTGTAAAAAACATTTTATGAACTTGACTCCAAAGGCAAGGAAGGTAAAGGCAAAAATAAATAAATGGGACTATATCAAACTAAAACGCTTCTTCACAGCAAAAGAAACCGACAACAAAACAAAGAGGCAACCAACTGTTTGGGAGATAATATTTGCAAACAAAAGCTCTGGCAAAGGTTTAATATCCAAAATATATAAAGAACTCATAGCCCTGGCCAGTTTGGCCCAGCAGTTAGAGTGTTGGACTGCGGACCAAAGAATCATGGGTTCAA
The DNA here is from genome assembly GCF_014108415.1 of Molossus molossus. Taxonomy (NCBI): domain Eukaryota; kingdom Metazoa; phylum Chordata; class Mammalia; order Chiroptera; family Molossidae; genus Molossus; species Molossus molossus. Next base: position 97,274,627 of record NW_023425403.1, read on the forward strand.
TTCCAGTCAAAGGCATGTACCTCGGTTGTGGTTCGGTTCCCAGCTCTGGTTGGGGTCATGTGAGAGGCAGCCAGTTGATGTCTCTCTTTGTCTCCTTCCCACTCTATCTGAAGATATCCTCAGGTGAGGATTTAAAAAAAAAAAAAAAGCTCATAAAACTTAACACTAAACAAATAACTCAAGTAAAAAATGGGCAGAGTACCTGAATAGATACCTCTCCCAATGAGACATACAAACAGCCAACGAATATATGAAAAGATGTTCAACCTCAATAGCAATTAGGTAAATGTAAATCAAAACTACAATGAGATACCACCTCACACCTGTTAGAATGGCTATTATCAACAAGACAAGTACTAAATGCTCAAGAGGTGGAGAAAAGGGAACCCTCATTCACTGTTGGTGGGACTGTAGACTGGATCAGCCACTATGGAAACGGTCTGGCGATTCCTCAAAAAATTAAGAACAGAGCTACCATATGACCCAGCAATCCCTCTCCTGGGTATATACCCCCAAAACTAAAAAACATGCATTCGCAAAGATATATGCAATCCTATGTTCATTGCAGCATTATTCACAATGCTAAGATATGGAGACAACCAAAGTGTCCTTCAATAGAGGACTGGATAAAGAAGATGTAGCATGTATACACAGTGGAATACTATTCAGCCATAAGAAAAGGTGAAATACTGCCATTTTAAAAATTATTATTTTTTAATCCTCATCCGAGGACATTTTGCATTTATCTTCAGATAGAGCAGGAGGGAGAGAGGAAGGAAGAGAGAGAAACATCGTTGTGAGAGAGACACAACGAGTGGCTGCTACCCCCACAACCCCAACTGGGGCTGGGGACAAACTGCAACCGAGGTACATGCCCTTAGCGGGAACCGAACCTGGATTTCTCTGGTCTGTGGTCCGATGCTCTCACTGCTGAGCCAAACTGGCCAGGGAGAAATACTGCCATTTATGACAACATGGATAGACCTTGAGAATATTATGCTAAGTAAAATGTCAGGCATAAAAAGCTTACTTACTCATAGGTGGGATATAAAATTGAAATTTGTGGACACAGACAGCAGTGTGTTGGTTGCCAGAGAGAAAGGGGTAGGGTTGTGGGTAGGGGAAGGGAGCCTAAATATGGTGACGTGAGATGATCTGACTTTGGGTGGAGGGCACATAGTGCAAAATTCAGATTTGGTAACATAGAAACCCACACCTGAAACCTATGTGATCCTATTAACAAATGTCACCCCAATAAATTTAATAAATAAAAAAATAAAACTGTTTTATAATATTAAGTAAATGATAAAATTTATGTTAGGAATTTGAAATTGTTCATTTAAATTTTTTCATTTTTCTTTACTTAAAATGACATTAACTAACAAATAGAAAATACCATGACATCACAGGAGACTATGGGGGGAAGCAGAGCTTTGATATCCCAGTACCTTGAACAGTGCCTTTCCCCTGCTTTTGAACGAGGCCCTCCAAATCTCCCTCGTGCAGCCAGGCCCTGCACCTTGTCCAGCCAGCCTGGTGATCGCCGGTGACACAGCACCGCCGGCAGTGTGGCCCGTTAAAGGGAGGATTTCAGTCCATCTAACCACATCTGTTTTAATTCCCAGTTTAAAGTGGGGTCAAGGAAGAAATGTCTTGCTGGTAAGTGATCGAAAAGCAAGAGTCTGGCGAATCCCATCGCTGTTTCTGGCCTTGAGCTTGTTACTGGGATGATAAAGTAATCAGCATTCTGGAAAAACCTTCACTGTGCTACAAGCTTGTGACAGATGGTGCCCCGGCCACGTGTATTCCAGGTGTCCAGTGACAGAGAAATTCTGTGGAGCAGCCCCAGAGGCTCTCCCAGCTTCCGAGCGCAGCTGAGGGAGAAGGCTCAGGCCAGAACAATCCTGGTGACCACCCAGAGGAGAGTGTGACCATTTGCCACCTGGAGCCAGACCACCCCACTCCTTACAAGGGTGGGGTGGACTGCGGTCCTCTTAATCCCTGAGGTTTCAATGTCTTCATTTAAAACACTAACTTTGTTTACAGGGCTTGCCTAACAGACTTGTTAAAATGATCAAATATCATAGCCCATGTAGGGCACTAAACACAGGGTCTGCTGCAGCACAGACACTTGTGCTATAAGTGTTAGCCATCACCATGATCATCATTATTATTCTCCTTCATTGTGCAAGGAGAGTGTGCGATAACTGGAGAGCTGGAAACAACAAATGAGGGCGCCCCTGGTTCCCATGGACTTCGAAGGAGCTGACGTTGTTCTGAACTGGAAGGCCCTGTGCGGACCTGGCCTCATTCCCCCCCTCCGCAGGCAGAGCCCAGCAGGGCCGGCCTCTCGGCATCTCCTCCTCAAGGCCCAAGCAGGCTCACTCCCGCGCTCTAAACCGCAAACTCATCATTTTCACATACTCAGTGCCGCTCCAGATCTAGGAAATCAGGATCTCTACATACAAAGTCTGGGAATCTGTTTTAAAGTGACTCTCCAGGTGGCTGTGAAGTAGGTGGTTCATACACCATCTTTTTTGTGAGCAGGGCTGGGGATTCTTCTGTTTGCTTAGGGGTATGAGGCACCGGGTTGGGTTGTGGGATTTCACTGGGATGGAAATAATGAGCAGTTAATAACACTGGGGCTTTGCCCTGGCTGATTGGCTCACGGGAGAGCGTCGGCCAGTGTCTTGGGTTCAGTTCCGGTCAAGGGCACAGGCCTCGGTTGTGGTTCATTCCCAGCCCTGGTCGGGAAGTGCAGGAGGCAGCCAGCTGATGTGTCTCTCTCACGTCAATGTTTCTCTCTCTCTTTCCTCCCAACCCCACTCCATCTAATGATAAAGAGAAAAATATCCTCGGGTGAGAATTAAAAAGAAAACACGAAAACAAAACAAAACAAAACACTGGGGCTTCTTTACCACTCAGCCCTAGGGACCACCCAAGCCACACAGGATCAGAAGCCCACCTCCCGCAGGCCTGCCTCCTGGGAGAGCTCTCTGAACGAGGCTGGTGTCCTGGTGACCTCGCTCACAGCGGGATGCGGTTCGACAGCAGTCACCACTGGTGAATCTGAGACTCCAAGGGGGCTCAGAGTGCCACATTCTGGTTTCTGATCAGAGGAGTTTCTGTCTATCAGTTTGAAAGAGAGTGAAAGAGCTACACTAACAGAGAGTCTCTAAAGGGGAAATAATTCAGCATCAGAGCAATGGCAGCAGGGTACTAGAATCCAAGTTTGGAGCCAAATCAGTCCTTATGCCAAGAAGACAGATACACTGATTCCTGACTTACTGAGGTCACAGACAGGAAGAGCCCCTGGGAGGGACCCCCTCGGCGGTACTGGGTCGGCTCTCAGGATGCTCGCACACAGCCTGAGGTGGGTTTCGCTGGTCAAACACATGAGCGCCAGGCTACCAGTCAAACCAGATAGCCAGAAATAGTTAAAGCATTTTGAAAAGGGGTAACCTTGGTAGGAAAAGTGGGTAGCTTTTTTTTTAGCTTAGCCTGTTCTCTAGGATCTCCAGAACCTGGTTCCTATGAATAGCAATTGTGTACCCTCCTCTCTTGCTCCAACTTAAGTGGTTTAATGCAGAAACTGAGACCAGGACCCCGTAGTTTCTCTCTGCAACACCACCTTTTGAGCTCCACGGAGCTACCAAATACCCAGGAGGCAACTGGCAAAGGATGCAGGAGGATAAACTCATGCTAAACTCTCTTTCCAAATGATCCTTTCCACCTGCCTGTATCTATAAAGGCACCCAAACCCCAGTTGTTTATGCTAGTCTGCCTTTCCGGGGTGTCCTGTGATTGTCTCTGGCTCATCCTTCCCTCCTCTTCATCCCCAAAGCAGCACCAAGCCTCACCCTCTCGCCTGCCGCTACTACAGCCACCCACTCCCCCAGGGGTAATGATTAACAGCAATTTGCATAGGTGGTGTTTGTTGAGCTTTGAACAGGGATGAAGTTCATTACAGATATTCATCCCTTCATTTTTGTATGCAACAAAGATTTTATCTCAGGACATACAAAACAGGCATGATGAGCTGTGCCAGTACAGACGCTGCGACCTCACAAAGGAGCTGAGATACGGCCCAAGGAGAATATAATTCGTGTGTGAGAGGGAACACCAGAGGTGCAGGAGGCACTAAGGAAGCCCAGAGGAGTAAAAAATCTGAGGAAATCAAAGACGCGTCCATGTGATGCTGGCACTGGGTGTTGATGGGTGGGTAAGGTTTTGATGGGCTGGGCTGTGAGGAGATGGATTTTCAGTCAAAGGGAAGATCTCAGAGGAAACCAATGACTCCAGAAAGGAAAGTCTGGTGGTGGGAGATCACTGCATCTACTGACTGTGGGTCATCCATGGAGACGCATGGGGGTGCGGCTGGAAGGAGACATCGAGAACAGAGGACGTTTCTGTTCTGCATCAGGGCATTTGAATGTTATCATGAAAGGAAAGGAGCTATGGGATTTGGAGCTGCAAAGGGACATAATCAAAGCCACATCACTGGAGCAAGGAGAGACCAGGGAGGAGGCAGATCCGTGTTTAGCCTGGAGAGCAGTGTGCACAGGGCAGGGCCTTGAGCACAGTTCTGTGTGGTAACAAAGGAAAAGGAGTGAAGAACGGCTCAGGTGCTGTGCTTGGGGACGCGAATGTGGCGGCACTGACAGAAATGTGAGGGACAGAAAGAGGAGGACCTTTTGGGAAGAGATATGTGTTTGGTTCAGAATTCACTGCATTTCATGTGCCACGAGAAACTACAGGAATCTGGGAGTCCCGAGCGCCCGGATTTCCAGAACCACCTCCATTTCTCATGTTCTTGACTTTCCACAGATGCAAGACTGTTCCAGGAACAGGGTGACTTATGAAGAGTATTGGCTGTCTGGCACAGATCGCTTGCTCTGGTCCCTGACAAGAGATGGCACACCGTGCTTCTTGGAGCCCACCGAGAGCAGCGCCGTGGGCTCGTCCCAAGGGAAGCGATTGGAAGGAAGTGCCCCAGAAGAGGAGCAGTGGGCAGGGCAGGGGCAGGGCTTGGGGGAGCCCCCTGAACTGATGAGGAATGGAGCTCTTGGACGGAACCTGTGCTTGGTGGCCTCTTCCTGCCAGCGTCCAGGGGGGACTGCTGCAAGGAGCACCTAGGGAGGAACACCAGGCCCCCAGAATCATAAAGGCCCCAACACCTCAGCTTGGCTCTGGTGCTGGCCCACAGGAAGGACAGTGCACTGCCCTGTGGTTTGTGCAGGAAAAGGGGGCTGAGCGAAGCTAAGGGATCAGTGGAGGTGGAAAGGCCTCTTGCCCGGGAGAAAGTGCGCCATGTTCTCCTCAGAACAGTACGTCTGTTCCTAAGCTGTGCGCCCCTGAGGTTGCACCTGCCAGCGGGCACCTTTCTGAAGTTGCACAAAGGGTCTGTCTAGAGCTGGCGCGTTCCCGCCCCAACCCCCAAAGAGGTCAGCGTGACTCCCCAATCCACAGCCTAAGTTCTGTGCGACCACAGTGCCCAAGGGGGATTTTTTTGTCAGTAGAAATTTGAAGTCAGATTAATTTATCTAGAACAGAAGTTGTAGAGTTTAAAACACACATTAAAAAAATAAAACAATGTACCATTTCTTGTAGCCAGAACTGTGGACTAAAATTCCTGTTCTAATTCAGCGTGTTAGGTGTTGTCAGCCCCGCTGCACCTCGCTGCGTGGCTGCCGATCCCTAGTCCTGGTCTTCTGGGTGCAGTCAGAGCGTGGAAGGCCTCTCTCCCACTGTTCCTCCTGCGCCTGGCTTTGCTGGGCCCTCCTTGGGCTGCTGCCTCCCTGTGGAGCAAAGAGGACTTCCCCAGATGCCCTAACAGGTGCAGTGAGCCCGGCATTTAACAGAGTTAACCTGTGAGGGCTGTAGGCCACCTACACACATCGCACATATATTTGTCAAGGCTCCCTTGCTTCCCCATTATTAAGTCGACCCTCCAGGCCAGCATCAGGGCACAGGGAGGCCAATGTCCCACATCGAAGTGGACTTGACGGAAGAACATGTGAGATGGGGAGGCTGATGGTCAGGGCTGGGCAGTGGCCCAGGAGAGTCTGGAAAGGCCTTCCAGGTGGCTTGGTGAGGTCTGAGGGATTTCTGGAGACAGCTCTTTTCCTTCAAGGGACAGACAGATGGACAGGTCACTCCTCTGAGGTCTCTAACCCTCCCTACCCCTACGAAACTACTTTCACATGTGGCTAGGGACCAGCCACGTCAACCTAAGGGTGTATCCGAGCATTGTCCCTAAAATATAATGCTTCTTTCCAATTACACAAGTATGCATTAGGTTATGGAAAATGTAGAAAACCATATAGAAGAAAATTTAAGTAATTCAAAAGTAAAACATGGTGCATCTATGAAGCATTTTAAGAAATTTGAGATAAGACTAAGGAAGCTTTTTTTTAGTCTAAAGTCTGAAAAGGATATCAATTGTGAGAATTTTTAAAGTATTTTAAAAATATTTTTTTATTGACTTTTTTAGAGAGAGAGGAAGGGAGAGAGAGAGAAACTTCGATGGGCAAGAGATACATCGGTCTGCCTCCTGCACGCCCCCTACTGGGGATCAAGCCTGCAACCTGGGCATGTGCCCTGACTGGACATCGAACCAGGACCTCTCAGTCTATGGGACAATGTTCAATCCACTGAGCCACACCAAATGGGCAATTGTGAAATTCTTAAACATTTGGGAAAGTAAAGAGGAAAAGAGCAAACATTTACATACCCACCAGCCAATTTTTTGTCTGCATGCTACTTGTTCTACATTTTTGAACATTTCAGTGAAAACGATCCCAGTGTGTATTTCCTAAAGATAGTGGTATTCCTCATATAGAGTTGGGTGGGGTGGGGTAAGGGAAAGCTGCCCCAAATTCAAGTCCAAGGACTTCCTATCTCCCTGCCATGTCACCCAGATCCATTGTGCAGCGATTGTATTGAAAACCCAGACTGTGTGCTAGGGAAAGCCGAGGTTCATCAGTAACGAGTAGAAGTAGATGGCTCTACCCTGGGCCGCCAGAGCCAAGCACAGACCACCCACCTGGTCTGCATTGGGCTTTGATAAGCCATGGGATCCCAGAGCCCCAAATGCTTCACAACTGGGACATTTGTCAGAGCTGTGCCTCACCATCGCTGACAGTTTTAAAAGTGCATGGATGACACACTATCTCCTGACCTCCTGCCATTGTTCTTGCTCATTGGAAATCAAACAATGTATCAGAACAGTTGTGGAAGAGCTTCTTCAGCACCAGTTGACTACCTCCATGCATGTCATCTGTGCTTGCAGGGTGGCCCCAGGCAGCCTGGGGTTCTGGGTTCCAGCATCCATGCTGCTCTGCCTGCTCGCCATGGTCAGGCTGAGCCCACCAAGCTCAGAGAGGCTCAGAGGCTTGCCCACTAAAACCGAGCTGGGAAGACGCAAGGCCTGGAGGACAAAATAATAATAGCTATCATTTATTGAGCAATTACTATGTGCTAGGTGTTGAGTTAGCTGTTTATATACACATCTCCATATTTAATTCCCTGCAACAAACCTATCTGGGAAGTAGTATTAACTCGAGCCTCAGAGACACAGAAAGTTTAAGATTTGCTCTAAATCCACAGCTGGCAACGGACAGAGCCCACATTTAACCCAGGTTTGGTGATAGAGCTGGGGCCCTTCTCCCTTCCACAAAACATGTCGCTGCTCTTCATATGACCCCACTCTCGGAGGGCCCAAAGAGGAAGGGTCGCCACGGACTTGAGCATAGCAGCCATGGACCCAAGATCCAAAAAGCCTGGATGTCCCCAGCTTCACTGTGGACTTGCTTTGGTCTGAGCAAGTTGGTTGACACTATGAGAAACCTCCCCTTCCTTAGAATAAAAATCTATAAATTTTAAAATACATAACACAAATCCAACCAATCAAGTAGGACAGCACATTCTCCTGCCCAGGAGTGAGCTAGCACTATAAAGACATTCAGTGGTGGGCGGGGTAGGGGGGGGGTCCCTTTCTCCCTAATGCCTGGGTATGGAGCAGTTCTACAATTTTCTACCATTTTGTTGCTTGGGAGAGTTCAGCTCCCACAGAGGCTGGCTGATCAAGACAGGATGCGAGGCAAACACCTTACTTCACACAGTCTCTCCAGGAACCTGCCTTGAATAAGGCAGCTCCATGTGCAGTCACGCTTTTGAAAGGTTGTCATTGCCGGTCCTGCAGACTTTTGTAGACCTAGAAACGGCGACATCTCCATAACGCTGCCTGCGGGCCAGCCGGGGGAAAGGCCTCAGTGCAGGGGGAACTGGCAGTAGCAGGGGTATTTGTGGTGCAGGGACGGACGTGGAAATCATGACTAAAGCAGAGCTCTGCCCTGACTGGTTTGGCTCAGCAGTTAGTGTCAGCCCTTGGACCAAAGAGTCACAGGTTCGATTCCTGGTCAAGGGCACGTCCCTGGGTTGCAGGTTCAATCCTTGGCCCCAGTCAGGGTTGTGGGGAGGCAACCAGTTGATGTGTCTGTCTCACATCAATGTTTCTCTCTCTCTCTCTCTCCTTTCCACTATATCTAAAAATCAATGGGAAAATATCCTCAGGTGAGGATTAACAACAACAACCAAAGGAGAGCTTGCTGTTCACTGTGATGTGCTCTGCCACCGTCACTCAGTGTGGGCCACCCTGGCCGGCAGCTCGTTCTCTAGCAGCTTCTCTCCCACTGACCCCCTGTTGACTCACAGGCAGGGTAACTGACCCAGGGCGTTCGGCTCTAGGGTTACAATGCGATATGGGGCTTGTATTCCCTTCACTCTGCCTCCAGGACATGTCACACTCAGAACCTGGCTCGGTATCTGAGGACCTCTTTATGGCAGGAGGAGTGACTGTGCTGGGAGATGGGTCTGTCTCAAACCGGAGCAAAGCCGCAGCGCCCTGCCAAGGTCTTCCACACGTCACCTCACCGTCGTCCCCAGGTCCCCAGGCACAGGCACGCCCCATTTGACAGACAGAACTGAGATTCAGAGAGTTCACACATGTTCAGAGTCAGGCAGCTAGTGAGCAGCAGAACTGTGATTTGAAACGAGACCTCTCTGACTCTAGGGTTTAAACCCGTCTCTGTGACTTCCAAGCCCATCGTGTCTCCTGTCGCCACAGAGGAGGAGTGAAGCTCGAAAGGAAAGGCTTCCCAAAGCAAGTCAGGGACTGCCAGAGGCCAATGTGCCTTCTCCATCACCCTGTGGGTGCACAGTTTTATTTCACCAGGTAAGAAGTATCACCCCATTTTACAGATAGGAAAACTGAGGATCAGAAGAGTTAAGAACTCGCCCTAGGTCACACAGCTAGACCGGAACTCAGGTGTTTCAGGATCTGTCCAACTCGAGATGCCTGTTGTCTGGACCAGAACTGACTTTGCTGGTTTTGATCACATTGCAATAAAGGGACAAAGCAGCAGAGTGAGCGCAAGGCTATCAGCTTCCTTCCTCCCCCCAGAGTGCGGGTGAGGCCCTCTGCCACCCTGCCTCCTGGCACTGCCTATCTAGGAGCAACTGTGGAGAGTTTCTCCCTTGCAATGGCAGGTCTTCATTATATGTTTACTGAGTGACTAACACGCTATTCAAACGTCCCTTCGCGAGGCTCCGTTTTCCCCACAGTGTCCCAGCAGAAACCGTTGCCTCTCTGTCCTAACACACAGAAAGGCGGAACATTGCAGCCCCGAGTAAACACCAAACTCCTTTCTCACCCCACTTTACTTGGCTTTCCACGAATCAGCGCGAAATTAGACCAGCTCTCTGGCCTGATGGGGTTTGCCAGGTACATGCTTTTTTAAAACAGAACGTAGTCCTGAGTCATGGACACCTGGTTGCTATATGAACTTCAGATTTATTGTTGGTGTCCACTTTTTGAGGTCTGCAGGAGTGCCACGTAAGCTAAGCCACTAAAGCCTGTCTGCAAAAACAACGTGTCTTGTGTCGGAGCAGGGGGTTAGGGAGCAGCAGGCTCCTAGCGAGAAGGACAAGGGTGGTTCTTTTCTCCACCTTCCACGGGAAATGGGAGTCGCCTAACCAGGCTTGCTCTGTCCCTGGCAACACCCAGGACATGGCACCAGTTCCTACAGGCCTCTCTGCTGTCTCAGCTCCAGCTGCCCTGCGTCCCGCCCTCTGGAGTGTCAGGACTTGGGGACGTCAGTTGCACCGTGGAGGTGGTGTGCAAATAACACTTAGAAGCAGTGCAATTCCCTTCTCAGGCGTGGACGTGGACCTCACGCGTGGCCAGGGCCGGTTTCCTCCTACTCGCAGAAGGGAAACAACAGAGGGAGGAGAAGGACAAACTCTTCATGCTTGGGTGGTGGAGTCGCCCCAGGTTTACAGGTTTCCCTGGAAATAACATGGTAAATTGGTCCTGTCAGGGCTAGCACCTAAGGTATTCCAGTTGTTGAATCCATGGCAGCTCTGTGGAAACCACTGTATTTGTCTGTTGTCACAGCATAAGAACACAAACATTTGTACCTTGGGCCACCAACTGGGGTAAGAGGCACAGGCTTGACTGTCTCGTGAACCTTGAAGAACAATGTCCAGCTACATAAAGCAGTGAAAGAGGCACAGAGACTTTCTAAAAATGTGAATATCCTGAATTCACTGATCTCTTTAGTCACTAACTGCAAACAGTGGTAGAAACATCAATTTTCTAAAAACCAGTGGTATCAATGCCAGACCCAGTGAGGTGACATACAACAGAACGAACCAACACCAGGAATGGGCGTTACATCCGTTTTGTAAATGAGATGATTCTTATTCCTTCAAAACTTTTACTTCCATAAGCTGGCCAAATGGGTGAGAGCTGGAAAAGAATGATGTCTTTCTGAGTCTGTCTTGCCCGAGAGAAGGTTCCCTGTGAGGCAGGTGTCTGAGACAGACCTGGGTTGTGGCACCCAGCCAGAAGGAGAACATGCAATTCCAAGGCAGGGGCCCAACATGGGCCAACAAACTGTGAATGTTGTTCAACGTCACTGAATAGGAATGAAATGTTCATTGAAACAACTTCGAGGTATCACTTTTCACTTAAAGATTAAGCAGTTTAAAATTTCAGTGATGGGGAGAGGGAAGCGGAGCTAAGGATTCACCGTTGGTGGAAGTATAAAAACAGCTACATGACCTGTCACAGTGAGGGGGCAGGGTGATATGGAAAACACGATTTCACTCTCGTAAGAAATGTCACAGGCCACACTGTGAGGCCTGTGAAACACCATGCCCCCGAGGGAGGCCCAGGTAACGGCGCCATGGGTGGAGTCAGAGGAAAGTACTGGAGGCAGGAGTGGAAATTATTTTCATTTCCACTTCCCACCCTAACACTGCTTTACTTTTATTACCCGTCAGATTTTACTTTTATCATTTAAAACATTTGAGAAGTATTCTTTGAAAGGGAAAATAGTTAAATCACGTCTTCAAATTCCAGAGATAAAAAGTAACTTTAGGGACGGAGAGAAGCAAGACTCCCATCACCTGACAGGAGAAACGGGGAGACAAACTGATGATGACGGGGATGTCTCTTCTTCTTTCGAGTATTTTTTTTTTAGAATTATGAAGGTAAACTAAAAAAAATTAGATCAGAGAGAAAAGAAAACCATTCATCATAGAAACAACTGCAGAACTTTTAGCCCACAACTGTCAGCATTTTGGAGGTTTTCTTTCAAGTATGTATGAGTTACAAATACGTACACACACACATATTTTATCTTTATTTATTTATTTATTTTATTGATTTTTAGAGAGAGAAAAAAGGGAGATGGAGAGAGCGACAGAACCATCAATGTGAGAGAGAAACACTGATCAGCATCCTGCACGCCCCCTACTGGGGATCGAGCTGGAAACCCAGGCATGTGCCCTGACCAGGAATCGAACTAGTGCCCTCATGGTGCACGGGTTAACACTCAGCCACTGAGCCACACTGGCGTGTTAAACACACATATTTTAGATGATTGTATTAATCAGCACATCAAGTAAACTCGTTTCACTTGGACAGAATTTCTCTGTTACTATGTGGTCTTCATAAGCATAATTTTAACACACACACAGCAGGGTCTAGCGCACTGTACTTAACAATACTTGTTGTTGGGCATTTACTTAACATTTTTCACTATTTTGACTAATCCTGAGAGACACCGCTTTCCATGAAAGTTGCTATTTTTCAAATATTAGATGATAGCTCCCTTAGAATAAATAATTAGATGTGATATTATTCAATTTAAAAGTGTGAGCAATTTTTTGGCTTTGGAGATAAAATTAACTTTCAAAAGGGCTGTTTCCATTGACAGTACCACTAGCAATATCTGAAGGCCTGTTTCGCCGGAGCCGAGCCAGCACTGGGCATTAGAAACACTAAAGCATTTTTATTGCTTTAATAGCAAAAATGGAATTTTATTGTTATTTTAATTCACATTTTTTATTACCAATGATATTGCACATTCTCTCATTGCTTGTATTTTGCTCATATTTTCCTCTTTGCGAATTACTTTTTTATAATCCTTGATAGAGATTTATTTCCATTCAAAGTAAAAACAAGTATCTTTTGAGTGCCAAGCCACAAAACTGCTGCAATTTGAGAAAATACTAGTGAGTCTGCTTTTTAATTCACAGACCTCACTGTGTGAACCTACAGAATCAAATGTGCTGTGAGAGATCTGTTATGGTGGGAATGTGAGAACCACAAAACTCCCTTGCACCCCAGCCTCTCCGTGGCAGGTCCCTCGGATACAGTAGACGCTCAGTGGCGTGCATCCATGTTAACTATTTTAGTCCATTTCTAAACTTTCCAAGTACTAAGAAAAAAATGTTTTGTACTTGGTAGAAAGTTTTCTTATTTGGTAGAAATCTGAAACAGGAAGAGTTTGGGGTAGCGGGCTGGACAGTACTTTCTCTCCAGAGTGAATCAAGGTGACTTAGAAATCCATCGTTGTATAAGATAGTGACAAGACTGCTTGTCTCACATTTGCTTTGGCATCGATAAGAGGAGTGATAATTGCCCCTGTTGCTCCCTCCTTCAGTGTTTAGTGATAATAAAAGGAAGGAGAGCTTTAATTGAGAACAATTGCCAAAAAAATTCAACACTTCCAATTTTCAATACAATCAATGTATCTTAGTGTCTCTCAATCAGGGGTAATTCTGCCTCAGGTGACATTTGGCAATGTCTGGAGACATTTTTAAGTGTCATGACATGGGGGTGGGGGTTGGCTAGCATCTAGTGGCTGGAGACCATGGCTGCTGCGGGACGTCCTACATAGAACAGGGCAGCCCCACAACAAAGAATGATCTGGTCCAAAATGTCAATAATTCTGTTCCAGAAACCCTTTTACCAGTTTAAGTGTTCACACTTATAAAGTATTACTTTATTTTAAACCCCTGATTTTTGTCGTAATTCAACAGTGAGCCTTTATCTATAGGTGTCTACATTTTTCTTAACATTTAGCACTGGATCAGTATTTGTCGTTACTTATTTTCACCCCAAAGCTCCAACCCGAAGCAAAAGCATATCTTTGACTTGATGATTGTGTTTTTAGTGGTAGACTTGGTCAATTAGGCTATTTCTAAATTAGATACAAGGGGGACCCCCAAATCATTGCTTGGTTTTGGATAACATTAAATGTTAAACATTAACTATCTCCATACCTATTCCTTCAAAAGCTAATGTTAATCAAAATCATTGAAAATGTTTCCTACAGACATTTCAGGTGCTCAGAGCACAAATCCTTTATTATCTGTAGCTCTTTATGTGTCCTATGCTCTATTTCCTCTCCTAGCCATTCTATTGTGCATGAATTCAGTGAAGGCTACTGCGTACCTACCTGCCTGTGCGCCACTTCCTTCATTGTTCAGTTCCCATGAGATGGAAATGGTCTTCTTTTGCTCACCCATGCTTTTTAAATGACCAAGTCAAATCCACCTGCCCAAGATCCAATAAATAGGTGATCTCCACGCACTGCCTTGAACTTAGCAAATTGTTTCTAACAGTCCAGCATAACTTGCTTTCATCCTACAGTTTATTGTTCCTTTAGGAGTATTCTCTCCATGAGAAAAATTATTTTGCTTAGACTCAATGAAGATTATGATTTTCTTTCCCTTCACACAATTAAGGAAAGCACTTGCACAATGCAGTCATTTCTCTCCAGGAAGCATAATTCAACACATTGTCATCTTCCTCTGAATGATTCTGAGAAACCATCCGCTAGGATTATGTCTCCAACTTGAAGGCTGCACGGAGCTGTCTTGATTCGCGTTTGGAGCCGATGAAAGGGATCCAGAAGTGGGGCAGAACTCAGCTGCCCTGGGGTCGCCATGGTCCAGTTCTGCATCTGCGGGGCTTCTTTTGACTTCGGTTCCCCCTCCTGTCGCAGGCCTTTCTCTGGCTCTAGCTTCGGATTTCTCTCCTGCAGCATGACAGCAGCTCCTGCCTTGTGCCCCGAGCGGGGGTTTTCAGCCTCTCCCACTCCCAAGTGTGGAGTACTTCCCAGGGCCGGAAGGGGGCAGCAGAGCAATCCCGGGAAGCCTTAGAAAGGTTGGTTGGTATAAGCTCATGTTAAGTTATAACTTAATGGAGTTATAATTAGCGCTGGAAATCTGTCATTTCAGTGCCTTAGCTTTAGTCGGTAGTGCACGCCTATCGGGGAGCCTCTTCTCACGTCTTGCTCTCCTTACATGCTGGTAGCAATGGAGGAACAGTTGGCCGACAGGGACTGTTTAGTAAAAAGGGTAAAGGTCCTCAAAGTGGATTTAGGATTTAAGAGGCGCCTCAAGTGCATGAGAATTGCCCTATGGAAAGATGGGAAAGCTATTCAGGGTCATTTCAGATGCTAGCTCGGAGACAGAAGTTACAGGGAGGCAAACTTGTGCTCAGTATAGTTTTAATAGTCTCTGTCTTCCACCTGCAGTACCAGTGTTGCCTGTGACAGGTTAGCATCAACTGTTAGTTTATAGGAAGTGCCTGAGGCTCTTTACTAAAACACAGGTTCCTGCCTCACCCCCCAGAGTCCAGGTCTGTAGGTCTGGACTTGGGCCTAGGAACCTGCATTTCAGACCCTGCTACAT
Source organism: Molossus molossus (assembly GCF_014108415.1). Taxonomy (NCBI): domain Eukaryota; kingdom Metazoa; phylum Chordata; class Mammalia; order Chiroptera; family Molossidae; genus Molossus; species Molossus molossus. The sequence goes on from NW_023425403.1 coordinate 97,289,678, forward strand.
CTCTAAGGATCACACTTTGTTTGAGAAGCTTGGAGCCCTGTTACATTCGAGGCCTCCTCCAACCTGACATTCTAGGTTTTGTGTTGTTGTTTGTGGAAAAGGCTGGTCTACTAGGGTGGGGCGGAGAGGTACCTATAGTACAACATGTAATAAAGCACTCCCTTTTAAGGCTGATCAGGCACTTGCATGGCCCTGAGGGAGACATCTCCTTAAATCCTGTCTCTCCCTAGTCCTGACCCTGCCAGTCTCCAGCCCTGAATTCAAGCTGACCCCTTCACACCAACAGTGGGGTGTGGTGGGGGACCTGTTGGAGGGAAGGATGGTATGTGAGGTGACTTGAATCTTCTTTGCAACATTTGGCCACACCTCCCCCTGAGCAGTTGAAGTGGGGTGATTGTGAACAGGGAGCTGGCCAAAGAAGGACAGTAACCCTTTCTGAGCATTTTCAGCCTAGGGGTCAAAACCGACTAAATTCCTTCTGGAGGTCAGTAAGAGAAGGAACACTGGCTGGTCTTTCAGAACCTTTGCCAGGTGCCCCCTGTAGATGCAGCAAAGGGTATATTTTTCTCCCCAACCAGACATATGTATTGAAGTATAGAAATAGGAAGATTTTTTTGAAAACCCAGGAGTCTTTGGCAAATATCACATGATCTCACTTATCTGTGGAACCTAATGAACAAAATAAACTGATAAACAAAATAGGTCCAGAAGCATGGATGCATGGAACAGAATAACAGAACTCAGTGGAGAGTGGGGTGCAGAGGACTGGAAGGGATTAATCAAAGCTCATATATGCATAACCCATGGACACAGACAATAGTGTGGAGAAGACCTGGGGTGGAGTAAGAGTTGGGTGGAGGGGGCAAAAAGGAGGAAAATAGAGGAAATCTGTAATACTGACAACAATAAATTTAAAAAAAGAAAGAAAAAGCAGGAGTCTTTGGAAAGTGATTGTGAGACTTGAAGTCTAAGTGATAGTAACAATAAGAATAGCTTTATCACTTGCAAAAAACAGGGAATTTAATATGAGGTGTTAGTTACAAAAGTGATGGAAGAAGTGAAAAGTCAAACAGAAGAGGGGCAGTGGGGAGCTGGTGGGAACCCAGAAATTAGTAACAGACAGTGGAAGTAAATACATTCCTCAGCAATCATGAGTGGGCCTTGGCTGGTGTGGCTCAGTTGGTTGGGCATCATCCCTGTGCACCAAAGGGTCCCCGGTTTGATTCCCAGTCAGGGCATGTGCCTGGGTTTCAGGCTGGATCCCCGGTGTGGGGCGTGCAGGAAGCAGCCATTTGATGTTTCTCTCTCTCTCTAAAAAAAAAATCAATAAAACTATTACAAAGGAAAAAAAAAGAATTTGTGAGTGGAAACCCACTGTTGGAAATGCTACCCAAAGCAAGGTAGGTGCTATTAATATCCCCACTTCACAGATAAGTAGAGTGAGGTGCAGAGAGATTAAGTAACTATTCAAGGTCACATAGCTACTAAGTGTATAATGAATTCAAAGTCAGGCAATGAGATCCGGCAATCAGAGTACACATTTTATTATGCATGCTGCTATTTGTAAGCCTTGAGGCGGCTTACATAATGGGGCCCTGCTGGTAAAAGGGAATTCAATCATTCATTGAACAAATAGTGCTTACTCCAAGACAGATACTGTGGGTAAAAAGATTACTTCATAAAATCCAGTGTATCCAATAAGGGAATTTTAATTCAAAAGAGCAATGAGTTAATGAATGTATGCGGAGTTTAATTATAGAGTGAGTTAATGAGGGGATGCCTGACTCCTTGATGGAAGGCACAGAAATAAAGGGAGGTGTTCAAGCTGGCCAAAGACCAAACTATGCGGCATCTAAGGAGCCAGAGGGCCAATCAACAGTGACTCCCCTGGTCACGAGTGTACACTCCCACTCTCTTCACCCCCTCACCCAGATTATGCAAAAGGCTGTCTTCTATTGCGTTTTATTCTCAAATAAATTAGTTCTAGATAACCATTTTCATTATTTTAATGCTTTACTTGAGGAGCTTTCCACTCTGATGTCACTCTTCTATTTGAGTGTCTTTCTTATATTCTTCATCTACTAATCCTGACAGCTTCCTAAATTGGGAGAAAAACTTTTAGGGTCCCTCATTTCAACTTCCACCAGAATCAGAAAGCATTTACAATAGACGCTTTTGTTACCAGTGAGACAAAGGAAATCTTTCTTGAAGGAAAGATTTCAACCAAGAGACAAAGTGCAGCAAAGCAAGCAAGATTCATTGGGCGCAACAAAAACACGCCTAGGACAGTGAAACAAGGAAGGGCTTAGCATAGAGGAAGCAAAGGAGAGCCCAAGTGGAATCGAACCTGCAACTTTTAGGTGTACGAGATGATACTCCAACCAATGAGCCACACCGGCCAGGGCCAGTTTTACTCTTCTTATAAGAACACCATTCATATCAGATTGTGGCCCACCTTAAAAGCCTCATTTTAAGTTTATTACCTCTCTAAAGATCCTGTTTCCGAATATGGTTGTGTTTTGAGGTACTGGGGTTTAAGACTTCAACATAGGAAATTTAGGAGGACACAACGGATCCCATAATACCCACCTTCATGGAGGTGGCATTCTAAGACCTCACATGGTGCCCCTTTACCAATTTGGTGTGGCTGTGGCCATGGAAATGGTAACACAGAGGCCCAGGGAGAATCCATCTGCAGGCATTGACAAGGACTTCACGGTGGGATCAACTCTGTGGAACAGTTCATGTTTCCCTGCTGCCCACTGGGTAAGGCTGTTGCTAGTCTCCAGGTGAGAAACATCCTTAACAGGGCTTTCCCCTGCCCTTTCCTGCTTCTTCACTCTCCTTCTCCCAAGAGCTCTCCCCCACTGTGTCAGGTTCTGCTTCTAGAGCCTTACAGATGTAAAACATCACACAGCATTACACAAGAGGCACATGATATGTGGTTGATTCACACTTTATGTTAAACTGACCCATAGATTTAGATGGTAGCTTGATTCCTGCATCATACGATGATGTGTTTCATTAAACACAATATCTGTGTAGTGTTGTTTGGGACAATGCAAATGTCTGGTTCCCCATCAATCATTTAATTAGAGTGGTTTATATCAGCCAGAGTTCTTATGCAAAGCTTCCCCACATTGACTGGGATTGTTTGGTAGCATGGTCTACAGTTTCTAAATGAAAGGCAAGTAACATTACTCATTCTTTAAATTTTCCTTTAATTTTCCAACATTCCTTGAATTTTCAGAGATGTTTACTTAATAGCCTTACTTTTACTTTAATAAATGCTTATTTTCTGTCCATTTTTTAGTATCATTATGGACTCATGAATTTTTAGAGATTGAATAGATTTCAATTAATCACAAAGTATTCCTTTGATGCTCAAATTCTTACAATTTTGATCAGTGGGAGCTTATTCAGGTTGGCTTCTGTGTCCTTTAGACATGATAAGAAAGTTTCCTTGATTTCTGGAAAAACATGCCCCAGGTTCACTTTGTACCCTCCTTCCCCTACTCGTAGAAGCATTCATTTGACAGTGGATCCTTAGCCCCTCGTAGTTAATGGCATGAGATGAAGACCTGTACACAAGGTACATTTATTGCTTCTGGGATATCGCTGTTTCATTCCATTTCAATAAGCAGAGGTGAGCCATGCATATTTTTAAGTCGTGAGTTCATTTTGATATTTTAAATTTAAATTAAATACTATAGCATTTTATGTAACTTATCTGATTTTATAATTGTATCTCTTCTCTCTACACTAAAAACCTTGATTTCTAATGTTATTAACATAATTACTTAGATGCTTTGTCATACAATAGAAAGAAATGTTTTATTTATTATTTATTTATTTCTTCTCATCCAAGGACATTTTTGCATTTATCTTTAGATAGAGCAGGAGGGAGGGGGGAGGAAGAGAGAGAAACATCAATGTGAGAGATCAAGTGGCTGCCACCCACACAACCCCAAGCAAGACTGGGGACAAACTACTACTGAGGTACATGCTCTTAGTGGGAACCAAACCCGGGACTCTCTGGTCTGCAGGCCGACTCTCTAACCACTGAGCCAAACCGGCCAGGGCAAAAGAAATGTTTTTAAAATAACAAGATCAGTCCTACTAAGGAAACTGAAACTACCAAGTTGAAGTCTCACATTTCTTGATAGTTAATCTTGTCCTTAGATTACATCTCACTGAGGAAGTGCAGTCAGTGCATTGCACCCTAAAGTCATTCGAAATAAATGCTTCCTCTGTGTGGACATGGTACTATTTGATGTACAGTTAGGTTCATGTGTTTGTTTCCAATTTCAAGAATTTGTTTTAGAATACATAATACATTTACATTATTCAAAGACCAGAACCTTCTAGAAAGGCATTCATGGAGGAGTTTTGCTTCTACCCCTACTCCTTCCATTGTGTCCATAATAAATAACGATCTTTATTAGTTTGGTGATTTTCTTCAAGTACTTCTTTGTGCAAATATAAGAAATTCATAGGTATATATTTTTATTTTCTCCCTTACGCAATATATATATTACTTTTATAAGTATTTATTTTATGTTGAAATTATTCCAGGGCTATAAGGTTTTGTTTCTTCAGTTTCTTCTGGGATATCTTTTTCTTCTGTGCAACCTCCTCTTCTGGTTTAGGAACAATCTGTTCTTCAGTAAGAATTATCTTAATGTGGCAGGGAGAGCTCATGTATGGGTTAATCCACCTATGAGCTCTGTAAATTCTTCATCTTGGGAGCTTTGTTCACCTGGATGTGCTCAATGACCAGAGAATCTACATCTAAACCCTTAACTTCAACATTTTTAAGCATATGCAGCAAAAATTCCGCACTCTTTTGGGGTCACTGACCTTGCGTCTAATCCAGCTCTGCTGTTTGGCCTGGGCACACCTACCAGCTCCACCATTGTTACAATGGAATGGCACACATCACTTCTGTAAAGTGACATCCTTGAGATACTTGGTGGCTTTTTGAATATACATACCCTTGATGGCCTGGGAAGTTTCTCGGGTGTTTTTAAAGTGAACATGAAGATTTGAGCCTCTTGATTTGCATGATTTTGTGGGGGTTTTCTGGGTCAAGTAAATAGTGAATCATTTTCAGAGGTCACCTCAGGCTACTTACAAGAAGGGAACTCACTTACACAATATTTAGCAGTATACTATACCTTGTTGCTTTTTGTACTTCATACATCCTAGAGATCTCTCCAAATTCCCCTCTATAGGGGCTGTAACATTTTGCATTCCTACCAGCATGTGTAAGGAGGCTTATTTCTTTACCAATTTGCTAACAGAGTGTATTGTCAAACTTTTGGAATTTTCCAATTTTATAGGTAATAAATGCAATATTTATTTTGTGGTTGGAAATGTTTTCATATGTTAGAGTCATTTTTATTTGTCTACAGTCAATTTATTCATATCCTTTGATCATTTACCTATTGGGTTGCTTGTCGTTTTCTGCTTGGTTTTAGAAACTCTGTAAAATGGGCCCTGTGAATATGGCAGCAATAAAACAAAGTCCCTGCCTTTACAAGTCCAGCTTATTAACTTCTCTATGTATTTCTTTCTTCACTTGTAAAATAGAGATAGCAACAATATCTAATTTATTAACTTGTTGTGAGAAAGTATATGTAAAAACACTTAAAACAGTAATTGCACACATAGTTAATGATCAATAAATGATAGATGTTTTGATTATATAATTAATTTATTTGCCTCTACTTTGGGCTTTTTTGTCCAGGTCAAATTCTTAAGTTCCATCATGTCACTGTTTTGGTTACAAGTCTTCATAAGAGTTTGGAGTAGGTGTTTTTTTAGACAACATGTTTACCAGAAACAACTAGAAATGCTGGATATCTCAGAGATACTTAGGGAGAATTTTTTAGACCAAGATCTGAATAAGGAGTAAAGTCAGTAGAGGTGAGTGGCATTTTAATCTGATTCCAAAAGTGAAAGCAGTGAATGAGGAGCTGAAGTTTGAACAGAGGTTTCAGCAATATAAAGAAGCCTATGGGGATAAAATTGAATCTAAAGATCCATCAGGGAGGAAAGGTTCTGGGAAATATCACATCTTTCTTTATTTGAGGAAGGTTAAACTGAAAAATACTTAGCTCACAGAGAGTGAAACCCCGTTTAGAATCTTCTCAATTTCTTGTTGGATTAAAGTAATTTGCTTCTCTGTCTACTGGAAGGAAAAAAAAAAACCCTCTGAAAAAAGGAGGTTTCACATGTAAAGCCCTAGAGTTTTGGCACTCAATAAAAATAACCAGTCATATAATAAAACAGGTTTTGACAGAAAACTGAAGGCACTCAATAAAAATAACCAGCCATATAATAAAACAGGTTTTGACAGAAAACTGAAGAAAGATAGCCTATAGAAAGAAATACACAAAAGATACTGATCTTGAATAATAAGACATAAACTTTGAAATAAATATTATTAATAGAATGGAATTAAAAATAAAGATGGATAACTTTGATACACACACACAAACTAAAATTATATAAAATAGCCATACAGATTTTAAGTCTGAATAAATTTTACTAAATAAAATTAAAGACTGAATGAATAAGTTAAACAGCAGATTAGACACAACTGAAGAAACAACAGAGAACCGGAAGGTAGGCAGTAGAAAACAGAGAGTAAAGCACAGAGAGAAAAGAATGAAGAAAAAATGAAACACATAAGAACTACAAGGAACTTAGTGATAATGTTTAATATACATGTACTGGAGATGAAAAAGAAAAGAACTATTAGAAGAGATATGGCCAAGAATATTTAAAAAATGATGAAAATTATTAAGCCACAGATACAAAAAGTGCTTCAAATCTCAAGTCTAATACAAAGCATATTCAATCACACAACGTGAAACAAAAGGCAAAAGGCAAAGACTTAACAGCAGCTAAGTTTAAAAAAGCATACTGCTTTTTAAAAAAGCAGCATTTAAATTGATGATGATTTCTCAACAGAAACAGTGGAAACCTGAAGAACTGAAAGAAATTAACAACTAACCTAGATCTCTCTAATGAGTGGAAATATGCTTTAAAAAATGAAGGCAAATAGAATCATAAAAAATTCTATATCTGAATAAGAAAACACTGTTGTTTAACTTTAGTGTTGTATAGCCCAAAGTATATATTTTTTCTTTATATTAAAAACTTAGATCTAATATAATGATAATACAAAGTCATCAGAGACAAAAATTGATTTTGTTATCAGTACATTTAGAGAGATTAAAATTCATTTCTTATACATTGAAATCATATTACCATATAATACTCAATGCTATGACAAATAGGAAAATAAAAGGAAAGAATCACTTGTTTACAATACAGTGCAAATATGATAAGAGAATCATTTTATCAATAAAGTATGTTAGATGGAATTAAAAATGAAGTCAGAATAGAAGCACTTTTAACAAATAAACACTGAGAGTTTATCAGAAGACACATACTAAAGGAAACATAAAGGATGATTTTGAGGTGGTAAAGAAAAATGATTTCAAAGATAAGAATAGCCCGGCCAGTGTGGCTCAGGGGTTGAGAATCAACCCATGGACCAAGAGGTCATTGGTTCAATTCCGGGTCAGGGCACATGTCCAGGTTGCAGGCTGGATTCCCACTAGAGGGCATGTAGGAGGCAGCTTATTGATGTTTCTATCTCTCCCTCTCCCTTCCTCTCTCTCTAAAAACCAATAAAAAACATTAAGAAAAGAAATGCAGGAAGAAATGAAGAGCACCAGAAAGATAAAAATGTGTGTTGACTTAATCAAACATAATAGTAAAGCCTTTTGAAATCTTAAATATACTAAAATTAAAATTTGTGACAATAAAATGAAAAAAAAGGGGGAAGGGTGAAAATGGAGTTAAAATTTTCTAAGATTCTTGTATTATCAGAAATGTGGTAAAGATAAAAATATATAGTAGACTTTAATAATTCAAGGATAACTATCTTAATCTTTAGAATAATTACTATGAGAATATATAACTAAGTAGTAGAGAAAATAGAACAATAAAATTATGAATCTGGAAGGTAAAAGCAATACTTTTTCTTCTTTGAATAAATGAGTCTAGAAAAAATAGTAAGATAATAGATCCAAATCAAAATATGTATCAGTAATCATATTAAATGTAAATGTAAAATAATACTAGAATTAAATGACAAATTGTGTCAGAGTGGGAAAAAAACGCAGAACTCAGTTACATGTTATTACAAGAAACACACTTTAAATAAATAAAAGGACACAGAAAAGTTGAAATAAAAGAATGGGAAAGATATACCAGGCAAATACTACAAAAAGCTAAAATGCCTGTACTAATATTAAATAGAACTTAAGGAAAGAAAAATTTCTAAAGATAAAAAGGGGTATTTCATAAAAATAAAAATGTCAATGTGCTTTTAAAAATAACAGTGGTAAGTATGTATGCATCTAATAATGTAACCTCAAAGTATATAAAGCAAAAACGGAGACAGAACTGAAAAGAAAAATAGATCTGCAAGTATCCTTCCCTTAATACCTGATATGTCATAAAAATCAATAAGGATACAGAAGATTTGTACAACAGTTAAAAAGTTAACCAAATTCATATATAGAGAGAACACTGCATCAGACAACTAGAGAATACCAATTATTTTCAAGTAAACATGGAACATTTACCAAAATTGATTATATACGAAATTATGCCCAGCCAGTGTGGCTCAGTGGATTGAGCGGCATCCCCCAGACTGAGAGGTTCCGGTTTGATTCCCTGTCGGGGCACATGCTCTGGTTGTGAGATTGATCCCCGGTGGGGAGCGTGCAGGAGGCAGCCAATCAATGTTTCTCTCTCACATTGATGTTTTTATCTCTCTCTCCTTTCCTCTCTGTCTAAAAAATTAATAAAAACATATTATTTAAAAAATGAATATATGCAAAAGTAAATATAAAGCAAATCCTAATAAATTGAGGTGATTGAAATGATACAAAGTGCACTAACCATGTATTTTGTGCATACATAGACCACAGTGGAATTAAGCTAGAAATCAGTAACAAAAAGGTAATTTTGTGAATATGTGAAAAATCCCCACATATTTGGAAATTAAACAAATATACTTATAAATAGGTCAAAGAAAAATTACAATGAATATCAGAAAATAGTTTAATTGAATGATAATTAAAATGTGACATTAAAACATGTGAGATGCAAGTAAATGTATTTATAGGGAAATTGATAACCTCAAGTACACATATTAAAAAAGAAGAATAGTTAAAAAAACAATGATTGGGACTTCTAGAATGACTAAGGAGCAGGATGGGTTTGGAGCCCAAAATACCCTCCTTTCCAAAGAATTATTACTGTTTGGCTTGTTTGGCTGGTCAATGAAAAGCTCCATCTACAGAACTTGTCTTTTTTTTTTTTTCCGTTATGTGCCCTTGCTGCTAGGGCCTAGCGGGAACTGAACCTGGGACTCTCTGGTTTGCAGGCCGATGCTCCAACTGCTGAGCCAAACCAGCCAGGTCCAGAACTTGTCTATTTGACCTAACTCAATGCTTACTTTGTGCAAATAGCCCTATCCTCAGGGTATTTATTAAAAAATAGTGGTCATTGTTTAATATCAGTTTCCTGAGGAAGTGTTACCAGCTAGTTTGAGCTAATAAAGAGGATGATCAATAACTTAAAAGGAACAACTGAAGAATAAGATGGAGGCTTTGAAAAATTCTAACATATTTCTGGGAATAACTGTGCATATGCCCAAGATAGACCTGAGAAAGCCATAATCTTTCACCTCAGGTTGACCTTGAGGCCTTGCACAAGCAGGAAGTGAAGGCTAAGGCAGAACTGTAAAGTACCAGTGAGCACTGAAGGCACACCCAACATACATACACACCCCAACCACTCAACAAAGGGAGACTTACCAGTTTAAGGTAATCTCTTAGTTCAGTCATTAGCTTACTATTAGGCTAATCAAGCAGACTTCAGTGGCAACACATGAAAAAAAAAAAAATACGGGGTTTTCAGAACTAGTCCAGGAAAGTCATTAAACAAATAGCAACAACAACTACAACAAAAACAAACAATAACGAACCCGAAGACAAGGAATCTCATTTCCAAGATTGCCATATTATGTTATTTGTAATATAATTATAGTACTTAAGACTATATTATTTAAATTTATATTATTTTAGTGCCCAATTTCAATAAAAACTTGAGACATGCAAAGAAACAGGAAAGAAGTAATGGCCCATTCACAGGGGAAATAGCAGTCAATAGAAACTATTATTCTGTGTTTTTGGTTAGAAACTATCCCTTAAGGATTATAGATGTTGGACTTATGAAACCAAGATTTTTAGTCAGCTATTATAAATATGGTCAAAGAATTAAAAGAAACCATAACTGAAGAATTAAAGAAAAGTATGAGAACTATGTCTCACCAAATAAACTATCAATAAAGAGATAGAAATTTGTATAAATATAAAAGAACCAAATAGAAATTCTAGAGTTGAAAACGAAAATTAGAACAGCTCAACAGGTCTGAAGTGGCAGAAGAAAGAACCAATGAACGTAAAAACAGGTCCATTGAGATTATCCAGTCCAGGCCACAGAACAAAAAACGAATAGAGAAAAATGAACACAGCCTCAGAGACCCGTGGTAAATCATCATTACTAGGAGAAATAGCAACTAAAATTTCTCAAATTTGAGGAAAAACTGCTTCAAATCTGAATATCTAAGAAGCCCAGCAAACTCTAAATAGCATAAATTCAAAGGGATCCACATCTAGACACATAATAGTTGAACTATCAAAAGCCAGAGCAAGGAGAAAATATAGAAAGTAGAAAGAGAAGTGATTCACCACTTACAAATCCCCCACTGAAACTTGATTTCCCAGAAGGCTGGTCCTGGACACCATCTAGATAGAATATGATGTAACAATCACCTGCCAGTCACCATCAGTGCCACCCTGTAGGTGAAGCTGGAATGGATAATGGAGAAATATTTCAAGCTTTCTGATTCTCTCTCCACTCCTTGAAGTCTCTTAATTGGGGCTCCATCTTGGTTCTCTCCACCCTGTGAATTGAGACTGAGGGGACAGAGGGAGTCTATGAAAATGACATCACTAAGGATCCAACACAACAATGGCTGCCTGCCTCTGAGGGCTATAGGACTTGCCCAGTTGGCAAACAGCTAAGCAGTAAGTAACTATTGGCTTTAGATTGAATATTGGTTCTAAACATAGAGTAATATATAACATTTTCCTTAAAATAAGTTCCTAGTCTTGAAATATAATATTGGAGATTGAACATGTTTCTTTGATTCATGATTTTAGATCTATAGAGATACAAATTTACCATTTTATATTGTACTTTATATCTAAATACACAACTACATATTTGATATTGTACTGATTTTTATTTCTCTCAAAGATAATCTTGGTAGTAATGAGAAAAACTTAGAGATGATTTTTTTCTGACATTCTAACCCAGGAGACTGCCATTTGTTCAGCTGAGATTTACTAAACATCTATTATGTACCAGATATTGTGCTAGATAGTTGGGGACCAAGTGTCCCTAGTGGGGCAGAAGGAACATATCCTCCATCTGACGCGGGAAGAGTCAGGAGAGGCTATCTAGAGGAGTGCTCCTTGTGTGAGTGTTGGTTATCTGGTGAAGTGAAGTGGGTCTAGGCAAAGCTATCCACTGAGAACAGCATGACATGGAAGTGAGGAAAACATTCGTGCTGGAGGAATTCCAGATGGCCAGGTTAGGGGAGGTGGCTGAAATATAAGGCTAAACTGGTTTGTAGCAGCAGATAATTGTCCTGGCCACCTTAAGAAGATTTAAAATGACACACGATAACAATTATAACATTTCTTTTTTTTAATCCTCACCTAAGGATATTTTTCCAATTATCTCCAGGTAGAGTGGGAAGGTGGGAGGTAGGGAGGGAGAGGGAGAGAGAGGGAGAGAGAGAAATATTGATGCAAGAGAGACACATCAATTGGTTGTTTTCCCGCATGACCCTGACCAGAGCCAGGGACCAAACTGCAACTGAGGTACGTGCCCTTGACTGGAATTGAACCCGAGACTCTTTGGTTCATGGGCCGATGCTTTAACTGCTGAGTCAAACCAGCCAGGGTGCAATTATAATGTTTCTTATTTTCTATTGCTTGAGCACTTGCCATGTGCCAAACACTATGCTAGGTACTCAACCTATGCAATTTATTCACAAGAGCCCTATGAGGTAGGTACCACTTTAAATAAATAAAGTATATTCTGATTGGAAAGGAGTCCACAGAGAGAAAGAGCAGTCAGGGAGATAGAGGGAAAACAGGATGGCCTGGTGTTGTGAAGTAAAAGGGGAAGGAGTTTTAAAAAGAATTTGGCCCTGGCTGGTTTGGCTCAGCAGTTAGAGCATCGGCCAGCAGTCCAGAATGACCCGGGTTCGGTTTCCACTAAGGGCACGTACCTCGGTTGCAGTTTGTCCCTGGCCCTGGTTGGGTAGTGCAGGTGGCAGCCACTCGATGTGTCCCTTTCACGTCGATGTTTTTTTCTCTCTCTCTCCCTCTCACTCTATCTGAACAAAAAATGGAAAAAAATGTTCTTGGGTAAGGATAAAAAAAAAGAATTCGTGTTGAATATTGTCACATGCTGCCAAGAGGTCAGTAGAGTAAGGAGTCAAAAGACAGATTGCTGCAGGACGTGAGCACACATGCAGAAAGGGTGGCCGTGACTGGCCACTGCCCTTTGATAAGACTGTTTAAGGCAGAGGGGGCCAACAGGTAGAGAAAGTTAGAGGGTTCTGTTCCTGGTTGGTGGATTGGTGGTTTTTAAAAAGAAAGAGACTTGAGTGTGTCTGTGTGCTGAGAGATCAGAATGAGAGAGAGAGAGGGAGAGAGAGAGGTGGATTGCTGATGAAACAGGGTCACCAGGCAGCTAAGGAGATGAGGGAGGGCCTGGCCTGGCTTGGGGCCCAGCGGAGTTCACTCAAAATGGGTGTGGATGCCATCAGGGTGAACTAGAAGCTGGGGGACTAGAACTAGCCCATGGGTCTCTGTTTTCTTGACAAATAGGAACCCAGATCCTCTAAGAACAAGGGTGAAGTACTTGACTTATGATACATTTATTTCCATAATACATCCACTCAGCAGTTGTCATAGCAGATTTCTCCCACTGTTTCCCAAATAGGCGTTAGATTCAGGGGGGAATAGCTTACAGTAATCCCTTAGTGCTCACTAACATACAACTCATAGTTTTTTCTCTTCTCAAGTGACAGATGCCCCCAGTCGACTTCCCCACTGAGTCCTGTGGTTCTCTCCGCCGATTATCAATGCAGGCACTCTGTTCTTTGTAGAGAGAGAGGCCCTACAAGGAAAGCCTGGTAACACAAGGACTGGTGCAGACCTGCAGAAGGTATGAGGCCATAAAGAGAGCCTGAATATAACAGTTTGGGTACAGTGCACAGTGTGAAATGCAGAATGGGGCAGTAGTCGATATCTATGACAAAAAGGAAAAAGGAACTTATGAACTGTTTCAGTGAGTTCTCTAGGTGGTACAAACATCACTCATGGAGTAAGAAAGCTTTAGTGTAATTTGAAGGTGGTTATTTTCAGTGTTGGGACAAATCCAGGAAACACTTCAGAAAAAAATCAGAAGCCTGCACAAATGCTTCCTTTGCAAGTTGGAGAAAGACAGGCCTCACACATATACAGGGACTTTTGTAAATCTTTTGTTTGTTGAAAATATGTAGTTATTTCTTTGCAATAACTTTAATGTTTTAAAATTGGCTTTTTAGTGTGGGTCTCTGTATTTTCCTTCAGCAGTAGGGTTGTATGAGAGAGAGTTTCATTTAAAAATAGTGACCAAGTTGTTAAGTATTGTTATCAATAGGTCCAGTGCTTGATACAAATGCACATGCATGTGTGCAGCCAAACACACACACACACACACACACACACACACACCCCTTCATAGTGAAAATATCAGCCTAATACCTGATGGTGTTACACAAGTAGTATTACTTGCCTACATAATGCACTTCTAAACCTGACCTTTCAGTGGTTTTGACCCTTCTACTTAATTGTTTGAACAGGTTTTAAACTTATTTAAGCCTTGATTTCCTCAGTTATAAACTGGGGTTAATCAAGGTACTATCTATCTCTCACAGTGTGGTTGAAGGAATTAAATGGGTGATATAGGTAAAAGTGCCCAACATAGAAGGGATGAATAAATCAGCAGGTAGTAATGTTATTACTGATGTTATAATTAGAAAGCTGATTCTTATCAACAGCTATCTTGGAACTTGACCTGACCCTGCAGCTTTGTTCAGTCACCTAATCCAATCCAAAAAACACAAAACCCTTGTTGAGGACTTTCCATGTGTTCTCACAGCAGAAAGAAAGAAATGTGGGACTTGAAGAACAAGGAACTTGCTCCCCCTCAAGATACTAACAGTTATAGAAATAGTAAGAATAAGACAAATAACCATAGTAGAACAGAAAATTTAAGTTCCAAAATTCAATGAAATTCAGTTTAATTCAACCAATATTTGCATCAATTACCTTCTTCTTCTTCTTTTTTTTAAATTCTCACTTGAGGATATTTTTCCATTGGTTTTTAGATAGAATGGGAGGGATGGGGGGAGAGAGAGAGAGAGAGAGAGAGGGAGAGAGAGAAACATCGATGTGAGAGAGACATAGTGATTGGTTGCCTCCTTCACGACCCTGACCGACCAGTGTCTGCATCAGTTACTTTCTATGTGCACAGCTTTATATTAAATGTCAGAAGGCAGGAATGACTGCAAGGCTTGTTCACACCTAGGTCCAATCACATGTGACAAGTAAACAACGAGAGTGTGCAGAGACAGGTAGCACGAAGAGGGTGGTGATGAACTTTGAAGGGGCCCAGGTAGCTTTCAGAAGGACAGAAAAAGCAAGAACTCAAGCCCATAATGGGAGGAAAAGGTAATCTCTACAAAGGACATAGCACATGCCCTCATGTGGAGGCAGAAAACTGCCGGTCACACTCAGAGAACTGAATGTGTAGCTCAGTATTACTGAAGCTCAGATCTGGAGCTGGGTAGGAAGAGAGACGAGTGGGAGTCAGGTGGCAGAGGGCCTTCTAAGGCGTTTGGATTTGCTGTTTGGGCTATGGGGTTTTTGAAGGGTTGTGAGCAGTTGTGATGTGATGGGACAGTGTCTAAAAGCACCCCTAGGCTACCATGCTGGGGAGGATGGGAGGGTAAAATCAGTACCAGAGAGACCAGTCAGGCTGCCACCAGCATCCTGGCCTGAACTGATAGTGGTCAAGGAGTTGGAGCAGGGGGTGTGGTTTCAAGAATTGCTAGGGATTTTAACTGGCAGGGCTGGATGATTGATTAAAAGTTCAATGAGGAAGCTCTGGCTGGTATGCTCAGTGGTTAGAGCACTGGCCCAAGGAACAAAGGATTGTGGGTTTGATTCCTCATCAAGGCCACATTACCTAGGTTGCAAGTTTAATCACCGGCCAGTTCAAGGCACATGAAGGAGGCAACCAATGTATATGTTTCTTTCACACTGATGTTTCTCTCTCTCTCTCTCTCTCTCTCTCCCTCCCTCCCTTCTACTCTCTCTAAAAATGTCCTCAGTTGAGGATTAAGAAAAAATCCAGTGAGGGGGGCGGGGGGGAAGGTGGCAAGGATGAAGCTCCAAGTTCTGGTGTATGTGATTGGGTGGATGGTAATGCCACCAGCTGCTCATAGTGTAGCCACCATCTCCTTACTGCACACACACACCCACACACACCCACACACACACACACACCAGCTGTCTCCTCCTTTTCTTCCACTCCGTGCTCCCAAGTCACAAAAAATAAAAGGAGAAATCCCAGTAATCTCCTGAAGGAACTCGTGTTGCTCCACAATGTGGTGCTTGGCTAGGCCCACAGAGTAAGGCCAGACCCTGGCAGCTGCTTCCAGAAAGCTCAAAATGGAAATTGACGTCCTCGTCATGTGTATGCACTCTTTGTCTCCCCTGCACTCACCCACTTTCCCACATTCTGTCCTTTTGCTCATCCCTTGACCCACCTTTGTAGTTACCAGAATTGTTAGTGGTTCTGATATCTGATCTCTCAAATATATGGCAATGTTTGAAAATTTTTTCTCCCCTCCCCTCCCCTCCCCTCCCCTCCCCTCCCCTCCCCTCCCCTCCCCTCCCCTCCCCTCCCCTCCCCTCCCTTCCTAGTGGAGAACCACTGTCCTTGTTGACTGAGATTCTGTGATTTTAGGCAGCCTGGAGCTTGAATATATTGACCACCTCTTCAGCCCAAAGCAGTGACAACTAAGCATGTTTCTCTACCAAACGTGTTTTTTACAAGCATTCCCAAGGGTACACAGAAAAAAATGGTTGGTGCTCAGTGGTGGAGGGTTGGCTCAAGGACCAAAGAGTTGCAGGTTCGATTTTGGTCAAAGTCACATACCTCGGTTGTGGTTCGGTCCCCGGCCCTGGTCGGGGTCATACAGGAGGCAACCAATCAATGTGTCTCTCTCACATTGATGTTTCTCTCTCTCTTTCTCTCCCTTGACTCTATCTGAAGATAAATGGAAAAAAGTATCCTCAGGTGAGGATTATAATGAATAAATAAATAAATAAATAAATTTTCCCAAATCACATGGTACAGACCCAAGGGTTTGTCCTCTGGAATGTCATACTCATGAACATGTCCTTTCTGGTGTCCCCCCAGGGTTTGACCAGCTGACTTGGACTTGGTCAACGGCTTATAATCCATCATGGCCAATGCACCATTCTGGCTGAGTAGGAAGATGTTTCTCTTCAAGGTGTGTAGATGGATGGGGCTTGCTTGCTTCCAGTCACTGGAGGTGTCCTTGCCCAACATTCGTCAGAAGAAACTAATCCATAAGCTACAAAAAGAAAAGGCTTTTCGGGAAGAGATAAAAACTTTCCGTGAGAAAATAGAAGACTTTAGAGAAGAGATGTGGAATTTCCGAGGCAAGATCCATGCTTTCCAGGGCCAGATCTTGGGCTTTTGGGAAGAAGAGAGACCTTTCTGGGAAGAGGAGAAGACCTTCTGGGAAGAGGAAAAAGCCTTCTGGGAAATGGAAAAATCTTTCCGGGAAGAAGAGAAAACCTTTTGGAGAAAGTACCGCATCTTCTGGAAGGAGGATAAGGTCTTCTGGAAAGAGGACAATGCTTTATGGGAAAGAGATCAGAATCTTCTGCAGGAGGACAGGGCCCTGTGGGAGGAAGAAAAGGCTCTGTGGATAGAGGAGCGAGCTCTTCTTGAAGAGGAGAAGGCCCTGTGGGAGGATAAAAAGTCCCTCTGGGAGGAAGAGAATGCCCTCTGGGTGGAGGAGAAAGCATTCTGGGGAGACAGTAGTGGCCATGTTGCTGAGGAGCAGATACTGGAAAATGGGCACCACAACATCCATCCAGGGCCACAATCGCCAGCCTTCTCCCGGAGCCGGGCATGAGCACAGGAGATAAAGGCTTGTGGGGTCCAGGCTCTGCTAGATTTGGGATTCAAATCGGGTGACCCCATTTGCTGGAGAAATATGCACTTATTTGTCTCCTTGCTTCAAAAGATCTAATAAAGTCCTGAAGAGAGATTTGGAAAATCAACTTCTTAAGGAAGGCTAGTTGCCTTTTCTCCAGGTTTTGTGATTCTTGAAGGTCATATTCACATCTTTTAGGCTGGATTGCTGTCTGTAGAGCTTGGTCCCGGGAAGTTCACCATGAGCCTGCCATGTGTGGGTGTTTGTGATAGAGACTATGGCTCTCCTTAAAAGTCAGAAAGGGTGGCCAGGGGAAACAGAGGCTCAGACAATGTCAGCTAGAGACACATAGGGACACAGTGGCTGAGACATCTCTGCCTCAGTCACTCTGTGGGGTGTTCATTTCTCTTCCACTCTGGGCAGTTTTAGAGGCCAGAAGTGGGCTGATATCTTTCTAGAAAAGGCCACCATGCTGTTAACAAGTCATTAATGCCTTATCCTCACTTGGAAGGCCATTTGGGACACAAAGGCAAAATCCCCTAATGGTTCATCTGCCCATAGTCCCAGGTTTCCAACTACCCTTTCTCTGTAGCATGAGAAAAGGGCATGGCATCAAGCTGAAACTCTAGAGCGCAGCCCACATAAACACTGCCCTTCCCTGACGATTCAGTCCAAGTGGACAGTGTAGGAAGATATGGGAGGTCTAAGGGACTCCTCCCTGGCCCATATATTGCCATCCACACAGGTTTCACTGTGTCTGCATTTCTGCATTATCAGTTTCTTCTTTTGAGTTTCCCTCCTTCCATTCATTTAAAATTTAAATGCCCCAGGAAGGTAGTACATCAAATGAATGTACATTAATGTGGTCAGTAATTTACATGCTCAACTTTTTGTTATTAGATGGTTGATATGGACATTGGTATGAAAATGATCAGTACTAAGAAATATCAAGGCAAACATCTTTCACTTTCCCTCTTCTTAGGCTTGGCCCTCACTGTTGTTAACACATGAAGTTTCCTTGCCTTTGTGCAGCCTTTACTACTCCACAAGCAGTTTCACATTCGTCAACTCATGCAACCTTCACCACAACTCTGTGGGAAGGTACATAAACCCATTGTACAGATGAGAAACACAGACCTAGTGAAGCAAAGTAATTGCATATGACTACTCACATAGTCCACCCACTCTGGAAAGTGTGGGTTCTTTGTAAGGCCTCTGAGTCTCAGGAACCAGCAGGAACAGCTTGCTCCTTGTTACACATCCAGCCTTGCCTCCTCAGCTTCCTATGGGTTTGGGGCAAAGACATTAGAAAGCTGTGGGAACAAGAAACTGGTGCAGAGAATCCAATTTCAGGGGGAGGAGGTGGGGGCTCTCACTCAGGAAGACCCGTCTAATGGATGGTGCACGGAGTGGCAGGATAAGAGATTCAGCTATCCCCAGTGACTCCGCCCCAAACAAAAGCAAACAGAAGATTGTTGGTATTAAAACCAAAGAAGTAAACCAGGTGGAGGCAGGAAGTGGGAGCATGCAGTGCATTGAAAGACTCCCCTTAGTATTCTATATAAACCACTGAGAGAGAGAGTGTCATTTGAAGGACTGGAGAGGCTACCAAGAGAGGACAGATGAGTCCCTCTGTATCCCATCCTTCCATCCAGCAAACAGCTGTAAACTTTCACAGTCTCCTTAGGTCTAGGTGGGGAGATGGGCGGGCAAATGGCATGTGCCTCCCAAGGCAGGGAGGCCTGTGAGAGACAGGTCCATAGAGTGCTCCTTTGGTGTCATTTAACCAACTCTGGCAAGGAGGGTGGTGAGGAGATGGGATCTAGAAGTGTTTTTCTGGAGGAAGTGATGACTCGGTGAAGCCTAACAGTCCAGTGGGAATTCACTAATGGGGGGGGGGGGGAGGCAGGGAGGCAGAAGGCCATTCCAGACAGAGGGTACAGCATAGGCACATGAAAGAGGGCAGCAGTTGGAGGAACCACAAACACTTCAGTGAACAGGGAGGAAATGTAGAACAATGAATTGGCCAAGAAGGCAGGTAACTGATGGCATAAGGCCTTGTAAGCAATAGGGAGCTACTGAAGAATTTTAAGGAAGGAGTGACGTGTTAAGATTTAAATTTTTTAAGTGCCATCTGGGTTGAGATGGTGGCATAGGTTAAAGCTGTATTCGCCTTCTCCCACAACCACATCAAAATGACAACTAAACTACAGAAGAACCATCATTCAGAACCACCTGGAATCTGGCTGATTGGAAGTCCTACAACTAGGGAATTAAAGAAGAAGCCACATCAAGACTGGTAGGAGGGGAGGAGGTGTAGAACAGGCTGGTCCCACAACATGTGGCAGTATTTTTTCCCCCTTTATTGATTTTAGAGAGGAAGTGAGAGGGAGAGAGAAGTAGAAACATAGATGAAAGAGAACATCGATTGGCCACCTCCTACATGCCCCACAATGAGAGTTGGGCCCACAACCTGGGCATGTGTCCTGACCAGGAATCAAAACTGGAAACCTCTTGGTGCATGGGTTGATGCTCAACCACTCAGCCACACTGGCCAGACACTTGGCAGTTTTTAATCAGAAGGGATATCTTGGCTGTGGAGGTCCCCTCTGAGGAATGAGGGGTCCCAGCTCCACCCCAGCCCTCCCATCCCACTCCAGGGTTCCAGTGTTGGGAAGAGAAATCCTTGTATCTACAGGCTTTAAAAATCAGCTGGGATTGTGGCTGAGTGATAGGGAGGCTTCTGGAGTCTCAGGCAGTTTGTCTTAAAGGGCCCACACACAGACTTACTTGGACTCACTCCCGCTGAGCTCCAGTGTTGAGGTAGCAGCTTGAAAGGAACTGGGGACATATAGGGAGGAACTAACTTCTCTGGTATCAGGGCAAGAGCTGGGGCAGGGGGAAAATTTCTCCCAGACAGAAGTGCTGGCAGAGGCCATTGTTCCTTTGCTGAGCCCTCCCTGCCAGGGAGCCCATATGCAGGCACCATATCTGAGTCTCCATCAACCTGGCTCACATTGTTTGTCCCACCCTGGTGAGTCACTGAGACCCTGCCCCACCCAACCTGTAGGCTCAACTAAGCTGTTTCCAGTGGCTTTTCCATATGAATGGCCTGTCTCAGCTCATGCTTCAGACTTTCCTAAAATCTCTCAAACATACAGCAGCTGGCCTCAGCGTGCCCCATACCTTTAGCTAAGTGGCTCCAGGCCCAGCACTAGCAGCTGCCTGCCGTGGTTCACAGCTTGGCCTCTCCTGGGCACTTCCAAGCCCAACACAAGGAGCAACCATTAGTAGATTGCACTGTAGCTCATGCTGGGTGGTCCCAGGCAGGGCACAGGCAGTGGCTGACTTTGCATCTCCCAGAAAACACCTAAGCCAGTGCACTTGGTGATTCAATTTCAGATCATGTCAAATTACAACCCTACCACCTCCACAAGTGACACACTCAAGGGCAGACTTGGTGAGCACAAAGCCCCACTGAAGCAAGTCCTGCTCCACAGGGTTGGCTCCTGCACAGCAGCTCTTCAGCTGTAGTCGCAGCTGGTGCTCACAGCCTGTTGGCCTGGAGGTCAATCCCTCCCGGTGACACCAATAGCAATCAAGGCTCAACTACAACAGGACAGTGCACACAGCCCACACGGGGATGCACCTGGAGTGCCCAGCTCAGGTGATTAGGGAGGCTGAGCCACTGGGTCCTACAGCAATCCTACTGCACTCTACCAAGTCCAGGAGACATAGCAGCTTTACTTAATACATAGAAACAAACACAGGGAAGCAGCCAAAATGCGGAGACAAAGAAACATGTCACAAATGAAAGAACAGAAAAAATGTCCAGAAAAAGAAGCAAACTACCAGATACAGTATTCAAAACAATGGTTATAAGAATGTTCAAGAAACTTACTGAGAACTTCAAGGAACTTAGTGAGAACATCAACAACACAAAAAAGAATGAGTCAGAAATAAAGGATCCACTAGCTGAAATGAAGAATAATGTTCAAGGAATCAATAGTAGAGTAGAGGACACTAAGAACCAAATCAGCGATTTGGAATATGAGGAAGCAAAAAACATCCAAATCAGAACAACAACAATAAAAAAGAACCCAAAATATGCAGATAGTGTAAGGAGCCTCTGGGAAAACTCCAAGCACACCAACATTTGCATCATGGAGGTGTTGGAAGGAGAAGAGGGAACAAGAAATTGAAAACAGTTGAAAAAAATAATGACAGAAAACTTCCCTTATCTGGTGAAAGAAATAGACATACAAACCCAGGAAGCACATAGTCCTAAAGAAGATGAATCCAAAGAAGCCCACACCACGACACATCATAATTAAAATGCCAAGGAATCTTAAAAGTGGCAAGAGAAAAGCAGTTAATTACCTACAAGGGAGCTCCAATAGGACTGTCAGCTGAGTTCTCAGCAGAAACTTTGCAGGCCAGAAGGGAGTGGCAAGAAATATTGAAAGTGATGAAAAGTAAGGACATACAACCACGATTACTCTACCCAGAAAAGCTATCATTTATTATTAAAGGTCAGATAAACAACTTCCCAGACAAGAGAAAGCTAAAGGGAGTTCATCACCACCAAACCAGTATTACATGAAATGTTAAAGGGACTTCTTTAAGAAGAAGAAGAAAAAATAAACAACATGAACAATAAAATAACAATAAATGCATATGAATAATTAAATCTAAAAATCAAAATATATGAACAAGCAGAACAGAAACAGACTCATAGAAACAGAGACATTTTGCCCAGCCAGTGTGGCTCAGTGGTTGAGTGTCGACCCATGCACCAAGTGGTCTCTGGTTCGATTCCCGGTCAGGGCACATGCCTGAGTTATGGACTAGATCCCTAGTGGGGGGCATGCAGGAGGTGGCCAGTTGATGATCTCTCTCATCGATGTTTCTATCTCTCTCTCTAATCAATAAAGAAAAAAAAGAAAAAGAAAAAGAACATTTTGGCAGTAGCCAGATGGGAGGATGTTGGGAGAGAAGGGTGAAAAAAGTAAAGTGATTTAGAAATACAAATTAGTAGTTACGGTGTAGTCACTGGGGTATAAAGTTTGGCATAGAAAATATAGTCAATAATATTCTAATAACTATGTGTGGTGGTTAGATGGATATGAGATTTCTTGAGATGGTCACTTAGTAAGTTTTATAATGTCTAATCACTGGAGTGTACACCTGAAACTAATAAAATATAGTATGTCAACTATAATTAAAAGATAAAAAATTATTTTAAAAAAATGACTACTCAAAGTATGGTTCATGGACCACCAACATTTGCCTTACCTTGTAGCTTGTCAGAAATGCAGAATCTCAGACACTGATCTACTGAATCATAGGCTCTGCATTTTAACAAAGTCCCTGGGTGATTTGTGTGGGCTTTAGAGACAGAGGCACTCTCTGCAGAGGAGAAGTTGGAGGTTGGAGTAGAGAAAGGCGAGATCATCCACAGGTGGTGGAAGCAATCCAGGTAAGAGGTGCTGGTCCCCTGCCCTGGTGGCAGTGGGGTGTAGGTGAAGAGCCACCAGCAGCTTGGAGAGCTACTGGGAGGCAAATCAGAGTCCACTGGCTGGGGGATGGATTGGCAGGGGGCAGTGCAGGAGAGGCCGCTATTAAGGATGATGCATAGCTTCCGGACTAGGACATTGAAGGAATGGTTGTGCCGTCACTAAGAGGGGTTAAGGGGGAGCAGGATAAGTGGGCCTTCTCAGGGTAGGAAGAGATGAAGAGTGTAGTGTGAGGCATGCAAGATGGCAGCTTCCCTTTATCTGCTCTGTAGAGTAGTTCTCCAAGCCTGGTTAGCACTTGGGTAAACTCAACCTTTCTCCTTATTCATCCATCCAACAAGAAGTTGTGCAGCCAGCATCCTTCATCAGCTAATCCGTCATCCACTTATTCATTTCAATTCCCCTGTGCCTTGCCAGCATTGTGCTGAGTCTGGGAATGGTGTTATTCCTGAATCTTGCAGTCTAGTGGGGGGAGACACATGACCAAATAATCACAATGTCATTTTTTGTGAAATTTAACAAATGCCAGGAAAAAAGGGTACCTGGGGCTGCCTCTCTGAGAGCACTCCAACAGTTCACCCCACTGGGGGGGGGGGGTATTAAACACACTTGGGTGTGTGTGAGATCTGCAGACATACGAAATCAAGTTTCAGGCTAAAGAAAACCTAAGGACAAGAAAGCTGTGTACACTAATAACTGGGAGTCAGTGCGCCCTCACGTAGCTTCACAGATGAAGGAAAGGATGCAGATAATGTCTGTGAAAGCAACTTCGAACCTCTGAGTTATTATTACTGCTGTTAGTGCAAACAGAGATAGATCTCCCTCCAACCTCAGCAGCAGCCAAAGCTGGTTTCCTCTTTAAGGCGGTGCCCATGACAGTATCACTGAGCTCCTGAGATTTTCCTGGGTGTTCCATCTTCCAAGGCACAAGCAGACATGTAGGAACAACTGGGCTCCTCCGCTTTGATCTCCTGGCAGGGGGCATGCCACCCACGCTGCCTCAGGGTCCTGCTCATTCAGCTGGGCTGCAAAATTTATTTTCATTGCAGAATCATAATGCAGACACTGGCAGACCCAGGGTGCCAAGAAGGGCATCTATTGCTATAACTTACTTTCCCACTAAATTCACCAGGAGGAACGAGGAACTGTCCTCTCCCTCCCGAAGCATGAGCCCACCCAGAAGCTCTTACCTGAACCTGCCAGAAGGGAAAGTATTTTGGAAACACAGTGTGTTGTCCTGGGAATTGTGGTCTGCTCATGGGACCTGTCATGAGTACCTTTAGCACTGCGTGCCTGTGCTTGTCAAAAATGTGATTCCCGAGTTCTGCTTACTGAATCTTAATCTCTGGGACCAAGATTCAACACCTGTATTTTTTTAATTTTAATTTTTTTTTTGCTTTATATTCATATTTTTAAATCTTTATTATTTTAAAGTTTTACAGATTTCCCCCCCTTTTCCCCAATTGATCCCCTTCTGCCTCAACACCTGTATTTTTAACATATTTTCTTGGTGATTCCTATGCAAACTAAACTCTGGAAAACACTCATGTAGTAGAAAAAGCACTGGTATAGGAACCAAAGGTCCCAATTCTGTTTCTGGTTCTGCCAGTTGCAAGTAAGAGTTGGAGGGCACAGACTGAGCCTCCGTATCTGCAGCTGCAGAAATAGTGGACTTTTAAATTAAAGTTCTGATTGGCAAGTGTTAGAAACTCTGAAGCATGAAGCTTCTCCTGAGAAGTTAGGAAGAGGCCCGGCGTCCTTCCTGTGCCGCCCAGACACACACATATTACCTGCTTGCAGAGGCGAGTCTCCAGAGCATCCGCCTTCTGTTTGCTGGACATGCATCAAAAGGGAAGACCAGGTATCAAAGAGGTGGCACCTAAGTGACCCAACAAAGTTCTTGCTAACTTTACTGCCATCTGTGCATAGGTCTGACTCTCCTCTCAATAGCCTGGACCCACCTCTAGGGGACAAAGGTTACACTAAGTATAATGTAAGAGATAATAAACTTCAAGTAAGAAAAAAAATATTTATCTAGTAAAAATTTGCTATGAATCACAGACCAATGACACACCAAAAACCCTGCTGTAGTTAACCTGGAATTCGCTAGAACCTTCTTGACCTATCTATAAGTGCTCTGAGAGATGGTGGATAACTGGACACGCTGAACAGAGTTCTCTGTTCTTCCAAGGGCCATGCAGTGTGACGGGTCTACCTCTCATTTTTGGAACTTGTGACACAGCTTATCACTTAATTCAGACTCAGAAGAACAGAGGGTCATGCATAACTCTCACTGTTAACAACGGTGAAGTAGTGGCTCTTACCAGACAGGCAGGCCGCGGGGCCAGCGGCGCCCCCATCACTTAGCAGGGCGTGACTGTGAGTTTCCTGGGGCAGCTCTAACAAATCACCACAAAAGAACAGAAATGAACTCTCACAGTTCTGGAGGTAAGCTGCCAGAAATCAAGGTGTTTTCAGCGTTGGTTCCGGAGGCTCTGAGGGACAGTCCATCCCATGGCTCTCTCCTAGCTTCTGTCGGCTGCTGGCAGTTTTTGGCATGAAGACACATCACCCCAGTCTCTGCTTCGATCTTCAAGGCACTCTGTGTGTGTATCTAGGTCTCAAATAAGGACACCAGGATTGGATTTAGGACCCACCCTAAGTCCCGGATTATCTCATCTCAAGTTTCTTATTTACAGGTACCAGGGTTGGTCAGGACTTTTAGTGGGGACACAATGCAGCCCACTACAGTGACTTAAACAAGTGTTTTAGCCATGGCTGGTTTGGCTCAGCGGATAGAGCATCCGCCTATGAACCAAAGAGTTGCGGGTTCGATACCTCGATTGCAGTTAGTCCCTGGCCCTGGTCAGGGTCATGCATGAGGCAACCAGTTGATGTGTCTCTCTCATGTCGATGTTTCGCTCTATCTGAAGATAAATAGAAAAATATCCTCAGATGAGGATTAAAAAAAAAAAAGTGTTTTAACTCTGAACTCTGTTTCCTGATCTGTACATCAGAAATGGTATTAACAGCTGCATAATCGGGGTGTTTCTATAGACTGTTAACAAGTTCCCTATTGATTTGTATGTATATCGTGAGGCTCAAATAGACAACATATGTTGAAATCCCCAGCACTCTGTACATCATTCAGTAAATTCTGGATTCCTCCACTCTATTTTGCTTCATAGTTATTGCCTTGGATGATTTATTTCTCATTCTAGTCTGTCAGAATTAGTGAATTCTTAGTCTCCTATGTGCTTCATCTAAAATATTTAGGCAGGTGTGGCCAAATGGATATACTTTAACAAACACTATTCTCTGACCTTTGGGTTGCATCTAGAACAACTGGCCACAATGACCCCCCTGGAAAAATCCTAGTGTGGGTAAATGTTCTTGCACAGAAGGAAGGTTCCAGAAGCATCTGTAGAGGAGCCAGCCTTGTGATTGACTTGTGATTGACTTGTGAGAACTTGAGACATGTGAATGAGGTCTAAGAAGGGCCTGCCTTAAACTCTTCTCTCACAAAGAGGGAGACCAGGTGTCATTTTTTTTTAAGTAGAAGTTTTTGTTTAGATTGATATACATAAAACCACTAGAATTTCTTTATTATTTCAGCTGGCACCGCTCACTAGAACCATGGTGGAATCTACAGCTAAGGTGCAGAATGTGAAGAACAAGAAAAGCAGTGAACGCCCCGTTCCTGGCTGCCTTCGAACATGGTAGAGAAATGGGGTTTTAGTGATCAGCTCCTAAAGGCCTCACAGGACCGAAGCTTGAAGACAGAGGTTTTGAGGGCAGCGAACCACTGAAGGCTCGTTGTCAGTTGCTGTGTGCGCCCCATCACAATCAGATGTCTGGAGACAACTTCATATCCCACTCATATCCGAGTGGAGGGCCAAGGAAGGAAGGTCTGGCCAATTCTTTAGTGACAGGTGATTTCTGGGGGGACCTCCAAAGATCATGTCTTAATCATCTCTGATTTAAATCATCTCCAGAAAGAAATTTCTCATCCAGCCTTTTCCTCCCTGGCCATCCCTAGATTCACGTGAGAGTTTAGGTGGAAAAGACATCCACTGGCTGTCTAGTTGAACCCTAGCATTTTGTAGATGAAGAAACTATGTTCAGTGCAGGGACTTCCTAAGTCTTCCTGGTGGAGCTGTGTCATGACCAAGGTCTGACTCTTCCTCATCTATTACTCTCTCCATTATCACACCACTAGCCTCAACAGGGTTACTCCTCACTGATCTGAGGAGCGTGGGTTATTTCCTCTGGCCCTGTGTGCCAGTCCAGACTTCCTAATGTTAAGATTTCCCTGTCACCATTACCTTGAACAGACATGGTTTGTGAGATACAGAAACAAAGCAATTTTATTTTTGTCTCCCATTGTCCCTTTAAATTTATTAATGGAGCTAGCTTTACCCTTGTCTCAAAAGAAAAACTCAGGTAGACACGATGGTTTCTCTTGATTACTCTAAATTAAAAAACACAGTCCCCGTTCAGTTATTAAGATGTTCCATTCCCACAGAGTCAAATTTTGAATTCCCAAGTGGGGTCTGAGGCAGTTGAAGAAGAGAGCCCCTCGAGACCCTGCCCTTTCCCTGGCACATCACTGGTCACGTTGGGCTGTAATCTCTGGTTTATTTGCCAACTCTGCCAGCAGACAGTAAAGGTTAAGAGGGCGGACACATGCAGGGAATATCTGAAGGCTTCGTGGCTGCCCAGCACCTTTGGAATACCCTTCTTATGTTTGGGGAATTTTCCACCTTATAAAGGGAGCTCAGATATTTATTTTCTGGCCACCCTTACAGCCAGGGCCCAGACATGTGATCCAGGCTTCATCAATTACATGCATCTATGCCAGATGTCAGTGAGGAAAAGGATGCCAAGTGGAAGTTACTGTGTGAGGCGGCAGGAAACAAGGCTTTAGAAGCAGCAGAGCAGAGGCCTTGGCCAGAGGGGTTCCTGCCTGGGACAGTGGTGGGAGCTGCAGAGACTGAGCGCTGAGCGCGGCTGCAGGGCAATGCGGGCTCCTCTTGAGCAATCTACAACTGTCCCGGGCAAAGTTCCTACCTCTGGAGCCATCAACTCCAATTATCTGGCTGTTGGGGAAATTCTGTGATTACCCTAATTCTTCAATACTTGGATAAATTAGCTAGAGTGGGTGCTCTTTTTTTTCTTTCTTTCTCTCTCTCTCTTTTTTTGAGAGAGAGAGAGAGGAAGGAAGAGAGAGATAGAAACATCCGTGTGAGAGGGAAACATCAATCAGCTGCCTCCTGCACGCCCCCTTTTGTGGATCGAGCCTGCAACCAGGGCACGTGCCCTGCCAGGAATCAAACCAGGACCTCTCAGTCCATGGGACATTGCTCAATCCACTGAGCCACACCGTCCAGGCTAGGGTTCTCTCTCTCTCTCTTTTTTTTTTTAACTAAGTGCCAGTACGAGGAGGAGGGAATTATCTTACTTTAAGCTTCATTCTCTGTGCCTAGCAAGTCTTGGACACTTAGTACTCGATACATGTTTAATGATGTAGATGAGTGAACAAACAAACGAACGAATGAATGAATGACACTTTCTCTGAAGTCAGTGACTATAATCCCTGATTTCCCTGAGGGAAAGAACATGAAACGACAGTAGGTGCTTCCAGCCCTGCTCGTCAACTTGGAACCACATATTCACCTCGGCTCACAATCCCAGACCCAAATGGGGGCAAAGGGGAGACACGCCCTTGATCTGGAGGACACCGCTCGGAGATGTATGGTAATCTTTTTAACCCCAGAGAAGGGTGAATCATGATTGACTTCTCTCACCCCTGCTGGTGGGTGCAAGCACACGTCACTACTTTTCATATATTTTTCACACAATATGAGGCCCTCCAGCTGGAACGGCTGCTGGTGCTTATGTTTGATGACAATACTGTCTGTGCATACCCCTCCTCCACAATTTGAATCAGCTTTTTAAAAAGTTTATTACTAAACCCAAACAGGCCCACACCAAGACACATAGTAATTAAAATGCCAAAAATTAAAGACAAAGAGAGAATCCTAAAGGCAGTGAGACATAAGCAACTGGTTACCTACAAAGGAAACCCCATAAGGCTCTCAGCTGACTTCTCAGCTGAAACACTACAGGCCAGAAGGGAATGGCATGAGGTAATCAAGGTCATGAAAAACAAGAATCTGAATCCAAGACTACTCTGCCAAGCAAAGCTATCATTCAAAATAGAAGGTCAAATAAAGAACTTCCCAGACAAAAAAAAAAAAAAAAAAAAGGCTAAGGGAATACATTAGCACCAAACCAGCGCTGCAAGAAACATTAAAAGGACTGCTGTAATTAGTAGAAGAAATAGGAAGAAAAATAGAACCACACTAAACAAAAAATGGCAATAAATAAATACATATCAGTAATCACCTTAAATGCAAATGGATTGAATGCTCTGATAAGAAGACACAGAGTAGCTGATTGTAGCTGATTGGAGAAGAAAGCATGACTCATCTATATGTTGTTTACAAGAGACCCACCTCACAACAAAAGACTCACATAGGCTGAAAGTGAAGGGATGGAAGAAAATCTTCCAAGCAAATGGAAAGCAAAAAAAAGCTGGGATAGCAATACTCATATCTGATCAAATAGATTTCAAAATGAAGGCTATGCCCTGGCCAGTTTGGCTCAGAACTTAGAGCATTGGTCTGCGGTCCAGAGAGACCCAGGTTTGGTTCCCGCTAAGGGCATGTACCTAGGTGGCAGTTAGTCCCCAGCCCTGGTTGGGCGTGCAGGTGGCAGCCACTCGATGTGTTCCTTTCACGTTGATGATTCTCTCTCTCTCCCCCTCCTTCGATCTCCCTCCCACTATATCTGAACAAAAAATGGGAAAAAAAATTTTTTTAAATGAAGGCCATAACTAGAGACAAAGAAGGCCACTACATAATATTGAAAGGATCTATCCAACAGGAAGATATACCCTTGATAAATATATATGCACCCAATATAGGAGCACCAAAATGTATGAAAAATCTTCTGGAGGACGTCAAAGAAGACATCGACAGCAATACATTCACAGCAAGGGACTTCAACACACTGTTGACACCACGGGATAGATCCTCTAGACAAAAAATCAGCAAGGAAACAGAGACTCTAAATGAAGAACTAGACCAAATGGATTTAATAGATATCTACAGCGAATTACACCCCAAAACTACAGAATTCACATTCTTCTCAAGTGCACATGGGACATTCTCAAAGATAGACCACATGATAGGACACAAACTAAATCTCTACAAGTTTAAGAAGATTGAAATCATATCAAGCATCTTCTCAGATCACAATGGCATGAAACTAGAAATCAATTGCAACAAGAACATGCAAAGACATTTGAACACACGGAGGCTAAATAGCACGTTATTAAACAATTAATGGGTTACCAAGGAAATCAAGGAAGAAATTAACAACTTCATGAAAACCAATGAAAATGAACACACAATAACTCAAAATCTATGGGATGCAGCAAAAGCAGTTCTGAGGGGAAAGTTCATAGCACTACAGGCCGACCTCAAAAAACAAAAAAAATTTCTAATTGACTGTCTAACCTCACAACTTAAAGAATTAGAAAGCAAACAAAAAGAAAACCGCAGAGCAAGTAGAAGGAAGGAAATAGTAAAGATCAGAGCAGAAATAAATGACAATAAAACAACAACAACAACAAAAATAAACAATTCAAAGGATCAATGAAACAAAGAGCTGGTTTTTTAAAAAAGATAAACAAGATTGATGGACCCTTAGGTAGACTCACCAAGAAACAAAGAGAGAGAACCCAAATGCACAAAATCAGAAATGAAAGAGGAGAGGTAACAACCGACACCACAGAAATACAAAAGATTGTTAACAGCTACTATGAACAACTATATGGCAACAAATTCGACAATCTAAGCAAAATGGACAAATTTCTAGAAATGCACAGTCTCTCAAAACTGGACCTGGAAGAGAGAGAAAACTTGAACAGATCAATAACAACTAAGGAAATTTAAGACGTAATCAAGACTCTCCAACAAACAAAAGCCCAGGCCCAGATGGCTTCACGGGGGAGTTTTACCGAACATTTCAAAAAGAACTAAAACCCATTCTCCTCAAACTATTTCAAAAAATTCAAAAAGAAGGAAGACTTCCAAACTCGTTCTATGAGGCCAGCATAATTCTAATTCCAAAACCAGAAAAAGACACTCAAAGATAGAAAACTACAGACCAATATCCCTGATGAACATAGACGCCAAAATCCTGAACAAAGTACTAGCAAATCGGACCCAGCAATACATCAAAAAAATTATTCACCATGACCAAGTGGGATTTATTCCAGGGATGCAAGGCTGGTACAATATTCGCAAATCAATAAATGTGATACACCACATAAACAAAATGAAGAATAAAAACCACATGATCATATCAAGAGATGTTGAAAAAGCATTCGACAAAATCCAGCATCCATTTCTGAGAAAAACGCTCAGCAATGTGGGAAAAGAGGGATCATATCTCAACAGAATAAAAGCCATATATGAAAGACCTACAGCCAACATCATACTCAATGGGCAGAAACTAAAAACATTTCCCTTAAGAGCAGGAACAAGACAGGGATGTCCACTTTCGCCACTCTTATTTAACATAGTACTGGAAGTCTTAGCCACAGCAATCAGACATGAGGAAAAAATAAAAGCGATACAAATTGGAAAGGAGGAAGTGAAACTGTCATTATTTGCAGATGACATGATTTATACATAGAAAACCCTAAAGACTCCATCACAAATCTACTAGACTTAATAAATGCATTTGGCAAAGTAACAGGATACAAAATTAAGGTCAAGAAATCGACGGCATTCTTGTACAACAATGATGAAGTCACAGAAAGAGAAACTGAAAAAAATCCATTTATCATCGCGGCAAAAAAATTAAGAGACCTAGGAATAAACTTAACCAAAAAAGTAAAGGACCTATTTGCAGAAAACTACAGGTCATTGAAAAATGAAGTAGAGGAAGATATAAAAAAGTGGAAGCACATACCTTGTTCATGGATTGGAAGAATTAACATTATTTAAATGTCTATACTACCCAAAGCAATCTATAGATTCAATGCAATCCCCATGAAAATACCAACGACATATTTCACAGAACTAGAACAAATGCTTCAAAAGTTTATATAGAACCAAGAAAGTCCCCGAATAGCCACCGCAATGTTGAAAAAGAAGGACAAAGTAGGTGGGATCACAATACCAGGTATCAGGTTATACTTACAAAGCCACTGTAATCAAAACAGCCTGGTACTGGCACAAGAACAGGCATATAGACCAGTGGACAGAACAGAGAACCCAAAAATGGACCCAAGACATTATGCTCAGTTAATATTTGAAAAAGGAGGCAAGAACATACAATGAAGTAAAGACAGCCTCTTTAATAGATGGTGTTGGGAAAATTGGACAGCTACATGCAAAAAAATGAAACTAGACCATCAACTTACACCACACACAAAAATAAACTCAAAATGAATTAAAGACTTAAATGTGACCCGTGAATCCATAAAAAATCTAGAAGAAAATGTAGGCATCAAAATTTCGGACATCATACGCAGCAGAGTTTTCACTGATACATCACCTAAGGCAACAGAAACAAAGGAGAAAACGAACACATGGGACTACATCAAACTAAAACTACATCAAACTAAAAATCTTCTTCACAGCAAAAGAAACAATGATCAAAATGGAAAGGCAACCCACTGTATGAGAGAACATCATTGCCAATGACATATCAGATAAGGGGTTAATTTACAAAATATATAGAGTACCCATACAACTCAACAAAAGGAAGACAAGAACCCAATTAAGAAATGGGCAGAGGAGCTGAATAGACACCTCTCCAAATAGGACATACAAATGGCCAAGAGACATATGAAGGAATGCTCAACATCACTAATCATCAGAGAGAAGCAAATTAAAACAACAATGAGCTATCACCTCACACCTGTCAGAATGGCCGCCATCAACAAATCATCAAACAACAAGTGTTGGCGAGGGTGTGGAGAAAAGGGGACTCTAGTGCACTGCTGGTGGGAAGGCAGACTGGTGCAGCCACTATGGAAAACAATAGGGTGTTACCTCAAAACATTAAAATTTGAACTTCCATTTGACCCAGTGACCCCGCTTGTAGGAATATACCCTAAGAAGCCTGAAACACCAATCGGAAAGAATATATGTACCCCCATGTTCATAGCAGCACTATTTACAATAGCTAAGATCTGGAAACAGCCCAAGTGTCCATCAGTAGACGAATGGACAATAAAGCTGTGGTTCATATACACAGTGGAGTACTATGCAGCTGTAAGAAAGAAAGATCTCTTATTCTTTGAGATGACATGGAGGAACCTGTAAAGTATTATCCTAAGTGAAACAAGCCAAGCAGAAAAAGACAAATACCATATGATCTCTGTTTTGTGTGGAATATAATGAACATAACAGTCTGAGGAATTGAGTAGACACAGGACATGGAAGTAGGGTATAGACTGACAACCCTCAGATGAGGGAGTAGTGGGGGGAGGGAAGAGAAAAACCACAGAACTTATATGCATGTACACATAACTGATGGACACAAACAACAAAGCCATGTATTGGGTGGGGGGGGATGGGAAGGAGGGTGTCAATGGGGAGAAAAGGAGAAATATCTGTAACAAAAATAAATTAATAAAAATTTATTGTATTTTTATTTATTTATTTGTTTTTTTAAATCTTTATTGTTGGATGTAAAATGTATTACAGATGTTCCACATTTTTCCCCCATTGACCCCCCTCCTCCCCACTCCTGCCCCCCTCCCACCTTTTCCCACACTATTGTCTGTGCCCATTGGTTATGCATATAAGTTCTTTGGTTTATTTCTTTCCACCCCCCAACCCCTTTCCCTTTGAGGTTTGTCAGTCTAGCAGTGAATTTGTGCTTCTTAATCCCTTCACCTTTTTCACCCATTCCCCCAACTCCCCTCCCAACTGGCAACCAACAAAATGTTCTCTGTATCTATGAGAATGCTTCTGTTCTATCTGTTCATTTTGTTTGTAGATTCCATTGTTGATAGATATGTATTCATTACCATTTTGTTTGTTCATACATTTTATCTTTTTCTTCAAAAAGACCCTTCATCATTTCATATAATAATGGTTTAGTAGTGATGAACTCCTTTAACTTTTTCTTGTCTGGGAAAGTTTTTATATGTCCATCGATTCTAAATGACAGCTTTGCAGGATAGAGTAATTTTGGTTGTAGGTTCTTGGTTTTCATCACTCTGAATATTTCTTGCCACTCCCTTCTGGCCTGCAAAGTTTCTTTTGAGAAATCAGCTGACAGCCTAATGGGAACTCCCTTGTAGGTAACTAGCTGCCTTTCTCTTGCTGCTTTTAAGATTCTGTCTTTGTCTTGAACCTTTTGCATTTTGATGATGATGTGTCTTGGTGTGGGCTTCTTGGGGTTCATCTTGTTTGGGACTCTCTGTGCTTCCTGGACTTGTATGTCTGTTTCTTTCACCAAGTTAGGGAAGTTTTCTGCCACTATTGTTTCAAACGGGTTTTCAATCTTGTTCTTGCTCTTCTCCTTCTGGCACCCCCAAGATGCGAATGTTGGCACGCTTGAAGTTGTCCCAGAGGCTCCTTACACCATACTCATTTTGTTGGATTCTTTTTTCTTTTTGCTGTTCTGATTGGGCATTTTTTGCTTCCTTATATTCCAAATCGATGGTTTGTTCCTTGGATTTACGTACTCTATTATTGAAGCTGTGTAAATTATTCTTTATTTCAGTTAATGCCTCCTTCAATTCTAACTGAGTATCCATGATTTCTAACTGGTCCTTTTTTATGCTCTTGAGGCTCTCCCTAAGTTCACTGAGGTTCTCACTAAGTTCATTGAGCATCTTTATAAGCAGTATTTTGAACTCAGTATCTGTTAGGTT
Source organism: Molossus molossus (assembly GCF_014108415.1). NCBI lineage: Eukaryota > Metazoa > Chordata > Mammalia > Chiroptera > Molossidae > Molossus > Molossus molossus. Next base: position 97,324,635 of record NW_023425403.1, read on the forward strand.
GCTTATTTCCATTTCGCTTAGTTCTTTTATTGGGGTTTGTTCTGTTCTTTCATTTGGGACCTGTTTCTTTGTCTCCTCATTTTGGCTGCCTCCTTGTGTTTGTTTCAGTGTATTACTTAATGAGAGGTATGGGGCTCTCTGAGACCAGATGCTGCTCGTTTGAAAGAATTTAGGAAAAACCTGAAGCAGGATGCAAGACAGGCCAATCCTATGGTTAAGCAAGTGACAACAGCTTGGGTTGGCTTGAAAGTTGTGTGGGGTGGGGCGGGGCCTCAGGGAGTCACCAGGGCGGGGCTACCAGTGTGAGCCAGGTTGCTGGAGTCCCAGATATGGCTTCTGTCTGCCGCCCCAGGGCAGGGCTCACCAAAGGAACAAAGGCCTCTGACACCACGTTTGTCCCGGAGAAAACCCCCTCTCCAGCCCTCGCTCCAATGCCAAACAGCTCAGTTCTTCCCTGTATGTCTCTGGTGCCCCTCGAGCTGCCTCCCCTCCAAGCTTAGAGGGAGAGAGTCCGATAAGTCGGTGCGAGGGCCCTTTAAGAAGCTGCCTGGGGCTCCAGCCGCCTCAGCCTCCCTGAGCCTCAGTTTCCGCTGGTTTTTCCAGCCAGAAGTTATGGGGACTCTCTTCCTGGCACTGGAACCCTGAGCGAGCACCTGGTGTGGGACGGGAACCCCTCAGTCCTCAGGAAGAACCTTCCCAGCCAAGGTGTCCTCCTGATTTTTATCTGCCACGCTTGGGTGTGGGACCAGCTCGTCGCACTGCTGCCGCCGCCCCTCCTACCGGTCTGGATGTGGCTGCTGCTTTAATTCCGTAGTTGTAGGACTTCCATTCAGCTTGATTTCAGGTGGTTTTGAATGATGGTTGTTCTGTAGTTTAGTTGTAACTTTGATGTGATTGTGGGAGGACGCGATACCGCGTTTACCTACGCCGCCATCTTTAGAACACAATAAAAATTTATTTTAAAAAAACAGACGCATAGATTAAAAGGAGGAGAATAGAGAGCTTAGAAATAAACCCACATTTACATGGTCAATTAATCTATGACAAAGTAGAAAAGCGTATACAATGAGGTAAAGACAGTCTCTTCAATAAATGGTGTTTGAAAAAAGTGAACAGCTACATGCAAAGAAAAAAATGAAGCCAGACTATTTTCTTATACCATATGCAAGAATAAATGTAAAATGATTAAGGACTTAAATATAACACTTGAAATCATGAAACTTTTAGAAGAAAACATATACAGTAAACTCTTTGACATTTGCTTTTAGTAATATTTTTTCCCCTATCTCCTCTGGCAATAAAACAAACAAAAAAAAAGATAACCAAATGGGACTACATCAAACTAAAAAGTTGTTTTTTTTTTTCACAGCAAATGAAACCATCAACAAACTGAAAAGACAACCTATTTGCCAATAATATATCTGATAAGGGGTTAAAATCCAAAACTTATAAAGAACTTATACAGCTTACCCCCCAAAATAATCCAATTAAATATAGGCAGAGGACCTGAATAGACATTTTTCCAAAGAGGACATACAAATAGCCAACAGACATATAATAGATGCTCAGCATCACTTAGAATCAGAAAAATGCAAATTAAAACCACAATGAGATATCACCTCACACCTGTCAGAATGACTATCATCAAGAAATCAACAAGTATTGGTGAGGATGTGGACAAAAGGGAACCTTCATGTACTGTTGATGGGATTGCAAATTGGTGCAGCCATTATGGAAAACAGTATGGAGGTTCCTAAAAGAAAATTAAAAATAGAACTACTTTATGACCCAGCAATCTCACTTTCGGGTATTTATCCTAAGAAATCCAAAATATTAATTCTAAAAGATATATGCATCCCTATGTTCATTGCAGCATCATTAACAATATGGAAGATATGGAAGCAACCTAAGTATCCATTAAGGGATGACTGGATGAAGAAGTGGTACATTATATATACAACGGAATATTATTCAGTCATAAAAAAAAAACAATGAAATCTTACTATTTGTAGCACATGAATGGACCTAGAGGTTATTATGCTATGTGAAATATGTCAGACAGGGAAAAACAAATACCATATGATTTCACTTATATGTGAAATCTAAAAAACAAAACAGACTCATAGATACAGAGAACAGAGTGATGATTGCCAGAGGGGAGAAGGGTTGGAAGACTGAGTGAAAAGTGGAAAGGGATTGAGAAGTACAAATTGGTAGTTACAAAATAGTCATGAGGATAATATAGGAAATATAGTCAACAACTATGTGTGGTGCCAGGTGGGTACCAGACTTATTGGGGTATCACTTCATGAATTACATAAATGTCTAACCACTATGTTGTACACCTGAAACTAATATGATATTGAATGTAACTGTAATTTTAAAAAATGAAATGTGTAGTCTCACAATTAAATTTATGCAAATTTAAAATCCAAGATAAGGCCCACCGGTTGTTTTTAATGGTGAAACTGGACGTTGGTGAGAGGGCAGTAAAATCAATGCCATTTATACAGGACTGATAGAATTGTCAATTAATGCAGATACATAAGAAAATAACGTAGAGACATTAAACCCTTGACTCACTGTCTCTACATCCTGAGTCTAAACTAAAGAAATAATGTAAAATAGGAACAAATATAGTCATTGTTGTGATATTTATAATGAAGAAAATTTAAAAACAAACATTGGGTTTAATGCTAGTAGAAAAACTTAGTAAATTATGGCCCATTCTCTCATGTACACAAATTTTATTGAGCAACTACTACAGGCCAGGTTCTGTGCAAGAAGCTGAAGATACTTAGATGGACCAGGTAAAAATCTATGCCCTGCTTTATAGTTTAATGGGGCACGTTATATGAAGTGGAGGAGAGAAAGGGCTGAGAGTGGACATTTATTGAGAAACTACTGTGTGTTTGGCACTTTTCCTCTGAGGTCCTGAACCACACAGTACATAAGTGGGAAATTGGGCAGGAGGAGGCCAGCAGTGAGGGGTCATACTGCCCCACTCAGTCAGAGCCCGTCTGCATTTTGTCAGGTTCCTTCCTCTCTTCCCCTCTGGTCCTCAGCCCCTGCCTCTCAGATCACTCCTGGGAACAATGCTTAGCATCAAGTTTTGGCTATATGAGGGGGGCTTTAGTTTCAGTCTTCTCTGCCAACTAAATTTCTAATCCCCTGTGGGGTAGAAATTCTGGAGCCACATCCTGGCCAAGAATTCCAGCTTTTTCCTCTTAGCGTCCAGGGGAGTTGCTCTCTCACTGCTCCCGCCTTCCAGCTTGCATCTCACACTCACCAGAATATTCTGCCAACAAATGTTACCTATCGAACAGAATCCCATCTCCTATAAGCTAGTTGGGGTTATATGTAGAAAAGAAATTTTTACATACAAAATCGTGCAATCAAAGACACAAAAACCTTTCGTGATTTCCCATGCCTAATAACATTTAGACACATAAAATTGACTTTCCAGACTCTGCATAACCTACTTTCTCGCCATTCATTACTCCTTAAAACGCTGTCTCCATCCTATCCCATTTCATTTAATAAGTCACTTTGGAGCCAGTGACTCAATTTTAGAAATAGGGATAAAAAAAAACACAATAATAAAATCAGAGCACACAAATTTAATAGTAAATAACATAAATGTAAATAATGTGAAAAGCAGTTAACTGAGAATTAACCAATACCCAAACAGAGTAATCTCTGTAGAATGTGTAAATCTGTACATATAGAATGATTGTTAGGAACCTAACAGGACTTCTGATATTCACAATTAAACTCAGTTTCCCAATGGTGACATGTATGTTAATAAAATCATTTCACTACTTCCTGAATCCCTTGCCTGAGGGGCTGACTGCTGACCACACTTGAAGGGAAAATTCAACAGGGACTATTAGAAGGGAACATGACTCAGGAAGAGGTCACAGTAGAATCTAAGGAGGATATGGAAGATGTTCCAGATGCCAAGAGGGCAATTCTCTGACTAATGATTCCTGGCCATCCTCCACTCCCTGCTGTCCCAGGAGAGCTGCAAAGAATGAACCAGAAGGAGGGTACAGGGCTGAGGATGAAAAGGAGGTAGTCAGAGAAGCCCCAACTTAGACAAGATCTGTGTGAAGCAGCAGCAGCCCTGCGGAGCAGAGGCAGACCTCAGCATGTGGCTAGAAAAGAATTGCCACCAGCTGAGGACGGAGATGGAGGCAGGGCAGGGGAGAAGCCAGAGGCTTTGGTTTTGGAATCTGGGGTGTATAGGTCTTTGCGGCTGAGAAAGAAGAGGCAGCTGTCTACCACAGGTCCCCAAACTAGGGAGCCTCTGTAAGAGGTGTCCTGGTTGGTTTTCCACAGGCATCGCCAGCTTAATCAGACCAGGAAGTTATATTTGGGTACTAGGAAAGAGTACGGTCACCCCCAAGTCGGCAGCCTTTGCAAGGAGATTCTTTCCTTCCAGTTCTCTCCTCCCAGCCTGAAACCTCACACAGCCAGACTCCTGAGCCAGGTCTTGCCTCTGAGGACACTGAGGTCAAGAATTTACCCCTGGCCCAAGTCAGAATGTGGTTGACTTTCTATCAGGTTTAGAAAGGGGCAGGTGGGTAGACATTCAAGTGAATTGCCATCAGAGTATCTTCTTGGTGACTTGTCTTAAGGGGCTTGCCAGCGAAACCAGGCCATTTATTGATGAGAGTATTTGAGATGCAAGGAGTGTCAAAAATGTAGTAATGATGGAACCCCTTTCAAATGGAGCTGGAGTGTCCTGACCAGTGTGGCTCAGTGGGTTGGAGTGTCCTCCTGGGCACAGGAAGGTCACTGATTTAATTCCTGGTCAGGGCACACACCTGGGTTGCGGTTTGATCCTGGTTGGGGTGCCCACAGGAGGCAACCAATCAATGTATCTCTTTTACTTTGATGTTTTCTCTCCCTCCCTCTCTCTCTCCCCTCCACCCTCTCTAAAAAAGCCTTGTACACCTTAAGTCTCAAATCCTGGGAATGTTAACACAGGGAAAAATTGTTTTTGAACTGAGCCTAACACAACCATGTGTCCCAAAGAACTGTTTGCAAAGATTAAAAAGCCGATACTCTGACTACCGAACTGATGACTACTGGATTGAAAATTAAGTGTTACTTAGATTTAACATCACTATGTTATATTATCTATACCAATAAAAATGCCTTCCTTCTATTGGCTGTGTTCCTCTTCCATTCTCATGAATGCCCCTTGCCTTTGTCTCCTGTTGGAACACTATTTGGGCTCTTGCCTGAATTACTTAGTGTATCCCAATAGCTATTCTTTTATCTCAAATAAATGCTTGTTGGCTCTCACTTTGAAAGGCCTTTTAATTTTAGGTTAATGGGTACATTAAGCCTAGCTTAACTTTTTATGCAGCTAAAGAATACACATCTGTCCTTTGGGAGAGTTTTTTGCCTCAGCTGCTTTAAGGGAAAAGTATGCCAGAGTGTTTACTGAATGGGGCATTTTCACTTAGTTGAAGAAAGCTTATGTTGTGAAGCAGAGACAACCGGGGTCCAAATCTTCATTTCATGTCTTATAAGGTATGCCTCCTTGGTCTCTCTGTGCCTCAGTTTCCTCATCTGTAATTGAAACTAATACTAGTGCCGCCTCACCAGGTTGTGAGTGTTAATTGAGGAATAAAACAGGGTACAGCACTTAGAACAGTGCTTAAAGCAGGGTGCGCTCTCCACCAACATTAGTGATTGTTCTCTCTTCTCAAGGCTTTGCTGCGCTCCTTCTTCTGCATTGATTAGGGAAATGTGGGTCCAGAACTAGTGACACTAACATCTCATTGTGTTGCCAAGTAAACAGTTCTGAGTTCTGAGAAAGTGCAGCTCGGTGTACAGTGATCTCCCTAGCAATCAGGTTCATCAAGCTATTGCTAAGCATTATTTTATATTACTTAAAAGCTCATTCAGCCCTGGCTGGTTTGGCTCAGCAGTTAGAGCGTCGGCCCGCACACAAAGGAGATGTGGGTTCGATTCCAGCCAAGGGCATGTACCTCGGTTGTGGTTCGTCCCCAGTCCTGGTCAGGGTCGTGCGGGAGGCAACCAGTTGATGTGTCTCTCGCACATCAATGTTCCTCTCTCCTTCTCTCTCTCTCTCTTTCTCTCCCTCCACTCTATCTGAAGATAAAATGACAATAATAATAATAATAACAAAAAACTTTTTATTTTTTTAATTATTATTTTATTTTATTTTTGTTACAGATGTTTCTCCTTTTCTCCCCATTGGCACCCTCCTCCCCATCCCCCCCACCCCATCTCCGGCTTTGTTGTCCATGTCCATTGGTTATGCATACATGCATATAAGTTCTGTGGTTTATCTCTTCCCACACCCACCACCCTCTCTTCTGAGGGTTGTCAGTCTATACCCTACTTCCATGTTTCTGGGTCTATCCTATTCCTCAGACTGTTATATTCATTATATTTCATATATAAGTGAGATCATATGGTATTTGTCTTTTTCTGCTTGGCTTGTTTCACTTAGGATAATACTTTACAGGTTCCTCCATGTCATCTCAAAGAATAAGAGATCTTTCTTTCTTACAGCTGCATAGTACTCCACTGTGTATATGAACCACAGCTTTATTGTCCATTCGTCTACTGATGGACACTTGGGCTGTTTCCAGATCTTAGCTATTGTAAATAGTGCTGCTATGAACATGGGGGTACATATATTCTTTCCGATTGGTGTTTCAGGCTTCTTAGGGTATATTCCTACAAGCGGGGTCACTGGGTCAAATGGAAGTTCAAATTTTAATGTTTTGAGGTAACACCCTATTGTTTTCCATAGTGGCTGCACCAGTCTGCCTTCCCACCAGCAGTGCACTAGAGTCCCCTTTTCTCCACACCCTCGCCAACACTTGTTGTTTGATGATTTGTTGATGGCGGCCATTCTGACAGGTGTGAGGTGATAGCTCATTGTTGTTTTAATTTGCTTCTCTCTGATGATTAGTGATGTTGAGCATTCCTTCATATGTCTCTTGGCCATTTGTATGTCCTATTTGGAGAGGTGTCTATTCAGCTCCTCTGCCCATTTCTTAATTGGGTTCTTGTCTTCCTTTTGTTGAGTTGTATGGGTACTCTATATATTTTGTAAATTAACCCCTTATCTGATATGTCATTGGCAATGATGTTCTCTCATACAGTGGGTTGCCTTTCCATTTTGATCATTGTTTCTTTTGCTGTGAAGAAGATTTTTAGTTTGATGTAGTTTTAGTTTGATGTAGTCCCATGTGTTCGTTTTCTCCTTTGTTTCTGTTGCCTTAGGTGATGTATCAGTGAAAACTCTGCTGCGTATGATGTCCGAAATTTTGATGCCTACATTTTCTTCTAGATTTTTTATGGATTCACGGGTCACATTTAAGTCTTTAATTCATTTTGAGTTTATTTTTGTGTGTGGTGTAAGTTGATGGTCTAGTTTCATTTTTTTGCATGTAGCTGTCCAATTTTCCCAACACCATCTATTAAAGAGGCTGTCTTTACTTCATTGTATGTTCTTGCCTCCTTTTTCAAATATTAACTGAGCATAATGTCTTGGGTCCATTTTTGGGTTCTCTGTTCTGTCCACTGGTCTATATGCCTGTTCTTGTGCCAGTACCAGGCTGTTTTGATTACAGTGGCTTGGTAAGTATAACCTGATACCTGGTATTGTGATCCCACCTACTTTGTCCTTCTTTTTCAACATTGCGGTGGCTATTCGGGGACTTTCTTGGTTCTATATAAACTTTTGAAGCATTTGTTCTAGTTCTGTGAAATATGTCGTTGGTATTTTCATGGGGATTGCATTGAATCTATAGATTGCTTTGGGTAGTATGGACATTTAAATAATGTTAATTCTTCCAATCCATGAACAAGGTATGTGCTTCCACTTTTTTATATCTTCCTCTACTTCATTTTTCAATGACCTGTAGTTTTCTGCAAATAGGTCCTTTACTTTTTTGGTTAAGTTTATTTCTAGGTCTCTTAATTTTTTTGCCGCGATGATAAATGGATTTTTTTCAGTTTCTCTTTCTGTGACTTCATCATTGTTGTACAAGAATGCCGTCGATTTCTTGACCTTAATTTTGTATCCTGTTACTTTGCCAAATGCATTTATTAAGTCTAGTAGATTTGTGATGGAGTCTTTAGGGTTTTCTATGTATAAATCATGTCATCTGCAAATAATGACAGTTTCACTTCCTCCTTTCCAATTTGTATCGCTTTTATTTTTTCCTCATGTCTGATTGCTGTGGCTAAGACTTCCAGTACTATGTTAAATAAGAGTGGCGAAAGTGGACATCCCTGTCTTGTTCCTGCTCTTAAGGGAAATGTTTTTAGTTTCTGCCCATTGAGTATGATGTTGGCTGTAGGTCTTTCATATATGGCTTTTATTCTGTTGAGATATGATCCCTCTTTTTCCACATTGCTGAGCGTTTTTCTCAGAAATGGATGCTGGATTTTGTCGAATGCTTTTTCAACATCTCTTGATATGATCATGTGGTTTTTATTCTTCATTTTGTTTATGTGGTGTATCACATTTATTGATTTGCGAATATTGTACCAGCCTTGCATCCCTGGAATAAATCCCACTTGGTCATGGTGAATAATTTTTTTGATGTATTGCTGGGTCCGATTTGCTAGTACTTTGTTCAGGATTTTGGCGTCTATGTTCATCAGGGATATTGGTCTGTAGTTTTCTATCTTTGAGTGTCTTTTTCTGGTTTTGGAATTAGAATTATGCTGGCCTCATAGAACGAGTTTGGAAGTCTTCCTTCTTTTTGAATTTTTTGAAATAGTTTGAGGAGAATGGGTTTTAGTTCTTTTTGAAATGTTCGGTAAAACTCCCCCGTGAAGCCATCTGGGCCTGGGCTTTTGTTTGTTGGAGAGTCTTGATTACGTCTTAAATTTCCTTAGTTGTTATTGATCTGTTCAAGTTTTCTCTCTCTTCCAGGTCCAGTTTTGAGAGACTGTGCATTTCTAGAAATTTGTCCATTTTGCTTAGATTGTCGAATTTGTTGCCATATAGTTGTTCATAGTAGCTGTTAACAATCTTTTGTATTTCTGTGGTGTCGGTTGTTACCTCTCCTCTTTCATTTCTGATTTTGTGCATTTGGGTTCTCTCTCTTTGTTTCTTGGTGAGTCTACCTAAGGGTCCATCAATCTTGTTTATCTTTTTTAAAAAACCAGCTCTTTGTTTCATTGATCCTTTGAATTGTTTATTTTTGTTGTTGTTGTTGTTTTATTGTCATTTATTTCTGCTCTGATCTTTACTATTTCCTTCCTTCTACTTGCTCTGCGGTTTTCTTTTTGTTTGCTTTCTAATTCTTTAAGTTGTGAGGTTAGACAGTCAATTAGAAATTTTTTTTGTTTTTTGAGGTCGGCCTGTAGTGCTATGAACTTTCCCCTCAGAACTGCTTTTGCTGCATCCCATAGATTTTGAGTTATTGTGTGTTCATTTTCATTGGTTTTCATGAAGTTGTTAATTTCTTCCTTGATTTCCTTGGTAACCCATTAATTGTTTAATAACGTGCTATTTAGCCTCCGTGTGTTCAAATGTCTTTGCATGTTCTTGTTGCAATTGATTTCTAGTTTCATGCCATTGTGATCTGAGAAGATGCTTGATATGATTTCAATCTTCTTAAACTTGTAGAGATTTAGTTTGTGTCCTATCATGTGGTCTATCTTTGAGAATGTCCCATGTGCACTTGAGAAGAATGTGAATTCTGTAGTTTTGGGGTGTAATTCGCTGTAGATATCTATTAAATCCATTTGGTCTAGTTCTTCATTTAGAGTCTCTGTTTCCTTGCTGATTTTTTGTCTAGAGGATCTATCCCGTGGTGTCAACAGTGTGTTGAAGTCCCTTGCTGTGAATGTATTGCTGTCGATGTCTTCTTTGACGTCCTCCAGAAGATTTTTCATACATTTTGGTGCTCCTATATTGGGTGCATATATATTTATCAAGGGTATATCTTCCTGTTGGATAGATCCTTTCAATATTATGTAGTGGCCTTCTTTGTCTCTAGTTATGGCCTTCATTTAAAAAAATTTTTTTTCCCATTTTTTGTTCAGATATAGTGGGAGGGAGATCGAAGGAGGGGGAGAGAGAGAGAATCATCAACGTGAAAGGAACACATCGAGTGGCTGCCACCTGCACGCCCAACCAGGGCTGGGGACTAACTGCCACCTAGGTACATGCCCTTAGCGGGAACCAAACCTGGGTCTCTCTGGACCGCAGACCAATGCTCTAAGTTCTGAGCCAAACTGGCCAGGGCATAGCCTTCATTTTGAAATCTATTTGATCAGATATGAGTATTGCTATCCCAGCTTTTTTTTGCTTTCCATTTGCTTGGAAGATTTTCTTCCATCCCTTCACTTTCAGCCTATGTGAGTCTTTTGTTGTGAGGTGGGTCTCTTGTAAACAACATATAGATGAGTCATGCTTTCTTCTCCAATCAGCTACAATCAGCTACTCTGTGTCTTCTTATCAGAGCATTCAATCCATTTGCATTTAAGGTGATTACTGATATGTATTTATTTATTGCCATTTTTTGTTTAGTGTGGTTCTATTTTTCTTCCTATTTCTTCTACTAATTACAGCAGTCCTTTTAATGTTTCTTGCAGCGCTGGTTTGGTGCTAATGTATTCCCTTAGCCTTTTTTTTTTTTTTTTTTTGTCTGGGAAGTTCTTTATTTGACCTTCTATTTTGAATGATAGCTTTGCTTGGCAGAGTAGTCTTGGATTCAGATTCTTGTTTTTCATGACCTTGATTACCTCATGCCATTCCCTTCTGGCCTGTAGTGTTTCAGCTGAGAAGTCAGCTGAGAGCCTTATGGGGTTTCCTTTGTAGGTAACCAGTTGCTTATGTCTCACTGCCTTTAGGATTCTCTCTTTGTCTTTAATTTTTGGCATTTTAATTACTATGTGTCTTGGTGTGGGCCTGTTTGTGTTCTTCTTACTTGAGGATTTCTGTGCTTCTTGAAATTGAATGCCTTCTTCCTTCACCGAATTAAGAAAGTTGTCTGTCACTATTTCTTCAAATATATTCTCTTACCCTTGCTCATTTTCTTCTTCTTCAGGGACTCCTATCACGCGAATATTATTACATTTCCAGTTGTCCCACAATTCTCTTAAGCTGTCTTCCTGTTTTTTAATAGTTTTTTCTTTTTGGTTTTCTGATTGGTTGTTTTTTTTTTTTTACCCTGTCTTCTAATTCATTGATCTGATCCTTCACTTCCTCTATTCTTCTGTTTAGACCTTCCAATGTGTTCTTTATTTTTGCTATGTGATTCTTCACTTCTTCCTGGTGGTTTTTCATTTCCAGTTGGTTGATTTTCAATGTTTCTATGTCTTTACTTATGGTGTTGATGTCCTTACTCATGCTGTTGAGCTTCCTCAAGATCATGGCTCTGAATTTTAGCTGTGTTAACTTGCTTAACTGCATTTCATTCATCTCATTTTTGGTAGTGGTCTCTTGTTCTTTCATTTGGGATTTGTTTCTTTGTTTCACCATTTTGGCTATCTCAGTGTGTTTTGGAGCCTGCCAAATTTCCCCTGTGGGTGTTTGTGTTCTGCTGTTTGTGGCTCCCTCTACTGGGTTTGGATGGGCATGGGAGGACCCATGTTAAACACCACTGTCAATTTTTACTTTCCTGGGTAGAGTTGCAATCCTAGGAATGGTTCAGGTATCCTCTAGCATTTTGCCTGGAACCTATTAGTTGGGGTTACTTGAAGAGCCTTGGGTTCTCAGTTGACAGAAAAACTCCCTCAGGTGTTCAGTGTAAGGGGATTTCCCAAGGGTGGGGCAAATGCTGGTTGTTAATGAGCTTCAATTTGCCTTTAAATAGCCCACTTGGGTGGGTTTGAATCTCCCTGGGATGGGAAGTTGCCTCTCCCCAGAGCCCTGGGAAGGAGTAATATGGCCACCGTCCTGCATGACCGCACCTCAGCAAAAGCTCTGAATCCTCCAAATCCTGAGTGTTCCCACACAGTTCCAGTCCATTCCACCCTCCCTCTGCTGGAGCCCAAGGTGAGTGGTTGTGGCTATTTTAGCGCTCTGCCTGGCTCTCTGTGTTGTTGAGTGGGCTCGGAAGTTGAACCCCAAGGACACTGCTCACAGCTAAGACTGCTGCTGTTCATGGGCTCCCAGCCCCTCTCTTGTGCCTCCACAATCCTACCAGGATCGATTTAGTGTCTCTGGTTATATAGTCCTTGCAAGCTGCTTTTCTGTTGTTTTTTCCCAATGATTTGTCTTTATTTTTGTAGTAATTCCAGTTTGGTTCTGGGAGATGGTCTGTGTAGCTTCCATCTGCTTTGTCAGCATTTTGGAATCTTCCAAGGAGAATTATTCCAGAGCCTTGACATATAGTACAACACTCTTATTTTTTTTTTTTCCAGCTGGATTTCAGAACTACCATAGAACAGTGAGCTTCTTCTACCATCCTTCCCTGTGAACATTAATGTCTCCAACAGTCATCCTCTGCCTGTCCCACCATTGTATGTGGGGACATATAATTTGCCCTAGGAGCTGTTCTTATTGGACTATACTCAGGATCCCCAAACTGTATGTATACAATACAGGTGATGAGAAGTTGGACTTTTACCTGCTGAGATGATATCTAAGATCAGCTGGTAAGATTTTTGGTTTTCAGCTGACCCTATAATAGGACTCAGCTAACCCTTACTCTGACTATTGACCCCCAGAAACTGTGAGTTGTACTTTTTACACCCATGAGTTTGGGGTATTTTTGTATGCACAAAAAAACTATGACAAATGTAGACTCAGAATTTGTCGTGGCTTCATGGTTGTATTTCAGCGGGGAATTTACATTTTGTGCTCTAGTTTCTACAAAGTTTTCTATAGACTGTACTTTTGTTTTTGTTTTTGTTTTCTTTTCTTTAATGATATTGTGTATCCTGTGGTTAGTATCTAGCATTTCTAGAACATCTTGTATATTGTGGCTTTTCCATCAGTCTAGTAAAATCCAAGTACTTTAGCAAGTTATCTTTGATTGTTTTAGTTTACTTGCCAATGGCCAGGCCTTCCTAAAGTCTTTTTTAGAAGTTTGAAAAGAAACATGAAAATATTCAGAATGTGTATTAATTTTAGTGACATTATTTATTTGTATCATAAAATTTGTTTTCATTGACCATGCTTTATTAATGTAACAATATTAACAGTAATACTAATAGTAATAATGATAATACCTGTGATTGTGAACTATTCTCATGTGATGTCCAAAGAAGAATATTTTACATAAGTGATATATTTATTCCATGATGCAATATTCTGAGGTAAGCAGTAAAATTCTCTTTTAATGTTTACTTAGCTTAGATAAATGTCAAAATTACAATTTGATATGTTATGAGTCAAGATGAAATTTTGGTGGAAAATACATAAATTATAATTATCTTCATTGTATGACTAAAATGTATTGAGAGCTTACTCTCCACTTGGCCAGGATGGTGCAAAACACTTCACATTCATGACGTTAGCCATATGTAATATTGTGATTTGTAGTAAGAAATATAGGGGACTTCCGGTCAAGATGGCAGCTTAGGTAAATGCAGTACTCGCCTCCTCCCACAACCACATCAAAATTACAACTAAAGTACAGAACAACCATCATTCAAAACCACCTGAAGTCAAGCTGAATGGAAGTCCTACAACTATGAAATTAAAGCAGCAGCCATACCAAGACTGGTAGGAGGGGCGGAGGTGTGATGGGCTGGTCTCACACCCATGTGTGGCAGATAAAAATTAGGAAAATACCTCAGCTGTGAAGGTCCTCCCTGAGAACTGAGGGGTTCCTGTCTCACACCAGGCACCAGCTCAGGGTTCCAGTGCCAGGAAGAGAAGTTCCCATCTGGCTGTAAAAACCAATGGAAACTGAGGTTGAGGGAGACTGAGGCTGCTGGAGCCCCAGGCAGCTCCTCTTAAAGGTCTGGAACACAGACACTCAGACTTGCTCCCAATGAGCTCCAGTGTTGGGGAAGCAGCTTGAAGGGCACCAGAGACATACGGGGAAGAACTGAGTTGTTTGGCACTGAAGCAAGGGGTGGAGAGGCAGCTTTCTCCTGGACAGACGTGCTGTCAGAGGCTTTTGTTCCTTTGGTGAGACCTTCCCCAACAAGGCCAGCAAATGGGTACCATGTCTGGGACTCCAGCAATCTGGCTCACACTGTTTGCCCCACCTTGGTGATTCCCTGAGGCCCTGTCCCACCCAACTTTCAGGCCTACACAAGCTAATACCAGTTGTTTTACCATAGGATTGGCCTGTCTTGGATCCTGCTACAAATTTTTCTAAATTCTCTCAGACAAGCAGCGTCTGGTCTCAGGTAACCTCATACCTCTCGTTAAGTGGCCCCAGGCCTAGCACTAGAAGCAGCCAGCCTTTATTCACAATTTGGCTTTGCCTGGGAACCTCCAAGCCCAGCACAAGAAACAGCCATCTGCAGATCACTTTGTAGCTTATGCCTGGTGGCCTTGGATAGAATACAGGTAGTGGCTGACCTTGCCCCAGAGCCAGCACACACAGTGGACAGCTTCAGAACACTGCGAAGCACCACCACCCAACCACTTTCACAAGTGACACACTCAAGGAATGGATTCAGTGGGTACCAGAACCCTGCTGAAATAAGTCTTTCTCTGTGTGGTGGGCCCCTGAACAGCTGATCATCCAAGGTAGTCAGAGGTCAGTGGATAGTGGGCACAGCCAGTCCTTGCAGCATATAAGCCTGAGTAAAACCCTCTCATTGATGTGCCAACAGCAATCAAGACTCAATTACAACAGAAGGGTGTAAAGTCCACATAAGGGTGCACCTCGAGGGCCTAGCTGGGAGACTAGGGAGGCTGTGCCATTGGACCCTACAAGGACACCTACTACAATCGGTCACCCTAGGAAGCCCAGGAGACATAGCAACTCTACCTAATACAAAGAAACAAACACAGGGAGGCAGCCAAAATGAGGAGACAAAGGAACATGTCCCAAATGAAAGAACAGAAAAAAACTCCAGGAAAAGAATTAAGTGAAATGGAGATAAGCAATCTAACAGATACAGAGTTCAAAACACTGCTAATAAGGATGCTCAATTAACTTAGTGAGAACGTCAGTGAACTTAGTGAGGGCCTCAAGAGAGTAAAAAAGGATCAGTCAGAAATGAAGGAGGCACTAACTGAAATAAAGAATAATTTACAGGGAATAAATAGTAGAGTAGGTAAAGCCAAGAAGCAAACCATCGATTTGGAATATAAGGCAGCAAAAAACACCCAATCAGAACAGCAAAAAGAAAAAAGAATCCAAAAAAAATGAGGATAGTGTAAGAAGCCTCTAGGACAACTTTAAACAGACCAACATTTGCATCATGGGGGTGCCAGAAGGAGAAGAGAGAGAATAGGAAATTGAAAACCTATTTGAAACAATAATGGCAGAAAACTTCCCTAACTTGGTGAAGGAAATAGACATACAAGTTCAGGAAGCACAGAGTCCCAAACAAGAGGAACCCCAAGAGGCCCACACCAAGACGCATCATCATCAAAATGCAAAAGGTTCAAGACAAAGACAGAATCTTAAAAGTAGCAAGAGAAAAGCAGTTTGTTACCTACAAGGGAGCTCGCATAAGACTGTCAGCTGATTTCTCAACAGAAACTTTGCAGGCCAGAAGGGAATGGCAAAAAATATTTAGAGTGATGAAAAGCAAGAACCTACAATCAAGACTACTCTATCCTGCAAAGTTATCATTTAGAATCAATGGAGATATAAGGAGTTTCCCAGACAAGAAAAAGTTAAAGGAGTTCATCACCACCAAACCATTATTATATGAAATACTGAAGGGTCCTCTTGAAGAAAAAGAAGATAAAAAATATGAACAAACAAAATGGCAATAAATACATATCTATTGACAATTGCATTTACAAACAAAATGAACAAGCAGAACAGAAACATTCTCATAAATATAGAGAACATTTTGTTGGTTGCCAGATAGGAGGGGGTTTGGGAGAATGAGTGAAAAAGGTGAAGGGATTAAGAAATATAAATTGGTTGTTAGACTGACAAACCTTAAAGGGAAGAGGGGTGGGTGGATGGGAAGAAATAAACCAAAGAACTTATATGCATAACCAATGGACACAGACAACAGTGTGGGAAAAGGCAGGAGCGGGGAGAAGGAGATCAACAGGGGAAAAGGGAGGAACATCTGTAATACATTCAACAATAAAGATAAGTTTAAAAAAAAGAAATATGTATTTGGTCTTAGTTCTCTTGAACCCTGGGAATTTTTTAAGTGATGAGAATGATAAAGATGTATTTTGTTATGTTAATGAGATGAGTTTTGTTTTTTGTTTTTTAAATTTTCTTTGATTTTTAAATTTTTTTATTTTATTTTTTGAATATTTTAAATTTAATTTAATTTTTTAATTATTTTTTAAATTTGTTTTTGTTACAGATGTTTCTCCTTTTCCCCACATTTTCATTTATTTTTTATTTTTTTAGATAGAGTGGGAGGGAGAGAAAGAGAAACATTCATGTGAGAGAGACACATCAGTTGGTTGCCTCCCGCATGACCCCAACCAGGGCTGGGGACCAAACCGCACAGAGGTACGTGCCCTTAACCGGAATCAAACCCATGATTCTTTGGTCTGAGGGCTGGGGGCTGGGGCTCTAACCACTGAGCCAAACCAGCCAGGACAATGAGGTGACTTTTGGACCGCCCCTAAAGATGGGGCTGGTCGCCATAAGAACCAACCACATAATAGAGGGTTGGAACTTTTAGTTTTATTTCCTCTTTTATATGGAGTGTTAGTTAACATTTTTAATTATTAAACTACAGGATTTTAAGCATTTTTCCTACACATTTGCATATGAAGTATTTACATATGAAAGATGTTAACTCCCATCTTGTTTGCTGCAAATTCTTTTCCCACTTTGTTGTTTGTTGTGTTATGTAAGTCCTGCTATATGATTTTATTGGTTATACTGTAGTCACTGTTTTGTTTTGTTTTAAACTTTACATTTGTTTTGTTTTTCTGGAAAATTTATATGTAGAAAATTGTCCATACACAGATTTGATAAATATTCACTTCGATTTTCTCCTGTTTTTTCTCTTTCTAGTAGCTTATTTTTAAGTAAGTAACTTTTGAATGTACATGGAATTAAATTAGTATCTGGTATATAGAGGGAGGTAAGAAATAAGTTTCTGAATTGTTGATTAGGAATTCCCTTACAATCTATGAAACAATTCTTTATATGAAGTCTTTGCTATATATTAAATTTATATGTAATATGATATTTGTATCTATTTTACTTAACATTTTCCAAATGATAACATTGAAGTTTCTGATTTTGTTCTTAATTCTAATAAAGGGTTGATTTGTATTTACTCCAAGATTCCTGGAATTTAAGGCTTACACCAAACCTCCCTCAGCCAGGCAAGCAAAGCCCAGCCCTGGACTCTGCAGATCACAAATGCCAACAGGAAAAACTTATTTTTTAAATTTCAATCTTGTTAGAAAGATTTTTGAGTTTCGCAACCTTTTCAACCCATGGGGATTATAGCAGAGGAGCTGGTTGCTGAACTGGGCCTCCAGGGCAGGAAAGGAGCCTGTAAATTCAGGAGCTGCTCAAGTCCTGTTCCCAGGGGCCGAGACAGAGCAAACCAGTCTGCAGCGCGGGGAGGAAGCAGACATGCATGGGGGAGTGGAGGCTCCTTGGGCACAGTGCGTCTGTCCCTGCCTTTCCACTGCTGGGCAGATACTCTGGTGTCCTTATAAGACTTTCTTCTTTTTACTCACATTAGTTCAAGCAAGTTTCTATTTCCTCAATCTGAAAAACCCCAAAGGAACAAGAATTGTCATTGTGTGTGGCCAAAGATTTTGTGGTCTTCACCATGGACTGGATGTCACTGTTCACAGAACCAGTCTGTCAAAACAAGGAATTGGGAACATTGCTGATGACTGGAAGGTGTTCCCTAAGTCATCAGAACCTTCCAACAGAGTGTGGGGAGAAAGTACCCACATACCAAACCTGCCCCAGCTCAGGGGAGGTCTGCATGCCGGCCTTACAAACTCAGAGGCTAGAAGTAACCACACTAGTCATGGCAGGTAGTCATGTCCCAGGCTGGTATCTTTCTTGAGAAAGGTCAGTCTTTTCCTTAACTGAGCTTGTTTATTGTCTCTGCATCTATGAGAACATACCTTTGAAATGTCAGAGTAATTCCCTTTTTCCAGACCACTCAGGGCACAATCTCCCACCAGAGACCCTCCTTGTTATCTTGTTCCCCGAATGCCATCTCTGTGTGCTGTAAATGTCCATCATTAACTCTCCTGTCCCCACCAATGTGAAAGAAGCATGTGCCTCTCCATTTTAGTCTTTATTTAATCTCAGAGATTCCCTCACTTTGCTTTCCCCCACCTCCCTAATCTGCCACCAATGAGTTTTATGTAAACTCCCTAGGCTTGTCCTTTGATTGCAATGTGTACTGTAAACTGCGAAACTGCAATCTCCAGAACGTTTCCTCAGTCCGTTGAGATTTTGCTTCCCAGCAACTGTCATCAGTTTGGCTCAAATAAACTTATAAAAATTCTCTACAGGTTTGGACATTCATGTCAACAAGAAAATGGAACGATCAAAAATTTGTAACCCTGGCCGGGTGATGCAGTGAGTTGGAGCATCGTCCTGTACACCAAAAGGTTTCGGGTTCCGTTTCTGGTCTGGGCACATACCTAGGCTGCAGTTCAATACCTGGTGGGGGTGTGTAAGGGAAGCAACCAATTGATGTTTCTCTCTCACATAGATGTTTCCTTCCTTATCTCTCTCTTTGTCACTCCCCCTTCCTCTCTCTCTAAAATCAATAAGAACATATCCTAGGGTGAGGATTTAAAAAAGTTTATTTTTCCTAAAATTCAGAGGAAGGTTTGGAGTATGGGTTGAAGTAAAGATGAGTAATGTCAGTATGAAGGCAAATGAAAACTGTGTCCTTAACCTTTTCACCTCCCCACTGCGCGCGCGCGCACACACACACACACACACACACACACTCCTTCTATTTCCACCAGGAATTTCAGATCACTTGGTCTGTGCCAGGCACATTTCAACAGAATACGGTAGATATTCTGAGATTTAGAGATGGTGCTTTGGTGAGTGTAGAAGGATCATGTAGCCCAGGAGAGGGTTCATGAAGGACTTTCTAAAGAACAAAAGAAAAGAAGGGGTAAAACAGGGTGTCAAGTCAATAAGTAGGACTCAAGCTGACACCCTCACTGACAGCAAGGGGTCTGATGCTCCAAATACCTATTGTAACACCTGGGATTCTGTGCTCTTTCCTCCCACGTGGCCTGGTCTAACCTGTTGTTGGGAGATGAGGGAAGGGTGGTCAATGAAGCTGTGGATTTTCTGTTTTCAAGCCGAAATGTGATCTGAGAACATTAGTAATAGAACAAGTGTGAGTAATAAATAATAGAGTCCAAAGTCTCCATGGGTGCTCATGTCTGGAAGGTAGTAGGCATGCTGCAGTAATTCTGAAGCTCGAAGATTGTGACTTTTAAATTCAATCCCTTCTATCCGAAAAAAATCAGACTTCTAAGCTAAGCTATGAACAAAGACTGATAATCAATTCAAATACTTGAAGAGACCTCTGTAATTATTATTCTCCTCCCTAGATGCTATTACCCTGAGGCATGGGCCTATAGTATTAAAGTATTTGGGATAAAATAATAAATAAAAATAAAGTACTTGGAAATAAGAACTGGTTAGTTTTTAAAACCTGATTGGGATATCCAAGAGATTAAGTAATAATGATACATATGGGGGAATAATTTTTTAAAAAATAATACTTTTTGTTGTACCAATTTAAACAACAAAGAAGAAAACAAAGGAAAAATCAGGCTGTGGAGGGATGAAGACATGGAAGCGGCTGGTCCCTCAACCACATGTGGCAGTTAAACTCGGGAGGGATATCTAAGCTGTGGAGGTCCCCCCTGAGGAGTGAAGGGTCCCAGCTCCACACCAGGATCCCCAGCCCAGGGTTCCAGTGCCAGGAAGAGAAGGCCCTATAACTGGTGGCTGTGCAAACCAGCAGGGATGTGGCTGAGGGAAGTTGAGGCTGCTGGAGTCCTAGGCAGCTCCTCTGAGAGGACCTGTGCACAGACTTACTGGCTGATGCAATCACTTCCCCCGAGTGCCAGTGCTGGGGCAGCAGTTCAAAGGGTACTAGGGACATATGAGGAGGAACTGAATTATCGGGCTTCAAGATGCAGGCCGGAGGGACAATTCTCTCCTAGAAAGAAGTGCTGGCAGAGGCCACTGCTCCTTTGCTGAGCCCTCCTCCCACAGAGCTGGCAGGCAGGCACCATGAGTCTCCATTAACCTGGCTCCCACTGTTCTTCCCACCCTGGTGATTCCCTGAAACCTTGCCTGTCCCACCCAGTTTGGGGGCCCACCAAAGCTCTTTCCAGTGGCTTTTCCATACAAATGGCCTGTCTTGGCTCATGCTACTGACTTTTCTAAAATCTCTCAAACAAGCAGCAACTGGCCTCAGCATGCCTTGTACCACTTGCTAAGTGGCCGCAGGCCTAGCAATAGCAGCAGCCAGCCTTGGTTCTCATTTTGACCTCTCCCAGGCATATCCAAGCTCAGCACAAGTATCATCCATCTGAAGATCACTTTATAGCTCATGCCAGGTGGCCCAAGGCAGGGCACAGGCAGTAACTGAACTTGGCCTATACCTCCTGGGAAGCCCCAGAACCAGTGTATCCACTGTACAGCTTCAGACAATGCTGAAGCACCATCCAACCACAATACACTGAAAGGTTGGACTTAATGGTACCCTAGCCCCACTGAAGTGAGTGGAGCTTTGTGGGGTTGCCCCTGCACAGCAGATCCTGCCTGTGGTCATGCCAGTCCTTATAGCTAATTAGCTTGGTGGTAAATCCCTTCCACTGACAGCAATCAAGCCTCAACTACAACAGGAAGGTGTTCACAGTTCACCTGGGAGGACGTACCTGGAGTGCCCAGCTCAGGTGACTGGGGAGGCACTGCCACTGCACTGGGCCCTATAGGACACTTACTGCATAAGGTAGCTCTACCCAGCCCGTTGACATAGCAGCTCTAATATACAGAAACAAACACAGGGAGACAGCCAAAATGAGGAGAAAAAGAAACATGTCCTGTATGAAAAACAAAAAACAAAACAAAACAAAACACAGAACAAAACTAAACAAAATGGAGACAAACAATTACCAAATGCAGAGTTCAAAACATTGGTCATAAGGATGATGCTTAGTGATCTCAGTGAGAACTTCAACAAAGAGATAGAAAACAAAAATTTAGATAGAAAATGTAAAAAATAATTAGTCAAACATGGAAAATACACTAATTGAAATAAAGAATACATTATAGGGAATCAATAGTAGAGTAGATGAAGCAGAGGATCAGCCAACAATTTGGAAGATAAGAAAGCAGAAAACACCCAATCAGAATAGCAAAAAGAAAAAAAAAATTCAAAACCATAAGGAAAGTATAAGGAGCCCCTGAGAAAACTTCAAGCATACCAACATTTTCATCATAAGGTTACCAGGAGGAGAAGTGAGAGAACAAGGGATGGAGAACCTATTTGATGAAATAATGACCGAAGACTTTTCTAACCTGGTGAAGGAAAAAGACACACAAGTCCAGGAAGCATAGAGTCCCAAATAAAATGAACCCAAAGAGGCCCACACCAAGACACATCATAATTAAAATGCCAAAGGTTAAAGACAAAGAGACAATCTTAAAAGCAGCAAGAGAAAAGCAGTTAGTTACTTACAAGGGAGCTCCCATAAGACTGTCAGCTGATTTCTCGACAGAAATTTTGCAGGCCAGAAGGGATTGGCACAGAATTTCCAAAGTGATTAAAAGCAAGAACCTACAACCAAGATTACTCTACACAGGAAAATTATAATTTAGAATCAAAAGACATATAAAGATCTTTTCAGATGAGGAAAAACCTAAAGGAGTTCATCACTGACAAACCAGTATTACAAAATATGTTAAAGGGTTTTCTTGAAGAAGACAAAGAATAAGAAGAAGAAGGAAAAGAAATAAAATATGAATAATAAAATGGCAATAAATATGCATTCGTAATTCATATGTTCATTGTAGCGTTATTTACAATAGCCAAGATATGAAAGCAATCTAAGTGTCCATTAATAGATAAATGGAAAAAGAAGTGGTGTGTATATACAATGGAATATGACTCAGCCGTAAAAATAATTGAAATCTTCCTGTCTGAAACAATATGAATAGACCTAGAGAGTATTGTGCTGAGTGAAATAAGTCAGACAGAGGAAGACAAATGCCATATGATTTTACTTAAATATGGAATCTAAAACACAAGATAAATGAATAAGCAGAACAGAAACAGACTCATAGATACAGAAAACATTTTGACAGTTGACAGATGGTAAGGGGATTGGGGGTCTGGGTGAAAAAGGTGAAGGGATTAAGAAGTACAAATTGGTAGTTACAAAATAATGATGGAAATGTAAAGTACAGCATGAGGATCATAGCCAATAATATTGTAATAACTGTGTATGATGTCATATGGGTACTAGATTTATCAGGGTGTTCACTTCGTAAGTTATATAAATGTCTAATCACTGGGTTGTATACCTGAAACTAATATAATATTGTCCAGCAACTGTAATTGAAAAATAAAAAAATTATTAAAAAAAATTAAAATGATGCAGTCTCAGGCCAGAATTTTGCCCCAGTTATGGTTTGCTGGTGGAAAATCCTATGCTCCAAGCCCCTAAACTTTTCACAGTAAATGTTATCCAGGAGTCAAGAGAGGGAAAAATTTTGTGGTAACAAGAATTTGAGAGTGACTTTTACTCTTATTAGCTCTGTGACTTTGTTTAGCTCCTGCCAGCATTAGCTCTCTGTTCCCCATACAATATGATACTCCATAGGACAAACTAGTAATTAAACAAACAGTTTTTCACACCTAGAACAATGTCTGGCGCATAGCAGATGCTCATGGGAGCCATTCTTGCACACCAGGATCCCTCTTGCACACCAAAGTCAATCATGGTGATTTCACCCCTTCTCACTGACAGGTTTAGAGAGCACTTGACCTGTCTCTGTCCAATAAGATTTTAAGTACAGTCTGCTAGGACCTTCCATGAAAACGTCTGTCTCTCCTAAGAGAGAAGTACAGGAAGAGATCATCTCTGGTTGGTGTCTAGAGGTGACACTTCTCATTCCTTTTTACTCAATTTTCATAGACAACAAATGAATATGCATGTATAAAATCGGCAATTTCCAATAAATTGCAGTATAATGAAATTTTTGTGGACCAAAAAGACATAAAAAAGCTGGGCACTAGATTGGCTTCAGTCGTCTTAAAGGAGAAGATTTCCCCAGTGACCCTTTCCTTTGGATATCGACAGTCAGGTGCTGGTGTTGTGAAACTAGATGTCTTAGAAACACATGCTCATTACCCAAACACAGGATGCCAGCTTTGAATCTCTGTCCCACCTGAAAAAAAGCCAAATCAATAATTATCCAATGAGAACAAATAATATTTTAACAAATGTTTTTATTGCTAATTTAGAAAGAGGAAGAGAGAAAGAAATAGAAACATTGATGTGAGAGAGACACATCAGTGGGCTGCTCCTGTACACCCCACACCAGGAGCCAAGCCTGAAACCTTGGCACATGCCCTGACCAGGAATTGAACCGGCATCTCTCAGTCCATGGGACGATGCTCAACCCACTGAGCAACACCAGCCAGGCTAAGACTGTTTTTTAAATATGGCAAGAGGAGTATGGAGGTTCCTCAAAAGGTTAAAAATAGAACTTCCATATGATCCAGCAATTCACTTTGAGGTACTTTTCTGAAGGAAACAAAATTAGTATCTGGAAAAGATATCTGCACCCCCATGTTCATTGCAGCATCACTTACAATAGTCAAGACATAGAAACAACCTAAGTGTCCATTGAAGGACAAATGGATAAAGAAAATGTGATTTTCTTAATTATTCAGTCATAAAAAAGAAGGAAATTCTGCCATTTGACTTGAGGGCATTATGCTTAGTGAAATAAGTCAGACAGAGAAAGACAAATACTGTATGATCTCACTTATATATGGAATATATTTTTATTTTTTTTAATTTATTTTGTGGTACGTGCCCCTAGCAGGAACCGAACCCAGGACTCTCCGGTCCGTAGGCCAACGCTCAACCACTGAGCCAAACTGGCCAGGGCTGGAATATATTTTTAAAACCCCACAAAATTCATAGATGCAGAGAACAAACTGGTGGTTACCAGAGTTTGGGGAGGGGGGAACGGGTGAAGGTGATCCAGAAGCTCAAACTTTCAGTTATAAGATAAATAAATCCTGGAAGTAATGTAGAGTGTGGCGACTATGGTTAATAACAGTCTAGTGTATATTTAAAAGTTGCTAGTATATTCACAAAGTTATGTATTGATAAGTGCTATCTAATTACAGAACTTTTTTATCATCCCCAAATGAAACCCTTACCCATCAGAGTCACACTTTATGCCCCATTTTTCTCAGCTCCTGACCACCACTAATCTACTTTCTGTTTCCATAGATTCCCCTGTTCTGGACATTTTAAATCAATGGATTCAGACAATATGGTAGTCTTTTGTGGTTTCTTTCACTTAGCATGTTATCAAGGTTTACCCATGTAGTAGCATGTATCAACATCATTCCTGCATTATGAGTGAATAATATTTATTCCATTGTATGGATATATACATCCTGTTTAGCCATTCATCGATTGGTGGGTATTTCAGTTGTTTCCATGTTTTATTTATTATGAATAATGCTGCTATGAAAATTCATGTACAAGTTTTTCTTGGCTACACACCTAAGAGTTGAATCACCATTTTACATTCCCATTAGCAACCTTTGAGGGTCTTTCTTTCTTTCTTTCTTTCTTTCTTTCTTTCTTTCTTTCTTTCTTTCTTTCTTTCTTTCTTTCCTTCTTTCCTTCTTTCCTTCTTTCCTTCTTTCCTTCTTTCCTTCCTTCTTTCTTTCCTTCTTTCTTTCCTTCTTTCTTTTTTGAATGACAAGTAATGACCTTGACAAAATCTCTGCATTTTAAATATTAAGTCTGTCGTTCTGTAACCTGCCTTACTAGCTGAGAGCCTGACCTGGTCAGATAGGACATTCCAGACAACGATGTTTCTTTTGTTTCAAGTCCCTGGCTTTGAGCTTTCCCCTTCACATTAATCCAGTAATGCACAGCCTATGTGGCTCATTTTCTAGCCTACTTAAAGGGAATTAGAGGTATTTGTTTCCATAACCAGACCACAGAATGCGGAAAAATGTGAGTCTCCTGGAGACAGTACATTTTTGAAGACTCTGTCAACAATTCTCACTCCCTTATTTCTGTCTCCTCCCATTTTGAAGGCTCTCAGGCCCCTGGGGAACAAAAGGCTGCTGGTGGAAAGGTGAGCTGGGCCGCTGATCTTACTGCTACCCCCCAGGTATCTCTTAACTCTGTCATGCCCAGTTATCTCTAGCTTTCTGAGACATGCAGAGTTTATTTCTTTTCTTTTCTTTTTTTTTATACTCACCTGAGGATATTTTTCCATTGATTTCTAGAGAGAATGGAAGGAAGGAAGAAAGGAAAGAGAGAAACATCGATGTGAGGTAGACACATCAATTGGTTGCCTCCCGAGTGACCCCAACCAGAGCCCGGAATCAAACCTGAAACCCAGGTATGTGCCTTTGACTGGAATTGAATTCACAACCCTTCAGTCTGTGGGCCAACACTCTAACCACTGAGCCATACCAGCCAGGGCCAAGTTTCTTTTAATTTTACTTTTTTGTTGTTGTTAATCATCATTGAGGACATTTTCCCATTGCTTTTTAGATAGAGTGGATGGGAGGAAGGAAGGAGGGAGAGAGAGAAACATCAATGTGAGAGAGACACATCGATATTGGTTGCCTCCAGGTGGACTGGAAACTGCAATCCAGGCACATGCCCTTGACAGGGAATCAAACTAGAGACACTGTTTCATGGGTGATGCTCTAACCACTTAGCTACCAACCAGGGCTCTTTTAATTTTACTTTTAAAATATTTCTAAATGTTATTTATGTAATTTTACATGGATAATAAAATGTGACCATATAAATAGACTGTATTTTTACTTGATACAAACTTTTAAAAATTTATTTTCTCCTTCACTGCTACCACCTCCACAACCCTCCATCCCTCATCATATTACATTCATTCCCCTTCCCCACCCCCTTCCAGGTGACCTGTACATACATGTAAGATTTGTGTTATCATTGTTTTGAATCATCTGCATACTTTTCTGCATCTTGCTTTTCTCACACAATAGCATTTTACAGAAAGCCTTCCACGTAAATGGGTTCAGCTTTATTTCATTCTTTTGTATGGCTGCATGGTCTCTGGTGAAATGTGTCTCATTGTGGTTTTTTAACCATTCTCCCACTGATGGGCAGTTATGTCGTGTCCGGGTATGGCTGTCTGTCTATTACATATTTAATAGCAATTATCAAATTACATTGCTAAAAGGCTATGACATTCACACTTTTCCTTATATTCACCTTTGATGGACTAAATTGTGTCCCCCTCAAATTCATATGTTGAAGTCCTAACCCCCAATTTGGAGGTAGGTCTTTGAAGAGGTAATTAAGGTTAAATGAGATCGTATGAATGGGGCCCAAATCCAAAATGAAGAGAGGAAGAGACACTGGGGATATGTACAGAGGAAAGCACGTGAGGGCACCACGAGCAGGCAGCCGTCTGCAAGCCAAGGAGAGAGGCCTCAGGAGGCACCGAACCTGCCGACACCTCAGTCTTGGACTTCCAGCCTCCAGAACTGTGAGAAAGTGGAGTTCGTTGTTTGAGCCTCCCAGTCTGTGGTATTTTGCTAGGGCAGCCCTAGCAAGCCAATCCGCCCCTTAACATACAATATAATTTAATTATCTCTTATAAGTCCTTTGTATTCTTTGTTAAATATATTTTTAAATATTTTATAAGGTTTGTCATGATGTGATCATTTGGGGGCAGTTATTTGGAAAATTTATATTTTCCTGGAAAATCATTCTTTTTGTCCAGTTTTCAGAAAACAGGATTTTGCCTTTGAGTTACCTGTGATATTTATATAACTATCTGAATCTTTCTTGATTTTTTTAATGTTTTCATCCTCATTACTAATCTTGTCTGCTTTGGCTCTCTGCTCTTTGTATCCTAATCTGTACCACAAGGTTTCATCTATTTTATTGAACTTTTCAAAGAACTAGCTTTTAAAATCAACTATGTTTCTTATTAGATTTTCTTTTGTATTTCATAAATTTTGGTCTCAATCTTGATTAATTCTCTATGAATAGTTATTTAATATTTTGTTGGAGGTTCTTATAAATGCAATAAAACATAAACAAACAAACGAAAAATGGAAATGATATAAAACTTCTTTTTGCTGATTATATATTAAGAAAACCCAAGAGACTCTAGATTAAAAAACTATTAAAATTAAGATGAGATGTAAGGGGGCAGGTTAAAACACAAATATGGAAAATTGAACCTTTTTCTTTGTTCTAGCAGTAAGCAGCTAGAGATATAGATGGGAGGACTATTCCATTTATTTCTGGCTTATTTTAGTTTATCTTGTTCTTTTTATAACTTTTTAAGACCCCGTTGCCCCCTCTCCTCATCCACCTTTCTCCTCTGGCCTGTGGATGCTGCCCTGGGGTCCTCTTCACTGTATTTAAACAGATCTGCTCCTTCCTCGACCACTCATTCTGGCTCACTTACGTCCTCTCCCCACCAGTCCTTTACTTCAGCTCCCTCTTCCCCACAGCAAAAGCAAGTGGGAATGCGCCTTGAAAATGCATATTCCTCTTTAATTTCAACTTTACTAAGTCACAAAAATGCTAGGTATCATTATTTCTTTTTAAAAATTAAACCTGTTATTAATTATGGAGACACGATTCACAAATATTTATTGAGCATTTATTAAGTGCTACCAACGGTGAGTGGTCCATGGCCTTGCCCTAGTAAGTCTTACAGATGAATACAGAAGTCTTCTGTTTGGTGGGGCTCTGCAGTCTCACAGAGGGCCCAGGGGACATGGGAGAGTGGGAGACCCAAGCGTCAGACGTCTGCTTTAACCTTAGGAGTTTTGGTCTCTGTAGATCTTGAAACTTAGGTCCTCATCTCCCAATTAAAAAGGACTCCTGCAGCCCTGGTCAGTTTGGCTCAGCAGTTAGAGCGTCGGCCCTTGGACTGAAGAGTCATGGGTTCAATTCCCAGTCAAGGGCACATACTTGGGTTGCAGGTATGATCCCCAGCCCTGATTAGGGTCTTGCAGGAGGCAACCAATTGATGTGTCTCTCTCACATCAATGTTTCTCTCTCTCTCTCTCTCCTTCCCTTCCTTCCACTCTATCCAAAATCAGTGGGAAAATATCCTTGGGTGAGGATTAACAAAAAAAGAAAGAAAAAAAGAAAAGAAAACAAAAAGGACTCTCATACACCAGCTAGAGATCTAAAATTAAATTGATGAGGGAGGTTCATCCTCAGAAGCAGAAGACTTCTTTTGATGGACAACACTCCAAAGATCAGAAATCAAGATCCTCATCCCCAGTATGAAACTTTATTCCTTTGCCTTTTCTTTACTTGCCTTTCCTTCTGTTCCTGTATAAGACAATAATTCTTAACTCTGGCAACTCTCACTGAATCTACTGCTAAGGCCACAGCAACACAACAAAAGGCCCCAGACTTTTTTGCTATGGCAGTTTTAGATAATAGAATTGCTTTATTGTCTTAACAGGGAAGAATCTGTGCCAGGGCAAACACCTCCTGCTCTACCTAGAACACCGCTGGTATGACAGCAAATAGAAAAAATGAACAAACAAGCCACCTGGCTAAACCAAGTTCATGACCCTTCAGATACAACTGGGCTGGTTCATGGGGGCCCTGAATAAGAAACATACCTCTGTCTCTTGGTATTGTCCCCCTAGTAGTTATTGTAGTCCCCCTGATGTGCTGCATTCTCTCAAAGGTCTTAATTGCATGTCTCAACCATCAGCAGTACACCCGATGGTCTTACTATAGAGAAACAGAAATGAAATGGACAATAACATGAACAACAAAAGCAATTTCTCTGCAGACTGACATAACCCATGTTTCACAACGAGACCTGAACAATAATGCTGGTGGTGACAGAGTGGTACTAAACCGAATCCTTGGTCTCTCTTTCTCATCTTTGAGAGGATGATTAAAATAGGGAAATTGTTAAATTAATTAAACAAGAAAGCCATCAGACTGCGGTGGTTCTAATACCTTAGCAGTTAATGAAAGCAAACCAAAACCTAAGCCTCTAAATACGTTAAGGTTAAAAAATCAAAACCTAAGGACAACCAATCACAAACAGCCAGTTAGGTTTTTCCAAATAAGGCAACGCTGTAGCTGGCAAAGAATCTCCTTGCTTGGCTTTCACCCCATCTCTGCAGAAATATTTCCCTGAGCTCCGGTGGGTAGAACACTCCTAACCACTTGCAGTTTTGCATTGTCCAATTCAAATAGATTTTTGTTTAAATAAACTTTTGAAAATATTCGTATGCCTTAGTTTATCTTTTAACAATGTTATTCAACTTTGGTTTGTTTTTCTCTTGTAAATCTGTATTTTATTACAGGGGGTATCAGCCAAGAAGTCAGAGGGTAGAGGAATAATTATTTTTCCTCTCCTACAATTCTTGCTAGCCAGAGCCTAGAGAATTAAAAATTTAGATTTTATATTATGATATAGAGCCATACAGAGAGGATATTTAGAAAGAGACAACAATAAACCCTTTCTGGCCCAGAGGACAGAGCCAGGGGAGAGAGAAAGCCGGAGAAAAAGCAAAGATTTGGGAAGCATTCTTTCCGCTGCTCCACCGGAGTCGCCGTCGTCTGTCCTGGGGAAAGAGAAAGAATCTTAGAACAGAGGGAAGCCTCTGGGAGAAACCCTGCGTCTGGCAAGCTGCCAGGGAGTTGCACCGATGAACCAGAGGTACAGATGGAAGGGTTTCCCAGAGCCCTCCATCGGTGCTGGCCAAGTGCCCGAGATGCCTTGGCAAGAGCGGCTGAGGCTGCGAGCTGCATCAAGCTCTGCAAGCCCACAAAGACGTGTGCACGCGGATTTGCTCCCATGGATGTCCTGCACAGGTCTCTTGGGTGAAGGTGAGGGCCCAGGGAAGGTGTCCCTGTGGCCACATCTCTTTCAGGAGGGCTGTAATTCAGGCAGTGCCCCTGTCACGGAACAGACATGAGCAGAAGTCGCAGGCCTGTGCTTGGGCCCCGCATGGAAGGCTCTGGGCGTGCATAACTCAGTGGTCATTCAGCCAGCTCTATTGGAGGATGAGCCTCCTCTGTGACGTTCATTTATTCTCTTACTCTTCAATCTTCTTGGAAAGTTCTGTCAAGGAAGGGAAATTACCAAAGGAAAAAACCTTGACATTTGCTTAGATCTTACAGTGTGCAAGCTACTTTCAAACTGATTACTTCATTTGAATCTTTCCTATAAAGCCTTGTCTCTTGCAAAGTGATTGCTTGCTTCAGTTGTCAAATTCATATTTGCTAAAGGACACAAAAATTGTAAATTTAGCAATTTTTATGACAAGCCTAATTTATGTTCTTTCTTCCCAACAGATTTGCTAAGGAGTTTTGTTCTTATACTGATTTTCCAGGAGCTGAAGTTTGCAAACTTTGCTTTAAAAGGCCCAAAATGTGCCTCAGGGTCCCAGGGTTGGGAGGAGCCAGAAGGGCTTGGAAAGAGGAAACACTGAGGTTTCTGTACTTGTTCCAGCAGAGCGGAGCTGCCTCCGCTTCTCCCATCCCTTTCCTAGGGGAGACATCTGCAGAAGGGTTCTCCAGGGCTGGGGGGGGGGGGGGGGGCAACTCCCACCGCAGAGAACCAGAAAGAGAAAGAGGAAGAGCTGAGCTTCATTTATTTTTGAATCCCTAGCTTCTAGTCCTTAGTACATGCTCAGTTAACATTTTTTGGAAAGAATACTTGAAGGAGGAGAGGGTGAAATTTGTGATAAGCCTGATATACAAGATTACTTTTTTATTTTTATTTTCTTTCTTTTTTGGTTAATCCTCACTCAAGGATATTTTTCCATTGATCTTTTTTTTTTTTTTTAAGAGTGGAAGGGACAGAGGAGGAGAAAGAAAGAGAAGGAAACATTGATGTAAGAGTGTAAGAGAGACGCACTGATCCGTTGCCTCCCGCACGATCCTCACCGGGGATTGAACCTGCAACCCAGGTACGTGTCCTTGACTGGGAATCGAACTGATGGCCCTTCGGTTCAAAGGCCGATGATCTAACCGCTGAGCAAAACCCGCCAGGGCAAGATTACTTTTTTAAAGGGGTTTATAGTTCCATGTACCGGCCCCTGTAATTTTCCTATCCTTCTAGTGAAGAAACCAAATGGGAAAAGATGGAGATTTGTGCAAGATCTTAGAACTATGAATAAGATAATTTTTCCCAGACATCCTGTGTTTCCAAATCCACACACCTTATTATCAGCCTTTGCTGTGACTGCCAGTATTTTTCAGCGATAGATTTATGCAGTGCCTTTCAGCATTCCAGTAGAAAAAGGCCGTCAGTTCCGCTTTGCTTTCAGCTAAGATTACAAATTTACTTGGACACTAATGCCCCAAGGATATATGCAGAGTCCCATCCATTGTCTTAGATACTAAACGTTAATTTAAATTATGTTAATTTCCTAGAGTCCACTCTAATCCGATATGTGGATGATTTAGTTTTAGCTCTAGAAAATTACTAGACTTCTAAAAGGACACAACTTCCCTATAACAACAGCTAGGAGCTAGAAAGGGACGTGGATATCAGAGTACAAACTGATTCTGTTTACCCCAGGTGAAATACTTTGTTTATCTAATATCTAAAGATGAGCTACTGATTAACCTTGAAAGACTCTGAGGAATCCTACCTTTTCCTTTTCCAAAAAAAGCAGCTTAGAGGATTCCTGAACACTGTCATAATTGGGTTCCAAATTTTTCATTAATGGTGATTGACCTGATCCAATTCAGTGGAAAATAGGCTATAGAATCATTAGGTGCCATACAGAAATTAAAACAATTGGCGATTATCAAAATTCAACATTCTAAAACTCCCACTATGGAAGCAAAAGTAAATTATTTAGCTAAAGCTGCAGCTAGACCTGTTTTACCATTCCCGAGGGAAGTGGACAGAAGTTTCATATATCCAAGCCTTGATGCCTCTCAGAGGTGACCCTGAGCTTTGTGCTGTCTGCGACCTAGGAAAATGTACCCAGATGGAAAGAAACACTCCAAAAATGTGTGAATGGATTTGTCAGTCCAACACCAACATTTGAATGGCAACCCAATTGTTGTAAAAATAAACAAAATTTAGCCATATCTGAACAAATCAATTTAATTTATTTTGGCTATTACTTTCTAAATTAGTAAATTTGATAAAAATTATTAAATATTTAGATGTTTTTAAATAATATGAAATACTGAAACACTTATTGCTAGGCAAGTCTGAAGTTTGCCTGCTCTGGGCTTTGGTTGCAGAGGGCTGTGGCGTGGGTTTGAGTTAATGCGTAGCTAGTGCTTTGTCAGAGGTGTGTTTCTTGAAAGTGTTTGCCATAAGCCACTCGATGTGTCCCTTCACATCGATGTTTCTCACTCTCTCTCCCTTCCTCTCTCTCCCTCCCACTCTATCTGTACAAAAAATGGAAAAATATCCTCGGGGGTGAGGATAAAAAAAAAAAAAAAAGTGTTTGCCATAGAGTGTTTGCTATGTTTCTAAAGGTTATGAAAGGTGTTTATAAAAGTCAATCTAAGACATAGACAATAGTGTGGTAAAGGGGGGGATGGGTGGAGAGGGGACATCTGGAATACTGTCAACAATAAAAAAGAAATTAAACCTACTCTTACCATATGAGAAAGAAATGTCAATACAGGGAATACTGGTTACTTTTGAGGTTATCATTGGAAGTTGAGGTTTCTAGAAGTTAGAAATTCTAACTAATTTGGAAAAATTATATAGTTTTGATAATAAGTATGGAAATGCATTTTTAAGGGAAAAAGAAGAGAGTTATTCTTGAATTGTGTGTATAGTCTTTATGTGATATGTGTTTATCTGTGTATTATGTGTGGTGCATTTTCTGTCTCTGAATGGCATTACTAGGGTGTAATCTTTTATTGGTCTAAAAAGATTAAATACTTATATAAATTAATCAGGATCCTGTAGTCTGAACAAAGTATTTACTATTAAAACTGTTTAAAGTTTGATTGACATCTTTAAAGTTATTAACATAAAATATGTGTTTGCTTTACCCAAGTTTACAAGAAGGATTTCTGTTATGGTCTTTTGGTTAAGTATATTTGACAACCTTCTCAAAGTTTAAATTTAAAGAGACTTTTTTTAATTGAATGATGACTTTGAGTTATTCCAATGGGCCCTGGAATACTTCAAGGGTTTAGTCTCCTTATAAAAGAAAAGTTTTAAAACTAATTAGACCTATTTAATATGTGTGAAATTACATGGGAAGCTTTGCCAAAGAATAATAATAACAACAATAATAACTATGTTCTATTTATATACATGTATTTTTATTAAAATGGATGTTCTAGAAATTTCAGCCTGCTCTAGGAAGGAATGTGCAAAAATTCAGAGACAAGTTCAATCAGAGCTCTGAGGGGTAGCAAGTGTCCTGTCAGTGACACCAGGCAAACCAAGAGTGATGCTCCAAATATTTGTGGTCCAAACATTGGGAGTTTATTAATTGTTTCCAGTGCTCAGTGAACACTTCTGATAAGCCATATGTAACATTTAAAAATTTTGCATTATTTGTTCTTTATATATTAAAATTATATATTAAATCTTTTAAAAAATGGACTTTAGATTGTTCTCTATGTCACTTTATAGTAATTGTTGTTTATCAAGAAGTTGTCTTGGAATGTTGTATCTTACAGAAAAGCCAACTTTTTTTATGAATTGCATTATAATCAGATCTATAACCATGTCATTTTAAGTTTTGTCACTTACAGACAGCCATTGTTTTACTCTACATATTTGCAAATATGTTACATCATTAGAAAAATCCATGGAAAGGACTCTGGCTTACTCTAAATTACAGGTTTCTAAGCAGGTCATATCTTTACACTAGATGAAAATTATAGAACTCTAAAAAATAATTCAATTCCTAAAAACACTGGCAAATAATCAGAATAAACAAAAAATTGAGTATGGGACTGAATGAACTGAGAATAATTAATATTCTTATGTTTTTGTTAAAATATTGCTGATTTTTAAATCTTTTTGTTTTCCAAATATAAGGAAAACGAAAAGGAGACATTCTGCATTATTACCAAGGGCTCGTTAATCAACTTATAAAAATTGATAAATTAGTAACATTTATTTCACAAAGACTCCAAAGACCACAACTTACAACCAGATTTTTATCCATTCAAAAGGGATCTTATCAGGTGCTTAACAGTAAATGAACACCTGCCCCGTTTCTGACACTTGTCTCCACCTACAGTGGAAATCAAAGACTTCTCCAGAATAAGAAGTCACCACATCAAAGACAGACAGCTATCCAGAGACATTGACAAGGCCTGTATACCTACAAACCAATGTTGAACTTTATTTGATTGTCTTTACCTGTCTGTTAATATTATTAATAATTATTATTATACTTGTTCTTGAGGCTTTTCTCAATCCTTGTATATATAGCCCAACTGCTCGTAATTGCTGACAATGTAGAAGATAATTTTTGTATTATCCATAATACTCATTTTATTGTTTCTCTTTTGAAATTTTTAAATAAATGCTATTGCAAAAAGTTAGTAGAAAAGAAGTATTAAGAAAGGAATTTTATATAGTATAACACTAGAACCTAGTGTTTATTATGGGAATGTGCCTACCCCCAACCCAACAAAGATGGCTAAGTATATTAGTTCAAATAGAAGTTGAAGTGGCTATGAAAATATGGCCTTCTCTCACTGCTGCCAAGGCACAGGGAGTTTCCTTATGAGACTCTTACTGTCCTCCTGGCCTCAAAATTTTAGATGGTAATTGTAATTTACACCATTATGTTCTTTCAGCCTTGGCCCCAATTGAAATTTAAGATTATACTTCCCAATTGTACAACTAGCAGGTATCAGATTAATAATAGCACTTGAGTGCTTCCAGAGAGAAGTAAATGGGCCGTAGTAAATAAAAACCCACTCATGGTCAGATTATAAAAACTGAAAAGGTGCATGGTATGCCCTCACACTACAATTAAATGTTATACTATATGCAAAATATAGAAAAATAAGACAGTCAACAAAACTTGGATCATAATAACTAAAAGATTAGAAATGATCCAGAATATTTTAACAAGGACATAGAGGATCTTACTGCATCTCATTCACCTACCTTTTTCTTTTGAATAATAATAATAATTTACCTTGAATGCCACCCAAAGTTATGGTCTTGCCCTATCCCCTTAAGTCCACCCTGTTCAGCAAGACAAATGCTGACTCTGAGACTTCTTAGGAATGAGTCTTCTTAGCACCATGGGACCCCATTATCCAACCAAAAGGTTGGCCATTAATGCATGTATCCTTTGGATTGATTTATGATCAAAAGGGAAATGGGTGGACAAAAAGGGACCATATACTAAATGTGACAAGCTCAGGGGAGACCTGCATGGTGGCCTTGCAAACTCAGAGACCTGAAATAACCCCAAAGGATGGTCTGAAATTAAAACATTTTAACTAAAAACAGTTTATGGCAGACAGTCTTCTTCCTGACATCTTCCTGAAATCTTCCTGACAAAGGTCAATTTTCACTTTAACTAACCGAGTCTATTGTCTTTTTGCATCTATAATAATATACCTTTGGAATGTCAAAGTAATTTCCTTTTTTTCAGAACTCTCAAAACACAGGTAGTGCAACAGAGCAGAGACTGCAAATCCCCTCACTACTATTGAGTTAACTGTTGACTGTTAACTATCCGGTACCCACCTATGTAAAGGAAGCATGAGTCTATCATGTTACTTTGTTATCCAATTCTAGAGGTTTCCCCACTTTGCTTTCTCCTGTCTCCCTAATCTATAACTAATGGATTTCATGTAGCCCACTTACGTCTTCTTTTTTATTGTAATGTATAAAATGAGGTACATAACCACCATTCTCTGGAGCTTTATCTCAATCTGTTGAAGTTTTGCTTCCCCGTAATTGTCATCAGTTTGGCTCATATAAACTCACAAAAACTGTCGACAGGTTTGAATGTTTCTTATGTTGACAACTTGATCATTGTTGAGAAGTGGGACAGGGAACAGTTTATGGAATAAAACTGAAAGTTAAATAAAAGAATTGTAAGGTCAATGATTTTTTTAAGGCTTTTTTATTTTTATGTTTATATTTTTTAATTTTTATTGTTGACACTATTACAAATGTTCCCATTCTCCACCCTTTGCCCACCTCCTCCCAGTCCCCAGACCCCTCTTCCCTCTGGCCATCACCACACTGTTGTCTGTGTCTATGGATTAGGCTTATATGTTCTTTGGATGATCCTTTCACATTCTTTCATCAACACCCCCTCCCCCAACCTTCCTTCCCTCTGATAGCTGTCAGTCTGTTCCATGGATCCATGCCTCTATTTTTATCAGTTTATTTTGTTCATTAGATTCCACATATAAATGAAATCATATCTTGTCTTTTTCTGACT
Source organism: Molossus molossus (assembly GCF_014108415.1). Lineage (NCBI taxonomy): Eukaryota > Metazoa > Chordata > Mammalia > Chiroptera > Molossidae > Molossus > Molossus molossus. The sequence continues at coordinate 97,361,352 of NW_023425403.1, forward strand.
GGCTTATTTCACTTGGCATAATAACCTCCAAATCTATCCATGCTGTTGCAAAAGGCAAGAAATCCTTATATTTATGGCCTTGTGGTATTCCACTGTGTAAATGTACCACAGCTTTTTTTTTATCCACTCATTTACTGATGGGCATTTTGGGCTGTTTCCAGATCTTGGCTGTTGTAAATAACACTGCTGTGAATATAGGGGTGTATATAGTCTTTCCGATTGGTGTTTTGGGATTCTTTGGATATATTCCCAGAAGTGGGATCACTGGATCATATGGTAGTTCTATTTTAAATTTTTGAAGAAATTCCATACTCTTTTCCATAGCGGCTGCACCAGTCTGCATTCCCACCCACACGGCCCAAGGGTTCCGTTTTCTCCATATCCTAGCCAGTACTTGTTTGTTGATTTATTGCTGGTAGCCATTCTGGGAGATGTGAGATGATATATCATTGTGGGTTTAATTTGCATCTCTCTGATGATTCGTGGCGTGAAGCATTTTTTCATATGTCTATTGGCAGTCTGTATGTTCTCTTTGGAGAAGTATATTTATTTCCTACATCCATTTTAATTGGATTATTTTTCTGCCTGATGTTGAATTGTACGAGTTCTTTATGTATTTTTGAAATTAACCTCTTATCAGATGTATCATTGGCAAATATATTCTCCCATGCAGTGGGTTCCCTTTTCATTTTGTTAATGGTTTCTTTTGCTACGCAGAAGAGTTTTAGTTTGATGTAGTCCCATTTGTTTATTTTTTTCTTTATTTCCCTTGCCCTAGGACACATATCAGCAAAAGTATTGCTACAGGAGATGTCTGAGATTTTGCTGTGTATGTTTACTTCTAGGATTTTTATGGTTTTATGACTTACATTTAAGTCCTTCATCCATTTGGAGTTTATTCTTGTGTATGGTGTAAGAAGGTGGTTTAGTTTCTTTTTTTTTTGCACATATTTGTCCAATTTTTCCAACACCATTTATTGAATAGACTATCTTTACTCCTCTGCATGTTCTTGCTTCTTTTGTCAAATACTAATTGATCAAAGAGGCCTGGGTTGATTTCTAGGCTCTCTGTTCTGTTCCATTGATCTAGATGCCTGTTCTTGTGTCAGAACCAGGCTGTTTTGATTAGGATGGTCTAGTAGTATAGTCTGATATCTGGTATTGTGATACCTCCAACTTTGTTCTTCTTTCTCAAGATTGCTGAGGCTATTCGGGGTCTTTTTTGGTTCCATATAAATTTTTGGAATATTTGTTCTAGATATGTGAAATATGCCATTGGTATTTTAATAGGAATTGCATTGGATCTGTAGATTGGTTTGGGTAGTGTGGATATTTTCATGATGTTAACTTTTTCCTATCTACGAACACAGTACACACGTCCACTATTTGTATCTTCCTCATTTTCTTTCTTCAATGTCCTATAGTTTCCTAAGTACAGGTCTTTTACTTCTTTGGTTAAATTCATTCCTAGGTACCTTATTTTTGGTTGTTGTTGCAGTAGTAAATGAGACTATTTTCTGATTTTCTCTTTCTGATAATTCATTTTTGGTGCATAGAAATGCCACTGATTTGTAAATATTAATTTTGCATCATGATACTTTGCCACATTCATCTATTAGATCTAGTAGCTTTTTGGTAGAGTCTTTAGAGTTTTCTATGTACAATACCATATCATCTGCGAATAATGAAAGTTTTACTTCCTCCTTTCTAATTTGGATCCCTTTTTTTCCCTTCTTCTTGTCTGATTCTGTGGCTAAGACTCCGGTACCATGTTGAGGAACAGCAGTGAAAGTGGGCATCCTGGTTATTTCTGATTTTAAGGAAAGAACTTTTAGTTTTTGCTCACTGAGTGTCATGTTAGCTGCGGGTTTGTCATGTATGGCCTTTGTTACATTGAAGTATGTTTCCTCTGTTCTCATTTTGTTGAGATATTCTATTTTAAAAAATGAGTGCTGGATTTTATAAAATTCTTTTTCTGCATCAATTGATATGATCATGTGGTTTTTATCCTTCATTTTGTCTATGTGATGTATCACATTTATTAATTTGTTGATATTGTACCAACTTTGTATCCCTGGAATAAGTCCCACTTGATTATGGTGTATGATCTTTTTAATGTATTTCTGGATCCATTTTGCTAATATTTTGTTGAGTATTTTAGCATCTATGTTCATCAGAGATATTAGTCTATAATTTTCTTTTTTTGTAGTGAAAAACTTTCCTTTTCCTACCTCATCTGAATCCCTGCAGCAGCTACTGACTACAGGGAAAGTGAGAAAGAGCATGATTAGTCTGAGACTCTTGGAAGATTGGGACCTTTTATTCCCGTATGTCATCAAGAGATATCTTGATTCGTGTTCACTGAAACCTGGAAGCAGGAACATCCTTCCTCAGGACATCGTATTATTTATCACCACCTCATCTTGAGCAGGGACATCTGTGATACCCCAAAGTACCCCAGCAGCTGGGAAATAGCTGGCATAGGTGAGCCCACCTACTTGATATTTTCAGACCCATCCCTCTCTTGCTCCGGTACTGCTCAGATTGCTGAGGGCTACCCATACAAACCACAGTCTTAACTTCCTGTGTCCACTTGCTTTCCAGCCTTGTCTTGGACAGTGACAACATCTCTAGCAGTGACCACTTTTCCTCCTAGAACCCAAGTGTGCCACTCAGCCCCTGCCCTGATTCAAGCCCTCACCACCATTGCCTTTCTCCCATTGGGGCAGGTCCTCCCCTATCAACCTCTGTCTCCAGGTAGCCTCCTTCTTGCTCTCCCTGCCTCCAGCCCATTCTGGCTACAATCCACCCTAAGAAAGTCCCCAGAGGTTCCATTTTCAGGCCATCCTTACTCAGAAATTATGCATTACTCCATTGAGCCTACTTCATCTCGTCCAAACATACCAGACCTTTCTCAGTGCCCTGCTATTTCAAAATCCAAGAGAGGAGAGTTTTTTTTTTATTTTTTTTATCCTCACCCCAGGACATTTTTCCATTTTTTGTTCAGATAGAGCGGGAGGGAGAGAGAGGAAGAGAGAGAGAGAAACATCGACATGAAGCGACACATCGAGTGGCTGCCACCCGCACGACCAAGCAGGGCTGGGGACAAACTGCAACTGAAACACATGCCCTTAGCGGGAACCGAACCCCGGTCTCTCTGTACCGCAGGCCGACGCTCCAACCGCTGAGCCAAACCGGCCAGGGCAAGAGAGGAGAGTTTTGAGGAGAAGCTGGTCACCTGGGTCAAGCACCACAGAGAGGCCACATAATAAAAGGCTGAAACGAGTGGCTTGGGATGTAGGACCTCTTTCCACAAAGGTCCAAAGGGAGGAGCCGTGTCAGTAATATGATCAGAACCAGTGATGAGGTCAGAAGTCAAAGTGGATGAAAGAATAAAACAAATATACATGGATTCTTGGTCTTATGAGATGTTAGAATCAAGAGCAGCAAATGAGAAAAGCAAATATCATGTTAATGATATTTTCCAAGTTGCCTTGTTACATTGTCTGTGTGGGATCTAAGGAGGGTGGGGCGTTGCTTTAACAGCGGCACACATCAGCCCTTCCTGTTACCTGGCATATGGAAAGACCTGAGGAAATGTGCTGTTGCCACTGCTATTGAAGGCCAGAGGTTGTTCTCCCACATGCCTCTGGACCAGAACTTTGAACATTTCAGCCCCTGAATGGCTAAAGAGAATTGCTAACGGAAAGGTTGCAGATCTGAGAATTGGAAGAAAGTTATCATGTTATTATATATCTTAGAATATAACTTTTCTAAAGAATGTGTTGTAGAAGCCGAGCTTAAAATGGGGATTCTATTCAACTGATTGATTAGGGGAGGGCTCCTGGGGAAGGGGCGAGAGGAAAGCCAGATGGAGAAGGGGAAAAGCTATGCAAGTAGGTGATCTCAGTTGGAAACTCCCATCAGTCTGATCCCTCAGAAGAGCTCTCATGTGTGAATTGCTCCACAGTGGTGGTTTTAATATATGTTCTCAGTTCTTTGACTCTCTTTCCTTCAAAGGTGAAGCTTACTTCCTCTCTGCGTGATTGTGAGCAGGACTTCATGACTTGCTTCTAATAATTAGAATGAATCCTGCGTGGTGCCATGACTCCTGAGGTGAAATCACAAAACGTTTTGCCACGTTGTCCTGCTCTCCTGGGTTGCTCGCTCTGTGGGCAGCCAGCTGTCAGGCCATGGGATTATCAGGCATCCCTGGACGAGGCCCATGTTACCGGCACTGAGCATCCTGACAACAGCCAGCTCCAGCTTGCCAGCCAGGTGAGTGAGCCACCCTGGAAGAGGTCCTCCCCTCAGTCAAGCCTTCAGATGACTGCAACTTATGAGAGACCCATGCCAGAACCATTTAGCTAAGCTGTCCTGCAGAAACTGTAAGGCAATAAATGTTTATTGTTATCTGAAGCCATTAAATTTTGGAGTGATTTGTTTTGAGACATAGATAACTAATATAGCTCTGATGACGACCAGTCACTGATTGTGAGACACCAGGGAATGGATAAGCTCCTGAGCGTGGGGGTTCCTGTTCTGCCAAGAGTGATTCCTCAAGAAGGGGCCACTGGCCCTGGCCTGTGTGGCTCAGTGGTTGACGTGTTGGCCTGTGCACCAAAGGGTCACTGGTTCAACTCCCAGTCAAGGGCACCTACCTGGATTGCAGGTTCAATCCCTGGCCCCCATTCGGGGCTTGTGTGGGAGGCAACCAATCAATGTGTCTCTCTCACATCAATGTTTCTCTCTCTCTCTCTTTCTCTCTCTCTCTCTTTCTCCCCTTCCACTCTCTAAGAAAATAAAGGGAAAAAAGTCAGGGGGCAAGGGGCAACTGCTGTGAGCCAGCACTCACAAAACTGGGAGATGAGTGCACCTGCCCAACAAAGAGGACCTGGGCACCTAGAGCACCCACTGTGGGTGCTGATTGTGACCTAAGTGTGGTTTTCACATATCTGTACGTACACACATTCAGACACACACACACAATTACAGAAATATTTTGTACTCCTTTGGTGGGTGCCGACTCCTTAGTTTGGGTAAGCAGTGGCACACAACTGGAACTGCATTCATGAACAACAGCAGAGATGGAGCAGCAGGAAGCACCAAGGTGATCTAGAGGCACTTTATTTACTACTAAGTAGGTCCTAAAAGGTGCTTGCAAATATATAAAATGCATACAGAAGTGATCGAGAATAACTAACTATAGTGTTTTCCTTTTGTTACTAGTCAAGTCTTGCTTCCCAGTGTGACAGACATCTCATAAGTCATTTTTAAGTGTATGGTGTGGAGGCTGGGAAGGGTTACACAAAGAGGAAGTTGGGAGAGAAGAGACTCTACATTGTGGCTGACAGTGCCTCTGCTGTCACTTCAGGTTCTGGTTGCTTTCGCCACTGGATAGGTCTGGAGAGCCACCAAGTAGAAGGCAAACTGTCCTCTAACTACGCTACCCGTACCTCAGCATACTCTTTATCCCAGTCCCTATTCACGGAGGCAGGAAGCCCTGGGAATCTCATTGAGTCAGATGCTAAGTTCAAACACTCAAGAGTCACTTTCTGGGGCGCTAGAGTAAGAGGCAATTGCCAGGTTCTACTAGTGATAACTCAAAAATGAAAAAGACAAAGTATTGTGTATGTATTGAAGACACTCTTCCACAATGCCCAGACTTTGGCTTCAATAAGCCTATAGTAACCATAATGAGACAGTGGCAAGAAAGAGGAAATTAATGCCTTTCATAGGAGCTTTAGCCCTGGCAGAATCATACCTGTTGGGCAGCCAAAGCTTCTCCACCAACCTGCCTGCTCTTATGAACATATTTAGTGACATCATTGGGGTTTACCCTAAAGTCTTACCTCTGTGTGTGTGTTTAGAAAAAAGGACCTGGTCACCAGAGTCTCAGCTGCCAATAACTCCTAACAAAAATGTGTTCATACTGGACAAAGTGAACACTCAAGCTCCGGACAGTGTCTGTGGCCTTTGACTGCCAGAAGCTCATGGGTGCTCTGCAGAGCTGCTTCCCAATCACCACCATCATCCTCATCATGGATTTGAAGACTACTTGTTGGTTGGCTTACAGTGATCGTGATAACCATGATGAGGATGATGGTGGTGGTGGTGGTGGTGGTGGTGGTGGTGAGCCCATGGACTAGTTTTAGTGCTGCTTACTTTCGAGTTAAGGAATGCACAAAGGCGGAACTGTATTCAGGTAGCACTGGGCTATGGGCCATCGACTAATGACTGCTTGTCAGCTAGCTCATATGCAGTTCTTATGAAAATGATGATGTCATTGTTGATGATGGTGATGATGAAGAATAAGAGGTAGATCTGTGAAAACATCACCTGGTCTCTAGCAGCTAATGGGTAGTAATGGATAATTTTCCCTGGGCTTGAATGGGAATAACTCGTATGAGCATGGATGAAAGGAGGCTCCAGATCAAAGAAATAAAACAAGCATGGCCCATTTTCAAGGTATTGTGAAAACTGATGCAGAGCAGGAGACATGTGTACTTTATTTGCTGGGTAAATGGATGCCATCAGCAGCAGGGTTTCTTAACTTCACTACTACTGACATTTTGGATCAGATAATTCTTTGTTGTAGGGAGCTGTTCTGTTCACTGTAAGATGTTTAGCACCATCCCCAGCCTTTATCCACTTTGTCCACAGTGCCCTGTCCTGTTATGACAATCAAAAACATCTGCCAATTGTCCCCTGATGGAGGTGCAAATCACCCCTGGTTGAAAACCCTAAGGGGAAAGGCAGACAGTTTGTAAATAGATCAGCAGAGAAGATCCCTAAGCAGAAGAAAGGTTAGGCTGAAGGTGGCTTGTACAGGGAGAAGGACACTGCCCTCTGGAGAAAAAGTCATAGACAGGAACAGACCCCAGAAGCAGGACTTCAGGAGCAACAAGCATGGAGGCAGTGATTTAAGAGCGTCTCAGCCCCTGCTGCCCCACATCTGGAAGCGGTGGCCCCACTCACCATGTGGGCTGCACCTGCACCAACCCTTCCCCCAGCCAGGGAGATGCCTTTTCCCTCTTGGAACCCTTTCAATTGGATAGCATCTTCTTCAAAGTGTCCTAAGGAAAGTCTGGATTCCTCGTTAGCCGCTCTCTGAGATTCCTTTTCTGGCAGGAGAGTTACCTCTGTTCACAAAGGATGTGCTGAGAGAGCAGAGGCAAGGGCAAGTCCTAGTGGCAGAGTTAGCCTCCAAGCTGGAAATGTAATCCTGAAGTGCAGCTGCTGCCACTGAACCTACTCCCTACCCTCTCCACCTTGGGTTTCTGTAGGGATTGCAGAAGCCTCTGCGTTCCAGGAAACGCAGTGTGATCTTGGGCTCTGCAGCTCATCCCTGGTTAATGTACACATGTGTCTGAGGACAGCAGCCGGTGGAACTACCAACGACTCAGCGATGACACAGCCTTGGTAGGAGCAGCCTCATTCACTGTTCTGAAGCAAACAGGTGGTTATCTAGTTCAGACTCAGAAGCAGAACCAATGATGTGCCAGAATGAATTCCAGCACTGCACAGAAGAGGTAATTTAGTGGTCCAGATTTGAGAGCCAGTTTGGCTTTTCACTGGCTGAGTGTTCTTAAGGGACTGAAATCATCTCCCAGCCAATGGGGGCCCAGCTGGGGTCCTTGGAGACAGAGCCCAGGGCGCAGTAGGCAGGGCCAGGCTACAACTGCAGGTCAGAGCAGAATTCCCTGGCAAAGGTTAACTCTTTGGTGCACTGAGGGGATGCTGAAGCACCTGGTTCAGAGGGATAAATGATCTCCGAATGAGCTAGCCAGATAGATGAGCAGGTAAAGGTGACCAAAGCACCCATGTGAAGAGGGGGAGTATTACTAAGGTTCTGATAGCCTCAGGGCAACTCTTAGGGCCCCAAGCCAATTTATATACCCCAGCAAGTCCCTGACACCCCACCGCCTCAGTGTCTTCATATGAAAAACTAGGATGATGACGCTTACTCCATAGGTGACTGTGAAAACCTATGAAAACAGGCTTCATGGGCCCTAAAGTGTGATGTGAATGATGTTTATTATTGGCCCAATTCCACATGCCTTACAAATGGCACATTTATAATAAAACATCTGTGCTTCTATAGAAGTTACAGGGTTACTTTAACTCCTGATGAGCAAATGCAAGAGAGCCTGACCCTAAGGCATTCAAACAGTTTGCAAACTAGCCTGGGCTCTTTGCCCAAGCAACTCAGAACTATGCCAACCTCCAGTGAAAGTACAAAAGGTCCCTCTGAGCTCCTGGCCAAACAAACACCCAACTTATCTTCCATGCTGGAGCCAACTGTGGAGAGAAAGTTACATCTTGTCTACACACCAACAAAGGCAAATGATCTGGAAGTCCACTTCTTTCTGCCCTTCAGAAAGGCTTCAGCAACATTCTAGAAGCATACCTTTTTTTGTTGTTGTTGATACTCACCTCAGGATATTTTTCCATTGATTCTTAGAGAGTGAAAGGGAAAGAGGGAGGGAAAGAGAGAGAGAAACATCAATCTGAGAAAGAGACATTGATTGGTTGCCTCCTGCACAACCCCGATTGGACCAGCAACTGAACCTGCAACCCAGGCACGTGACTTGACCGGGAATCAAACCCTTTGGTCAGTGGGCCAATGCTCTAACTGCAGAGCCAAACCAGCCAGGGCTAGCACACCTTTCAGTGGTAGATTGTCTGCTGAGATGGCTACAACAACCCTCCCATCCTGCACAGTAAGTGTTCCTCTCCTTCCGTCCACAGTTAGTCTGGGGTGGCTCTGCAGCTCCATGACCAATGCAATGGCACAGAAGTGATGTGATACCCCTTCCAAGCTTAGGCCTTAAGAGACTTGTGACAACTGCCCTTGCCATCTTTAAGGAAGGTCCCTCTGGAGCCCTTGATAAGACCACGTGGAGACAGAGGCCCTGAGACCTGTATTCACCATGTCTTTGGTTTTCTGTATTCTGATGCTTTGACATTAGGGCTTGCTGACACTGAGGGACTGCTTCTTCCAGGGTAGCCAGTTATTAGAGACAGTAAGCAACTTTCCCATGGTGCCTTTCATGCACAAAAGCAACTGATCCAGAACCCCAACTTCCTCCTTTATTCAGCCTGCACATTCTGGGCCGCTGTGCACCTGCCTTAACCACCCAGGTCCCAGACACCTAAGGAAAGTCCCTGTACTCCAGAGCCTTCTGAAATTATTCCAGCTTGCCAATTTTAAACATGCTTATCCATTCACCCATTTCTTCTGATAAAAATTTTTGCCTACCTTTTCCATCACTCCCTCAGCCTCCTGACTGACCCTGATGCCTGCCACGTGCACAGCAAGGCATGCCCCCTTCTTCTGGGAATTATGAGTGTAACAGCCTTTTCAGTGGCAATCATCTCCTGAACGACTGGCCTCACTTACTTGTCTAACAATAAAACCTATATTTTATTTTATTTATTTTTTATTAATTTATTTTTGTTACAGATGTTTCTCCTTTTTTCCCCATTGACACCCTCCTCCCCAAGCCACCCCCACTCTGTCCCCAGGTTTGTTGTCCGTGTCCATTGGTTATGCGTACATGCATATAAGTTCTGTGGTTTATCTCTTCCCTCTCCCCCCTACCCCCTTTTCTGAGGGATGATACTCTCCAGGTCCCTCCATGTCGTCTCAAAGGATAAGAGATCTTTCTTTCTTACAGCCGCACAGTACTCCGTTGTGTATATGTACCACAGCTTTTTTTTTATCCTCACCCGAGGACATCTTTCCATTTTTTTTGTTCAGATAGAGTGGGAGGGGGAGAGAGAGAGAGAGAGAGAGAAACATCAACATGAAAGGGACACATCGAGTGGCTGCCACCCGCATGACCAACCAGGGCCGGGGACAAACTGCAACCGAGGTATGTGCCCTTAGTGGGAACCAGGAACCGAACCCGGGTCTTGTGGGACCGCAGGCCAACGCTTAACTACTGAGCCAAACTACTACAGCCAAGGCTACTACAGCTTTTTTATTAATTTGTCTACTGATGGACACTTGGGCTGTTTCCAGATCTTAGCTATTGTAAATAGTGCTGCTATGAACATGGGGATACATATATTCTTTCTGATTGATGTTTCAGGCTTCTTAGGGTATATTCCTAGAAGTGGGATCACTGGGTCAAATGGAAGTTCAATTTTTAATTTTTTGAGGTAACACCATAGTGTTTTCCATAGTGGCTGCACCAGTCTGCATTCCCACCAGCAGTGTACTAGAGTCCCCTTTTCTCCACACCCTTGCCAATACTTGTTGTTTGATGATTTGTTGATGGTGGCCATTCTGACAGGTGTGAGGTGATAGCTCATTGTTGTTTTAATTAGCATCTCTCTGATGATTAGTGATGTTGAGCATTTATTCATATGTCTCTTGGCCATTTGTATGTCCTGTTTGGAGAGGTGTCTAGTCCCTCTGCCCATTTCTTAATTGGGTTCTTTATCTTCCTTTTGTTGAGTTGTATAAGCACTCTATATATTTTGGAAATTAACCCCTTATCTGATGTATCATTGGCAATTATGCTCTCCCATACAGTGGGTTCCCTTTCCATTTATCATCATGGCAAAAAAATTAAGATACCTAGGAATAAACTTAACCAAAGAAGTAAAGGACCTATTTGCAGAAAACTATAGGACATTGAAAAAAGAAATAGAGGAAGATATAAAAAAGTGGAAGCACATACCTTGTTCATGGATTGGAAGAATTAACATCATTAAAATGTCTATATTATCCAAAGCAATCTATAGATTCAATGCAATCCCCATCAAAATCCCAATGACATATTTCACAGAATTAGAACAAATACTTCAAAAGTTCACATGGAACCAAAAAAGACCACGAATAGCCACAGCAATCTTGAAAAAGAAGGACAAAGTAGGTGGCATCACAATGCTGAACATCAGGTTATACTACAAAGCTACTATAATCAAAACAGCCTGGTACTGGCACAAGAACAGGTATATAGACCAGTGGAACAGAACAGAGAACACAGAAATGGACCCAAGACATTTTGCTCAGTTAATATTTGACAAAGGTGGCAAGAGCATACAATGGAGTACAGACAGCCTCTTTAATAAATGGTATTGGATAAATTGGACAGCTACATGCAAAAAAATGAAACTAGACCTTCAACTTACACCATACACAAGAATAAACTCAAAATAAATAAAATACTTAAATGTGACTCGTGAATCCATAAAAATCCTAGAAGAAAATATAGGCAACAAAATTTCAGACATCATACGCAGCAGAATTTTCACCGATACATCACCGAAGGCAACAGAAACAAAGGAAAACATGAACACATGGGACTACATCAAACTAAAAAATTTCTGCACAGCAAAAACAAACAAACAAACCCCCCCACCCTCAACCATCAAAACCTATATTTTAAAACAATGCTGCATGGAGAGAAAGACCCAGATGGCCCAGCATTTCAGCTGGGCCCTCCCCAGGCTGACCTCCTCTCTGAATGCCACACCAGTGAGCCCAGACAGGCCCACAGAAGAACCTCCCAGTCAACAGAAACAGGACTAACTTATTGTTGTCCTGTGTCGCTGAGTTTTGGGATCATTTGTTCAGGAACAACAGCTCACTGAAGCACCCACCACCTTACCATCTTGGTGTTTCCATGTTTGTGGTCTGAAGTCATTGATTTGGATGCTTGACTGAGATTACTTCCAATTTTCTGCTTTATTGAAAAGATGTTTGCTTAGCCCCTCCCAGATGAGATGAGTAACTCCTCCAGGAAAGGGCTGAATGGCTCAGCTCTCTCGTGCGCGGCCAAAACATGCTGGGCCCACCGCGGAAGACCCGAGGCGCAGAGCGCGCTGGCCCACAGCGAGGGCTCCTCTGGACTGTGGGCGCAGACTTCCCTGCTGGTGCTCCACCTCTGGGACCCGCCCCTCCCCGAGCACGTGTGAGGTGCTGCCCTGAGCTGAGTTGTCATCCATGCTTACACGCAGGCTCACTCCCTCAGGATGAGGACCAACTACCTAGCAAAACGTCCTGCCGGACTAGATGTTCTATAAACACGTTTGCTTCATCAGTTTCCGTGGGCCCCTGACTTTTTTCTGCTAGGCACCAGCTCGCTGCTCAGAAGACTGGCTCTGCACTGTCCTGACAGTGGACTGAACACGTCACGTCATGGCTCTCCTTTGCCGAGGCCTCCACTGGCTCCTCCTCCTGCTCAGACGTGGAGCCCGGCAGATGGCTGTGCCCTGGCCCAGCTCCCTCTCCTCCCCTGCCACACTCCCCACACTCCTGCATCTCCCTGGACTCAACGAGCACACTGTTGCCTCAGCTTTTGCACTTAACCATTTCCTCGGCCTGGAACCTGCTGACTTCAGGAAGCTGCGTGGTTTACTACCTTGAGTGTTTGCTCAAATGTCACTCAAATGTGCCTTCTCCACTCTGTACTCGTCGTCTCATTATTTTCTTGTGTCTTTCTCCATTGCCACGTGACATACCATAGATTTACTTGTCTGTTGATTGTCCCCTTCCCCCAGCATTACATAAAGGTCCAAAAGGCAGCAGCCCAGATGTGTTAATTGCTTGCACTCCCAAAACCTACAACAGTGCACGTAGCAGGTATTGAATCAGTGCTTGGAAGTGACTGAATGAATGAGAGAGACACAGGGCTCCTATGCCCACTGTTTTCATTGTGTTGCTGGTTATGACCACTCTGCAAACAGCCTTTTCTGTCTCATGAGGGAGCTGCTGCCTCCCACAGCCACCTCAGGTGTCACTGAGGCCAAAGGTCAGCACATCTCATGTATCCTCGACAGAGCTCCCAGCCCATGGTGCATTCAAGGGACATGGATCTCTCTAAAGACGTGGGAGATTGGAAAGAGGGTTTCCATGGTCCATCAACTTGTCACACTTTGTAAAATCTCTTTAAACATCTTTAAACTTCCCCAAAGTTCCTTTCTAGGGAGGTCCCCTTATTTATCCAGGTCCCTTCCAGGAAGCCTCGTCTGCCCCACCAGACTAAGTGGGTAGCTGCATGCTCCCTGGATCCTGCTTTGTCCCCACAGCAGGCCTGAGTGCCCTGTCTGCCTCCCACACTGACTTCTACACAACTAGGGCACAGGGACAGTCCCCCCTGGCAGCTAATAGCGCATTTAATAAGTGCTTGTGGAACAGAAGAATGACTACATGCGTGAACAAAGCACACGACATTATTTGGCATCTCTGAGGCAGAGTGATGGAAATGATCATGAGGAAGAACTTCAGAGTTATGAACTTCTCCCTCTGCAGCCCGGGGTTCTGTCATTCAGTATTAACAGGTGTCTATTGAACAGCTCTGCCTCTTCTTCTCTCTGGCCAAAGCCTGCAGATTCAGACACCAAGTCATGAAACAGATGGATGGGTGAACTGCGTTCCCAGGGCTCGGCCTGTGCTGCGGTTGTTCTGAAGCTAAGGCCTCCCCTGAAATACAGTTGCGGTCATATCCTCCTTCTGCTCCTGAACTCCTCCTCCCCACAAAGGGCAGGCCCACAGGCCTCCAACCATTGCAAAATATTTCTGATGAGATACATAAAATCTGAAACAAATAACCAAGGACCTGAGTGAAGCACTTTGCTTTTACCTGTGACCCATCCATCTGTTTCATGACTTGGTGTCTGAATCTGCAGGCTTTGGCCAGAGAGAAGAAGAGGCAGAGCTGTTCAATAGACACCTGTTAATACTGAATGACAGAACCCCGGGCTGCAGAGGGAGAAGTTCATAACTCTGAAGTTCTTCCTCATGATCATTTCCATCACTCTGCCTCATGAGGTTGTTTTCTCTTCTTAATTGTACTGGCACCAGAGAAATGGGAATGGTGCCCCCTGAAGAGGCAATTCAGCAGAATGGGTCTCTGGGAATGACTAATTCTATTGTTGGCCTGCTCTCTCTGCCAGTGACAGCATGTGCTTAGCGAGCACTTCCCTGGTGAGCAGGCCCTGCGCTCCTGTTTCTCTGGATTGGCGGCTGCACCCAGCAGGCTGAACCCAGCCGTGGAAGTTGAACTGCAGAGCCTATAGGTCAGGCTACAGACTCTGAGGCAGGGTCCCCTGGCTCCACAGACATTATGTGCATGCCCCCGACAGCAAGGAAACACAGCCTGCCCCCGACTGTAGGCATTTTCTCCTGGAAAATGTATCCACAGGACAAACGTCCAAAGTCTCTGAAAAAATATTGCCACACATGCTCTACTGACAACAAATAAAATCACCGCAGTGTGCCGTCACCAGGTGGGCCTGTGGTGATTAAGTAGCACGGAAGGATTCTTGGTGCATTTGGGAAGACCAAGACAGGAAGACAATGCCAGAGGCTGCCAGCCTGCTGCACAGCTACAAATACACTGCTAGAGCCAGACAGCAACGTGACCTCTGCCTGGGAATGGTGAGCTGCCATCAAGCCCCAGCCTCTGCTCAGCACTCGGCATGGTTGGAGATGGGTCCAGAGCCCTTGTGTTCTAATGCAGTCTCTTCTTGACACACATCAGGAGAAGAAAGCCCGGATACACGCTGTAAGAAGTATTTACTTGATTGCCAAGGTCAGCGTAGCCAGGGACAACAATGACCACTTCCATGCTGGCTATGGGCCAACACATGAGTAGCACCATGTAACTTGTCATATAATGCCTCATTTATTCTCCATAAAACTCCGTGAGTTGAGTCACATTAAGCCCACTTAGGGACAAGGAAACTGATCTCAGTGAAGCTAAGGAACTCTCTCCAGAAGGTAGAGAAAGCCAGGCAAGTGGAGGTCAGCCAGGTCCTGTTTGCCATCTTGCATCTCTTATGGCTGCATCCAGGCAATCCCAAGGCAGAGAGGACATGGCGGGAGGAGAGGTGTGGGCGACTCTAGGAGGGTAGGGGCTGAAGGCAACGCTTTTCTGGGAGACACAGGACTGAGTCCTCACTTTGCCCGCCTATCACCAGGTAAATAGGGCTGGAGATAAGAGTTCAACCACTGACCCTGCCCCCTCTAGCAAGTCACATGACCTTGCTGAACAGCAATGCCCTTGTCTGCAAGATGGGAACATGGCCTCTTATACAGAAAATACTGGGCCTGTGGGAAGAACTCCATAAAAGTATGAGAAGGAAGTTGGTAGTGAAATATAGTGTTCAGAAAACTTCTTAAGGCCAACACGTCTCCAGGGCGGGAGTGAGGGGAAGGGAATCATGAGTGAGGAAACTGGGTGAGATCTACCCTAGTCATAAGGAAGAATGACAGTGCCCCCATCGCACTGCATGAGGACCTGCCGACTGCAGTTTGGCTTCGAGACCCTGGCTTCTCAGCATGAGACATGCAGAACAGCAGAGTTGTGCTATGCGGGCCTCAGCCTGCACCCACTGAATCCAATGTGCACTTTCACAAGAGCCCCAGTAATGGGAGCATTAGTCCGAGAGGCAACGTGAGGCCAGCACTTGGACTCTGGTTTCGAATGCTTGTTGGGCCACTTAGTTGCTGTGACTTTAGTTTGTGACTAAGATTTCACAACAAATACCACAATCCAGAAAAATAACTTAATATTTTTAGTCACTAACACAGTTATGTAATTCTTTTATCCTGTATTAGGAGGCTCTGATTGCTTCTTCATATGACAATTTTGTAAGATAATTCAATCTTTTCCCTAGCATGCTTGACAGGACTGTTTTCATTACTGACAATTAGAATGCATGGTAGTTAGAACTTCACACGTAGTTACACTCACTCTATGTAGTGCTACTATTGATTCATGTCGTAAAAACACAGAACTGCAATTAATTACATTTCTTACATTGCCATCAAGAAAGAGAACAATGTGTGATGTGCATATAATTGTATACGGTGCCTGGTCATGTACACTCCTGACAGGAGACACCTGCCTATGAGAAGCAACTCCTCTGCTAACAATCTTGCAGGTCTGAGAGTTGGGAAATTCTTCGGAGTAGCTTCAGGCTCCATATGCTTCAGACCTGGGTCTCCCCATTGTCCATAAGCCCCCATGTGTACTCCGAGACAAGCTCCTGTGGCCCTGACCCCGGGTGAGGCAGAAAGCTGGCAGTGAAAGCCGTTCTGCAAGCCATTCCTGCACGGGGAGCTAACGCCAACCACACTCAGAAGTGACTGCAAATCACATCAACACGTCTCACTCTATCCAAACTCTACGTATGCGCAACTCCATGTCCCCTTACCCTAACGTGCACTGTGGTCATCCAACGTCACTTGATACTGGGAATGTGGACTGCAAGGGGCGTCACATGGAAAGGGAGGCGAGTCCTAACCAATTGAAGTCGAATAATTTATTTTGCAAAGCTAACAAAACATATGACCATGAGAACATGATGCTGGGCCGTGTGCAGGGTCTGGAAAGGGGCTGTCACAGAAGAGCCTTAACACGGAAGCTTCACTGGCTCACAGTGAGCTGCCTCTGTCCACCCGTGGTGGTGAAAACAGTATGTCCCTGTGGGGCCGTGGGCGAAGTGAGGATAACAGTCATAACGGGCTTTATACGTAAATATCGTGGTGCCTGCATATTATAGTAAAGGCTCAGGTAGTGGTTATTATCAGTGAGGTCTTCCCTTGTTGGAAATTTATTTTATTTTAGTCTGTATTTTAGTTTAGAGAAAGAAGTCACATGGAGCCAGACCCTGGCTTGGCTTTGGTACTTGATGCCCTCGGAGTGGGGAGCAGGCCCAGCCGCTCATCCCCAGCAGTGTCTCCCAGGCAGGGCCTGGCTCTCTGGACTACTTTTTTGAAGAGGCCCTCAGGGTCACTTCAGGTCACTCACCTAAAATTTCTCCTTTACTTTAGTGATTATTTTTCACAGAAAGTAGGTATCAAACACACTTTTCCCACTGCAATTAGATTCCGAAGGGTTGCTTGCCAGCTCACTGCCCTTCCACCTTTCCTTCCGTCCTGTCCACCCTGGAAGCACTCAGATGCAGCATTCTCCTTGTATCCTCAGGTCCCCAGAGCTGAGTGATGCACCCGACGTGATCCTGGAAGTGATTCAAACTCAGGCCTGACCTGGTGCATGGTGCTCGGTCCTCTCCACGGTGGCGAGGGTGACAAGCAATTCCCCACTTAACACCCAGTGAGCTAAAGCCCTGCTTCCCACCTGTTGGTCAGGCAAAGACATTGCTTACAGAAGACGACATGGTTTTTGGGTCACAGACACCCACCTCCTGGTCCCTTACTGCCCTGTTTGTTTTGTAACATACTCTGGAAGGGTCGAGCATCACCACAGAATTCATATAGATCTAATTCATTATTTTGAATGTTGCTTAGTATGTTTTTTGTTTTTAGATGACACCACAACTGGTCTCTTCATTTCCCTACTGATAGACATCTTGGCTGTTTTCTATATAAACTGTGCTGCAGGTCTCCGTGCATACATGTACCCAAGTGTCCCCTTTTCTTACATGTCACCTACTAATGGCCACTCAACACTTTACCATGCTTGTTTGTTTTTCTGGTTCCCCAACTTGACCCAAGCAGAGAGCACACTCACTTCATCTCTGTGCTCTTAGTACATTTTACCTAACTCACAGTGGATCAACACAGCCGCGGGAGGGAGGAAAGAAAGAAGGAAAGAGGAAGGGAAGTCATAGAACTTTCCATCACCAGCCAGGATCAAAGGACTAGGCTGCCAATGACATTATTTTGTGGAAATCCAGGTATGAAGTTGATAGTGAGGTGTCCAAGAGGTGTTTTAACAGTAAGGTATATGCCCGGGATCAAAGAACATACTCTCAGCATGGTTTTTACATTAAAATGTCACCTTCAGCATTTTGCACCAGAACTTAACAGGCTTCTGATAAAAGCCAGTTACAGACTAGTTTGTGTTGTTTTTCAGATGAAACAAAACTACTTTCTCTTAAGCCATCTCAGACTGGACAGTGACAGAGACTTCATGGTAACTCAGCAAGCACATACTTAACTTCTGGTCTGTGCCAGGCAGTTTGGGTGAGCTCTGAGAAGGGTCTGGATGAAGGTGTTGGGTTGGGAAAGGGGTAGGATCAGTGTGAGAGTCACTGAGGTTAAGGACCAGTAGGCAGTTGGGAAGAAGCACTCAGGGTGGACTTGGTCTTAAGCTCCTTCGGGACTCTGCTGGGTGGTGGGATTAGGCGTTCACCTCCTACAGGTGCAGGCTTGTCTTCTGATGAAGCCTGAGGCATCGAGCCCACAAGAGGTCTAAGCAGCTGGGGCAGGACTGGCCCAGGGGGAGATCCAGAACACTGTGCACTAGGGGAAGCCAGGAACAAGCCAAAGACCTCAGAGAAAATGGGACTCAAAGAGGACTCAACCCCTAATGAGATTGGACTGGGGAACACACTGGGACAGCCATGCTCTACCAGACCAGGGACAGAGGAAGCCAGTTTGGAGGGAAAAAAGACAGAAGCCAACGCTGGAGAGACACTAGACAGGAGGCAGCATCTTGACTGCCCCATCTTACCTGCTGCTCACCCAGGCATCCCCTTCTTGGTTAAAGCAGTGCTTAGGCCAATCAGTGAAGCCCTCCTTACTCCACCTGGCCCTGCAGGGGTGTCCTGCCAGTGGCCTCCCGCTGGGTCTCTGAGCTGAAAGCCACTTTGCACACAGCACCTGGAGTGATCTTATTTTTCAATTACAGTTGATTTTTTTTAAATTATTGAAAATATTACAGAGGTCCCCCCTTTTTCCCTATTGACCCCTCCTTCCTGCTTTCATCCCCTTCCTGCCTTCTCCAGCCTAATATCCTGTCGATTGGTTGTGCATACATGCATATAAGTTCTTTGGTTTATCTCTTCCCACCCCCAACTCTCTGAGTTTTGTCAGTCTATTTCCTACTTCTATGACTCTGGATCTATTTTGGTCAACAGCTTATTTTGTTCATTATGTTCCACAAAAAAGTGAGATCATGTGGTACTTGTTTTTCTCTGACTGGCTTATTTCGCTTAGCATAATACTCTCCAGGTCCCTCCATGTTGTTTCAAAGGGTAAGAGATCTTTCTTTCTTACAGCCGCATAGTATTCCATTGTGTATATGTACCACAGCTTTTTTATCCACTCATCTATTGATGGGCATTTGGGCTATTTCCAGATCTTAGCAATTGTAAATAGTGCTGCTACGAACATGGGGGTACATATATTCTTTCGGATTGGTGTTTTAGGCTTCTTGGGGTATATTCCTAGAAGTGGGATCACTGGGTCAAATGGCAGTTCAATTTTTAATATTTTGAGGAAACACCATATTGTTTTCTACAGTGGCTGCACCAGTCTGCATTCCCACCAGCAGTTGACATTCAATATTATATTAGTTTTAAGTGTACAGAATAGTGGTTAGACATTCATATAACTTAAATTGTGATCTCCCCCAATATTTCCAATACTCACTTGGCATCATACATAGTTATCACAATATTATTAACTATATTTCCTATGCTATATGTTACATCCCCACTAGCATTTTGTAACTGCCGATTTATACTTCTCAATCCCTTCGCCTTTTCCATTCAGCTCCCTACCCCCTCCCATGTGGCAACCATTACTTACTTCCCTGCATCTATCAGTTTCTGTTTTAATTGAATTTTTGCTTTTTAGATTCATATATAAGTGAATTAGTATGGCATTTGTCTTTCTCTGTCTTACTTATTTCATTTAGCATAATAAACTCTAGGTTTATCCATGTTTTACAAATGATAAGATTTCATTCTTATTTATGGCCAAGTAATATTCCATTGTACATATATGCCACATCTTCAAGTGTCTATGGAAACTTAGGTTGCTTCCATACCTTGGCTATTGTATGTGAAATGTCCTTCTTTGTCTCTGGTTATCTTTTGTTTTAAAGGCTTTTTAGTGTAATATAAATGTTGCTACCCAAGCCTTTTGTTTAGTTTTGATTTGCATGAAATATCTTTTTCTATCCCTTTACTTTCAGTCTCTGTGTGTCTTTTGTTCTGAGGTGGGTGTCTTGTAGACAGCATGTTTTCTTATCCATTCAGCCACCTTATATCTTTTGATTGAAGCATTTAGCCCATTTAACTTTAAAATAATTATTGATAGCTTTGGAGTTATTGCCATTTTATTATTCATATTTTTTTAACCTTTTTCTTATTCTTTTTAAAAAAGTCCCTTTAACATCTCTTGGCATACTGGTTTGGTGGTGATGAACTCCTTTAACTTTTACTGGTCTGGGAAGCTCTTTATCTGTCCACCAATTCTAAATGACAGCTTTGCTAATAGAGTAATCTTGGTTGTAGGTCCTTGCTTTTCATCGCTTTGAATATTTTGTGCCAATCCCCTCTGACCTGCAAAGTTTTCGTTGAGAAATCAGCTGACAGTCTTATGGGAACTCCCTTGGAGGTAACTAACTGATTTTCTTTTGCTGCTTTTAAGATTCTCTCTTTGTCTTTAACCATTGGCATTTTAATTATGATGTGTCTGGTATGGGCCTCTTTGGCTTCATCTTGTTTGGAATTCTCTGCACTTCCTGGACTTGTAATATCTATTTCCTTTTCCAGTTTAGGTAAGTTTTGAATCACTATTTCTTTCTTTCTTTTTTTTTTAATCCTCACCCGAGGACATTTTTCCATTTTTTGTACAGATAGAGTGGGAGGGAGAGAGAGGAAGAGAGAGAGAAACATCGATGTGAAAGGGTCACATCGAGTGGCTGCCACCCGCACGACCAACCAGGGCCGGGGACAAACTGCAACCGAAGTACGTGCCCTTAGCGGGAACCGAACCCGGGTCTCTCCGGACCGCAGGCTGACGCTCTAACCGCTGAGCCAAACCAGCCAGGGCAATCACTATTTCTTTAAATAGGTTTTCAATCTCTTACTCTCTTTTCTCCTTCTGGTACCCCTATGATACAAATGTTGGTATGTTGATATTATGCCACCAGTCCCTTAAACTATCATTTTATTTTGATTCTCTTTTTTTTCCCCCTGCTGTTCCAGTTGAATGTTTTCTACTACCTTGTCTTCCAAATCTTATTCAGTGCCTCTTCTTAATCTACTGTTTATTCCATCTAATGTAATCATGTCAGTTAATTCTTTATTTCTAATGTTTTTTCTTTTTCATGGTTTCTATCTTTTTGTGCAAGTTCTCACTGAGTTCATCTATTCTTCCCCTAAATTCATTGAACATCCTTATAACTAGTGTTTTCAAATCTGCATCTAGTAGATTGTTTATCTCCATTTTGTTTAGTTCTTTTTGTGGAGTTTTGTCATGTTTTTTTCATTTGAGACATGTTTCTTTGTTTCCTCATTTTGGCTGCCTCTCTGTGTTTGTTTCTATGTATTAGGTAGATCTGCTATGTCTCTCAGTCTTGGTAGAGTGGCCTTATGTAATAGATGTCCTGTGGGGCCCAGTGGCACTGTCTCCAAGGTCACCTGAGTTGAGTAGTCCAGGAGTGTCCCTTGTGTGGGTTGCGTGTGCCCTCCTGTTGTAGTCAAGCCTGGATTGCTGTTGGCATGTTGGTGGGTGGGTTTGACCTGTAGGCTGACAGGCTGTGAATACTGGCCATGACTATAGTTGACAAGCTATTATATGGGAGCTGACCACACAGAATAGGATTCACTTTAGCAGGGTTCTGGTTCCTGTGAGTCCACCCTTTGAGTGTGTCCTTTGTGGAGCTAATTGGGTGGTGCTCTGGTGTGGCCTGAAGCTGGCTACTGGGTGTGTTGTTTCTGGGGTTTCTTGAGAAGAGTTCTGGTGCAGGCCCACGGTCAGACACTGCCTGTGCCTGGACCAGGCACAGGTAAGAGCTACAAAGTGATCTGCAGTTGGTAGCCACCTGTGCTGGACTTGGAGGTACGTGGAAGAGGTTAAGCTTTGATCTGAGGCTGGCTGCCACTGGTGTCGGAAGCTGCCTAGCAAGAGGTACAGGGCCCACAGAGGCCAGCCGCTGCTGCTTTGGGTTTGTGGACCTTTGGGAGATTTTAAGAAAGTCTGAAGAATGGGTCAAGGCTATCCACTTATGAGGAACAGCTGCTGAAAGAGGTCTGTGCTGGTGCAAGGGTTGGGTGGGGTGGGGTAGGGTGGGGTTAGGGTTAGGGAATCATCAGAGTGGGGAGATTAATGGGTCGCAGGAGAACTTAACAAAGAAACAACAGCATCTTCCAGCACTTCTGTGCTGGAAAGAGCTTCCCCTGAAACCAGACAACTCAGTTCCTCTCCGTATGTGGAGCTGCTGTCCCTTTTCTGGAGTTTATGGCAAGTATTTGTGAGTGAGTGAGGCTGTGTGTGGGCCCTTAAAGAGGACATCTGGGCCCTGGCTGGTTTGGCTCAGCAGTTAGAGCATCGGCCTGCGGTCCAGAGAGACCCAGGTTCAGTTCCCGCTAAGGGCACGTACCTCGGTTGCAGTTTGTCCCCAGCCCTGGATGGGTCATGCGGGTGGCAGCCACTCAATGTGTTTCTTTCATGTCGATGTTTCTCTCTCTCTTCCTCTCTCTCCCTCCCACGCTGTCTGAACAAAAAATGGGAAAATGTCCTCGGGAGAGGATAAAAAAAAAGAAAAAAAAAAAAAGGACACCTGGGATTACAGCAGCCCTCTCTTTCACCCCCTGCTGGTTTTCAGTCAGATGTTGTGGGGATTCCTTTTGCTGGCACTGGTGCTCTGAGCAGAGGAGCGTTCTGTGGGACCAGCCCGCTTCACCTCTCTGCCCCTCCTACCAGGCTCCACGTGGCTTCTTTAGTACATCCTTAGTCATAGGACTTCTGGTCAGCTAGTCTTCAGGTGGCTCTGAGTACTGGTTGTTTTATTATTTACTTGTACTTTTTGTGTTGTCATGGGAGGAGGTGAGCACAGCATTTACCTACTCAGCCATCTTGACCAGACGTCTGGAGTGATCTTTCTCTTTCGTTTTTTTTTTTTTTTTTTTTAACTTATATTTATTGTTGAATATATTACAGATGTTCCTCATTTTTCCCCTATTGACCCCCTTCTCCCCACTCCCCCCCCCACTCCTGCCTTTCCCCACACTGTTGTCTGTGTCCATTGCTTATGCATTATACAGTTGGCCCTCGTTTACTGTGGTTAATCAGTTCCAGACTTTACCGTGATAAATGAATGTCCGTTAAGTAGGATTCTTTATTTATACACAGTCATCCCTTGCCACCTTGCTCCTCGATGCTCATGCCTTCACTCTATCGCGGCCCCTTCCAATACTATACTATATTTGAAAAAACTGCGATAGAGTGAAGCCCCGACTGTCAAAGCGCAAATTGATGAGAGATACATATAAGTTCTTTGGTTTATTTCTTCCCACACTTCAACCCCCCCTTCTCTTTGAGGTTTATGAGTCTAACAACCAATTTGTACATCTTAATCCCTTCCTTTTTCACCCATTCCCCTAATCCTCCTCCCATCTGGCAACAAACAAAATGTTCTCTGTATCTATGAGAATGTATCTGTTCTGCCTGTTCGTTTTGTTTGTAGATTCAATTGTTGATAGATATGTATTCATTGCCATTTTGTTTGTTCATATATTTTATCTTTTTCTTCAAGAAGACCCTTCAACATTTCATATAATACTGGTTTGGTGGTGATGAACTCCTTTAGCTTTTCTAAATGACAGCTTTGCAGGATAGAGTAATCTTGGTTGTAGGTTCTTGCTTTTAATCACTCTGAATAATTCTTGCCACTCCCTTCTGGCCTCCAAAGTTTCTTTTGATAAATCAGCTGACAGGCTTATGGGAACTCCCTTGTAGGTAACTAACTACTTTTCTCTCGCTGCTTTTAAGATTCTCTCTTTGTCTTGAACCTTTTGCATTTTTGATGATGATGTGTCTTGGTGTGGGCCTCTTGGGGTTCATCTTGTTTGGGACTCTCTGTGTTTCCTGGACTTGTATGTCTGTTTCCTTCACCAAGTTAGGGAAGTTTTCTGCCATTATTGTTTCAAACAGGCTTTCAATTTCTTGTTCTCTCTTCTCCTTCTGGTACCCCCAAGATGTGAATGTTGATATGCTTGAAATTGTCCCAGAGGCTCCTTACATTAGCCTCGTTTTTTTGGATTCTTTTTGTTGTTGTGTTTCTTTATATTCCAAATCAATGGTTTGCTTCTTGGCTTTACCTACTCTACTATTGAATCTGTGTAAATTATTCTTTATTTCAGTTAGTGCCTCCTTCATTTCTGACTGTGAATCCTTCATTTTTCACTGGTCCTTTTTTATGCTCCTGAGGCCCTCATTAAGTTCATTTAAGTTCTAAGTTCATTGAGCATCCTTATAAGCAGTATTTTGAACTCTGCATCTGTTAGGTTGCTTATCTCCATTTCGCTTAGTTCTTTTCCTGGAGTGTTGTTCTGTTCTTTAATTTGGGACAAGTTATTTTGTCTCCTCATTTTGGCTGCTTCTCTGTGTTAAAATGAGGTCATGGTAAGGAGCCTCTGGGACAACTTCAAGCGTGCCAACATTCACATCATGGGGTTTCCAGAAGGAGAAGAGAGAGAACAAGAAATTGAAAACCTGTTTGAAACAATAATGGCAGAAAACTTCCCTAACTTGGTGAAGGAAACAGACATACAAGTCCAGGAAACACAGAGAGTCCCAAACAAGATGAACCCCAAGAGGCCCACACCAAGACACATCATCATCAAAATGCAAAAGGTTCAAGACAAAGAGAGAATCTTAAAAGCAGCAAGAGAAAAGTAGTTAGTTACCTACAAGGGAGCTCCCATAAGGCTGTCAGCTGATTTATCAAAAGAAACTTCGGAGGCCAGAAGGGAGTGGCAAGAATTATTCAGAGTGATGAAAACCAAGAACCTACAACCAAGATTACTCTATCCTGCAAAGCTGTCATTTAGAATCGATGGACATATGAAGTTTCCCAGACAAGGAAAAGCTAAAGGAGTTCATCACCACCAAACCAGTATTATATGAAATGATGAAAGGTCTTTTTGAAGAAAAAGATAAAATATATGAACAAACAAAATGGCAATGAATACATATCTATTGACAATGGAATCTACAAACAAAATGAACAGGTAGAACAGAAACATTCTCATAGATACAGAGAACATTTTGTTGGTTGCCAGTTGGGAAGGGGGTTGGGGGAATGGGTGAAAAAGGTAAAGGGATTAAGAAGCACAAATTCATTGCTAGACTGACAAACCTCAAAGGGAAAGGTTTTGGGGATGGGAAGAAATAAACCAAAGAACTTATATGCATAACCAATGGACACAGACAATAGTGTGGGAAAAGGTGGGAGGGGGGCGGGAGGGGGGAGGAGGGGGTGAATGGGGGGAAAATGAGGAACATCTCTAATACATTCAACAATAAAGATTTAAAAGAAAAAAAGAATGAAAGCTCGGACTCTGGTTCTGGCTGGCAAGCCCCTCTGAGACCTGGCCCCACTCTTCACACACACACACACACACACACACACTACAGTGCTCCAAACTGGCCGTGGGAGGGATGGTGGCAAGGAAGAGTGAATGAGAGGGCTTGCATTAGGTTGAGTTGTGAGAAGATGCACGGGACTCTGACCCCACACTTCCCACCCTACCCCCCTCCCAGCAGAGCAGGAGAGAGGAAAGAGGGAGCGAAGCTTGAATCCCTTGAATTCTGATGGCTTGAAAGCAGTGCAGAGCATCACTGTCCATACTGTTTACTCCCTGGGGATCAAGGAGCGGCTCAGAGCTTCCCGTGTGGCCCAGGACGGGCGCTGTCTGGGCATCTGGTCAGGGTGCTTGTGATAGCAGACCTCCAAGGCAGAGGCCAGATGGTATGACCTAGAAAGGGACAGCCCCAAGGTCTAGGGTGCCCAGCCTCAGCATATTTCCTTGCCCACCTAGGAGTGGAATCCCAGAATCGCTCTGACGTTAGACACTGAAAATTCGGGAGTATATCTGCTAGTAGGCTGGGGAGGGGAGATCCTCCTCCATGCTCTTGGGTCATAGAAGGCTCCTGAATTCCTGTGTGACTTTGGGAACTGCTTGAAGTCCAGCAATGACCAATATGTAATTTCCAGCCCAGTGAAATGGGCAGTTGGAAAAGCAATTACATGGCAGTCCCAAGTTTATGAATCAAGGCAAATTTGTTAGGTATCTGAATGCCTACTCTGCCCCAGGTATTGAAGAAGAAAGACGGGCTTGCTCCCCCCTCCCCCCCATATGCTTTATTGCGAATGGTCAACGCAGATGCTCACAGCCTGGGAGCTCTTCCTCCACGCCCGTTTCTAGGTCAAATGTCTGAGTGTTGACCGAGATTGGTACTCCTAACAGCTCCCCCATCCTTGAGAGCTCTCTGCCAGCTCCTTGACCTCCAGTCTTGGTGGAACTGTAAATTTTAAGATTCAGAAGCCAAATTAAACAAATCCAAGTCAAGGAGGATCTGATATGGGCCCTAGGATTGCTGCAGAAACACAGGGAGCCTGAGGAAGACCTGGGCCTGGAATCTGAAGGGCACCAGGAATCCACTCACTCTTTTGCATAACAAATATTTACTGGGCACCTATCCTAGCTTCAGGCTCTAGGGCTACAGCAGGGAAGGAAATAAACAAGGTACGTGCCCTTCTGAAGCTGAAACCTTAGTGTAACAGAGAAAGCCAACAGTAATAGACAATATCATCTTTGCAAGTGGAAAGCACTGTGAAGACACTACTAGCAGGATGGTGGGGTAGAGGTGATGGGCTGAGAGGTGGGGAGGTGGGGTTTTAGCTTGGCAGCCAGGAGAAGCTACTGGGTGGAAGGATGCAGCTCTGTGATTATGAAGGCTCTGAGGGGGACCAAGCTTAGAGGGTCCCAGGAAAGGCAAGTGCCAGTGTGTGCATGTTGGAGAAGAAGTGCCGATTAAGCCTGAACAGTTGTGTACCTGGGCTATGCCTTTTTGACATGTAAGGGCCCAGACTTCTGCCTTCGTTCTGTGGATCCTCCATCCCACCTCTCTCCGGGCAATGCTGGCCCTGAACAGGGGAGGTCACAGGATGAAGGGACACAGGCTGGGGAGAGGTGGTCACTCATTCACAGACCAACCACCACAGCCATCGCCACCAGGAAGAGCTTCCCAGAGCGTCAGGAAATCCCCTGGACACACCCTTTTCTTGAAGACTCACTAGAGATAAACATATGTAAGGTTCTGAGAAGTCACCTCCACCAGTCCTGTCTACACACCAGTTTTCCAAACTCACTCGGCTTCAGAGCTTCTCTGGGGAAGCCTGCGTGGGTCTGGGGCGGGCTGCGGGGCTGGTGGGCTCAGGGCCTGCAGAAGCCGTAGGGGATGCGCTGGTTTCCTAGAGCTGCTGAAACGAGTTACCATCAGAATGGCTTAAAACACCAGCTCTGAAGGTCAGAAGCCCAAAACGGGATGTATAAGCTCACAGACGATGATCTGAACACAGCCCCTCTGAAATGGAGCCAGAGCCGCCAGGCCAGAAAATGCCTCGCACGCCTTACCCCTCAAACCTTGAAAATGTTCCAACAGGGCAGAATTACCTTTGGACTAGACGTAAGCCAACATTATGTCTAACAAACAGTTTGTAGGGATAACAAGAAAGCAGATATAATGACTAGCAGACTGAAAATTAAAAACATTCTTTGGAATTAACACCACATTGTCATCTGCACCAATAGAAATGCCTTCCTTCTATTGATGTAACTGTTGCCCTTTCTTTTCTCAAAAATACTTCTTACCTTTGTCTCCCAATAGAAAAATTCGTTGTGCCCTGGCCGGTTTGGCTCAGTGGTTAGACTGTTAGCTTGTGAACCAAAGAGTTGCGGTTTCAGTTCTGGTCAAGGGCACGTACCTCGGTTGTGGTTCAGTCCCCAGCCCTGGCTGGGGTTGAGCGGGGGGCAACCAATCAATGTGTCTCTCTTACATCAATGTGTCTCTCTCACATAGATGTATCTCTCTCTCTCCTCTCTTCACACTCTATCTGAAGATAAATGGAAAAATATCCTCAGGTGAGGATTTAAAAAAAAAAGAAAGAAAAACTTGTTGGGCTTCTGCCTAAATCAGTTCCTCCCAAATAGCTATTTGATCTTGAATAAATGCCCATTTGCCTCTCACTTTTAAATGCCCTTTAACAGGCTAAACTCAAGATGTTGGCAGGGGTGGGTGCTTCTGGAGACTTGAGGGAAGAATCTGTCTCCTCACCTTTTCCATCTGCCCGAGGCCACCTGCACTCCTTGGTGTGTGGCCTCTCCCCATCTTCAAGCACATGGCTCCAACCCCACTTCCATCGTCAATCACCTTCTCTGACTCTGACCCTCCTCCCTCCCTCCTCTGAGGACCCCTGTGGTTATACCCCGACCTGGGTAGTCCAGGATACTCAGCCCATCTCGAGATCCTTAACTTAGTCACATCTGTGACGTCCCTTTTGCCCTGTAAGGTAATATTCACAGGGGTTAAGAATCAGATGCAAAGTTTGGGGGCCGTTGTTCTACCCGTGTGTGCTGCTGGAGGGCTGTCTGAGCCCGTGATCAGATTCAGGCAATGGTCACTCAGCTCGTGTGGAGCGAGCTGGTCATCTTCTTAGACAGGCCTGTCAGTACATCCGGATGAGCGCCTGGGAATTCTGCGCTGCAGCCCACCAACCTTTTGACACATGGAGTGGGACTGGGAAGACCACCTTTCGACAAACCCACTTGTAGACTGAAATCTGAGCTGACTCAGGCCTCCCTGCCCCTGGTATTGACCTTGCAGCCCAGCCATCTGATGAAGCCTCTCAAGAAATAGTGCGCAAACAGGCCACGGAGAGCCGGCCCTGTGGACCTGACAGGCCTCAGTACCCATTCATGACAACCTGGGGACGCAATGGAGCTGGTGGTCTGTTCGGGTCAGGAAAACAAAACAGAATCCGCTGTACCGACCCACGTGGAGGTGGTGGAATGGCAACAGCCAACGGCCAGAGCACCGAGTCCCTGTGGCCAGTGCAGGTGGCCACTCAGAGGGGCACCTCTTCACAGTGGCTGGCAGCCACGACTCAACTTACTCCGTGGCTGAGGCCAAGGACCTGGACTTGAGAGAGCCCTCTGACCCCTACGGCTCCAAAGCAGCCTGTTTAAAAAAAGAAAAAGGGAGCACAGGGGAGCAGGAGGGAAGGAGGGCAAAGGAGGGAGGAAATGAAGGAAAGGGAGGATGGAGAAGATACAGAAAAGGGGACAAAAGGGGAGAAGAGAGGAGAGGGAAAAAGAGGAAAATATCCAAACCCAACTAGTCCCTCAGTCCCTCCTGCAGAGCCCAGGCTCCCAAGCCAGAAGCCTCTTGAGTTGTCACTTCCAGGTGGTTTCCTGCCAAAGGTGAATCTAGCCTCCGTGTACTCATGTGGTCATTTGCTTCCAAGTGGGCGTCTGCCTTTTTACACGCTCTCAGCGCAGCATCCTTTAGGGGGCTGTGAATGACCCAAGTTCCTGAATAAACGTCAGGAGCTGCTTCGGCTGGGTTTGGAAATCACACCTTCCTCAGCCTGAGCCCAGATGGACCAGTTTGTTGCCTTCCTTGCCCCCCGTCACCCTTGCCCATGACAGCCACACACGACTTCTGAAGATGTAGTTTGGACTTTCCTCTCCACCTTTTATTTTCTTTTAACAAGGCCTCTCTTCCTCTCGACCTCCGCTCCAGGGAGAGCAGGCCCAGCCTTGGAAGGGTCTTCACTTCCTGCAGTGAAGTTGAGGCCAGGAGGGCCAGCTTGGCACCCGTTGCTCTTCCCAGAACCCCCACCTCTACACTCTTGGGCCACTGTTCAGAGAAGGGGAGGGGGCGGGGGAGGAGAAAGAAGACACCCCCTCCCCGGCTGATCTGCTTCCCTGTCCTGCCTGAGTTATGCCTGTCTCCACCTATTCCACCCATCCCGCTGTCCCCACCAACGCATCTCCTGTCCTTCACGCACCTCCTGCACCGAATGCCCTCTGCTCGCGAGTCAATCTCTGCCCTCCGAGAGCTGGTTCAGAAGACCCAGGCCGCCACCTTCCTCCTCGGTACTTGGTGGTGGTGCTGTGGGAGGAGAGGCTCTGTGGGCACCGTGGGTGTGTGTGTGTGTGTGTGTGTGTGTGCGCGCGCACACCTGTTTGGTGGGAGTGGGAGGAGTGAGGATGGGCGGCAGGTGAGCTGGGAGGAGGGATGGAGTCACTTGCACTGAATGTCTAGTGGACAAGGGAGCAATGATAATTGGCAGTGCAAGTGTGTGTAATTAAAACATTACCTAGAAGTGTGCGAAGCTTTAGCTGGAAAACAAAACCCCCATCCCGAGGTGTCCAGTATTTTCCATACATTACAGAAAACCCCACTAGATCCACATTTAAGTTCATCTCAACGAAGAAACTGGCAGTGTGAGCTTCTTTTAGAAGTAATTTCAAATTTAGCTGGATTCTGAGTCCATATGGATATTAGTCTTAATTCTGACCATTAAACAGGAAGAAGAAAACAGAAGTTTATAAAACATATACATTCCTCCAAACACAAAAAGCACTCACTGCCCTGCTCCCTCCAATGCACTCCCGTGACTACATCCCACACGGTCACACCTCTGTGCTGGGTTCATACTTAGCCCTCAAAGCTGAGTCATCAGAAACAGCAGAGCAAGATGGTTCTATTTTAATCAAATGTTACATTCTTTAGGAAACCATACCCGAGATGACGTAATTCTACCCTGGAGAGAAGGGAAAGACTTCAAAAAATGACTGGTGAAAATGACCAGATTCCTAAATGTAACAGATTGGTTGAAGGAGACAACAGTTCACCTTCTAAACCAGACTGAAATGACACGTTGCAAAGAAACCAGTTTATTCACAGCTCATTCACTAGCATCCTTCACACTCATTTTCCCAGCTCCCACTGTGCACCAGCATCATTCAGTGTTTTCTAGGAAAAAGCATCCCATGGCGACAGTCCTGGAGCCACCGGGGAATCACCCTCCGAGAGGAACGTCACGTCAGTGCCATATGATCCTCCCTTTTAGAAGTGGCTACGTGCCCAGCCAGTGTGGCTCAGTGGTTGAGCATTGACCCATGCACCAAGAGCTCACCAGTTTGACTCCCAGTCAGGGCACATGCCCAGGTTGTGAGCCAAATCCCCAGTGGAGGGCATGCAGGAGGCAGCCAATCGATGTTCTCTCTCAGAGATGTTTCTCTCTCCTTCTCCCTTCCTTTCTCTAAGATCAATAAAGTTTAGAAGTGGCTGTGTGCACCAGGCCCGAGCTAGGCATTCTCACCCCTATTTCCATTGGTCTCCACAAGCCAGTGAAGGGAGAGTTCATCCTGCACTGACTCAGAGGCTCAGAAAGGCAGAGTGACACTCCTTAGGGGGAACCGCCGGTTCTGAGCCGGGTCTGCCCATCTCTGAGGCTGGGAGTCCTCACCTGTCCACACTGCATGCCTGGGCTGCGGTGTCCCTGCTGGAACTCGGGCACGCCGCAGTAGGGCATCAGGCGCCAGGACCACGGGAGATGAGAACTGGAGTCCAGCCTGGCGCACAGCCACCCGGCCAAGGCTGCTCCTTTTAAAACAACCTGCAGTCCATGAAGTCCTGGAAGCTGACCCATAAGTAGGCGCTTCCTGCGACCCAGCCAAGGAACACACCAAGATGGGTTTTACCTGCTCAGGATGGGAGCGCTGAGTTTGTCTGTTGTCCCTGCCTGGAATTCAGCCACTAGCACTCAGTACCAGCAGCAGCAGCTAACATGCATCAAAGTGGCCTTATATCCTCACCACAACCCTGGGCCACAAGTACAGAGATAAATACAGCACAGCTAAAGGCACCTGGGACAGGGCTGGGCTCCAGCCCCACGCTCTGCCCACATTGCCATCCCAGCGATGTCTATTTGAATTTCCTGATGCATCAAAACGATCATCATCCCCACTATGTACAGATGGAGGCCTTGTTATATTTTATTTTTTATTTCATTTCATTTTATTATCCTCTTCCAAAGATATTTTTCCAGTTATCTTCAGATAGAGAGGGAGGGAAGGACGGAGGGAGGGAGACAGGGAAGGAGAGAGAAACATCAATGTGAGAGGGACACATCAACTGGTTGCCTCCCTAACGACCCTGACCAGAACTGAACCCGAGACTCTGGTCCGAGGGCTGACGCTCTAACTGCTGAGCCAAACCAGCCAGGTCATACTTTGTCATTTTTTAAAGTTGTCATGAGTTCTAAAGACTGGACAACACGTCCACTCCTGCTGAGGTTCCCGGACACCGCCACAGTGCGCGTGCCGGGGTCCTGCACGTGGCCTCCCCCGGCTGCCACAGGGCAGTGCTCAGGCCTGGCCCGCACCGGCCGCTGCCAGCACCGGATGGCCGTGCTGGGCACAGCTCTGCCGGCCGCTGTGGAGGCTGCAAGCCCCAGCTAGCACAAGTCTTACAACCTGGAGCTTGGGAGCCCCTGAAAGTCACTGTGAGCCCTTAAGAACCTTTTTTGTTTAATGTTCAAGCTTTAAAAAAAGAATATGAAGCTCAGACACAGGTGATAATAAAGGAAACTACTGATGTTGAGTCATCCCAACCATGTCTGCTCAGCTAAATGCGAGCTAGAGGCTCTGAACCCTGGGCCACAAGTACAAAGATAAATACAGTGTAGCTAAAAGCACCCGGGACGGGGCTGGGCTCCAGCCCCATGCTCTGCCCACATTGCCATCCCAATGATATCTATTTGAATTTCCTGATGCATCAAAATGATCAAGAATCTGGCTCTGGCTGCAGACTGGGAGGTTGTTTTGGTCAAAGAGACACCTGGTGGCTCTCAAGATAAACCACACTGGACACAGTGTCCAGCCACAAGACATGACTTGTGCCCCAAGCACAGCACCCAGGGGTGCTGAGGAAACCCAGCCTCCTCTGCTAATTTGAGCACCGTGTCTCCTTTGCAGGGAAGGAGGTAGCCCGGGGGACACAATGCAGTGGGACTCTGCGGCCAGTCAAGGGGGTTTCATACCCGCCCGGCTCTGGGGCCTGGACAGCTAGCTCCCTTGGCTCCCCGCAGCTTGGTTCTCCAGCTGTGGAAATGAGACCCGCAGCTGTAATGCATTGTGAGAACCAGCTCAGCAAGAGTGATGGAACCTCCTGCAGCACATGGTACCTGAACGCTGTGTGATGCCTTCCCTTACTGAGGCTCGGGGCAGTGCTCCCAGCAGGCCCATCCCAGGACCCACCACGACACCTCTCCAGTGGCTGCAGTTTGGTCATGGAGCTGGGTCCCCTGTGGAAAGGCAGGCTTTGCTCCCAGTGTCCCATTGTGATCCACCCACAAACACCCCTCCATGAAATCCTATTCACGGGTTTTCTCACAGGGGCCAGGGTTGGGGGTATTATGACAGCCCCCCCTTATGTATTTCTGTATGTTTATGTGTTTGCTATAAGCAGTTATTTTTATATTAAGAAAAAATAATTACCATTTCCTTTTCAGAAGAAAAAATGTTAAACTTCCATCAATTCTTGTTTTCATCTTAGCCCTTGGATGATTTTACATCTGTACTCATCTTGAATAGAATAAAGAAGATTCTGGAATTTTGCATCATTATTGAACATTCTCATATTCTAGCCTTTAATGTCAACTGTTGCCACTGTCTTCACACAAAGGTAAACAGCAGACAAGAAGACATCTCCCTCTGGAATGAATCCAAACAAGGGTGTTTAGTTCCCTGCCCAGGCAGAGTCTGACAGTTGAGGAAAGTAATGATTTAATTTCTACCAGCTTAACAATACTTTCCAATACTCAACCAGCTTCCCCACAGCCCCAGGTAACCTGAAAGGGAAACACAGTCAGCACAAATGGTTGCTTAAAGCATTTCTTTGTACATTCATTCTTTACTGCTTTTTTAAACAATGGATGCAGTTAAGAAAGAGCTGTATGCAAAAAATAACTCAAAGAGAATTTTATATGCATTAGGGAATTTAGATCTAGTGAAATAATGACATGAGATTCTTTTTTCTGGTAACCCTCACCCAAGGATATTTTTTCCCACTGATTTTTAGAGACTGGAAGGGAAGGGAGAGAGGGAGGGGGGAGAGAGAGAGGGAGTAAAAGAGAGAAAATCAGTCACTTGCCTCCTGTATAACACTACCAGGGCCTGATATGAAATTTTTAAAGCAAAAAAAGTCCTTCTGTAATTCAAATAATCTTTTTTTAATTAACCTCTTTGATTGGCTGATTTGCTATGCTGGATTTTCTTAAAATAAAGGTCACTTTTATTTTTTAATTTATTGTTCTATAGTAAACTAGCAGAAAAATTGAGTTTTTGACATGTCAGTTTCTAGTTGTCATTTAAAAAAATACTAGAATTGCCCTGGCCAGTTTGGCTCAGTGGTTAGAGCTTTGGCCCATGGACCAAAGAGTCATGGGTTCAATTCCCGTCAAGGGCACACACCTGGGTTGTGGTTCGTCCCCAGCCCTGGTCAGAGTTGTGCAGGAGACAACCAGTCCATGTGTCTCTCTCATGTCGATGTTTTTCTCTCTCTCCCTCTTTCTTGCTCCTTCCCGCTCTTGCTGAAGATAAATGAAAAAATATCCCCGGGTGAGGATTAAAAAAATAAAACAAAACAAATACTAGAATTATTACATCCACTTATTTAAAAGGTGATCTCATCATAATTCTTCACTCAAGTCTTAAAGACAGAAAACTTATTAAGAACAGACAGATGTTATGATTTATTCTGTTACATGTGCAATCATATCAAGAAAATTTGCTCAAGTTTTAGAAAGCATCTATTTTCTAAAGAACTCTAATCCCTTCCTGAAGTGAGATCAACCCACAGCCTTTGTAGACAACCACCCTCACCCAGAGAAGTGCATCTGGAGGGTAATCTGGGCTGCCCGGCCCAGTGGGACAGACACCGGACACGGGTGACCCTTCAGAGTTCTCCCCACACACCACTGAGGCCGGCATTCGGGAGAGGTGCTCACACAGTGCTGGGGGTGACTGAACACAGGGCTCCAGCCCCCTCGAAGGCCTCCACTGTTAGCACCCCATCTGCGCCCC
Source organism: Molossus molossus (assembly GCF_014108415.1). Classification (NCBI taxonomy): domain Eukaryota; kingdom Metazoa; phylum Chordata; class Mammalia; order Chiroptera; family Molossidae; genus Molossus; species Molossus molossus. The sequence goes on from NW_023425403.1 coordinate 97,396,236, forward strand.
GAAAGGCACCAGAGCAAAGCCAGCCCCGTGCAGTTCTCACTGGAGACGGTGCGTGTGGGCCCTGCCTCGCTTCTCAGGGCCAGCCCGAAGCAGATTTATTGATGAACGAAAAGAAACCTTATTCTACTATGCCATGAAAAGTTTTTGAGAGAGAACCGAAAAATGGCAGCGGAGTGAACGGAGCTACACAGACCGTCTCCCAGAACCAAACTGGAATTACAACTATAACACAGACAAATCGACGGGAAAAACCAACAGAAAAGCAGCTTGGAGGACCATACAACGAGGGACACTGACTCCATCCCGGTAGGCTTGCGAAGGCGCGAGACGGGGCTGGGAGCCCACGGTCGGCAGCTCGGCAGCGGCCTTAGCTATAAGCGGCGCCCGCGGGTTACACTCCCAGGCGGCCCCACAGCGCAGCCGGGACAGAGGCTGAAACAGCCACAGCCACTCACCTTGGGCTCCGGCGGAGGGAGGGCAGACTGGACTGGAACTGTGTCGGGACACTCGGGGTTTGGAGGGCGCTCAGAGCTTTGGCTGAGTGCAGCCACTCAGGACGGTGGCCACACTGCTCCTTCCCAGGGCTCTGGGGAGAGGCAGCAGCCCCTCCCTCGGAGATCCAACCCCACCCTGTGGGCCATTGAAGTGTTAATTGAGGCTCACTAACGACCAGCATCTGCCCCACCCTTGTGAAAGCCCCTTGGCTGAGCACCAGAGGGAGTTTTTCAATCAACTGACAACCCAAAACTCATCAATTAACCTAGACTGCTAGCCTCCAGGCAAAAAGCTAGAGGATAACAGTACGTTTCCTGGGCTGGCAACTTTAACCAGGAAAGTAAGACTTGACAGTGGTGTTCAACGCGGGTCCTCCCTCACTCATCTAAACACAGGAGAGGGAGCCACAAACAGCAGAACACCAACACCCACAGGGAGAACTTGACAGGCTCCAAAGCCCACAGTGATAGCTAAAATGGTGAAACACAGAAACAGAAGCCAAATGAAAGAGCAAGACACCTCCACAGAAGATGAGATCAATGTGGAGCAATTAGGCATGTTAACAGAGCTAGAATTCAGAGCCATGATCTTGAGGAAGCTGAACAGCATGAGTAAGGACATAGAGACACTGAAAATAAGCCAAATGGAAATTAAAAACCAACAAGAAGAGATAAAAAATGACATATCCGAAATGAAAAACACATTGGAAGGTTTAAAAAGCAGAGTAGGGGAAGCTGAGGACCGGATCAGTGAATTAGAAGACAGGGTAGAAAAAATCAACCAATCAGAAAAACAAAAGGAAAAAACTATTAAAAAACAGGAAGACAGCTTAAGAGAACTATGGGACAACTGGAAACGTAATAATATTCGCATCATAGGAGTCCCCGAAGAAGAAGAAAATGAGCAAGGGATAGAGAATATATTCAAAAAAATAGTGAGAGAAAACTTCCCTAATTTGGTGAAGGAAGAAGGCATTCAAGTTCAAGAAGCACAGAGAGTCCCAAGTAAGAAGAACCCAAACAGGCCCACACCAAGACACATAGTAATTAAAATGCCACAAATTAAAGACAAAGAGAGAATCCTAAAAGCAGCAAGAGATAAGCAACAGGTTACCTACAAAGGGAACCCCATAAGGCTCTCAGCTGACTTCTCATAAGAAACACTACAGGCCAGAAGAGAATGGCATGAAGTAATCAAAGTCATGAAAAACAAGAATCTGAATCCAAGACTACTCTACCCAGCAAGGCTATCATTCAAAATGGAAGATCAAATAAAGAGCTTCCCAGACAAAAAAAGGCTAAGGGAATACATTAGCACCAAACCAGCACTGCAAGAAATGTTAAAAGGACTGCTGTAATTAGCAGTAGAAATGGGAAGAAAAATAAAACCACACTAAACAAAAATGGCAATAAATAAGTACATATCAATAATCACCTTAAACGTAAATGGATTGAATGCTCCCATAAAGAGACACAGAGTAGCTGATTGGATAAGAAAGCATGACTCATCTATATGTTGTTTACAAGAGACCCACCTCTGAACAAAAGACTCACATAGGTTGAAAGTGAAGGGATGGAAAAAAATTTTCCAAGCAAATGGAAAGCAAAAAAAAGCTGGGGTAGCAATTCTCATATCTGATAAAATAGATTTCAAAATGAAGACCATAACTAGAGACAAAGACGGCCACTACATAATATTGAAAGGATCTATCCAACAGGAAGATATAACCTTGATAAACATATATGCACCCAATATAGGAGCACCAAAATATATTAAAAATCTTCTGGAGGACTTCCAAGGAGAAATCGACAACAATACAATCATAGCAGGGGACTTCAACACCCCGTTGACAGCACTGGATAGATCCTCTAGGCAAAAAATTAGCAAGGAAACAGAGTCTCTAAATGAAGCACTAGACCAAATGGATTTAATAGATATCTACAGAGAATTACACCCCAAAACTACAGAATACACATTCTTCTCAAGTGCACATGGGACATTCTCAAAGATAGACCACATGATAGGACACAAACTAAATCTCTACAAGTTCAAGAAGATTGAAATCATATCAAGCATCTTCTCAGATCACAATGGCATGAAACTAGAAATCAATTGCACAAAGAACATGCAAAGACATTTCAACACATGGAGGCTAAATAGCATGTTATTAAACAATGAATGGGTCACGGAGGAGATCAAGGAAGAAATTAAAAACTTCCTGGAAACCAATGAAAATGAACACACAACAACACAAAATCTATGGGATGCAGCGAAAGCAGTTCTGAGAGGGAAGTTCATAGCACTACAGGCCTACCTCAAAAAACAAGAAAAATTTCTAATTGACTGTCTAACCTCACAACTTAAAGAGTTAGAAAGCAAACAAAAAGAAAACCCCAGAGCAAGTAGAAGGAAGGAAATAGTAAAGATCAGAGCAGAAATAAATGACATAGAGACCAAAAAAACAATTCAAAGGATCAATGAAACAAAGAGCTGGTTTTTCGAAAAGATAAACAAGATAGATGGACCCTTAGCTAGACTCACCAAGAAACAAAGAGAGAGAACCCAAATACACAAAATCAGAAATGAAAGAGGAGAAGTAACAACCAACACCACGGAAATACAAAAGATCGTTAACAACTACTATGAACAACTATATGGCAACAAATTCGACAATCTCAGCGAAATGGACAAATTTCTAGAAACACACAGTCTCCCAAAACTATTCCCGGAAGAGATAGAAAACTTGAACAGACCAATAACAACTAAGGAAATTGAAGAGGTAATCAAGACTCTCCCAGCAAACAAAAGCCCAGGCCCAGATGGTTTCACGGGGGAGTTTTACCGAACATTCAAAAAAGAACTAACACCCATTCTCCTCAAACTATTTCAAAAAATTCAAGAAGAAGGAAGACTTCCAAACACGTTCTATGAGGCCAGCATAATTCTAATTCCAAAACCCGAAAAAGACACTACGAAGAAAGAAAACTACAGGCCAATATCCCTGATGAACATAGACGCCAAAATCCTGAACAAAATACTAGCAAATCGGATCCAGAAATACATCAAAAAAATTATTCACCATGACCAAGTGGGATTCATTCCAGGGATGCAAGGCTGGTACAATATTCGCAAATCAATAAACGTGATACACCACATAAACAAAATGAAGAATAAAAACCACATGATCATATCAATAGATGCTGAAAAAGCATTCGACAAAATCCAGCATCCATTTCTGATAAAAACGCTCAGCAATGTAGGAATAGAGGGATCATATCTCAACATAATAAAGGCCATATATGAAAGACCTACAGCCAACATCATACTCAATGGACAGAAACTAAAAACATTTCCATTAAGAACAGGAACAAGACAGGGATGTCCACTTTCGCCACTCTTATTTAACATTGTACTGGAAGTCTTAGCCACAGCAATCAGACATGAAGAAAAAATAAAAGGGATCCAAATTGGAAAGGAGGAAGTAAAACTGTCATTATTTGCAGATGACATGATATTGTACATAGAAAACCCTAAAGACTCCATCAAAAACCTATTAGACTTAATAATTGAATTTGGCAAAGTAGCAGGATACAAAATTAACGTCAAGAAATCGACGGCATTCTTGTACATCAATGATGAACTCACAGAAAGAGAAACTGAAAAAACAATCCCATTTACCATCGCTCCAAAAAAATTACGATACCTAGGAATAAACTTAACCAAAGAAGTAAAAGACCTATTTGCAGAAAACTACAGGTCATTGAAAAAAGAAATAGAGGAAGATATAAAAATGTGGAAGCACATACCTTGTTCATGGATTGGAAGAATTAACATAATTAAAATGTCCATACTACCCAAAGCAATCTATAGATTCAATGCAATCCCCATCAAAATACCAACGACATATTTCATAGAACTAGAACAAATACTTCAAAAGTTCATATGGAACCAAAAAAGACCCCGAATAGCCACAGCAATCTTGAAAAAGAAGAACAAAGTTGGAGGGATCACAATACCAGATATCAGGTTATACTACAAAGCGACTGTAACCAAAACAGCCTGGTACTGGCACAAGAACAGGCATATAGACCAGTGGAACAGAACTGAAAACCCAGAAATGGACCCAAGGCAATACGCTCAATTAATATTTGACAAAGGTGGCAAGAGCATACAGTGGAGTAAAGACAGCCTCTTTAATAAATGGTGTTGGGAAAATTGGACAGCTACATGCAAAAAAATGAAACTAGACCATCAACTTACACCATACACAAAAATAAACTCGAAATGGATAAAAGACTTAAATGTGACCCGTGAATCCATAAAAATTCTAGAAGAAAATGTAGGCAACAAAATTTCGGACATCATACAGAGCGGAATTTTCACTGATACATCACCTAAGGCAACAGAAATAAAGGACAAAATGAACACATGGGACTACATCAAACTAAAAAGCTTCTGCACAGCAAAAGAAACAATCATCAAAATGGAAAGGCAACCCAGTGTATGGGAGAACATCATTGCCAATGATGTATCAGATAAGGGGTTAATTTCCAGTATATACAGAGTGCTCATACAACTCCACAAAAGGAAGACAAAGAACCCAATTAAAAAATGGGCAGAGGAGCTGAATAGACACCTCTCCAAACAGGACATACAAATGGCCAAGAGACATATGAAGAAATGCTCAACATCACTAATCATCAGAGAGATGCAAATTAAAACAACAATGAGGTATCACCTCACACCTGTCAGAATGGCCGCCATCAACAAATCATCAAACAACAAGTGTTGGCGAGGGTGTGGAGAAAAGGGGACTCTAATACACTGCTGGTGGGAATGCAGACTGGTGCAGCCGCTGTGGAAAACAATATGGTGCTACCTCAAAAAATTAAAAATTGAACTTCCATTCGACCCAGTGATCCCACTGCTGGGAATATACCCTAAGAAGCCTGAAACACCAATCAGGAAGAATATATGTACCCCCATGTTCATAGCAGCACTATTTACAATAGCTAAGATCTGGAAACAGCCCAAGTGTCCACCAGTAGACGAATGGATCAAAAAGCTGTGGTACATATACACAATGGAATACTATGCAGCGGTAAGACAGAAAGATCTCTTATCCTTTGAGACGACATGGAGGGACCTGGAAAGTATTATCCTAAGTGAAAGAAGCCAAGCAGAAAAAGACAAATACCACATGATCTCACTTATATACGGAATATAATGAACATAACAGTCTGAGGAATACAGTAGACCCAGACACATGGAAGTAGGGTACAGACTGACATCCCTCAGAAGAGGGGATGGGGGGTGGGGGGGTGGGAAGAGATAAACCACAGAACTTATATGCATGTATGTATGACCAATGGACATGGACAACTAAGCCGGGGACAGGGTGGAGGGGGGGGGAAAAAAAAAAAAAAAGTTTTTGAAGTGAGAACTGTTCTTATCTGACAAAAAAAAAATTCTTACACTTTGAACATCAGAAAAGATTATTTTCTGCACAATTATATAAATATTTTTGTGTCTATATAAACATGATATTTATGGTCCTAAAAGCTTTCTGAAAAAATGAATTAGTCTTTAGAGAATGATTAGCCTAGTTAGAAAACAAGAAACATTCCCCAAGTGCAGCCAGGAATAAAGACAACTGGGTAGGAGGGGCTAGGAGGGAAAAGGAAGATTGGAAATAATAAAGACACCACAAAACCCTGCACTTGAGTTTCAGAGGATAAGACTCAGCAAAAACTAAGTTGTATGCAAAAATAAAAACAAACCATCCACAAGAAGGCGAGATGACCTTGGGTCAAATTTCATTACAAGCTGATACAATAACTATATCACCTGGCAGATTTATTCTTCCAGGAGCAAGGGCCTTTTCTTGTTTATCCTTTTTTTTTAATTCCTCACCTGAGGATAATTTCCTGCTTATCACTAGATAGAGTGAGAGGGAGGTAGAGAGAGAAACATGGATGTGATAGAGCCACATCGACTGGTTGCCTCCTGCACGACCTGACCAGGGCCGGGGACGAACCGCAACCTAGGTACATGCCCTTGACTGGAATCGAACCTGAGACTCATTGGTCCGCGGGCTGACACTCTAACCGCTGAGCCAAACTGGCTAGGGCTCTTGTTTATTCTTATCAAGGAAAATATTCAAGGTGAAGCAGAGATAAAGAAAGGACTTCCGAGCCAGCAGACATGGACTCAGACCCTTGTTCTGGCATGAATACTGGCTGTGTGACCCTGGGCAGGATTCTGTCCCTCTCTGAGCCTGTTGTCCTGCCTGTGAAAGGTGAACAAATATCTACTTTGTTGGTTTGCTAGGAGAATTAGAGTTAATTTATAGAAAGTGCTTACGTTGCCTTGGAAAAATAACTGATTCTCAATAAATAAAATTACTTTGTATGTGTGAAAAGGGATTCACCTTAGAATCTGGAATAAGCTTTGCTCTGCCTATTCTGCAGTTACGACTCTACCAGTCTATTCCCATGTGGTCTGTTGATCAATAGCAAGTCCAAAGTCTAAAACTAGCCACATTCCTGCCCCTCCAATGTCATGCAACCACAAAGAGCCACTGAAGAGTACAAAGGGCTTTCTTAGGGAAGTTGTGGCCACCGCTTTCCTGCAGCAGCAGCTCGTGGAGCAGCTCGTGGAGAAGAGCTGGGTTTCCTGTAGTTTGGGAATCCCTGCTTGCTCGGGTTGCACAACACCGGGCACCACCGACACGGAACTACGCCGAACTCCACGAAGTGACAGTCACACAGCAGACTGACCGAAGCCCCTGGAGCCATGTGGGAGGCTCCTGCACGCACAAGCCTCCCCCACGGGACACCTGCTTCAAGCACCACAGGCCTCTCCGGGGCCCAAGCATCTGCACCCCACAGGAAGCTGGACTTCTCAAGGCTCGGGCTCTGAGACCCTCACTCCAGCTGGGCACAACGGAGAAGCGGCTCGGCAGCAAGAGTGGACGCCCGAACCCGAGGAGAAGCCCGCAAGCTCTGCGTCAGGCAGCTGCTCCCATGGGCGCCTGCACTTGGGGAAGTGCCTCAGGGCTGCAGCAGGGACCCTGAAAGATGATGAGGGTGCCACCCCCAGGGTCAAGGACAGAAAAGGCAGAGATTGTACCAGCAGAAACCCAAGGGTGCACTGGAGGTAAACTGTGGTTTTAGGCATGATGCTTGTGGGCGTTGCAAAAAAGAGGACGACACTGAGGTTTTACGTGCATTCTAGGTTTTTCACTAGTTCCAGGGAAAGGCTCAGCTAAGTTTTTGGTCCTGGTGAGATTTTCCTCATTTCACAAGGAGTCATCCCAAACACTAAAAAAAGCAGGTCTGTGAGGAGGGCTGGCTCCTCCCTCTGCTAGAGGCCAGCAAGGTTTCCAACAAGTCGACGCCAACAGCGTGGTAAGGCCTCACCCTGTGCCTGTGGGGTCCAGGCAGGGTGGAATGAACTAGAAGGTCCAGGAAGTGGACGTTCCCAAGGCTTCACCCACCCTGCAGCCGGCTGTCAGTGCTGCACCTGTGGGGCCAGAGCTGCGGACCAGCCAGGAGACGGCCCGTGGTCTGCACCAGTCCGGAGCTTTCAGATGCGCTGCTCCTCGTCCCTGTCATTCAGGAGCAGAGACCACTTGTCCCCGCTGTCATCAGCTGTGGTGCTGTGCCGAGACAGGATGTCGGACTTCAGGGAGGACATCGACACCTGGCTGATGTAGCTGACCTGGTCCCAGGGTGTGGCCCTGGGGGAGTCCCGCCACCGGTCATCCATGCCGATGTGCACACTGACCTGGGATGCGGTCAGGGGCTTCATGCGGCCCTGGGCCTGGGCCTGGGCCTCGTACCTCTCCAGGTCAGGCTTCTTATAGCTGCAAAGCAAGAATACAAGGGCATTTGAACCATTCTGGACACAGGCGTTTGAGCCTGATGAAGGTCCCACTTGTCCAGGTCTTTCAATAACATGCAGCATCAAACTCCCAGGGTTCTGGTGAACTTCCTAGGCAAATGCCTAGCATGCAGGCTGTCATTAATTTGTGTTCAATGAAAGCATAAGTAAATAAATATCTATTTTAAAAAAGAAAAATTTTTGAACACAGGGATGCCATACCTACATACAGTCATGGGCCACATAATGACATTTAATGTTCAGTCAACAAGGGACCGCGTATATGATGGGGGTCCTATAAGATTGTAGTGGAGCTAAAAAATTCCTGTCACCCAGACACGTCGCAGCCACGGTGACACTAACACACACATCCTCGCGTGTCTGTGGTGACTCTGCCAGTCGTATAAAATGCAGAACAGTTACAGAACATGATACTTGATAACGATGACAAACAATTCTGTTAATGGTTTATGTATTTTCTATACTGTACTTTTTATTATTTTATAGTGTATTCTTTCTACTTATTAAAAAACAGTTTGTGCCCAGTCAGTGGGGCTCAGTGGACTGAGCATCGTCCCACGGACTGAGAGGTCCGGGTTCGATTCCCCGTCAGGGCACATGGCCAGGTTGCAGGCTTGATCCCCAGTGGACGGCATGCAGGAGGCGGCCCACTGATGTGTCTCTCTCATACTGATGTTTCTTTCTCTCTCCCCCTTCCTCTCTCACTTGAAAAAGTCAATAAAAACATATTAAAAAACAACAACAAAAAAAGAGTGCCATGAAACACCAGGCCATCCTACACTGGAAGCAACCGCAGACATCCCGCCACTGAGCCTCTGGCCACACCTTTCCCCCAGTGCTTGGATCCGCCCGGGGCGCTCTGCACCTGGCCGAGGTGCGCGGCAGCCTAGACACTCCGGTTTGTGCAAGTGGGCCTGTGACGGTTGCAAGACAAAATGGCCTAATGACACATCTCTGAGTACGCCCCTTGTTAAGTGGCACGTGTCCGTATTTACAGAAGCAGCCCTTGAGCAGAATAACTAGAACAGCTCAGCCCGTGATGGGTGTTAAGTGGTAGATTATCTGATCATGGTGCTAAGAAATCACTATACTATACACACTTGGCTCCACTCAGGGCGGTCCCTTCGGTCTCTGCCTTGGGGAATCAGGACTGTGAGAGCACACAACCACTGCTGGCCCAGGAGGCGCACCAGCCAGCCCAAATCTGCCTTGCGCGTGCAGAACGCGAGGGCCGGGCAAATAACGCCTCGCCTGTAGCCCGCGCTCCCGCCGCACGGGGACTCACCACTTGAGCTGCAGCGACGAGAGAACCACAGACACAGAGGAGGCTGCCATGGCTGCCGAGCCCATCCATGGCTGCAGCACGATGCCAAAGGGCATGAAGACACCTGCCAAGAGGGGGACAACACTCACAGTGCAGCCGAGGAGAGCGAGGAGAGGGCCCACATGCAGTGACAGGCATAGCTCAGCAGCCGCATTCTGACCACATGCCCGTAGGCCTGAGGCAGGCTGTCTCGGGGCCCGAGGGGGGTGGCTGTCAAGGGGACTGGGGTCTCCACTCTGCCCTGACCTTCCTGGGTCTGTCCAGTTTCAGTTTCAAGGGGACATTCAGGGGAGCAGGCCAGGGGAGCCAGCTGTCCTGAGGCACTGTGGGGACTGTGTGAACACGCTATGACCACAGACCTGTCTACATGGGCTGTCTTCCTGCAAGGGCTCAAAGCACCTTTTCAAAGGGCAACGAGAGCTAGGCCCAGCACGGAGCCAGAAGACTCCGTCCACGTCTGGGCAGAGGTCTGTGGCAGGGCACAGACACAGTAGGGAACCAGCACCTGGGCCAGCTCTGGAAGCAGAAGGTACACCTGGCTGGCGCACCTGGCACAGCAGCTGAGGTGGACATGCTCATCGTAATGTGAGTCACTGTTAACCTCTCAGACACGACAGGGGATCTGAAGTTTGAAAACTTTAGGTTTTAGCCTATGTAGAAGCCTCTCCTTGTAAGATTGTTGGAATTTTTTCCTATGTGATAACACAGTATCAAACGGAGAAGAGAAGAGCTACAAAGCAGAGAAAATCTCTTTCCATGAGTATTTCTGTGCGACAAGGTACATCTTGGGAAGGATGAACATTAAGTTAAGGTTCTAAAACAATCGTGGTGCCTAGCATGTAGCAAGTGTCCCATAATTGTTAATGATGCTGAGTTTTCAGACTGTATGTGTAATAAATGGTTCAGAAAGTAGGGCCGTAATAAATAGTCAAGCAACTTGGCAACTTTTCAAAGAGGACCAGAGTAAATGAAAGTTTGGGTTATCTCTGCAGTTTCTCATTTACTTTTAGAGATTCAGTAAGCAGAGAACATAATAAAATCAACTCTCTAAAATGCTTCTGGCTGGCCAGCCAGTACGGCGGGCTGCTCATGAAGGTCGGCAAGAACCAGGCGGGCAGAGAGCGGGAGTGGAAGGTCCCCGGGTGACAGCCACCTCACCTGCTGCGATGGGGATCCCAACCAGGTTATAGATCAGCGCCAACACCAAGTTGAGCCGCACTCTCCAGACAGTCCTCTTGGAGAGGTGGATGGCAGCAACCACATCCAGCAAGTCATTCTGCAGCAGGGGAACACCGGTGAGTCAGGGGCCCTGCCCCCGGCCCGCCCACTCCCACTGCCTGGACACGGGGAGGAGGAGACACTGCAAGCTCACTCTGATGAGAACCACATCAGCCGCCTCAATGGCGACATCTGTGCCTGTCCCGATGGCGATGCCGATGTCGGCCTGGGCCAAGGCTGGGGAGTCGTTAATCCCGTCTCCCACCATGGCGACTTTCCTCCCTTCCTTCTGGAGCTCCTGGACCTTGGCCACCTTGTGAGAAGGCAGCACCTCTGCAAAGACTTTGTGGATGCCAACCTAAAAGGAGGAAAGCAGCAGTCAGAAAGTAAACAAACACATGACAACACCCAGCACTGGCAAAGGACAGGAACAGGAGCAGAAACCCAAGAGTCATCCTGCCCAACCTCCACCTCGGCCTGCAGGTCCTGTCAACGACGCAGTCCTGTAGCCCCACAAGTTCCAGGTCATGTGGCAAACGTATCCCGAGCCCATCCCAAGGCCAGGCGGTGGTTCGGGACCTCACTGCCCACGTCCCGCCTCCCGACTCTGTTCTCCATATGCTATCCCAGTTCTTTCCTAAACAACAATTATTGGGTCTTTTTCATTATTGTTAATCTTCACCCAAGGATAGTTTTCCATTGATCTTTAGAGAGAGTGGAAGGGAAGGAGGGAGAGGGAGAGAGGGAAAAACACTGATGTGAGCAAGACACATTGATTGGTTGCCTCCCACACAACCCCAACCAAGGCTGGAGACTGAACCTGCAACCCAGCTATGTGCCCTTGAGCCAAACTGGCCAGGGCAATTTTTCTCTCCTGCTTCAAGTCCTCCAGAGGACCTGTTTTCTTAGTATCTAAATTCCTTGGTCTGCCTCCCGAGGTCCCCACAGACCTCTGCTCATCTCCAGCTCCCTGCCTGGTGGCCCAATTCAGCTCCCTGCTCTCTCCCAACTGGCAGCTACTTTGTACCCTCGGCAGTGCTCATGTTGCCTGCTTAGTCCTGGGAAAGTCAGCTTGCTTCCCCTCATCCTACCCGCTCTCGACTCCAGCTTCCTCCCCCTGGGAAGGCACCTGGCCCCGCCGGGCTGGAGGATGTTGGCGGCGCCCTGTGCCCTCTTCTGCTGAGGCACCAAGCACTCAGTTTACAGGTGGTTGCTGGTCCACCCTCCACATAGGGCAGGTGCCCTCTTCACTCCTCTCTGTAGCCTGTTGCCACATGGATGGTGCTTAATAAGTGCCTGCTGAAGGGGTGAACAACTTCTAAGCAGGAAGAGGGGTGACTCAGCAAGTCTATTGTGCAAAATGCCCAGGAAAGAGAGATACTGTTGCTTCCCTCATAAGGAGTAATTCATTTTCAAAGCTTACAATGTTAGTCCAGCCAGTGTGGCTCAGTGGACTGAGCGTTGTTCCATGGACTGAGAGGTTCTGGTTCAATTCCAGGTCAGGGCACATGACCTGGTTGTGGGTTTGATTCACAGTAGGGGGCGTGCAGGAGGCAGCCGATCAACATTTCTCTCTCTCTCTCTCTCCCCTTTCCTCTCTAAAAAATAAAAAAAACCTACATTTTTTTTAAAAAACCATATAACTTGCCCTGGCCAGTTTGGCTCAGCAGTTAGAGCATCGACCTGTGGACAGGAGAGTCCCGGGTTCAGTTCCTTCTAAGGGCATGTACCTGGGTTACAGTTTGTCCCCAGCCCCTTGATGTATCTCTCTCACGTCGATGTTTTTCTCTTTCTCTTCCTCCCTCTCTCTCTCTGAAGATAAATGCAAAAATGTTCTCGGGTGTTGCGGGGAACTGCCCGGAGCAATCAGTTATGTGGTGCACATGAGGGGGAAGAGTTGAGCTGGCAAAACATTCCTTCAACATAAACACTACAAAGTTGTTTATGTCAGCCCTCAAGCCATGATTTTTTTGTTCATTGCAAAGATTGGGAAATGGAGAATGATGGAATTGCTTTTCCAGGACCATAGCCAGTCCTACATGAATGACAGCTCCCAGGCCCCCGGGGGTGGGGACTCTGCTGTGGCAGGTAGCTTGGGGGTCCCCAGTGGGATGTTGCATGGTGCTGAGCAGTTAGCACACAGAGGGAAAGTACCCAGCAGGGGAAAGCAGAGAAGGAAAACTGAGTACTGGATGTACTGGCATCGAGTTTTTTTCTCAAACTGCTGCTATGAGCTTAAAGTCTCTTTAATTTGAAAAAAGGAAGCGGCACCAGCCCATACCTGGGTGGCAATGGCTCTGGCTGTCTTGCGATTGTCCCCCGTGATCAGAACCACATCCACACCCATGCTCCTGAGCGTGTGCACAGCCAGGGCGGCTTCCTGCTTGACAGCGTCTGCGATGGCGACCATCCCACAGAGCACCCCTGAGGAAACACCACAGTGAGTGCGCACCGGCAGGCTCTGGGAGGCCCGGGGCAGAGCGCACTTCGTCAGTGGGAGCCGTTTCCACAGTATCATGTGACATGCAAAAAACAAAGCACCCAATTATAGAACACAGTATGTTCAATTCCACTTTTTAAAATGTATGTGCATTTGCAGATGCATAAAGTCTGGAAGGACTTTCCAAACGTCAACAGCGGCCCTCAGGTGTAGTAAATAACGACTGGCTCCATCTTCTTCTTTACGTGCTCAGAATTTTCCAAATTTTCTGCAAGGCACATCTATTACTTTGCAGAGTATCTGGTTCATAACTCAAAACACACGAGCTCTTGAAATATGACAAATATAACAAATGCTACTTAGGAAGTGATGAATGTCCAAACAGCAAGAAATCAATACTTCCTTTTTCTCTCAGGACAAAAGTCGCTTGCACAGAATGTTTTTTGAGCGGACCTTTCGCAGACTGAAGCAGGAAGGCCTTCGAGGTGAGGCGTGGTGGGCGCAGAGGGAGGGAGTGGTGTGTGAAGGGCAGGACTGCTTCGATTAAACCCACCTGCTCTGCTGAGCGAGGGGCAGTGGGAGGAGGAGAACAAAAAGACAGAATGGGAAGAGGGCATCAATTATTTCTTACTTTCTGTAGTTTTACTTCTGTGAGCAGAGCACCACTGACAAAGTGTGATTCTATTCTGTCTGAGAGGCGCAGCCCAAGCACAGCCGGGCACTGGACGCACTGTCCCGAGAGGCCGCGCCACCTCGGGCAGCTCGCCGGCAGTGAGGAAGGGGAGCTCCACGCTGCCCGCGGGCCAGCAGCAAACCCCGAGGGGGACAGAACCCCAGTGCAAGGAGACGGTGCCGGAGCGGAGCTGGCTCTGGGTAAAGAGGAAGAAAGAGCCCGGGAAAGGCCGCGGGCTGAGCATGACGGGAGAAAGATGGCAACTCAATCTTGTACAAAGTAGAACTAGAATTAATGGAAAGGCAGTTTTTTTTAAGGTGAAATTTGTTTTTGCCTGACATCTCCAGGAAGTGTGGCGTGTGCGAGCGGAAGGCAGGGTGGCAGCGGATACCGTCAATGGCCGCGAGCACGGCCGTCTGGCCTCTCATCTCGTGCTCCGCCATGGCCTCGCTGACGGCGCTGGGGACGTCCAGGCCGTTGCGCCTCATCCATTCTCGGTTTCCAATCAGCACAGAGAACGTCTCGGGGGCTACATCTGTTCAAAAGAGTTTGTGGTTATTCCCAAATAGAACAATTTCATTGTGAGAAATTACTAAAAACGAACGAATTCTTTTAACAGCAAAATGTCCCATTTAACCATTCTGAGAAATTATAAACTAGTAAAGGCCTCTCAGAACACCATCTTAAGGAACCAGGGGAAAAAGTATAATTAAGGTGTAGAGCATGTGGGTATGAATTAAAATGGGGCATTAAAAGATGCATTTTCTATGTGTGAAAATGTTACAAACACATGGAGTGTTATGTGGTGTCCCTATTTGCCTCTAGAGGAGGGACGGCAGGAACGCATGGCCTGTGGGCCGCATGAGGCCCATGAAACCAACACCAGCTGCGTCACGGCCTCACCACAGAGCAGCAGCTCCAGCCATCGCATTAGGGGTGAGTTCATTCAGGGTCTGACCAAATACAGCAGGCTAGTTTTTAAGTTGATAATTTTGTATGGCCTGAGGATGATGTCATAAATATCCAAATGGCCTTGGCAGAAGGACGGTTCTCCACCACTGCCTTAGAAGAATCTGTTGCTGCTTTCTCAGGTAGTTCCTTCTCCAGAACCAAATGCAAGTGCTGCCTAGTCATCACTGCGTGGTAGAGACGAACCGAGGTGAGCCAGCGAAAAACCCACCTACTTCTATGAAATGTTTTAAAGCTATATCTCCTAAAAGGCCAGGTGAGTCTTTCACCTGTCACCTCTGTGTGTCAGTAACTTAGGCATCACTGTACAAACCAGTCCCTGGACATTAAATGGAAAGGTCATCCTCTGGCTTTAAATTGCTAGAAGGTGGTAGATGGCTTCTAACAGTAAAATCTACATTAAGACTCACCTGCCCTGGCCAGTGTTGCTCAGTGGTTAGAGCGCCGGCCCACGCACCAAAGGGTCGCAAGTTCAATTCCCAGTCAAGGGCAGGTACTTGGGTTGCAGGTTTGATGACTGGCCCAAGACAGGACGCATGCAGGAGGCAACCAATTGATTGTGTCTCTCTCACATCAATGTTGGTTAGTCTCTCTCTCTCCTCTTCTCCCTCCCTCAGGTGAGGATTAACAACAAATAAAAGACTCAACTACCAACCAACATACTTAAAACACTCGACACCATTTTTTGTTTTCTTTGGTTTGAGGGTGGTGTGTTTCCACACTCTTACACTGATGGTTACCAACCTATCCTTAGAATAAGAAAGGCCATTATTCAAAAGCAGTGCTTCTCCTTGGCGTGGACAGGCCACCCCATCGGCGTTCCCTGACTGCTGCCAGCTCTTGTCTGTGGAGCTTCCCATCGGAGTTCTACCAGTGGGAGGCTCCTGTTTAGGAAGAACCAAGTAGAATTCCCAGGAATCTGTCTACTTTGTAGCTTACAAGCAAGGCTAACTTGGGATAAGAAAGAGGAGACTCAAAATTATGAAATACTCTATAGATTCACGTAACAGACTACTCTGTCTGCCATTAGCATCAAGGTTTGCAGTAACACAGAACACAAGAGCAACTTCAGGCTTTGCTGGGGAGGGAGGCGTGCCGTGCACCTGCCCTGAGCCGCTTTTCTCCACAGCGGGGGAATCAGGCGGCGTGCCTGGCATGGTGCTCTGTGGTTTGGCACGCTGCCACCTGACCCGGCCGGACCCAATCCTGCAGGCCGAGTGGCAGAGACAAAGGCTAGGGATATACCTGTTTGTACAGGGACACTGCCAACCCCACTCAGGTGAGTGGCCCGTTCGCTCAGGTGCTTGCTATGGGCCAGGACGCCTTCCACGCTGCTAACTTTACAGCCAATTCCACAGCCTGGCACAGCCTGGAAGTCCATGCAGTATCCCAGGGCCTCTGTTCCAAGTTCCTGAGAAGGGAAGGAGGGAGCAGGAAGAGGAACCAGAAAACAGAGACAGGAGGAGGTGAGAGGGAGGCCGGACAGAGAGGGGGGTGAGGGTGAGAGAGCAGCCCCACCCAGAAATTGAGGGAAAAGAGGGATGGGAAGTAGAACTGTAGGAAAAGGTGAAGACGCTGATCAACTCAGCAATTCCTTTTCTCTCTCTGTCACAGACATTATAATCATTAAATTGAACAAAATAAAATGGCCTACACTCTCTCCTTAGGTGGATGCATCATGATACTTGCAGGTTTCAGACTAGAAAGGAGAAAGGCAATTCACATCAAACATCTCAAATTAAGGATAGGGTAGTGTAAAGGTGCCAAAGATAAGAAAGGTATTATTTTTATGCTGCAAGCAATTTCATTTAAACGATGAAAAAGGCAAGTGGTAACAAAGTTCTTCTGAGACTGTGAAAAGAGAACAGCCCATGGACAGACCCTGGAAGGAGGGATGTGGCCGGAGGAAGAAGTGAGGTGCTATTTTCATGTGGGTTTAAACACACAGCAAAGGAAGGGGGACTGAGGCTGCACAGAACCTTCCTGAAACATCAGGAAGGTGCAAGGTGAATTGCTGGTCTGCCTGACCCTACATGAAGAGTAGAAACACAAAGTGAGATTCCTGCAGGTTCCTTGTCCAGGGAGAGTTGTCAACTTTTTCAAGGAATTCATGTCACCCTCGACATTTACTGGTAACTGCATTTGCTCAGACTGTTTACATTTTTCTGGGCAATATTCTGGCACATTCTGCTTCTATATTCAGACTGAAAACAGAAAATTAAATAGGACCCTTCATTTGGAAAGATCAAAAGACAAATGCTTCCCTGCTAACTGTGCTGAGAACCCACTGGGTGTTCAGCTCGATTCTGCTGGTTCCTCTCCATTTCCGATGTCCCAGCTGAGTGGATTTCTCCCTCCCTCACCCAAGACCTCATTCAGTTTTGTGTCCCTTTGCACTAAGTGCTCATAAAGGACTGGATTCATACACCATCTGTCTTCCCCACCCGACCAGCGAGCAGCTCCCAGAGGCAGTTCCCACCTTACTGGTTGTCCCAAGCACAGATGCTCAGTGAATGACTGTTAACACTGAGCTGCTTTTGTGATAATCTGGAAACGTGACAAAGGACCAACTATGTGCCAGCCACATCTCCACTGCTCCGGGGGCCTGCTCCGTGGTTTTCCAGACTCCACAAACCAAGGCCTCCTTGAAGGCAGCTGGGAAGAAAGCCCGTTGGGAGGACGGAGCTCGGAGGTTCCAGCCTCACGGTAAGAGGCGCGGAGGAGGAGTGAGAGGACGAGCAACACCCAGGTCTCCGTACCTCTTTGCAGTATTTGGTGACAGCCACAGCCAAGGGGTGCTCGCTGCTGGCCTCCGCAGTCCCCACCACAGCAAGAACCTTCCTGAGGGGCAGTGTGGCCGTGTCCACGAGCAAGAGGACCCTCATGACTTTGGGGACCCCATGGGTAATGGTGCCCGTTTTGTCAAACATCACAGTCTTAATCTGCCAAAAACAATCACATCTCAGTCACCACAAACACAAAGGGAAGGGACTTTAAAATCCACAGTCTTGAGGCAGAACTTGACTCAAACTCCCTGAAGCAGGTAACGACTCCTTCATACTCCAGGCATAATTGTCTGCACTCAATGCCAAGGTTCAACCACACCCCCTGCAAAAACTGTTTCCCTCTCTGCCCAGTCAAAAAAATCCCCACCATGGTTTAACCTTAACCAGGCTGAGCTAGAAACTCTCACTGACTTAACAAGAGGGCCACGTCGCTGTCCCCGGGACAGTAACACTGCAGATGCTTCCCCTTGTGAGACCAGGAGCCAGGGCTCTGGGAGTCGGCCTGTCTCCCTCCTGCTGGCTCTGAGTCCATCGTGGTTTTCTCTGGCCTGCATAAGTGCAAAAGCCTACTGAGAATAAAGCTCTCGCACTCCAACTTCAAGGAAGGGAGTGTTTCTTGGCCACAATAACAATGAACCACTGGAGCCAGTTTTGAAACTTGTCCCACCGGGTCAGTGGCAGCTTTGCACCAGTCCCCGTGGTGGGCTCAGCCAGTTGGCAACAGCCACACTGGTACCTGCTTTTCTATAGCTGGAGGCCAACAATGCCTGGACTCAGGCTTCCTCAAACCCCAGTAAAGTCATCTGCTTGCTGTTCAGACTGTCCCACAAGCACGGTTCTCCCTTATGTAGCAAATAACAGATGGGCTTTTTGTTTCTGCTGCTCCGTGCGGGCCTCGTCAGCACTATCAACTAGTCTTCCCCCGAGAATTCTTGCTTCCTTTTAGTCCATCCTTCCCTCTGTAGCCAGATCTTCCCGACAAGTAACCCAGTCACATCACAAAGGCACTTCACACCCTTCCACGGCTCCTTCTTGTTCTTCGGGTTAAGTTCCTAACCCTTTAATGAACCTCCCAGGTCCTTCAAGGCCCTCTCCCCCCCCTTTCTCCCTCAGCAGCCTGATCTCCTATCAGTTTCTCTCTCCCTCCATGGTTTTCTTTCAGGTCCTCATTTATTACTCAGCAAATAACTGTTGAGTGTTTTCAATGTGCCAGGCACCGGGCAAGACACCGGGGATACCATGGTGAGAAAAGTTGTCTTCGAGTCTAAGACACAGCAGTATAACACCCCCTCCCAACCCTTTCTCCCCAGGTCCTTTCCATATGCTTCTCCAGCTGCCAGAACATTCTTCCCAACCTCCATTTTCTGGCTAACTCTTGCTCAGCTGCTAAGCCTCAGATTAACCTTTTGTATTTCCTTCCCTGGCCACCTGCACCACTACCCATGCCCAGTCCAGTCCAAGTTGGGCCTGTTACACCGGCCTACGGCCTCTCACCCTGCCTCGCAGCATTTGTTGTTGGCTTACTCCATACTTGACTTTCCCTGTCCTTGATAGCCAAAGACCAAGCCAGGGCCAACCAAAGACCTCACGTAGTAAACGATCAACAAATACTGAGTCGATCAATGGAAGGTTAAGGATCAGTATGTTTGGCCAAAGAAAGATTCTTCATACACTGTTGCCCATTATTCCACTCCCCAAGGTCACAGGACGCCACTGCTGACCACAGAGGGCACAGTTGGTCCTCTTCTCCAGGTATGAATCCTGGCTCTGCCATTTCATAGCCGCAGGCCTTGGGTAAGTTACTGTGCCTCCTCCTGCTGCAGCCCCTCATCTGAATAATAGGCACAACCTCAGAGTTGTTGATTAGATCGAAACAACTAATATTTATGAGATGTTTAATTCTGTCGGCTGCTGTTGCTGCTATCATTCCGTCAGTCCCGGCTTCCTGTTCTACTTAACAGTGCTGTCCCTCAGGCCTCTTTCAAGTTTATCTCTCAATAGAAATTTAAACAGATGCCATTTTCACTAGACCTCTAAGTTTAAAAAAAAAATCATATAGTAAACAGCTACAAAATCATCCCAGCCAAGATTCCCAAAGGACAGCCAGGAGCACTGCAGTGCGGGCCGACCTTGTGCGCCATCTCCAGAGGCTTGCCCCCCTTGATGAGGATGCCGTTCTGGGCAGCCACGCCAGTGCCCACCATGACCGCCGTGGGTGTGGCCAAGCCCAGCGAGCAGGGGCAGGCAATGCACAGCACTGTGATGGACGTCTGGAACGCAAAGCGGATGATCACCTCTGCCCGGGAGATGTGCTTGTTGGGGGTCTGAAAAGAGGCAAGAGGCAGGTGGAGAGTGAGATGAGACATCACACAGAATACTAATCAGTGTTGTTGTTGCCTTTGTAAATCCAAAACAAAGTATGGGTCGCCTTTCCAGGTATGGTGACACATACTGATATTATTTGCATTCTGACATCTTGATATTTCTTGGTTTATTTTTAAAATGGCTGGTGTCTCTGGAGTTCATTCGGGAGATACTATAGTCACTTAATTACAATAAAAAGCATGTTTTCTAAACCAAGGATACAGACCACAATCTCCTTAGCTTCCACTGACATATATATTTTTTTGAAAGGCAGGATTCTAAAATAAGATATAGTATCAAAGGGTCACTTAATTTTCATAGAAACAGTTGGACTTAGGTAGAGGGACATGCTGTTTAAGACATAATGCAATTCTTAGAGGCAAAATGATGTGTGTGTTTAAAAACAAAAACAAGCTTGGCCGGTGTGGCTCACTTGTTGAGGTTGCTGGTTCGATTCCTAGTTAGGGCACATGCCCAGGTTCTGGGCCCAATCCCCAGTGGAGACCATGCAGGAGGCGGCCAGTCAATGTTCTCTCTCATTGATGTTTCTCTCTCTCCCTCTCCTTTCCTCTCTAAAAATTAATAAAGAAAAAAATAAAAACAAGAACACAGTAATTCTTTTTTTTTTTTTATACTTACCCGAGGACATTTTTCCATTTTTTTGTTCAGATAGAGAGGAAGAGAGAGAGACGGACAGAGATAGAGAAAGAGAGAAAGAGAGAGAGAGAGAGAGGGAGGGAGAGAGAGAGAAACATTGACATGAAAGGGACACATTGAGTGGCTGCCATCCACACGACCCAACCAGGGCCGGGGACAAACTGCAACCGAGGTACGTGCCCTTAGCGGAAACCGAACCAGGTCTCTCTAGACCGCAGGCCGATGCTCTAACCGCAAACTGGTCAGAACAAACACAGTAATTCGTAACAAAGTAAAACCTGGCACTGTGATGGGATTGGGTGGACTTCTAGAGGTTGGTGAACCCTGTCCCTACAATGATTTTATGTAGCATGGGGATAACAGTATCTTAAAGGAACATGCAGTACCTCAGTTGCCAGCATCCTCCCTGATATTGCAGATAAAACAAAAGAAGCCGAAGTAAGACAGAAAGGCAGGGAACAGCAGAAAGCCACATATTCAACTTGTTTAGGACTGAGTTTTCCCACAGCCACATACCAGTGAGCTGCTCTCCCACAAAAGCAGCCACTGTAGACAGTCAGTGCCACAGTAGCCAGTGGCACCTTCTAGGAGTACAGTCATAGGTTTACTCTTAAAAACATGAGATCTCCTTAGATGTCAGAAAGTATGTAACTTGGACATTTTTCATTTTATGACAGAAAATGAGAGAGAAAATGACATCTTAGTGAATGACATGTACCCCAAGAACACGATATGCCTTTAATTATGGGTAAAAAAAATTTGTTTTTAAGTATAATCCATTCCATAGTTACAGTTTCTTATTCTGTGGCTCTTAAGGTAAAATACACATTACACTGGGCTAAGTATAAGATATTTTTGAGAAATAAGGTAAAACACTGTTCTACTCACTGGGCAGTTATCAAATACTACTCTAAGTGAGCCATTAGCTTTTCAATGAATATCAGGGTTTCTCAACCTCAGCACTGCTGCCATTTGGGGCCGGACAATCCTTTGCTGTGGGGCCGGCCTGTGCACCATCGAGTGCTGGCAGCAACCGCTCCCCAGTCACGACGACCAAAGTGTCTCCGCACATGGCCAAATGTCCCTATGCTGACAGAAAGCACTGCTGATGGAGAATTGCTAAGTTCTAATTCCTGAAGCAGAAAAGTTTTTGGTTTTTTTAAAAGTTATTTTCCACCTTTTTATCCTCACCAGAGGACATTTTTTTTTTTTTTTTTTTTTCATTTTTTGTTCAGATAGAGCGGGAGGGAGAGAGAGGAACAGAGAGAGAGAGAGAAACATCGATGTGAAGGAACACATCGAGTGGCTGCCACCCGCACGACCAACCAGGGCCAGGGACAAACTGCAACCGAGGTACGTGCCCTTAGTGGGAACCGAACCCGGGTCTCTCTGTACCGCAGGTCGACGCTCCAACCGCTGAGCCAAACCGGCCAGGGCTATTTTCCTCCTTTTTAAAAGTTTAATAAAACTATATTTCTTATGATAGTATTCTTCATCCACTTTTTAAATTCAAAAATGTATAGTATTACATTACCTCATATATAATGTTTAATAAATATTTTCTAAAAAGACATTAGTATTTTTTGGGAAGCTGCATCATTAAAGTGGTATTTATGGACATAGACAGCCAAAATTAGTATTTTTAAAAATTTGTTAAATAGCCTGGCTGGTGTGGCTCAGTCGACTGACCATTGTCCCATGAACTGAGAGGTCCCGGTTCAATTCCTGGTCAGGGAACATGCCTGGGGTTGCAGGCTTGATCCCCAGTAGTGGGTGCGCAGGGAGCAGCTAAACGATGTTTCTCTCTCACATTGATGTTTTTCTCTCTCTCTCCCTTCCTCTCTTGCTAAAAAAAAAAAAGTAAAAAATAAATAAAATTTGTTAATTAACATTATCATGCATGTCATCAAAATCCAAAGTCACCCATCTTCTATGGTATGTGCCCCATAACTCCCAGAATGGGCAATACCACATAATGTAAATGCCTGCGGCACTGTACTGAGAGCCAACTAGTGTCTGAAATTATCTAACTAGGAAGCAAAGACCATCTTTAATAAAATCCTGCAAAAGTAAAGTGACCAATTTCCTACCATGGTGAAGATTTTGCTGTCAATAAGTAAAGCAAGCAAATAAAATATAACAAGTAATTAAAGCCCACTGAATCTAAGACATGAAAGAATAGGGTTAATGACAATAGATTATATCAAACGCAACAACCATATGGCTAATAGCATTCAACTTACAGGAAAGTATTTCTGAACAACACCAAAATCGATAAAACCGATTATAATCCATACCACCAACGTCAAAGTTGAAATGATGATGATAAATGGGACAAAGTATCCACTAAACCGGTCAGCCAGTTGCTGAATGGGTGCCTATGAAAATAAAACACCAAGATCACAGGAAATTACAATCTACAAAGCAATGAAAACACCACATAAATGGACAAGGAGTCCAGGCTGGTGGTTAGAGCACTGGCCAGCACACTGAAGGGTTTGATTCCCAGTCAAGGGCACATACCTGGGTTGTAGGTTCGATCCTGGCCCTGGTTGGGGTGCATGCAGGAAGCAACCAATCAATGTGTCTCTCTCACATTGATGTTTCTCTATCTCCCGTTTCCCTCCCTCCCTTCCATGCTCTCTAAAAAAAACTATTATCAATGGAAAAATGTCCTCGGGTGAGGATTAACAACAACGAATAAGAATGGACAAGGACTGGGATTCTCAGCTCCCTCATGGCTCCTCACTCAATGATATCTCCCTGATTCTATGGAACTCTTGGGATGATTTCTAAAATAAGGAAGCAGAAGTGATACTGTTCTTTACATTTTTTCATTACCTTTGACATCTGAGCCTCTTCCACCAGTTTCACAATCTGAGCCAAAGTGGTGTCGTTGCCCACGTGGGTGGCATTAACCAGCACAGAGCCATGTGCATTTATAGACCCAGCAATTACTGTGCTTCCTGGTTTCTTAGTGACTGGCATGGCTTCTCCTAGAGGGGGAGGACAGAGACCAACTGTCATCCACTAAGCCCCATTCAACATTCATGGGACCTGCAACTGCACTGATACCCACCCAAAGGGAACGTAAAACAAGAGACCAAACCTGTGATGAGGGACTCGTCGGCCATGGTATTGCCTTCTAGGACTTTCCCATCCACTGGGAACTTTCCCCCTGGCACAACCTTGATGACATCACCCCGCTGCACCAGCTCCATGGGTACTTGATCCTCTCTGCAACAAATGCCATTCAAGTTACACTCATGGCCACTCACTGGAGCTCACCCTCGTGGTCTGTCATCCAGGCCAGGTTCTAGGAGAACTGTTGGATCGATTACATTATACTTGCTTTACACTGAGCAGCAGTATTCATTATTTTTTTCTCTCTCTTTTTTTTTTTCAAATCTTTATTGTTGGATGTAAAATGTATTACAAATGTTCCACATTTTTCCCTCATTGACCCCCATCCTCCCCACTCCCGCCCCCTTCCCACCTTTTCCCACACTATTGTCTGTGTCCATTGGTTATGCATGTAAGTTCTTTGGTTTATTTCTTCCCACCCCCCTAACCCCTTTCCCTTTGAGGTTTGTCAGTCTAGCAATGAATTTGTACTTCTTAATCCCTTCACATTTTTCACCCATTCCCTCAAACCCCCTCCCAACTGGCAACCAACAAAATGTTCTCTGTATCTATGAGAATGTTTCTGTTCTACCTATTCATTTTGTTTGTAGATTCTATTGTTGATAGATATGTATTCATTGCCATTTTGTTTGTTCATACATTTTATCTTTTTCTTCAAAAAGACCCTTCATCATTTCATATAATAACGGTTTGGTAGTGATGAACTCCTTTAACTTTTTCTTGTCTGGGAAAGTTTTTATATGGCCATCGATTCTTTTTTTTTATCCTCACCTGAGGACACTTTTCCATTTTTTGTTCAGGTAGAGTGGGAGGGAGAGAGAGGAACAGAGAGAGAGAGAGAAACATCGATGTGAAAGGGACACATCGAGTGGCTGCCACCCGCACGACTGACCAGAGCCAGGGACAAACTGCAACCGAGGTACATGCCCTTAGCGGGAACCAAACCCGGGTCTCTCAGGACTGCAGGCCGATGCTTTAACCGCTGAGCCAAACCGGCCAGGGCTGGCCATCGATTCTAAATGACAGCTTTGCAGGATAGAGTGATTTTGGTTGTAGGTTCTTGCTTTTCATCACTCTGAATATTTCTTGCCACTCCCTTCTGGCCTGCAAAGTTTCTTTTGAGAAATCAGCTGACAGCATTATGGGAACTCCCTTGTAGGTAACTAGCTGCCTTTCTCTTGCTGCTTTTAAGATTTTCTCTTTGTCTTGAACCTTTTGCATTTTGATGATGATGTGTCTTGGTGTGGGCCTCTTGGGGTTCATCTTGTTTGGGACTCTCTGTGCTTCCTGGACTTGTATGTCTGTTTCCTTCACCAAGTTAGGGAAGTTTTCTGCCATTATTGTTTCAAACAGGTTTTCGATTTCTTGTTCTCTCTCTTCTCCTTCTGGCACCCCCAAGATGCGAATGTTGGCACGCTTGAAGTTGTCCCAGAGGCTCCTTACACCATACTCATTTTGTTGGATTCTTTTTTCTTTTTGCTGTTCTGATTGGGCATTTTTTGCTTCCTTATATTCCAAATTGATGGTTTGCTCCTTAGATTTATGTACTCTATTATTGAAGCTGTGTAAATTATTCTTTATTTCAGTTAATGCTTCCTTCAATTCTAACTATGTATCCATGATTTCTAACTGGTCCTTTTTTATGCTCTTGAGGCCCTCCCTAAGTTCACTAAGGTTCTCACTAAGTTCATTGAGCATCCTTATAAGCAGTATTTTGAACTCAGTATCTGTTAGGTTGCTTATCTCCATTTTGCTTAGTTCTTTTATTAGGGTTTTGTTCTGTTTTTTCATTTGGGACCTGTTTCTTTGTCTCCTCATTTTGGCTGCCTCCTTGTGTTTGTTTCAGTGTATTACTTAATGAGAGGTATAGGGCTCGCTGAGACCAGATGCTGCTTGTTTGAAAGAATTTAGGAAAAACCTGAAGCAGGATCCAAGACCGGCCAATCCTATGGTTAAGCAAGTGGCAACAGCTTGGGTGGGCTGGAAAGTTGGGTGGGGCGGGGTGGGGCCTCAGGGAGTCACCAGGGCGGGGCTACCAGTGTGAGCCAGGTTGCTGGAGTCCCAGGTATGGAGACTGCATGCTGCCCCCGGGAAGGGCTCACCAAAGGAACAAAGGTCTCTGACAGCATGTTTGTCCCGGAGAAAACCCCCTCTCCAGCCCTCGCTCCAGCGCCAAACAGCTCAGTTCTTCCCTGTATGTCTCTGGCGCCCCTCGAGCTGCCTCCCCTCCAAGCTTAGAGGGAGAGAGTCCAATCAGTCCGTGCGCCGGCCCTTTAGGGAGCTGCCTGGGGCTCCAGCCGCTTCAGCTTCCCTGAGCCTCAGTTCCCGCTGGTTTTTCCAGCCAGAAGTTATGGGGACTTCTCTTCCTGGCACTGGAACCCTGAGCGGGGCACCTGGTGTGGGACGGAGACCCCTCAGTCCTCAGGAAGGACCTTCCCAGCCGAGGTGTCCTCCTGATTTTTATCCGCCACACTTGGGTGTGGGACCAGCCCATCGCACTGCCGCTGCCCCTCCTACCAGTCTGGATGTGGCTGCTGCTTTAATTCTGTAGTTGGAGGACTTCCATTCAGCTTGATTTCAGGCGGTTTTGAATGATGGTTGTTCTGTAGTTTAGTTGTAACTTTGATGTGGCTGTGGGAGGACGCGATACGGCGTTTACCTACCCGCCATCTTCGATGTGTCTCCGCAGTATGTATTTTATCTGTCAGTTACAGACTGAGTCAGTATTTATTGTGCCACTATTAAGTGCCAGGCACTGTACTAGGCACTGGGAATATAGCTGTGACTGGGACAGCAAAGTCCTCACCCTCATCAAGACAAATTTTGTGGAGGAAACAGAGAACAAAACAAATGAGTTCCGGGTATTAAACAAGTGCTGTGATGAAAATTTGGCTGGAGGGATTCTTTGGTTGTACGGGGAGGAGAAAAACGAGAAGGCCTCACTTGGACGATGACATTTGAGCTGAGACCTGATGACAAGAGGCCAAAATACGGGGAAAAGAACATTCAAGGGAGGAGAAACAGCTAATGCAAGCCCCAAGGCAGGCAGAAAGGGTGCTTTTGAGAAGCAGGAAGCCGGTGAGCTCTGCTAGAAAGTGAGTGAGGCAGGCAGAATGCCAATCACACTGGATCTTGCAGAGCAAAGCTGTGTGCTTGAATGCAGGGTTTTCTGTGGGAAATGACATAATCTGATCCACATTTCCACCTCTCTGGCTGCTGCATGAGAACGGGCTGTAGAGACAGTAACAGAAACTGAGAGAAGAGAAGTTGGGCAGCCACCCAGGCAAAAGATGCCGAAGATACGGCTAGAGATGGAGTGAAGAAATCCCCAGGAAGTGTTTAGGGCCTGCATCAATAAGATGTGCAAATGCACTAAATGCACAGGGGAAGAATCAAAGATGAGCTCTCAATCTTCGGTGTAAGCCGCGGGGTGGATGAGAAATCATTTAATGAAATGAGAACAACTATGGAGAAGAAGCTAAGGGAGGGAGAGGGAAGAGGAGATGAACGGAAGAGCTCCATTTTAACCTGTCGGGCCTGTGATGCTTATTTGACCTCATGTTACGTAGAAAATTGAAAATATGATTGGAGCTCAGAGAAGAGGACAGGGCTCGAGGTACAAATCTGGGAACTGACAAAATAGAAATGCATTTAAAACCAGGAAATGGTATGAGCTTACCTAGAAACGTAATAGGAAAGGAGAAGGAGTCCTGGAACAAAGCCCTCGGACATACCAATATTTGGAGGTTGAGCAGGAGTGGAAGGACCAGCCAGTAATGCAGAAGAAAAGGAGAGGATCCAAAGCAGCAAGCACCCAGCCACCATATCAAATAGGCAGATGTCGGTACACAGATGGAAAAATGTAAAACTCATGCTCTAAATTTAGAATAAATTTGTGTACTTCAGTTATATATTAATAAACACAAAAAATTTAAGGGACATTAAATGCTAAAAATGCTCTTGAGAAGTTAAAATGCAGATTAATGGTTAGATTTGGGTACATGGAAATTACTTGATGTCTTTGCCAAAAGCCAATTGCCAAAACTGATGGAGGCAGAAGCTCAACTGGAATGGGCTGAAGAGCGAATGTGAAGTGGAGACAACCTTTTTTTTAATCCTTACCCGAGGATATTTTTCCATTTATTTTCAGACAGAGTGGGAGGGAGAGAGGGAGAGAAAGAAAGAAACACCAATGTCATCGATTGGTTACTTCCCATACAACCCCGACCAGGGCCAGGGACCAAATTGCAACCAAGGTACGTCCCCTTGACCATAATCGAACCCGTGACTCTTTGGTCCACGGGTCAACGCTGTAACTGCTGAGCCAAACCAGTCAGGGCATAAAGACAACTTTTAAAAGAAGTTTTGATGTGAAAGAAGAGAAAAACCAGGAGTGGAAGAGGGAGTGAATTAAGATAGGATATCGTGAATTGTGCATGCATGTGAATTGTATGCTGGAGGGAATGGTGAGAGAGAGAGGGAGGAGGACCAGCAGGAACAGTGAGAAAGCGAGAGAGGCCATGCAGGGAACCACAACCAGCTGGGCAGCCCCTCTCTAAAAGCATTACACAGGCCAAATATACTTACTTGTACAGAGAACACTGCCTCAAGAACAAATGGTGAAAAAAATCAGAAAAGTGGGCATGTACAACAGGCAGAACTCTGAGGTTGTTTTATACTTTCCTTTCATTCTACAAAGTCTACATTTAAACTACCAGAGAGAATGTACAAAATGCCACCTTATTTATGTAAGAAAGATAAATAGACATTTACTGAGTGCAGGTATGGTGCTGGATTTTCACATCTTATCTCACTGAATCTTCCCAAAAGCATATGAGAGGTAATTGATATTCGTCCATTTGGGCAAAAACCTGAAGATTTCTTAGAAAGGCATAAAATTGAACATACATGCCCATGTCTTGGAATGTTATTGTGTATAAATGTTTAAAACTAAGGAACCAGTTTGTGCAGACAGATGTGACAGATTTACATCAATATTTTCTTTTTAAAAAACTGTTAGAAACATCCTCTGCAGTGAGGATTCAATGTTGTCTGCATCTAAAGGTCCAACTGCACTCACCACACCACCACCACCCTGCAAGGCTGTGAGGGGGCACAGGAACAAGACAGGATGTCAGCTTTTACCACCCTTATTCAACATAGTATTGGATGTCCTAGCCACAGCAATCAGACAAGAAGAAAAAATAAAAGTCATCCAAATTGGAAAGAAGGAAGTGAAACTGTCATTATTCGCAGATGACATGATACTGTACATAGAAAACCCTAAGACTCCCTAGACTAGAAACCCTAGAAACCCTAGATTTAATAAACTAAATTGACAAAGTAGCAGGATACAAAATTAACATCCAGAAATTGATGGCATTTTTATACACCAATAATGAACTCTCACAAAGAGAAACTAAAAGGACAATCCCATTTACCATTGCAACAACAACAAAAAAATTAAGATACCTAGGAATAAACTTAACCAAGGAGGTAAAAGAACTGTACTCAGAAAGCTATAGGACATTGAAAAAAGAAATAGAGGAAGATACAAACAAGTGGAAGAATATACTGTGTTCATGGATTAAAAGAATTAATATTATTAAATTGTCCATATTACCCAAACCAATCTATAGATTCAACACAATCCCTATTAAAATACCAGTGGCATATCTCACAGATCTAGAACAAATACTCCAAAAATTTATATGGAACCAAAAAACCCTGAATAGCAATCTTGAGAAAGAAGAATAAACTTGGAGGGAATCACAATACCAGAGAGCAAATTATACTACAAAGCCATTGTAATCAAAACAGCCTGGTACTGACATAAGAACAGGCATATAGATCAATGGAACAGAACATAGAGCCCAATACATTATGCTCAATTATTATTTGACAAAGGAGACAAGAGCATACAATGCAGTAAAGACAGTCTCTTCAATATCATGTTGGGAAAATTGGACAGGTACATAAAAAGTATAACTAGATCAACTTGTACCATACACAAGAATAAACTCAAAATGGATAAAAGACTAAATGTAAGTCACGAAACCACAAAAATCCTTGAAGAAACCATAGGCAGCAAAATCTCAGACATCTCATGTATCAAAATTTTCACCAATGCATTGCCTAGGGCAAGAAAACAGGAAAAATAAACAAATGGGACTACATTAAAATAAAAAGCTTCTGTACAGCAAAATAAAAAGGGATCCCACTGTATGGGAGAACATATTTTCCCATGATACATTGGATAAGGGGTTAATTTCCAAAATATATAGAGTACTCATACAACTCAACAAAAGGAAGACAAAGAATTCAGTTGAAAAATGGGCAGAGGAACTAAATAGACACATCTCCAAACAGGACATAGAGATGGCCAAGAGACATATGAAAAAATGCTCAATCATCAGAGAGATGCAAATTAAAACGACTATGAGGTATCACCTCACACCTGCCGGAATGGCTGCCATCAACAAATCATCAAACACCAAAGTGCTGGTGAGGGTGTGAAGAAAAGGGGACTCTATTACACTGTTGGTGGGAATGCAGACTGGAGCAGCCACTATAGAAAACAATATGGTGTTTCCTCAAAAAATTAAAAATGGAACTGCCATTTGACCCAGTGATCCCACTTCTAGGAATACCCTAAGATTCCTGAAATACCAGTGAGAAAGAATACATGCACCCTATGTTCATAGCAAATGTACAGTAGCTAAGGTCTGGAAACAGCCCAAGTGTCCATCAGTAGATGAGTAGATTAAAAAAGCTGTGGTACACATACACAATGGAATACTATGCAGCTGTAAAAAGGACTCTTAACCTTTGAGACATCATGGAGGGACCTGGAGTGTGCTATGCTAAGTGAAATAAGCCATTCAGAGAAAGACAAGCATCACATTATCCTACTTATATGTAGAATCTAATGAACAAAACAAACTGATGAACAAAACAGAAATAGACGCATGGATGCATAGAACAGATTGAGGAATCTCAGAGGGAAAAAGGGGCGTGGGGGTGGGAAGAGATTAACCAAAGAACTTATATGCATAAACCATGGACACAGACGATAGTGCAGTGAAGTGAAGGCCTGGGGGTGGGCCAGGAGCGGGGTGAAGGTGGTCAGTGGAGGAAAAAAAAATGGGGACATCTGTAATACTTTAAAAAAAAAAATTATCTTTGTTGTTGAAAGTCAGTATATGCAGGGTAAAGAATATGGACTCTGAAACCAACAGCCTAAGTTATATCACAATTCAACTTCTTAATACCTGTGTGACCCTGGGCCAGTTGCTTAGCCTCTCTGAACTTCAGTTTCCTCACCTTTAAAATAAAATTAAAACATTCCCTTCCTCAAAGTTTTATTTATTTATTTATTTATTTATTTATTTATTTATTTTCTTTAGACTAAATACAGAGGTTAGAATAGGGTCTTACAAACAGTAAATACTATATAAGTTTCAGCAATAATGAAAATAATCATTATTTTTAATAGCTGCCAACCTTGTGAAGAAGTAAAATACTACTTCCTTCTTTATTCTTTGGCAAGTTGAAATCCTTATCTCTCAGCCTGTCTGAAATCTTGCAAGGAAGGCCCAGCTCATAGTTCATGTTTCCGGTGAAGATTTCCTTGACCACCACAGGCCTTCCTCCTCTAAATTCCAGGGCTACAGACTGTCTGCAGGTCTCATTTATCATTTAGCGACATACACCACTCTGAGCTCATGCTTATCTCTTGATATTTAAATGTCTGGTATCCAGCCTGGCTGGCGTGGCTCAGTGGTTGAGCATCGACCTATGCACCAAATGGTTGATGGTTCAGTTCCCAGTCAGGGCACGTGCCTGGGTTGTGGGCTCGATCCCTGGTAGGGGTTGTGCAGGAAGCAGCCAATCAATGTTGATGCTTCTCTCTTTCGTCGATGTTCTCTCTTTCCTGCTCCCTTTCTCTCTCTCTAAAAAATCAATAAAATTAAAAAAATTTTAAAAATGTCTGGTGTCCATAACTGGATTGAAGGAGGGATCTCATTGTACAAGTCTTTGCCAGCCTTCATGAGGTCTAGTGTCATGTACATGATGGCTATTTGATGTGCATGACATAAACTGACCAAGCACTCTGGATGAAGATAACCTACCTGATGATTAAGTTGTCCTCGCCAAGGGTCACGACGGTGGCTTCTGTGGCTTGGAGAGACATGAGTTTGGCAAGGGCTTCTGAGGTTTTGCTCTAAGAAATAACCAGAATGTAAAATGAGAACTATCATAAACTGACCCCTGTAGGAAATGGCTGCCCCTTAATACAGCACACCAAAGGGCTCTCCTGGACAATGGGACACACCATGTGTCCACACGCAGCCATGTCATGGCAACACTGAATGCACAAATGCCACAGTTCAACTGATTACATTTCAGACTAAAAAAACAATACCAATCTGCCCACTGACAGTTTTCTTTTAGGTTCAAGCCTATTGCTTTCAGGGCCAGAGCCCCACACATTTATGATACATTAAGATGCTGAGTAAGATGCAGGTTATCAAAAATGGCATGATCCTAAGGTGGAAATGTGGATTTCTAGCCTAATAAGTTGGATACTCAGTTATGTACTAAAAGACGGTATGACCTCTGACCTGAAACCCAGGGTTCTTTCAATGACACAAGGCACCTGAACAAAGCTTTTAATAATTAACCAGATTAGCTGGGATTTCAGAAGTAGTGACCAATTTGGAGATTAGTGATCAAAGCACCTAATTATATGTAGGTTTCACATTTCTTTTAAGTCTTGCTCTAGATTGTATATAATTAGTAACTCTAAACATGGTGTTCAGATGAATTAAGATTTGTATTACTGAAGGAACAGTTCCTTTCACATTTAGCTGCATTTACCTTTGCCACATGTTCCAGCCACCGCCCCAGGGCAATGAACACGAACAGCATGGGGGGAGTGTCAAAGAAGGTCACGGGGCTCCTCTCGGCCTTCTCAGCAATGGCCACCACCAGGATGATCACAGAGTAGACGTAGGCGATGCTCGTGGCCAGCACGATGAGCACATCCATGTTGGCTGCCCTGTGTCTCAAAGACTTGTAGGCCTGAACGTAGAAGTACCACCCACCGAGGAACTGAAAGACGGACAAAGTGACGGACAAAGTGACGGCTGAAACAAGCAGGGCGGCGTTCAAGGAGCAAATGGAGGCCCGGAGGCACCTCGGCTGGCAAATACACTAGGTTCACCCCAATTTGATTTGATTTTTTCCTCTGTAATCAATGTTTTTGAAATATATTTACTGATTCAGAGGACTAATGGCCACAGGAACGGATAATCAAAGGGCATGAGAGACCTTTAAAACTCAGAACACACAACCTAAATGTCCATTGTAGGAGAATGGTGACAAAGGTGAAATAAGGCACACTTCACTGACACTGTGGCCAATGCTACACAGCCACTAAGAAGAATATGCTGGATCCATAAACCACTAGAGTGCAAGATGCACATGATTAAGTGGAAATAGTTATAAATCACTACATCTAATGCAATGTGTCTGCCTTATGTGAACATGCACACACACACACACACACATACACGTAATGTTATCTATATAGATGAAAGATACACAACCAACTAGTAATAAAAGAAGGTGACCCTGGGGAATGGCACTGGGCTGGAGGCAGGGTTTGTGCACTGAAAGACTACCTTCCTCTTTTTTGTACTTCAGCATGTCTTGAATTGTTTATAATAAATGTACATTACATTTAGAATTTAAAAAAAAATTTAGCTGACAAAGACTTGCCCTTAGATAGTCCTAAACATTTTAATATTAAGTCAGGAGTTTTACTCTATGTTCCAAAATATAGAGGCCACACTTCCCAATAGAAACATGGCTAGTTCCTTAATATTGCCCCCAGATGATAAGTTCCATTAGTCCCTCTCTTTTAAATGATAATCTCAGAACCACATTTCTGCCACTCGGGATGTTAAAGAGAAGCATGAGCCCTGACTGGTTTGGCTCAGCAGTTAAAGCATCAGCCCAGGGACCAAAGGGTCTTGGGTTTGATTTCCAGCCAAGAACTTGTGCCTGGGTTGCAGCTTCAATCCCCAGGCCCAGTCGGGGCAACCTATCAATGTGTCTCTGTCACATTGCTGCTTCTCTCGCTTGCTTTCTCTCCCTCCTTCCCTTCCACTCTCTCTAAATATCAATGGAAAAATATACTTGGGTGAGGATTAACCAAAAAAACAAACAAACAAACAAAAAAATACAGAGAGAGAGAAACATGAGCTCCACAGTGATCCAACTGCTGTTTCTAACAACAAAGGTAAATTAAGCTAAACAATAAGCAAACTGAAGACAGCTTGTTTACCTATCCTTGCAGCAAGGTGGTTGCTATGTCAGGGAGACATCAATCACCTGCAATCAACACAGTAATGAACAGTGAAACCAGATTCTTCTAAGTCCTCTGTGTTAGAGGATACCCTGCTGCTGGTCATAAGATAGAAAAAAGCAGCAACTGGCTGGGGTGGGTCAGGAAAGCTACAATAAAGCACTGGTCACGCACGAGCATGAAGGGCAGAGGTCTGACCCTCTTTCTGATACACACCTGGACAAAGGTACACAAGATAAAGAAGATGAGATTTAGGATGGACAATCCCGGAATGATGTTGTGGTCCAGGGCCATAGACTCGTGGGGTTCATTGCTGGGTATCAACATATAGATCATTAAACCCATAACAGGAATGCCAAACACCAAGCTGCATAAGAAAGACTTCTTCCACCTGGAAAGCAATGAGCAACACCGACACATTAGGTACTGCCTGCCACTTGGATTATGGCTGGGTCCCTCTTGAGAACTCAGCTTAAGACTTGCCTTTGTCACCTGTGTGGGACAGACTACCAAGGGCTAAAACAAAAAGAAGGCTCTCTCCTTGACACAGGCCATCTCAGGGAGTATCTAAAGGACATTCCTGAGATGTTTAGAACAAGCCCTTGCCTACCCATGGCTGACGTGTTAGCTTTAACCTATAGGTGAGGCAAGCGAGGCCCAGAAGCTGAGATTCCAGCCCAAGGGGGATCTCCATCTATGGCTGCCTACAGCTCTTTTTTCAAAATGCAATCTTATACAAATTCCTAGGAAAAACAGATAAAAGTAATCTTTTATTAGTATTAACTTACTTATACATGTACTTTTTAAACTGCTGCTTAAAATAGAGTCAGTGAGAACAATGAAGCTGTCTTGCTGAACATCGAAGTTTGAAATGGGGTGGGTCATCGGCGACAGCTGTGGTCTCACATTAGCTTCAGCATCCATGACATTCTAAGTGGATGCACCTTAACCCCGGTCTGGAAACCACTGCCTCTGAGATTCAAGTCTCATACCTGCAAGTGGCTGCCCAAGACCCAAAAATTTAGCCCCCACTAGCTTTTTAGACAGCTCTCCTGCCAGCCCGCCTGTGTTGCAGGCATTCCAACCCCATTAAACCACCTCAGAGTCCCTGAAGTCCCCCTGCCACTGTGCCCTAGAGGACCCTCACTTCTACCCCCATTCCCTCAGCCCAGGAAAGTCACTTATTCATTGAGGCCCAGATCATGTGTCCTCTGTTGGCTCCCGGAGCTCCCAGGACTCCCCTGAATCATTGTTCATCTACTCTTTCCCAGCCAGAGTATGGGCACCTCAAAAGTAGGACATTCTATCCATCCCCTACACCTAGCACAGTGCCCTGCACACAACAGCAGCCTTGTTTACTGAACGAATATGTGAACATCTGAAACAATGAATGAACTCAGGTCTCCTGCTTCCCAGGTCATTTTCTTCCCATTGGCCATGATTCTTGTCCTTGGATTCTAGTTCTAGCACCCATTCAAATAAAGTATTAAAATACTATAAAAGAAAAAAATCCACGCTCCCTTCCTTCCAACCTAAGTGCTGTCCCATCTGTTAGCCACCAGCCATAGGTGGCTATTTAAATTTAAATTAGTTAAAATTAAATAAAATTAAAAATTTGGTTCCTCAGTCACATCAGCTTCATTTTGAATACTCGGTAGCTAGTGGCTAGCACACTGGGCCGTGCAGACACCGAACACCTCTGTCACAGCAGGTCTAGGGGACAGCATCAGAGGGTTAACAGGATAGGCGTAAAGGCAACCAATCCAAGTGGATGACACTGGGCAGCCAGGGCAGCAGGGACACAGAGAAGCGCAGAGTAAGGCAGGGCCAGGCCCAGGGAGAGGAAGACGAGGGCTTTCGTTGATCTCTTCTGTTCTACCTACTGCTTTATTTCCACCTTGTGGTCCAGGTGATGAGCGCTGGGGTTTCTCTGGGCCACAGAAGCATGAAAGCCGATGTCCTTGTTATGAAAAAGAGAGGAGTGGGAAACAAGGAGGAAGGCACTGGGTTAAAACATGCATTGGTAGAAAGCATTTTACATATTTTGAAATTAGAAAGTTAATCTAAAATCACCTCAGAGGAATACAGTTTTTTCCTCCCACAACTTCTTTACCCAAATGACTCTACAAGTGCTGTCAGAGGGTCAGCACCATCTAGGCTTAATGCTCTAGCATAAGGAGAAGGCTTCAGACAGCAATTCCTGTTCCTTCTGTCAACAAAGGCAGTAGTTCTGGGAGATGGCGTCAGCATGCCCCAAAGCTGATCAGTGCCGAGTTGTAAACTCAAATATAGAGTTGTCAGCTGCTATCCGTTCTCTGCATGAGGAAACAGAGGTTAAATACCCTGCCCAAAGGCACAGCACTATCAGAAGTCCTAGATCCAGAGCTCATCTCTCCAGGCTCCCGGCCTCTTCACACTGAGCAGACCTTGGCTACTTCAGTGTCTGCAAGCTGTGGCTTCCACTGCGGCCAGAGACCACACGGCAATCTGGTGCTGTTTTAAGGGATTCAAGCGTTTCCTTTGCGGCCTCACTTCTTTGCCCTCTCTGCCTTATTTGATCTGATCACTAAATCTCAGATATTCTTTATGAATACACACAGTAAAAGCTGTCAGGAAATGTCTTGTCGGCCAGCACAATATAAAGAGGGGCCCAGAACTCTGGTATTGGGATTTTATGCAAAATTTAAAGCTGTGGTGGAAGAAAGGGCTTCTGTGATTGTCTAAAGACAAATCCTTTCACAACTAATACCGGCCCAATCATACCAGGAAAAGATGCCCCAGAATCACAAGAAAGGAGGCCAGACATTGGCAAACTTCCTCAAGTAAGGACAAAGTGGGGGCCATGCCAGGCTCAGAGAGCTGCATGGATGCCAGCAAGAGCTTTATACATGGGAAAAGTACTGAGCCTGTTTGAAGTACCACCTTGACTCTCCCTACTACTTGGTGCATCAGTCTGGCTTCTCAGCCCCATGAGTGCCCTATCACAGACCTGTGGTGTGGCAGAAACAGAAAGGCCACTGAGCATGGAACCGTAAGAGCTGGGTTTGAAAGCCAGCCCTGCAACCGTTAGCTGTGCATCAGTGAGCAAAGTACTTAACCCTTCTTGGGATCTTTCCTCACCTGATCAAGAAGCTGTGTGGTCTGCCTCTAAGGCATTGTCCAGCAGTGCAGAGCCACAGTACTGTTTTCATGTCACAAAGCTCTAGGCCATTCAACAGACATCCCTCTTAAAAACACATGACGTGACACATGGGCACACTCACACATGCACATGTGCTCACACATACACACACAACAGAGAAAATGAAAGACGAGATTAAACCTGCTACAAGATGTTTCATTTCATAAGAAACTTCGTAAGTAGTGGTTTCTGCTAAACCTCATTTACTCTTACCATTAGTTGTTACAAGTTCATGTTGTTTGGTTTTGACGGTCTTAACCCCTTCAGATCACCACTAACGCTCTTCCTCTAATGGTGTGGTATACCATATAGACCTTAACAGTGAAATGGTATGTCTGTGAACAAACTGAGTGGACAGAGAGGTAGAGTGTGTGAAAACTACTCTAATTGATTTTCTATAGGAGAAATTACCAAACTCTCCCATTATAAAGCAGTCCTAGCATAGCGGCAAAATGCAGAATAATTCTTTCAAATATCAACATTTCTTTGGTCTACAGATACTTGGCACAGACATAAATCATATCTAAAAAGTATGCTTAGGTAATTTAACCCCATGTACCAGGTATCTTGGCAATACTGATGTTTCTCAGGGAATATCTGAAATTAAAACAGTAACGTCTTTTTTCCCTCCAACGTTCTTATTCATTCACTGATTTTCCCCTTAGAATATCTGATATTCATTTAACTTCAGCCTATTTCAAAATGGTTCACCTGCCCAGCTGGTGTGGCTCAGTGGCTGAGCATCTACCCATGCACCAAGAGGTCGCCGGTTTGATTCCCGGTCAGGGCACATGCCCACATTGTGGCTCCAATCCCCAGTGGGGGACATGCAGGAGGTGGCCAATTGATGTTCTCTCTCCTCAATGTTTCTATCTCTTTCTCTTCCTTCCTCTCCCTCTAAAATCAATAAAGAAAAAATATTAAAATAATAATAATAAAATGGTTCACCTTATTTCCATTGGAAAAGTTGAAGAATATTAGGTGACCTTTTTTTTTCTTTGCTTAGCTGCATTTTCTCTCCCTTTACAATGGGTATAAATTAGTTTTTTAGAAGGTGGGAATAATTTTTTAAATGACTGACTTACCTCAATAATTTTAACAATATCCCGTGGACCGATAATTTCAGGGTCAAACTTTACGTGGGCTTTGCTGGTTGCAAGGGCCACAGTGGCTTCGATGATGCCATCCGTACTCGTGAGTTTGGACTCTATGTTGTGAACACAGGAAGCACAGGTCATCCCGGTGATCTGCAGCACAAGATGACAAAAGTCCTGCTGACCCAGGAACAAGAAGCACACAGTAGCCATAGCCTCTGCACCTCTCCTCCTTCCACAGCACTCTCCTCAAGACTCCGGACTCCCACCTCCAACCCTGTGTGCAACAACTTCACCCTGAACCTTTCCCCTGGGGTTTCAAGGATATAAACAGCGGTTCTTCCCCAACTCTGGTACAGGAGACGTAGCCAATCGACTAAGCAGATGGCAAGCAACAGAGGCTTGATTTCCAGTTCAGATAATGATGGGCTTCCATAAGCCATCTACACTCTGTCTCAGTCACATCCCCAGCAACACCAGACTAATACTGCATGCACCTTCTCTGCCTCAAATGGGCAAGGATGTGCAGCTCTACAAAACCCTCTGAGCTCCTGAAATACTCTCTCTGTTTCTGAGTGTTGCCGGTATCTGGTCTGCAGCTGTGGGTGAGAATGTCAATAGCTCATTATCAACAGGAGAAAAGGATTCAGAAAGTGAGTGACTGAGTTGATGGGATTTGAGGCGGCCTGAGAGTTTGGATAGGGTGTTTCCAGGTGAAAATAAGAGTAACCACAGAGGGAGAAGCATGGAAAAAGATACAAAGCAGCACAGCACAGAGTGCTCAGGCAACCATCAATAGCCAGCCTTGGCAGGCCAGAGGATGTGCAAGGAGGAGGGAGAGGAGGACGCCTGCTCTGTTGGCTGGTCCACATGAAGGTCTTGAGCACCCACTAAAAAGGGTTGCTAAGCCAGCAGTTGATGGGAAGTTACGGAGGGGTAATGAGCACTGGGATGAAACTAGAGCTGCACTTTAAAATCTGCATCAGTGATCCCAGAATCAATTACTGGAAGAGATGGGAGAGTCCCATGTGGAATTAGAGAAAAAGGAGAGGCAAGCTTATCTGTAATCAGAATGCATTCACCTTGGCATGGGACCCAAGGAAAAGGTAGGAAAGGGAGGGCCATCACACAGACAAGGAGCTTACTGGCTGGCAGGTGGCTGTACAAATATTCCTTTTTTTTTTTTTTAATCTTCACCTGAGGCTATTTTTCTGTCTATCTTCAGATAGAGTGGGAGGGAGAGAGAGAGAGGGAAACATTGATGTGAGAGAGACACATCAATTGGCTGCCTCCCACACAACTCCCACCAGGGCCGGGGACCCAACCACAACCGAGGTAAGTGCCTTGGCTGAAATTGAACCAGCAACTCTTTGGTCCGCAGGCTGATGCTCTAACCGCTGAGCAAACTGGCCAGGGCCAACGTCTACAAATATTTCAATGCTGCTTCTAAGCTCTTGTTTTACTTTTATAGTAATAACAGGTAACACTTATTGCACACTTGCAACTTGCCAGGCACTGCCCTAGACACTATCCTGCTCACACAAACCCTGCAGGGTAGGTCTCAGTAACCCCAGCACTAGGAGGTCTCGGAACCGAAGTCACACAACAGTGAGTGGTAGAGCCAGAGCCTGACCCTGAGTCTGTGCTCTGAACTGCTGCAGTGAGCATCGGGAGGTGACCTTCACAGACCAGGTTAAGACACATCCCTGCAGCGACAGAGCCTGAATTCAAGCCCAGTGAAAGCTGTCCCTCTGCCACGCCATGCTGTGTGTCTTGACTTGAGAAACAGGAATGAGACCTTCTATCCCTGTACTATTTAGTAGCAAACTAGACAATTCACTCCTCCAAGTATCAGTGGTAGCATTTCCCAGAACACCATTAAATACAGACATAAAATGTCTGAACATGTGATGATATAACTATTGATATTGCTTAGTTAAAAAAACACACAAAAAAACAATGTAATAAAAAACACTGTTCAAAAAATGTTCACTTTTCCCAGCGATATTCTTGATTCAGATTTTTCTATGCAGTAGTGGTCTGAGACCTGGAGCTCTGCAGCAGGCGCCCTGCTGTGACCACAGGGGCCAGCTTGAGCTGTGATCCAGCGAGTATCACCCTTTGCCCCTCAACACACATGGAGGCCCACCCAGAGCAAAGGCTTCGCTCGACAAGAACACTTATCAGCAGCTCAAAGTGCCATTCGTGTCCTTAGTACTTGTTCTTCAAACATTCACTTACCATTAATGGCAGTGACTAAACACAGTGAGGAAGCAGAAGACCCTTTTACCAAGTAAAACATTACTCAATTCACTGTGTGTTTCTTCTATGTCTGCTTCATTTACACAAAACGAGTTTTATACATAAGTGCTGGTAAACATAGCATATTCAAAATACTAGCAGTGCCTGTTGTTTTCAATGATTTGCTGACACATGCAGCTAGTAGCAATGGACAGACAGCAAACACCCCTCCCCCACTGCCACCCTACCCCTGCCACCCCGAGCACACTGGCAATAGCAACTACCTTTGGCATTCACCTCAGACTGAGTGCTTCGGAACAATCTCATCACCCTTTACCTTCTAGATGCCCCTGTGCCTATGTACAAGCCCTCTCCACCTGTGATGGCATTGCCTACCATGCTGACTCCCTCGATACCACTGGCATTCCAGCTTCCTCTATGTAGGCTGTATAGAGTGAGTTCATATTCAACTCCCTCAAACCACCAACTCAGGACAGTTGCCATTTGCATTAAATTCATACTCCTCCAACACTCCCACCAGCTCCACCTCCTTCTCCAAAACTCTGAATGTCCCCAGTGGGATTCACTCCTGTGACTTTGTCATAATGGACATTCCTTCACAAAATGAACAGGTCCTTATTGGCTTCAATGCAAAATAAAATGAACAAAAACAGCAGCAAACAGGATATATGCAAGATAAGAGGCACTGACTGATAAAGCCATGGCTGCTGAAGCCCTCTAGCCCCCAGCTCCAGCCCAGTCACTGTACTTACGACTAGCTCAATGTCGCCATCAGAGCCTTTGTAGTCTTCCATCACTGCTGCCCCAAAGCCCAAGTCCTGGATGAACTGCACTATCTCGAGTGGCTGGATGACTTCCGGGTTGTACTTAACCTCTGCCTTTCCGGCCATCAAGGCAACCAGCACGGAGAGAATACCTGAAACCATCAAGCTGCAGTTGTAACATTCTAGACAAGGTCTCTGGCTGTTCAACATAACCTAGCAAAAAAACAACAACAACAACATTTGCCTCAGAAGTCTCTAGAACAGTGGTTCTCAAACTTGGCTGCCCATTGGGATCGCTTGGGGAGCTTTTAACCATTAGTATGCTGGACCCTTAACCCAGAACAATTAAGTCAGTATCTTTAGTTGAGAACCAGGCATCTTTGTTTAAAGCTCCCAAGTGACCCTAATGTGCAGCCAAGCATGTGGAGCACTGTTCTAGAACAATGTTTCTCACACTTACTGGGCATATGAATCACCTTGAGGACCTTATTAAACTACAGATTCTGGTTCAGTCAGTCTGGGGTGGTGTCTGAGGTTCTGTAGGTCATCCAGCTCCCAGCTGATGCCCATGCACTGGCCCGGAGGGCCACTCTGGGTCAGGCTCTAGAAGACACTGATGGGTGCATGCACCTCAAAGCAAGGGGTCTAGTCTGCAGCAGCAACTACTGTTACATTAAAGAGATACTTTTTTCTTCAGTCATTTTCACATAAAAAAATAATAATTTCAAAATTGATTTTCCATACTCTTTTGCAGTTCCTGATCACTTTCAGAAGTATAAGAAATCCAACACACTATTATGTTAGTTTAGGTGGGGAAAAAAAGTTTATTGAAACAGATGAAAGCAATGATGTGCTTTAGAAAGAATGCCATAAGGCAGTGGTTCTCAACCTTCCTAATGCCGCGACCCTTTAATACATTCCTCATGTTGTATGTGGGCATATCTGCACGTGGGCGGACCCGCCTGGAGACGGATAGAGGAGCGATGTCTCGGTTCCTAAGACCATCGGAAATATGTGTTTTCCGATGGTCTTAGGCGACCCCTGT
Source organism: Molossus molossus (assembly GCF_014108415.1). NCBI lineage: Eukaryota > Metazoa > Chordata > Mammalia > Chiroptera > Molossidae > Molossus > Molossus molossus. The sequence continues at coordinate 97,438,929 of NW_023425403.1, forward strand.
AAAAGGGTCGTTCGACCCCCAAAGGGGGTCACAACTCACAGGTTGAGAACCACTGCAAGGGATAAAAATGAGGGATTCAAGTCAGGAACAGAAACACAGGTACTGTGAGATCCAGGTTAATTTTATGGGCAGCTGTTCCATGATGACAAACAAAGTCCTGTAACATGATTTAAGCATGGTCATTCTAAAGCTCCAGGGAGCTCAAAAGAGGTTGGAAAATTCCTAATTGAGGGTTGATTCTAGGGCCAGGGATCAGAAAGACACAAGAAGCCACTGGAGGAAAGAGAAAAGGTTTTCTAACTTTGGTGGCATGGGAGGGTCATGGTTAAAATGTTTTTCAAACAAAATATCAGGACAGGATTTGTTGCACTTTCAGGTTTAAGAGAATAATGAAAATGTAGCTTGGAGGACAAGACTCTGGCAAGTCACAGCACTCTGTAGTTTACAGGAACAAAAAAATGAAATATTTGAAACTGGAACTTCACAAAATGCAGGCTATTTATCACTGGATAGTACGAGATTGAGAAACATAAAGATACTACTAGGACAAGCTTATTGAGGAGGCTACCCGTGGAATGTGCCATGACCTCTAAACTGGAATTCCCACACTAACTTACTCAGACACATTTTACCTCAAACTACATACTTGAAGATGCCAACCACCCACGAACATTAGACAAACATCTATACATCACATGATGAACTTGCTACCGGATGATCAGGGCTACTGATAAACGCAGTTAGCGAAGATGCTGAAGGGGAAGCATGGTGCTCCTTTTTGCTGACTGCAGTGTTGGACAGTCCAGACACAGCATTCCCAGTGTAACAGGGGTACGGTCTCTTACCAGCCTCTTTCTGCAGGTTTCTCTCTATATTAGACACGCAGGATGCACAGGTCATGCCTGTGATCTGTAGAAAGCACTTCTGTGGTGCCACTGTTGTGGAGGCTTGTGGGGCCTTTGTTGAGAGGCCACGGCTGTGGCTTTTAGGGGGTCTCCCAGCCCCCCAGTGGTGAGCCACTTGCTCTACAGACACAGGTGCACCAACTGTCATCTGCGCTGTGGAATTCGCCGCATTGTGCTCTCCAACATGGTTGCCAAAACAGTTTGCTGGAATAAAATATCAGAAATCATTCAAGTTAGAACAAATAGTTGGCGTTTTCTTCACAGCAGGAGGGTTAAGCCTGACAACACTGAGGCTTGGAGAGGCTACACAGGCTGGTGTTTTCACCATCGTTCTCTGCCCACAGTTACAGACACCGCCCATACGTCAGGAATGGAACGGTCTGGCTAGATGACTGCTCTAATTAGATGAGGATAACAACAGTAATACTCACCAGGCACTCTGCTAAGCACGTGTGCTCCTTTAATCTTCAAACGGCTGTGGCAAATACTACTATTATTCCCATTTTATAGATGAAGAAATGAGTTATAAAAAATTAAATAATTTGCCCGGCTGATGTGGCTCAGTGGTTGAGTGTTGACCCATGCATCCAAAGGTCACCGGATTGATTCCTGGTCAGGGCACATGCCCAGGTTGTGGGTCAGATCCCCAGTGGGGGGCATGCAGGAGGCGGCCAATCGATGTTCTTTCTCTCTCATCAATGTTTCTATCTCTCTCTCCCTCTCTAAAAATCAATAAAGAAAAACAATAAAAATGAGGTAATTAATAAAAACTCCTCTTTGTATTACCTTTAAAAAAAAAGACATGAAATAATTTGACCCAAACCCCTTAGGTCGTAAGTAGTGAAGCTAGCTTTGAAGCAGGTCTGTTTACCTCCAGGACCTGTCCCTTTAGCAGCCATCACATTCCAGTTAGCGGAGGGTCGCTTTCCCCCACGAGAATCAAAATGACCCAAAACACCACTGAACTGTGTCTTTTTCTTATTGTTTGTAGAAGTCCTATATATATTCTGGACACGTCCTCTGTCAGTGGAATAAACTATATACATCTGCTTCCAGTCTGTGGTTTGTGTTTTCACTCTCATCTAACGGTGTGTCTTTGGAGAAAAGAAGTCCTTAATTTAATGAAGACCAACTTGTCAATCAGCTAAACAACTTTAATGACCAGTGTATTTTGCTCTATCTATATGTTTGTCTACATCAACACTGTGAAAATATTCATGACATTTTCTTCCAAAAGCTTTATTATTTTAATAAACTTCTACATTCAAGCCTATGATATACTTCAAATGAACCTTTGTGTAATGGTGAGGTGACAGCCAGGGTTAATTCTTTCCACTTGGATATCCTATTGATCTGGCTCCATATCCAGAAAGACCATCCTTTTCCCACTAAATTCCAAGGATTAGGTTGTGGAAATTTGGGGGGGCCATTATTCTCCCTTCCATGTATGTATATACTAATGTAACTGATTTTGTCAAACAGATGAAGATACGGAACATTTCTATCACTCCAGAAAGTCACACACTTTGATGACACAAAATACCTATAAGAGGATGTAGAAAAGATAATAACATCATGTAATGATAAAATCCCACTTGAAAATTCACAGCTGCAGAAGATGAAAGTTGGCATTAACCTGTATTGACAACAGATGACTTTCAAGTTTCCCTTCTGAATAAATATCACATCTTGGGATGTTTTGCTCATTGTCTGCAATGTGCTCAAACTACTTCTACTCACTTTAAGAGTCCAGGTGACTAACACTTTCAGCACCTTTGTGGAAGACCCTCAGAACTCTGGCCTTCCAGGATCCTACCGTACTGATGCAGAGACATCACCTCACCCACCTGCACAGTTTACTCTCCTGGACTTTATCATTGTTCAAGATGACTCTATTCACAAAATCAGTTCTATGGCCACCTCTTAACACTCCACCCCCCGTGCCCTTTGACCCTCCTGCATCTGTCCAACTTCTTCCTATTTTCCATATGATGGAACACTATGCAGCCACTGAATGAGTGGTATTGCAGACATAGAAGGGAACTTACAAGGATGATTATGATAGGTTGTAGAGAAAAAGAGAGATTATGAAACTATGTTTAATACAAACCTATGTATTTCTTAATATGAATTATATATGCTTTGGGGAAAGTCTACAAGACCTTGTATGAGTTGAAGTGAGCCATGCGGACTTTGGGGGAAGAGAATTCCAGACAGTGAGAAGAGCAAGTACAAGACCTTGAGGCAAGAACAAGCCAGATATGAGAAATCCAAAGGGGTCAGAAAGGTAATGGGTGGGGGGAGGGGCTTCTAGACCACCATAAGGACTCTTCCTTTTACAACATGAGAAAGGAGGGTTTTGGAGCATCAGTAGAATAATAGGATCTCCATCAATGCTGGGCAGGGAACAAACTGCAAGGGTGAAAATCAGGAAACAGGAACCAGTTCGGAGCCTCTTCCAGAATTCGGGAAACAGATGATGATAGTGTGGAAAGGGTGCTGACCTGTCCAACCTTATCTCCCATCACTTATACCCAAGCTCCATCCAAGCCAGACTGTTTTCAAGACATGCCTGGAAGATTCCTGTCTGTGGGCCTATACTGCTATCTCCTCTGCCCAGTGTGGCTGATGAAATCTGATCCATTCTGAAATCCTATCCAAGCCCCACTCCAACATCACTTCTACCATTAAGTCTCTGGGAGCCCCAAAACTAGATGCTGGACTTTCTCCTTTACCTACACATTACCTGTGCAATTATTCTAAAGCTGCCTTGGATGATGGGTCTCTGTGATCTGCTACCTCACACAAACCACATACAGGCAAGTGCTTGCAGCACTTCATGGCAGCCTGCACGGTGCCTGGAACCCAGAAGATCCTCAACACATGCTGCACGAGAGAACTGTGCTCTCAAAGTGGCATGACACATTTACAACAGTGAGAGGAAGATGTCAGACGTAACAGATGAGCTTTCCTCACACTATGCTCATAGATCCATCCACCTGTCCATCATTCATTTTAAATCATTCATTTAAAAAAGTTACCATGCAAATCAGTGGATAGATGCAGAGCTGCCTTCTAGATAAAAACCAGGTCTAAATATACTTTTAACTGTCAAATTGTAATGAAGAGAAACATTATTTTCTTTAATCTGGCCTTTTATTTTGACGTTTTTTTCCTTTGACTCAAACTGGCCTCACCCAGTGCCTGACTCACCCGTCTCCCTCCCTCTCCTTTGCTTAATCATTAAGGCTTCAGGACAGTGAGGTTCTGGTCAGCACCCAGTGGTCTTAGGAACAAGGTCCTGGGTCTATTGACAATAGAGACAGTTTTAATCCAACTAAAGACAGTATCTTGGCCCCAGTTGTGTTTTAGCTCCCGACCCAGAAAAGCGGATAGATCCCACAGAACAAATCTTTGTGAAGTTGGACAGAGCGACTCCCTGGCCAACATCAGGACCAGATGCAATGATCAAGTACCCCTATCCTAGCACCAACCAGTCAGTAGAGACCATGACTCTAACTCCTTTAGTCACCACGACTAATGATTTCTTCTCTTTATAATCCATCCCCTGGAAGCCATCGGGGAGTCAGGTCACTGAGCACGTGCTACCTGTGACCCCAGGCATGGTACCATCTCTTTAATAAATTCTTACTTTCTTGGCTGCAAACTCCTGTTTGGGTCTTACTGGCCTTTGACGCATGGAGGCAAATGGACCCCTTCAGTCCAGTAACAAAATAAGCTGAGAGTCAAAGCCTGTCACTTGCCCATGTGCTCTCACAGACCCTTCCCTTCCCTCCATTATCAAGGGTTCTGAGCCCTGCAAACCACTTTCCCAGGCTCCCTTGTCAACTGATTCCTAACTCAATTTGGCACCCAGAAGGTAAAAAGTGGGAAATGACAGTACAGAAAGGGGGAAATGAACGTGTTGCCCATATGTCCACTGTGACCCCAGCCTTCCCCTTCTTAGTTCCAGTGGCACCAGCTGCCACCAGGCAACCTCGGCCCGGGGCTCTTAAAATACCCTCTTTCCCCAAACCCACCTGCCTGAGGGTGGTGGCTTCTACTATTACTAATCCCTTGGGTTTCCTTCCCATTCTGTGTGGTTTTTTGGCTGAAATCTGTGCAAACAGCCCTGGCCAGTTTTGCTCAGTGGTTAGAGCACTGGCCCTTGGACTGAAGGTTCTCGAGTCTGATTCCCAGTCAAGGGCACATATATACCTGGGTTGCAGGTTGATTCTCCAGCCCTGGTCAGGGTCAAGTGGGAGGCCACCAACTGATGTGTCTCTCTCACATGGATATTTCTCTCTCTCTCTCCACCCTTCCCTCCCTTCCACTCTATCTAAAATCAATGGAAAAATTTCCTCAGGTGAGGATTAACAACAACAAAATTAAATAGCCTGGCTGGTGTGGCTGAACATCAACCTGTGCACCAAGAGGTCACCAGTTCAATTCCAGGTCAGGGCACATGCCCAGGTTGTGGGCTGAATCCCCAGTGGGGGGCATGAAGGAGGTGGCTAATGGATATTCTCTCTCATCGATGTTTCTATTGCTCTCCCTCTCACTTCCTCTCTCTCTCTAATCAACAAAGAAAAATTATTTTTATTTATTTCTTTTTTTTTTTCTCCTCACCCAAGGACACTCTTGCATTTATCTTCAGATAGAGCAGGAGGAAGAGAGGGAGGGAGAGAGAGAGAGAACCATCGATGTGAGAGAGACACATCAACTGGTTGCCACCCACACAACCCCAACGGGGGCTGGGGACAAACTGCAACTGAGGTACATGCCCTTAGCGGGAACCGAACCCAGGACTCTCTAGCCTAACCGCTGAGCCAAACCGGCCAGGGCAAGAAACATTATTTTTAAAATATAATAAAATAAAATAATAAAATGTCTGTAAACAGTTCCCTGGTTTAAAGCCCTCATCTGAGCTACCCTGTGACCCTGCTGGTCACTGTCCATTATTTTCTCTCTTTCATTTCCTTCACAAATACCTACTATGTGCTGGGTGCTACTGAGTCAAAGAAGAAACAAATCACATGGTTCGAAGACTATCCTCAAAGAGTTTCTATTCAATCCACAATGAATAATGGAAAACAAATGATGCCTTTTTAACATTTAAGTGGCTATTAAAAGTAGTCACAGCACACTTAGGGTTTACCCTACACTAAGATTCATAGGTAAAACAGAATGTCCAGCTAAATTTGAACTTCAGAAAAAAAAATGACTAACGTTTTAGTGTAAGTATGTCCCATGAAGTATTTGAGACATACTTATACTAAAAAGTTATTTGCTATTTATCTGGAATTCAAATTTAACTAGGTGTCCTATATTTTTATTTGATAAATCTGATATCCTAAATACCTCTTGGGATAAACATAACTCTCATAACTCTGGCCAAGAAAAAATTTCTTGTTCTTTGAGGTTTAATCCAAATATTCTGGATTATGTAGTTCAATGCAAATTTCTTTGTACTGCTAGTAACCTGATTCCACTGTTGAAAGACCTGAACCCTCACGCTGCATTTCTCAACCTTCAAGTACAGGATTTACTGTTCTTTTGCGCTTGCTTTATTGATTTAAAAAATATATGTTTTTATTGATTTTTGAGAGAGAGAGGAAGGAAGAGAGAGAGAGAAACATCGATCGGCTGCCTCCTGACACCCTCTTCTGGGGACTGAGCTCACAACCCTCCCATGTACCTCGACCAGGAATCCAACCGGGACCTTTCAGTCCATGAGGTGACGATCAATCTACCGAGCCACATCACCTGAGCTGATTTTTATTTTTTAAAAACATATTCAGACCCCAAAAAGTCACCTCCTTCCTGAAACTTGATACAAAGACAAAGTACAGATGGGGCCAGGTCACCTGACTTACCCACTCCTTTGTGTGCAGAAAGTATCACAACAGAGCAAACTTTCCAAGGAGAAATACTTCCTCTCAGTGGCATTAGGAAATGGAGAAAATGGACGTGGGAAACTCAAGTCCAGCTGGCCCTGAGTGTGGTCAGGGTGCTTTGCCCATCAGCTCTTCTTAGTGATGAGCTGGTCTCTGCCTTCCAGCATGAAGCTCCAGCCAGCGGCTAAAGAAGCTGTCAAGTCCTACTCCAGCCTGCATTTGCACTGACGCGCAGGACCCACATCTTGGGATCTAAACAGTAAAAACATTACCACCCACATAGCTGACCCTAACAAAATGTCCCACATTCCCTCCTTCTCTCTCAACCACCCTTCCCCTAGGTTCTACCCCATGCCGTCCCTTCCGGGCCTAAGCTACTGGAGGTCTGCACCTCCTCACCACCATGCAGGCAGTGACCAACTCCTGCAATGGCCTCCTAATTAAACCTCAGCCTCTCTGCACCCTCTTCCTTCTTCTCCAGGCGTCTCCCTCTTCTTGTTTCTCTTGCCTGAAAGACCCCCCTCCTCCAGGCGTCCCTCTCCCTTCCACACCAGTACCGTCACAGTCCTCCTCTGCTCCTGCCCTTCTCACACTCTTCCTAGTCTTCTGTCACCTCCCCTGGCTCCAACCACTCAAATCTGCATTTCCAGCCCCACTCTCCCCAAAATTCAGGACTCATAAACCCAGCCACCGTCCAGCTGAGACTCATCCCAGGCTCTCCCCTTCCTCCCTAGCCTGCCCCCATCACACACACCCTTCATCTGACACCAAGCTTGGTGGATCTGATCTGAATGTCTTTTAAATCCATCTCTTGCTCTCCAGCCCACATCATTCCTCACCCAGCCTCCTATGTGGTCTCACTGCCTCAACCCCTACTGCATCCTGACCCTGAATGGTCCTCTAAAATGTGATCTGATCTGTGCTTCCTGATTAAAATCCTCTGGCAACTCCCCTGCCTTTACAATCAAGTCTAAACTCAGCTTGGCGCACAGGCCCCATTTGAGTGGCCCAGCCACTGTCCCAACACCCTCCCCAAGTCCCCACACTCAGGCCACTCTCTTCTCCTCTGCAGCTTCCTCAACACACTGCAATGCCTCATGGGCCTTCAGACCACTGCCCAGGCTGCTTCATCCCAGGCCACCTCCCCACCCCACCCCTGCTCCTCACTGGCTCATTCCCACTCACCTCCCCAGAGGAGACCTGCCTAAGCCCGGAGTGGCTCGGGTGCCCCTTACCTGGGATTGCACAGGACTTGTCCTGATGCACTGCAATGGTTTCCTCCTCCCAGACCCTTCTCATTACAACATAAGCTCTCAGGAGAAGCCATGTGGCATTCACTCAGTAGCCGACAACTCACACAGTCCTGGCACACAGTAGAAATGATGCTACATTTGCCGGGCTCCCACATAAAGATAATGAAAGAAAATAGGCTAGTGAACAGTCAATGAGAGGAGGGAAGAGCGGGGATGGCTACATCCCTGGAAACACAGTCTAGTGAGATGACATCAACGTACATGGACAACCTTGCTTTGTGGAAATTGTCACCACACCCGTCTTCTCACAGCCATCCCATTTTCAAGAGAATGGGTTGCAGTTTGGTCCCCAGCTCTGGTCGGGGTTGTGCAGGAGGCAACTGGTCAATGTCTCTCTCTCACATCAATGTTTCTCTCTCTCTCCCCCTCACACTCTATCTGAAGACAAATTTAAAAAAAAGATAGATAGATAGATAGATAGATAGATAGATAGATAGATAGATATAAGATGGCAGAGGGCAGGACTGGAGGGAGGGTGAGTGTGTGAGAGAGTGTGAGTGGACATGAAGGTGGATGACCAAATCCAAGCAGTGCATAGACACAGAGCAGAAGGTTCCTGTGCTGTGGACGGAGCAGCTGGCTACTGTGGTAAGCGGTCCTTCAAGGCGCTTCCCCCTGCGCCGCAGGGAGGTCCCACCATTTTGGAAGATCCCGGGTCTTCCCTGGGAGGGGGCAGTGGGAGCGGCTAGGGCCCAGCAACCTGAGCCCAACAGTGCACCTGGCACCATCGGACCAGTGGACACCTTGTGTCAACACAGACCTGTGCACAGTAGTGGAGCTCCCAAGGTACTGGTTGCGGAAGCCGTGGACAGCCTGGAGACCAGCACCATCCCCCACAGTAGCAGCCCCATCGGAGTGGAGATATACCCCCAGCAACAGAGGCAGGGGAGCAGACATCCATCCCCAGGCAACAGAAGCACAGACCAGCAGTGGAAACCCATCCCCCAAAACTACAGCAAAAACTGAGTAGGAGTTGAGCCCCAAGGGGCAGCAGCACTCCCCAGCCGCCAGCCGCCGGACCTGGGACTACACAGAGGCCTGTGCGGTCCAGCAGCTCAAAAGAGCAGTGGGAAGCCAGAGCCAGAGAGAGACTGGTGCGATCCAGCTGCCTGCCTCCAGGACTTGCAGGGTGCGGGGGCACCAGAGAGGCCTGTGCAACCCAGCAGGGACTGTGCAATCCAGTTACCGGTGGTACCTGTGGGGTGCTGAAGCACCAAAGAGGCCTGTGTGACCCAGCAGGGACTGAGCCATCCAGGTACCCAAGGAACCTGAAGGGTGCTGAAACACCAGAGAGGACTGTGCGACCCAGCAGGGACTGCGCGGTCTAATTACCGCTGGGGCCTGTGGGGTGCTGAAACACCAGAGAGGCCTGGGCAACCCAGCAGCCCATAACATAGGCATAGAGCCAGATCCCCAAAGGGTCTGTGTGACCCAGTTACCTGCAAGACCTGCAGGGTGCAGGGGCACCAAAAAGGCCTTTATAACCCAGCTGAGCACAAGATAGGCATAGAGGATGTGAAAATACAGGCGGAGTGAATAGAAGCTACATAAACGATCTCCCAGGACCAAACGGAAATTATACCTAAAATAGACAAATCCGCAGAAAAAAGCAACAGAAAAGCAGCAGGACAGGACCATATAATCAGGGACACTGGTAGGATCTGTAGAGGCGCAAGAGGGTGGCAGGTTAGGAGCCCAAGGACAGCAGCAGTCTTAGCTGCGAGCATTGCCCTTGCAGAATAAAGACCAAACTCACTCCACAGCACAGAGAGCCGGGACAGAGCAGTAAAATAGCCACAGCCACTCACCTGGGGGCTACGGCAGAGGGAGGGCAGACTGGGCTGGAACCCTGTGGGGACAACCGGGATTTGGAGGGCACTCAGAGTTTTAGCTGAGTTGCGGCCACAAAGGACAGTGGACAGTGTGCTCCTTCCCAGAGCTGTGGGAAAAGCACCAGCCCCCGCCCCTCGGATATTCAACCTTTCCCAGGTGAGGCAAAAAAATGCAAACTGAGGCTCATTAACAACCAGCATCTATCCCATCCTCTGGAAATCCTCTTATGAAGAACACCAGGGCTACATTCCAAGGCACTGAGTAACTGAGACTACTAGCCACCAGGAAAAAGCTAGAGGATAACTGAACCTTTCTTGAGCTTGCAAATCTACCCAGGAAAGTAAGACTTAACAGGCTCATGTTTTACATGAGCCTGCCCAGGCTCATCCAAACCCATTAGAGGAGGCCTCAAACAGCAGAACCCCAACAGCCACAGGGAAAATTTGGCAGGCTTCAGAACCCACTGAGAGCCAAAATGGTGAAACAAAGAAACAAATCCCACATGAAAGAACAAGAGAACACTATTGAAGATGAGATCAATGAAATGCAGCTAAGCAAATTATCAGACGTAGAGTTCAGAGCCATGATTTTGAGGAAGCTCAACAGCATGAGTAAGGATATCAGCACCATGAGTAAAGATATAGAAATATTGAAAACCAACCAAGTGGAAATAAAGAATGACATAGCAGAAATAAAGAACACATTGGAAGGACTAACCAGCAGAGTAGAGGAAGCTGAGGACCGAATCAGTGAATTAGAAGACAGGATAGAAAAAGACCAGTCAATCACAAAACCAAAAGGAAAAAAAAAAATTAAAATACAGGAAGACAGCTTAAGAGAACTGTGGGACAACTGGAAACGTAATAACATTTGCATCATAGGAGTCCTCCAAGAGGAAGAAAATGGGCAAGGATTAGAGAATATATTTGAAGAAATAGTGACAGAAAACTTTCCTAACTTGGTAAAGGAAGAAGGCATTCAAGTTCAAGAAAGACACAGAGCCCCAAGTAAGAAGAACCCAAAGAGGCCCACACCAAGACACATAGTAATTAAAATGCCAAAAATTAAAGACAGAGAATCCTAAACGCAGCAAGAGATAAGCAACAGGATACCTACAAAGGAACCCCCATAAGGCTAACAGCTGACTTCTCAACAGAAACACTATAGGCCAGAAGGGAATGGCATGAAGTAATCAAGGTCATGAAAAACAAGGATCTGAATCCAAGATTACTCTATCCAACAAGGCTATCATTCAAAATAGAAGGTCAAATAAAAAGCTTTCTAGACTTAAAAAAAAGAAAAGAAAAGAAAAAGGCTAAGGAAATATATTAACACCAAACCAGCACTGCAAGATATGCTAAAAGGACTGCTGTAATTAGTGGAAGAAATAGGAAGAAAAACAGAACCACACTAAACAAATATGGCAATAAATAAGTACATATCAATGATCACCTTTAATGTGACTGGTTTGAATGCTCCAATAAAAAGACACAGAGTAGCTGATTGGATAAGAAAGCATGACTCACATATATGTTGTTTGCAAGAGACCCACCTCACAACAAAAGACTCACATAGGTTGAAAGTGAAGGGATGGAAAAAAATCTTTCAAGCAAACGGAAAGCAAAAAAAGCTGGGGTAGCAATACTCATATCAGATAAAGTAGATTTCAGAATGAAGGCCATAACTTGAGACAAAGAAGACCAGTACATAATATTGAAAGGACCTACCCAAAAGGAAGATATCACCTTGGTAAAAATATATGCACCCAATATAGGAGCACCTACATATATTAAAAATCTTCTGGAGGACTTCAAAGAAAAAATCACCAGCAATAAAATCATAGCAGGGGACTTCACTGGATAGATCTTCCAGACAAAAAATTAACAAGGAAACACAGACTCTAAATGAAGCGCTATATCAAATGGATTTAAGAGATATCTACAGAGAGTTACACCCCAAAACTGCAGAATTCACATTCTTCTCAAGTACACATGGAACATTCTCAAAGATAGACCACATGTTAGGGCACAAACTAAGTCTCTACAAGTTCAAGAAGACTGAAATCATATTAAGCATCTTCTCAGATCACAATGGCATGCAACTAGAAATCAATTGCAACAAGAACATGCAAGACATTTGAACACATGGAGGCTAAATAGCATGTTATTGAACAATGAATGGGTTACCATGGAAATCAAGGAAGAAATTGAAAACTTCCTGGAAACCAATGAAAATGAACACACAACAACATAAAACCTATGGGATGCAGCGAAAGCAGTTCTGACAGGGAAGTTCATAGCACTACAGGCCTACCTCAAGAAGCAAGAAAAATTTCTAACAGACTATCAAACCTCACAACTTAAAGAACTAGAAAGCAAACAAAAAGAAAACCCCAGAGCAAGTAAAAGGAAGAAAATAGTAAAGATCAGAGCACAAATAAAAGACTTGGAGACCAAAAAAACAATTCAAAGGATCAATGAAACAAAAAGCTGGTTCTTTGAATAGATAAACAAGATTGATGGACCCTTAGCTAGACTCACCAAGAAACAGAGAGAACACAAATACACAAAATCAGAAATGAAAGAGGAGAAATAATAACTGACACCACAGAAATACAAAGGATTGTTAACAAATATTATGAACAATTATATGGCAACAAATTCGACAATTTAAACAAAGTGGACAAATTTCTAGAAACACATAGTCTCTCAAACCTGGACTGGGAAGAGATAGAAAACTTGAACAAAAGAAACTGAAGAGGTAATCAAAACTCTCCCAGCAAACAAACACCCAGGCCCGGATGGCTTCACGGGGGAATTTTACCAATAATTCAAAGAAGAACTAATACCCATTCTCCTCAAACTATTTCAAAAAATTCCAAACCCAATAAAGACACTACAAAGAAAGAAAACTACAGACCAATATCCCTGATGAACATAGATGCCAAAATCCTGAACATAATACTAGCAAATCAAATCCAGCAATACATCAAAAAAATTATTCACCATGACCAAGTGGGATTCATCCCAGGGAAGCAAGGCTGGTACAATATTTGCAAATCAATAAATGTGATACACCATATAAACAAAATGAAAGATAAAAATCATATTATCATATCAATAGACGCTGAAAAAGCATTCGACAAAATCCAGCACTTGTTTCTGATAAAAACGCTCAGCAATCTGGGAATAGAGGGATCATATCTCGACATAATAAAGGCCATATATGAAAGACCTATAGTCAACATTATACTCAATGGGCAAAAATTAAAAGCATTTCCCTTAAGAACAGGAACAAGATGAGGATGCCCACTTTCACCATTCTTATTTAACATAGTACTGGAAGTCTTAGCCACAGCAATCAGACAGGAAGAAAAAATAAAAGGGATCCAAATTGGAAAGGAGGAAATGACACTGTCATTATTTGCAAATGACATGATACTATACGTAGAAAACCCCAAAGACTCCATCAAAAAATTTACTAGACTTAATAAATGAATTTGGCAAAGTAGCTGGATATAAAATTAAGTCAAAAAATTAATAACATTCTTTTTTTTTCCCCCTTACCCGAGGACATTTTTCTATCATTTGTTCAAAAAGAGTGGGAGGGAGAGAGAAGAAGAGAGAGTGAGAGAGAGAGAAACATCGACATGAAAGGGACACATCAAGTGGCTGCCACCCGCATGACCAACCAGTGCCAGGGACAAACTGCAACCGAGGTATGTGCCCTTAGCAGGAACTGAGCCCAGGTTTCTCTGGACCGCAGGCCGATGCTCTAACCACTGAGCAAACTGGCCAGGGCTTGATGGTATTCTTATACACCAATGATGAACTCACAGAAAGAGAAACTGAAAAAACAATCCCATTTACCATCGCAGCAAAAAATTAAGATACCTAGGAATAAACTTAACCAAAGAAGTAAAGGACCTATTTGCATAAAACTACAGCTCATTGAAAAAAGAAATAGAGGAAGGGATAAAAAAATGGAAGCACATACCTTGTTCTTGGATTGGAAGAATTAACATCATTAAAATGTCCATATTACCCAAAGCAATCTATACATTCAATGCAATCCCCATCAAAATACCAACAACATATTTCACAGAACTAGAACAAATACTTCAAAAGTTCATGTGGAACCAAAAAAGACCCCGAATAGCCACAGCAATCTTGAAAAAGGACAAAGTAGGTGGGATCACAATACCAGGTATCAGGTTATACTACAAAGTGACTGTAATCAAAACACCCCGGTTCTGGCACAAGAACAGGCATACAGACCAGTGGAACAGAACAGAGAACACACAAATGGACCCAAGGCCATATGCTCAATTAATATTTGACAAAGGTGGCAAGAGCATACAGTGGAGTAAGGACAGCCTCTTTAATAAATGGTGTTGGGAAAACTGGACAGCTACATGCAAAAAAATGAAACTAGACCATCAACTTATACCATACACAAGAATAAACTCAAAATGGATAAAAACTTAAATGTGACTCATGAATCCATAAAAATCCTAGAAGAAAACGTAGGTAACAAAATTTCACACACCATACACAGCAGAATTTTCACTGTTTCATCACCTAAGGCAACAGAAACAAAGGAGAAAATGAACACATGGGACTACATCAAAGTAAAAAGCTTCTGCATAGCAAAAGATGCAATCATCAAAATAGAAAGGCAACCCACTGTATGGGAGAGCAAAACTGCCAATGATAAATCATATAAGAGGTTAATTTCCAATATATATAGAGTGCTCATACAACTCAATAGAAGGAAGACAAAGAACCCAATTAGAAAATGGGCAGAGGAACTAAATAGACACCTCTCCAAACAGGACATACAAATGGCTAAGAGACATATGAAGAAATGCTCAACATCACTAATCATCAGAGAGATGCAAATGAAAACAACAGTGAGGTATCACCTCACACCTGTCAGAATGGCTGCCATCAACAAATCATCAAACAACAAGCGTTGGCGAGGGTTTAGAGAAAAGGGGACTCTAGTACACTGCTGGGGGGAATGCAGACTGGTGCAGCCACTATGGAAAACAATATGGTGTTACCTCAAAGAGTTAAAAATTGAACTTCCATTTGACCCAGTGATCCCACTTCTAGGAATATACCCTAAGAAACCTGAAACACCAATCAGAAAGAACATATGTACCCCCATGTTTGTAGCATCACTATTTACAATAGCTAAGATCTGCAAACAGCCCAAATGTCCATCAGTAGACGAATGGGTAAAAAAGCAGTCGTACATATACACAATGGAGTACTATGCAGCTGTAAGAAAGAAAGATCTCCTATCCTTTGAGACTACATGGAGGGACCTGGAAAGTATTATTCTAAGCGAAACAAGCTAAGCAGAGAAAGACAAATATCACATGATCTCACTTATTTGTGGAATATAATGAACATAACAGTTTGAGGAAAGGGGTAGTCCCAGAGATGTGGAAGTGGGGTACAAACTGACAACCCTCAGAAGTGGGGGTTGTGGGGGAGAAATAAACCACAGAACTTATATGCATGTATGCATGAACAGACATGGACAACAAAGGTGGGGACAGGGTAGGGAGGGAGGGGGAGGGTAGAATCTGTGAGAGAAAAAGGAGAAACATCTGTAACAAAAATAAATAAATTAAAAAATATATATATATAAAATCTCCTCAGGTGAGAATTTAAAAAAATAAAAATAAAAACAAACAGCCCGGCCAGTGTGGCTCAGTGGATTGGGCATCATTCCATGGACTGAAAGGTCACCGGTTTGATTCCTAGGCAGGGTACGTGCCGGGGTTTTGGGGTAGATCCCCAGTGGCGGGTGTGCAGGAGTCAGCTGATTGATGTTTCTCTCTCACATGGATGTTTCTATCTCTCTCTGAAAAGTGAATAAAAACCTATTTACTATATATATATATATTTAAGACAGAATCAGGGTTACGCTCAGAAACAAAAACAAGAATCCAAGGACCTCAGCTTTTTAGTCCCAGCTACATGAGAGGCAAAATCTAAATAAACACTTGGAAATTCTGTTTCCTCTAGCCTGAAAACTTCACACACAAGGAACAGTTGCAGAATTGTTACCATGCTCCACATGTTGGGCAGTGAGTGTGGCTCAGCTCTCCAACCATGCAGGTACAATGCCATAAGACACAAAGAGAAAGGAGACAACCCCAGGGTGCATGTCAAACCATATTAACTACGTACCAGAAACTACCGAAACCTCAAATCCCATGTCTTCTACTGCAGCTCGGAGTTCTTCTGGGTTGATTACAGAGGGATCACAGAGAATTGTTCCAGTCCCCTCAGCCAGAGAGACTGATATTTGCTGCACACCTTCCCTTTGGGAGATCAGGCCTTCGATAGACTGGACACAGGATGCACAGGTCATGCCAGCAATAGCAAGTACCACAGTACAGCACACACCTTGCACCTGGGTTCTCTGGGCGGGGGCAGGGGAGTGACCCGTGGAAGACCTACTATTTGTCCCACTTCCTTCTGCGCCATCAGGAAGAGAAACTTTAAAGTTCCCTGGTGGAAGAGCCTCAATGGCCTTCTGCAGGGCCCTCGGGGAGACAGAAGAAGGGTCGTACTGTACTTGGGCAGTTCTGTTCTCCAAGGACACTTGAATATTTTGAACCCCTGGGATCTGACCAATATTTTCTTCAATATTCCAGACACAAGACTTACAGTGCATTCCATCTACTCTCAGTTGCAGGGTGGCCACATGGCTTCCTTGGTGCCCTGAGGTCTGAGAGTTATTGACATTCTGGTTAGAAGCTGCAAGTGTCTTGGAGTTGGTGCTCTGCAACCGTCCAATATCAATTTGTCCCAGGCTTACAGGAGCCATTTTGTTCTTGATCACAGCTTCAAACCCCATGTCGTTGACGTGATCCCTGAGGTCTTGGGGTTGAATAAGATAAGGCTGATAACTGATGACTGCCTCTTGGTTGCTGAGTGAGACTCTGACTCTTACTACTCCTTGCAGTTTCCCAATCTTGCCCTCTATTGAGCTGACACAGGACTGGCAGGTCATGCCTTCCACGCGAAGCTTGACCATGGCCTCCAGGACTGGCGAAGACCTTAACGGCCAGGAGCCAGCCTTTCCTTCTGCAATGCTGGTCACGAAGCCCATGTCCTCAATTTGACAGCAAACTTGTGGCAGGGTCATAACCGATGGCACATACTTCACAGATGCACTGCCTTGTTCCAGGGAAACCTTAATACTCACGATGCCTTTTAAACTGGAAATCCGGCCCTCAACAGACTGTACACATGACTGGCAAGTCATGCCCGAAATGCTGATGATGCCGGTGGTTGTCTGGGAAGGGCACACACCATCCAGACTACCTTCATAGCCAACATTGTCAAAGGCGAAACTCTGCTTCATTGCTGGTTCCCAGGCACGAGCCGGCAAAGAAAGTTTAGATAGAATCTAAAAAAATAAAATAAAATAACTCTTTTTATCCTTAAAACAATTTTTTTCCTAAAATGTCCCAGCTTGTCTGGCACTGAGAAAATGGAAAACAATGCCACCGGTGTCAAAACATCCCAAGAGTATAAGCGCACAAAATGCAGGGAAAGAAAGCTATATGCATTACAGTTGACCTTGAACAATGCAGGAGGTGGAGGGTGGGGTGGGGGCTAGGTGTGCCAATTCCTACAGTTGAAATCTGCATATAATTTTTATTCTGCAAACACTTAACACCCAGCCCTCCAAATCCATGAACCCCAGCCTCAGATTTAAAAAGTTGAGCCTCGAACAACACAGGTTTGAACTGCACAGGTCCACTCATCCGTGTTGTTCAAATGTCAACTGTCTTTATCAAACGAAAGGGTTCAGATATGTTCCTTTTAGCTCTGACATCCTGTGATTCTGAACCCAGATGTCAACTTGCCCACTTTAGTAAAATGTTTTTCTTACCTGTGGTGGGGTCTGTGGGAAGGGAGGAGAGCACAATGCAGTTACAAGCACAGAACAATCATGCAGGCCTACGACAGGGGCAGTGAGCATAGCAGCCACAGGTGTCCCAAGACAGCCTCCCCCTGCACTGGCCGACACTTAAAACCACCTCCCCACCCCGAATTTGGTCCTTTTAGCTCTAAGTTTAGGGATCCTGCTGCAATGCAAATACAAAAATTAGGTAACACCTTAATTCTGTATGTCCTTCTAGGTGTGTTTGTCTCAATCTTTTAGCAGGGCTTAACTATCCTGAAAAAGCACAGGGTACATCTTCCAAATGCAGACCTTCCAGGCCCAATGGGGTCAGACCACATATGCCAGTGACAAAGACCTGGAATTATGCTCCCTGATTCAGGGCGGCCGAGCTGGGCCAAGAGGGGCAGGAGGGGAAAGCTGGAAGAACAGAAAACTGAATTTAACAAGGAACTTCTCAGTTCTGCCTTCGCCAAGTGTCACAGCCCTTCCATGTTCAGGACAGCTGTAGTTTTATATAAAATTACAAGTGGTCACCAAATTAAATAGACCCATTTTCTTAACGTACTGAGTATAAGTGTAATTTCCTGATTTCTTCTCATAATAATGTCGTCTCAGCCATTCTATTAACGCGACATAATTTTCTTTCACAGGGTCCCAGCCTCAGCACTCCCTTAGCTATAGTTTTTATACCAGTACTATTACATATTTCAGAAATTTGGGAACAGGCCTTTATATATGGTACATGATTCAAAAAGCAAGTCACTTTCCTACACAACCCTACTTATTATCTTCCGAGGACTCCCAGTTACATGGATGGATCTCTGAAACCCCATGCAGAAAATGCATTATCTTTCCAACTTCAGCTTTTGAGCAGCTTAACAAAATGAAAGTTTAGTTTTAAAAGGCTATATAGCCCTGGCCAGTGTGGCTCAGTGATTAGAACATCAGTCCACGAACCAAAGGTTCTCGGGTTCAATTCTCAATCGAGGGTGTGCACCTGGGTCACAGGTTTGATCCTGGCTCCAGCTGGAGTGGGTTTGAGAGGCAACCAATTGATGTGTTTCTCTCACATCCATGTTTCTCTCTTCCCCTCCATCCCTCCCACTATCTCTAAAAAATCAATGGAAAAAATATCCTCAGATGAGGATTAGCAAAAAAAAAGGCAACTCCGTAAATATTGAACCTAATATATCATTCACTGAAAAAAGCAAGGCACAGAAAGAGTATATAGTACTTCAGTCAACTGTTGCTGCATGACAAACCAAATTTAGTAGCTGATAGCAAATGCTCACAGTTTTTCAATTTGGACAGGGCTTGGTATGGAAAGCTCACTCTCTGTGCTGCATGGCATCTTTGGCAGTGGACTGCCCAGGGCTGGAGGTTCTACTTCCAAGAGGGTTCATTCTTCATATGACTGGCAAGTTGATGCTAGCTGCTGTCTGGAAGCTGTCAGCAAGGACCTCAGTTCTCTTCCATGTAGCCCCTCCACTGGCTAGGTTGGGTACACCTCACAATTGGTCGTTTGTGGGTTCTAAGGGGGAGTGTCACAATAGTGAGCATTCCCAGAGAACGGGTCTCGCTGTGCAAGCACACACCAAGCTGTCCTTGCATTATACTTACTAGTTCACCATTGGTCAAATCCAGTCACATGGCCAGGTTCAATCAATATGGGAGGGAATTACATATGGACTTCAAACACAGGGAGGTGTAGTTCATTGGGAGGGCCACCAAAATGAGTCTATCACAGTTTGCTAGCATTATTTGTGTGAAAAAAAAGACTATTATACACACAGATTCTTACATATGCATGGATTATCTCTGGGAGAATATGTAAGAAACCAGTGCAGAGTTTGAGGAGGATTGGGTAGCTGGAGGGATCAATGACTGGGGTACAAGTTTGGGAAATAAGAATTACTCTTCATTGTACAACTTACTGCGTAATGTGTTGCCAAGTTCTAATAATTAATTTAAAAATTAAGATAAAATAACATGAGCATAAAGGAGATCCAGAACAGTGACTTGATTGTAATTGGTATTACTTAAATATTTGTTTAACTGAAAAAGATGAGGGAAAAACTAAGAAAATATGCAAGGATATTCACTTTAATATATTATCTTAGTAAGCGGAAATTGCCTCCTTATAATAAGACATATCTCTCAACCACCCAGTCTGTTGGAAAAATAAATCCCTACCCAACTTCATTTTCTTGGTCTTAGTTCTAGCTACAATTCACCAATCCCAAATCATGATGCTGGCTCTTAATCCCTGGATTACTGATTCTACATTTCTGCCAAAAGTGTAGGAAGCTATTTGTTTGTAGCAAACAATACCCAGAGGCCCCATTTCCTGACAGGCAGGTTTCTAAGGACAAGCAGTTATGAAGGACAAAGCTTTGCAAATAACCAACTTTACAAAACACCAGAGTATCCACAGGTTTATGAGCAAGCTCCTAATAGTTGTCAGGTGTTTGGATAGTTCATAAGTGTACACACATGGTGTGTGTGTGTGTGCGTGTGCACTTTTATTCCACTCTGAAGATAACCTTTGCTGGTGAAAAAACTCTCATGTAATGAGTTCTAACAAACAAGTCTAGGTGTAAGGTGTCTTCAAACAATCATGGACTTTGGAGAGTGGGCCCAGGGTACAAAGTCTATGTCCAGGTGCGGCAGGTTAGTAAGAAGCTAGGAAAATTCCTTGGCAAGTGGAATGGGGAAACTGAGACAGACAGCTGAATAAACTGGCCGAACAATTTACAGACAGAGACATAAGGTCACACCCTAGAGATGACATCGAGGCCTCAGTTGTATTTTAGCTCCAGGAGGCGCCGCTGCCGACCTCAGGACTAGCTGCATACATTAATGAATCCTGCCCTGGCACCTACCAATCAGTGGAGACCCTGAAAGAACTCTCCTGGAAAGCTGATGAATATTCTGCTGAGACTCTCCCCTGACACCTCCTCTAAGATCTCCACACTTAAAAATTTTTTTTTAGGATGGAGAATCCCTTGAGGCTTGCAACCAGGGCAACAATGGGCAAAGGCAGTTCACTCCAGGCAAACCCCTTGAACCTTCCGCAAGGCCTCCTTCTCTCTAACTCTGAGCCAAAGCAGCCCAGCCTGGGCTCATTCCCCCGCCCTTCCTTGTTTCACTGCCCCAAGCTTTAATAGACGTCCTCTAAAATTCACCCGGACTCTGGTGAAACTTCCTGCACGAAGTCAAGAACCCACACACACTACCGGCTGGCCCTAGGCAGACCCCTCGGGCAAGGTCTCCTTTCCGGTAACACAGGGAAAACCTGTGGAAGCCTTAGTGTTGTTCAGTTCTCACTAAATTATATACTCCTTGAACACAAACACCTGGGACTTCTGCAGGCCCAGCACCAGTTTGGGGAAGAACTTTTGCTAGCTTTTGAATTTTTAATAAACTATTAGTATGATGGGCATTAGGATTAGAAGGGACTAGAAACACAAGAGGAGAGAGGGATTTCACAGAGGAAAATCCAAAATGAATTTCTATTCTTTGCTACCTCTCAAGGCACCCAGGTCACACAGAATTTGCTGAGAGTGCCAGGTCTTTTTAAAAAAAAAAAAAACATAGGTAAAGGAATATAAAGTGTTGATTCACCAAGATGGGGCCAGGAAAGGAAAATAAGAGCTTCAGAAAGGCCAATCTGGTATGAATAAACTGGAAATGGGGTGGCATGTTTTGATGAAAGTTTTCAAAGCCAGGCTGAAATTAAAAAGCCCAGAAATGACATGCCTTATAAAAAAGAACTATGATTACAAATCAAAGAGCAAAACTACCACGTGTACAATGGGAGAACCACTAGCCACTTTTGAGAGTTCTAGTTGCACCTGGACCCCCATCACCCTTAGGTAGAGTACCACTTGCCCATCTATCCTTGAGACATCTTTTACTTTGAAGGATATGTAACACCCTTAACCACTATAAGCCAAAAATGTTATGCATGTGTGCAATTTTTCTAATACATAACCTCCATCCCACACAACTCTATATTCCTAAACTTTTTTTTTTCAATCCTTACCCAAAGACATTTTTCCATTTATCTTCAGATAGAGTAGGAAGCAGGGAGAGAGAGACAGACAGAGAGAGAACCATCAATGTGAGAGGGACACATTGA
Source organism: Molossus molossus (assembly GCF_014108415.1). Lineage (NCBI taxonomy): Eukaryota > Metazoa > Chordata > Mammalia > Chiroptera > Molossidae > Molossus > Molossus molossus. The sequence goes on from NW_023425403.1 coordinate 97,460,956, forward strand.
CTGGTTGCCTCCAACACGACCCCAACCAGGGCCAGAGATGAACCACAACCAAGGTATGTGACCCTGCCCAGATCGAACCCTCGACTCACTTGTCCGCGGGCCGACACTCTAACCACTGAACAACCGGCCAGGGCTATATTCCTAAACTTTCACTAATTCAAAATACAAAAAAAGTCCTGATTTTTTTATATGTACACAGACACAATGATAGCAAATAGTTAATGATTCTCAGTGTTATTCTATGAGGATGACATTCTATATCCCTAATACTCAAGTAGGTATTCTTATCACCATTTTACTGTTGAAACAGACTCAGAGATTTATCCAAGGCTACAAATCCATTTAAATAACAGAGCTGAGATTAAAATCCAGCTCAAAAGTCTAGCAGGCTCTATTTTTTTTAAAACAACTTTTTGGTACATGCCCCTAGCAGGAACCGAACCTGGGACTCTGGTCCGCAGGCCAATGCTCCAACCGGTGAGCCAAACCAACTAGGGCTAAAACAACTTTTGAGGTTACTTTTTCTTTTTAGCCATGTTAGTTATAGGAAGAGACCACAATGCAGAAAAGCAGGATGAAAGAAACGAAAAAATAGCCTAAAGAGCAGTACAGTTAATGTAGTAGGGAGCTAAGGGTGTGGCCAGAACCATTGAGCCCAGCTGCCTGAGGCAAAGCCTGGCCTTAGTCCCTTAGTATCTGTCACCCCTGGCTATCTCTAGCACTTCAGAAAAACTACAGCAGAGTATCAGTACTCTTTCTGCTTTCTTCAATATTTCTAACTCCAAATACACTCAAGGCAACCACACTTAGGAGGAGGCAGGACACAAGCAGAGGTGGCAATGGTTACGGGACCCTGTATATCCTCCTGAATACACGTGACATAATCCCTGCATGGCTCTATTGTTATCTGATAATTCAATGGACATCAGATATTCATAGAGGAGGAAGGACCATAAAAGACTATTTGAAAAGATCATACCCTGCCGGGCTGGTGCCACTCAGTGGCTTGAGCATCCTCCGTGGATTGAGAGGTTCTGGTTCAATTTCCAGTCAGGGCACATGGCCGGGTTTGGGGCTCGATCCCCAGTAGGGGGCGTGCAGGAGGCAGCCCAGTAATGTTTCTCTCTCTCCCTAAAAAAAAAAAAAAAATCAATAAATTTTTTTTTTTTAAAAATAAAAGAAAAAGATTGTACCCAACCAGGCAGCTGGGTGTCATCTCTAAAACTCCCTCTGAGGGAAATTAATGTCCCCATGTTACACCTTTATGCATACAGACTTACAAGAGTTTATACTTACATAATACATAAAATTGCAGATATTTATGAGTAAGCTATGAAATTCTGATTTTTTTACTATCTGTATATACAGGGTGGGGCAAAAGTAGGTTTATAGTTGGTAATAATACAGTAATTAATAAATAGAAATACAAGAATAAACTCTGGCCCTGGCCAGTTTGTCTCAGGTTCGATTCTAAGTCAAGGGTACATACTTGGGTTGGAGGTTCAATCGCTAGCCCCAGGTTCGATTCCAGGTCAAGGGTACATACTTGGGTTGCAGGTCTGATCCCTCGCCCCAGTCAGGGTCATGTGGGAGGGAACCAATAGATATGTCTCTCTCACAATGATGTTTCTCCCTCTCTCCCCATCTCTCTCCTCCACCCTCCCTCCCTTCCACTCTATCTAAAACTCAATGGAGCCCTAGCCGGTTTGGCTCAGCAGTTAGAGCGTCAGCCGGCAGGACAAAGATTATCGGTATCGATTCTGGCCAAGGGCACGTACCTCAGTGGCAGTTCAGTCCCTGGCCCTGGTCTGGATGTGTGGGAGGCAGCCTATCGAGGTGTCTCTTTCGCGTCGATGTCTCTCTCTCTCTCCCTCTCTTCCTCTCTCTCCCTCCTTCCCCCTCTGTCTGAAGATAAATGGAAAAATATCCTCAATGAGGATTAAACAATAAATAAAATAAAACTCAATGGAAAAAAAATCCTTGGGTGAGGATTAACCAAAAAAATATATATATAAACGCTGTGTTTCATGTTCTCATCATTGTAAACCTATTTTTTTTTGCCCCATCCACCCTGTATTTTCCAATTTTTAAAATTTAAATTAAACAGGTATGACTTTCATACCAGAAAACAAATGTGGTTTTCCAGTGTATCTAAGGCAAGGAAGAAAATGTTTTTTTAAACCATACTAATATAAGCAAGAATAATATTAGTTATTGTCATAAAGGTGACAACAATGAACTGATGACACAGACTTGTACACACCATTATACAATGAAGGACATTTCCATGTATGTCTGTTTAAATATGTCTTTCCTACTTGTAAATTTCTTGAGGGTATGTCTGACAGTCTTGGGTGTGAGTAAATCTGAGCTCAGTTTCCTCAGGTGTAAAATGGGGTAATGATGCCCTCCCTGTAGGGAGTTTTGTAGGGAGGCCTAAAAGCTAAGGGGAGTTAAAAAGGCTAACATCATACATATTTGAAAATGAGTGACTATGAAGACAAACATGGTCTCATTTGATTTTTAAAAGCAGCTCAGGGAGGTAGGCAGAGAACTTATTTTCTACAATTTTACTGATGAGGAACACTAATCATTAAAAAATAGTGTCCATTTCCCCCACCCCCACTTTAACCCCTTCAAACTGTTCTTTAACATGGTTTCACAAAGGTCCAGAAAGCTTCCAATGATTATAAATTTTAGCTACTAAAAAAAACAAACTAACCAAACCTTAGGCATTAATTCAAACAGAGATGAGGGTCCACTATGTGCCTGGGCTGTATGCAGAACAACCTGCTCTCTGCCCTTGAGGCCCAACCCCAGCCCTGCTGCTGACCGTACACTTTCTGGAAACGTCTACACATGACCAGTTGTAGCCTGCAAGAAAAAACATTAACCCTGCCCTGGCCACCGTGGCTCAATGGTTAGAGCATCAGCCAGTGTTTCTCTTTCCCACTTTCTCCCCTGCCCTCCTTCCCTTCCACTCTCTAAAAATCAATGGTGAGGATTAAAGAGGAAAAAAAAGAATGAAAGAAAGAAAAAACAACAGTAACTGGATTCAGCAAATCCACTATTTGCCCAGGAGAAAAAAAGTAAGTAAACAAACCTCAATACATATATACAAACATATTGTTTTCCACATAAAACAAAATAAAATTTAGACATTTACAAACTGTAAGATCTCTCCCACGAAGCACTTCACAATCTTACCTCAGAAACCTATTCGCACTCTCATTTCACCATTTTTCTATCAACCGTTTCAGAGAATTCCACTACTTTTAACATATATGTATCATAACATTGTTTCATCAGACTTTTATCAATCAACAGCATTTTTTTCCTGCTTCAGAATCTTCTCTGATAACACTCTATATTATATTCAAGGCTCTCCCAGAGAAAGAAAACTGTTTTTTCTTTATTGAGTTTAGAGAGAGGAAGGGAGAGAGAGAGAGATAGAAACATAGACGAGAGAGAACATCGACTGGCCACCTCCTGCTTGTCCCCCACTGGGGATCAGGCCCACAACCTGGGCATGTTCCCTGACCCAACATCAAACCGGCAACCTCTGAGCCACACTGGCCAGGCCAAACAAAGAAATTTTAGCCCTGGATGGTGTGGCTCAGCAGTAGAGCGTCAGCCCGCAGACCAACGAGTTGCAGGTTCGATTCTGGCCAAGGGCACGTGCCTCGGTTGCAGTTCATTCCTGGCCCGTGTGAGAGGCAACCAGTCAATGTGTCCCTCTCACGTTGATATCTCTCTCTCTCTCCCCCCCCCCCCCTTTTTACTCCCTCTCACTCCCTCCTGCTCTATCTGAAGATAAACAGAAAAATATCCTCAGGTGAGGATAAAAAAACAAAAAAAAGAAATTTTAAATGGGTCTGACACTATTAAGCAACTGTCAGTATCTTGGAATCTTTTTTACATTTGAAAAAAATAGTTTAAGTCAGAAGCATAGGATCATAATTTCCTAATGCCATTTCCCAGAATTATGAAAAGATTACAATCTAAAAGACCTACATTAGACACATGCAATATTATCACTGGTTAGAAGAAATGTCACACCAATGATATTAATTAAGGTAATTCACATCTTTACATTATATGACAGAAGTCACTGATTTGAGATTATTTCTGTTATTATTATTATTGAAAAAATTTCATATGGTTGCCAGATTTGATGAAATAATGCAGTTAGTATTTTATTTTATCACACAAAAATGTACACTACTGTGGCTAATGAATGAAGCGGTTTATGCCTAGAATTATAGGTATGACCAGCTATACATTAAAATATATATATTCCTTTGAAAGACTTAAGTATAAACCTAATGTTTATAATTTATGCTACTCTGTAAATGCATGTTAGGAAATTCCTACTTAAAATAATCATCAAAAATGAAATGCAAGTGGTTGATAAATCTTTTTAAAAATAATAATATATGCTCAAATAATATTTGACAAGGGAGCCAAGAATACTTGGAGAAAAGGCAGTCCCTTCAATAAAAGGTGCTGGGGAAATAGGATATTTGCATGTAAGAGAATGAAACTAGACCCCTATCTTATACCACTTTCAAAACTGAACTCTAATGGTTTACAGACTTAAATGTAAGAATGGCAACCATAGCACTGCTATAAGGAAACACAGGGAAAAGCTCCTTGACAGGGTCTTGGAGTAATTCTTTTGGGTGTGACACCTGAAGCACAATCGACAAAAAATAAACAAGTGGGACTACATCAAACTAAAAGCTTCTGCAGAGCTAAAGAAACAACAAAATGAAAACAACTGCCCTGGCCAGTTTGGCTCAGCAGTTAGAGCGTCAGCCTGCGGACTGGAGAGTCCCAGTTCAGTTCCCGCTATGGGCAAGTACCTCGGTAGCAGTTTGTCCCCGGCCTCGGTTGGGGTTGTATGGGTGGCAACCAATGTGTCTCTCTCACATCGATGTTTCTCTCTCTCTCTTCCCTTTCCCTCCCACTCTATCTGAAGATAAATGCAAAAATGTCCTCAGGTGAGGATAAAAAAAAAAAAAAGACAACCAACAAAAGGGAAAAAATATTTATAAAACATATATTTGATAAGGGGTTAATATCCAAAATATTTAAAGAATTTGTACAACTCAGTAGCAAACAATCTCACACAAATAATTCAATTTAAAATGGGCAGAGGAACTGAATAGACATGTTTCCAAAGACATACAAATGGTCCATATGTAGGTGTTAAAGATGCTCAACATCACTAATTGTCAGGGAAGGGCAAATGAAAACCGCAAAAATATATCACCTTACACCTATTAGAAAGCCTATTATCAAGAAGATAACAAATGCTAGTGAGGATGTGGAGAAAAGGGAACCTATGCATACTGTTGAGGGGAATGTAAGTTGGTGCAGCCACTATGAAAAACTGTATGGCATTTCCTTAGAAAATTAAAAATAGAACTACCATATGATTCAGCAATCCCACTTCTGGGTATTTATCTGAAGGAAATGAAAACACTATATTGGAGATATATCTGTACCCCCATGTTCACCACAGCATTATTTACAATATCCAAGTCATGGAAACAACCTAAGTGTCCATTGATGGATGAAAGGATAATGAAAAGGTGATACACACACACACATACACACACCCTGAGAGAGAGGAATATTTACTATTCAGCCATAAAAAATAAAATATAAAAAAAATCCAGCCATTTGCAACAACACAGATGGACCTTGAAGGCATTATGCTAAGTAAAATAAGTCAGACAAAGAAGACAAATACTGTATAATCTCACTTATATGTGAAATCTAAATCAAAAAGAAAAAATTAAACTCATAGAAAGAGATGAGATTGTGGTTACCAGAGGCAGCCAGTGGGGGAAAAGGGGAACTGAATGAAGATGGTCCAATGGTACAAACTTCCAATAGTAAGACAAATAAGTACTAGGGATATAATGTACAACATGGTGACTATAGTTAACATTATTACATGTATATATGTAGGCTGTTAAGAGACTAAATCCTGAGTCCTCATCACAAGGAAAGAAAACATTTTTTTTTTCCTTTTTTGTATATCTATATGAGATGATGGATGTTCACTAAACTTATTGTGGTAATCATTTCACAGTATATGTAAGTAAAATCATTATGTTGTACACCTTAAACTTATACAGTACTGCAATTGTATTTCAATAAAAAGAATAATAAAGAAAGAAAAACAAGCAGCAACAACAAAAGAAGTGGTGTGGTTAAAATAATAATAATAATAAATACAAATGTAATAAGATCACTTTGGCAAAATTTAAAGTCTGATACACTTAAGCAAGAGTATAGGGAAAAATAATTCTCAACCACTGTTTCTGGAAAAATAAATTTATACAATCTTCCTGGAGAGCAGTTAAGCAGTATCTATCAAAATATTAAATGTCCATTGCCTTTGCCCCAGTAATTCTACTTCTGAGACTTTCATCATATACATAACTACATAAGAATGTTCATTGTTACATTTGGATACTGAAAACCTGGAAACCATCTAAATATTCTTCTATAGAGAACTGGCTATGTAAAGTATCCATCCAAAAAATTTTATGTAAAGTCTTTTTTTTGACGGCCTGGCCGATGTGACTCAGTTGGTTGGGTGCCCTCCTGTGTACCAAAAGGTTGCTGGTTCGATTCCCCGGTAGGTAGGCAGCCAAACAATGTTCCGCTTTTATATAAATGTTTCTCTTTCCTTTTCCTTTCCCTTCCCTCTCTAAAAATCAATAAAAAAATATATTTTTTAACAGTAAGGTTTAAAAAAATTTACATTTATTGACATGGAAAGATATCCATGACAGATTAAAGGGAGAAAGGTGTAGAAATGTATGAGTATACAGTATACGTACTCTATTTCTCTAGAGGGGAAAACAAATCCACACTAAAAGCTGCTGTGAACTGCATAAAGGCACATTAATCTATCTCTTCACAAAATTTCTCTTAGTTTTGAGGGCTTTAAAAATAACTAACACTAGAGCCCGGCCAGTGTAGCTTAGTGGACTGAGCATGGACTGAGAGGTCCCAGTTCGATTCCCGGTCAGGGCACAGGCCCAAGTTGCAGGCTCAGGCCCCAGTAGGGGTTGTACAGGAGGCAGCCGGTCGATGTTTCTCTCTCACATCGATGTTTCTCTCTCTCTCTCTCTCCCTTCCTCTCTCTCTAAAAATCAATAAAAACATATTTTAAAAAATATATTTAAAAAATAAACAACACCAGAAAAAACAAAAATAACTTATGAAAGTTTTCCTTTGTATCTAACATCTTTTTTCCCTCCCACCTACCTAGGGCAATGAAAAAGACCTCCTAGAGACCATCAGTCCCACTCAGAATTCCTACTAAAAGACATCATTTTTATAAAATGTTACACTGCCTTATTTTTTAATATCACCAGACCTTTGGGTTAACAAAACTTTCACTTTCTTAAAAGCAGCTTCATATTCCAGAAACATTTTCAAAATGTTTTACTGAATCAAAATGTGAAGGTTAACAACATAAGGAACATCTTTGTAAAAAAGAGAGGGGGGAGATCCATTTTTGTCTGATTTGCATTTTGGAAAATGTTTGCTCTACAAAGGCTTATACGATGTCCTAAAAATAAGAAGCAATTAAAGTCAAGATTTATGCACCATCTCTGGAAAATTCACCTTGACTGCTGGGTCTCAATGTGATATTCATACTCTTATCCACCACCCCCAGACCTGCACCCCAGACCCGTCATATGTAAGACATGGAAGAAACGGCCATCTGTAAACTGGATCCAGCCCCCTCTTGACTTGTTAGCCCTTCTCCAATTGTACTGACCTGACTGGAACTGATTTCCTGTGTTCCATTCAAAACCTTCTGGGAAAATTCTCCTTCCTCTGATGGGGGAGAGCCTTCCTCCTCCATAGGCATCGGCCTGTTGGAGGCTCTGGCTCCAGGGCTCCTCCTGAAGGACCACCACTTGTGGACAGACAGCAAAGTCACCTGTGAGTCCTGCAGAGTGGCCAGGAAGGCCTGGTCAGGGCTCGCGGGCAACTCACCTCCAAGCTTTCTCTGTTACTGTGTCTAAGGTCACACCTTCACCTCCACTAAAGCAGTTCACCTTCACCAGTCTACTGGATCACCTTAGATGGAAATGCTTTAAAAGTGTCCCCCTAACTAGCAACGGGAAGGCACCTCCTGTGCCCAGCCCTCAGGTTTCCGCTATGCTCCTGAGCAGCTCAGGACAGGCTGCCGCGAGGCTTCAGTCTGGCAGGCAGCAAGCCTCAGGAATTCGAGCAGACTGCACACTGCTTACATGTTTGCTCATTTATCTCATTCATGACACTGCATTCGGCACTAGGACTCTTTGCACACGGCCCACACACACCCTCATCCATGGCTGCTGGGACACTTGGAGGCAGGTACAGGAGCCCAGGACAATCCTCTCCCAAGGCTGAGCAAGGTTTCCTTTTGGCCATGTGCACCTCCCAAAACCCAGCCTACAGGCAGGGAAGAAAGGCCACTTTTTATTACCAAACTTTCAGCACGTTCTTGGAATAACTTCGCTGCCTCTTCCATAGCTCCAGTGCTGGTGGTGTGCAGATCACCAAGGGAGAGAAGTATTTCCTAGGCAACACGACTTGTATTTTCAAGGCATAAGAAAGTTCCATGTTTCCTGTAGCTTTGTTTTCCTGTTGCTTGGACCAATGAATGGCTTGACTTCAGTAAGAACTGACCGCAGAAACTCACTGGACAACAAGGCTTACCGGTGTTTTGTATGTGGCAGAACAGCCAAGAACTAAGACACAATTCAGGCTTCTCAGGCTACCCTCTGTTCCTCCACAGGATTAAGAGGAGACACGACAGTGTGGTAATCCAGCAGCCTCCTGCTCTGTGAGCAGCACTGCCTCCCTCCCAACCCCCACCCCATCTCACCCCACCCCTTCACAGACAAAGGGAAGAGGTGACCTCATCCCTCCATGGGAAGAACAGCTACACCACCTCCTGGGGCAAGTTCGTGTGGAGTGTCCACATGAGGACTGAATGGAGCTGGTTGGTAAGATAGTCACGCTGTGTCTTCTACATTACTCTTCCCCACACAATGTGCTGCTGGGCAGAAGGAGGAGGGCGTTCCATAGGGGTGTGCTCCCAATGAAGACATTCAGAACACATCCTGTACTGCTCAAGGTCACTAGAGTCTTCCTCTTTTTTTTTTTTTTTTACTATTTTAAAATCATTTTTTATTTATCAGTTATAGTTGACATACAATATTTTATCAGTTTCAGGTGTATACTCCAATGATTAGACATTATAAAACTTATTAAGTGATCATCCTGAAAAATCTCATACCCATCTGACACCATACATAATTATTAGAATACTATTGACTATATTCCCTATGCTGTACTTTAGACCCTCATGGCTACACTATAACTACTAATTTGTACTTCTAAATCCCTTCACCTTTTTCACCCATCCATGCAAATCCCCTCACATCTGGCTACCATCAAAATGCTCTCTGTATCTATGAGTCTGTTTCTATTCTGCTTGTTTATTTGATTTTCAGATCAGTTATTGATAGACATGTATTTATTGACACTTTATTATTCATAGTTTCTATCTTTTTTTTTTCTTCTTCTTCTTCTTAAAGAAGATCCTTTAACATTTCATGCAATACTGGTTTGGTGGTGATGAACTCCTTTCGTTTTTTCTTGTCTGGGAAGCTTTTTAACTGACCTTCAATTCTAAGTGACAGTTTTGCTGGGTAAAGTAATCTTGGTTGTAGGTCTTTGCATTTAATCACTTTCAATATTTCTTGCCACTCCCTTCTGGCCTTCAAAGTTCCTGCTGAGAAATCAGCTGGCAGTCTTATGGGTGCTCCCTTGTAGGTAACTAACTGCTTTTCTCTTGCTGCTTTTAAGATTCTCTCTTTGTCTTTAACCTCTGGCATTTTAGTTATGATGTGTCTTGCTGTGAGCCTCTTTGGATTCATCTTGTTTGGGACTCCTTTGGGTTTCCTGGACCTGTATGTCTATTTCTTTCATCAGGTAAGGGAAATTTTCTGTCATTATTTTTTCAAATAGGTTTTCAATTTCTTGGTCCCATCCTTCTCCTTCTGGCACCCCCATGATGCAAATGTTGGTATGCTTGAAGTTGTCCCAGAGTCTCCTTACACTATCTTCATATTTTTGGATTCTTTTTTTCTTTTTGATGTTCCAATTGGGTGTTTTTTGTTTCCTCAAATTCCAAATCTTTGATTTGGTTCCCGGGGTCCTCTATTCTACTATTGATTCCCTGTGAATTATTCTTCATTTCAGTTAGTGTATCCTTTATTTCTGACTGGTCCTTTTTTGACCCGTCCCGCAGGTCGAGCAACGAGGACTCTAGAGGGGGAGTGAGGATGAGGAGGGACAAGAGACACGAGAAATGGAGACAAGACAGGGCTCTGATCAAGTCTCATTTACTCAGGGGTAATTCACACAATATATAGGGCAAGAAGCACCTGTTGCCAAGCACCAGGCTTGCCCGAAGCAATTCTAGGAAATACTACAAAAGGAACAAAAGGTCGGTAAAGACTGGCTGATGAGTAAATGGTTACTTAGAGAAATGCAAAATACAGAGATAAAGAAATGCAGAATGCAGAGATATCCTGCCTTGGGGCAGGTGATGGCTGAGCAGATTATAACAAAATTGACGCCATGCAAAATGTCTCCCACACTTTTTCATGTTGCTGATGTTCTCACTAAGTCCCTTGAAGTTCTAAGTTCCTTGAGCATCCTTATAACCATTGTTTTGAACTCTGTATCTGATAGTTTGCTTGCTTCCATTTCATTTAGTCCTTTTTCTGGAGATTTCTTGTTTTTTCATGTGTGGCATGTTTCTTTGTGTCTGCATTTTGGCTGTGTTCCTGTGTTTGTTTCTATGTATTAGATAAAGCTGCTATGTCTCCCAGATTTGGTAGAGTGACTTTGTGTGGTAGGGCCCAGTGGCTCAGCCTCCCTAGTCACCTGAGCTGGGCACTTCAGGTACACCCCTGTGTGGGCTGTGTGCACTGTCCTATTGAAATCGAGCCTTGACTGTTGTTGGCATCACTGGGAGGGAATGATATCCAAGCCAACAGCCTGTGAGGACCAGCTGCAACTACAGTGAAAGAGATGCTGTGCCAGGAGCCAACCCTGTGGAGCAGGACTTGCTTCAGTGGGGTTTTGTGCTCACTGAGTCCGTGCTCTGAGCATGTTACTTGTGGAGGTGGTAAGGTTGTAATCTGGCGGGGTCTGAAGCTGATCACAGGGTGCACTGGTTCTGGGTCTCCTGGGAAGTGCAAAATCAGCCACTGCCAGTGCCCTGCCTGGGGCCACCTGGCACTAGCTACAGAGCGATGTGCAGATGGCTGCTACTTGTGTTGGGCTTGGAAGTGCTCAGGACAGACCAAGCTGTGAGCCAAGGCTGGCACCAAGGCAGCCAACCACTAGTGCTGGGCCTGGGGTTGCTTATCGAGACGTATGGGGCACACTGACGCCAGCTGCTATATGTTTGAGAGATTTTAAGGAAAGTCTGAAGCATGAGCTGAGACAGGCCATTCATATGGAAAAGCCACTGGTAACAGCTTGGATGAGCCTGCAAGTTGGGTGGGGTGGGGTCTCAGGGAATCACCAGGGTGGGGAGAAGAGGGTGAGCCAGTTTGATGGAAACTCAGATATGGTGCCTGTCAGTGGGCTCTGTCGGGGGAGGGCTCCACAAAGGAACAATGGTCTCTGCCAGCACTTCTGTCTGGGAGAAATCTGACCCCTGCCCCAGCTCTTGCGCTATTGCCAGAGAAGTTAGTTCCTCCCCATATGTCCCTGGTTCATTTCAAGCTGCTGCTCAGAGTGAGTGAGTCTGAGTAAGCCTGTGTGTGGGTCCTTTAAGAGGAACTGCCTGAAACTCCAGCAGCCTCCCTATCACTCAGCCACAATCCCTGGGACTTCTCTTCCCCGCACTGGAACCATGAAGAGTCTGGTGTGGGGCTGGGACTCCTCACTCCTCAGGAGGACCTCCACAGCCAAGATATCCCTCCTGATTAAAAACTGCCACACAGGCTGAGGGAATAGCCTGTTTCTTGCCTCCTCCCCTCCTACCAGTCTTGATGTGGCTTCTTCTTTAATTCCCTAATTGTAGGACTTCCATTCAGCCAGATTTCAGGTGGTTCTGAATGATGGTTGTTCTGTAATTTAGTTGTAATTTTGATGTGATTATGGGAGAAGGCGAGTACTGCTTTAACCTACCACTGGTCCATTCAACACGGGCCCAGGGTGACTCTTCCATGTTCTCTGCCTCCCATTGACTCCATGGGAATGTGATCACTTGTTTGCTCCACTTCTGGAACACACTCAAGGCAGCCAACTCCAAAATGCGTGTAGGTTGGCTTCCTATCTTCCATGTGGCTCAGCCAAAAAAGAACCTGCCTCCATTTCCAAGAAATGCCATGTAAATCAGTGACCCAAAAGGGATATTTGAAGCTAAGGGTCTCAGGCCCTAATCCCACACAGAAGCCAGCAGAGATGAGCCTGGTGTGTGTGTGTGTGTGTGTGTGTGATTTCTTTCTTGCGATCACTCATCTCCCGCTTGCTTACCTATGACCTTCCTGTTTCCTGATAAGATGTCAGGTTTATGGATGCCTGCTGACCACCTCACATTTCCCTGACTAGGCATAATAAGTAGGTCTTCCAGATACCCGAGTCTTATCTCTTTAAGCACCCGATTTTTTTTAAAAACTGCCACTTTGAGTGGAAACCTCCCCAAAGGTGTCTTTTACCTTTCTAGTGCCTTTTAAAATATGAGTTACTATCCTTATTTCAACTTTTCCTTGGTGATATGATATCATTTTAAATAAAAATGCTTCTTACGTGCTGTAGCCGTGAACACTATAAGGAAAGTATGCTGGCACCATATATCCTAAGTACTTTTGAAGAGTCTATCCTGTGAGCCCTCAGAATTAGGGAAAATAAAAATTCTTTACTGTAAAATACTTTTACTTCTCCTAAATGGTCACTCAGACCCAGAACACATCCAGAAAAAAGGAGGCAGGGGCCAGATTATAAAGGGTATGATGTTTAGACTTTATCCTGTGGACAGTAGAGAATTTTCAGTTTTTAAGCAGAGGATTTACAATATTATATTTGTGATTTAGAAACAACAGTTTGGGCAGGCAGGAGAATGAAAACTCAGGGGAATAGGGATTATAGGGTTATAAGGAGCAAAGAAATTAATAGTAGAGTGGGATTAAACAAATGAGGAGGTCCTCCAGACTCAGCATCAACTGATCACAGCAGGTGACACAAAGAGAGGACCTGAGGATGACAAGGCCATTTCCAGTTTGGCAGAAATGAGGAGAAATGGGGGTGGGGGGCATGTCTGGGGGTGAAAATGGTGGGTTCTTCTTTGTTCACATAGAACCCTACGAGACAGCCAGGGCTCCAGTCACTTTGCCAGGCTTGAGAATCAAATCCAAACTCCTTTCTGGCACCTTCTCCTTTCCTCACATCTGACCACTAGGCTTCCGCCCCCTGCCCATCTAATCCTCCTATCCTTTAAGTCCCGCCTCTTAGAGGCGCCTCCACCCTAACAGGGCTGTCTCCCAGTCTGGACTCCAGTGTTACAAACTTCAAGGCTGCAGGCTAGCAGCCTTTATGGATGCTGGAGGATAAGTCTTCTCCCTCCATTGAAGCTCCCTCAAGATGCCTAGCATGCACCCAGCAGCCGGAACCTGAAAAGCTACCTAGACACTCTCGGTGCTTCTAGTCCCCCTTATCACGATGCAAGGGCAAACTCCAGTCGTCTCCCACATACTCCTCCAAGAACTGCAAGTCTTCAGTGTCTCGTTGCACTAAATTATTTTGCTTCCCACATGTGCAAATTTTATTTTCCAAAATAAAACTCATTTTATTTATCTCCTACCCACCTTCTCAGTCTCTGAAACTTTTCTGTATAAAAATAAAAATCTCTTTGGTGTCCTAAATAATCCTGTTGCCACCTGAGAAGCCTGAGCCTAAGGCAGATGGGCAGCTCATGTTACCATGAACCTCTAGGACAAAGGATTCTATTTGGAGGGGAGGACATCTCATTCAAATACTTCAACACTCACAAATATTACCTGCTCAACCCAGCTAGAGGCTAACACCAGGCAGGGCTTCTCAGAAAACACTGGGCCAGTCCTCCCAAGACAGGCAGAGGAGTCTCGGATCCTGTGACAGGACAGAATGGTAGAACCTGACACTAAGCTGCACGCTGGGAAGCAGTGGCCCAGAAGGTTCCCAGAGAACATGAGCAGTATGAACAGCCCATCCCTTACAACAGGGCAGAATATTAATAAATGAATATAATTTAGAGGCTGAGAGCCAAATATTTAAGTGTTATGCACAAAAGATGATACTTTCTGCACTCAGGAATTTATTAGCAATTTAGGAGAGAGGAACGGTAGAGGACAGTATTAAAATACTGAAAAACCATTCAAACATTAGGTGCTGGGGTATAGGAGGCGCTGCTGCAGGCCAGAGTTACCCTGGAAGACTTGGCAGGTGCAGGGCTGGTGGACCTGGAGTTGTGCGTGGCCCCTCCTTGCACCCCCAGGACCTGGTGACTTCAAGATTGGAACTGTCAGCTCTGCATGCCTTTCACTTGACACGAGTGTGTTATCAGGACATACAGAGCACACCTGGCAAGCTCAGCAGCTGGAGTGTGCTGAAATAAAACTGCACTTGGCTGAACAGCCGAGAGTAAAAAAAAATTCCAATGGTTCTAAATTATGAAGAGACTTGAGAGGTCCACAAAAAGAAACTGAGATCATCAAAGAGTAAAAACCAATGCTGCAATTCCAGTTACTCATGTACATTCAGCCACCTTGGCTGCCCTCTGCAGCTGGTGCCCACCTGGCACAACACCAACATGGTCACATTCCAAGGGCTCCAAACTTGTCTCCCTGCGGGAACAATGAGGAGACGGAACACATCAGGCTGGCTGGCTGTCCATACTGGTGCATGACTACTAATCTGGAGAGGGCCCTGGTGCCACCAGAAGCCCAACTACCTCTGCCTAGTCCTCTTCTCTCTCCTGGACGACAATCCAATGCCTCTCTGCTCCTCAGACCCCCACTCCCCCTACCCCTCAATCTGCCCTGATGAGCCTGCTGTACTGAAATAACAGAAACAACCAGAAGAGCTTGAGCCTGGCCAGTGTGGCTCAATGGATTGGGCGTCATCCCATGGACTGGGAGGTCCGGGTTCAATTCCCAGTCAGGGCACATGCCCGGGTTTTGGGCTCAATCCCTAGGGGGTGTGCAGGAGGTAGCCGATAGATATTTCTCTCTCATTGATGTTTCCATCTCTCTCCGCACCTTCCCCTCTCTAAAAACAAAAGAACAATCAATAAAAACATACCAAAAAAAAAAAAGAGCTGGCAAACATCTCAAACACCACCTGAGTGAGTGTCTCTCATTGCCCAGGGAACTGTCCCTGCTCTCAAAGTCAGTCTCCATGAACCCACCCCTCCTAATTTTCCTCCTGCCCTCCTGAAAGCTCCTTCTCAAGTCTTCACAAGAGCCTTCTAGTCCCCACACCGCTGAGTGGCTCTGGCCCAGCCCTTGGATCTAATTCTTCCCTCTCTATACTAATTCTTTGGTGATCTCCTTCAGTTCAGTAGAAATACCGCCTACAGCCAACTGTTGTAGCTCACTGTCCTTAGAATCCAACTTGTCTTTAAGCTGCCCTAATTAACAACCTCAGAGACGGCAAGATGAACAATGGGGAATGTTATAGAGGGCTTTAGCCCCATAAAAATTAACCAGAGTTTGACCTTCACTGGGAATTTGAAAAGCAACATCTTTCAAGAAAAGGGAGGACAGAAACGGCCCCAAGGCCAGAGTGTCCTGCATGCTCTGTAAAGAAACTGATAGGGAGAAACTGAAGCTCCCTTTACCCCATAAAACTGTAACTGTTCAACATGTGTGTATTGCACCTGACTGACTGCTGATATCCGTCTCGAATTTGTTAGTTTTTAAAACTTGGATAATGGAATGAATAGCAGGACAGATGTATGCTGACCCAGTTTACCCAGTTCCCTTTCGCCTCAGCTCCCTCCCACCTCCGTTCCCTCCTGCTTATCGCTAACTGCCTCCGCTTCTGTACACGCAGCTTGCTTGCTCTGCTAAACTCTTGAATGACCCCTGCCCTATATAAGCAACCTTCCCCCTGAGCTCGGGGCTGCAGTTCTCCTCTGTGTAGGTTGGCTGCAGTCCCTGCGCAGGTAATAAAACATCCCCAAAAACTGAAAAATGGAGTCTGAGTGTGGTCGATCTCCTGGGTTACAACACAACAACTCCCAAACTTCACACTTTTAGACCCAAATGCTTAAACAATGTCTCCTGTTGGATATTTAACATGCATCTTAAACATTAACTTGTCTACAAGTGAGCTCCCAATATTCTACTTCTTCCCTGCTTCTTCTTCATCTTGGGAAATGTTAACTCCTCCCATGCATTTGCCCAGAATAAAAAGTCTTGGATTCATCCTTGATAAGAATCATCTCCTTTCATCCCTGGCCAGTTTGGCTCAGCTGTTAAGAGCATCAGCCTGCGGACTGGAGGGCTGAGGGTCCGATTCCTGGTCAAGGGCATGTACCTGGGTTGCAGGTTCGATCCCTGACCCTGGTCAGGGTTGTGCGGGAGACAACCAATCGATGAGTTTCTCTTACATCAATGTTTCCCTCTCTCTATCCCTCCCTCTCTTCCACTCTATCTAAAAATCAATGGAAAAATACCCCGGGTGAGGATTAACAACAACAAAAAAGGAAACATCTCTTTTCAAACCACATGTAAGTGTCCAGCAAATCTTATCAGTTCTAGCTTCAAAATATATCCAGCATCCAGCCACTTTTCAGTACTTCCACTGTAACAGTGGTCCAAGCCATCAGGACATCTCGCCTGTATTATTAAAATAATCTTCTAAGTGACCCCCTGGCTTCTGCTCTTACCCCTAAAATGTATTCTCAACACAAAAGCCAGAGGAATGCCCTTAAAGAGAAAGTCAGATGAGGACAATCCTCTAAAAACCCTCCAGAGAATGTCCTTATTTTAGAGTTAAACCTAAATTCCTTAAAATGACCTACAGAACCTTATAGAGTCTGGCCCATCATTACCCATCAACCCATCCTCACATTCCTCATCCTCACTCAGCCACTAAAACCATTCTGATCCTGCTGCTCCTGGAACAAAGTAAGGCATGCTCCTGCCTCAGGGTCTTTGTACTAGCTGCTCCCTGGTTTAGAAATATTTTCCCCCCATATGTATCTGGCTCACTTTCTCACCTCCTTGAGGTCTTTGCTCAAATCTCAGTTGCTTCCCCCCAATTATCCTGTTTACATTTCAAAAATTCCCCACTCCTACCCTGGCCAGTTTGGCTCAGCAGTAGAGTCAGCCCTCGGACCAAAGAGTACAGGGTTCGATTCTGGTCAAGGACACATACCTTGGTTGTGGTTTAGTCCCTGGCCCTGGTCAGGGTTATGTGAGAGGCAACCAATCCATGTGTCTCTCTCACGTCTATGTTTCTCTTTCTCTCTCTCTCTCATTCCATCTGAAGATAAAAATGGAAAAGAGTATCCTCCAGTGAGGATTAAAAAAAAAAAAAATTCCCCACTCCCTATTGTATCCTTTCCTGCTTATTTTTCTCCAGAACACTCAACTACCATCTGACACTATATATATTTTACCTATTTGTTTACTGGCTCCCAATTAGGATGTAAGTTTCACTTGTGCAGGAACTGGGTCTATTTCCTTCACTCCCAGCTGTATTCCCAACACTAAAATAGTGCTGATACTTAAGTTTCTCAATAAATACTTATTGATTGAATCAATGACAGAGAATACCCAATGAAAACTTACTTGCTTGCTATGTGACCTGTGCTATAAAACTAAACTTTCAGATAAATATTTAACATTTGGAAAATGCCCCATGCAAAGCTGGCTCTTTCCTCCTCTGCTTCCTCATTCCTTTTTCCCTCCAAGCCAGGAATCTAAGCTCAAATACTGTCAAGAGCAGACACTCTGAATTAAATGACCATAATAGATAAGAACTTATAACAACTTTAATATCGCAACCTGTGACCCAACATTTCTGGATTTTTGCAGCTTGAGCTCTGAAACTGTTTGCAAAGCATGACTTTGCCCTTTTGGGATCCAAAACCCCCTGCAGAACAGGCTGATTGTACTATTTGATAAATCATACCCCTTGTATGGTTGACAATAAATTAACTATCCCTGTACTATAATTGTGTAATCTAAAAAAAAACAACACCTTTTTGTTCTAAAGGTATGGGCTGAAGCTAATGTTTAATCATGTATTTACCCACTGTTCTCATCTTACAACCCCACTTGCTTGACCTCTGAGTCTGCCAAGTGTGTGGTCTTGTTTCCCCTAGAAACCCCTCTCTTTGATCATCAGCTCCCAGCAATCTGTGCCTTTAAAAACCTTGCCCTATCCCTTCCACTTTGGAGCATATTCTTGGTTCATACCAGGGGTTCATTCCCTAGTTTGCAAATCATTATCTGAATAAACTCTTTAATTTCTTAAAAGGATCCTCTGGACTTTACATAGGTTGGGGTAGGGTTTGTGGCCATGTGAAGAGCTCCAGCTCCACCCAACAGAGATAGCTATGCCTGGGTTCCAGCCACTGTTGTCAAATGTCCTAGAGTCACCAGAATTTTGTGGACAAAAAAGGGGTCATACATACTAACCCTGTCAAGCTCAGGGGAGGTCTGCATGGCGAGCCTTACAAACTCAGAGACCTAAAGTAACCACACAGGATGGTCTGGAATGAGAACTTCTTAACGAAAAGGGAGTCATGGTGGGTAGTTATGTCCTAGGCCAGTGTCTTCCTTGACAAAGGTCAATCTTTACCTTAACTGAGCCCTGTCTTTTTGCATCTATGATAACATACATTTGGAATGTCAGAGTAATCCCCCTTTTTCCAGACCCCTTGAGGCATAATCTCCCAACAGACCAAGGAACCTCTCATTGTTATCTTATTGCCCAAATACCATCTCTATGTGCTATAAATGTTAACTGTGAACTATCCTATACCCACCAATGTAAAATAAGTATATGTCTCCTCGCTTTACCCAATATATCTCCTAATTTTATTTATTTATTTTTAAAATATGTTTTTATTTATTTTTTAGAGAGAAGAAGAAGGGAGAGAGAGATAGAAACATCTATGTGAGAAACACCTATTGGCTGCCTCTGTGCCCTGACTGGGAATTGAACCAGGACCTCTCAGTCCATAGGATGACTCTCAATCCACTGAGCTATACAAGCTGGGCAAGTCTTCTAATTTTAAAATGTTGAAAACTGCTGCAAAGTCCTGACCAATTAAATATAAGGAAAAGTTGTATGTCAAGGGTCCTGAGATGGCTCCTTAAAAGAGAGACCGAATAAGCCAGTCAGGAAAAGACAAATACCACATGATCTCACTTATTTGTGGAATATAATGAACAAGGTGGGCTGATGAACGAAACAGACCCAGAGACATAGAGAGGAGTATGGTCCAGACTGACAAACCTCAGAGTAGGGGGGCGGGGGAGAATGGATGAGATGAACCAAAGAACTTATATGGATGTATGCATAACCAATGGACATAGACAACAATGCTGGAGGCTGGGAGGGCGGGATGGGGAGGCGGGTATCTGGGTGGGGGGAACATCTGTAACAAAAATAAATTAATAAAAATTGAAGAAAAAAAGAGAGAGAGAGAGAGACCGAATTTGTCCTTACGCCTTCCTCATTTCTGCTGTGTGCAACACGAATTAGATGGCTAGAGCCCTAGCAGCCATCTTAAGGCCATGAGGTATCAAGATGGAGTTGTGTCCTTGCTAAAGCAGAGAGAGATGAAAGTGGAGGTGCCACATCAGTCTTGGACGCAAACCTCCAGACTTCACCAACAGCCACGTTGTTTGGGGTTTTCTGTTATACACAGCCAAATATAATTTTAAATAATACAAGCTGAATGCAGAGGAGGGGTAGAGACTTCTGGTACAACAATAGGAGTAGCTCTGCAGACCAGGTCCCAGTGAAACTGGTGCAAATTATTCAAAAAAACAAAAACATGGCTATCTCTGGAAATGGTCCTAAAGACATACAGCAAATGACAAAACATTTATTCATGAAAACCTACTACAGTTTGGTAAGAATAAGGCAGGAAAGTAAGAAACTAGGAAAATTCCGTGGCAAGTGGAATGGGAAAACTGAGACAAGATAATTCAACAAGGCCAAAAAATCTGACCAACTTAACAGCCAGCTGGTGAATTGTGAAACCTTATCTTCCCTGACCAAGCATACTTGAAAGCAAATGATTTATACCTCTCCTCTCTAACCAAATAACAGCTTAAATCACCCTGGTCGGCAATTAGGTAACAGAGACACAATTAGTGCCATTTGTCCAAGGACGATGAAGGCAGGGAAACAAATAACAAAACAAAACAACAACAAGAAACTGATTATAGAGCCTGTGGACGAAATGCGGCCACATGCTCACCTGACAGCTCAGGGGAGGCCTGCGTGGCGGCCTTGTAAACTCAGAGACCTAAAGTAACCACAGAGGATGGCCTAAAATTAAAACTTTTTAACTAAAAGCAGTTTATGGCAGGTAGTCATGTCCTAGGCTGGCATCTTCCCTAACAAAGGTCAATCTTTACCTTCACTGAGCCTGTCTATTGCCTTTTTGCATCTACAATAACATATCTTTGGAATGTCAAAGTAATTTTCCTTTACCCGGACCCCTCAAAGCACAGGCAGCACTCTGTGGAGGTCACAAATCCCCTCATTGTTATTGAGTTAATTGTTGACTGTTAACTATCCTGTACCCACCTATGTAAAAGGTATATGTGTCTATCATTTTACTTTTCATCCAATCCCAGAGGTTTGCCCGCTTCGCTTTCTCCCGCCTCCCTAATCTATCACCAACGGATTTTATGTAACTCACTTGCATCTTCTCTTTTGATTATAATGTATAAATAAGGTGCCAAACTGTAATTCTCTGGACCATTATCTCAATCCCTTGAGATTCTGTTTCCCAGCAACTAACATCAGTTTTGAATGAAATAAACTCACAAAAAATCTTCATAGGTTTGATTGTTTCTTACCTTGACTAGCCAGACAGAGCCAAGCTAAAAGTAAAGCAGTGAAACTAACCAGAGAATGACCCCAAACTGCCCTATATGCTCATTTTGATGAATCAACATATTGAAAGACTAATGAATATTCTATTAAGACCCTCCTCTGAGACCTTCCCTCGGATTCCCACCTGCAGAAGGGAGATAAAACCCTCAAGACACAGGATGCCAGCGAGGGCTCTCTCTCTCTTTGGAGCCCACCCATGCCTTTCTTCCCTCTCAGGCGTGCGTCTTTATTTTTCCCTCCTAAACTCTAAGGGTCTCCATGAGACTTGCAACCAGGGAAGCAGCAGGCAGCTGCAGCTTGTCCTGGGTCACCCCTGATCTGTCTCTAAGGCCCCCTTTTCTCCGACTTCCCAGTGAGTTAACAGCAGGTCCACTGTGCTCACCTCTTTCCTATAACATTTCTAGGAGCCAAAGCAAAGCACCACCCAGGCTCTCTCTTGTTGCTTCTTCTACCCTAAGTCCTTCCTTGTTTCACTGTCCCCAGCTTTAATACACGTACTCTCAAAATCACCTGGACTCGTTTTGTGAAATCTTTCCTGCATGAAGTCAAGAACACACACACTACAGGCTAGCCAAAGGCAAACCCACTCCAAGCCCAGTCCCAGTCTGATGACAAGGACAACGACAGTCTTTAACATTTGAACCATGACTCTACTCCCTCCCCTCAGAAATTCCACTCCAGCCCTGGACAAGTAGCTTTGGTTATAGTGTCACCCCAATACGCCAAGGTTGCAGGTTTGATTCTCAGTCAGGGCACATACTAGAATCAATCAATGAATGCAACAAATCAACCTCTCTCTCTCCCTTCCTCTCTCTCTCTCTCTAAAAGCAATTTAAAAAAAGAAAAGAATAAGAAATTCCACTCCAGACTGGTGTTCCCTCTCCCCCCAGCTCCCAGAGGGTTTTCTTCCCATCAACCAATGAATGCATAAGAAAGTGGAACAACACATCAACCTCTCTCCTCCTTCCTCTATCTCTCTAATGTCAATTTTAAAAAAAGAAAAGAATAAGAAATTCCTCTCCCTGTCCCCTCAGCTCCCAGTCAGAGGGCTTTCTTCCCAAGGGGGACAAGACATCAGCATTTCTCATGCTGCCCATCTCATCCTGATGCTAAGGCTCAGTTGCAGGCAAAGCAGCCAGGAGTGGGGCTCCCTTCCTCCATCCAGCCCCACTGGTAGAAAGAAGACAATACCTTGGGCACAGTGCACCAGAATATGGGGTTCGACTGCCCTTGCCTTCTATACAGAGAGGAAAACTGAGCAGAAATGCCAACACCACCCCCTCCCCCAGCACACAGCATCTAAAGTGGGGAGTAACTCTAGAGAGAATTGTGCTATCATCCTCATCCCATCCCTAGAGCCATGGCTCAGCAGAAAGGCAACGGGGAAGAAACTGGTAGACTATAGGCTAAACTACATGCTGCCTAGTTTGCTGGAGTGAACCAGGGAGAAATGACAGCTAGGGAAAGCCCACCTGGGGTCAGAATAAATCTCAAAATACAGATCCCAAATCCTGTCAGATATTTGGATGCATTAGTCTGTGGAGCAATTTCCGCCCCAGGGATGTATTGGAAACAACAGATCAGCATGCAATTAGTGGAGCTTAAAAGCTGCTTGTGGTCAGGAAAAAAGTCAAAAGCAAAATAATGTCATCACAAGGTGACTGTGAGTATACACAAGGCTGTGCCCACTAAGGAGCAACATCAAATCAGTATCAGAGGCTTAATAAGGGAAGGAGATAGATTCTACTAAAGTAACCTAGTCAGTCAATAAACAATAAAAAGCAAATAACAGTAACAAACTCCTTGGTTCTTGGGCAGGTGGGGGTGAGGGAGTAGTGTTAGACAGGACAAGGGTCTCAAGGTCTGGGGTACCTCCTAAATGCTATTCTTGCTAAATGTTAAAAATGTAGCACAGTAATTCACAGATGCAGCTGTAAACAGGATGAGCTTGACAGGAACTCAACCAGGTAAGTGTAGCCAACTGCAAAGAAGAAAGCAACATGTAACTGACCAAACAGTGTGTGTGTGTGTGTGTGTGTGTGTGTGTGTGTGTGTGTAAATATATATATAAGCAATTTTTCCTTGGGAGACAGAGTTTTGGATGTAAATTCTCCATCTCCTTTACTTGCTTCAAGTAAATAAAACCACCTGTGAC
This sequence comes from Molossus molossus, assembly GCF_014108415.1. NCBI lineage: Eukaryota > Metazoa > Chordata > Mammalia > Chiroptera > Molossidae > Molossus > Molossus molossus. Next base: position 97,484,288 of record NW_023425403.1, read on the forward strand.
AACTACATGTCACTCTTGAATGGAACATCTCAAGGGGTTCAGTAACCCCATCTGAGTTTAGTAACAGTAGCAGTACCCAGTTTTTAAATTGTTCAGTTTCTAAAAAAACTTGAGCCCTGGCCGGTTTAGCTCAGCAGTTAGAGGGTCGGCCTGCGGTCCAGAGAGACCCAGGTTCGGTTCCCACTAAGGGCACATACCTTGGTTGCAGTTTGTCCCCGGCCCTGGTTGGGTTGTGTGAGTGGCAACCACTTGATCTGTTCCTTTCACATCGATGTTTCTCTCTCTCTCCCCCTCCCACTCTATCTGAACAACAACAACAACAACAACAAAAATGTCCTCGGGTGAGGATAAAAAAAAAAGTTGAAACATGCAAAAACAAAACAAAACAACAGGAAAGTATGACCCATACACCAAGGGGGCAAAAGCAGTTAAACTGGCTGTGATTGCAACCAGATGTAGGATTTAATATACAAAGACAGAAACCACTAAAACCATTTTAAAGGAAGAGAGGATGACAATGTCACATCAAATATAGAATACCAATAAGGAAATATAAATTATAAAAAAAAGAACCACATGGTAATTCTGGGGTTGAAAAGTACAGTAACTGAAATGAAAAATTCATTAGTGGGATTCAACAGTAAATTCAAACTGACAGAAGATTAGCAAACATGAAGAGAGATCAAAGAGATTATATAATCTAACAGCAGAGAGAGAAAAAGAATAAAGAAAAGGGAAGAGAACCTCATAAAATGTGAGACACAGCTACGCATACCAATATATGTGTAATGGGGATATTAGAAGAAGAAAGGAAAGTGGGAAATACCCCAGTATTGACTGAAAACTTCACAAATTTAGTAAAAACAAAACTACATATCCAGAAAGCTTGATGAACTTTAGATTCAAAAACACAAATAGAGCCTGGCTGGTGTGGCTCAGTGGATTGAGTGTCCTCCCGTGGACTGAGAGATCCTGGTCCGTTCCCAGTCAGGGCACATTCCTGGGTTTCAGGCTTGATCCCCAGTAGGGGGCGTGCAGGAGGCAGCCAATCAATGTTTCTTTCTCCCACTAATGTTTCTCTCTCTTCCTTCCTCTCTCTCTAAAAAATCAATAAAAACATACTTAAAAACACATACACAAACAGACTCAAAATAATTAAGAAAGATATATCACATGTGGGGGTTCAGAACAAGTCTCACCTCAAGATGTTCCCCTGTGGTATGTGGATTGCTATGAGCTAAAAGCAGTTTTAACAGTGGGCTCAAGAGAAACTTCTGCCTCTCCTTTAACTACCTAGAAAAACTTGAATTAGGGGCCTTCCCACAGAAAGAGTTTAGCAATCTTTACCTACCTATATGGCAGAGGAAACTCCTATTTACTAAACATCTGTTCTTCTTATCATCCTACAATGACCCTTTGATGTCCCCAAGGTAACTTACTTCATCCCTAAATCAGAATGTTATATATACCCAAGTTCCCGTTCTGTCTCTGAACCTCTCGTGCGGGGTCTTTGACTCTGTTGTAGGCAGAGTTCCCACATATGTATGTAATTAAACCTGATTATTTTCTCATGCTAAGCTGTCTATGTCTATTTGATTATTAGACCAGCCAAAAGAACCCTGAAAGTAGAGGAAAGTTTCCTCCTCCCCCCCATACCTGCAAACGGCAACTACAAGAAAACTGCTGTGGCTATGATATCAAACAAAATAGACCTGAAAACAAAAAATGTTACCAGAAACAAAGAAGTACACCTTATAATGATGAAAGTCAATCTATCAGAAAGATGTAATAATAATAAGCATACACATCTAATAACAACACAAAAATATATAAAGCAAAAACTGATGAAAAGAAAAAAAAAACAATTCAACAGTAATAGTTAGAGACTTCAATACCCACGTTCAATAATGAACAAAACCCAGGCAGAAGATCAACAAGGAAATATGTGATATTGTGATTCATAATAAGTATATATTTGGTCTTCCATTTCTGGCATAGAGCTCCTAAAACCCTAGGAATTTCTGAGCCAGGAGAGTGACTGAGGTGTTTTTTTGTTATGTTAACGAAGTGACTTTTTAAAAGCCAGTGGCCAATAATTTAATCAATCACACCTTTGCAGCCTCCATAAAAACCCAAAACAACAAGGTTCAGAGAGCTTCCAGTTTGGTGAACATGTACATTCTGGAGAGTGGTTAACCCTGAAAGACCATGGAAGCTTTATGCAGCTTCCCACATAGCTTGACCATCTATCTGGCTGTTCCTGAGTATTATATCCTTTACAAACACACTGGTAATCTAATAAGTAAAATGTTTCTCTGAGTTCCTTGAGCCCCTCTAGCAAACTAATCAAACCCAAGGAGGTCATTGTTGAAACCTACAGCTGGTTAAGTCAGAAAGAAGCACAGGAGACAACCTGGACTTGTGACTGGTGTCTGATGTGGAGGGGGACAGTTTTGTAGAACTGAGCCCTTAACCTGGGGGATCTGATGCTATCTCCAGATAGATAGTGTCAGAATTGAGTTAAATTATAAGGCACCCAGATGGTGTCCGAGAATTACTTGGTGTAAGGAAAAAAAAAACCCACACGTAGCAACTGGTATCAGTATAGCAAAATAGAGGACTTGAACACTGTAAACCAACTAGACATAACTGACACCTACACAGCCCTCCACCTAATAACAGCATGATACACACTCTTTTCAAGTGCACGTGGCATATTCTTTTCAAGTGCACGTGGGATATAACATGCTAGGCCATAAAATAAACCTCAATAAATTTAAAAGAATAGTAATAATGCAAAGTATATTCTCTGACCACAATAGAATCAGAAATCAATAACAGAAAGAAATTTGGGGAACTAACAAATATGTGGAAATTAAACAATGTTACCTTTGTAATTAGCTAGTTATTAATATTAATAATAGGAAGAAGCAAAAGGAGGGCCAAACATTATAAATATGGCTACCTAGGCAGCTTCACCAGGAAGCCCCAGGGAACCACCGAGTCCATTCCATGCAGATCACTAGGGGAAGGAGTCCAACAAAAGGAAGTTGTACACATATGTAGTCAAGTCAGGGTGATGTAGGGAAGGTGCCTATCAGTCAAACCTGGGAACAGAGATTGTGGGCTAGAGGAGGCAGAGCCACTGCAAGCATGTGGAATCTTAGAAGGTTAAAATTTTTCAGACAAAGGAATTTGCTCTCTTAGCACTTGGCTCTCTTGTTCCTCTGGCTTTACTATGCCTGTAATCCCCCCATAGTTAGGTGGCCCTGTGGACCCCAAATGCAATGAACTGATGGACTACAGCTGAGAACACAAATTAAGCTAGCTTGATGCTGGACTGGATTATGCAGACATGGAATGGAAACTCTGGGCAATGGCTTTAATCCTAGCCCTAGCCCTGTTAAAGGCACAGCTGGACTTCTTCCTTGGAAGGATGAAGGGAAATGAGACCTTAGAAACTCAGAGATTTAAGTTCACACAAATAAATGCCACTCATTCTCCTGTGTGAGTCTCAGAAAATTCTTTTTCTTGTGACATCACAAGAAGCCCACTTTGACCAGCAACTGGTGGAGTCGTGGAAAGCTCCCCACCAAGACAAATATACTCCTAAATAACCAATGGGTCAAAGAAGAAATCAAAAGGGATATTAAAATGAGATGAATGAAAAATGAAGACACAATATACCAGTTTATAGGATGCAGCTAAAGTAGTATATAGAGGGAAATTTATAGCTGTAAATGCCTATTTAAAAAAGGATCTCAAATCAATAACCTAACCTTCTGCCTTAAATACTAGAAAAAGAGTGAACTTAAAGCAAACAGAAGTAAAGTATATCAGTGTCCTATGACTACTGTAACAAAATCCCACAAATTGAGTTTTAGAAATTTATTCTCTCACAGTTCTGGAGGCTAGAAATCAAGGTTTTCCTTTTTGGGGTTCTGAAGGAGAATCTGTTCCTTTACTCTCTCCTACATTCCTGGCAATCCTTAGCATTTCTTGCTTTATAGAAGCATCACTACAATCTCTGTTTCTGAAATCATGTGGCTTTTCCTTCTCTGTGTCTTCACATAATATTCTTATAGGAACATCAATGATTGGATTTAGGATCCACCATAATACAGTATGACCTCATTATAATTTAACTAATTAAATCTGCAAAGGCCCAATTTCCTTATAAGATCATATTCACAGGTACCAGGGTTTAAAACTTCAACATATTTTTTAGAAGACAAAATTCAACCCACAAAGAAAATAAAGATTAGTGGGGGATAGGGAGGTGGTGGCTGGTGTGGCTCTGTGGCTAAGCGTCAACCCATGAACCAAAGGATCGTAGGTTCAATTCCTAGTCAAGGGTACGTACCTGGGTTGCATGTTTAACCCCTGGCCCTAGTTGGGGCACATGCAGAAGGCAACCAATCAATGAACCTCTCACACTGATGTTTCTTTCTCTCTCTTCCCTCCCTCCCTTCCACTTTATCTAAAAATCAATGGGAAAAGTATCCTTAGGTGTGGATTAACACACACACACACACACACACACAAAGATTAGGGGGAAAACAGATTAACAAAAATATTTAATTTAAAAAATTAAATAAATAACAATGCATTCAATATCCAAAAAAAAATCCATAAGAAAAAGACATTGTTTGTAGTCCGTGCCCATTGTACAGACAGAAGAGGTTAAACTAATTATTGGGAATAGATGCTGGGTTCTAGTCCAGCTCCATAATGGGCAAGGTGCTTTATGCTTCAATTTTTTCACTGCCTTGAGGACAATGGTGTCCAGCACATGGTAGATGACAAGACATACCATATCAATTGTTTGCTAATATTATAGAGATAAGGAATCTGAAGTGCTTGCAGTGGCTTTTTAAGTTTGAAGAAGCAGAGCTAGGCTTCAATCCCAATTCTGTTTGACATACCACTGCATTTTCCTTCTGTAGGTTTTTCTGCTCTCTATAATGTCAAGAACAGGGGCACAGGAGTCGTCAGCTGTTAACCCTTCCCTTTAGCCATCCCATATTTCTGTAATGTGCCCACTGGGCATTTCTCTGCTTCCCAGGTTCATGTCCTTCAGGGACAAGGAGCAATCTGTGTCAGAAGAATGTGCTTTCCCAACTTGACCTGAGGAGCAAAGAGGATCCACTGGTGAGCCCTTCCTATGGCTGTGGCAGCAGTGGGATCTTCTCACTGAACTTCTAAAACAGGACATGCTACTTGACCACAAAAAAGAAAAAGAAGAAAGAAAAAGACATGGTCCAGAAGGAAACACATTGGGAAATTACTGCAGTGCAATGGGAGATGGACACAGAGGGGGAGCAACATTTTTTTTAAAAAATAGAGTAGAAATGAATGAAATAAAGAATAGAAAAGAAAACAAAACCAAAAGCTGATTCTTTGAGAAGATCAACACAATTGACAAACCATTAGCTAGAAAGAATAAGAAAAAAGAGAGAAGACTCAAATTATTAGTATCAGAAATGAAAGCAGAATTATCATTACTTATATTACAGAAATAAGGAGTATAAAGGAATACTGTGAACAACTGTATGCCAACAATTTAGATACTTAGAAGAAATGGACAAATTCCTAGAAGGACACACACTACCAAAACTGCCTCAAGAAGAAACAGACAATCTGAACTAACCCATAACAAGTAAAGACACTGAGTTAGCAATCAAAATAACTTCCCAAAAGAAAAGTCCAAGTTCAGGTGGCTTCAACAATGGATTCTATCAAACATTTACTAAGAAGAATGCCAATTTTTAATAAAGTCTTCAGAAAAACAGAAGAGAGGGGAGCACTTCTCAACTCATTCTATCAGGCCAGTATCACCCTACACCCAAAGCAGACAATGACATCTCAAGAAAACTACAGAGCAGTGTTTTATAAATATTCAAGCAAATTACAAAATTTCTTAACAAAATAGTAGAAAGCCAAATTCATCAACATATAAAAATATTTTATGCCCAAGTGGGATTTGTCCCAGGAATGCAAGTTTGGTTCAACATCCAAAAACTAAGTAATAGAATACACCATGTCAAAAAACAAAAGACACATAGTCATCTCATTAGACACACACACAAAAAACATTTGACAAAATCCAAAATCCTTTCATGATAAAAACACTCAACAAGCTAGAAATTAGAGGGCAACTATAAAAACTCAACAGCTAACATGGTACTTAATGGTTCAAGGCCAGAAGCTTGCCCCCTAAGATCAGGAATAAGACAAAGATGTCATTTATATGAAATGTTCACAATAAGCAAATCTATAAAGACAGAAAGTAGATTAGAGGTTGCTTAGGCATGGAGGTTGTGGGGAGATGGGGAGTAGTAATTAAGGGATACAGGGTTCCTTTTTCAGGTAATAAACATTCTAAAACTGATTGTGGTGATGACTGCACACATTTGTGAATTGTATGGTATGTGAATTATATCTCGATAAAGCCGGTTTGTTTTTCTAATGTGGTAGACCATTAAAATAAGAATTAGAGAGGATATGCCTTTGGCATTCATGGAAACCTAAACAAGAGGTTTCAGGAAAGTGGTGAAGCAACTGGAAAAAGTGGACAGACTGCTAGTGTATGCCAGGAGACTGCCTGAACAGCAAAAACCCACAAACCACCCAACATCCTTCAAGGAGAATAAACAAACTGCTATATTTCCAAACTGGCTTGATGTACAGCAATCAATCTTAGAAATGTAATGTCTAGTGAGAAAAGCTAGTCCCAGAAGATTAAATACACTATGGTATCATTTTTATTAAGCTCAGAAACAAACACAACTAAATAATGTATTATTCGGGCATTCACATATATGTGATAAGACTTTAGGTTAGAACAAACACAAAATTGAGAATGGTGGTCACCTCCAGAGTGAGTCTTCTACGGTGACGCAAGAAGATGAGGAAGAACAGTGGAAAGATGCCATGGCACTGATGATATTCTCATTCTTGGATCAGGCGGTGTGCTCAAAGACGTTCTCTATTTCATTATGCTTTATTACTGGGGGTGTGTGTGTGGCATATGTTTATATATATTTCCTTTATAGCCAATAAATCAATAAAATAATGAAGGAGAAATCGTAAAATGAATGAGGAGTGGAGACACAAATGCAGAGGTTCTTTCTGGAAAACTAAAGGAGAAGGAGAGGGGAGAAACAGTACAACAGCTACTGGGAGACACGAGGTAGTGGAAGAGACAGTAGAATGAAGACAAATCACGTGGTTTTATAGGCTGAAGGGGAGAAGTCTGAAGAGAGAGGGAAAGATTAGAGGTACAGAGAAGAGAAGAGAGAACCAATAATGGCTCCTGAGCAGGCAGAGAGGAAGGGGAGGGAAAGAAGGACACTAGTAGAAAAGATGACCTTAAACAGAAGGCAGGCCTGAGACTAGAGATAAGGAAGTGAAATTAGTGTGTACATCTAAATGAAAATTGGGGAGAAGGTGGCCAGAGATAGGCAGCAGGTTGAAGAAAATCATACACAATGGTGTCAATTTTCTCACGGGTAAGAATTAAGATCACTGTCGAGAATAAAGGAAGGTAGGAATTGAGCACAGGGCTGGCTACAAGTGGTGATGGTTTGTAAGAGTCACAGAAAGTTGACAAGGAACAAGTGAAAGGCATTTGCACAGACAGTAAGAAACAAGAAATTGCTAACAGTACCAATGACATGAATGCCTGAATTTCCTTAGCAATGCTGTCCCTCTGATGGAAGAGCAGAGAGGCCGTCTGCAGCCCAGATGCTGGCATAGCAGGATGGAAGACACGGGAATCCAGGGGCAGGGAAAAGACAGGCTGGACCAAAGACGTTCATTTTGATTATCTTTGAATTGCAAGAATAAATTTTTTATTTCTAAAAATTAATAACTAGACACAGAAAAAGCAAACAAAAAAGGAAGTTTACAAATATGCTAACAACACTCATCCTAAGAGTGGAAATAAATTTCCCCACTTTGGTCTTTATTTTCAATTTTTTTTTTAAATTAATTAATTAATTTTTGTTACATACAGATGTTTCTCCTTTTTCCCCCACTGATTCCCCCCTCCACTTCCCTCGCCACCCTGTCCCCACCTTTGTTGTCCATGTTCATTGTTCATGCATACATGCATATAAGTTCTGTGGTTTATCTCTCCCCCACCACCTCCTCTTCAGGGGATTGTCAGTCTGTACCCCACTTCCACATCTCTGGGACTACCCTGTTCCTCAGACTGTTATGTTCATTATATTCCACATATAAGTGAGATCATGTGATATTTGTCTTTCTCTGTTTGGCTTGTTTCACTTAGGATAATACTTTCCAGGTCCCTCCACGTCATCTCAAAGGATAAGAGATCTTTCTTTCTTACAGCTGCATAGTACTCCATTGTGTATATGTACCACTGCTTTTTTATCCATTCGTCTATTGATGGACATTTGGGCTGTTTCCAGATCTTAGCTATTATAAATAGTGCTGCTACGAACATGGGGGTACACATATTCTTTCTAATTGGTGTTTCCGGCTTCTTAGGGTATATTCCTAGAAGTGGGATCACTGGGTTAAGTGGCAGTTCAATTTTTAACTTTTTGAGGTAACACCATAGTGTTTTCCACAGTGGCTGCACCAGTCTGCATTCCCACCAGCAGTGTACTAGAGTCCCCTTTTCTCCACACCCTCGCCAACACTTGTTGTTTCATGATTTGCTGATGGCGGCCATTCTAACAGGTGTGAGGTGATACCTCACTGTATTTTCAAATTTCTGTTTTGGAGTTAACTTGCTTTTATAATAATAATTTTTAAAAACAACTTTAAATGTTTCTAATGCCCAATGCAGTGTAATTTTTAGTTTCTGAAGGAAATGAGGCTTCAAAAAACTGCTATACTCTATCTGTCTGCTTGTGTGTGTGTTTTGGTCTTGTCTTCCACGTTAGAGGTTTCTTCAACAGAAACTTTTTTTTTGGTACGTGCCCCTAGTGGGAACCGAACCCGGGACTCTCTGGTCCGCAGGCCGATGCTCCAACCGCTAAGCCAAACCGGCCAGGGCTAAGACTGCTATACTCTAAAAGCACAGGCCCTGCCCTGGCCAGTTTTGCTCAGCGGTTAGAGCATCAGCCTGCAGCTCAGAGAGACCAGGGTTCGGTTCCCGCTAAGGGCACGTACCTCGGTTGCAGTTTGTTCCCAGCCCTGGTTGGGTTGTGCGGGTGGCAGCCACTCGATGTGTCCCTTTCACATCGAAGTTTCTCTCTCTCTCTCTCTCTCTCTCTCTCTCTCTCTCTCTCTCTCATTCCTACTCTATCTGAACAAAAAATGGAAAAATGTCCTCAGGTGAGGATAAAAAAAAAAAAATCAACCAATGAATGCACAAATAAGTGGAACAACAAATCTCTCTCTCTCTAAAATCAGTAAATAAAAATTAAAAAAAAAAAAAGCACAGGCCCAGCCGGTGTGGCTCAGTAGTTGAGCATCAACCCATGCACCAAGAGGTTGCCAGTTAGATTCCCAGTCAGGGCACATGCCCAGGTTGTGGGCCAAATCCCCAGTGGGGGGTATGCAGGAGGCGGCCAATCGATGTTCTCTCTCATCAATGTTTCTCTCTCTCTCCCCCTCTCCCTTCCTCTCTCTCTAAAATCAATAAAGAAAAAAAAATTTTAAAGCACAGATTTCACAATTGCTGCTGTTTTTTAAAGTATTATTTGCTATGTTAGTTACGTCACTCTCTGCTTTGCCTTCTACTTTATCTCAGCAACCTTTGATCTGTTCAGATTTTCTCCTTTAACTTAGTTAAAAAAAAAACAAAAAACCCACAGACATTCCAGAATTTCACTTGGCAATTATTCCAATCATATAGATGAAAATAATACTGGACACATTTGAACATAGACACTTCCTTGATACCTATGCTATGGTATCAGTGAAGGGGAATATATCACTGGGCTATCTCCGTCCTTGCAAAGAACATGTCAGGTAAAGAGGCATTTAAAATCTAGCTCTCTCACCCCCATAGCCTATCACCCAGTTACTCATGTACCAACTGTGCTCTGTGTTAGGACTACCACTGGCCTCTAACACCCTGGACACTGAAGAGGCTAGAGAGCCAACTCTCTATTGAGAAGACAACTAACTCCACGGGGAATAAGGCACAAAAGAATCAACCCCCAGTTCGTTTTTAGGTTTTCCCCCACCTTTGGTCTGATCAGGGTTGGTCACTGTCAAAGGTCTGTAGCAAGTTTCCAGCAGCCCCATTCTCAGTTTACCCTCTTCTTTGAAGGAGTACTTCAGACTGTTTTCCTATGCTCAAACTCTCCAGCCTGTAGGATAAAACCCAAACTCCTGGCCTGAAAAACAGAGCCTTCCACAGTCACTTTTTCAACCTTGTCAAGACACTCATAGCCTCCCATCCTTCCATGCATCTTTCCATTCCCACCCTCTGGGCCTTTGCACATGCTGGTCTCTGCTTGTACCTCCATTCTACTGTGGGCCCAGCCAATGCCTGTTCCTCCTTTAAGATCTCACTCAGGCACGATCTCCTTTTGAAGCTTTTTTGCATCCCTTCCTCCAAGATACGTGAACCAATCATTCATGCCTGTGGGTTCTATAAGGTGTAGACATACCTTTGCTTTAGCACATACAACTGTCAGCTCCAAGAGCATGGGGGCTGACCTCTATTCATTTTTGCATCCCCTGGTAGGCCCAGCACCAGGCACAGAAGGTGCTCCATAATGTTTGTGGACTGAAGGCTGAATGATCCAGGTCATGGACCACGACCCTTTCAGGATCACTGCTGCCCCACGGAGAGGCCAAGAGAAAAAAAAAATAATAGGGGAGTCATACTATAAATCACTCATTCAAGAACAATTATGGTGCATCAATTATGCACTACAGAGCATATTTTTTAAATTATGCAAACCTGGTCCCCACTTTTAAGAAATACAGAGTTAAAAAGAAAAGCTACACTGTATTCAGAAAAGATGGTAAGACCAAATATCAAGTAAGTTAAAATACAGAATTGAGAAAGTCAAGCCTAGCAAGGATCAATCTAAAATCTGTCTCTTATTAGCTGCAGGACTTTGGGCAAGTTACTTACTTTCTCTCTGCCCCAGTTTCCCCATCTATAGAGATGATTAACTCTAACCTCATATTCTCCCACCTCTTCCCTCACTTCCAGCTATTCAGGATTTCTTATTGTTCATCAAACATTCAGGTCACTCCTGACTTAGGACCCTGACATCTTCTGGTTCCTCAACCTGGAACACCTCCCCCAAATCTTAATCACACAGGTTTCTACTCAAATGCTACCTCCTCAAAGAATTTCCTGACTACCTGCTCAAAATAGTACTGCCCTATCCCATGTCATTCCTAATGCCCCACCCTGATTTTTACTTCATAGCACTTATCAGTCCCAGAAATAACATTATAGCATCTCCCCTTATCCAAGACCACCAGTGGATGATTGAAACCTTAGATAGTACTGAACCATATATGTATTATGTGTTTCCTATACATACATAGGTATGGTGAAGTTTATTTATTTTTTTAATCCTCATCCTAGGATACTTTTCCATTTATCTTCAGATATAATGAGAGGGAGGGAGAGAGAGAGAAAAAGAGTAAGAGAGAGAGAGAAAGAGAGAGAGAGAGAGAGAGAGAGAAAGAAACATTGACTGGTTGTCTTCTGCACAACCCAGACCGGGGCTGGGACCAAACCACAACTGAGGTACATCACAACTGAGGTACATGCCCTTGAACGGAATTGTACCCATGACCCTTTGGTCCACGGGCAGATGCTCTAACCACTGAGCGAAACCGGCCAGGGTGAAGTTTAATTTTTAAATTAGGCACAGAAAGAGATTAACAACAATAATAATAAAATAGAACAATTGTACCAATATACTGTAATAAAAGTTATGTGAATGTTCTCTCTCTCTCAAAATATCTTATTGCACTGCATTCAACTCTTCACTTAAAAGGAAGCACTTTAAGACTCCTCTTTTGCGTATCTGAATTGCCATAATCACTACTTTGGTGCTTTGAGTTCATTATTAAGTAAAATAAGGGTTAGTTGAACACAAGCACCAAAAACCAAGACTGCTACTAACTGACAAGTGAGTAAGTAGCAAATATAGCGTGGAGAGGCTGCGTAAAGGGATGATCCATGTCCAGGTGGGAGGAAGCAAGATGGTGTAAGATTTTTGTTTGGTTGGTTTTTGTTTTGTTTTGTTTTGTTTTTTTGGTACGTGCCCCTAGCGGGAACCGAACCCAGGACTCTCTATAGGGTCCACAGGCCGACACTCCAACCCCTGAGCCCAAATGGCCAGGGCAAGATGGTGTAAGATTTTATCACACTACTCAGAAAGGCTCATAATTTAAAAACTTAAAATTACTTCTGGCATTTTCCATTTTATGTTTTTGGACCTCAGTTGACCACAGGTGACCAACTGTGGAAAGTAAAACTGTGGATAAGGGGAGGCTACTGTATTTGTTTACTCTTTTTTCTGTATCTCTTACTAATATATAAACTCCTTGAGGGCAGGGTCTTGGTCTTGGTTGGATCCTCAGTGCTTAGAATTCCTAGTATATAGTAGATACTAAAAACGCATTGATTAACTGGTGACAACATGAAAATAATATCTACATCAAAGGGTTTTGTAAAGATTAAATGAGAGTGTACATAGAGGAAAATAAAATGCCGAGCACACAGTAAGCTCAGTAACGTTAGCTAATACTATTATCAAAGGAATCCAGAAGAGGGTGAGGTCAACATGGGCAGAGGCAGTTACAGAAAATTTCAAGAGGCAGGTCTTAAGCTTGATCTGGAAGGATAAAAATTTTTCTGAAGGGTAGAGAGGTGGGAACACTGTGGAGGTTGGAAAGCTCTCCCACTCTGTACAAGCCACCCCTCCCCCACACATGTTGTCCTCACACCTCCATTAAATGCAGAGTCATTACACTAAGAATCATCTATTTACCAGACAACCTACACAATCATCAATCCACTTCTTTCATTTCTATACCACCAAAGCCAGACAAATTTCACAATAGGACATGCAATAATGTTAAATTTATTTCAGAAATCCATAGAAAAGGCACAGCCTACTCTTTAGATTAGCAAACCAGGCTTAGGTGTCTATCCTAAAGTAATACTCAAGTGTCAGCATTAAAAAGCATGTACATGGATGTCTACTACAGCCTGACTCATGGGTGAAAAAAAAACAGAAGCAACCAGAATGTCCATTCACAGGGAAACAATAAAAACACTATAAGGCATTAATACTGTGTAGAGGTTAAACTGACTATGACAAATGCTTATGTACTAATGTGAAATAATCTCCAAAATATACTGTTACATTAGGGAGGGAAAGATTGGAGAATACACACTATGCGATCTCATTTATATAAAACAAAAATTTTAAAACCACATACACATAAAACCTAAATATTTCTCTATATACATATATACATAATATGTACTTAACCACTGTATTTTCAGCTCTTCAACACCTGAAACTTGGTAAGTTTACAATATTTGCTGAACGAATGAAAACAATGTACATGAATACAGAAGGATTAGAAAATGTATGTGCTTTTCATGCTAAATACGCCTGTACTGTTTGCATTTTAAGAATATTAATGCATTGCCCAGTCCCTGTGGCTCAGTGGATTGAGCGTCATTCCATTGAGAGGTTCCGGTTGGATTTTCGGTGGGGGCACATGCCCAGGCAGCAGGATCATCCCCAGTAGGGGGCGTGCAGGAGGCAGCCAAACGATGTTTCTTTATCCATGTCTCTCTCTTTCTCCCTTCCTTTCTCTCTAAAAAGTTAATTTTTAAAAAGTATTAATGCATTACTTGTATAATTAAAATGAATTAAAAACAGTTCTTTTAAAAAAGTTGCAGGACCTGGATAGACCACAAAGGGGTCTATACACCAACTCTGAATAACTTCTCCAGGTAATTAACTTAGTCTTGAACAATTAGGGCTCTTAAACAGCAACTCAACACTCACTTTACCTCTCCAGCATAAAGATGAATAGAAAAGTGCTGGGTTTTAAATTGTTCCTGAAAAAATCAGTTAATGTAATGGCATGCTCTTTCTAAAGCGTGCTCTTCTTACAAACCAAACTCTTCTGGGGGTCCGGCTCTCGCGCACCGCTTTCCCAGCGAACCCTCAGTAGCTGAGCAAGGAGTGCAGGTGAGCAGGTGGAAAGTCCTCCCGGTAGGTGTGCGCATACAGCGCTGGGGTAAGGAAACTTACCTTTCTACTGGTCCCTTCTCTGGCTGTAATCTGTCTCTCCTGTTCGGGCATCATGTCCCCAGGAAACCAATTTCTTCCGTGATCTGGTCCAGAGCCAAAAGATCACCTGGTTAGTGAAAAAGAAGCGCGGTGTTAAAACCCTGGGAGAAGAGAAGCGGAGTATGGATGGCATTTTTGAGGTTCGGCTCTAATCAGATCTAGGAACTGACCTCAGCATTGTGGACGCGGGGATCGGCTGCCCTCACCCCACCGACTAATTCAAAGTTGGGTGGTACCTCATCCTGGGCCCTTGGGGGAGCAGGCATGAGAGCGAGAGGGGCGGGTGGGCCTCGGACCCTCACCCTCGTCCCGGAGGCCGGCCTGCCGATGCCTCAGGATTATCGGTCGAGACGGGACCCCTAGAGGCGCCCATCCTCCCTCCCGGGTCTCCGCTACCTCGGGCCAGAGGGCTTCGGACTCAGTCTTCAGCTCCGACGCGCGCCGGCGAGGAAAGGAGGGAGAGAAATCGTGCAGACCCGGACGAGAGATGTAAATCCCAGGGCTCGCCCACCGCGGCGGGGGAGGTGAGATGTAGCCGGCGCCCGCGTGGGATCCGCTGTCCAGCTCTGCGCCTGACTTCGGGACACCGCGGTCCCCAGAGGCCGCAGCCGCCTCACTACTGAACTCCGCACCTGGAAAATCGATCCGAGAAGCGCAGGATCCTCCCATTGGTTTCCAACGGGTTGCAGGCTCTGGGCTGGGGGCCAGGAAGGTCCGAGTCGGGGCTTATAGTGGGGGAGGGGGCCAAGGGCGGGAGAATCGGCTGTCCATCACAGGCCACGCCCCCTCCAGCTGCCTCCCACTACAGCCCCGCCCATAAGCCGTGGAACCCATGTACCAAGCCGAAAAATTGTCTACGCCCCAGGAGATGCTATTGGCTGAAAGGCCGTGGGAAGCTACTATCATCAACCAATTGAAATGCAAAGTCGTCCCCGTAAAGGCGGGGAAACACCGCATGCTTCCTCAGCAACCAATAGAGAAGAGAAATAGCGAAACGCTTCCTGAGTTCCGGGGTCGACTGAAGATGGCGGCCGCCGAAAAGGAATGGTGGTTGTGCGAGTTACTGAGGTGAGGAGTCGGTGGTGTGGCCGCGCAGGTTTCTGTAGTATTGCGGTGGTGGTGTCCGCCCCAGAAACTGAAGTTCTCGGGGAAGGGCGAAATTTGTCACGAATCTACGCTATTTTTCTCAAGTTCAGTGAGCGGCTCTTTCACTTAGGTGTCTTCTCGAGGGACTGGAGCCGAGTGGGTTAAAGAATATTCATGCGAAATATTTAAGTTCACAGCCTTTTCTTCGCCTGCCCCACTGTTTGCTGAAGGGTCGAGTTTCCCTCCCTGTTTCATTCAGCTTTTTCTTGCTCTTGTTTGCACTCCTGTTTACCTGCCATAGATTATTCATGTTTCTTCCTTATTTTCCTTATCATTGGGCTACGGGTTGTTTTCCAATATGTTATGTCTGTCTTTTTGGTAGAAGAATCTGGATCTTATTTCTGACTCCATAGTTTCTCCTCTTTCACTCACCAAAACTGTCGTTGTTAACATGTCACTTAAATACAAAGTTTACGTTGAATCCTCTGCATCTTGATCGTCCATTGATTTTTATTTCTGATTAATGTAAGAAGAGTTATATAGAATTATTGCAGTTATCATTATTACATAAGTAATAAATTGTTCCTTATAGAAAAATTAGGAAGTAGATGAGCAAAAATGAAAATACGCCAAGAATGTTACCATCCAGTGATAAGTATTAACATTTTGGTGAAAAAACTCCCACAGGAGTCCTGCAACAGACTCTTTTCCCACAACTGTTGTTGAAGCAATACTGTGTTTTACTTGTCTTGCCCTACACTAATAAAACAGAAAGACCTAGTCTATTCTGACAAGTTCTTATAACACCTACATACAGGGTGTGGGAAAAGTAGGTTTACAGTTTGTATGGAAAAATAATACAATAAATAACAACACAAGAATAAACTCTGTTTTGTGTACTCACAACTCTAAACCTACTTTTGCTCCACCCTTTTAGTTCAGGTTTAAAATGTACAATTAACAAAAGAGCATCCTGCCCTGGCTATGGGCCTGTGGACCAAAGAGCCACGGGTTCAATTTCTGTTGAGGGCACGAATCTTGGTTGCAGTTGGTCCCAGGCCCTGTTGGAGGTCATGTGGGAGGCAACCAATCCATGTGACACATCTATGTTTCTCTCTGTCTCCCTCCCACTCTACCTGAAAGATCAATGAAAAAATATCCTTGTGTGAGGATTTTTTTTTAAAGTAACAAAATAGCATCCTGAATAGCAGTATTTATGTATTCTCTCCAAAATTCAGGTATTGTTAGATATTTTTGTCCCTTCTATTTCAAATTCTATAATGATTTTTTTTAAAACGTTTTAAACAGGAAAGTCTGTTATCAGAGACTTCATATTCTTCCCTGTCATTTGAAATAGCCATTGCTTTGCACATAGTAATGGCTAAGTAAATGTTTGCTGAATGAATGACTAATTTTTCCAGTTTGGTATAGTATCTAGTATCACACAAAAATATCCCCAACTATCAGAGAAGGCTATTAAAATACACTCCCTTTTCCTAGTATGTATCTCAGTGAGTCTGTGTTTACTTTATATACTTCAAATAAAACAACATGTCACTATAGTTTGAATGCCAAAGCAGATACAAGAAGCCACCACTATCTTCTTTAAGCTAGACGTCAAAGAGATTTGCAAAACTAAAAGTGACACCCTTACTAAGTTTCCTTACTAAATACAGGGTTATTTAAAATAAAAATATTATAGGCCCTGGCCGGGTAGCTCAGTGTGTTAAGAGTATCGTCCCTATACACCAGGGTTGTGGGTTTGATCCCCAGTCAGGTCATATACAAGAAGCAACCAACAAATGCAGAAATAAGTGGAACAACAAATAGATGTTTCTCTCTCTCTCTCTCTCCCCCTCTCGCTCCCCCCTCCCCCATCTATCCCTCTTCCTCTCCCCCAAAATCAATAAATAAAAAATTTAAAAATAATAAATTAATATGTTATAGGTTAACATGTAATGGGTTTATCATTTTATTTATTTATTTATTTTCTTTATTGATTTTAGAGAAAGAGGAAGGGAGAAAGAGATAGAAACATCAATGAGAGAGAATATCGATTGGCCGCCTCCTGCATGCCCCCCACTGGGGATTTGGCCCACAACCTGGGCATGTGCCCTGACCAGGAATCAAACCAGCAACCTCTTGGTGCATAGGTCAATGCTCAACTACTGAGCCACACCGGCCGGGCAGACTTGTCATTTTTTAATGAATTCATAAATATTTTTTTAATTCCTCAGCTTTCATTTCTAATATGCTAAATATTGGTAGATATAATCATTTTATTTATCCTCACCCGAGGACGTTTTTTTCCATTATTTTGTTCAGATAGAGTAGGAGGGAGAGAGAGGAAGAGAGAGATAGAGAGAGAGAGAGAGAAACATCAACGTGAAAGGGACACATCGAGTGGATGCCACCCACACGACCAACCAGGACTGGGGACAAACTGTAACCAAGGCATGCGCCCTTAGCGGGAACTGAACCCAGGTCTCTCTGGACCGCAGGCCGATGCTCTAACTGCTGAGCCAAACTGGCCAGGGCAATATAATCATTTTAAACCAGTGGTTCTCAATAGCGGTAATTTTGCCCCTTCGGGACATTTAGCCATGTCTAGAGATAATTTTGATTGGCAGAATGTTACTGGCATCCAGTGGATCAAGGCCAGGAGTATGGCTAAACATCCTATGATGCATAGGACAGCCTTTATAACAAAACGTTACCTGATCTGTAATGCTAAGGTTGGGAAAACCTGATGTAAACAAAAGCTGTAAGGGTCCTCAGTAATTTTTAAGAGTGTAAAGGTGTCCTGATACCAAATCATTTTTTTTAATCCTCACCCAAGAATATAGTTATTCATTTTGAGAGAGAGAGAGAGACACATCGATTGGTTGCCTCCTGTACATGTCTGGACTGGGATAGAACCCACAACCTTTTGGTGGTCAGGACGCTCCAACCAACTAAGCCATCCAGCCAGGGTGAGACCAAATCATTTTAATAAGTTAAATATCTCTTTAAGTAATGAGCTTGATCACAATTAGAAAATCCCACATGAGAAATTTATTTCAAAACTGAGTATCAGCGCCCTGGCCTGATAGCTCAGTTGGTCCGAACATTCTGATAAGCTAAGGTTGCAGGTTCCATGCCAGGGTCAGGGCACATAAAAGAATCAACCAATGAGAACATAAATAAGTGGAACAACAAATTGATCTCTCTCTCTCTCTCTCTCTCTCTCTCCCACCCTCCTTCCCCCTCTCCCTCCCTTCCTTCCTCTCTCTCTCTAAAATCAATCAATAAATAAAATTTTTGATGATTAAATAAAATTGTTTTAAAAACTGAGTAAGATTTATTTCCAAATAATTTGTGTGTTCTCTACTTAACAGACAGTGAAACTATGTAACTGTACAATATATGCCCACATTTGCTTTGGTTATTAAGGAGCCCAGAGCCCAAGTTGCTGTTCCGTACTGTATACAGACTTAGAGCTTGCATATCTATTCCAGCCTGTCTTCTCTTTCCCACAACATACTGTAACTCTGTATTTCCCCTGGTCCCTGACTTTTTATTATTTAAGTTTTAGTATTTTGTTGTTTTTATTACTTACAAACCCCTCAAATCCTTCATAAAGAATAGGCACAAACTCTAAGAGAAAACTATATGGGATATGTGGTGGTGAACAAGCCTTTGCAGAGAGAGCTTCAGCTGACATGGGAATAAATAGCAGAGAACCTTTTAGCAGTGAGTGTGGGAGTGAGTTTACTAATGTGCACGAGGTAGAACATTAGTGGGTTTTTGGCAACTCATTCAGAGGCAAATAAGTGAAGGCAGTGATTTTAAATTTTAGGGTCATGTAAACAAATCAAATGGAGAAATTAAAATTCTGTTTCTCTTACCCCAGATATTGTTCTTGACGTAAAGAGAGAGAATAAAAGTGACGTACTGCCCTGGCTGATGTGGCTCAGTTGATTGGGCAGCGTCCTGTGCATTAAAGGGTTGTTGGTCTGATTCCCAGTCAGGGCACATGTCAGATTTCCAGCTCGAGCCCTGGGTGGGGAATGTGCAGGAGACATCCCATTGAAGTATCAATGTTTCTCTCTCTCCCTCACCTTCCTTTCTTTCTCTCAAAATCAATTTTAAAAAAATATATTTTACAAAAGTGGCTTACACCTGGCCAATATGGCTCAGTGAATTGACCATCATCCCATGGACTGAGGGGTCCTAGTTCGATTCCTGGTCAGGGCACATGCTTGGGTTGCAAGTTCGATCCCCCGTAGGGGGCGTGCAGGAGGCAGTCGATCAATGTTGCTCTCTCTCCCTTCCTCTCTATAAGAAATCAATAAAGGAAAAGAATTTTTTTTAAATGGCTTACTGTCTCACCAAACTTTTAACTAATAGAATTTTCATTATTCAAGAATACATATTCTGCCCAGGACAGTATGGCTGTTGGTTGGGCACCAAAAGGTTGCTGGTTCAGTTCCTGGTAGAGGGTGTGCAGGAGGCAGCCAATGGATGTTTCTCTCTCACATAGATGTTTCTCTCTCCCTCTCCCTTCCTCTCTCTCTGAGAATCACTGAACTATTCTTTTTAAAAAAAGGAAGAAGAAGAAGACATACTTTTGGGAGTTACATATTGTCATTTTGAGGGTCAGATGCTATTGCTAATGTCTTGTTGAGATTAGTAATTAAATCTGTTTTAATCCTTTAACACATATATTGAGTTAGGAGAAAAGTGGCTCAGCATTGATTTTTATCACTAATTAAAAAGAAAAAATGCATTAAATTGCTAACATTACTGTGGATATTGGAATTAAAGAGGTCTTACAGTTTTGTCACTGGATATTTTGTAGCATTCGAATTTTAATAATTGAGTATTTTGTTAGCAGACTTGCAAGGTATAAAAATTTTCTCTGCTACTAATATATAAAGTGGGTATGTAAAGTAGATTTTACTTATATTCATTTTTGCCTTTTCCCTCTTTTTCAGGTTTTTTTATTTGTTATTCTTCCCTGGGCTAATTGTTTGTGGAACTTTATGTTTGTGTTTGGTCTTTATCCTTTGGGGAATCAGAAAACTGCTGCAAAGAAAGAAAAACTCAGCATCATCTGGCAAAAAAGGGAAAAATCAAATAGTGATTGCATTCTTTCACCCGTACTGCAATGCTGGCGGAGGAGGAGAGAGAGTTTTATGGTGTGCATTGAGGGCCCTGCAGAAAAAGTAGGTATGCATCTTCCTTAGCTAATTTGCTATATTAAACATTTTTTAAAAAATCATTACCCAGAATTCATCTTTCTTGAATACCTTATTCATAGCCAGGAATTTATTTTCTGACTGTTCTTCAACAAGGAAATACTTCTCTCGTATGCCAACCTGCCTCACAAGATTGTATTGAATTTTAGTTGCTCTGATGGAAAAATGGAAAGTATCTCCCCTTTTATGGCAGTTTAAACTAGTCATCTTGGGAGAGTGTGTGGAGAAGAAATTGATTAATAAACAGAAAGTACTATAGAACACTTTTAGTCAGTGGTGGTATACCAAAAATAATCTTTATGAAGCATTTATTTTATTCTAATTCTGATACCATTATCAGTTGGATAGTCTTCAGTAAATCACCATCTTAGAAAGAATATAATATTATGCATCATTTAATGTTTCAGGTTTTTTTTCTCCCCACCCCATCCCCAAAATATTTATGATTCCCTTTTAGAAAGGAAAAAGCATAGTAAAATGCAGGTTTCGATATTGTTTTATCATACGTGAAAAACGATTATCCTTCCATGGTTATTATGCTTCATGCCCTCCATCTAGTTCCAAAGCCTTCACAGGTCATTCCCTTAGCTCTACATTTCTTTATTCTTGTTCCATTCTGGCTTCCAGCCACCACCCCTGTATTTCCATCTTCCATAAGTGCCTAAATCCAAAGAATTTTCTTAAATCCCAGCTTAATTCCCACCTCCCTGCAGCCCTACCTACCTTAACCTGTACTATTCTTTTCTTCTCTTAACTCTGTGTATCACCTTTGTCTCTCTAATGAGAGTATCTAACTCTTGAGGGTAGTGGCAAAGTTCTATATCTGTACACATACTCCCTAGCAATCCCTATTATCCCTAACTCACCTACAAGAAAAAAATATCCAGCACATGCCTGGGTTGCGGGCGTGATCCCCAGAGGGGGACATGTGGGAGTCAGCTGATCGGTGTGTCTCTCTCATCTATGTTTCTATCTTTCTCTCCCTCTCCTTTCCTCTATGAAAATATATTTTTTAAAAAAAGAAAAAAATATCCAAATAATTGATTGGTATGACACAGAAGATACTTTTTCATCTTGTTTTTGCCACATTTTGTTTCTCATCTCTCTCTGCTCCTTCACATAGACTGTGCCCCAGCATATTGTACTAGGAGCATCATGCTTTCTCTAGGTTCCTTGCCTTTTCATATAGTGTTCCCTTTTTTCTGAAATAATCTTTTTCCCTTCAATTAATTTTCTACAAGTCTTTCCTGACTCCTCATAAGCTACAGTATACAGTGATACCTCGGTTCTCGAACACCTCAGTTTTCGACCAAATCGGGATTCGAGAAACTTTTGTCTCGGAATCCGAACAAATATTTGGAACTCGAACTTCCGAGATGAGCCGAGTTGAGCCAAATGGCGTTCATTCGGCCCAGCGTGCCTTGCTTGCGTCATCAGTGTGAGTGCAGAGAGAGAGTCACGCTTTCCTATTGGTTTCATTGCTTCGGTTCTCGAACAATTCGGTTCTCGACCGTCCTCCTGGAACGAATTATGTTCGAGAACCGAGGTATCACTGTACTTTGTTTTTTCTTTATTGATTTGAGAGAGAGAGAGAGAGAGAGAAAGGGAGAAGAGAGAGAGATGGAAACGGAAACATCAATGAGAGAGAACATTGATTGGCTACCTCCTACATGTCCCCCACTGAGGATTTGGCTCACAACCTGGGCATGTGCCCTGACCGGGAATTGAACCAGCAACCTCTTGGTGCATGGGTCAACGCTCAACCACTCAGCCACACCAGCTGGGCAGCTATAGTATACTTTTCATTTGATCTAGCAATATTTATTGGGGACCTACTCTGTTTCAGGCACTGTAAAGAGTTGAGAGTAAATGGTGAACAAAATAGAGAAAATCATTCTTGCAGACCTTAAATTTTAGTTAAGACAGACAAAATAGTAACAAGCAAAAAAAAAAAGTCAAATGGTGAGAAGTGCTATATAAGAAATTAAAATAGGCCTGGCTGGTGTGGTTCACTAGTTGAGCATCAACCTATGCGCCAAGAGGTCACCAGGGTGATTCCTGGCCAGGGCACATGCCCAGGTTGTGGGCCCGATCCGCAGTGGGGAGCATGCAGAAGGCGACCAATTGATGTTCTCTCTCACCGATGTTTCTATCTGTCTCTCTCTTTTCCTTTCTCTCTAAAATCAATGAAGAAAAAATATTTTTAAAAAAATTTTTTAAAGAAAATAAAAACAGGATGATATGAGTGTGACTTGATACTTTAGATTGAGCGATTAGGGAAATTCTTTAAGGAGATACTTTTGAATGACAGAAAAAGCTAACATTTGCTGAGCTTTTACTTATATGCCAGGCATTCTTTGAAGAGTATTTTACTTGTGTTAGCTCACTCAATCCTCGTAACCACCTTGTGATCCTCGTTTGACAGACAAGGAAACTGAGTTACTAGAGCCCCTGTTCTAAACCACATGCTATACTGCCTACCTTATGAAAAGACAGAAGATGAGAAAAAAGATTTCAAAGCAGGGGTAACAACTAGAGCAAGTCCCCCTCAGGCTGAGGGAGCCTTGGCTGTTCATAGAAAGGACTGCCAGCTTGGCTGAACCTTGGTGGGCAAGGGGGAAGTAAGAGGAGGTTTTGGAGAGAGGCAGGACCCAGGTTACATATGACTTGAGTGTACAGGGTAAGGAGTTTAGATTTTATTTTAAGTACTGTGGAAAACCATGTGAGGGTTGTCAAAATTTGAAACATCTAAACCTTTAGAGAATTTATGAGTTTATTTCAGTGAAACTGACAACATAAGCTGGGAAGCAAGATGTCAGTTGCTTCCAAGAAATGACAGTTTGCAGCTTCTTTTATGCATTTGGAATTAAGGGAGGACCTTAAGGAAGATTATATGAAGGTGGGAGAAAAGGAGGTACAGGGTAGTTAACAAGATTATATGCTCTCTTGAGGCTGGTTACCCTTTAGAAGAGGGGTCTGAAAAGAAGTATTAACCTAGATGCACAGAAACAATGGACAGGGCTCATTTAAGACAAAGATGAGATTTTTAGTAAAGAAGTTATATGCCTGGGGCATGACTGACTACCCACCATGACCTGTCCAGTTAGGAATTCTTAATCAGATCATCCTGTAAGGTTACTTTCCATAGAACCCCTTTTTCATATATAGCGTTTGAAGCAGAAAGGTGATAACTCTGATTATCTATTGCTTCATAACAAACTACCTCAACATTTAGTGGCTTAAAACAATAATTTATTATTTCTCATAGTTTGGGGGTTGATAGGCCCTGTTTGGAATCCTTCATACTCATATATTATAGTTAAATGGCAGCTGGGGTCGGAGTCATCTGAAGACTTTTTCACTCACATCTGGTACCTTGGCTGAGATGACTGGAACATCTGAGGGCTGTCTGGCATCTTTGTCACCTGCCAGCCTCTCCATGTGACCTCCTTGGGCTTGCACATAACATGTCAGTCTCAGGATAGTTGGACTTCTTATATGACAGCTAACTCCCCTAGAGTGAAATAGAAGCTGTATATCCAGGGTCTAGAAACGAACATTGTTCACTTTATCTATATTTCATTGGTAAAAGCAGTCCCTGAGCCCACTGTTATTCCAAGGGAAGGGACATAAATCCCACCTCTTAATGGAAACTTGTCCAAGACTTTGCAGCTTCTTTAAGCTACCAGAAATAACATTCCTTTTTACATTTAAAAAGCATTGTTCTGGAAGCTGGGAGGGGCTAGAGAGGAGCAGTGAGATGCTCCTCCTCTAGGCTTCCACAGCATGCTGTGGCTGAATTTATCAATACATATCACACGGTTTTGTGGTTTATATATCGTTTCTACACCGGACTGAGCTTTTTGAGGATAAAGACTCATCCTTGAATCCCCAGAATTTAGTAGCTCATACTAGGTAATAAATAACTGTTTTATGACTTAATATTTACAAACATAGTCAGAGGGAGGCCAAAGCATTAAAAGTCATAGTATAGTTTTACATATTTCCATTATAATTATATATCGAATTGCGATGCAGTCACAAGATCTAGCTTTTAAAACCTTTTCACATTTCTCAGATAACATTGAAAAGTGCTTTAGCATTTGCGATTCTATCTAAAGATGTCTTTTGAATTTTAACTCTTATTTATTTTATTAATATTTCATTGCCATTTTTATACTAAGAAAGTTGCCAAAATAAAATTTTTTAATATTTCTTGAAAATGAAAACATCTCATTTATAAATCCTTTTTTGTGTGTGTGTCTGCTCTCTGTGAAACTCTTAATGGAGGAGATAGCAAACAACTAGAAGTCTCTTTTGAAGGACTAACATTTTAGATGTAGGGCAGGAAAGAATGAGGTTAGTAGTCCAAATGCAATGAGTGGAAAACATTTTTTTTTTTTAGTCTAAAAATACATTTCTTACGATTGTGAGAAAAAATATATGCAACTTTTTGCTTGATTTTAACCTAAACTAATGAAATTGTTAACTATTGTATTTTATATTAGGTATCCTGCAGCTGTTTACGTTGTTTATACTGGTGATGTTAATGTTAGCAGTCAACAAATACTAGAAGGTGCTTTCAGAAGATTTAACATCAGATTGATTCACCCAGTGAAGTTTGTTTTCTTAAGGAAACGCTACCTTGTGGAAGATTCACTCTATCCTCACTTCACACTGCTGGGCCAGAGTCTAGGATCCATCTTTCTTGGCTGGGAAGCTCTGATGCAGTGTGTTCCTGATGTTTACATCGATTCAATGGGATATGCATTCACACTTCCTCTGTTTAAGTATTTGGGTGGTTGCCGAGTTGGAAGCTATGTTCATTATCCCACTATTAGCACTGACATGCTCTCTGTAGTGAAGAATCAAAATGTTGGATTTAATAATGCAGCCTTCATTACCAGGAATCCTTTTCTCAGCAAAGTAAAGCTCATCTACTACTATTTATTTGCTTTTATTTACGGACTTGTTGGTTCTTGCAGTGATGTAGTCATGGTCAATTCTTCTTGGACACTAAACCATATTCTCTCACTGTGGAAGGTTGGGCATTGTACTAACATTGTTTATCCACCTTGTGATGTGCAGACATTTCTGGACATTCCCTTACAGGAGAAAAAGATGACCCCAGGACATTTACTGGTTTCTGTTGGCCAGTTCAGGCCTGAAAAGAATCATCCTTTGCAAATCAGAGCCTTTGCTAAATTGTTGAATATGAAGAAGACTGAGTCACTTCCTTCACTTAAACTTGTCCTTATTGGAGGCTGTCGTAACCAAGATGATGAATTCAGGGTAAACCAACTAAGAAGGCTTTCTGAGGAGCTAGGAGTTCAAGAAAATGTGGAATTTAAAATAAATATTCCATTTGATGAATTAAAGAATTACTTGGCTGAAGGAACAATTGGTCTGCATACCATGTGGAATGAGCATTTTGGGATTGGTGAGTTTGTCCTTGAATTTGTTTGATGCTATGAGATACACATTTTAGGTTGTTTTGATAAAATAATAATACTCTGAAAGTTTTTCTATTTCATAAATAAACTCAGATACAGAGGAAGTTCAGTTACACAGTTAAGAGGTAGAGCCCATATTCTAACCCAGATAGTCCCTGCTCTTCACCACATTTTCCGTCTCTACCTACCCCCATCTACATCCTGGTACAGATTCCTGGGCCCTGCCCTAATCCCACATAAGGACCAAGTCAGAATCTCTGGGTGGGGCCCAGGGCTAGGTATTTTGGTCAAACTCCTTAGGGGGTTCTGTTTTGCATCAAAAGCTGAGAACCACTGTCTTCAGGTGATCTTCTCTAATTCTTTGGTTCTTTTATTGATTCTCTTCTTTTTATGGGAATGGCCTCTCCTTTTCTTTCTACCAAATCTCTTTATATGTGTTCAACTTAAATTTCCTTTCCCTAAGTTGAGCCTTATCTATTCCAGTACTAATTGCTCTCTCTTCTCTGATCTTTGTTATGCACACATTTTGGTATAACATCAAGTACTGTTTTGTGTCTGATTTGGTTCAACATATGTCTGAAGTGCCTACTTGTGCCTCATACTGCTTAGGTGTTGGTAAAACAGAAAAACATAAAAGTGAAGTCTCCTACGCTACGGCTGCCATTTCTTTTATACTCTTTTCCATCCCTGGTTAGTAGCACAGTACTAAGGTCAGATGTACAGCAAGAACTTGCTGATGCAAACTTTCTGCATGGAGTCTGACTTCCTGTGCTTCCTTCCACAGATGTTGATTGAGTATTTACTGTGCCAGGCACTGGGGTGGGTGCTGAGAATGACTGTGACATAGGAAACGCTCTTACCTGCAGAGGCTCAAGCTCTGTGAATGATACAAATTAGACAGTCATTAACTGCACAGTGTGCTGAGTGCTATGCTAGGGCAAGTGCAGAATGGTATGAAAGCACCTAAGAACACACCTAACACAGACTCATGGGGTCAGGGAATAATGGCCCAGGAAATGATATGACATGTGGGGATCCGAACAGTAAATAGAAGCTAGTTGTGCAAAAGAGGGAAGGGTAGCCAGCAAAAGGTAGGTACAGTGTGGTGACAGGCATCACAAAAGTAGCATTAGCAGGCACTCTCAAGGAATGGAGTTCACTATGGCTGGAGCATGATGGAGGAGTGGCCTGCGCTGATCACATAGCCATGTTAAGCCAGTGGGAAAAGATAGAAAGATTTTAAGTATTGGATATAAAAGCTTTCTGTGTCCTAAAGTTCACTGTGGCTGCAATATGGGGAATGGATTGGTGAGGTGAGAAGCAGGAAGAGCAAGACTAGAAAGGCAGGAAGATGAGTTGGGCTGCTGCAGCAACCTGGATGAGAGGTGCTGGTACTCTGAACTTGGTAGGCAAACACACCAGAGAGATTCCAAAGAAGGATGGAACAGGACTTGGTGATTAATTGGATGTGTTAAATGAGGGACAAAGAGGAGTAAGAGACAACTGCCTAGGGTTTTTAGTTTGGACAACTGTGTAAATGGTGATGGCTTTCACCTAGAGAGGGAATCCAAGAGGAGAGGCAGTTGATGAGCCAACTTTCGAGCATGTAGAATTTAAATTGTCTGAGGGGTAAGTGCATGTGTACATCCAGCAGGCATTTACATGCATTAGTCTGAGTACAGGAGAGGGATCTGATTTGGGAATACGGATGAGCTGTTTTCCAAGTAGGTACTGCGGGTCCGGTAGATGTGGATAAGATTGCCTAAGGCAGTGGTTCTCAACCTTCCTAATGCCACGATTCTTTAATACAGTTCCTTATGTTGTGGTGACCCCCAACCATAAAATTATTTTCATTGCTACTTCATAACTGTAATTTTGCTACTGTTGTGTCTTAGGCAACCCCTATGAAAGGATCGTTCGACCCCCAAAGGGGTCGCGACCCACAGGTTGAGAGCCACTGGCCTAGAGAAAGTGTGTAGAGAGGCCCGTAGTACGAACTGCTGAGGAACAGTAACAGCTCAGAAATGGGCAGAAGAGGGGCCAGCAAAGGTGAAAAGAAGAAATAGAGGAAGGAAGAAAACCAGTACAGTGCAATGTCTTGTAAATCAAAGGAAGAGTAAGGGCAGCAAGTTCCCATGCTTCCCAGACGCTGGGCCAGATAAGGAAGTCACGGGTAACCAGGGCAGGAGGGTGGGAGCAAGAGCTGAATTGTGGTAAATTGAGCATTGAGTATAGGTGAGCAAGTGGAGTAGTAGCAGTGTTTTTTGTTGTTTGTTTTTCACACAAGGCAAGTAGAGAGGAAGAGGTGGAAAATCCTGGAAGGAGGGGATAAAATTGATTAGATTGAAGTCTCTGAGAAAGTTTAGAGGAATGGTATCCAGCCTTGAACAGAATATTATGGTATAATCTATATTTTTCAAATAAGAATTCAAATTACAACACTAGCAGAAAATGTCTGTCCCATAGAGATTTTACGAGTGTTGAAGAAACTGTTGTAATGATTTCATTTCTTGTCTGTGCATCTAGAATATCAGTTCTGTAGTCAACTAAATTGCTTTCTTAAGGCTTAATTCTCTCTAGAAACATGGTTAAGAAATGCTGGCTAGAGTAACTTGCATCCTCGCCTACATTATTTGGCAGAAACTAACCAAACTTTCATTTAGTTCACTGCTGTTGGGCACACAGTAGTCTCACATTTGCCAGGAATCAGGCAGTTAACGTAATCATAAGCAATAGTATGCCTCACTGAGATGGCTTACTTTTTTCTTTTTTCTCCTAATGCTGTAATTTCATTCTTGTTCTTATGAACATGTTCAAAACCTTTAAAAACAACATGATTTTGTTTTTTCCTCAGGAGTTGTTGAGTGTATGGCTGCTGGCACAGTTGTCCTTGCACACAATTCAGGGGGCCCAAAGCTTGACATTGTCATTCCTCACCAAGGGGAAGTAACTGGATTTCTGGCTGAAAGTGAAGAAGGCTATGCCGAGACAATGGCACATATTCTTTCCATGTCTGAAGAAAAGAGACTCCAAATCAGAAATAATGCCCGTGCATCAGTTAGCAGATTCTCTGATCAGGAGTTTGAACTGACATTCCTGTCATCTGTGGAGAAGTTATTTAAATAATGCCATATCTGTACAAATTTAAGATATTTTATGTAAAATGGGTAAATACCTTCACATGTGAATATTTTTCTAAACTCATTTTCTCTTGTAATAAAGTCAGCCTAAGCAATGCTCTTTAGATATATAAGCAAGGTTATTTATTTCAAGGAAAAAAAGGCAAAATTACCTAAATAGAAAAGGTAACCTTATGTGTTTAAATGTAAAAAATTTAGATTAGTTCTTGGTCTCAAAATATGGATCTGAAAGAAAAAAAGTGAACCATCTTAATTTTGGTATAATCCATATGTTTCAAATCCCATTTGGCAAATCACTTTAGTAACCAGGAAAGAGAATTCCCTTTTAGAAAAAAAGGAAATGTTGAAAGAAAAATGGGTGGCTGATAATTGATTAGTACTTTAGAATTGTTCGACATTTTTGGAACACAGAAAAATTCTGGTACATTTAAATTTTAAACAATATTATAGAAGACCTTTTTTTTAATATGTCTAATGAGTTTCTTAAAAGAAAAAGAAACTTTAAGCAGGCTTAGCCATATTCTAAAAGCATGTCGTCAAGTCCGGCCGGTGTGGCTCACTGGTTGAGCGTTGACCCATGCACCAGTAGGTCACCCGTTCGATTCCCAGTTTTGGGCCCGATCCCCAGTGAGGGACATGCAGGAGGCGGCAGTCAGTGTCCTCTCTCATCGATGTTCCTGTCCCCCTCTCCCTCACCCTACCTCTCTCTCTCAAATCAATAAAGAAAAAAATTTTTTTTTGTACGTGCCCTTGGCGGGAACCAAACCCAGGACTCTCTGGTCCACAGGCCGACACTCCAACCACTGAGCCAAACCAGCCAGGGCAAGAAAAATATTTTTTAAAAATAATAATAAAAATTTTAAAAGTAGCCCTGGCCAGTTTGGCTCAGCGGTTAAAGCGTCGGCCTGCGGTCCGGAGAGACCCGGGTTCGGTTCCCGCTAAGGGCACGTACTTCGGTTACAGTTTGTCCCCGGCCCTGGTTGGTCGTGCGGGTGGCAGCCACTCGATGTGTCCCTTCACATCGATGTTTCTCTCTCTCTCTCCCTTCCTCTCTCTCCCTCCCACTCTATCTGTACAAAAAATGGAAAAATATCCTCGGGTGAGGATAAAAAAAAAAATTTTTTTAAATAAAAGCATGTAGTCAATAAACAAACTGACTATGATTGGTCTGTAGGTGCCCATAGGCACGAAGAGGTCAAGGTACTGCTGGTAATCTTTTCCATGACTAGGTATTTGTGAAAATAGTTTTTTGGCCCTGGCCGGTTTCGCTCAGTGTTTAGAGCATTGGCCTGCGGACCAGAGAGACCCGGATTTGGTTCCCACTAAGGGCATGTACCTCAGTTGCAGTTTGTCCCCGGCCCCGGTTGGGGTCGTGTGGGTGGAACCACTCAATGTTTTTCTTTTTTTCTTCCTTTCTCTCTCCCTCCCACCCTATCTGAAGATAAATGCAAAAAATCCTCGAGTGAGGATAAAAAAAATATAGTTTTTTGTTTAGTGCTGTCAGTACATTTTTATGAGCCTTGCATTATTCTTTAACATTTCCACATCTTAGAGTCAGCTTTAAGTCATTCTGAAGGTCTGAGTAACACCACCACAATTAGTTGTTTTTCTGACAGTGGTGATATAACATACAGATCCATGTGTCCATGTGCAGAGTCCCTATGATCAGCATCATGCATTGCTATATGACAGGGTATAATTCTGAAGAGAGCACTGGGCCTGACCTCAGCTTCATCATTTACAAATGTCTGATCTTTTTATTGTTCTTAATCCTCACCCGAGGATATTTTTTCCTTTAATTTTTTTAGAGAGTAGAAGGGAGGGAGGGAGGGGAAGAGAGAAAGAAATAGTAATGTGAGAGATACATCAATGTTGCCTGCTGCACACAGGATCAAACCTGCAACCTAGGTATGTATCCTTGACTGGGAATCGAACCCACAACCCTTCAGTGCACAGGCCGATGCTCTAACCACTGAGCAACATCAGCCAGGACAAACGTCTGATCTTTTGACACTAAAGCTTTTCTTAATCTTTCTGAGTCTAATCTATAATTCGTCTATAATCTGGACGTGGTAATGCCTGTCCTCACTGCCTTTTCAAGTTCTGATACTAAGATGGAAAGTATGTGAAAATTATAAAAGTTGCCTGGCCACTGTGGCTCAGTGGTTGAGCGTCATCCCATGCACCAAGAGGTCGCCAGTTCGATTCCCAGTCAGGGTACATGCCCAGGTTGTGGGCTTGATCCCCAGTGGGGAGCATGCAGGAGGCGGTCTGTTGATATTTCCTCTTATCGATGTTTCTCTCCCTTCTCTCCCTCTCCCTCTCTAAAATCAATAAAGAAAAAAATTTTAAAAGAAAATTATAATAGTTTAATTAAAGGTAACTGCCCTGGCCAGGTGGCTCAGTTGGAGTGTTGTACTGCACACCAAAAAGTTGCGGGTTCAATCCCCAGTCTGTATGCATATGGGAAGCAATAGTCAAAGTTTCTCACTTTGATGTTTCTCTCTGCCCCCTCTTCCTCTGTCTCTAAAATCAATTAAAAACAAAAAACATATCCTCAGCTGAGAATTAAAAAAAAAAAAAAAAAAAAACAGGAAAAAAGTAGCAATGTATAGTAAATATCTTCTGTAATTCTACCTTTATCACTGCATTAGGACCCTAAGTAGATTCTTGGTTGCTAAGCCAGTAGCTGGGAAATCGGTCTAATTTAGGAGGACTTCTATCCTGAATGACTAGCATGGAAAAGTGAATATATACATTTGTGCAGCATCGAAATAGAGACCTACAATTTACGGCATTTTCTGTGTATATAGTCAGTTCCTTCTAGTTCAGTGACTTGACCTCCTTCCCAGTATGATACCTCTTTGTGTTAGGGGCATGTTAAAGAGGTATGTTTTCCTTTTCAACTTTATCTCCGTTCATCAATCCAGCCATTTTATTATCTACTCCCAGTTATATTGTGATGTGTCTGTAGGCCATCTACTGACATCAGATCAAAAAGCAGCAAAACTGAGTCCCAGGATGTTCTGACACACTAACATAGCTTTGCGTTGGAGATGATTCAATTTAGAAAAGAAAAATGGGTAGAAATTGGAGCTGGAAAGAATGCTACCAATTCCCTAGTACAGTTTCCCTTTATTTTCAACTTTACAATTTAAAGAATTTAGACTTCTTCGGTATCACAAAGCTGTTTCATGACAAAACCGGGACAACTTGGGTGGTCCTAGCCCAGTGCTTTCTCTTACTTAAACCTAGTCTTTGAGGTAAGATTCATACCATTGTCCACTCAGCCTACCCAAAGAAAATCATGAGGCAAAGACAAACCGAAATCGAGCATAAGTATAGGATGTAGTAAAGAAGAAAAGGATTCTGAAATTCCATAAAACATTTTTAAGCTTGTTTCTTCAAAACATTTTTTATCACAAATATTGGAAAATATAATTTGCATATATATTTACTTTCATGTTCCTAATGTGGTATTACTACTTTTCTTTTTCCTGAATGTTTGGTACCATGAAAGTGTCAGAACAATAAGTCAGCTACTGTCTGGAGAAAGTCTGAGTAACTATTCCTATAAGATGTTGCTTTTGAGTGGGCTATGTTTTAAACCCACAACAGTAGTGATTCACATCCATATTTCCAGTTGTGCATGTTCTTTGTATAGTAATCTATTTATATCTAAATGAGATCTAAAGAAGTAATTTTCATTATCTTGAATACTTTTCCTAGTATGGTATGTTTATACCCTGCATGTAGTCTCCCAATTCTGTTTTTTTTATTATCTACTAATATTTCAAGTTTCACATGCCAAGATTTTTTTTTAAGAAAGGGGGAAATAAATTAAGGCAAAACAAAACCATTTTGTTTTTTAAATAACTTTTTAAAATGAATATTTCAGACATACAAAACATTCTGTGAAGCAGAGCTTCATATACTTTATTTTAATAATTTTCAGGGTACTTTACAAAATTATCTTATAGACAAAATTCTGAGATAGGAGCCAGTATGATTACCAATGCTTTCAGAATATTTGTGTTTAAGTATGTAAATGTATCTCAGACTCCAGAACTATGATATAGATAAATAAATGAGAGTGTGTCTGTGCTAAATTTGTTTGCAGGTACAAAAAAAGTTACTATTGAAGGGATTCAGAGCAGAACTCCCCAAAATGTGCTACTTTGGCATGTGAAGTATTTTGAGATGAAGGCATGCCAGACCCTTCAGGCTCAGGAGAAACTTTTACCTATCCCTTAAAGAACTTAAATGTGGGGCCTTGCCCATAATAGGAGTTATCACCAGAAATAACTTCTTATGACCTATCTATAGGGCAGGATAAACTTCCAATTACTAAACATTTGCTCATATGTCCTGCAGATGCTCTCCCCTCTGAAGCCCCTTAGCTCTGAATGCCATGTCTACCTTATTTTCCCTTTTTTGCTTCTGAAACTCTCCTGTATGTAGGGTTCCCATACATACATATGTAATTAAATTTGGTTATTTTCTCATGTTAATCTGTCTCATGTAGATTTAATCATTAGACCAACTGAAAGAACCTTTAAAGGTAAAGTTTTTCTCCCCACACTTGTGTTAAACCACAAGAAATTATGCAAATACTAGAATCAATTATACCCCTGCAATTTACCCTACCCTCTCCCACTGTTCCTATGCTACTTCTTTTTCCACTTCCCCACCCTAAATTTAAGGCCATCTTTGGTGTTGGAGAAGCATCAGCTCTAATGCTGTAGAGCTATGTGCTCAGGTGGACTATATGTAAATGTTACAAGACACTTAGAAGGGAAGTTAAGGCTTGATACACCTATTGGTGTGGCTCAGTGGACTGAGAGTCATCGTCCCATGGACTGAGAGGTCCTGGTTTGATTCCTGGTCAGGGCACATGCCCGATTTCGTGTTTGATCCCCAGTGGGGGACATGTAGGAGGCAGCTGATAGATGTGTTTTTCTCACATTGATGTTTCTCCCTCTCTAAAAAATCAATAAAAACATATTAAAAATAAAGAGTGATCAATTTAATAGCTATCATACATAAAAATGCATTTTTCTAATAAAATTTATTCTAAAAACACATGCAAGTTTGATTAATAGTTTCAATTTAATAGATGCAGCCAAGCCTAAACAGAAAAGTAATCAGAACTGTCTGTAGAACATGCTTTAGGTAGTGCTATGTGTAAGATGGGTAATGTGAATTAGGGGCTGAAGCAGGTATAAAAACCTTGCAGATATGTGTACTTATCACAATGAATGCTAATGTACAGCAAAGAACTCAAAATCTTAGAATGAATGACAATCAGACTTTATGCCTAATACCTAAAGGAGACATTAGCCAAGCATGTTGTCACTGGAGCAAACCTAATAAACTTACCCTTAAATATTGACCTTAAACATTCATTCCTTCTATTCTTCCTGCATACTATAATTGACTGATCTTTGGATTTGGGGGATATTTAGGAACTGTGTTGAATTTCCCATGTTTTCAAATACTGTTCAGACAGAAATGATCACCTAAAGACACCAGCAGATTGGATATGTCTGAACCAGATAATATCCCAAAAGTAAATTAAATATGTATACACTGACCACTAAAAGAGGTGTATAACCCGGCCGGTGTGGCTCAGTGATTGAGCATGGACCCATGCACCAGGAGGTTGCTGGTTCGATTTCCAGTCAGGGGACATGCCCAGGTTGTGGGGCCGATCCCCAGTGGGGGCATTCAAGAGGTGACCAATTGATGTTCTCTCTCATCGGTGTTTCTATCTCTCTCCTTCTTCCTTTCTCTCTCTCTCTCTAAAAAAAGCAATAAAGAAGAAAAAAAATTAAAATAAATAAAAGAGGTGTACAATCATTGATGCTTTAATACCTCAGGATATGTGTTACCTAGTTTGAAATTAACACAATGGTGAGAACATTTTAAATATTCCCAGCTTCATGATGTGACAATACTGAACACTCTCCCTAAAGAAGTAGACTCTAACTCTATATACCAAATTTAAAGAACAGTCCCTCAAACATCACCAGGAAATAAAGGCATTAAAGACTGGAAGCATCCCACAGTTAGAGGCATCCTGCTACATGTGTTCACCACAGTTAATAAAATTATACCAAATGGAAATACTAAGCTGACCTTACAAATAATCTGACGAACTCCTCCTCATCTTTGTTTTCTTGGTTCAGCAATGTATCAATGTGCAATTTTGGTTTTATTTTTATTATAGAGCAGTTATTTCAGGCAGAATTCTACTAAGAAATAGGATAACCCTGCCCAGCTGGTGTGGCTCAGTGGATTGAGCATCACCCCATGGAATGAAGGGTCCTGGTTTGATTTTTGGTCAGGGCACATGCCTGTTTCGGGCTCGATCCCCAGTGGAAGGCATGCAGGAGGCAGTTGATTGATGTTTCTCTCTCACATTGATGTTTTTCTCTCTAAAAAAGCAATAAAAACATTTTTAAAAATGCTGTCTTCCGTAGCAGCAGATTAATCAACAATATCTATTAAGCTCCAAGCACACGTTCAACAATGAGATTGCTACAATCAATACAAAAAAGTTTTGTTTCCTGACAAAAAGTTTACAGTCTTACTGAGGAAATTGTATTAGCATTTATTTACTCATTCAAGCAACATTTTTGGCATTATGCTAAGCACTATACATAAAAAGACTATTTCAAGAATTTATAACCTATACATTTGAAACTATCAGAAAGTAATTCAATAAAACATAATAAAATGATTATTTGGTGTATAATGAAAGACATGCCTTGTTCCTCTTTTGCTCAGTTGCCTTACTCCCATGTCAACATCAGCTTCAAAATAGTGTATTCAATATAACCAGAGATTTCAAAATCACGGTTTTATAAAATGGCAGATTCATTATTTTAAATGAATGAGTTTGTACCAGCTTTCTATCGCTGTCTTAACATGATCACAAACTAAGTTAAAACAACACACATTTATTATCTTAGAGTTCTGTAAGTCAGAAGTCTAAAGTGCAATGGACACAGAATAGTGTAGCGAAGGCAGGGGCGGGGCACAGAGGAGGGGATCATTGGGGGAAAGAAAGGGGCACATATGTAATATTTTCAGCAATAAAGATAAACTTTTAAAAGTCTGAAGTGGCGCCTGGCCAGTGTGGCTCAGTGGTTGAGCATCAACCCATGCACCAAGAGGTTGCCAGTTCAATTCCCAGTCAGGGGACATGCCCAGGTTGTGGGCCAAATCCCCAGTGGGGGCATGGAGGAGGTGGCCAATCAGTGTTCTCTCTCATCAGTTTCTATCTATCATCTATCTATCTATCTATCTATCTATCTATCTATCTATCATCTATCTATCTATCATCTATCTCCCTCTACCTTCCTCTCTTTCTAAAAATCAATAAAGAAAAAATAAAAAAATGTTTTAAAAAGTCTGAAGTGGATTTCACTGGACTAAATCAAGGTGTCAAAAGGGCTTTGGGCCCTGGCCAGTTTGGCTCAGAGTGCCACAAAAAAAAATAATTAATTAATTAATTTTTTTTAAAAAAGGCTTTGGCCATGTCCTCTGTCTTCAAAGACAGCAGCATCAGGCCATCTCCCTCTCTGGTGCCATCTCTCTGATTCTACTGTCTCCTTCTTCCACTTTTAAAGACTCTTTTGGCCCTGGCTGGTTTGGCTCAGCGGTTGGAGCATCAGCCTGCGGACCAGAGAGTCCCGGGTTTGGTTCCCGCTAGGGGCATGTACCAAAAAATAAATAAAAATAAAATAAAGACTCTTGTGATTATATTGGGCCCACCTGGGGCCCAATGATAACCTCCCTATTTTAAGGTCAGCTGATTAACAACCTCAATTCCATCTGCGAATTTAATTCCCCTTTGCATTTAAAATAATATATTCACATTTGGGAAGGAAGGAGGCACATTACTATGCATATCACATATACTATCTGAAAGATTTCTTAATAGAGGTTTTAAACAAAATATTAATTTCTACACACAAATTTTAGTTTTGCCCTGGCCAGTTTGGCTCAGCAGTTAGAGCGTCGGCCTGTGGACCAGAGAGGCCTGGGTTTGGTTTCCGCTAAGGGCACATACCTCGGTTGCAGTTTGTCTCTGTACCAGTTGGGGTGTGTGAGTGGCAACCAGTCGATGTGTCTCTCTCGCATCGATATTTCTCTCTTTCTCTTCCTCCCTCTCTTCCTCCTGCTCTGTCTGAAGATAAATGCAAAAATGTCCTCAGGTGAGGATAAAAATAAAAAATAAAATTAGTTCTGTTGTCTAAATTTAGAGAGAAAAATTAGTAAATCCTTGGGATTACTGGAAAAGCCTTATAATAAATGAGTATTTATGACTTGTACCCAAAAAGATACTACAGTTAATAGATACTAACTTACTGCTTAAGAAAAAGTACAATAATCACACTTGTGTATTTTGACTGGTTGTTGATGTTCCTTGGTCTTCATCAACAATAAAAAGTTTGCCTTTAGATGGAATAGAAATATTCTCCAAACCACCATTCAATTCTACATATTTCTGCATGCTTATCCCTTCTCCTAACTTTTCAGTGTCCTTAGAGGAACTGGAAGACTCTTCTTTTTTTTCCTTCTCTTTGGAAGTAGTGAGTTTTTCCAGGGATTCTACTACTTTGCTTCTCAACTCATCTTCAGATTCTTCAAAATTTCTGAAATAATAAACAGTAAAAATCAACTTCACGATATCAAAACACTGAAGAATACAATTGAAAATTAGTTTCCCTTCTAATGATCCACTCCTACTTCAGCAATACGAAAGCTGCATTTTCACCTAGGTAATAAATTATTTATCATACCAGTCTGGTTTTTCTAAGAAAGATAACCAATGTTAGGAGAATCAGTATTCTGACTGGCTGGACTTGTTTTCAACAAGCTTTATTATATTATTAATACCCATCTACTCTAATGTGTAAAAAGAGAAGCAAGAAGACAACAAAGAAAAAATATGCCATATATTGAGCACTCATTATATGCCAGTCACTGACCTAGAGCACTTTACACATACTCTGTTTCATCTAATGCTAACACAACTTGCAGCAGACATTGTCATCATCAATTTATAAAGAGTCGGGGCTCACAGAAGTAAAAAAAAAAAGTGCCCAAGGTCTCTCAGCTACTAATTAGTAGGAGTAGGAATTGAAATTATGTCTAAGACTGCAACACTGATACTTTAGAAGGGAAGAAGGCAACAGACTAAGAAAACCATTCTCAAAGATCATTAATATTTAAGTGGTGAAGAAGATTGACGAAAAACTTGTAAAAGCCAAGAATGTTTATCATGGAAGCCAAGCCAAGCCAGTGTGGCTCAGTGGTTGAGCATTGACCCATACACCAAGAGGTCACCCATTCGATTCCGGTCAGGGCACATGCCCAGGTCGTGGGCCTGATCCCCAGTGGGGGACATGCAGGAGGCGGCCAATCGATGTTCTCTCTCATCGATGTTTCTGTTCCTCTCCCTCTCCCTTCCTCTCTCTCTAAAATAAAATTTTTAAAAAAATTATAATGGAAGCCAAGAAACAGAGACTTTCCAGAAAGAGGGAACAGCAAAATAGAATGAGACTGAGAAATGACGATCCGATTTGGCAATGTCAAGATAATAAATGACTGCTGTGCTATGTGGCAGGAGCCATCAAGAAAGCAATAAGCTCTGGCTGGTTTGGCTCAGCGGTTAGAGCGTTGGCCTGCGGTCCAAAGAGACCCGGGTTCGGTTCCCGCTAAGGGTGCGTACCTCGGTTGCAGTTTGTCCCCAGCCCCGGTTGGTTGTGCGGGTGGCAGCCACTCGATGTGTCCCTTTCACGTCGATGTTTCTCTCTCTCTTTCTCTCTCTCTTCCTCTCTCTGTCTCTCTCTCTCCCACTCTATCTGAACAAAAAATGGAAAAATGTCCTTGGGTGAGGATTAAAAAAAAAAAGAAAGAAAGAAAGCAATAAGAGGTAAGAAGGCGGTAACAATGAGCTTAAACTCCATGAGGAGGAGCCTAGTTCTGCAAGGACAGTCTCATCTCCACAACATGGGGAGGAGTGGGAGGTTTTTTTTGGTGTTTATCAAAACGAGAGAGATTTGGGGATGTTTATATGCTGAGAGAAAGTAGGTAATAGACAATGAAAATATACAAAAAGGTCACTAAGGAAAAGGCTAGAAAAGGAAACAGTTTTTCCTCTAAGAAGGAAGACAGGAGAGAGAAGATAAGTGCTCATGTGAAGGCAGAGAAGTTATACAACTAGACGATTGAGATGATTCCACCAATAAACCACATACTGTACTATCTCTGTTAATTAGGAGGCACAGCAAGGTGGATGGGGATAAATGCGAAGTGCTGACGCTTTGGAAGGAAGCTGACCACTCATAGGATTACTAGATATTACAGAGGTCTGCAGTAATACTGGACATCACAAATTTGGTGTGGACCACGAATTACAGCTCTCATTTGTTAAGCTATCTTTATTGAGGTATATGGTTACACAGAACAAGGATGTGTCTAGGTGTGAATTTCTTTTCATTGTTCCTGCTTGGTTATTGTTTTATTTCCCAGATATGATGATTTATGCCTTTCAATAATTATAAAAAGTTCACAGCTATAATTGCTTTGAATGTTGCATTTCCCTATTTTCTCCTTCTGGAAATCTTTTTAGATATATATTGGAACTTCATGCCTCTTAACTCCTCTTTCACATTTTCTACCTTTTTGGTTCTCAGGTATATCTTCCAGTTACTAATTCCTTTGTTAACTGTACCTATTCTGTTTTTTATTTTCATTTTTTTATTTATTAATTTGTTT
Source organism: Molossus molossus (assembly GCF_014108415.1). NCBI lineage: Eukaryota > Metazoa > Chordata > Mammalia > Chiroptera > Molossidae > Molossus > Molossus molossus. Next base: position 97,524,271 of record NW_023425403.1, read on the forward strand.
TTGTTACAGATGTTTCTCATTTCCCCCCCATTAACACCCTCCTCCCCTTCCCCCCAGCCCTATCCCCAGCTTTTTTGTCTATGTTCACTGGTCATGCATACATGCTTGTAAGTTCTGTGGTTTATCTTTTTGCCCCTCAAGCCCCCCTCCTCTAAGGCTTGTCAGTCTGTACCCCACCTCTATGTCTCTGGGTTAATTTTTTTCATCAGTTTGTTTAGTTCAATACATTCCACAAATAAGTGAGCTCATGTGATATTTGTCTTTCTCTGCTTGGCTTGTTTTGCTTAGCATAATACTCTCCAGGTCCTTCCATGCCATCTCAAAGGATAAGAGATCTTGCCCTGGCCGGTTTGGCTCAGCGGTTAGAGCGTCGGCCTGCGTCCTGAGAGACCCGGGTTCGGTTCCTGCTAAGGGCGCGTACCTCGGTTGCAGTTTGTCCCCGGCCCTGGTCGGTTGTGCAAGTGGCAACCACTCGATGTGTTCCTTTCACATCGATGTTTCTCTCTCTCTCTCTGTTCCTTTCTCTCCCTCCCACTCTACCTGAACAAAAAATGGAAAAATGTCCTCGGGTGAGGATAAAAAAAAAGGATAAGAGATCTTTCTTTTTTACAGCTGCATATTATTCCATTGTATACATGTACCACAGCTTTTTTATTCACTCATCTACTGATGGACACTTGGGTTGTTTCCAGATCTTAGCTATTGTAAATAGTGCTGCTATGAACATGGGGGTACATATATACTTTCTGATTAGTGTTTCATGTTTCTTAGGGTATATTCCTAGAAGTGGGATCACTGGATCAAATGGAAGTTTAATTTTTAATTTTTTGAGGTAACACCATAGTGTTTTCCATAGTGGCTGCACCAGTCTGCATTCCCACCAGCAGTGTACTAGAGTCCCCTTTTCTCCTCACCCTCACCAACACTTATTTGATGATTTGTTGATGGTGGCCATTCTGACAGGTGTGAGGTGATACCTCATTGTTGTTTTAATTGGCATCTCTCTGCTGATTAGTGATGTTGAGCATTTCTTCATATGTCTCTTGGCCATTTGTATGCCCTCTTTGGAGAAGTGTCTATTTAGGTCCTCTGCCCAATATTTAATTGGGTTCTTTGTCTTCCTTTTGTTGAGTTGTATGAGCACTCTATATATTTTGGAAATTAACCCCTTATCTGATGCATCATTGGTGACTATGGTCTCGCATATACTGAGATCCCTTTCTGTTTTGATGGTTGTTTCTTTTGCTGTTCAGAAGATTTTTAGTTTGATGTAGTCCCATGTGTTCATTTTTTTCTTTGTTTCTCTTGCCTTAGGTGTTGTATCAGTGAAAATTCTGCTGCACATGATGTCTGAGATTTTGTTGTCTGCATTTTCTTCTAAAATTTTTATGGATTCACTAGTTACATTTACATCTTTTATTCATTTTGAGTTTATTCTCATGTATGGTGTAAGTTGGTGTTCTAGATTTTTTTTTTGCAAGTAGCTGTTCAATTTTCCCAACCCCATTTATTGAAAAGACTGTCTTGAATCCACTGTATGCTCTTGCCATCTCTGTCAAATATTAATTGAGCATACTGTCTTGGATCAATTTCTGGGTTCTCTATTCTGTTTCATTGATCTGTATGCCCATTCTTGTGCCAGTACCAGGCTTTTTTTATTATAGTGGTTTTGTAGTATAACCTGAAATCTGGTAATGTGATCCCTCCTACTTTGTTCTTCTTTTTCAAGACTGCTGTGGCTATTCGGGGTCTTTTTTGGTTCCATATAAGCTTTTGGAGTGTTTGTTCTACTTGTGTTAAGTATGTCGTTGGTATTTTGATGGGTATTGCATTGAATTTATAGATTGCTTTGGGTAGTACTGACATTTTAATGATGTTAATTCTTCCAATCCATGAACAAGGTATGTGCTTCCACTTTTTTATATCTTCCTCTATTTCTTTTTTCAATGACCTGTAGTTTTCTGTGAAGAGATCCTTTTCTTCTGTGGTTAAATTTATTCCTAGGTATCTTAATTTTTTTTTTGCTGCGATGGTAAATGGGATTGTTTTTTAGTTTCTCTTTCTGTGATTTCATCATTGGTGTATAAGAATGCCGTCGATTTCTTGACATTGATTTTGTATCCTGCTACTCTGCCAAATTCATTTATTAAGTCTAGTAGATATTTGATGGAGTCTTTAGGGTTTTCTATGTACAATGTCATATCATCTTCAAATAATGACAGTTTCACTACCTCCTTTCCAATTTGAATCCCCTTTATTTTTTCTTCATGTCTAAGTGCTGTGGCTAAGACTTTCAGTACTATGTTAAATAAGAGTGGCAAAAGTGGGCATCCCTGTCTTGTTCCCGTTCTTAAGGGGAATGCTTTTAGTTTTTGCCCATTGAGTATGATGTTGGCTGTAGGTTTTTTATATATGGCCTTTATTACATTAAGATATGATCCCCTATTCCTACATTGCTGACTGTTTTTATCAGAAATTAGTGCTGGATTTTGTCGAATTCTTTTTCAGCATGTATTGATATGATCGTATGGTTTTTATCTTTTCTTTTGTATATGTGGTATATCACATTTATTAATTTGTGAATATCGTACCATCCTGCCATGCCTGGGATAAAACCCACTTGGTCATGGCGAGTAATTTTTTTGATGTATTGCTGGATTCGATTTGCTAATATTTTGTTAAGGATTTTGGCATCTGTGTTCATCAAGGATATTGGCCTGTAGTTTTTGTTCTTTGTAGTGTCTTTATCTGGTTTTGGAATTAGGATTGTGCTGGCCTCATAAAATGAGTTTGGAAGTGTTCCGTCTTCTTGGATTTTTTGGAATAGTTTTAGGAGAATGGGTATTAGATTTTTTCTTTGAATGTTCAGTAAAACTCCCCTGTGAAGCCCTCTGAGCCTGGGCTTTTGTTTGCTGGGAGGTTCTTAATTACATCTTCAATTTTCATTGTTGTTATCGGTCTGTTCAAGTTTTCTATCTCTTCCTGGTTCAGTTTTGGGAGGCTGTGTGTTTCTAGAAATTTGTCCATTTCTCCTAGATTGTCCAATTTGTTGGCATATAATTGTTCATGGTATGTTTTGATGATCCTTTGTATTTCTGTGATGTCAGTTGTTACTTCTCCTCTTTCATTTCTGATTTTGTTTATTTGGTTTCTCTCTGTTTGTTTCTTGGTGAGTCTGGCTAAAGGTCTATCAATCTTGTTTATCTTTTCAAAGAACCAGCTTTTTTGTTTCATTGATCTTTTGAATTGTTTTTTTAGTTTCTAGGTCATTTATTTCTGCTCTGACCTTTACTATTTCCTTCCTCCTACTAGCTCTGGGTTTTTCTTTTTGTTTACTTTCTAGTTCTTTATGTTGTAGGGTTATAAAATCAACGATAAATTTTTCTTGTTTCTTGAAGTAGGCCTGTAGTGCTATGAAATTCCCTCTCAGGACTACTTTCGCTGTGTCCCATAGAATTTGTGTTGTTGTGTGTTCATTTTCATTGGTTTCCAGGAATTTTTAAATATCTTTCTTGATCTCATTAGTAACCCATTTGTTGTTTAATAACATGCTATTTGATCTCAAAAATGTTTGAATGTTTTTGTGTGTTTTTTTATTGTAATTGAGTTCTAGTTTCATGCTACTGTGATCTGAGAAGATGCTTAATATGATTTCAATTTTCTTAAATTTGTAGAGACCTGCTTTGTGTCCTAACATGTAGTCTCTCTTTGAGAATGACCCATGTGCACTTGAGAAGGATGTATATTCTGCAGCTTTGGGGTGAAATGTTCTGTAAATATCAATGAAGTCCAACCGATCTACTTTGTCTTGTTAGGACTTTATGTCCTTGTTAATTTTTTTCTAGAAGATCTATCCAGTGGTGTCAATGGCATGTTAAAGTCACCCACTATAATCGTGTTGCTACTGATCTCTCCCTTAAAGTCCTCCAGAAGTTTTTAAATATATTTTGGTGCTCCCGTATTTGGTGCATATATGTTTACCAGGGTTATATCCTCTTGTTGGGTTGATCCTTTTAATATTATGTAGTAACTTTCTCTGTCTCTTATTATGGCCCTTGTTTTGAAATCCATCTTGTCAAATATGAGTATTGCTACACCAGCTTTTTTTTCATTTCCATTTGCTTGGAAATTTTTTTTTCATCCCTTCACTTTCATCCTGTGTGAGTCTTTTGTTGTGAGGTGGGTCTCTTGTAGATAACCTATATATGGGTTGTGTTTTCTTATTCAATCAGCTACCCTATGTCTTTTGATTGGAGCATTTAAGCCACTCACATTTAAGGTAATTATTGATAGATAGTTATTAGTTTCCATTTTAATTTTATGCCTGTGTTCCTCTCTCTCTCTCTCTCTCTCTCTCTCTCTCTCTCTCTCTCTCTCTCTTTCTCTGTTTCTTTTTCTTACAACAGTCCCTTCAGCATTACTTGGAGTGCTGGTTTGGTGGTGGTAAATTCCTTTAGCTTTTTTTCTTTTACCCATGAAGCTCTTTATTTATCCTTCAATTGTGAGTGATATACTTGCTGGATAGAGTAGTCTTGGATTCAGACCCTTGCCTTGCATTACACTTGCAGTACACTTCATGCCACTCCCTTGTGGCCTGCATCGTTTCTATTGAGAAATCAGCTGACAGTCTAATGGGAGCTCCCTTGTTGGTAACTTTCTGTCTCTCTCTTGTTTCCTTTAAGATTCTTTCTTTGTCTTTAATGTTTGCCATTTTTATTATGATGTGTCTAGCTGTGGGTCTTCTGGGGTTCATCTTGCTTGGGACTCTCTGTTTTTCCTGGACTTGTTGACTTTTTATTTCACCAGTTTAGGGATGTTTTCTGTCATTATTTCTTCAAACAGCCTCCCTATTCCTTTCTCTGATTCTTCTCCTTCCAGTACCCCTATAATGCGAATGTTGTTATGTTTTGTATTGTCCCACAGCTCCCTTAAACTTTCCTCCTGCTTTAAAATTTTTTTTCCCATTTGCTTCTCTATTTGAGTATTTTTCTCTACCTTGTCTTCTAAGTTGCTGGATTGGTCTTCAGCTTCTAATCTACCATTGAACCCTTGTAAGGCATTTTTCATAACTGCAATGTCATTCTTTATTTCCTCTTGGTTTTTATGCATAGCTTCACCCTCTTTTTTTAAGCTGAAGTAGTTCCCAGTGAGCTCTTCATAGTTCTTAAGTTGCTTGTAGTTCTCACCAAATTTTTTGAGCACCCTTAAAATGATTGCTTTGAATTCTTTATCTGACAAGTTGCTGTCTTCCATTTCCTATAGTTCCTTTTCTGGTGATTCCTCATTTTCTTTCCTTTGGGTGTTGTTTCTTTGTCTCCCCATTTTAGCCGTCTGGTAGCTCTATACCCGTTGAGGGATGTTTGGATGTGTATGCAGCTCACTGTATATTAAATAAGGCTACTGTGCCTCCCAGACTGTTTTGTTGCATGTCACCTCTTGCCTGCTGTGGATCCTGGAGGACTGATTACTGGGGGCTGGTATTGGTGTGTCCTGGTAGGTGCTGCAGCTGGATCACGTGGGCCACTCTGGAGCTGTGTTCCTAGCTGGTCAATGGTGCCATCTATAGCTGTATAGCTCAGGCCCTGTTGGAGTCTCGTTCCTTACCCATACTGTGGGCAGCTGGATCACACGGTCCCTTTGGAGACCTGACTCCACACCTATCTTGTGAGCAGCTGGGTCGCACAGGTCTCTCTGGTGCCCCAGCACCCCACAGGTCCCGCGGGCAGCTGGATTGCACTGGTCCCTCTTGGGCTCTGGCTTCCCACCACTCTTGTGGGCAGCTGGGTAGCACAGACCTCTGTGGAGCCCCAGGTCCTGTGGCTGGCAGCTAGGGAGTGCTGCTGCCCCATGAGGCTCAACTTCTGCTCAGCTTTTGCTGTAGTTTTTGGGGATGGGTGTCAGCTGCTGGTCTGTGCTTCTGTTGCCTGGGGATGGGTATCTGCTCCCCAGCCTCTGTTGCTGGGGGTATATCTTGACTCTGATCGGGCTGCTACCATAGGGGATGGTGCTGGGCTCCAGGCTGTCTGTGGCTTCCATGACCAGCACCTTGGGAGCTCCATTACTGTGCACCAATCTGTGTTGACACAGTGTCCACTGGTCCGATGGTGCCAGGTGCGCTGGTGGGCTCAGGTTGCTGGGCCCTAGCTGCTCCCACTGTCTCCTCACAGGGAAGACCCGGGATCTTCCAAAATGGTGGGACCTCCCCAGGGTGCAGGGAGAAGCACCCTGAAGGGCCGCTCACCGTGGTAGCCGGCTGCTCCCGTCCACAGCACAGGAGCCTTCTGCTCCGGGGCTCTGCACTGCTCGGGTTTGGTCGTCCACACTCACGTCCACTCACACTCTCTCACACACTCACCCTCCCTCCGGTCCTGCCCACCACCATCTTTTCTCCTATTCTGTTTTTTAAACTGTCCATCGAATTTTAATTTCTACTGGTAGATTTTCTCACTTCCCGAAGCTCTATTTGGCTATCAAATTTGCCTACTCTTTTTGATGGATCTGCTTTTTCTCATGTTTTCATTTATTTTAAATAAATAATTTTAAATATACATTATTATACAAATATTAAATATTTCTAAGATAATTATATTATCCAAAGTTCATTAAGGTCTAATTCAGCCATTTTCTATGTGCTATGTCATAGTGGATTCTGTTTTTACTTTATTTTAAATATGTTTTTATTTAATTTTTGTTTTTACAGACAGAAACATTGATGTGAGAGAGACACATGGATTGTCTGCCTCCTGCACGCCCCCTACTGGGGATCGAGCCAGCTACCCGGGCTTGTGCCCTGACTGGGAATTGAACCAGAATGTCTCAGTCCACGGGACGGCGCTCGATCCACTGAGCCACACTGACCAGGCTGGATTCTGTTTTTAAATTTTTGTGAGTAATCATCAGCAGTGCTTTAATGAGAAAACTCAGTGTCACATGTTCTGAAGTTTTAACTCTCTAGCGTTTTTTGTTTTTTCCTCAGCCAAGGATATTTTTCCATTTATCTTCAAATAGAGTCGGAGGGAGGAAGGGGTAGAGAGAGAGAGACATTGATGTGAGAGAAACGCATCAACTGGTTGCCTCTTGCACAACCCCGACCAGGGCCAGCGACCAATCTGAAACCAAGGTGCTTGCCCTTGACTAGAATCGAACCTGTGACTCTTTGGTCTGAGTGTTGACACTCTAACCGCGGAGCCAAAAAGACCAGGGCCACTTTTTTTTTAAAATGGAGTTTGGGAGTTTGGGATTGAAGATTATGGATGTGAATTTTGGATATAAGAAGAAAATAACTCTCCAATGTTTTTATATTTACTTCTTCTAGAGATCCCAGAGTATTGTGATCCCTCACTGTAAATTTTCTTTTCTTTTCTTTATTGATTTTAGGGAGAGAGGAAGGGACAGGGAGAGAGAGATGGGAACATCAATGAGAGAGAACATCGATTGGCCACCTCCTACATGCCCCCCACTGGGGATCAGGCCCACAACCTGGGCATGTGCACTGACTGGGAATCGAACTGGCAACCTCTTGGTGCATGAGTTGATGCTCAACCACTCAGCCACACCGGCTGGGCCCTCACTGTGAATTTTAATGTTTATTTCTCAACACACATGTTTCTAGACCATCAAGTATTATAAATTCAAACTCCAAACCAGAGTGTAGACAAATCCATCATTATAAATTTCTCAGGAAGAATTTTTCTCCCAGAGACTGAACCAACACAGACAAGCTATATTAGTGGAAATTTTTCTGAACAATAGTTTCAATAGATCACAGTGGGGAGGAGGATTTTGACAAAATTCTTAAAGTAAGTATGCTCGAAGAGATAAATTAAAGCACAGTACTCATTTTTTAATGTTTTTAAAGTAAGGGAAATTATGCAATAATGAAACAAGAACACATAAATATAAAAAATTATAAATCTTAGACATGAAATAGATCATAACAAATAAAAAACTTAATAGATACCCAGATAGGACTGAAAAGCAATATTCAAAAATTAACCTCAAATGGAACAAAGAGAAGAAGAAAAATATGAAAGTGCAATTAGATGTTACTGGGGACAAATTGAGAAGCTCTAGAGTATATCTAATTAGAGAACCAAAATAGAGGGAACAAAAAAATCAGTATTAGGAGATATAATACATAAAAATTTTCCAAAACTAAATAAATTAGAACTAAAGTTCTCAAATAAAGTGAAATTGTTAAGGGGACTTCTTTAAGAAGAAGGAAAAAAGATTTAAAAATATGAATGATCAAATAGCAATAACTGCATACTTATTAATAATTACTTTAAATGTAAATGGATTAAATGCTCCAATCAAAAGACATAGGGTAGCTAAATATATAAGAAGACAAGACCCATACATATGCTGCCTACAAGAGACCCACTTCAAATCAAAAGACACTCACAGACTAAAAGTAAAGGGATGAAAAAGATATTTCATGCAAATGGAAACAAAAAAACAAGATGGGGTACTTATATCAGACAATATAGACTTTAAAGACTATATAACAGGAGACAAAGAAAGACCCAGCAATTTCGCATCTAGGTATTTATCCGAAGATGCCTAGAGCACTGATTTGAGGAGTTGTGCACAACCCGATATTCTCTGCAGCAGTTTATAGTACTCGATATGTGGAGGCAACCCGGGTGTCAAATGGATGGAGAAGTTGTGAGATACACACACACACACACACACACACACACACACACACACACACACATATGTATGTATATATCTCTTTTTGTGGCAAAACAATATTCCATCATTAAAAGGAATGAGATCTTGCCATTTGCAACAGCATGGATAGACCTAGGTGGTGTTATGTTAAGTGACCAAAGACAGGCAAAGAAAGAGAAATACCATATAATTTCACTTATATGTGGAATCTAAATAACAAAATAAACAAGCAGAACAGAAACAAACTTACAGAGAACAAATGATGGATACCAGATGGGAAGTGGTTGGAGAGATGGGTAAAAGAATTAAGAAGTACAATTTGCCAGTTATAAAATTAGTCACAGGGATGTAAAGTACATCATAGGAAATATAGTGAATAATGTAATTAACTATGTATAGTGTCAGATGGCTACTAGACTTATCAGGGTGACCCTTCATAAAGTATATAAATGTCCAATCACTATGTTATACACCTGAAACTAATATAACATTGCATGTCAATTGTAATTGAAAACATTTTAATTATTTTTTAAATTGACTTGAAAGAAAGAGAGAGGAAGGGAGAGAAATAAAAAAAACATTGATTTATTGTTCTACTTATTTATACATTCATTGGTTGATTCTTGTATGTACCTTGACTGGGGATCAAACCTGCAACCTTGGCATAATGGGATGATACTCTAACTAATTGATCTATCCAGCTAGGGCTAAAAATTATTATTTTTAATTAAATTAATAAAAAAATATAGCCCTGGCCGGTTTGGCTCAGCGGATAGAGCATCAGCCTGCGGTCCAGAGCGACCCAGGTTCGGTTCCCGCTAAGGGCACGTACCTCGGTTGCAGTTTGTCCCCGGCCCTGGTTGGTCGTGTGGGTGACAGCCACTCAATGTGTCCCTTTCATGTCGATGTTTCTCTCTTTCTCTCTCTTCCTTCTCCCTCCCACTCTACCTGAACAAAAAATGGAAAAAAATGTCCTCAGGTGAGGATAAAAAAAAAAGAGAGAGAGAGAGAGTAAGAAAATATTGACAAGGTATATATCTGACAAAGGACTGTAGCAAGGATATATTTAAAAAATGCCTATAACTAAAAAACTACAAAGACACCATGTACCCCCTTTAAATTAGTTTAAAAAAATTTTAAACTGACCATAGCAAGTGTTGGTAAAGACGTAGAGCAAATAGAACTCCTACACACTGTTCATGGGAATGAAAAATGTCACCACACTTTGAAAAATAGTTTGGCATTTCTTAAAAAGTTAAACATTCACATACCATACAATTCAGTCATTGTATTCCATTCCATTCCTAGTTACTGATTCATAAGAAATTAAAGTTTATGTCTACACAAAGACACATACATTAATATTCATAACAGCTTTACAATAGCCTAAGACAAAGCAACCCAAATGCCCATCAACAGGTGAATGTATAAATCAGTGTGGTATATCCATATAATAGAATACTACTTAGCAGTAAAAAGAATGAACTATTGATATATGTAACAACATGGATGAATCTCAAAATTATTCTAAACCAGTAAAGTTTCTAGGAAGCTTAAGGGTGTTGTCATTCAGTAGGCTAAGCAAAAGCTCAAGATTGAGAATAGCTTATCTCAGAAAGATTTGTGGGGCTGGCCTTTGTCTAATGAAGTAAATCCAAGTAAGATTTGCAGAGACCCATAAGATTTCTGAGGAGGATATATATGCACAAACATAGCCAGGTTGCACCAAAAGGGACAGAGACTGTGCTAAATGAAAAGAGGCTGCTGGACTCTCCACAATTCTACAGGGAGGAAGCAGGATGAGAAAATCTTCCTTCTTCCCTCCCTCCCTTTTTTCCTTTCTTCCTTCCCTCCTTTATTTTCTAGACAGATTGATTCTAATGTTTACATATAATGTTTATATATACAAGACTAACCAGGAAAATCCTGAAAAATGAACTGTTTAGGGAAACCAGACCCCCAAAATGATAATCCATAGTATAAATAATACATTTATAATATAACAATTAGATTGCTAAGAATATAAATTGGATTCAAATGCATATATAAATGTAGTAGACCATCAACACCAAATCTTGATTTTCAATAAATGGTATTGTAATAGTAAGGACTTATTTGGGGAAAAAATTAAGTTGGAGCCACACTTTACAGTGTAATATGAATAAAATTTGAGATGAATAAAATAGTTTACTAAATAGAAAATTAAATATAAAAATTCTTTAAAAAATTCTAATATCACTTTTTATTAAATAACTGATAAACCTAACTAGATAAAAATAAGAAATTCCTACATGGCACAAGCCACTGTAAATAAAATCAAAAGGCAAACAAAACACTGGGGGAAATATTTTTGAATCATATTACAGATAAAAGACTAATTTCTCTAAAATAAAAAACGTTCCACAGCCCTGACCAGTTTTGCTCAATGGTTAAAGCATCGGCCCTTGGACCAAAGAGTCACGGGTTTGATTCCGGTCAAGGGCACATACCTCAGTTGTGGCTCAGTCTCTGGCCCTGGTCAGCAGGGTCGTGTAGAAGGCAACCAATCGATGTGTTCCTCTCACATCCATGTTTCTCTCTCTTTCTCTCTCTCTCTCTCCCTCCCTCCCTCCCTTCTTCCCTCCCTCCCACTATATCTGAAGATAAATGGAAAAATATCCTTGGATGAAGATTATTTAAAAAGTTCCACAAATCATTACAATGTCAATAGCCTACATTTTTTTTTAAATGGCTAAGGCCATTTAATAAATTTGTTCCCCCAGGAGGAAGTAAAGATGGGCATTAAGCACATGTGAAGACAATGACATTCATAAAAGGAAAGCTAATTAAAACTAACCTGAGCCCTGGATAGTTTGGCTCAGTGGTTGGAGCGTCCCAGGTTCGGTTCCCACTAGGGGCACATACAAAAAACAAAACAAAACAAAAAAAACTAGTCTGAGATGTCATTTTTTTAACCTATTAATTGTGTAATGATCCATAAGTCTGGTAACACACAGAGCAACAAAATGTGTGAGGAAATAGGCACTTCCATGTATCGGTGGAAGTGTTCATTGGTGCAACTTCTGCGAAGGGCAAAATTTCAAATGTACATACTCATAACCCAATAATTTGCTGGTCTGGGAATTTAAAAAATATATATATAACTATTTGTATATGATGATATGCATTCAAGATACATTGCTTAGAGAAAAATAGGAAGTTTCACAATATTATGTACATTATGAAACTGTTTTCATTAAAAAAAAGAATACACATATATACAAGATATACATATTTTCTTACATTTTAATAGACTTCCTCAGAAGTATGCACAACAAGATGAAATTGATGACTCTGGGAAGAGGAACTGTGTGGCTGAGGTAGAGATAGCAGGAAGACTGTGAAAAGAGTATACCTTTTGAATTTGGAACTACATGAATATTTTACCTATTTTTAAAGTAAATTATAATAAAACTTTAAAAATTCAAAGGACTCCAAATAAGAGAGTTCAGTAAAATCAAAGGATACAATATCAATAGTGTTCTATACACTAGTAGTAGCCAAACTGAAAACACAGAAGAAAAACTACGCCATTAATAATGGCAACAATTAAGTGGCACCTATACCATGAAGAAAACTACAAAAATACTGAAGAATATAAAAAAAAGAGGTAACAAATGGAGAGCTATACCATATTCACAGGTGTTAAGATTTACCATCACAGCCCAGCCAGTGTGGCTCAGTGGATTGAGCGTTGTCCCACAGGCTGAGAGGTCCTGGTTCAATTCCCAGTCAGGGCACATGCCAGGGTTTCGGGCTCCATCCCCAGTAGGGGTCGTGCAGGAGGCAGGCAATTGATGTTTCTCTCTCACATCAATGTTTCTATCTCTCACTCTAAAAAATAAAAACATATTTTTTAAAAATAAGATTTATAATCACAAAGATGTCAATTCCCATAAATTAACAAATGTAATGTCATTCTCATCAGAATCCCAACAAAATTTTCATGACACTTGACAAGAGAATGCAAAGATGTATATGTTGAGTAAAGGGCAACAACAGCTAAGATAAGTTTAAAGAAAAAGATGTGGAGACTAGAAGAAGGTGGGGACTAGCCCAACTAGATATCAAAAGCTATGATAAAGCCAAAGTAATTAAAACAGAACATTGATGTAGAGATAGAGAACAATGCCATTGGAAACTAATGGAGAGCCCAGAAACAAACCCAAAAATACAGTAAAACTTGATCTCCTTTGCTAGGTCTCTGAGGCTATCTTCTATGTCTTGGCAATAGCATTTGAACTTTCTAATTTCATTTAAGCATCTGGATATGACCTACTTACGTATCATCATCATCAGATCTTGGTTCTGGTTGTTCCTCATCTACTTCAATGCCAGAGGCTACTTCGACCTTCCCCTGATTTTCCTCAGGAAGCCATTGTTTTAATGTTCCCACTGTTAAAGAAATGACAGAACAATTAAAGCATTCCAATCTATATACCTGCTGGAGAGGTATGTACCAAAAATCCTATAATGAACATCAAACATAATGATAAAAATTTGAAAGGTTTTAAAACAAGACAAGGATGATAACTGACACCCCAATTATTTTCAGAATTCTATTGAAGCTATTAGGCAACACAATAAGACAAGAAAAATGAGAGGAATAAGGATCAGTGACAAAGAGGCAAAATACTCCCACTTTGGGGGTAGATGCTTTGATTGTATAAAAAAAAAATGTTTTAATCTTGTGTTGTAAAACCTTAAGAACTACCAACATTATTGTACTGCCCTATTCTTCACTGTTTCTAGAAAATGAGTATCCAGCTCATTGTTAGTCTTAATCATTAATATTTGAAAAGAAAACTCAAAGCACACACACATACACACACACACCTTTCTTTTTCTGTGGCAGGGATAAATTTATTGTTGGTATTTAAAATGTACTTTTTTTGCTCAAAGAATGCACCACTCAACTTTTTATTCATAAGCTAATGTTTTTAAAGTTATATTTAGAGTTTTTCTTTTTTGAAGCTACATTTGAAAATGATAGAATAAGAAAGTTTTAAGTAGCTACCACTTTTTATTCATTATAATGGCTCTTTTGAAAGTTCACAAACACAGCTAAGAATTCTTGCATAGACAGTTTGTGATGCTCAAGAGCCTAAAGCTATTTTCTCTGGTGCAGCTTCCACGGCACATGTTTGTTTTAGCATATTCTGGTGACTTGGTATATTTCATAGTGGCTAGAAATTAAAGATAAATAAATAAATAAATAAAATGTAGTTTTTTTCTCTTGGGACAAAGATCAGACTGAAAATAGTACAATAGTTTGTTTCCTTATAGCAATGCAGCATCCCCTCAACAACTCTAAGATTCCACTAATTATAAGATGTACTTCTATTTTATATACCAATAGCAAAGGAGATGTTCCTAATAAAATGACACAGTGTTTTTTTACCCTTAAAATTTATATTTTACAAAACTTCTGGTTAAGATGGCGGCATAGGTAAACATGATATCGCCTCCTCCCACAACCACATCAACCAGAACAAAAATCACTCAGAACCGCCTGAAATCGCGCTGAATGGAAGTCCTACAACTACGAAATTAAAGAAGCTGTCACATGGAGACTGGTAGGAGGAGAGGGGGGCAGATGGGCTGGTCCCACGCCCACGGATAGTGGATAAAAATCAGGAGGGACACCTTGGCTGGGAAGGTCCTCCCTGAGAAGTGAGGGGTCCCCGTTCCACACCAGGTTCCCAGCTCAGGATTCCAGTGCCAGGAAGAGAAGTCCCCATAACCTCTGGCTGAAAAATCAGTGGGAACTGAGGCTGAGGGAGACTGCGGCTTCTGGAGCCCCAGGCAGCTCCTCTTAAAGGGCTTGCACATGGACTTACTTGGACTCACTCCCTCCAGGCTCCAGGGTGGGGGAGGCAGGTTGAAAGGCACCAGAGACACACAGGAAAGAGTTGTTTGGCATGCAGGCGAGGGTTGGAAAGGCAGCTTTCCCCCAGAAAGACCTGCTGTCAGAGACCATTGTTCCTTTGGTGAGCCCTTCTCCCATGGGACCAGCAGATGGCCCCCATATCTGGGACTCCAGCAACCTGGTTCACACTGTTTGCCCCACCCTGGTGATTCCCTGAGGCCCTGCTCACCCAACTTTCAGGCCTACCCAGGCTATTTCCAGTGGCTTTACCATAGGATAAGCCTGTTTTGGCTCCTGCTTCAGATTTCTCTCAAACAAGCAGCTTCTGCCCTCAGTGAGCGCCATACTTCTCACTAAGTGGTCCCAGGCCTGGCACTAGAAGCAGCCAGGCTTGGTTCACAGCTTGGCTTTGCCTGGACACCTCTAAACCCAGCATAAGAAGCCAGCTAAAGCCATCTAAATCCATCAGCAAATCACTTTATAAGTTATGCCTGTGGCCCCAGGTAGAACACAGGCAGTGGCTGACCTTGCCCCAGAGTCAGCACACCCAGTGGACACCTTCAGAACATGTCTAAGCACCACCACCCAACCACCTCCACAAGTGACACACTCAAGGAATGGACTCAGTGAGTACCAGAGCTCTGCCGAAGTAAATCTTGTTCTGTGGTGGGCCCCTGCACAGCTGATCATCCACGGTATCAGAGGTTGGTTGTCAGTGGGCACAGCCAGTCCTTGCAACTTATCAACCTGAGTAAATTCCTCCCATTGATGTGCCAAAAACAATCAAGACTCATTTACAACAAAAAAGTATAAAGTCCACACAAGGAGTGCACCTTGAGGGCCCAGCTGGGGTGATCAGGAAGGCTGTGCCACTGGACCCTACAAGACACCTACTATAACAGGCCACCTTAGGAAGCCTAGGAGACATAGAAACTCTACCCGATACATAGAAACAAACACAGGGAGGCAGCCAAAATGAGGAGACAAAGAAACATGTCCCAAATGAAAGAATAGAACAAAACTGCAGGAGAAGAACTAAATGAAATGGAGAGAAGCAATCTAACAGATGTGGAGTTCAAAACTGCTTTTAAGGATGCTCAGTGAACTTAGTGAGAATTTCAAGGAACTTCATGAGAATGTCAAGGAAATTAATGAGGACCTCAAGAGCATGATAAAGGACCAGTCAGAAATGAAGGATGCACTAACTGAAATAAAGAATAATTTACAGGGAATCAATAGTAGTTAGTGTAGGTGAAGCCAAGCAACAAACCATCAATTGGGAATATAAGGACGCAAAAAACACCTAATCAGAATAACAAAAAGAAAAAAGAACCCCCCAAAATAAGGATAGTATAAAGAGCCTCTGGGACCACTTCAAGTGTACCAACATTTGCATCATGGTAGTGCCAGAAGGAGAAGACAGAATGCAAGAAATTGAAAACATATTTGAAACAATAATGACAGAAAACTTCCCTAATTTGGTGAAGGAAACAGAAATACAAGTCCATGAAGCACAGAGTCTTAAACAAGATGAAACCAAAGAGGTCCACACCAAGACACATCATCATCAAAATGCCAAAGGTTAAAGACAAAGAGAGAATCTTAAAAGCAGCAAGAGAAAAGCAGTTAGTTACCTACAATGGAGCTCCCATAAGACTGTCAGCTGATTTCTCAAAAGAAACTTTGCAGGCCAGAAGGGAGTAGCAAGAAATATTTAAAGTGATGAAAAGCAAGGGCCTACAACCAAGATTACTCTATCCTGCAAAGTTATTTAGAATTGATGGCCATATAGTTTTCCAGACAAGAAAAAGCTAAAGGAGTTCATCACCACCAAACCAGTATTATATGAAATATTAACAGGTCTTTTTGAAGAAGAAGAAGATAAAAAAATATAAACAAGCCCTGGCCAGTTTGGCTCAGTGGTTAGAGCATTGGCCTGCAGTCCAGAGAGACCCAGGTTTGGTTCCTGCTAAGGGCGTGTACCTCGGTTGCAGTTTGTCCCCGGCCCTGGTTGGATCGTGTAGGAGGCAGCCACTCGATGTGTCCCTTTAACGTCGATGTTTCTCTCTCTCTCTCCCTCCCACTCTATCTGAGGATAAAAAAAATATATATATGAACAATAAAATGTCAATAAATACATATCTATCAACAATTGAATCTATAAACAAAATGAACAAGCAGAACAGAAACAGACTCATAAATACAGAGAACTTTTTATTGGTTGTCAGATGGAAGAGGGGTTGGGGAGATGGGTGAAAAAGATGAAGACATGAGAAAGTACAAATGGGCGTGGCCAGTGTGGCTCAGTGGTTGAGCATTGACCCATGCACCAAGAGGCTGCCAATTCGATTCCCGGTCAGAGCACATGCCCAGGTTGTGGGCCCACTCCCCAGTGAGGGGCATGTTCTCTCTCATTGATGTTTCTATCTCTCTCTCCCTCTTCATTTCTCTCTAAAAATCAATAAAGAAAAAAAAACATTTTTTTAAATAAATAAAAGTACAAATGGGTTGTTAGACTGACAAACCTTAAAGGGAAGGGGAGAGGTGGGGTGGAAAGAGAGAAACCAAAGAACTTATATGCATTTATGCATAACCAATAAACAAGACAATAGTGTGGAAAAGGCAGGATGGGGGCAGGACTGGGGAGGACAGGGTCCAGGGGGGAAAAAGGAGGGACATCTGTAATACATTTAACAATAAAGATATATTTTAGAAGAAAAAATTTATATTTTACAGATATAAATTATAATAAGAATCTTTTAGTCCTTGTTATGTGTATATTTTTTCATCTTACATTACTTTTTTATACTCATAAAAAGGAAAATATAAGTAAAATTATTGGATAAGGTATAATTAAATTTCCTTGCATTCAGAGTCTTACACCTCTGAATTATTTCTTCTTTTACATATCAGTTAAACTTTTATGGATCCTGATTCAAAGAGATCATAATAAAACAATTAGACAAAGAATGTTGAATGACTTTTTAAGAAATTGATGTCTGTGGGTTGTTTTGTTTTTATTATGGTAAAAAATACATAACATAAATTTACCCACTCAATTTTAATTGACTTATTTATTTTTATTTTATCATTTTTTATTTATTTATTTGTTATTCCTCACCTGAGTATCTTTTTCCATTGATTTTTAGATAGAGTGAAAGGGAGGGAGGGAGGGAAAGAGACACAGAGAGAAACATCCATATGAGAGAGACATGTCAATTGGTTGTCTCCCACATGACCCCGACCAGGGCCTGGGATCAAACCTGCAACCCAGGTACGTGTCTTTGACCAGGAATTGAACCTGAGACCCTTTGGTCTATGGGCCAAGGCTCTAACCAATGAGCAAATCCAGCCAGGGCAACCCACCCAATTTCTAAGTTAACAACACAGTGTTATTCAATATATGCATATTGTTGTACCATCTTACATGACTGACACTTTATTCCCTTTGAACAATAATTCCCCATTTTTCCCTCCCTTCAGCCCTTGGAAACCACCATTCTACTTTCTGTTTCCAAGAATTTGACTATTTTAGATATCACATATAAGTGGAATCATGCAATATTGGTCATTTTGTGATTAATTTTACTTAGCATAATGTTCTGATGTTTCATCCATGTTGTAGCATGTGACGGGATTTTCTTTTCTTTTTTATTATTAGTTTATTTTTGTTACAAGTGTTTCTTCTTTTTCCCTCTTGACATCCTCCTCCAAATCCCACCTCCCACATTGCCCCCAACATTATTGTCCATGTCCATTGGTTACGCATACAGGCATATAAGTTGTTTGGTTTATCTCTCCCCACCTCCTGTTCTGAGGTTTGTCAGTCTGTACCCTACTACTATGTCTCCGGGTCTATTTTGTTCATTAGCTTATTTTGTTTATTATATTCCGCAAATAAGTGAGATCATGTGATATTTGTCTTTCTCTGATTGGTTAGCATAATATTCTCCAGGTCCCTCCATGTCATCTCAAAGGATAAGAAATCTTTCTTTCTTACAGCTGCTTAGTGTTCCATTGTGTATATGTACAACAGCTTTTTTATCCACTCATCTATTGATGGGCACTTGGGCTATTTCCAGATTTAAGCAATTGTAAATAGTGCTGCTATGAACATAGAGGTACATATATTCTTTCAGATTGGTGTTTCAGGCTTCTTAGGATATATTGCTAGAAGTGGGATCACTGGGTCAGATGGCAGTTCAATTTTTAATTTTTTGAGGAAACACCATATTGTTTTCTACAGTGGCTGCACCAGTCTGCATTCCCCCTAGCAGTGTACTAGAGTCCCCTTTTCTCCATACCCTCGCCAACACTTGTTGTTTTATGAATTGTTAATGGCAGCCATTCTGACAGGTGTGAGGTGATACATCATAGTCGTTTTAATTTGCATCTCTCTAATGATTAGTGATGTTGAGCATTTTTTTCATATGTCTCTGCCATTTGTATGTCCTGATTGGAGAGGCGTTTCTTTAGGTCCTCTGCCCATTTTTTAATTGGATTCTTTGTCTTCCTTTTGTTGAGTTTTATGAGTATTCAATACATTTTGGAAATTATCCCCTTATCTGATGTATCACTGGCAATTATGCTCTCCCATATAGTGAGTTACCTTTCCATTTTGATGCTTGTTTCTTTTGCTATACAGAAGCTTCTTAGCTTGATGTAGTCCTTTGTATTAATGTTTTCCTTTGTTTTTCTTGCCTTAGGCATTGTATCAGTAAAAATTCTGCTGCGTGTGATGTCTGAAATTTTGTTGCCTACACTTTCTTCTAGGATTTTTATGAATTCATGAGTCACATTTAAATCTGTTATCCATTTTGAGTTTATTCTTGTGTATGGTGTAAGTTGGTGGTCTAGCTTCAATTTTTTGCATGTAGCTGTCCAATTTTCCCAACACCATTTATTAAAGAAGCTGTTTTACTCCATTGTAAGCTCTTGCCACCTTTGTCAAATATTAATTGAGCATAATGTCTTCAGTCAATTTCTGGGTTCTCTATTCTGTTCCATTGATCTATATGCCTGTCCTTGTGCCAGTATCAGGCTGTTTTGATTACAATGGCTTTGTAGTATTTCCTGATATCTGGTATAGCGATCCCTCCTACTTCGTTATTCTTTTTCAAGATTGCTGTGGCTATTTGGGTTTTTTTTTTAGTTCCATATAAACTTCTGGAGTATTTGTTCTAGTTCCATGAAATATGTCATTGGTATATTAATGGGGATTGTGTTGAATCTATAGATTGCTTTGGGCAGTATGGACATTTAAATGATGTTACTTCTTCCAATCCATGGACAAGGTTATGCTTTCACTTTTGTATATCTTCCTCTATTTGTTTTTTTTAATATCTTGCAGTTTTCTGAAAACAGGTCCTTTACTTATTCACTTAGGTTTATACCTAGGTATCTTTTTCCTTTCTTTCTTTCTTTTTTTTTTTTCTGCAATGATAAATGGGATTTTTTAGTGTTTCTTTCTGTGAGTTCATCATTTGTATATAAGAATGCCATCAATTTCTCTCTGTTAATTTTGTATCCTGCAACTTTGCCAAATTCATTTATTAAATCTAATAGATTTTTTGCCCTGGCCAGTGTGGCTCAGCTGTAGAGCGTCGGCTGTGGACCAATGAGTCATGGGGTCAATTCCGGCCAAGAGCACACACCGCGGTTGCGGTTTGTCCCGGGCCTGGTCAGGGTCATGCGGGAGGCAACCAATCGATGTGTCACTTTCACATTGATGTTTCTCTCTCTCCCTTTCCCTCCCTTTATCACCCTCCCACTCTATCGAAAGATAAACAGAAGAATATCCTTGGGTGAGGATTAAAAAACAATAATAATCATAATGATAAATCCAGATTTTTTATGGAGTCTTTAGGATTTTCTATGTACAGTATCATGTCATCTGCAAATAATGACAGTTTCACTTCCCCCTTTTCCAACTGGATCCCTTTTACTTTTCCTTCTTGTCTAATTGCTGTGGCTAAGACTTCCAGTACTATGTTTAATAAGAGTGACAAAAGTGGGCATCCCTGTCTTGTTCCTGTGCTTAAGGGAAATGCTTTTCGTTTTCGCCCATTGAGTATGATGTTGACTGTAGGTTTTTCATATATAGCATTTATTTATTTACTTATCCTCCCCCGAGGAATTTTTCCATTTTTTTTTTTGTTCAGACAGAGTGGGAGGGAGAGAGAGAGAAACATCGACCGGAAAGGGACACATTGAGTGGCGGCTGCCTCCTGCACGACCCAACCAGGGCCAGCGACAAACTGCAACCGAGGTACATGCCCTTAGTGGGAACCGAACCCAGGCCTCTCTGGACCGCGGGCCAACGCTCTAACCGCTGAGTAAACCGGCCAGGGCCATAGATGGCTTTTATTATGTCAAGATATGATCCTCCTATTCCCACATTGCTGAGTGTTTTTATCAGAAATGGATGCTGGATTTTATTAAATGTTTTTTCAGTGTCTATTGATATGATCATATGGTTTTTATCTTTCATTTTGTTTGTGTGGTATATCACATTTATTGATTTGTGAATATTGTACCAGCCTTGCATCTCTGGGATGAATCCCACTTGGTCATTGTGAATCATTTTGTAATATATTGCTGGATCTGATTGGCTAATATTTAGTTCAGGATTTTGGCATCTATATTCATCAGAAATATCGACCTGTAGTATTTTTTTTTCTTTGTAGTGTCCCTTTCTGGTTTTGAAATTAGAATTATGCTGTCCTCATAAAATGTGTTTGGAAGTCTTCCTTCTTTTTGGATTTTTTGGAATAGTTTGAGGAGAATGGGTGTTAGATCTTCTTTGAATATTTCGTAAAACTCCCCTGAAGCTGTCTGAGCCTGGCTTTTGTTTGCTGGGAGTTTCTTGAACACATCTTGATTTCCTTATTGTTATTGGTCTGTTCAAGGTTTCTATCTCTTCCTGGTTCAGTTTTGGAAGACTGTACAGTTTCTAGAAATTTGTCCATTTTGCCTAGATTGTCCAATTTGTTGGTGTATAATTGTTCATAGTATTTTTAGTGATCCTTGTAATTTTTGGTGTCAGTGTTACTTCTCCTCTTTTGTTTCTTATTTTGTTTATTTGAGTCCTCTCTTTTTGTTTCTTGGTGAGTCTGGCTAAGGATCCATCAATCTTGTTTATCTTTTCAAAGAACCAGCTCTTTGTTTCATTGATCTTTTGAAATTTTTTTAGTTTCTGTGTCGTTTATTTCTGCTTTGACCTTTACTATTTCTCTCCTTCTACTTGGTCTGTTTTTGCTTGTTTGTTTGTTTACTTTCTAGTTCTTTAAGTTGTAGGGTTATAAAGTTAATGATAAATTTTTCTTCTTTCTTGAGGTAGGCCTGTAGTGCTATGAACTTCCCACTCAGGACTGCTTTCACTGTGTCCCATAGATTTTGTGTTGTGTGTTAATTTTCATTGGGTTCCAGGAAGTTTTTAATATCTTCCTTGATCTCCTTGGTAACCCATTCATTGTTCAATAACATGGTATTTAGCCTCCATGTGTTTGAATGTTTTTGTGTGTCTTTGTTGTAATTGATTTCTAGTTTCATGCCACTGTGATCTGAGAAGATGCTTGATATGATTTCAGTCTTCTTAAACTTGTAGAAACTTAGTTTGTGTCCTAACATGGGGTCTATATTTAAGAATTCCTCATGTGCACTTGTGAAAAATGTAAATTCTGCAGTTTTGGGGTGTAATTCACTGTGGATATCTATTAAGTCCATTTGATTTAGTGCATCATTTAGAGTCTCTGTTTCCTAGCTAGTTGTTTTGTCTAGAGGATCTATCCAGTAATGTCAGCAGGGTGTTGAAGTCTCCTGCTATGATTGTATTGCTATTGATTTCTCCTTTGAAGTCATCCTGAAGTTTTTAAATATATTTTGGTGGTCCTATGTTGGGTACATATATGTTTACCAAGGTTATATCTTCCTGTTGGATAGAGCCTTTCATATTATGTAGTGGCCTTCTTGTCTCTAGTTATGTCCTTCATTTTGAAATCTATTTTATTGGATATGAGTATTGCTACCCCAGCTTTCTTTTCCTTTCCATTTGTTTGGAAGATTTTTTTCCATCTCTTCACTTTCAACCTATGTGAGTCTTTTGTTGCGAGGTGGGTCTCTTGTAAACAACATATCGATGAGTCATGCTTTCTTATCCAATCAGCTACTCTGTGTCTTTTTATTGGAGCACTCAGTCCATTTACATTTAAGGTGATTATTGATGTGTACTTATTTATTGCCATTTTTGTTTAGTGTGGTTATATTTTTCTTACTGTTTCTTCTACTAATTACAACAGTCCTTTTAACATTACTTGCAGTGCTGGTTTGGTGCTAATATATTCCCTTAGCCTTTTTTGGTCTGGGAAGCTCTTTATTTGACGTTCTATTTTGAATGACAGCCTTGTTGGGTAGAGTAGTCTTGGATTCAGATCCTTGTTTTTCATGACCTTGAGTACCTCATGCTGTTCCCTTCTGTCCTGATGTGTATCTGTTGAGAAATCAGCTGAGAGCCTTATGGGGGTTCCTTTGTAGGTAACCTGTTGCTTATTTCTTGCTGCTTTTAGGATTCTCTCTTTGTCTTTAATTATTTTGCATTTTAATTGCTATGTGTCTTGGTGTGAGACTGTTTGGTTTTTTCTTACTTGGGGCTCTCTGTGCTTCTTGAACTTGAATGCCTTCTTCCTTCATCAAATTAGGGAAGTTTTCTGTCACTATTTCTTCAAATATGTTCTCATTCAAATATTGCTCATTTTCTTCTTCGGGGACTCCTATGATACGAATATTACTACGTTTCCAGTTGTCTCACAGTTCTCTTAAGCTGTCTTCCTGTCTTTTAATCATTTTTTCCTTTTGGTTTTCTGATTGGTTGATTTTTTTCTACCCTGTCTTCTAATTCACTGATCTGGTCCTCAGCTTCCTCTATTCTGCTGTTTAGACCTTCCAATGTGTTCTTTATTTTTGATATGTCATTCTTGATTTCTTCTTGGTGGTTTTTAATTTCCAATTGGTTGATTTTCAACATCTCTATGTCCTTACTCATGATATTGAGCTTCCTCAAGTTTGTGGTTCTGAATTCTAGCTCTGTTAACTTGTTGAACTGCTCCACATTTATCTCATCTTCGATAGAGGTCTCTTGTTCTTTCATTTGGCTTTTGTTTCTGTATTTCACCATTTTGGCTATCACAGTGGGCTTTGGAGCCAGCCAAATTTTCCATATGGGTGTTGATGTTCTGTTGTTTGTGGCTCCCTTTCCTGGCTTTGGATGAGCAAGGGAGGACCCATGTTAAACACAACTGTCAAGTCTTACTTTCCTGGTTAGAGTTGCTAGCCCAGTCATGGTACAGTTATCCTCTAGATTTTTGCCTGGAGGCTATCAGTAGCAGTTACTTGAAGAGCCTTGGGTTCTCAGTTGAATGAAAAACTCCCTCAGATGCTGAGCATAAGGGGTGGGGCAGATGCTGGTTGTTAGTGAACCTCAATTTGCATTTCAATGGCCCACCTGGGTGAGGTTGAATCTCTGAGGGGGGAGCCACCGCCTCTCCATAGACCCCGGCGAAGGAGTAAGATGGCCACCGTCCTGCGTGGCTGCAACTCAACAAAAGCTCTGAGCCCCCTCCAAATCCCGAGTGTCCCCACACAGTTCCAGTCCAGTCGGCCCTCCCTCTGCTGGAGCCCAAGGTGAGTGGCTGTGGCTATTTCAGCATCTGTTCCAGCTCTGGGCTGTGGAGCTGCTTGGGAGTGTAACCCAAGGGCGCTGCTCACAGCTAAGGCCGCTGCTGTCTGTGGGCTCCCAGCCCCCCTCTCACGCCTCCCCAATCATACCAGGATCGAGTCAGTGTCCCTGGTTATATGATCCTCGCAAGCTGCTTTTTTGTTGCTTTTTCCCATCGATTTGTCTTTATTTTAGTTGTAATTCCAGTTTGGACCTGGGAGGCAGTCTGTGTAGCTTCCGTTCACTCCGCCGCCATTTTGGAATTCTGATTTGGTGTTTTTTAAAGCCCCTGCTTTCTCAGCACAAAGTGCACTCAGCTAATGCAGCTCTCCACTGCTGTCCGTGGCTCCCAGCCAGCCCTTGCATGCCTCCACATTAACTTCCAGGTTCTATTTGGCGTCCTCTTTTTGTCCCTGGTTGTATGGGTTCTCTCTAGCTGCTTTTCAGTTGATTTTCCCTAAAGATTTGTCTTTATTGTAGTTGTGATTCCATTTTGGTCCTGGGAGACGGTCTGTGTAGCTTCCATTCATCTGGTGCCATTTTCCTTTATTCGGATTTGTTTTTTTTCCCCCAAGGCTGAATTGCATTTAACTGTATATGTACACCACATTTTCTTTATCCATTCATCTATTAATAAGCATTTAGATTGTTTCCACTTCTTGGCTATTAGGAATAATGCTACAATGTACATGGGTGTGCAAAAATATCTCTTTGAGATTGTTTTCAATTCTTTTGGATATATACCCAGAAGTAGAATTGCTGGATCATATGGTAGTACTATTTCTATTTATTTATTTATTTATTTATTTATTTATTTATTTATTTATTTATTTATTATTCATTCATTTATTTATTGTTAGGAACCTCCACACTGTTTTCTATAATAGCAGCACTATTTTATTTTATTTTTTTTTATTTCATTTTTACTTTTTGGAGGAATACCAAATTACCTCTTTGAAGTAATAGTACAAATGAAAGAATGTAAGGTTTATTTGTACAAGTAATAGAAAAGGTAAAGGTAACTCCAACATGTGCGTACTGCTTTGATGACCAGGAAGTCACCCCTGTGGCTGTGAAAAGCCAGCCTAACGCTTAGCTTTCATGACTGTCTCCCAGGGTGTGCTTGTCAAGGAGATACTCTGCCAAGCCAGACTGGGCAGGGGAGAGGGCATCTTGTACATGTTGGTTACATGGTCACACAATTCTTTGCTAGGTTTCACCTCCTTATTAAGGTAATGAGTCTCAATGAAGTCACACAAACAGGGGTCATTTTTGTCAGTGGCCAGTTTGTTCATGTCCAGTAGTGACTGAGTCTCACTTTTTCCCAAGTGTAATGCAGATCCCATGGCATTCAGTCCAGTCTCCCAGTCATCACAGTCTGGATTTTTTATATCCCGAAGGAAAATTCAGCCACCTTGTTGTTGGCTCTGCAGCTTCATCGGTTTCTCAGCATGTTCTCTCCTCTCCTCATGAGATTGGTAAAGAAAATATTTGGCAAAGTTATTCAAAGCCACATCATTACTATCAAAGTAGGAAGACAGAAACAGGTAGACATAGGAAGCACAGAGCTCCAGGTTGATCTGGTGGTTGATGGTGGCTTCCGGGTCCTGGTGGTAGTTCTGGTTTACCTGTGAGGGGGACACAGTCATCAAGGCAGGTGGATGAGGTGAGACAGCAGCAGAAGCAGCTGCTGAGTGTGCTGGGACAGCAGCCCTGGACTCTTAGGGCACCTGAGGGCTCTATGGAAGGCTGGGTTTGAGCGGCTGGCTGGGATGGTGGAAGAATACCGGTTCAGTCCAAGCACTGTTGCAGCAGGGAACCCCAATGACTCTCAGTGAAGATTGTATGGCTGCACTATTTTACTATTTCACCAACAGCACATACATAAGGTTTTCAATTATTCTACATCCTTGCCAACAGTTATTCTATTCTGGTTTTGACAGCAGCCATCTGAATAGGTGTGAGGTGATATCTCTTTGTGGTTTTGACTTAAATTTCCCTGATGATTAGTGATATTGAGCATCTTTTCATATGCTTGTCATTGATGTCTGTTTCTTTTTTCTACCTAATTTAAACCTGGTTGCAATCAAGAGCATTATTGAGACAGATTTTCTTAAAAGAATCCACAGAAGAACTATAAGAATTCACAAAAACGGAAAGTGCTAGTTTCCTAAGTGGCTTTAAAATGATGTAAAACTAGACTACTTTTAACTGCCACTTTGGGAATCTTGCTAAGTATGTCTACATTAGTTAGCTTTTGCAGAATAATAAACCACTACATAACTTAGTGGCTTATATTAAGGTTACAATTCTGCAGGTAGGCAACTTGGGCTGGGTTCAGTTGGTTGGCTCTTCTGGTATCAGCTGGGCCCATTCATGCATCTGCAGTCACTTGCCAGGCCAGCTGGTCTAGTCTGGCGTCATTTGGATGGCTTGTCTTTCTGTTCCACATGGTCTCTCATTACCCAGAAGGCCAACCCATGCTGGTTGAGAGCTGGATAGGGTTTCAAAAGCAAAGAGCATAAGTTCCTTGAATACTCAGACTTGGTATACCACCACTTTCATTACATTCTGCTTACCAAAGAAAATCACACCCTGGCCGGTTTGGCTCATCGGTTAGAGCATCGGCCTGTTGTCTGGAGAGACCCAGGTTCGGTTCCCACTAAGGGCACATACCTCGGTTGCAGTTTGTCCCCGGCCCTGGATGGGTTGTGTGGGTGGCAACCACTTGATGTGTCCCTTTCACGTTGATGTTTCTCTCTCTCTCTCTCCCTCCCACTCTATCTGAACAAAATATCAAAAAAAAAAAAAAATGTCCTCAGGTGAGGATGAAAAAAAAAAGCAAAAAGGGAAAGAAGATCACAAGGCCAGTTGTAATGAAATAGAAGAGGGGAAAAAATGTTAATGATGGAGGAGCTGCAAAGTCCTATGGATATAGGGAAGAGTTGATGGACTGTGCTCATTTTTGTAATCTACCATAATCTACCTCCCTCACATGCACTCTACAACCATCTGGTTGGTAAGGGTCAAAAGAATGTTTCATTTTAGTCTCCATGAAAAAAACCGTTACCCACTGACACCCATTGTATCAATTTTAATATTTACTGAAGCCCAGACAATAATATGTCAGAACTACTGCCTGGCCTACAGTGACTATAAAGCACCATTGACTGTATGCTGCATCCCAATATCAGAAACATTAAAAGGGGAAAGAGGCTGAATATGCATTCTCAGAATTGGTAAATTTAGGGAAACTGAGGCACAGAAGGGTTAAATGACTGGCCTAAGATCACATGGTAAGCAGTTGCAACCTGAATCAAAACCAGTATTGTTGGCCACTATTTTAAAAGCTGTAACTTATTAAGTACCTACTCAGGCAACTTACTAAACACTTTACATACAATATCCTTTGCAGTTGGTACCACCTTAATTCTGATTTTACAAAGGAGGACACTGAAGAAAGATTAGTTATCCTTTTTTTTCTTTTTAATCCTCACTCAAGAATATTTTTCTATTTATTTACTGATAGAGTGGGAGGGAGAGAGAAGGACAGAAGGAGAGAAGGAGAGAGAGAGAGAAACATCGACGTGAGAGGGACATATCAACTGGTTGCCTCCTGCACGACCCAAACCAGGGCTGGGGATGAACCGCAACCGAGGTACGTGCCCTTGACCGAAATCAAACCCATGACTCACTGGTTCGGGGCTGATGTTTTACCGCTAAACCAAACTGGCCAGAGCAAGATTGGTTATCTTATTGGGAGTATCAGAGCCAGAAATTATACCAGGTCTGTCTAGGTATAGAACGCATTCTTAACCATTATTCAATGCTGCCTGGCAATATACTACAGAGAGAATCTGATGTAAAAATAATCTTTATATATTCCTAATGCAAATGTAAACGTTTAGATTTTTTTTTTTGCCTTGTTTCCTCTTTATTAGCACAATACACCCTTCAAACATTTTTACAGGGGAAATTTTTACTATCACAGTATAAACAAAATCCTAAAAGAAAAATCAAACAATGATATGGGTATAGGGAATTATGTTTATGTATTAATAAAGAAGAAATAGCCTAGGAATGAATCTAAGTATATATAAGGATAAAGTAAAATGAATTTTGAGCCAATATGAAAATTTATTAGTCAATAAAGAGGTTTGGAAAGTTGGCAGTTTGGAGGAAAAATTAAAGCTAGTTCCTACAGTGCTGGCTGGTTTGACTCAGCGGTTAGAGTGTCAGCCTGCAGTCCAGAGAGACCCGGGTTCGGTTCCCGCTAAGGACACGTACCTCTGTTGCAGTTTGTCCCCGACCCTGGTTGGTCGTGCGGGAGGCAGCCACTCGATGTGTCCCTTTCACATCGATGTTTCTCTCTCTCTCTCTTCCTCCCACTCTATCTGAACAAAAGATGGAAAAATGTCCTTGGGTGAAGATAAAAAAAAAAAAGCTAGTTCCTACATTATACTATATACCAAAATAAATACAAATCACTATCATGAACAAAGGGGTGGGGAGAGAGAGCTGTGTTAATTTAAAAGAGACTTAAGTAAAATATTAATCGCGTGAAATACTGATCCTTGAGAGGATACTGCTTTGGACTATCATATGTCAAAACTATTTTTGGCACAACCGGGAAATTAGAACGTGGCCTGGGTATCAAGTGAGATGGAATGTACGGATAGAAGATGTTATGGCCCAATTTGGAAAAATACTGTTACATGTGTATTTTCTGCCACAGTAATGTTCTAAATATGTCAATCATGTCAAGTTTATTAATTCTGTTGTTCAAAGCTTCTCCATTCTGTCTGCCCTGGTGGGGTAGTTAGGTTGGTTAGAGGGTTGTCCCATACACCAAGCTTGTGGGTTTGATCCCTGGTCAGGGCACATACAAGAATCAACTAATGAATGCACAAATAAATGGAACAACAAATCGATGTTTCTCTACATATATATCTCTAAAAATCAATAAATATAAACACATTTTTTAAAATCTTCTATATCCTTAATGATTTTGTCTTTTCATTCACTACTGAGAAAGGTATGTTACATTTACCTTACCCACTAAGTGGTGGATTTGTCTATTTCTCCTATTAGATCTATCAACTTTTGCTTTATATATTTTGACACTACGTTATTAAGTACATACAAATTTAAGATCATTATATCTTTCTGATGTATTCACACTTATTTTATTATGAAAAGTTTTTCTTTATAGCTATGCTACTTGCCTTAAAATGAAGTTTTCTTGCCTGGCTGGTGTGTGCTCAGTGGATGTGGACTGAGCATTGTTCCATGGACTGAGAGGTTCCAGCTAGATTCCCAGTCAGGGCACATGCCTGGGTTGTGGGCTCGATACCCAGAAGGGGCGTGCAGGAGGCAGCCGATTGATGTTTCTCTCTCATATCACTGTTTCTCTCTCTCTCCCTTCCTCTCTCGCTAAAAAAATCAATAAAAATGTATTATTTTTTTAATGAAGTTTTTTTAGTTAATGTTTCCATGTTATATTTTTCCATCTATTTACCTTCCATTTTCTGTATATTTATATTTAAAGAGTGTCTTTTTAAAGCAGCATATAGTTGGGTCTTGTTGTTTTTTTTAAATCTAGTCTGAAACTCTGTCTTTCGATTGAAGTCTCTAGTCTATACACATTTAATGTAATTTTTAAATATACTTGAGTTTAAATCTATCATCTTAATATTTGTTTTCTATTTGACCCATCAATCCCATCTCCCTTTTTCTCTTTCTTCCCACTTTTTGGATTTATTATAATCTCAATTTTTTCTTCAGTCTGTATTATTTTATTGTAATATGATGTTTACCCCACATATTACCAAATGCATTCTTAAATTTTAAAGTATAATATAACTTTTGCCACTTCCCGGTGTATAAATGTAAAATATTATAACTACATTTACTACCTCCAAATTTATATCCTATGTCAGTTATGTATAATCCTCTCTCTATTTCCATCATTGAAAGTAAATTAACTCATTTGGTATATTTTCACATGGACAGTTTTACATTAGGCATAGATTAGAAATTTATTTAAGATGTTGGGGTTTGAAATAGAAATTTCTTACCCTGGCCGGTTTAGCTCAGCAGTTAGAACTTCGGCCTGCGGTCCGGAGAGACCCAGATTCAGTTCCCGCTAAGGGCACGTACCTCGGTTGCAGTTTGTCCCTGGCCTTGGTTGGGTGGTGTGGGTGGCAACCACTGGATGTGTCCCTTTCACGTTGATGTTTCTCTCTCTCTCTCTCCCTCCCACTCTATCTGAATAAAAATATGAAAAAAATGTCCTCGGGTGAGGATAAAAAAAGAAATTTCTTTTCCAAAGGTGAAATTAACACAAAGTGTGATGATTTTTTTTTTGTAAACTATTATGTGACCATCCATGTACACACCTACAAGAGGAAATTTCACCACTCTGTAATTAAATGTTTGCCTTTCCCCCCCAATCCTCACCTGAGGATATTTTTTCCATTGATTTTTTTAGAGAGAGTGAGAGGGAGGAAGAGAGAAACAGCGATGTGAGAGACTCATCAATTAGTTGCCTCCCACATGCACCCCAACCAGGGCCAAGGATCAAACCTGCAACCCAGGTACATGCCCTTGACTAGGAATAAAACCCACAACCCTTTGGTGCACAGGATCAACACTCTAACCACACCGGCCAGGGCATGTTTACCTATTTTTTAAAAATATGTTGTTACTGATTTTTAGAGAGAGAGGAGGAGAGAGGGGGAGAGAGATAGAAACATCAATGAGAGAGAAACATTGATTGGCTGCCTCCTGCATGCCCCCTACTAAAGATTGAACCCACAACCTGGGCATGTGCCCTGACTAAGAATCAAACTCATGACCTCTTGGTCAAGGCTCAGCCACTGAGCCACACCACTGGGGCATCTATTATTTATTTATTTTTTTAATCCTCACCTGAGGATATTTTTTCCATTTATCGTTAGATAGAGTTGGGGTGGAGAGAGGGAAACATTGATGTGAAAGAGACACATCAACTGGCTGCTTCCCGCACGACCCCGACCAGGGCTGGGGACGAACTGCAACCAAGGTACGTGCCCTTGTCCAGAACTGAACCCACGACTCTTTGGTCTGTGGGCCGGCACTCTAACCACTGAGCCAAACAGGCCAGGGCTGGGGCATCTATTTTTTAATTTTTTTTTTTTTATCCTCACCCAAGGACAGTTTTGCATTTATCTTCATCTTCAGAGAGAGCGGGAGGGAGGGAGGGAGGAAGAGAGAGAGAAACATCGATGTGAGAGACACATTGACTGGTTGCCACCCGCACGACCCCAACTGGGGCCAGGCACAAACTGCAACCGATGTACATGCCCTCAACAGGAACCAAACTTGGGACTCTCTGGTCTGCAGGCTGACGCTCTAACCACTGAGCCAAACAGGCCAGGGCTGGGGCATCTATTTTTAATCAACATAAGTTTCATCCGAAACCATAGCCCATATTATTTCCTAAAGCACATCAAATTGATGAGGTAGATTGATACATCTCATCTACGAGGTAGTCTGACTAATTAGAAGCAGCATAAGTATTCATTCCACTTGGTCTGGGAAGCTGATGGTCTTGTTTTCCTTTTTCAGGAAGATAATTTTAGGAGACTCTTGTTCTTGTTAAACAGAATTGAAGAAAGAATGAATGGCTAACTATAGAAATGTAAATCAGCTATTATTAGGACTTGCAACTTTGATGTTACCAAGGCAACTATGTGGCCTGAGAACTTGTACAAGAAAAATGGAGGTTACCTTCCCACCAAAGATTCCTTAGAGTAGTTAAACTATAAACAAAGTTACCTACCTGAATTAATTACACACATGTAAAAAACATACTTGTCCTTATTTAAGTAGTATAGCTTTTGCTTGTGAGATTTATTCCAAAGGATTTTAGAAAGTCTTGCTATTTAAACTTCTAAAATTAGGACCAATTAACATGTACTTGAAAAAGCCTCAAATATTTTTTTTAATCCTCACCCACAGATATGTTTATTATCTTTAGAGAAAGAGGAAGGGGGAGAGAGAGCAAGAAAGAAACACTGATGTAAGAGAAAAACATCAATCAGCTGCCTCCTGTCCACGCCCTGACTAGGGATTGAACCCACAACCTTTCTTTTGGAGCCACATGGCCAGGGTGAAAAGGCATATTTTTATTTTGTTTTTTTAGATCCTCAGCTAAAGCTATTTTTTCAATTTTTCTTCAGATAGAATGGGAAGGAGGGAGAGAGAGAGAAAGAAACATCAATGTGAGAGAGAGACATCGACTGGGTGCTTCCCGCACAACCCTGACCAGGGCTGGGTATGAACTGTAACCGAGGTACGTGCCCTTGGCTGGAATTGAACCCACAACTCTTTGTTCTGTGGGCCGACACTCTAACTGCTGATCCAAACTAGCCAGGGCTGTAAGAATTATTTTTAATGTAATTCCCCTATCCAACTTGATAGCAATACAAATATTGGCAATCACATGCCTTTGCATCAAGTAATACACTAAAAGTGTTCTATGGTGCCTTGGCCAGTTCACTCAGTGGTTTGAGTATCAACCCATAAACCTAAAGGTCTCGGGTTAGATTTCTGGTCAAGGGCATATACCTGGGTTGCAGATTCAGTCCCTGGCCCCAGTGGAGTGGTGCAGGAGACAACCAATTGATGTTTCTCTCTCTCTCTCTCTCTCTCTCTCCCCCTCCCACTCTCTCTATCTCTATAAAACATATAAAAAACATATAAAACTTTTATATATTACAAAAGTGTTCTGTGGCTGTGAGCCCATTCACTATGGCCACCTAGTGAGTTCTAGGCACTAAAGAGCAGACACTGGGGGCAGAGAGGCGAAGTGGGGTGGTGCGCAGGACGAAGCTCTCACAAGTCTAGTGAGGAAGAAAGATGTTAAACAAAAAATTAAAGTGACCTTTCTTGTTATAACTAGAGAATTAGTGTCCTGTGGAATATCAAGCAGGGGAACCAAGCCTAGAGGATTGCAAGGGCTGCAAGGAACACATGCCCGGTGCTCTCTCACCCCTAGGGCAGCAGTACACAGGCAGTTTCATTGAGATCCAGGTTATAGCAATGACAGAACGTTCACAATAAAATCACTACTGCATCTGTTTATGACCTGCAGTTGAATAAGTGTCCGTATTTCATGCATTTAACAAATGTCTGAGTGTGATGAACTGAAGTGTGAGACTGAATGAACGTGAAATCGTCAGAGGCAGCTAACAGAGAAGACAGTTGATAAACTTAAGGACTTATTAAAATTTTTTTGGATTAAAGAGAAGCATATTAATCAAGTTGCAGGCTCTTTCACTCATTCACATTCAAAAATAATTAATAATTGCCCTGGCCGGTTTGGCTCAGCGGTTGGAGTGTCAGCCTTCGGACCAAAGAGTCCTGGGTTTGGTTCCCACTAGGGACACATACCAAAAAAAATAAATAAATAAGAATCTACTGTATTCCAGACCCCTTTCACAGTCCTATCTGGCGGTATAGTGAAAAGTAGGAAGGGAAGGGTAACTTGCCAATAAAACATAATGACACATAAATTTAATTTCTTTACATTTAAAATAAAACATAATGACAGAAATGGGCACGAGGTTGCACCAGAGTGCAATATTGCAGGAGAGATTATTCTGGCAAAGGGAGGAAGGCATTCATTCTAAACGGAGGGAGGAATATTTGCTAATAGAGAAGAGCTGGTAGCTTTGGCATTGGGAGGGGCCTTCTGCTCTTTAAGGCGCTCAGAGTCTGCAGAGCCTGGAATTTATCCTGAGGGTAAGGGGGGTATATTTTGCAGGATTTTAAGCTAAGACATGATCCATTTAGGAGGGTTATATGGCAAGGGTGCAGAGGGTGAGCTGAAGGAAGAAAAGATGACAAGGGACAGGAAGTCAAAATTGCTGCACGGATAGGAAAGATGAGATGAGGCCATTAGAGTTAGAGGCTGAAAGAGCAAAGCAGAGCTGGAGTGGGAGGGGAAGTCAGCAGGTTACCAAAGAAAACATCTGCACTTTGCTCTAACTGCCGCCTCTTTCTAATCCCACTTGTTAGATAAATTGCCTGTGTATGCCTAATGTAAAACTTTCCATGGGAAAATACAAGTTCGTGCATTAACTAATTTGGCATAATAGATCAAAAGAAGAGTGTTCTGCGACTCTCTCCAAGAATGAGAGGGGAGAACATAAGAAGACACCATAGCCACCAAGTATGTCTCCATCTCAGTGCCACGGAAAATGGGAAGCATCCTCCCACTGGCCTGGAGCCCTAGTCTTTGGTTTCCAGACCCAGCCAGGCCTGTTCAATGCTTCCTCTGGCCCCCTCCAGCCCTATCCTTAGAGACAACACTTTGATCCCAGGACATAAGGGAAGGGAGTACATAAGCAGACAATGAACAGGCAGCTTGGACTTTGGAGGCACTGCTCTTTCCTCTGCAGTTTCAAACAGTAGTATGTCTGTCAGCTGGGATAAGCCATAACAGTGAGCCCCAGATTTTGGTCAGACAGGTTTCCTCAGTCTCCAACACAGGCCTGTATCTCCGCAAGGCTCCCCACCTGCAGTGTCCTTTCTTCTTGTCTGTCAAATCTTGTACATTGTTTAAGATCTCAGTTTTTATGTAGATTTCACAAAGATTTGGGCTTCGCAAGCTGGTAGATCCACTCTTCATTAATAATCAGGTAACTCTTGCATTATGTTTAGTGTTGTATACATTTCTGTGTTGTTCTTTAACTTCATAAGCATTTACTAGCCTCCCTTACTATCTGGTTTGTTTCTGTGTCTCCTTGCTACCTGAAGCTTGCATTTCTGCAACACCAGGCCCCAGACTTCACACCAGAGAAAATGGCCCCTTGTTTGCTACCTGCCTGCCTGCAATGGCTTCTCTTGTAACAGTTCACACCTGCATACCCGATAGAGGACAAATTCCCAGTGATAGGAATTCCCTCAAGATTTAGAAAACGATGATTGATTTCCTTAAATTAAACACAAGAATACACTTGCTAAAAATGGGGGGCAAAAACCCAAGAGCCAAAACACTATACATATTAAGATATATTTTTGTTGCCCATAGGATCATAATTGAGTCTGCTGAAAAGAAACTGACTCTGTCAGGCAAAGCTAAGCAATACTCGCTCATCATCTACAAAGCTGCTAGTCCTCCTTAATCAACTTTTCATCAATTGTCAATTGATCACTGAAAGGACAGAAAACAGGCCTCTCTTTCTTCCTTGTGGCCTTTCCACAGGTTATGAGAAGCACCTGTAATTAAACCCCGAGACAGCTGGCTCCTCTGATAGAAACAGCTCCTCTGCTCAGAGCAGGACAAGATAAGGCTGCACTCTTGCTCCCTGCTCCTCCCTGCTGTTTTAACAGCTTCAGGATGATTTGCACTCAAGTTGTCTCTGGTTAGTGAGAGGATCCCTCCTCCTCTATCCCCCATCTCTCCCCCTCCCCTTCATACAGGCCTCTCCTTTGAACTCTTCATAACTTTTGTTCTAAGCTTGTTTTACAGGCTTGGGAAATTGCAGATAAGATATGTCTTCAATACATCTGCCTTACCACCTCCTGGAAAACAAACTAACTTTTCAAGGTAACTCCTGGCATCTGGTTACAGCTAACTTAACACAACCCCCTCCCTTCCTTGTCACTTAGCAAGCCACTTTAAAAGTGTAAGCCACTTTTTTTTTCTTTATTGATTTTAGAGAGATAAGAAGAGAGAGGGAGAGAGAGACAGAAACATTGATGAGAGAGAACATCAATTGGCTGCCTCCTGCATGCCCCCACTGGGGATTGGGCCCACAACCTGGGCATATACCTTGACTGGAATCGAACCAGCAACCTCTTGGTGCATGGGTCAATGCTCAACCACTGAGCCACACCAGCTGGGCCAAGCCACTCTGTCTTCACCGTCCTATATTGTCTTATCAAGACTTGGCCCTTTCCTCCCTTGGAAAGTAAATGTCCTCCCTGCACTTCTTCTTGGGAATTCTTTCATGGCCTGCATCACTGGCCAAATCCTAACAATCACATTAAAATCACCCCACTCTTCCCCAAAGTTCAAGTCTTTTGTTAATGGCATCTGGAACATGCTTGTACAAAGCAAATTAGCTTCTGAAAAGGCTTAGACACCCTCCCAATTCTTTCTCTAGGCCAAAGGTATTTTTATCCCCTTTCTGCATCTACGAGTCTTTGACAGAATTCCCCAGGGGACTGGTTATGTTCTTAAAAGTAAACTACATACCAAATTCCCCTTCTTTGGCAAAAAATGAGCTACATGTTAGATGTGCTGTTGCCCAAACACTTATTATAGTTGCTGGAGCTTCATGCTGCCGCTGTTTCCTATTTTCTGGAATGCCATTGATCACCCTCGCTTGGTCATCTGAAGAGGAGACTATGTTACTAAAAATGCCTCTTCATTTGAGTTTTTATAAAATCACAGAATGTTAGAACCTTGGAGGTGAACTCATCCCAGCACTCATTAATAGTAAGAAAAGTTTAGTAACCTATTTTCATATAGATGATAGGTAGGAGAGTCACTTTTTGCTCTGTTAACTGTCTATTTTGGTGTGTTAAAATTTCTATTCTATTTGCTTATTTGAAATTAGGTTTCCCCTTTTATTGACTTAGAATTGATTAAATTGTACTACATTTGCAAGCCTTTTTTTGCAAGTTTGATGAGTTCAGCATTTTGTAATAGTATAAATATGTCAGTTCATACACTTATAATTACTAATTTCAGTGATATACTTACATACTTCAACTTATAACATGGTTATAAATTTTAGCTCTCCCCAGCCCCATGTTATCAAGAGGAACACAGGAAATAAGTAATAAAAATCTTCACTATCTCATCTATAAAGGTAACACCTGGATGTTGCTGTAAGCCTCTCCTAAGGAAAGACTATGCCAGAACTCAAATGTAAATGAAGGAATTTAGATAGAAAGTTTTATCACATACTAAACATTCCTAACATTTAAATAACATACTGAGCCCTGGCCAGTTTGGTTCAGCAGTTAAAGCATCAGACCAAGGACTAAAGGGTCAAGGATTCAATTCCCAGTCAAGAGCACATACCTGGGTTGCAGGTTGGTCTCCCAGCCCCTCGTCAGTGTCATGCCAGAGGCAGCCAATTCATGTGTCTCTTTCACATAGATGTTTCTCTCTCTCTCTCTCCCTCCATCCCTTCCACTCTATCTAAAAATCAATGAAAAAAATATCCTCAGGTGGGAATTAACAAAAAAATAATAAATAACTAAGTAACACATTGTTTTACAAAGCAATTTTAAATGTTATCTTTGCACTACTACTTCTCTACATCTTGTGGGATAGCTATTATTTTAATTCCAATTTTATTGATTTAAAAAACTGACCCTTCAAAAAATTGTAACAAAGTTATTGGGCTAGCATTTGAAGGCAAATCAAGTCAACTGCTCTTTCTTGTATATTCTCTCTCACTGTGAGGAAGGAGGAATATTGGATCCTTTACATTCTCATAGCAATGGTAGTCAATTGTCTAGGATAATAAACAGGCAAGTTTCTCTAGAGGTAGGGGAGGAACCTATACAGTATCTTTGGAAGGTACTTGATGGCAAATCTACAGGGATTGTACTGAAAAGTGAGAACTATCAGGTCATGGTGAGCACTAGCTGCATCTGGGGCTTTGGTGTCCTCTTGCTGGCGATTTATGATGACTGGTCTAAATTCGCCCTCCGGCCCAGCCATCGTGGCTCAGTGGATTGAGTGTCCTCCCATGGACTGAGAGGTCCTGGTTCAATGCCTGGTCAGGGCATATGCCCAGGTTTCAGGCTCAATCCAGTAGGGGGCGTGCAGGAGGCAGCCTATCAATGTTCTTTCTCACATTGATGTTTCTATCTCTCTCTCCCTTCCTCTCTCCTCTCTAAAAAGTCAATAAAAACATATTTTAAAAATAAATAAATAAACTCACCCTCAGGCCTGGTGGAGCAGGTGGAGATGACATCAACCGCTGCCATCATCTGCAGCAGAGTCTGAGGAGCTCCAGCATCCCACTGTCTCCTGTTTTCTGAAGCAGCAGCATCCTGAATGAACAACTCTAGGTATAAGAAAATAACTCGTTAATTTAAAAGCAGCCAAAGTGTGGCTAATTTCAACAAACAGTTCTCAGGAAACCTGGAGGCAGCCCGTAAGCTAGTACATTCAAAAACAGAGAAATCACCATTGCCATTCTAATATAGACTGCTATAGACTAAATGTTTGTGTTTCCCCCCCAAAATGCGTATGTTGAAACCTGATCCTCAATGTGATGGTATTAGGAGGTGGAACCTTTGGGAGGTGTTTAGGTCATGAGAGTGGAGCCCTCGTAAACAAAATTTGTGCCATTATAAAAGAGACCCTAGAGAGCTCCTTTACCCTTTATGCTATGTGTGGATATAGCAAAAAGATGGAATTGGGCCTTCACCAATCACCAAATCTACCAGCACCATGACCTTAGACTTTCCGCCTCCAGAACTGTGAAATAAATTTTGTTTATAGCCACCCAGTTCATGGTATTTTGCTACAGCAGCCTGGACTGACTAAAGCATAGATCATATTTATAAGGCAAAATTATAAACAGGTTTAAAATTGTTTCACTTTTACTAATAACATTTGATTGACTAGCCAATATATCTAAATGTTAAAGAAACATTAGTGACATGAATAGACAAATTCCTTGAGGCATTTATGAGAACGTTTACTTTACTCAGTTTTTAGGAAATGCACTCTGTTCCATTATCTCAATTTAAAAAATAACTTGTGTTAACCTTTTCTTTATTTATTCCCATAGTTCATTCTAGGAAATGTAACAATCAAATTAGTAAAAGATAATAAAAATTACCCATAATCCCACTGTCCAGAAACTATTGAAAGTTTAAAAGTTTCCCCCTGCATGTGGTTCTTGCTTTGTTTTGAAACAAAAAACACACCCTTTCACAACTTGCTGTTTTCAATGAGCACTTAGCAACGTATCATATCCAGACTGTTAAATATTCTTCTATGCAATCATTTTAGAGCAAACATAGTGTTCTCTCACATGTAATAATTTAACTAACTTTTTTTTTGCTGGATTTTTAGGTTGCTAGAGATTTTTCACTATTATAAATAATACTAAAATGACCCTGGGAGGTTTGGCTCAGCAGTTACAGTGGTAGCCTGTGGACCAAAGGGTCATGGGTTCAATTCCTGGTCAGGGCCATGTATCTCTCTCACATCGATGCTTCTCTCTCCCTTGTTTCCACTCTATCTAAAAATCAATGTAAATATATCCTCAGGTGAGGATTAACAACAAAAATTATTTTAATGAAAATAATACTATAATGATCTGATTTGTACCTAAATTTTTTGTGGACATTTGTGATTATTTACCTTAGGTAAACCATTGAAAATGACAATTTTAGCCTGGCTGGTGTGGCTCAGTGGATTGAGTGATGTCCCATGCACTGAGAGGTCCTGGTTCGATTCCCAGTCAGGCAGGGCACTTGCAGACCAACAAAGGGAAATATTTGCAATACATATTACAGTCAACGGTTTAACTTATATGTATTTTTTTTTAAACAGGAAATAGAGATGGTCAATAAGCATATGGAAAAATTGTTCAGCCTGATAATAATCAGGAATGCAGTCTACTTTTTTTATTTTCCATTAATTTTTAGATAAAGTAGAAGAAAGAGAGGGAGACAGAGAGAGAAACCTCGATGTGAGAGAGTCACATTGATTGGTTGCCTCCTGTACAACCCCAACTGGAACCTGCAACCCAAGGACATTCCCTTGACCAGGAACCAAACCTTTGACCTTCAGTCCTTGGGCCAACGTTGTAACCATTGAACCAAACTTGATAGGGCCAGCTTACCTGTTTTTTTTTTTTTTTTAAAGGGCAGCTATGTCTTTTGAGACATATAACCCACTCTCTTCTCTTCCCAGCAAACATGCAAAGAGTAACCTTTGAATACACCCTTTTCACTGAACTGCTTTCATTGAGTAGCACTAAGGGCTCCTGTTGGCCAAATCCCTGCTGTTGCGCAACCTGCTTCACTTGGCCTTTCTCTTCCAGTTCATGCTGCCAACCCCCTTACCTCCTTCTAGCCCAGGCTTAGGTCTTATGCTTTTTTTTTTTTTTTTACAAATTGAAGGTTTCTGCCAACCCTCAATCTAGCAAGCCTATTGGCACCATTTTCCAACAGCATTTGCTCACTGCATGTCTATGTGTCGGTAATTCACACAATATTTTGAACTTTTTCATTATTATTTGTTATGGTGATCTGTAATCATAACTTAAAAAAATGGAAGTGTAGTTGGTTTACAATATTATATTAGTTTCAGGTGTATAATATAGTGATTCAACATTTATAAACCTTAAAATGTGATCACCACACTAAGTAATCATCGGTTATCACGCAAACTTACAATATTATTGTATTCAGTGATCTTTGATGTTACTATTGTAGTTGTTTTGTAGTGCCACAAATTGTACCCAGATAAAGATGTGAACTTAATCAATAAATGTAGTATGTGTTCTGACTACTACACCTGACTGGTCATTCCCCCATCTCTCTCCCTCTCCTCAGGCCTCCCTATTCCCTGAGACACATCACTGAAATTAGGCCAATTAATAACCCTACAATGGCCTCTAGTGTTCAGGTGTAAGACTTGCCTATCTCCCACTTTAAATCAACAGCTAAAAATGACTAAGCTTAGTGAGGAAGACATGTCAAAAGCCAAGGTAGGCCAAAACTAGGCCTCTTATACCAAACAATTAGCCAAGTTATGATTGCAAAAGAAAAGTTCTTGAAGGAAATTAAAAGTGTTACTCAGAGAACACATGAATGATAAGAAACAGCCTTATTGCTGATGTGGAGAAAGTTTTAGTGGTCTGGATAGAAGATCAGCTATAACATTCCCTTAAGCCAAAGCCAAATCCAGAGCAAGGACCTAATGCTCTTCAATTCTACAAAGGCTGAGAGAGGGGAAGAAACTGCAGAAGAAAAGTCTGAAGCTAGCAGAGGTCGGTTCGTCCGGTATAAGGAAAGACGCCACCTTCATAGCATGAAAGTGCCAGGTGAAGCAGACTGATGTAGAAGCTGCAGCAAGTTATCCAGAATTCTAGTTAAGGTAATCAATGAAGGTGGCTACCCTAAGCAACAGATTTTCAATGTAGACTGAAAAGAAGACAAAACAAAACAAATCAATAAACAAAAAACAGCAAATGGCGTTGATGTTGTCCAGAGAACAATCTAAAATGGAGCTGGGAGATCTCTAGAAAACCTAGCTAACTCACTCCCTCCAAGTGAAACTGAACTTTTGAACTGGACTAAACCTCAACAGCTACATTCTGATACAGTTCCTGGAACTGGCTATGCACCACTAAACTCTATTAAAAAGTAAAGTTTTTACCTAGCAACAGACATAAGCAATTGATCACATACATATGAGTCATAGTATGAGTCTACTTGTCAGCAGCAACCACAGCTCTTTCAAAACAAATTTAGGTAATCCTTTTATTTTTTTATTAAAAAAATTTTTTTAAATCCTTCAGAGTTAAACACGTGCGAAGTTCTGGTGCCTTCAGAAAGGTTTGGGGGTACTCTGGCAAAGACAGCATGACACTGGGGGAACTGAATCTCTCCCAGCCTCAGGCGCCCCAATGCCAATGGGCTGGCCAAGGCCTGCAAGGTGCACCACCTTGCAGGCTAGGCGGTTTCCCTTTTCTACACTACCTGCCTGCAGAGCCCAGCCATTCCTACTGTTTCTTTAAGACAGCCTGCGCCAGGTCAGTGGAGAGGGAGCCTGTGGTTGCTGAGCCTTGGCGGACGTGGCTTCCGCGTGGAACTTTCCCCGCTTCCCCTCTCTCTTGATGTCGGTGCTTGGCATTCCCACCTGAGGCCCCAGTGAAACTGAGATGTTGTTTTAACTTCTCAGGTCGTTGCTAGTCTTCAACGCACTGTTACTCCTAATGCAGCCAGAAAAGTGCCAGGCACTCCTGAAACATCTGTAAACGCTGACATCTTGAACAATCATGATTAAGCCCAAATATTTATGAGGAGTTTATTGTGTGCAAGCCGTGTGGTAGGAGCTGGGATGGATATACAGACAAGGCTGGCTCCTCGCCTTGACAGGGCTTTTAGTCTGGGCGTACGCACTGTATTCAGACGCGCAGACAGGGGAACTTAGGGTCGGTGCAGCACCCAGAGCGGCCCCTCTCAAATGTACTCAGGGACTTGCAGCACCTGGGACACTGGGACACGGTAGAAATGCAAATTCTCGGGACTCCCAGACCTACTGCATCCGGAGCTCCGGGGGGTGGGGGGGGGTGGGGCCGAGCAATCTGGTTTTAACAAGCCCTCCAGGTGACAGGGTGCTCACTTAAGCTGGAGAACCTCTCTTGTGCAGGGAGGATGAGGTTTGCACTCCCTCGTTAGCAGTGAGGCTTTGGCCAAGAAATTGTGGGAAGCTCAGCTGGGGTGGGAGGAGGACAGGGAGGGCAGTGGGGATCGGGGAAACTGGCCTTCACCAGGTGAGGAGGACAAGGGGAATCACCAGCCCTCTGTCCTCCTCAACAGGGCATCCATCGGGTCAGAGGCCGAATTTCTCAGCGGGCTGGACCCCTGGGCTCGACCCGATTCGGGGAGGTCAGAAAGGCAGGCGTTTCTGATCTCGCCCACCCTGATATGAACGCTGTAAACCCTGGGTTCAGGCCACCTCTGTCTCTTTGAGGCTGCCTGCCTTTGGGGCACTCTAGCCTTCCCCGGCCTCGATTTCCCCAATCTCGCGGGATCGCTGCGGCTCAGATGAGGCTGGAATCTGGAGAGGCGCCTAGGAAGCTCCAGACC
Organism: Molossus molossus; assembly: GCF_014108415.1. Classification (NCBI taxonomy): domain Eukaryota; kingdom Metazoa; phylum Chordata; class Mammalia; order Chiroptera; family Molossidae; genus Molossus; species Molossus molossus. The sequence goes on from NW_023425403.1 coordinate 97,567,416, forward strand.
CCTTTCCGGCCCTGCTCAGGACAGTGTTCCATAGGGAGTTCCTCTCGGGAAGGGTCCGCGGCTGAGCGAGAGTGGACTCGGGCACGCGCTGGGAGGGGCTGCGGATCTGGCGCTGGCGCGGTTCCGAGAGCACTCCACGTACGGGGACGGGGCATGCGAGCCGGGGGTGAGGTCCATCTCCAGGCTTTTCAACAAAGCCTCCGGGAAGTATCCAGCGAACAACACGAGTGTGTCTGTCTGTAAAGCTAATCAGCTGCACAGGGAACTGAGCGTGGGGACTTGGACCGAGGGGCCTTCCCTACGCGCCCGGTCCCTAAACGCCCAGCGGTGCACAGGCGGTCCGCGCACAGGAGCGCAGAGCACACAGCAACCCACATGGCGTGGGGAAATAATCCTTTTATTAAAAAAAAATTTTTATCCTCATCCGAGGACTTTTTTTTTTTTTCAGATAGAGTGGGAGGGAGAGAGAGGAAGAGAGAAAGAAAGAAACATCGAGGTGAAAGGGACACATCTAATGGCTGCCTCCCCCACAACCCAACCAGGGCAAGGGACAAACTGCAACCGAGGTACATGCCCTTAGCGGGAACGAACCGGGTCTCTCTGGACCGCAGGTGGACGCTCTAACCGCTGAGCCAAACCGGCCAGGGCAGGTGATCCTTTTAAAAGCCCCCCATTTTTCTGTCCTTATAAACTCTGACCTTTCTTTTCTCCTACCATTGGAACAGAGTTGGGAGTTTCTACCCAAATGTGTGTCTCCTGGATTACAACTCCTAAAAAAGACCCCCAGATAAAGCTTTTGTTTGCCTTGCAGTTCTTAGTTAAAATTGACTGACAAGACAAAAGAGCTTTATATTGGAAGAAGATTCCATCTAGGAGTTTTATAGCTAGAGAGAAGTCAATGCCTCAAAGGACAGGCTGACTTCTCTTGTTAGAGGCTAACACAGCTGGTGACTAGGTTGAAGCATTCAATGCCCATTTACCATTCCAAAAATCCTAGGGCCCTTAAGAATTATGCTAAACATACTCTGCCTGTGCTCTATAAATACAGCAACAAAGCCTGATGACAACACATCTGTTTACAACATGGTGGACAGAATATTTTAAGTTCGATATTGAAACTTACTGCACAGAAAAAAAGATTTCTTTCAAAATATTACTGCTCATTGATTACACACCTGTCACCCAAGAGTTCTGATGGAGATTTATGAGATTAGTGTTGTTTTCATGCCAGCTAACACAACATCCATTCTGCAATCCATGCATTAAGGAGTAATTTTTACTTTCAAGACTTATTATTTAAGAAATACATTTCATAAAGCTATAGCTGCCATAAACAGCAATTCCTTTGCTAGATCTGGGCAAAGTAAACTGAAAACCTTCTGGAAGGAATTCACCATTCAAGATACCATTAAAAACATTTGTGATTCATGGGAAAATGTCAAAATATCAACATTAACAGGAGTTTGGAAGAGGTTGATTTCAACAATTATGGATGACTTCAAGGCTTTAGTGGAAGAAGTATCTGCACATGTCATAGAAATAGCAAGAGAACTAGAATTAGAAGTGGAACCTGAAGATGTGACTGAACTGCTGCAATCTCATGATAAAATGTTAATGGATAAGAAGTTGCTTCTTATGGATGAGCAAAGAAAGCGGTTTCTTGAGACGGAATCCACTGCTGCTAATGAAGATGCTGCAAAGACTATTGAAATGACAACACAAGATCTAGAATATCACATAAACTTAGTTGATGATAAAGCAGCAGCAGGGTCTGAGAGGATTGACTCCATTTTTTTTTTTTTTTTGGTTAATCCTCCCCCAAAGATATTTTTTCTATTGATTTTCAGGTAGAGTGGAAGAGAAGGGAGGAGGAAGGGAGAGAGACATGGATGTGAGAGAGACACATTGACTGGTTGTCTCCCGCATGGCCCTGACTAGGGCTGGGTTTTGAACCTGCAACCCAGATATGTGCCCTTGACTGGGAATTGAACCAGAGATCCTTCAGTCCATGGGCTGATGCTCTAATCGCTGAGCCAAACTGGCGAGGGCTGACTCCAATTTTGAGCTAAGTTCTATGGTGGGTAAAATACTATCAAATAGCACTGCATGATACAGAGAAATTACTTGTGAAAGAAAGTGTCCACCAATATAGCACATTTCACTGTTGTCTTATTTTAAGAAACTGCCACAGTTACCCCAGTCTTCAACAATCACCATTGTGATCAATCAGTAGCCATCAATACTGAGGCAAGACCCTCCACCAACAAAAGGATTATGCCTTGCTGAAGGCTCAGATGATGGTTAGCATATTTTAGCAATAAAGTATTTTTAATTAAGTATGTACTGTACATTGTTTTTAGGCACAATGCTATTGCACACTCAAAAACTACAAATAGAGTGTAAGCCTAAGTTCTATATTCACTGAGAAACCAAACAATTCTTGTGACTCACTTTATTGTACTATTTATTATATTGCTGTGCTCTGGAACTGAACCCACAATATTTCTGTATATGCCTATTTGATTCGTGTCAGTTTCAGTCACATGAACTAGAAAACTAGGAGGCTATTTGACCATCTCCTCCTTCTCAAGCCCCCAACTCTGTGGTTCCCACTCCGTGTCTATTCTCACTGCTCTGGTCTGTGCACCTTTCTTTTTCTTCCTGGACTCTTCAGGTTCCTTCAGCCCCACCCCTCCACACCCTCCTTCACACTGCAGCCAGGTGATCTTTCTCCATTACAAAGGACTTAATTTGCTTTAACTGAAAGTCATCACAAAAGATAAAGCCCAAGCTCTTTGGCATGCCAAGCTATACAGGAGTGGGTACCTCTGTGAGTCTCCAGCCAACATGCACTCTAGCAATGATTAGCATTTTGGACTCAGAACACCTATTTGTACCTCCTTTCTTTGGCTCATGACCCCTCTGTGACTGTTTTGTGTGTTTTTCCCAAGCTTTTTTTTTTTATTTAAATTTTTTTATTAATTTATTTTTGTTCCAGATGTTTCTCCTTTCCCCCATTGACACCCTCCTTGTCATCCCCCTCCCCCATCCGCAGCACTGTTGTCTATGTACATGATTACGCATACAGGCATATAAGTTCTGTGGTTTATCTCTTCCCTCTCCCCACCCCATTCCCCTCTTCTGAGGTTTGTCAGTCAGTACCCTACTTCTATGTCTCTGGGTCTATTTTGTTTATCAGCTTGTTTTGTTCATTATGTTCCACAAATAAGTGAGATCATGTGATATTTGTCTTCTCTGACTGGCTTGTTTCACTTAGTATAATACTCTCCAGGTCCCTCCATGTCATCACAAAGGGTAAGAGATCTTTCTTTCTTACAGCTGCATAGTGTTCTATTGAGTATAGGTACCACAGCTTTTTTTATCCATTTATCTACTGATGGACACTTGGGCTGATTCCAGATCTTAGCAATTGTAAGTAATGCTACTATGAACATAGGGGTACATACATTCTTTATGATTGGTGTTTCAGGCTTCTTAGAGTGAAACTCCTAGAAGTGGGATTACTGGGTCAAATGGCAATTCAATTTTTAACTTTCTGAGGAAACATCATAGTGTTTTCCATAGTGACTGCACCAGTCTGCATTCCCACCAGCAGTGTACTAGAGTCCCCTTTTCTCCACACCCTCACCAGCACTTGTTTGATGATTTGTTGATGGTAGCCATTCTGACAGTTGTGAGGTGATATCTCATAGTCATTTTAATTTGCATCTCTCTGATGATTAATGACTGTTGAGCATTTTTTCATGTCTCTTGGCCATTTGTATGTCCTATTTGGAGAGGTGTTTCTTTAGGTCCTCTGCCCATTTTTTAATTGGGTTCTTTGTCTTCCTTATGTTGAGTTTTATGAGTACTCAATATATTTTCGAAATTAACCCCTTATCTCATGTATCATTGGAGATTATGCTCTCCCATACGGTAGGTTCCCTTTCCATTTGGATGGTTGTTTCTTTTGCTGTATGGAAGCTTTTTAGTTTGATGTAGTCCCATGTGTTCATTTTTCCCTTTGTTTCTCTTGCCTTAGGTGATGTATCAGTGAAAATTTTGCTGCGTATGATGTCTGAAATTTTGTTGCCTACATTTTCTTCAAGGATTTTTATGGATTCACAAGTCACATTTAAGTATTTTATCCATTTTGAGTTTATTCTTGTGTATGGTATGAGTTGGTGGTCTAGCTTCATATTTTTGCATGTAGCTGTCCAATTTTCCCAACACCATTTATTGAAGAGGCTGTCTTTACTCCACTGTATGCTCTTGCCGCCTTTGTCAAATATTAATTAAGCATAATGACTTGGGTCCATTTCTGGGTTCTCTGTTCTATTCCATTATCTATATGCCTGTTCTTGTGCCAGCACCTCTGTGACTTTTAGGTCTCATTCACCTTTGAGATTCCCCACCACCTAGCACAGTCTGCGGCACAATGGAGATTATCAAGAAGAAGCCCGCTAAATTGAATTAAGATTTTTCCATATGGAAATGAGACAAAATGTATTATTCTAGGAAGTGTAAGTTGAGCCAAACTAGGATGTGTAAATGCTCACATAGTTATGCACAGATCCCAACATTGGTAGAAGGAAAAAGGGGGTGCTGGGGTAGGAAAAGTGGGTCACCATAGGATCAGGCCAGATGTGATACTATGTGGAACTGAGTGTACCCTACATGCATTATCAAAACAAAAAAGTATTTTGAGAAGGGTAATCATATGGTAAAGTAACTAGCAATCACTTAGAGAATGAAAGGGAAATAAATAATAAAGAAAAGGAGGACACATAGGCAATTCAGTGAGGGGAAGAGAAAGGGAAAATAAAGGAATAACATGTATTACGCACCTAGCATGTGCCAGATTATGTACCAAATTTCACTTTAGTCCTCACAGTAAGCCTGTGTGGCAGGTACCTCATCCCTGGTCCTCGGAATGCAGAGGGTTTAAGGAACTGGTGAGAGGACACACAAGTAGAAAGCGGCAGTGCCAGCTGGGATTCCGCTTGTCTCCAAAGCCCACGCATTTTCTACCACACACACGGCTCAGAGATGACGGGGCCCCAGACGAGCAGTGGAGAGGATGAAGGAGGAGCAACTCACCAGAGACATCTCAGAGTAGAAAACACCCTGGGCAGCAGGAACTGTCAGCCTGGGGACAGCGGTACACAGTAAAGGATCACAGAAGGTAATGCGCATACACATGCTGAGTTTGAGATGCTAGTGGGATTTGCGCAGGGAGCTTTCCAGCAGAGGAGAAAAGCGGATGCACGTGGAGCTGCTGGCTGGGAGAGCTGGAGCCGAGGAAGGAGGTGAAACTGCCCAAGAGACCAGCGCCGAGTCTCAGAAGTCCTGACCCCATGAGGTGGGCAAAGACTGCACAGCCAGGTCTCTGCCCAGCTCAGGGAAAGCAGGGGGCAGGTGACAGGGGAGCTGCAGGAAGAGTTTGAGATGGATGCTAATAAAACAGTTCCTTCTCACCTACGACTTTGAAGGTGCACATACCTGCTTCTGGGCAACAGAGTTTTTCAAATGCTTCATCTGTATAATCCTCATGCTCCTTTATACATTTATTTTCTTTAAGCTTCATGCCATCTTCAAAGGTCAAAGTTTCATTTAGTATGTCCACGGCCTAGAGCCATTCCATAGTGTTTCAAGAGACATAAGCCATATTTTGAAAAAAAAACAAAAACAAAATTTTTATGTTCCCAGTAATAACATTTACCAAGATATAAGGCAAATATTTCATATATCTATAGAAAATAAATCAGTCAAGTTTTAAAAGTGGAACTGTGTTAAAACAAAATAGAAACAGAATGTTTTCATTTTTTTCTCAATTGTGACAAGCACTGATCATATGGCAACTTCTATCCAGACTTCCTGTCTTCACTACTATTCTACGGCAGTTTATTTTACAGAATTCTCATGGTTATCTGCTCCACACCCTTTTTAAGTATACAACATTCCTGTTTGGGTCCCTAAAACTGCTCCTAATACATACTCCATAATCAATAAAAAAATGATCAGTATGTTTCAAGCATATCAAAGTACAGTCTATTTAATAAAGGATGAACGCTCTGGTAGATAAACTTTTTTGACGCGTTTTTTAATTTTTGACGCTTTTTTTATTCTAGCAGGCCAGCATGAGCGCCTCACTCACAGAAGCACTGTGGGTGTATCACTCCTCAGCTTCCACCCCAGAAACAGTCCCCATATCTGCTCCCCTCTAATGCTCACAGACCTCGGATACGTAGAGGCATAATGGTTGAGTAGAGGTGAGTGCTAATTACCCCCATTCTAATGAAGTCCTTATGCAGCAAAATACTAGTAAAACTCTGAAAGACAGGTGGAGCCCAGAGGCTGTTCAGAGCAGTAAAAATATTCAGCATGATATCACAATGGTGCATACATGCTTCTACACATTTATCCAAACCCATAGCATGTATAACCCCAAGAGTGAAACCTAATGTGAACTATAGGCTTTGGGTGACTATGAGTCACCATAGGTTACTCAGTTGTAACCAATGTTCCCCTCTTTGGGGATGCTGATGGCCGGGGAGGCTGTGCATGTGTGGGGGCAGGGATATGTCGGAAATCTCTGTCTGTACCTCCACTCAACTTTGCCATGACTGCTCTAAAACATGGAAGCCTATTAAAAACCAAAACCAAAAAAACTGGTCCTTCACCACACACACACAAGTCTGAAAGAAATTAAAATATTAAAAATTTTAAGCTAAGAACATAAAAGAAAGAAATTGGCCATCAGGTATGATATAGAACATATATACATGTACTTAATATTTGGTAATTTAAAAGGCAAAATGAGAGAAGGTAAAATGGAAACACAAATCAGTTCATTTTGATATTAGCAGGTCTAGTAAAAAGTGGGAATAAAAGAGATGTTGAACTCAAGTAATAAAATGAGGTTTGAATTTACTGTAATTATGTATTTATCGCTGTATTAATGAGAGCCAAAATGCAAAATTGAGCTTTACCCAAAGGCCAGTCTTCTATTTTAATTTGGCTATAATTAAAAGTTAATATAGGAAAATAGATACTTCATAAAAGAAAAATAAATTAGCCCAGCAGGTGTGGCTCAGTGGATTGATCATCATCCCATGGACTGAGAGGTCCCAGTTCAATTCCCAGTCAGGGCACATGCCCAGGTTGTGGGCTCGATCCCCAGTAGGGGGCATGCAGGAGGCAGCTGATCGATGTTTCTCTTTCACATCGATGTTTCTATCTCTCCCTTCCTCTACCTCTAAAATAATCAATAAAAACATATTTTTAAAAATTAAATTAAAATAATCCATTTAAGGGAATAACCTCAATTTAAAAAAGAATGGGAGGATGAAGTATTTTGGAAAACCTATTTGAACACCAGAGATCCTTCCAGGAAGATTTAAGAAAATTCCCTTTGCCCTATGAAAAAAATTTCATGAAACGTGCTACCAAGACACTCATTTTCTCAAGCCTACTAATAAAAATATATACATAATGACATACCTCTTCCTCTTGGAGAGTACTTTCATCAGAAGTACATTTGTCTAAATTAATTTCAAACTTTACCCCTTTCTAGAAGCAAGAAAAAATATCTTAGTTCAGCAATCCAATAAACACCTTCAAATTCAACATTATAGATACTTAAAACCAATAGTTTAGCATTACAAAATACAGCACTTCCTAAACTAGTAGGAGGAAACACCTTGTAGGCAAACCAGATTGTAAGGTAGGGACTGCCCCGCCACCAGCCAGCTTCTTAATAGGAAACCAAAGACAAACTGTTGATTACCTTAGCTTTATATTTTTGTTCTGGAATTTTACTTTCCTGTATCTTCTGAAGTCTAATTTGTTTCAAGTCTCTTTCGATACCCTGAAAGTTTAGAGAAAAATTCAAATATAACACTTAATATTGATCAAACTATTATATTTTCACACCCTCTGAAATCACAACATGGTATGCTTACATTATTTGATTTCTGGATTAAATTGATGAATCATTTGATAATAAAAACATGTCTTTACTAATAATTCACTAAAACTTGGGGAGAGTGTCCATTAACTCAAAATATTAATACACAACACTGGCATTGCAATGGGTACAGTTCTACAATGTAACAATGCTTATCACTCTAGTCCAGTCCAATACAACCTAATTTAATTCAAAAATGTAATTTTGACTACAGGATCCTTTCCTTAGGAGATTTATGATCTTAATCGGGAAATCAGGAAAAGTACAGAGCTCATTACAGTATAAAGGAAGAAGGCTCTAAACCTTGACAAGAATTTCACAGAAACAGCTGAAAGATTAACTTTATATGCTGAGCTTTTCCCTGGACCCTCTGCCTCTTTCTTCCTCAATACAGAAGGTCTAAATAATTCCTATGGATTTAAGAGCTATCTTTACGCAATGCCTCTTAAACATGTATCTTCAGGTTTGATCTGTCCTCCCCTCTGAACTTCAGACTTAGATATTCATCTGCCTACTTAGTATCATCTTCACTTCAATATTCATTCCATAAATTCCTATTGAGCACCCTCTATGGCCAGACACTGTCCAACAAGCTAGTGCAGTGAGTGTGACCGAAGGTCCCTGCTGACAGAACTTACTGGAGTAAGGTAGGTAGTAAATGAATTTACAGAGTAACAACATAATTTCAGAAAGTGTTAAGTGCCATAAAGGAAATAAAATAGGGCATGGCATAGAGTAGGGGGAGAGAGTAATGCAGGAAAATAATATTTGGTATTTGCTTTAAGCCCTGGAATGATGGTGGCCTTGGCCTGGGGTCTGGGGAAATCAATTCCGTCAGAGGGAGCAGCAGGGCAAAGGAACCAAAGCAGGGATGCCATCTCAGACTTTCTCTAGTCAACATGTCCTGTGGGAACATTTTTGTTTTTTAAGATTATTTATTTATTTATTTATTTTTAGAGAGAGAGGAGAGAGACATCAATGTGAGAGTGAGACATAAATCAGCTGCCTCCCACATGCCCCACATTGGGGATCGAGCCCATAACCTGGACATGTGCCCTGACCAGGAATCGAACTGGGACCTCTCAGTCCATGGGACGACGCTCAGCCCACTGAGCCACAGTGGCAGAGCCAAAGGGAACCTTTGATAGTCCGCCAACGTAAGTTCACTCCCCACTCTTCCCCATCATAGGAAATGGTACTATCCCTTTCAAGCCAAAAATTTATTACTCTCCTCAGTGTCTTTATTTTTGTTGTTGTTGTTTATCCTCACCTGAGAATATTTTTCCATTAATTTTTAGATAGAGTGGAAGGAAGGAAGGGGGAAGAGAGAGAGAGAAACACTGATGTGAGAGAGGCACATTGATTGGTTGCCTCCCACATGACCAGGCCAGGAATCAAACCTGTGACCCTTCAGTCCACAAGCCAACGCTCTAACTGCTGAGCCAAACCAGCCAGGGTTCTGTGTGTGTGTGTGTGTGTGTGTGTGTGCACGTGCGTGAGTTTAATGCTCTCTTCTCTTCACCATTGTACAGTAGGTCTCCATCATCTCTTCCTTAGAATCAATTACTGCTTCATCTGGATTGCCACAGCCTTTGCATAAACTTCACATAAAGCATGTGTCAGTTTGAATCATTTTTAGTTGTTTGCCCTCCTACTTTGGGAAAGGTGTTTTTCTGCCTTGAAATATTATGAACTCTGAAACAGGACTATGATTTTATATCTTACTTATATTTGTGAAATCGATTGTCTTATTGGATTGTGTAGTCTGGTTGTCTCAATTGTACAAGTATCATATTGCTTTACTTTCCTTAAAATACAACTATATTAGATTCCTAAGCCCCATCCACCTCACTGGGTGCAAATTCAACCTCAGTCCACTTTAGATCTCTCTGGCATCATGTGAAGGTCCCCGGGTTTTTCTCAAAGGAATACATTCAAGGAGGCCTTTTGCCTTCACTCAACACTGGTTTTTCTCACCTGCCCTTCCTCAAGCCCCGAGACACCTTGAAGATAAAGGTAAAAGATGAAGACGAAGAAGAAAACAACAACCTATCTCAAGAGCCACTTCACGGTTCAGCTCTGACCAGTTCCCTGCTCCCAAAAATGTAAAGTTGAAACAGAAGAGAAGTTAACCATCAGATTTCCTGACCAATGTGTCAGATCCTGACTCAAATACCATGCAGAGGGCGGAACTGTCATATGTTCATGAGAGCAGTTCTGAAAGTTGGTTGCATGCTCACCAGTCAGCTTCTGCAAACAGGTTGCCTGGGCCCTGCCCCAGTCTAGGAATTGGAGTTGAACAATATTTTTCCACATGATTGTACTGCACTCTGAAGGGTAAGAACAGTGGGCTAGGAAAAACTCCCTGGGAAACATATAGACATCCAATAACCATCACCTGCACAGTTGCTTCTTCCTCGGGTGTCTCTTGATAGATGGGCAGGTTCCTTTTTTTTACCAGGTAGGTTTTATGACTTATTTTTGAGTCTTCCTTTAACACAAATTATACACAGTCAACAAGATAGATTCTGCATCAGTTCTAAAGGCCATTTAATTTAACCCTTGGCCAGAGTTTAAATGGGATCTAGTGAGCAAATGCTTTCCACCTGCTGTTCCAGAGATGTGCAATGGCAGTGGCCGGATAGAGCTCTCTCATGGCCCCTTTCCCCCCTCGCTGCCTCGGTATCCCCAGTTCCCCGAGTGCTTCTTTCACGGTCTCTCTAGAAATGTCCACTCTCCATCTTTCCTCAAGTTGGGTTTCCCATCGCAAACCTACTTTAAAAATAAAGCTGATGACAGTACCCAGTCTCTGCTCTGCAGAGAACCACCTCCAACCCACCCTCCCAGCACAGACAGTCTTCCATCTGAACCTATGTGTGTACTTTCAGAATGATCCCCTCCTTAGCCCTGCCTCTCTGAACTCAACTCCTTCTCAGACCCAATTTAGGCTCCACCTTGCTTCTTTCATAAAGACCCTCACCCTTACAGCCTTACTCCCAGGCGCTTAAAGAACTTAACTATATTCAGTCCACTTCAAAAATTGCTTTAAACATGTGTGTCTTATTTTTCTAACTATTTATGAGTAGAAGAGCATATGCTAGAAAGCATAGAGGTTTTAGAACCAGGTATTTATTTAGTCTTCCTCGTGTGGATGAGTTGCTGAACTTCTCTGTATCGGGAGTAAATGAGACAAAGCATGTGAAGCTCTAGTACATACAACTGAATTGTAGCATATGCTCACTGCACCTATATTAATTCATCTACAGGCACTTGGGGGTGGAGGTGATGGGGAAAGAGAAAAGATCAAGTTCAGCAAGCAGTGTGGACAGTTTGCTCCGTGAGGGCGCAGCCCAAGTGCCAGTACAACGGGAACCCAGCTGTGTCTTGTCTGGTCGCACGGGCCTCTCAGAGGAGGAGCATTCCAGGCACAGAGGATGTCTCTAGTATTTAAATATCACGTGTTTTTTATATAACAGGGTCTCCAAACACAGGCCAGCTATTTCATTAGGAGTCCTACTAAAAAAGCGGTGACCTAAAAGGTAGAAGAATGAGTTTCCAATGTGATGCCTTTAAGCAATTTTCTATCTTAATGACACTCCAATGTTGCCTTACACGAAATGTAGAATCTTACCCTTGTGTATGAGACTATACCAACAGTTGAATTCAGTAAATGCTGGTGTTTTTCCCCACCTTATGGGCATGATTTACTTAATGCATCTAATCCAGTTCTGATGTAGTATGACTGCTCAGTCAATAGTTATCGACTGATTCAGGAGAAAGACACTCAACAAGCGTTTTTCGTAATCACCATTCCTGCAAATGTCAGACACCTCATCAGCTGTAAGCCTCAAGTAAACAACAAAGCAAAGCTTCAATTAGATCTGACAACCTTCCTATTTAAAAAAGAGTTTGCATGATAAAGTTATCTTTCCTATGAGATCACTACTTTTTAATACCTGCTCAATTTAGTTAGCTCTAAATCAATAGTGCGTTTCCTTTAGGAGAATAAACATATTTACCTCCAGTTCACTCCCAATCTTCTTCCTAATTCCCTTCATGTCATTGTGGTACTGTTGGCGAATCTCCTCTAACTGCTTCCAATATTCCTGGAAAGCAATTCCAGTCCAAAAAATGTTAATGTCTGTGAATAACTTGACAAAACAATCTCTATACAGCCTACACTTTTCAAATGTGTGACATATAATCAGAATTAGAAAACCTGTTGCTCCTAAAGATGATAACCACCTTACTCTCGGCTGTGGTACTGTCATACAGTTTCATATATAATCTCAAATGTGTTTATGACATACAATTTCTATATGTATCCTACTTTTATACATAATCCTGTTACAGGTAGAATTTTTTTCCCCTCAGAACAGATATTTTGGAGTCTTAATGCCCAGTACCTCAGAACGTGACCTTATTTGGAGAGCGTGGCTGCAGATGTAAGTAGCTAAGCTAAGATGTGGTCACACTGGAGTAGAGTGTGCCCCTGGTCCACATGACTGGTGCCCTTTAAAGACCATGGCCATGTGAAGACAGAAACACACAGGGAGAACACCATGTGACGATGGCAGAGAACACAGATATGCAGCTATAAGCCCAGGATTGCCAAAGATTGCTGACAAACCGCCGGAAGCTAGGAAGAGGCCGAGAAAGGCGCCCCTATAGGTTCCTGTGGGAGCTTGGCCCTGCCACCCCTTGATTTTGGATGTCTAGCCTCCAGAACTGTGATATAATAAATTTCTGTTGTATTAAACCACCCATTTTTCTGTACTTCAAGGCAGCCTAGGTAACAAATACAAATTTCAAAACTGTTGATGATGGCAGTTAATTTATCAATCCAGAGTAAGACGCCTTATGAACTTAGCTATGTTGCATTCTCACAGAGGTGAGACATATATCTCTGTATCCCCTAAAACCCCAGAATGGTGCTTCCCACAAGTGTGTCCAACAAGTATCTGTGCAACAAGCTCTCCCAGGTGTATTCTGTAGACACTAAAAGAAACACCCTATTACAGCACAAAAGACGACGATATAAGTACAAGGGTGACCCGGCAATGAGACTGTCTTTAACCTGTTCCTTCATTTTGTTTCTCCTGAAGGGCAGCTCCTGGAATCTAGGTTCTTCTCCATTACTTCTTAGCCCTTGTCTCTGGTGATTTAGCTCAGCAGAAGATGGACGAAGACCCTATTATTTGAATGAAATAATTTATAATAAAACATACTTGCACTAGAAAACATTCTGATCTGACCTTGACCTCTTCCTTTAAATAAAAATTATATCACCAATTAAACTCAGTATTATGGAGTTTTTTAGAGTGAGCAGTACATTTTCTTAAGTACAAAACATTAAAAAAATTAAAGAAAAGTAATAAAACCATTTGTGTTGTTTACCGAAAGCAATCAATATGAGATACCTAGATTCGTTTTCTGGACTGGAAAATTATAATTGTTGAATTAAAATTCAGTAAAAGTTTAGCAACCCCTGGAGCATGACATTAGCTTGGGGGAATAGAACTGGAGCTTTTCACAAGTTCAAAGTAAGAGCAACACAAATACGATGCTATCCTGCCTCTCTCTACCCCCAAATTTTGACACTATACTTAATGGTAAAGGTTAACTTTCAATTCAAATAAAAAACAACTGTTGCCCTGGCCGGTTTGGCTCAGTGGTTAGAGCATTGGCCTGTGGTCCAGAGAGACTCACGTTCAGTTCCCGCTAAGGGCGCGTACCTCGGTTGCAGTTTGTCCCCGGCCCTGGTCGGGTCATGTAGGAGGCAGCCACTCGATGTGCCCCTTTCATGTCGATGTTTCTCTCTCTCTCTCTCTTCCTCTCTCTCCCTCCCACTCCATCTGACAAAAAAAAAAAAAAAAAAGGAAAAATGTCCTTGGGTGAGGATTAAAAAAAAAAAAAACAGGGGAAGGGGGGAATCAGTGGGGGGAAAAGGAGAAACATCTGTAACAAAAATAAATTAAAAAAAACAAACTGTCACTTTTTAAAAATGTGTAGAATTCTAATAACATAGAATCAAGGAATTAATTGCAGCACTGAAGGAGAACTTGAAGCTCATCTCCTCCAAAACTATCATTTATAGAACAGAAAATTGAGGCCCAGAGAGGTTGCAAGACCTGCCTAAGATCACATAGCAAGTGATAGAGCCAGGGAAGAAGCCAGGATCCCCAGACCCTGATTCAAGCCTATTCCCATTATTCTTCTTTAAGCTATTAAAAACGAAGGAAGGTGGAGGGTAGTCTTGATCTTCTATATGAAATGAACCTTGACTTAAGGATCCATGGATATTTGTAAACAGAGACACTATTAGGAAATTCCTGATGTGTCTTATAGTTGATATTTTACTCACCAATTGTCTTTCTACTTTCAACTTATATTGCTGAGCTTCAAATTTCCTCTGAAGATATTCAGCAGGCCTTAGAAAACAAAAATGTTCAGCTTGAGTAGAAATTTTAACTAGTCTTAGTCACCAATTTGACAAGTAGATTTTTAGCTTAAAAATGAGATTCACAATTCACCTGTGACTTGGAAGTCCTGAGTTCAAGAGGTAGCTCAAAGTTTCAGAATGTATACATTGCAAAAGATCTTTGGAATCCAGAAGAAAAGGAGATAAAGAGAATAGTAACAACTGGGGATACAGGAGAGACTAAAACAGAAAAATATTCTGATCCAGGAAGACTTCCACAGTCCATAACATGTTGGAAAGAAAAAACAACCCACCTCAGAATCTTCCTATGTCCTGTGCAGGTCTCTAATCTACAGCCTTGTCCCTCATTTTGACTGATGGCTGCTGATCTGTTCCCTGCACCACCCTCTGAGCATCTTGAGAGCAGCACAGAGTCCCATCAGTTCACCTCTACCCCTCATGCTGGCATACAAATGCTGCATGAATGAAAAATGAGGCTTTAGCTGTCTCCTCACAATGTTTAAGGTATTTTCCAACTCACTTCTGGTCAAAACATTATACCTATATTCTTTATAGATTTGTTGTCTTTTTTGCAGAATTTCCAGCTAAGAATTTCTGTAATTACTGATTACTAAGTAAAATCTGCCATATTTCAGATCATAGTGAGAACTATATGATGAAGTTCTTTGGAATACCAGTAAATTCTAGGGCTCCAAAGACAACCATTGTTTCAGAAATAACTCCTTTAGGGACATCACGATGCGTAGACTCCAGCTTATGAAGAGTCAAAGTAACAAGTCAGTCCTTTAGAAATATGACAAAATGGCAGGCTTGTTAAGGTCTCTGGGCCTTAGTTCCTCATATAAAATGATGCAATACTATTTCAGAGGGGTTGATATGAGGATGAGAGGAAATTAGGTCTGTTCAGGTGCCTGGCCAGTGTCTAACACATACAGTAGGTTAACTTGCACTTTCATGTCTCTCAGAAATCTAAGTGATGGGCATAACAATATCTCCATGAGAAAAACTATTCAGTCTCCCAGGGGCTGTCCAAAATACATTGTCTGTATTTCTCTCTCTGTCTCTTCTCTCTCTATCTCTGTTTCTGTCTCTGTCTCTGACACATACACACAGACCCCAACCCTATACAGATTCCTCTTTCTCCAGACAAGTATATCAACACTTGATTCCCATGGAATCAGAGCTCAGATAAAGAGAAAACTGGAGCCCTGGCCAATTTGGCTCAGCAGTTAGAGCGTCGGCCAGCGGACCGGAGAGTCCTGGGTTCGGTTCCCACTAAGGGCATGTACCTCGGTTGCAGTTTGTCCCGGGCCCTGGTTGGGGTTGTGTGGGTGGCAACCAGTCGATGTGTGTCTCTCTCTCTTTCTCCCTCTCTCCCTCCAGCTCTATCTGAAGATAAATTCAAAAATGTCCTCAGGTGAGGATAAAAAAAAAGAGAAAATGGCGGTGAGAGCTTAGAAGAACAATGAAGAGGAGGGGGTTACTAGTAAAGTCATCAGAGGGGCATTCTGGAATACTGTAGGATGGAGCCTATGATGGGCAGCAGTATTCAGAAAATAGAAGGACCTTTCTACCATGTTATGTGGGAGTTTGGGAGACAAAACCATCTATTATAAAAATAATTGATAGTTTGACAGTTCTTATATCTAGACAGGGTGGAAGACGTTTCCCTGTGGCTGAGAAAGGGCAAGAGATATTGTGGCTGCATTTATGTAAAATACTTATTAGTCGAGTCCTATATGAATATTATAATTTGAACTAGTGGGACACACAACTTTTGATAATCATGGAGGTCATTGAAAATGTGTTAAGAAGATGGATAAAACTACAATGGCACGTAAATAAAACATCTCCCTTCCCCATGGCTAATCTTTTCATGAGCTATCTGATGGGCATACCATCACATAGTCTCTCATATTTTTCATTTCAACAGTAAATAATAACCACAGTCACCAAAAGTTAGCAAATCCTTGCCCTTGAAAGGAAAAATGTGGTGGCAAAAACATTTTTTTAAAAATGACTCAGACCTAGTTCTTCAGGATTGTGGATGGATGTCAAGCATTCTGAACACAGGAACACTGACAATGGTGTGAAATACACAACAGAAAATATTGTAGATACACAGAAATTTGTTATGGAGTAAACTTTTTGAAAGTCTGCCATAACAGTAGTTTAATTACATTATATTATTTTTAATACATCCATATTCTGAAAAATCTCAAGAATATAAATGCTGAATAAAATATATATCACTTTCAAATATGTTTCAAATGATTATTTCATTATCATTCAATTATTAATGATAAATATTAATAAGCTCTTTGGAAAATGATACATATGCAACTATCTTCATAAGTCTCAGGAATGACATTTACTACAAAGAAGAAAACATATTTAAAAAATCAAGAGTATGAATCTGTGCCCATAGTTAAATGGCTCTATGAATAAAAATATAAGCTACATCAAACTTGAGATGAAAAAGGGTCAGGGAATTATTAGTGTATAAGTTATAGAAATGTCTAATCATTATGTAGTACACTTGAAATTAATATAATATTATATGTCAACTGTAATTGAAAAAAATTTAATAAAAATTAAAAAATAAATAAAAAGGTTTGCCCTGCTGGTGTTGCCCAGTGGATAGAGTGGTGGCCTGTGCACTGAAGGGTCACAGGTTTGATTCCCGGTCCAGGGCATGCACGTGGGTTGCAGGTTTAATCTCTGGCCCTGGTTGGGGCATGAGTGGGAGGCAACTGATCAATGTCTCTCTCACATTGATATTTCTTTCTCTCTCTCTCTTTCTCTCTCTCTCTTTCTCTCTCTCTCTCTCTCTCTCTCTCTCTCTCTCTCTCCCTCCCTAGCTCCCTCCTTTCTACTCTCTCTAAAAATCAGTGGAAAAAAATATCCTCAGGTGAGGATTAACAAAAACAAAAAAAAGTAAAAAAGGGTCAAGTGAACTGTGAATTAAGTATTTGAAATGAAGAGTTCAGAAGTTCTCTGATTATTTATTTTAGGAGAATTTGGAAGGATTGCAGAGTAAAGAATGTTCATATATCAACATGTTTTCAGAGGACCAAAGTTTAAATTAGACAGTCACATTACCATTGACCTGGTGATTGACTGTGGCTTTCTTCCTGATTAAAATTCTCCTTAACTCTAGTATCTTTATGAGGAACACAGTGGTAACTTGGCTCATGGTATCTCTTCCTCAGCAAGTCAAGTTGAGCATAGTAATAATCATAATGGCCACACACTCCAGCATGTTTGGGCCTTTCTACCATTTGCATCTGAGGGATTAATAAGAGACAAGAATTTTTAAAAACACAAATCTATAATAATTGACAGTCTGATAGTGACCATAGCTAAGACAAGGCATTGAAGGTATATTTTTGCCATTTTTGGTCTAGAATTGTTTTCAGATTAAAATACTTTTAGAACCTCCATGCCCCAGGAGGTTGCCGGTTCGGTTCCCAGTTGGGGCACATGCCCAGGTTGTGGGCCAAGTCCCAGGTAGGGGGCATGCAGGAGTTGGCCAATCGATGTTCTCTCTCCCTCTTTCTTCTCCTCTCTCTAAAATCAATAAGGGGAAAAAAAGTTTTTAAAGAATCTTCAAAACCTAGAATTAAAAATGATATTATATAGCCAGTGGAGGCAGATCTCAGGTTCCTTGGGACTTTTGCTGACCTGTCCTGTGCCCAGAGGTAGTAAAAGCTAGCCTTGGTGCACAACTCGATCCCTTCCATGCATACCCAGGCCCAACAGAGTGAGCCAAAACTGTGGATCTCTTTGTAACTCCAAACAAGTGACCCAGGACCAGTTACAGGCAGTGTCTGACATTGGCCTACACCAGAGACTCTCCTACAAGACCTCAGAACTAATACACCCAGTGGCCAGCTTTAGACAACATCAGACCAGGATCCAATTAGCTTCACAAGTGGCATATCCAAAGGGAGATCTCAACAGGTGCCAGACCCTGCTGAAGCAAATGCTGCTCCATGTGGCCAGAACCTACATAGCAGCACACACACTGCAGTTGGGGATAATCATCAACAGTCAACAAGCCTCAAGGTCAACCCCACACATGAATGGCTATTGGCATTCAAGACTTAATTACAATAGGAGGGTCCAAATAACCCACACAAGAGATAGTCCTGGAGCACCCAGTACAAGTAATCAAGGAGAATGCACCACTGGGTCCCACAGGACACCTATTAGATAAGGCCAGCCCACTAAGACTGGGAGTCATGGAAAATCTACCTAATACAATACCCAAGATCTGGAAGCAGCCCAAGTGTCCATCAGTAGATGAGTGGATAAAAAAGCTGTGGTACAGCCCAGCTGGTGTGGCTCACTGGTTGGGCATCAACCCATGTACCAAGAGGTCACTGGTTCGATTCCTGGTCAGGGCACATGCCCAGGTTGTGGGCCAAATCCCCAGTGGGTTTTTTTTCTCTCTTACAGGTCTGCTACAGAGTATTCTAAATCACAACAAGGTTTTAAAATTCCTTTAATAAAGTTAAGCTACATTCTATCAAAATGGATAGCAATAATTTAGTAGTTTCAAAAATCTATTTATACACCAACACATTTTCTAAAAAGTGTGTATGTCAAGTAAACACTTAGTAAATGTACTTGAAAATGGTCCTCTAATTAGACCATGAGTCTTCTTTTTTTTTTTTCCATGAGCCTTCTTTAAACATACAATTCTTCAATTAAAAGACAAAAGCTATTTTATTATTTAAATATTTTTATTTTTTATTTTTAAATTTTTATTTGAGAGAGAGAAATATTGATTTGTTGTTCCACTCATCCATGCACTCATTGGTTGATTCCCTCTTGTATGTGCCCTGACCCAGGACTGAACCCACAACCTTGGGGCATTGGGAGGATGCTCCAACCAACTGAGTTACCCAGCAGGACTAGCCATTTTACTTTTTATATACCTGCAGCATTTCATTAGCATGAACTAAAAGATTCAACACTCTGCGAAAGTGTATTCAAATAACTACACATAAACAATCTCTAAGAAAAAAATCAATGATTATATAATAAAAGATTCTCAATGATATATAACATGTCAGACTTAAGAGTATGAAATGCATAGTTTCTGCTGCTATGCTACTCACTTGTTTTATATGGAAAACTTTATTTAAATAAGTTAAAAAAATTTTAGTTATAAAAAGAAAACTTTAATGTATAGAATACTGATAAGAAAATATCACATTGTTTTAAAAAGTCTAACAACTAGAAGTTGTCCAATGAAGTACCACTCTAATGCTCATTACAGAAAGATTTTATTATAAGTATAAAACTAGTGGATTCCAAACTAATGAGCTTGTACCACATAAACATGTATAGGATATACCATCTGCTAAAAAAAAAAAGCAGAAAAAAGGATTTAGTGTAACTTACAGATATGGGCTTCTGGGCTCCAGCTGGTGGTCTCCATTCATTTCTGTATATTATATCCTTCCTTCTAATTGGCACTGATATTCTTGATCTTGGTAGGAACTTCCCCTGGAATCTCATTTTCTGTATTTTACAATCTTATTTAACCAAAATAAAACAACTTCAATTTTTAATTCTTTTTCACATCTTTAATATTGATGCTTGTGTGAGTATAAACATACAGGGCATTTCATAGCACAGTAAGTTTACTTTACCCAGAGACATTTATTCCCAGTGAGAGAAGTACTGATGAAAAATTATTACGCATTTTCTTTGAATGGAGAAAACCACTGTTCCAGTGTCCCTTTACATATTCCTAGTAATATATAATATTACTTTTTAAAAAAATTAAAATTAATGTCAACATTTATAGAAACAATATTCATAAGATAATGGCACAAGTAATTAAACGCAATCATCAGAGCTTGGATTATCAGGCCACACCATCCACGTCACATTGTTGTTTGAAATGTATGAATAGGTCTTCTAATATGTTTTCTCTGTCACCATCAAAATATGTTCTTGTTTTCCCATCTTTCCTATATTGCAGATGTGGACAAGGCACTTTCTCTCATCCTGTACTTACCTACTTTCTAAAAATTCTCAATCTAAACCAACACATAATAGCACCAAATCCAATTAAACGGGGTCAAAGGGGTAATTCATTCACTTTCCTTTTATAGCTTCCCTCAATTTTAGTTCCTCTACCACAGCGGATAGTATTTCCCTATCACTGATTCCTTAGAGAGGTTTTCTACTCCTCCTCATCCTTTAAGTTCAGACATTTGGTTATAGCTCAATCCTGCTCCCCTTACTTTCACACCATCAATTGAATTAGTCATATTCCTTCTTTAATCTCTCTCTCTCTCTTTCACTCACACACACACACACACACACACACACACAGCACTTCATCATATTATCAGCTGATTCCTGGCACTAAAATGTTTTCTACTTATCATTACCATAAAGTATCTTTGGGGGTCACATAGTTATGGTTCTCTCCAAGATCTTAACTTCCAGCTCCAATGGGACTTTCCAAGAGAATTCGTAATTGCAAGCCCATCCTCTCCATTTCAAAAAAAATTTTTTTTTTCATTTAATCATCTCATGTCTGTCTGTGAACCCTCTCTTACTCTCTATACCTTCCCTACATAAATGTTAAGTTTGGATTCTGCCTCTTCAAACATCCTTTCATTAGCATATCCACTGTTCCGTGACATTTTCCTGACCAATGAGAAGAGAGAGAGGAGATGACTCCTCCAGGTCATACATGAGCTAGATGTAGGCACACCAACCACTGGACAAGACGATTTTTTCCCCTGTATATATTGCTCATATTTTTTTTAATGTCCACATTCATATTCGGTGAAATTTCCCTGCTAATATTGTCAGCCATCTAGTATAACTCATTATGTGAGACACATGTAATAAATGTTCTTGATTGCATAGTTAAATCATTCTTACCTTGGACCATCTTCCCAGCAGACTGAGAAGCTGATGATCTTGCTTTATGTATTAGGGTGTGATTGAATTCTTCCTGAATGACCTAAAACCAAACACAGGTGTCAAGGGCCCACTAACCAAAACCTCTGTCAAAATCCAGACACAATCACCTCAGAACTCACCTCAGGAGTCAAGAATTTGGCAATAAGATTCTCTAAAAAGGGCCTTTTCAAAATTGAATTAATAGATGGCCGATCTTGGGGAGATACTTTAAAGAGCTGTGATATCAAGGACTGCAGGTCAGAGGAAAACCTTGGAGACACTGGGGCAACATGTGCCTGACAAATCTTCAGAGCCAGCTGGTGTAAACTGTTACCCTCAAACTGAAAGGACATGCAACAATAAGACTCAATTAGAAAACAATTCAATACTACTATTTAAAGTCATATCAGGAAACAAAACAAAGTTTTAAAATTCAGTTAGCAGCACCATGGTCCACCCTAAATTGTTTTTATCAACTAATATATCATGAGTAGATATTTAGGCAGTAATTCAATGCGATGCCATGTTATTTAAAACAATATAGTTTGGTTTTAATTTTTCTTATTATCAAATGATATTTAAGCATTCTAGAAAACTGAAAGGTATAGGAAATTATAAATTGACAGGGAATATACGTATAATTCCACCCATAGGTATATTTCCTCCTAGTCTTTTTAAAAATATAATGTTTATTTTATAGAGTGAATGGCATAACAATATAAAATTTTACATCTGGCTTTTTAAATTAACATAACACAAATATTTCCACAAAAATTCTTCATAAACCAGAAAATCTTCCATTTTATGAATAATCAGTTATTTACACTCACAGCCATGTGCTAAGAATGTGTCAGTTGCCCTGGCAGGTTTAGCTAAGTGGTTAGAGCGTCGGCCCGCGGAACAAAGACTCATGGGTTCAGTTCTGGTCAAATGTAGAAAAGAGTTAACACAGCAGGCCTGTGAAAGCTATCATTAAATTTATGGCCTTTGGCTGATGTCTGGAAACTTAAATTTCAGGAGAGTTCCCACCATTCCCTAAATGTTCAGAGTGGCTCTCTTTGCCTACACTGTTTATGTAAACAGTATGTTTATGATGAACACCTGCTTTCTTCCTAGGAGTCTGGCAGTCTGGCACTTGCCAGGCAGAGGGTGCCTACATGACCAATCTGCAAAAAAAACCGGGGCACTGGGTCTCAGAGGAGCATCTCTGGTATGCACTATTTCACACGTGCTGTCACAACTTACTGCTGGAGGAATGAGCGCATCCTGTATGACTCCTGGGAGAGGCACTTGGAAGCTTGAGCCTAATTTCCTACAGACTTCACTCCATGCACCTTTTTCCTTTGCTGATTATATATATATTCACACAGTTTATTTATTTATTCTCACCTAAGGGTACATTTAGAAAGAGGAAGGGAGAGAGAGAGAGAGAGAAAGAGAGAGAAACACTGAGCAGTTGCCTCCCGTACATGCCCTTGACCAGGGATTGAACCCACATTCTAGGTATGTACCCTGACTGGGAATCAAACCCGAAACCTTTTGGTGTACGGGACAATGCTCCAACCAACTGAGCCCCCCAGTCGGGGATTACAGAGTTTATTTTTATTTTTTGTTAATCC
The DNA here is from genome assembly GCF_014108415.1 of Molossus molossus. Lineage (NCBI taxonomy): Eukaryota > Metazoa > Chordata > Mammalia > Chiroptera > Molossidae > Molossus > Molossus molossus. Next base: position 97,590,382 of record NW_023425403.1, read on the forward strand.
TCACCCAAGGATATTTTTTTCAGTGAATTTTAGACAGAGTGGAGGGTGGTAGGGAGAGAAAGAGAAAAACATCAATGTGAGAAAGACACATTGATTGATTGCCTGCCGCATGCACCCCAACCAGAGCAGGGATCGAATCTGAGTTGTAGGTATGTACCCTTGACTAGGAATCGAATCCTTGACCCTTCAGTGTGTGGGCCACTTGGACCACTGAGCCACACTGGACAGGGCAGTTAATTTTATTTTTTGTTCATCCTCATCAAGGACATTTTTCCATTGATTTCTTAGGTACAGTGGAAGGGAGTGAGGGAGAGAGAGAGAAACATCAATGTGAGAGAGACACATCAATTACTTGCCTCCCGCACCACCTCAGTTGGGGTTGGGGATCAAACCTGCAACCCAGGTACATGCCCTTGACCAGGAATAAACCCTTGACCCTTAGGTCTGGGGTCAATACACTAACTGCTGAGCCAAACTGGCCAGGGCAGAACACAGTTTATTTTATTATTATTGTTTTTTTAATCCTCAACTGAGGATATTTTTGCATTTATCTTCAAACAGAACGGGAGGAAGAGAGAGAAACATCGATGTGAGAGAGACACATGGAGTGGTTGCAATCCACACGACCCCAACTGGGGCTGGGGATAAGCCCAGTTTATTTTTAAGGCAAATATGTTACATATACTATCCTCCAACTTGGAATTTTTACTTTACAATATTAGCTTGGACAGCTTTCCATGTCCGCATATATAGATCTATTGTTCTTCTGAATAGCTTGTCCACATAATTTTTTTTTTTTTTAAGAGAGAGAGAAACATTGATGTGAGAGAGACACATCGACTGGCCACAACCCCAGCAGGGGCCAGGGACAAACTGCAACTGAAGTACGTGCCTTCAGCGGGAACCAAACCCGGGACTCTCCGGTCTGGGGGCCAATGCTCTAACTGCTGAGCCAAACAGTCCAGGGCCACATAATTTTTTAAAAAATATTTTTCTTCCATCACTATTTATCCCTCCTTTCCCACACAGTTTTTAACAATTGAATCATATCAAATATTGACTTTTTTCTCTCAGAAGTTAATATAATTTATATAGTTTATATAATATAATATTAATCTGATGATTCACATACTTACAGGATGCTTGAGTGTGCAGAGTTCATATAAAACACAGCCAAGAGACCAAATATCCCTGGAGGAGATAAGAGTTCACATGCCAAAACATATTCATAATTTTTAATAAAAGCATACCCTTACAGGGCTTTCTACCTGTGTATCTTTACACTTTTATACAGGCTGACTAGTTCTTTGAAATGTTTCAGATACATTATCAATTCTTTTCTTACTAACATAAGAGGTATGATACAAACAATGTATAGTTTGTCAGAATCCTGACAGAGAAAAGGTACACAAACTTGCTACCATCCGATAGCTCAATATTTACCTCAACATCATGTGCTGAAGGAAAATGCGTACGAAATTTTGAGCATTTGGTGGAGGGAGGCAGGACTCAAATACGAATTTGTTTGGATTCAATCAAAATTTTGGTTGAATTAGCAAGGTATACTCCACTCGGGCTACTGACGAAGCAAGGTACATGAAGTGATGAACAGTAAACTTGGGAAGTGTTCACAACATATGATGAGAGACTTGCTCTTTAGTGCTTAGTGTTCATATGTGGTTGGTTTAAAAGGAGTCACCTCATAGAACAAAGAGCATAAATTTAAGAGACCAGAAAAACGTGTAATGAGAATTCGAGGAAGTTAGAAAGTGAGACAGGCCCATGAGCCAGCACAAGTGGAATGGGGAAACTGAGACAGACAGCTGAACAAACTGGCCGAGCAGCTGACAGGGACGCAGAAGGTCACCTCTCTGGAGATAACATGTCAGCCTCAGTCGTATCTCAGCTCTAGGCCCAGAAAAGCAAGCAAAACCAGGCCGGTGACGCCAGGACACGCTGCAGTGACCGATGACCCCCTGCCCTGGCACTGACCTTAACCCTGAAAAAGCACAGCTAGAAAACTGATGAATATTCTGCTGAAACCATCCCTGAGACCTTCCCTGAGACTCCCACCTGTGAGAGAGAGAACAATCTCAAGGCAAAGAGCCCAGCACTGTGCTCTCCCTCTGGGAAGCAGCCTGGACCGGTCCCTTTCCTCTCTTCTTCCCCGTGTACACAATCTCCTAGACTCTGGGGTCCCCACCAGGGGAACAAAGGGCAGCGGCAGCTCATTCCAGGCTAATCCCCTGAACCTGTCCCCAGGACCCTCTTTTCTCTGACTTCCCAGACAGCTCAGGCAGCCCCGCCTGGGCGCTCCTGTGGCTTCTGTGCTGGGCCCTTCCTCCTTTCGGTGTCCCCAGCTTTAATAAGTGTTCCCCTATAGTCACCTGGACTCATGTTGTGAAATTTTTCCTCCACAAAGTCAAGAACCCACACACTACCGGCTGGGCCTAGGCCGACCTGCTCAGGGCCAGGTCCCCTGTCAGGTTACAAAGGCAATTAAAGAGTCAAAACAGGAAGGACCCAGGGAAGTGAGGTAAAGGGCTCCACTCTTTCTCAACACTTCCTGTGTGAGTGGGAGGAGCAGAGAGATATGTACTAAAGGGTTGAGCACAAAACAGGTAGGAAACAACTAGTTTCTAGACTTTTTCTAGACACTCACTGACGACTTTCCACCACCACCACACAGAATGTTGTCTTTACCTGGTCTTGTGTAAGCCCAGGACAAGTGGAATAGGGAAGCTGAGACAGTCAGATACACAGCACTTTGCAGCCACCTAGTAAATCCTATCTTCCCTAAACCAGGGACACTTCAGAGGAAATGGTTTGTACTTCTCCCCAAATAGAGGGTAAATAGTTTAAATCACCCCAGTCAGGGAGACAGCAGCAGAAATCCAGTTAGTGCCATCTGCCAACCACACCAAGGACAGATGAAGTTAAGAGAATATAAAAGGGGGTACATTTGTAATAGTTTCAACAATAAAGATTTTTAAAAAGAAAAAGAGAAAAGAATAAACCTGGCCGTGGCCAGTTTGCTCAGTGGTTAGAGCGTCAGCCCACACACCAAAGGGTCACAGGTTTGATTTTCAGTCAAGTGCACATACCTGGGTTGCAGGTTCAACTTCCAGCCCTGTCCCAGGCATGTGCAGGAAGCAACCAATCAATGTGTCTCTCTCACATCAATGTTTCTCTCTCTCTCTCCCCTCCCACCTTGCACTCTCTCTAAAAATCAATGGTAAAAATATCCTCAGGTGAGGATTAACAAAAGAGAGAGATAATAAACCTCATTTTGGCACATCAGCATAAAGCTGATAAATATTCTATTGAAATCCTTCCCTAAGACCTTCCTTAACCGCCCAGCCTTTAAAACCCCTGAAAACAAAGGTCCCTCCCAGGAGCACACTCTGCCTCCCCACAACACCCCAACCCCCACCCCAAGGCACACTTCTCCTAAACTCTAAGGGACCCCAGGAGACTTGCAACCAGGGCAACAATGGACAATGGAAGTTCATCCCAGGCAAACCCCCTACACCTGTCCCCAAGGCCCCTTTTCTCTGACTTCTTAGTGAGCCTAGCAGTCCAGCCTAGGCTAATTTCCCCAGCCTTTTCTTGTTTCACTGTTCCCAGCTTTAATAAACAGCCCCTCAAATTCACCTGGACTTGTGAAGCTTTTACTGCAGGAAGTTGAGAACCCACACACTACCGGCTGGCCCTAGGCAGACCGCTCAGGGCCAGTCCCCTTTCCCATAACAACAGAGTGCTCTTAGCTGCCAGTGTGGTAAATTCATGTGCCTAAAAAGGTCCTGTGGATGAAAAGGGGCCACATACTAAACCTGACAAGCTCAGGGGAGGCCTGCATGGCGTCTTACAAACTCAGAGACCAAAAGTAACCACAAAGGATGGTGTGAAATTAAAAATTTTCAACTAAAAGCAGTCTATGGTGGGTAGTCATGTTCTAGGCTAGAACATTCCCAGACAAAAGTCATTCTTTACTTTAACTGAGCTGTCGACTGTCTTTTGCATCAACCATAACATACCTTTATGATGTCAGGGTAACTTCCCTTTTCCTGGGCCCCTCCCAAGACCTCAGTGTTATTGTTATTGTGTTACTTGTTGAAGGTTAACTATTCTATACCCACTTATATAAAAGATGTGTATGTCTATCATTTTACTTTTCAACCAATCCCCAAGGTCCCCACCCCCTCACCCTCCTTTGCTTTCTCCTGCCTCCCTAATCTATCACCAATGGATTTCATGTAACCCACTTACATCTTCTCTTTTGATTGAAATGTATAAAATAAGATGCAAGACTACCATTCTCTGGAGCATTTTCTCAATCTCTTGAGATCATGCTTCCCAGCAATGGTCATCAGTTTGACTCGAATAAACTCATAAAATTTCTCTACAGGTTTAAATGTTTCTTATATTGACAGTCTGCAGAGAATAAAGCCACCTGGGGCTGGGTGGGACTTTTGCATACCTCATGCCTATATGTGGGAAGGACCATGGTGAACCTGGGAATGGTTTCCTGGTCTAGAGGAGGCAGTTGATTATTGCTGAAACCTAATTATCAGAAGGACAAATCAACATATTTGAACGTTGACACAAATTCTTAAAAAACAGGACGAGGAGATGAAACAGTGCTGCTAACCTAGGGCTCTTGGCCCACAGCAGCACGGAACTGCCCTGGGCAGCCTGCACAGCCCGACACCAGCTGCATTCCTGCACATCTGGAACCAAACCCCTCTGGTGCCAGGGGAGAGCTATAGCAAACAAACAAAACAAACAGAAATGTTTACTATTCTTTTTGTAAATTTTTACCAACTGGGCTTTACATTCCATTTATCGTTCAAAGTCAAACAGCTTAGGTATTTTCCTAAACAAATGGACAATTAACTCCTGTGCCAGCATGTTTATAACCCCATAATTGATGATTGGTAAATTACTGTGCTGCTCCATAACTGATGATTGGGAAAGTCACTGTGTGCCCTCTAGCTGAACCTGTTTAGTTAAAATAACCTCAGTAAATTGGAATACTCCCTGAACCAATAAATTGTTGGGAGCCAGCTACGTGCCTGACAGTGTCTGACAGAGTCCACGGAGCCTGGAGGTCTTGAGTCAGAGACCCGACCTTTCCCACAATCTCAAGGAATCAGGCTTGCATTGTGTTTGTGCAGCTCGGGGCTAAGTGTGACCTAGTGTACCTGGGTGTTCCTGGGTGTGCCTGGGTGATCCTGTTATCCGCAAGGCAAACTGATTCTGTACAGCATTGCTGTGGCCCTGGGCATTACATCAAGAAGATCCTATTTTCTGTAAGGTATAAAAGGCAGGTAATGAAGCATGTCGGGGCTGATTCCGAAGACTCTGTCACAGGGATCAGATGCCAGCTGGCTAACAAACGGCTCTTATTCGGACTTCAGTTTCTAGTGGTCTTTCTTTGACTCTGTCACACCACAACATTTGGAGGCCCCAGGGCTGGTCTCTAAGAACTCAGGATCAGTGGCCGGTCAGCTTTGCTATTTGGCTTTAATTTGGCTCTGGTGGTCTCTCGCGTCTCTCACGCCACAACACTCCCAAAAGGAATTCAGTCTTCCTGCTAGTCCCACTGGTTCAAACGGCAGCCAAGTTTTGAAAAGTGAACCCCCCCTTTACATGGAAGTAAAATCTACCTCATCTCCACTATGTATATTAATATTACTCTTGAGAACTAGGCTCTGGTATCACATACATAAAAACTATCTGGGTTTTGAAGGTGGAGGACACCTTAATGATCCCCTAGCCAACACTCTTGCTGTTATAGGTAGGAGAACTGAGGCTCACAGAGGTTAACTGCGATGGTCAAGCTGGTGACAGCTAAGTGTGGGGAAGTGAAAGTGGTAGGAGAGAATAATAGAGAACTGATCATAGTGGAGTGCTAGCCATAGTTATAAGACATGTTAAACATCCTTGCTCTGTTAATCGTGATGGCTTTGTTCTGATGAAAGAAAGCCCATTCTGACCTGGCTGGCAATTGTACGCCCTGGGAGTTTACCTCAGAAATGCTGTCCACTCTCCTTATCTGAGAACAGGGGAAAACTGCTCAACACCATGGAAAGACTAACAACCTTGGAGCCCTGGAGGCAGACAACCCTTCTTAGCCCCCAGCTCACATTCCTCAGCCCTATTACTTCCCAATTTCTGTAATCTGTAACCACTTATCCACTGTTATTCCTCATGCCTGTAATCTGTAACTATTTTGTTTTACCCACTGTTATTTCTTTTTGCCTACCTGCCCTTCCCTACATTGCTACCCAATATAAGCGACTGACTACTGAGGGAGTGCAGAGCAGATTTTACTGGATGACCCACTGCTCTCCCGTACTGCCAGCAATATCAGAATAATGGTTCATATAAGATCCAACCTGGTCTCTGCTTAATTGGCTCAAGTAGTGACAGGCAACCTGGACCCATTCATGGTTCTTTCAGCTGATCTAATAATCTACATGAGGCAAATTAACTAGAGAAATAGCCTAATTTAATTAATATTAAATGGGATTAATATTGATAAATATGTATTAAATATAATACATATGGGAACCCTCCATACATGAGAAGTTCAGAGACAGAAAAGGAAAATGAGGTGTGTATGCATTCTGAGCTAAGGAGGAGGTACAGTACCCTGAGACTTCAGAGGGAAGGAAAGTCACTGCAGGATAGTAAGAACTGATTTTGAGTAATTAGAAGTTGGCCCTGCCCTATAGATAGGTTAACCCCTAATTTAAATTTTTCTAGGTAATTAAGGGGGAGCATATGTTTCTCTTGAGCCCAAAGGGTCTTGGCTGCCTTTAGCTCAAAAATAATCCACATACTGTACCACAGAAGCACATCTTGGGGTAACTCATTTTGAACTCCTACGTAGGACTAGGATTCTGAGCTCCTAATCTAGTGCTCTGTCCCCAGACCACATTGCCTTCCACCTTGCCCAACTACAACACTTTCCTGCAGTAAAGTAAATAGTGCTTATGTTGGTGGTGGCAAGAACAGCACCTGTGGGGTCAGACTAGACCTGGGTTCAGCAACCTCAGTACTTCAGTTCCGGCTAGGAAAGAATTCAAAGTCAAGACTCAAATTATAAGAGAACATTTATTTAGAAAAATCACAGAAGAAGAAGAAATATTTTGTAAAAGAAATGGGCTTAGGAAACAAGTTATAGAGGCAAATGAAGACCCTTGAAGCTTAGAAGTGAGGAAGGAAAAGGTGAGGTGTCTGGGGAGATGGAAAGGGGACAGGCTCGGGCATGATCTGGGGCAGAAGAGGCAACTGGGTCCTCCATCCTGAGGGTTTTTTTTTTTTTTAATCCTCAGGGGAGGATATGGGGATGTGCTTAGGGAAAGGGAAAAACCTTGATGTGAGAGAGAGAAAAAAATCAATCTACTGGGGATTGAACCCTCACCCCAAGTATGTGCCCTGAATAGGAATCAAACCAGCAACCCTTTGGTGCAACACTCAACCAGCTGAGCCACTCTAGCCAGGTTTTCCTAAGGATTTTAAGGGTCAAGATTTTAGGGGAGGTACCAGGGGAAGATCTCAATAGAATATTCAGCAGCTTTCCAGGTGTGTCCTTTCAGGGTTGGGGTCTCCACTGACTGACTGATCTGGTTAGTGCCAGGGTAGGGTGTCATTAGTCAGTGCAACTGGTCCTGAGGTCAACTGTGGTGTTGCTTGTCTGGTTTTGCTGCTTTTCTGAGCCTGGAGCTGAAATACAACTGAGACCTAGATGTTATCCCTAGGGAGGAAAGGCCAGGGGTCCAAACCACATGACCAGCGACATGGTAGCTAAGGAAAAGTCACTCTGGGAATGCAGTCCCACCCTACAATTGTCCTTTGCTAGCTGTCCTTTTACCTTCTGCACCTAGCCCATCATCCTTGCTCTGCCCCTGTCTAACTGCCTACCACACTTAGAAGGTATTGAGCTGGGGAAGAGGTCAGAACAAGCAGCCCTAAGTGGATTTGGCGGTATGCAGATTACTTTGAGCTAAAGGCAACTTCAGACACAGGCTCAAGAGAAACTCCTGCCCCTCCCTTAACTACCTAGAACTTAAATTAGGAGCCTAGCCTATAATAAACTATTATCAGAGATAACTTCTTTTGACCTATGTATAGGACAAGACAAACTTTTATTCACTAAACATCTGCTCTTCTTCTGTCCTGCAATGACCCTTTGCAGCCCCCAGGCGCCTTACTTCCTCCCTGGCTCAGTGTCTTCTGTGCCCATGTTCGCCCTGCCTCTGACTCTCTCCTGCATGTGGGGTCTCTGACTGTCTCGTGGATGTGGAGTACCCATACATATGGATGTATTAAATTTGTTTCTTTTTTTTTATTGATTGATTTTTAGACAGAGGGGAAGAGAGACAGAGAAACATTGATTTGTTGTTTATGCATTCGTTGGTTGATTCACTTATTTATGCATTCATTGGTTGATTCTTGTATGCCTGCCTAGGGATCCAATTTGAAACCTTGGCTGTTTGGGGCGATGCTCTAAACAAGTGAGCTGCCCCATCAGGGCCTTGTTATTTTCTCTTACTAATCTGTCTATTTGATTATTAAACCAACTAGAAGAATTTTGAGAGCAGAGGAAAGTTTGTTTCTCCCCCACAACATGAAAATCTTGTATAAAGATGGACGTCACAATGACCTCAATATTCTTTTTTTTTTTTATCCTCACCGGAGGACATTTTTGCATTTACCTTCAGACAGAGCAGGAGGGAGAGAGGGAGAAAGAGAGAGAGAGAGAAACATTGATGTGAGAGACACATCGACTGGTTGCCACCCTCATGATCCCAACCAGAGCCGGGCACAAATTGCAACCAAGGTACGTGCCCTTAGTGGAACCGAACCTGGGACTCTCTGGACCGCGGGCTGACACTCTAACTGCTGAGCCAAACCGGCCAGGGCACAATGGCCACAATTTTCAACAGTATCCTTTCTCTCACTTGCATCTTTAAATAAAGGGAATTTGATTATTTCTAAATAAGTTCAAAAGCTTCTGGGAACACTGAAGTGGCCAGAGGCAGTCACTGGGATACTCATTCCACACATAAAGAAAATAAAATTACAAAAGTACCATAAGAGAGAATCCATTAGATTTTACTGAGACTTTCAAACCAATAGTCAGCCACTCACGTTTTATTGTTGTAGGGTTTATTCTGACAGATCTCTGGAGACAGGTAGTAAGGAGTTCCAACACAAGTTTGAGCAAGTTCCATGGAACTAGTAAATTATATTAATAGTAAAATAACATGGTTTATTATTGAAGCAAGAAAAGGCTTAAGATATAAACATGCAAGAAAAAGTATAAAAAGTGAATAATAAAATTTGATGCAGCTCGACTGGTGTGGCTCAGTGGTTGAGCATCGACCCACGCACTAAGAGGTCACCGGTTCAATTCCTGGTCAGGGCACATGCTCATGTTGTGGGCCAAATCTCTAGTGTGGGGCATGCTGGAGGCGGCCAATCGATGTTCTCTCTCTCTGATTGATGTTTCTCTCTCTAAAATCAATAAATAAAATTTTTAAAAAATTTTTGATGTATGCACATACTAAAATAAAGAAAAATATTGTACCTTGATAATACAAATAGTTGACTTTTAAACTTATAATTCACCTCTCAAAAATATACACATAAAAAAGTGACATGGTTTAAAGCCTCCACAAAGATTTACAATTGTTATATTACCCAGATGTCAGATGGTTCCCCCCTTTCCAATTATCAAAGTAATACAATCTCTTGATTTAAATTTGGAAAATACAAAGGTGAATAAAGAAGAAAAAAATTGCCCTGGCTGGTTTGGCTCAGTGGTTAGAGCATCGGCCTGCGGTCCAGAGAGACCCGGGTTCGGTTCCCGCTAAGGGCATGTACCTCGGTTGCAGTTTGTCCCCGGCCCTGGTTGGTCGTGCGGGTGGCAGCCACTCGATGTGTCCCTTTCACGTCAATGTTTCTCTCTCTCTCTCTCTTCCTCTCTCTCCCTCCCACTCTATCTGTGCAAAAAAAATGGAAAAAACATGTCCTCGGGTGAGGATAAAAAAAAAAAAAAAGAAGAAAAAAATTATTCATAATCTTACCACCCAAAAACAATTACATTATTGTTAAAATTATGACATATATCTCCTTCCTGTCTTTTCCCATGCATATTTTTCACAATACTATGATCACAGTATATTTACAATTCAGAATTGCATTTTTTTTTAACCTGATATAACAAATATTTTCTCACATCAAGAAGTCTTCAAAATCATGAATGTTAGTGGCTATATAATATTCAGGTACTGGCTATGCCAAGTTCTATTACACTTAACCATTTCCCAATTATTAGGCATTTAAATTACTCCAAATTTCACATTATCCCCTTAGAACAAATTCCCCAAAATAGAACACTTAAAAATCTGTTGATATTACCACCAAATTGTCTTCCAAAACAGTTACACCAACATATTCTCCCCAGCGTTTGTGAATTTGTCCGTTTCACTAAATTCTCATTAGCTTTATGCATATTAAAATTATATCATCTGATAAGCTTATATCACACTATATGACATTGCCACCATCATTATATTATGCCAAGATTTATCTCCAAATTTTAACCTCAGACAAAACACCATCTGCATGATGTTTTTCATCTGAATGATTTAATGGATTTATATAAATAGTTATCTAAAATTATTTGGAAACCAAGCCTTTGATACTTTCTTAACTTATTATATTTAATATATATATATATATATATATATTTGGCTGCTACAAATAGAAAAAAAATGATTTAAAAAAGTACTTACTTGTGCCCGGCTGGTGTGGCTTAGTGGTTGAGCGTGGACCCATGTACCAAAAAGTCACTGGTTTGATTCCCAGTCAGGGCACATGCCCAGGTTGTGGGCCAGATCCCCAGTGGGGAACATGCAGGAGGCAGCCAATCAATGTTCTCTCTCACTGATGTTTCTATCTCTCTCTCCCTCACCCTTCCTATCTCTCTAAAAATTAATAAAGAAAAAATATTTTTTAATAAAAAAATAAAAACTACTTACTTGTTCAGGACTCTTGCTATACCAAAGTCCCCAAGCTTGGCAACCACTCCATTCTCGCTAAGAAAAATGTTCTGTAAATAGAGAAAATGTTATGTTGTTTGAGAGATTTCAAGAAAACAAAAGATCAGTTCTGTCTTTGTTCTCTGTCTGTACTGTTACCTGTGTTTTTATGTCCCTGTGTAAGATCTTCCTGTCGTGAATATGTTTTAGTCCTAGAGAAATCTGCACAAACCAACTCAGAATCTGTAAAGGAAATATAAACAAGACTTGTAAACAGTCCAGTGGTCACTGAAGTATCTTCATGATAATATGCAAAAAAAGGGAACCAGCATATTTGTGTATGTGTATTTATATGAATTAAGCTAATAAATATATTACCTAGAAAAATGGAGGTGCAAAAAGCAATCAATTAAAGTGAACTCCACATACACAAAAGACAAAGAAAAGCAAAAGAGAGAGGGAGGCAGTTCATAATTGTCTTTTTTCTTAACACTAGGCTGCTAACCGCATCAGGGTAGTGGACACACGGCCCTGTTTCTTGATAACCATGGCGTCACTGTGTTTTCCTTTTCAGTGGAAGGAGGATGCCAAGAGCATAGAGAGAAAGAGGAACGAATGAATAATATGTGAGATTACTAAAATTTTTAATGAAATAACAAAATACAGGTTGGTACATAATATAAAAACAAAAAAATGTTACTTTTAAACTTTTTATTGATTGATTTTATAGAGAGTAATGGAGAGGTAGAGAGAGATAGGAACATCGATGAGAGAGAATATCGATGGGCTGCCTCCTACATGCCCCCCGCTGAGGATTTGGCCCACAACCTGGGCATGTGCCCTGACCAGGAATTGAACTGGCGACCTCTTGGTGCATGGGTCCACACTCAACCACTGAGCCACACCAGCCGGGCACTTTTAAGCTTTTTAAAGATTCATTTTCTTAGTCATGATTTTATTTACTTTAGCTGGTCCTGAGCCTCTTTAGTAAAATGTGTCCTATACCTATAGAGATTTATTTAAACTATTCTAAAATTTCATTCGTTCATTGTTTACCAAATTATACAGGAAAAGAACAATAGAAAGATAGCTACATTCCAGATACTACAATTCAGTTGTAATTTTAGTTTTCACCCAGCAAGGAGAAATATAGTTCAAACTTTTGTTAGGAAAAGTATTTTTTTATTAAATGTGGGAAAATGCCTGGCTGGTGTGGCTCAGTGGATTGAGCATTGTCCCATGGACTGAAAGGTTCCAGTTCAATTCCTGGTCAGGGCACATGCCCAGGTTGTGGGCTTGAACTCCAGTGGGGGGCATGCAGAGACAGCTGAATGATATTTTGTTTTCACACTTCGATGTTCCTCTCTCTCTCTCTCTCTCTCTCTCTCTCTCTCTCTCTCTCTCTCTCTCTAAAAATTAAATTAAAAAAGAAAGAAAGCTGCCGGGCCATTACTGGGCACTGCCTGAGGCAGTGACCTTTCCCATCAACCACCCAGGCCTGATTCGGATTCCTTTCCATACACACACAACCATCTCCAGCAGGAGTTCAACTCCCAAGAGGTTTCCAAAGGAAGCTCAGGGTATAGAAGGAAAATGTGTTTGTGGAAAGAGAAAATAGAAACTCAGGCCATTATTCATCACATTTTTGCTCCTGTCTCTTAATAAGCAATGAAACTAAACAGCCCTTGTTAAGAAGAGCTTCTGTCCTCCCTAGCAGAGTGGGATAGCTATTTTATTTTATGTTTACATCGATGTGAGAGAGACACAACTGAGGTATGTGCCCTTGACTGCGAATCAAACCCATTACTCTTCCATTTGCAGGCCGATGCTCTAACCACTGAACACCACCCAGGGCTGGAATGGCTATTTTAACACAGAGCACCAAAAGGTAAAAGGAAGAAGGGTGAACCTATAAATATGTCACATTAAAAATGGCTGAGAAACATCCACATTCAGATGTTTTTCAGCTGTGAACATTTATCTCAGGGGCATCCTACTTGAGATTGTCCAAAAATAAGACACTATCTTTTCTCAAGCAAATTTCATTCTCAAAAAGAGATTAAATTTAAGTTCAATTGTAAAGATGTTCTGGACTAAATACTGATCATTATCTTGTGGTTTGTATTTTTTTTAACTCATCTTTATTGTTGAATGTGTTATAGATGTCCCCCTTTTTTCCCCATTGACATCCTCCTTCCCAATCCCACCCCCCTCCTGACTTCCCTACACTATTGTCCATGTCCATTGGTTATGCATATATGCATAGAAATTCTTTGGTTTATCTCATTCCCCCTCTCCTCGCCCTCCCCCCTTCCCTTTGAGGTTCATCAGTCTAACAAGAAATTTTTACCTCTTAATTCCTTCATCTTTGTCACCCATTGCTCCAGCCCCCACCCATCTGGCAAGAAACAAAAAGTTCTCTATGAGTCTGTTTCTGTTCTGCCTGCTTATTTTGTGTGTAGATTCAATTGTTGATAGATATGTATTAATTGCCATTTTATAGTTCATATTTTTGTTCTTCTCCTTCAAGAAGACTCTTCAACATTTCATATAATCCTGGTTTGCTGGTGATGAACTCCTTTAGTTTTTTCTTGTTGGGAACCTCTTGATATGTCCATCGATTCTAAATGATAGCTTTGCAGGATAGAGTAATTTTGATTGTAGGTTGTTGCTTTTCATCACTTTGAATATTTCTTGCCACTCCCTTCTGGCCTACAAAGTTTCTTTTGAGAAATCAGCTGACAGTGTTATGGGAGCTCCTTTATAGGTAACGAACTGCTTTTCTCTTGATACTTTTAAGATTCTCTCTTTGGCCTTGGCTGGTTTGGCTCAGCAGTTAGAGCATCTGCCTGCAGACCAGAGAATCTCGGGTTTGGTTCCTGCTAGGGGCATGTAGAAAAAAAAAAAAAAAATCCTCTCTTTGTCTTTAACCTTCGGCATTTTGATGATGATGTGTCTTAGTGTGGACCTCTTTGGGTTCATCTTGTTTGGGTCTCTCTTTGCTTCCTGGACTTGTATGTCTGTTTCCTTCACCAAATTAGGGAAGTTTTCTGTCATTATTATTTGAAATAGGTTTTCAATTTCTTGCTCTCTCTCTTCTCCTTCTGGCACCCATATGATGTGAATGTTGGCATGTTTGAAGTTGTCCCAGAGGCTCCTTACACTATCTTCATTTTTCTGGATTTTTTTTTCTTTTTGCTGTTCTGATTGGGTGTTTTTTGCTTCCTTATATTCCAAATCGATGGTTTGCTTCTTGGCTTTACCTACTCTACTATTGATTCCTTATAAATTATTCTTTATTTCAGTTGTTGCATCCTTCATTTCTGACTGGGCTTTTTTTATGTTGTTGATGATTTCACTACATTCCTTGGAGGTCTCTTTAAGTTCCTTGAAGGTCTCACTAAGTTCCCTGAATGTCTCGCTAAATTTCTTGAGCAATCCTTTAACCAGGGTTTTGAACTCTGCATCTGATTGATTGCTTATCTCCATTTTGTTTAGTTCTGTTCCTGGAGTTTTGTTCTTTTCTTTCATTTGAGACATTTCTTTGTTTCCTCATTTTGGCTGCTTCCCTGTATTTGTTTCTATGTAGTAGGTAGAGTTGTGATGTCTCCTGGGCTTTGTAGGGTGGCCTATTATTGTAGGTGTCCTGTAGGATCCAGTGGCACAGCCTCCCTGATCACACTAGCTGGGCCTTGAGGTGCACCCCTAGTGTGGACTGTACACCCTTCTGTTGTAATTGAGTCTTGATTGCTGTTGGCATGTCAATGGGAGGGATTTACTCAGACTAATCAGCTGTAAGGACTGGCTGTGCCCACTGACCACTGGCCGAGGTGTCCCTTCTGATTTTTATCCACCACTCGTGGGTGTGGGACCAGCCTGTACGTTCCTCTGCCCCTCCTACCAGTCTTGATGTGGCTTCTTTTTTAATTTCGTAGTTGTAGGACTTCCATTCAGCTCGATGTTTGTTGGTTCTGAATGATGGTTGTGCTGTAGCTTAGTTGTAATTTTGATGTGGTTGTGGGAGCAGATGATACCACATTTACCTAGACTGCCATCTTGACTGGTTAGTGTGGTTTGTATTCTTTACCAGAAGTCATGTTTCATCTAAACAGTCTACTACTTATGGCATTAAAATTTAATGTTCCCCATATAAATTAAAAGGCAAATTAGAAGTGTTTTTACCTGATCTTCACTAAATAACACTCCCCGTTGTCTATTGATTCTTTTCATGAGATCCCCTCCATCACAATACTCCATCACAATAAACAGCCTGGTGTCCTCTGTAAGAAAAGCATCATTTGGTTCTGGAAGCATTTCAGATATTTACTACTCATTTGCCTTTCAAGTTCCAGAGGATAGAGAATATAACAACAAAAAAAAGTTATACACACATACATATCCACATATATTTGTGTGTGTATATATACGGTCAGAATCAAGGTGGACCGAATTCTAATCTCACTTCACCACTTACATTTCTTAGCTCTGCGACTCTCAGCAAGTTATTTTAATTTCTCTGTTTCTCATTACAGATGTAAAATGGATATAATAATAATATGGACATAATCTCCTCTTAAGATTGTTGTAATAATTAATTGAGTTAATCCATGTCAGATGCTTAGAACAGTGCTTGCACATAATGACAGTTAATGAATGTTAGCTATTATTATTAATACATTCTTGCAAGAGATTAGAAATCTGCTGTAAAATAGCATCTTTGAGTCTTTCCCAACATCCTAGGAAGAAAAAATAGACCCTTTTTGAATTTGTGTATAAACTTTTATTTATATGACAGTTATTCAACCATATTATTAAGTACAATAAATAATTGTACGTAACTGACCTCTGCCTGACCTACTCACTAGATTAATGGGCACACTCCATCCAGTCTGTTTGCCCATTCAAGGTTACTGCTGGTGACTATTAGACTGTAGTACCTCTGCTCCCACTGATTCTTACCAAGATCATTGTGCTTTTTCCAAAATCTGTGTATACCAATTATACTTGTACTATAATTATTCATAACTAATGAAATATGAATAAGAAACAAAAGATGTGGTCATTTCTACAAAAACTATATTGAATGCTTTGGAGGACTCTGTAAAAGTGAATAGCTTAAAAAAGTCATTGACTTAAATGTTGGATGGGACAAGTGGAAAATAACCAGGAAAGCTTTATAAAGGATTGTGCACTCAGAGTATCTGTAAATTCTTACTGGACTCCTAAAGAAGAGAAATAGAAAAGTATAAGTAAGGGCAGCCTATGTAAAAATGAATGTTCAGTGTTCAGTCAGAGGACTCATAATGTGCTCTGGCCTCATGCCTTTGCAGTGGCTGTTCTTCTTGCCTAAACAGCTCTTCTCTAGACATTATTAGCATGACTGTTCAAGTCTTTGCTCAAATGTCACCTTCCAAATAAGGCCTATCCTGACCATCCTATTTAAAACTGTTCCCTCCACTCTTTACTCACCCTATTTTGTTTTTCCACACCACTTATCACCTTCTAACATACTATCTAAATTGTATTTATTTATTTATTTATTTATTTTTTATTTTTTATCCTCACCCGAGGACATTTTCTTTTTTGCATTTATCCTGAGGGAGAGAGGGAGAAAGAGACAGAGAGAGAGAGAGAGAGAGAGAGAGAGAGAGAGAAACATCGATGTGAGAGAGACACATTGAGTGGTTGCCACCCACGCGACCCCAACCAGGACCAGGGACAAACTGCAACCGAGGTATGTGCCCTTAGCGGGAACCGAATCCGGGTCTCTCTGGTCCTCAGGCCGATGCTCTAACCACTGAGCAAAACTGGCCAGGGCTAAATTGTATTCATTATCTTTACACTTATTGTCTGCTTTCCCCACCCTTTCCCCTAAAACATAAACTGTGGTTGTAGCAAGAAGGTTCTAAGATTGCCCCAGTGCACACACCTTGCATAACTTCTTCCCCTTGAGAAAGGACAGAACCCGTAAATATAATGAGGTATCACTCCCAGGATTATGTTAGGTTAACAAAGGGGATTTTGCTGATGTAATAAAAGTTACTAATGAGCTGATTTTGAGTTAAAAAAAATGACATTATCCAGGTGGGCCTGACTTAATCACAGGGGCCACTTAAATCTGGGTGCAGAGGTCATTCCAAGCAAGAGAGGGCACCTGGCAGGAAAGAGAACTTGGCCTCAAGAAGCAGAGAACCCCAGCTAACAGCCAGCAAAAATGTAGACACCTCAGTCCCACAATTGCAAATAAATGAAGCCTACCAACCACTTGAATAAGCGTGGAAGAGAACTGAGGGCCTCAGATGAGATGGCAGTCCCAATGGACATCTGGATTTCAACCATGTGAGACCCTGAGCAGAGATTCCACCTAAGCCAAGCTCAGACTTCTGACCTAGAGAAACTGGATGATGCTAAGTGGGTGTTGGCTCAGGCCACTAAATTTGTGATTGTTGTTATGCAGCAGCAGCAAACAATAGTGTAGAAATATTTGCCTATTTTGTTCACTGAGTTATATTCTCAAGACCTAGAACATGCCTGGCATAGGAATAGGTACTTGATAAATATTTACTGAAGGAATTTAAGTGGAATTAATTTAGCCTTAGAAACATCTCACCACATTCTCCTTATTTTTCACATGTTGCTTCAAACCTGTAAAACTTTCATACTCTCTATAGACAAATATTTCATGAACTAGAGCTGAATTCTATCCAGAAATCAGTTGTCTGAGGTTAGGTGCTATAAGAACTTCTGCGGTTTTCAGATAAGCTTGGGGTTTCAAGTCCCTACAATCTTCCAGGAAAATTCAAAAACATCACAAGCGCTCTAGTTTTTTCTAAACACAGGGGTGCTCTAATTAACAACAATGACAACAAAAAACTATCATATGAAAATCTAAACTTATAATATAAACAAACTCAGCAGAGGTTCTCTATACTGAAAAAAAATGACCTCTAATTTTATAACAGTATCCAGGAAAATAATGTCCTCAAATATCCATTTTACATGGTATAAAGACATACTCTAATCTACTAAAGTGGTCCAGTTCATGCACTCATTCAGCAAACATATGTTGAGCACCTACTACGTGCTAGATGCTAAGGCTCAAAAGGTGAGCAAAAGAATCCATTAACTTTACTCTAAAAGGGAGACAAATATCAAACCAATTCATTATTGCTTATATAAATAGACATATGCATACAAGTACAAAGTGCTAGGCAAATTAAAGGGGGTTATAATTTGAATTGTGATCTCAGAGAAGGCCTGAGGATGAGTAGGAGGTAACCAGATGGAGGGAGTCACAATAATAACCCAAAGAATGAGGAAAATAAAGATTGTCTTATGGTGTTGTTATTAGGAATCAATGAACAGGAATGTAGGCACTTTACTTGGTCGCTGCCCCTTCAAAGTTTTTGATACAACTGAATCCTCTGTTCATGTGTACTGCTCAGCTCCCAGGAAGACCTCAGAAAAGTTCTATGAGTTCTTTTATTTTATTATTATTATTTCATTAATCCTCACCTGAGGATATTTTTCCATTAATTTTTAGATAGAGTGGAAAGGAAGGAGGGGGAGGGAGAGAGAGAAAGATCAATGTGAGAGAGACACATCAACTGGTTGCCTCCACATGACCCTGAACCGGGGCCAGGGATCGAACCTGCAACCCAGGTATTTGCCCTTGACTGGGGATTGAATCTTTGACCCTTTGGTCGTTGGGCCGATGCTCTAACCATTAAGCCAAACCGGCCAGGGCTAAGAGTTATACTGGGTAGATGAAAAGGGCTGCACACAGAGAACTACTTTGAATGCTGTGGTTTTCATTTATAAGAAACACAGTGCCCTGCACAGTGTAAAAGCTCAAAATATAGTGTCTATATTTATTTACTGATTTTTTAGCCCCTGATGGTGCTTAAAGATATCTAGGTAACATTGCTCCTCCATTCCTTATGATCTGTGAATCTGAGCACTGAATGCCCATGGGGAACTTGGGCATGCACAGCCCTCTCACAGCATATAAACACCTGACATACTGTATGTGTTTATTGTCCCTCCCCGCTAGACTTCAGGGTCCATGTTCACCTGCTTTGTTCACTGCTCTGTTCTTGGCACCTAGAACAATGCCTGGCATATAATTTGTTAAGTGAATGAATGATTTCTGACCACTGTTCTTTTCATGTTTATTTGATTGCTTGTTTTGTTCCTACCTTTGCAATTGCATGATGAATGGAGATAGAATAGATCTTGTATTCAAGTATGCAAGTGGAGGGATTGCCTCCTTACAGTTTTCCCCTCTGTTTTAGCCATTTGCTTGGCTATGGTACATGACTGCTGCTTCTCTGTAAGAAGACACCCATTGCCACAGGGCATTCAGGGCCTCATGTGGGCAAACTATACTCTCCCTGCACTGTTCCATTATCAAGGTTAGCTACATGCTGCTTTGCAACAGGAATGTGAGCCCATAAGGAAAACAAGAGCCCTGTCACATCCTAGCAGGGCTCTGAGACCGATAGTGTGGTGGACGCTTGTGTCTTGCCCTTTTCTTTTGTTCATAACAGTATGCTCCATATCTGGGGTGTTCCTTCAGCCTGGATCCCAGACTTAAGAACCCAGTCCACCCACAGCCAGTATGGAAGGAGTGAGAAATAGATGCGTACAATTGTAGGCCACAGAAATTTGGGTGCTGTTACTGCAGCAAAGCTAATACAACAATTATTAACTGTCTGAGGGAGTAAGAATTAAGGAGGTGGAAAAACTTAGGAAAGCTGTCTATAAAAATTCACTAGAAAAGAAATGACAATTTAAATAAATGGAAAAATGAGTCCATTAACAAAACCTTATCACAATTCTCAGGAACATATCTTTTACAGAAGTCTACCTGCTGATACTTTATTAAAATACTTAAAGAACGCTAGAAAGTCAAACCTTGAAATGAACTGAAGAAGGTTACAATGTTCGGATGTTTCATCTTTGCCAGAAGAATGACTTCTTTCTTTGAAGCTTCTTTTTCTTGGATGGGCATCTAAATTGCATTAAGAGACAGAATAGTCTGCAAAGGTAAGCTGCTTTCAAGAACATGCTTCCTGCTCACTCCTATTGTAACAATGGGGAACTGTAACCCAACCCATCATTCATTGACATTGTCTTTGTAAATGCTGATTCTGGCTAATGTGTAGCTTGTAGATAAACAGCATGTTTGTATAAGAATCCTAGGAATTAACTTCAGGAGATACTGACTCCAACCTTCAGTCATCTCAGTTTCTGGAGATTTGCTGACCTTCAACCACAGTCACTGGAATGTAAAATACAGCTTAAGGAATATAGTCAATAATATTGTAATAACTATGTATGCTGTCAGGTTGGAACTAGACTTATAGGGTGATTACTCTGTAAGTTATATAAATGTCTAGCCACTACACTATATACCTGAAACTCATATATTACATGTCAACTGTAACTGAAAAATAAAAAATGTTTTTAAAAAGTTCAGTTGAGCCCAGCTGGTGTGGCTCCATGGCTGAGTGTCACACCATGCGACAAGAGGTCGCTGGTTTGATTCCCAGTCAGGGCACATGCCCAGATTGTGGGCTTGATCCCCAGTAGGAAGCATGCAGGAGGCGGCCAATAGATGTTCTCTCTCATCGATGTTTCTATCTCTCTATCCCTCTCCCTTCCTCTCTCTCTCTAATATCAATAAAGAAAAAAAAAACATTTTAAAAAGTTCATTTGGGTTGGTGATACTGTATTAATTATTTAGGTATCTAGAGGAAAGTTACTTTAATATTTATCTTTCAGCAACAAAGGAATTATCTATAAAAATGCAATGGTTCAGCAGCAATCACCGCTGAGAAGAAATAAATAAAATCTGAAATATAAAAATGTATCATATAGTACATAAATTAGATCAGCAAACATCTTTATTAAGATTATCACGTGCCCTGGCCAATTTGGCTCAGCGGTTAGAGTGTTGGCCTACAGACCAGAGAGACCTGGGTTCGGTTCCCAATAAGGGCACGTACCTCAGTTGTAGTTTGTCCCTGGAACTGGGGTGGAGTGGTGGCAGACAGTCTATGTGTCTCTTTCATGCCAATGTTTCTCCCTCTCTCTTCCTCCCTCTCTCCCTCCCGCTCTATCTGAAGATAAATGCAAAAATGTCCTCTGACGAGGATTAAAAACAAAAAGATTACCATGTTTGCCTAGCCGGTGTGACTCAGTGTGGTCCCATGAACTGAGAGGTCCCAGTTCCATTCTTGGTCAGGGCACACGCCCAGGTTGTGAGCTCGATCCCCAGTAGGGGGCGTGCAGGAGGCAGCCAATTATGTAGCTCTCTCACATCGATGTTTCTATCTCTCTCTCCCTTCTCTCTCTAAAGAATCAATAAAAACATATTTTAAAAAAATTAACATTCTCAATCTCAGCTATACTGCCCTCCTAGCTATGTATATTTCTGTAAGTTATTTAACCCTCCAAGCTTAAGTATTTTCACACCAATTTAAATTGTATTGACAGTACATAGAAGTTTCAAAACAAAAATTACTGTATTACTCCTACCAGACTGATAGATTTAACTCCTTAAAAAATTTTTAACCACTATTTTTCATAAAAATATTATAAACAAAATTAAAAGCAAACATAAGTTAGGTAAAAACATACTTGCAATATATTTGAAGATTTGTATTTGTAATAGGTAAAGAATTCTGGCAATTAATCATTAATTCTGGCAAACACCAATAGAAATATGGTAAAATGCGTGAATAGGCAACTAGCAAAAATAAAAATGGCTGATAAACAAAAAAATTCAGCCTCACTCAGTAATTAAAAAATAAAAGCTAAAACAAAATTGATATAATATTTTATCTGTGAAATTGGCAAAGACAGTAAGAATGTTTATACCCACTGTTAGCCAGAATGCAGCAAAATGGACATATATATACAGATTAGTAAAATCTGAGAAGGCAATTTTACAATATGATACATTTTAAAATACTCTTATTTAAAACAATTATAATTAATTAATTAAAAAATAAAATAAAATGCTCCCAATTTTGTTATTGTTGTTTATCCTCACCCAAGGATATTTTTTTCATTAATTTTTCAGAGAGTGGAAGGGAGGAGGAGACAGAGAAACAGAAAGAGACAGAGAGAAACATGGATGTGAGAGAGACACATCAATTGGTTTGCCTTCTGCATGTGCCCCAACCAGGGCTGGGGATGGAACCTGCAACCCAGGTATGTGCCCTTGACTTGGAATCAAACCTGTGACCCTTTGGTGCATGGGTCCATAATCTAACCACTGTGCCACACCAGCCAGGCATGCTCCTAAATTTTTATAAAATATTTTTCTTTATTGATTTTAGAGAGAGGAGAGGAGAGGAGAGGGAGAGAGGGATAGAAACATTGATGAATGAGAACATTGACTAGACACCTCCTGCATGTCCCCTACTGGGGATCAAGCCCACAACCTGGGCATGTGCCCTGACTGGGAATCGAACCGGCGACCTCTTGTTGCATGGGTCAATGCTCAACCACTGGTCACATCGGCCAGGCAGCATGCTCCCATTTTTGACTTATTAATTATTTGAGAAATTTCTCCAAAGAAAATAATCAGAAATATGCCCAAGAATCCTAATACAAAAGCCATCATTAATGTATTTTATTATTAGTTCTTAATTACTCTAAATATACATGCTTGTGATTATAAAAAATAGTTATAGACAGAAAGAAGTATATAAGATAAATGTGGAACTTCCCCTTTTCCTCTTCACCCATTCCATGCATTCTTATTTTTTAGAGGTAATTGCTGTTAATTGTCAGACCCTATACACACACACACACACACATATATATGTATATATGTATATATATATATATATATAGAGAGAGAGAGAGAGAGATCATTTGTACATATAAAATGTTACTCAATCATAACAAAAACATCAAACAACATAATATCTGAAAAAAAGAGAGTTAGATAAATTAAAGTATTTTTAACCTGAAGTCATACTATGCAGTCATTAAAAATCAAGAGCGGCAATCTGCTATCATGGAAAGAGCAGAGGGAGAGTAAGGACGTGCTGGTTACTGCACACCTTTGAGCACATGACTTGACCTCTCTGAGCCTAGCTTTTTCACCTGTGCAATGAGGGTAATGACTCTGCCTTTTAGGACTGTTGGGAGGATTAAAGAAGTTGATACACGTTGTGTAAAACACTCAGGATGGCATAACATACCATGGGCACTCAGTAAGTGGTAACATTATCATTATTATTGTGAACATTTAATATTATCACATGAGAACATTTTATTATATGAAAACATTGAATGACATTGAGCCAGGATAGTAAGAAACTAGTAGAATAGGGAAACTGAGACAAGATAATTAAACAAGGCCAAACAATTTGACCAATTTATAGCCAGCTAGTGAATTGCAAAGCCTTAACTTCTCTGACCAAGGACACTTGATGGCAACTGGTTTATACCCTCCTCTCTAACCAGAGAATAAACAGCTTAAATCACTCTGGTTGGGAGGTAGGTTACAGAGCCATTTGTCTAGCCAAACCCAAGGACAGATGAAGTCAGGGGAACAAATAACAAAAAAACCCAGTTAGAGCCACATAGACCCAAGATAAAAGTAAAGCAGTGATGCTGCCCAGAAAATGATCCCAAACTCCCCTATATACTCATTTTAATGAATCAACAGAAGGACACCCCTGGAAAACTAATAAATATTCTGTTAAGACCCTCCACACAGACCTCCCCTGGGATTCCCACCCACAAAAAAACAGATAAGAACCCACAAGACAAAGACCAGTGCAGGCTTTCTCTGGAGCACATCCATGTCTTTTCTTAGGCATGAACTTTTTACTTTCTCCTAAAATCCAAGGGTCCCCACAAGACTTGCAACCAGGGGAGCAGTGGGCAGCAGCTGGGATTACCCCCTGAAACTGTCTCCACATCCCCCTTTGCTCTGACTTTCCAGTGAGCTAAAAGTAGCCCCGTCTTGGACCCCTTCCTTCCTGTAACGTTTCCTGGAGCCAATGCAGAGCACCACCTTGGCTCTTTCCTGTTGCTTCTTCTACTCTAAGTCCTGTCTTTGTGTCACTGTCCCCAGCTTTTATAGACATACTCTCAAAATCACCTGGGCTTGTATTGTGAAATCTTTCATGTACAAAGTCAGGAACCCACACACTCCAGGCCGGCCCGAGGCAGACGGGCTCACTGCCCAGTCTCTGTCCCTGACAACATGAGAAAGTATTCACAATAGTATTTGCTACATGTAAAAAGCTGCTATAAAAGAGTATATCCACCACAACACCAATCATTCGAATAACTTATAGAGTAGTACATTTATGCATTAAAATTAGCCTGGAGAACAATTCACAATAATGGTACTAGTGAGTAAGAGAGAGCTTATAAGTGATTTTTATTTTCCTCTAAATGGTCTTTTTTTCCCTATTAATTCTTTTCAAAATTTCTATCTTTATAATCAAGAAAACAACACTTTTATGTGGCAAGAAATAAAAAATAATGGTTGGATGATGATAGAAAATATTAAATTTTTGGTTTCTGGTCAAGATTGCAGAATAGGTATGAGCTGGTACAACCCACATGTAGCAGTTAAAAATCTGGGAGGTACCCTGCCCGGTTTGGCTCAGTAGTTAGAGCATCGGTCTATGGACCAAAAAATCTCAGGTTCAATTCTAGTCAAAGCACGTGCCTCAGCTGTGGTTTGATCCCTGACCCTGGTCAGGGTCATGCAGGAGGCAACCAATAGATGTGTCTCACATTGATGTTTCTCTCTCTCTCTCTGTCTCCCACACCCCCACCCCGCTTCAGAAAGCCAAAGGAAAAATATCCTTGGGTGAAGATTTATTTTTTAAAAAAATGCCCTGGCCAGTTTGGCTCAGTGGTTAGACCATCAGTGTGTGGTCCCAAGAGACCTGGGTTCGGTTCCCATTAAGGGCACATACTTCAGTTGCAGTTTGTCCTCGGCCCTGGTTGGTTTGTGCAGGTGGCAGCCACTCGATGTGTCCCTTTCACGTCTATGTTTCTCTATCTCTCTCTTCCTCTCTCTCCCTCCCACTCTATCTGAACAAAAAAATGGAAAAATGTCCTTGGGTGAGGATTAAAAAAAAATTCTGGGACGGATATCTCAGATGCTGAGTTTCTCTCCGAGGAGTGAGGGGTCCCAGAGCCACAACAGGCTCCCCAGTCCATGGTTCCAGTCCCGGGAAGAGAAATCCTCATAACTTCTGGTTGTGAAAACCAGTGGAGATTGTGGCTAAGTGAGACAGAGAGCTTCTTGAGTCCCAGGCGTTCCTTTTAAAGGGCCCACGCATAGACTCACTCGTTTATGGACTCACTCACTCTGAGATCCTGCACTGAGGTGGCAGCCTGAAAGCTGCCAGGGCCATATGGGGAGGAACTGAATTGCTCGGCTTCAGAGTGAAGGCTGGAGTAGTAGCTCTCTCCCAGACATAAGTGCTAGCAGAGGATATTGTTCCCGTGTTGAGCCCTTCCCCCACCCAGCGTGCAGGTGCGGGCAGGTACCTTGTCTGAGTTTCTGCTAACCTGGCTAACACACTTCATCCCATGCTGGTGATTCCCTGATACCCAGCCTCACCAAACTTTTGGGACAACCCAAGCCGCTTCCAGTGACTTTTCCATTCAGTCTGTCTTGGCACATGCCTTGGACTTTCCTAAAATTTCTCAAAGGTTTACAAACCTCAAAGAAGCAGTATTGGCCTCTGTGTGTCCCATACCTCTTGCTAGGCAGCTCCAAGCCTGGCACTAATGGCAGCCAGCCTCAGTTTGCCGTTTAGCCTCTCCCAGGCACCTCCAAGCCCAGCGCAAGTGGCAACCATTTGCAGATCACTTTGTTGCTCATACCAAGTGGCCCCAGGCAGGGTACACGCAGCTGCTGACCTTGGTCTGTACCAGAGCCCCTCCCAAAAGACCTCAGAACCAAAACACCTGATAGCCAGCATCAGCCCACTCAATCACCTCCACAAATGACATACTCACAACTGTCACCAGATACCTGCTAAACCAAATCCTGCTCCATAGGGTCAGCCCAAGCACAACAGCTACTCTGCTGTAGTCAGGGCCAGTCCTTGGAACCAACCAACCTGAGGATCAATGCCTCCCATTGACACACCAACAGTAATCAGGGAGAGCATGCAAGGGACACACCGAAGCAGCCAGCTCAGGTGGCCAGGAAGTCTGTCTTTTAGGCTTCACAGACACCTAGTACATAAGGCCACTCTACCTTAGATATATAAACAAACATAGGGAGGAAGCCAAAATGAAGAGACAAATAAACATATCCTAAAATGTAGAACAGAACAAAACTCCAGAAAAAGAACTCAACAAAATGAAGACAAACAATGTACCAGATGCAGAGTTCAAAACATTGGTTATTAGGATGCTCAACGATCTCAGTGAACACTTCAACGAAGAGATAGGAAGCAGTAAAATGGATATAGAACACATAAAAAGAACCAGTCAGAAATAAAGAACAAAATAATTGAAATGAAGAATATATTAGAAGAAATTGACAGATTAGATGAAGCAGATGATCAAATCAGTGATTTGGAGAATAAGGTAGCAGCAAAAATAAAAACAAGTTTTTAAATGGGCATAGTTTAAGAAACCTCTGGGACAATATCAAGTGTACCAACGTTCACATCATAGAAGTACCAGAAGGAGAAGAAAGAGAGGAAGGAATTAAAAACCTATTTAAATAAATAATGATGCACCCTGACTGGTGTGGCTCAGTTGGTTGAGCATCATCCCACACACCAAGAGGTAGCCAGATTGACTCCAATCAGGACACGTTTCCAGGTTGCAGTCTCGATCCCCAGTAGGGTAGTGTGGGAGGCAGACAATCGATATTTCTTTCTCATTGATGTTTCTCTCTCACCCTTCCTTTCTCTCTAAAATCAATAAAAACATAATAAAGGGGAAAAAAATTACCTTTAAAAAAATGAAGGAATGATGAAAAACTTCCCTAACCAGGTGAAGGAAATAGACATACAAGCCCAGAAAGTATTCAGCCTCAAACAAGATGAACCCAAAAGGCCCACACCAAGACACATCATAATTAAAGTCCCAATGGTTAAAGATAGAGAGAAAATCATAAAAGCAGCAAGAGAAAATCAATTAGTTACCTACTAGGGAGCTCCCATAAGACTGTCAGATGATTTCTCAACAGAGACTTTGCAGGCCAGAAGGGAATGGCACAAAATATTCAAAGTGATGAAAAGCAAGGAGCTACAACCAACATCACCCTACCCAGCAAAGCTGTCATTTAGAATCAAAGGAGATACAGAGCTTCCCAGACAAGAAAAAGCTAAAGGAGTTCATCACCATCAAACCAGTATTACAAAATAATGTTAAAGAGACTACTTGAAGAAGAAAGCCCAGCCGGCGTGGCTCAGTGGTTGAGCATCGACCCATGCACCAAGAGGCTGCTGGTTCGACTCCTCATCAGGGCACATGCTCAGGTTGTGGGCCCGATGCCCACATCTCTCACTGATGTTTCTCTATCTCTCTCCCTCTCCATTCCTCTCTCTTTAAAAATCAATTAAAAACTTTTTTTAAATTCTAAAATGTTAAGAAAAGAAAAAAATCAAAATATGAATAATAAAATGTCAATAACTACAACTTATCAATAATTACTTTATTTGTTTTTTGTTTTTTTTTTAATCCTCACCTGAGGACACTTTTCCATTTTTTGCACAGACAGAGTGGGAGGGAGAGAGAGAAAGGGAGAGAGAGTGAGAAACATCGACGTGAAGGGACACATCGAGTGGCTGCCACCCGCACGACCAACCAGGGCCGGGGACAAACTGCAACCGAAGTACGTGCCCTTAGCGGGAACCGAAACCGGGTCTCTCCGGACCGCAGGCAGACGCTCTAACCGCTGAGCCAAACTGGCCAGGGCTATCAATAATTACTTTAAATGTAAATAGATTAAATACTCCAATAAAAAGATATATGGTGTCTCAACAGATAAGAAAACAAGACCCTTACATATGCTGCCTACAAGAGACTAATTCCTGATCAAAAGACTGAAAGTAAACGGATGGAAAAATATTTTATGAAAATGGAAACAAACAAACAAAAAAGCTGTGGTAGCAATATTTATATAAGACAAAATAGACTTTAAAACAAAGGCTATAAACAAGAGACAAAGAAGAACCCAACAATTCCACTTCTGGATATTTATCCAAAGAAATCCAAAACAGTAACACAAAAGGGCATATGCATCCATATGTTCGTTACAGCATTGTTTACAATAGTTAAGATATGGAAGCAACCTGTGTCCATCAATTGATGAATGGATAAATAAGTGGGACATATACCAATAGAATATTATGCAGCCATAAAAAAGGAATGAAACCTTGCCATCTGCAACAGTGGATGAATCTAGAGGGTATTATGCTAAGTAAAATAAGTTAGACAGAGAAAAACAAATACCATATTATTTCACTTATATGGGAATACAAAATACAAAACCAACTAATAAACAAGCTCATAGATATAGAGAACATTTTGATGGTTGCCAGATGAAAGTGGGTTGAGGGGGATGGGTGAAGGGATTAAGAAGTACAAATTGGTAGTTACAAAATTGTCATGGAGATGTAAAATACAGCATAGGGAACATAGTTAATAATATTCTAATAACTATGAAGGGTGTTACATGGGTACCAAATTGATGTAGGGGAATCACTTAGTAAGTTGCATAAATGTCTAGTCACTGGGTTGTACATTTGAAACTAATATAATATTGTATGTCAACTGTAATTTAAAAATAAAAAATATTTTTTTTTAAAAAGGAGTAAAGCCCTGGACGGTTTTGCTCAGTGGTTAGAGCGTAGGCTATGGTCCAATGAGTCGCAGGTTTGATTCTGGCCAAGGGCTTGTACCTTGGTTGCAGTTCGTCCCGGCCCTGGTCAGGGTTGTGCGAGAGGCAACCTGTTGATGTGTCCCTCTCACTTCGATGTTTCTCTCTTTCTCTCTCTCTCTCTCTTTCCCTCACACTCTATCTGAAGATAATCGAAAAATATAAATTGTTTCCCAAACCTAATACTAAATACTAATACATGTTTAAATGGGAAAAAAAAGATAGAAAATATTAGTGTTTTGGTACTTGTAACAAAAAAAAGCAACTTAAGTTCTGGGTTCTAGAGTTTACTGGGTAGAGAGGCACTAGAGAATTAAGAACTGTAAGTTTCTCAAGAAAAGAAGTAATGAAAAACTGCATTAGAGTAGAAAGGAAGAATGAAGTAATAAATAGTAACACTGTGACACAGATGTGGCTGGGCAAACTTGATAACATAAACAAGTATGGAAAAGGGAGAATAATGCCCTGGCTGGTTTGGCTCAGCGGTTAGAATGCTGGCCAGGGGACCAGAGAGTCCTGGGTTCGGTTTCCGATAAGGGCATGTACCTCGGTTGAAGTCTGTCCCCAGCCCCGGTTGGGGTTGTGTGGGTGGCAACCAGTCGATGTGTCTCTCTCACATCGATGTTTCTCTCTCTCTCTCTCTTCCTCACTCTCTCCCTCCTGTTCTATCTGAAAAAAAAAGGGGGGGGAGAATAATGAGGCCTACTATAACATTCTACTTATTTATGGTATGGAGATAAAGGTTGTTCATGAGTAAAAGGATGAAAAAAAAATCAGTGCTATATTAGAAAAATATAATAAACTTTTGATGATCTATATTAAAGAATTAGAGAGATACTATGAAATGCACATATATATATTTACTCAGGTTTTGTTAGATAGGACAAGGGTCTCAAAGTCTGGACAGTTCTTACCAAATGCTATTCTTGCTGAATGTTAAAATACAGCACACAGTATTTTGCAGCTGCAATTTTACTGGAACCCAACAGGTAAATGTAGTCAACTACCAAAAAGATATCAACCTATAATTGACTAAATAGTATACATAAACAATGGTTAAGCCTCTTCCAGAAGGCAAAGCTTTGGATGTGAACCCATCTCCTTTATTTGCTGCAAATAAGTAAAACTACCTAAGGACAACTACGTCTTATTCTTGAATTCAGCACTCCAAGAGGCAAACCCCTTGAATTTGGGTAACAGATTCACCTCCCAATTAGTTTTTTATTTTTTTAAATTAAAACACTTTTATACTAATAGTATTCATGTAATTAAACAAATTAGAATATACTTTCAAGAGTTTTCTTTGTTAAACTCTGTCATCACTGAAGTTTAATTTGGCCAATACAAATCTATTAACAAGTTTAATTATGAAGTGAAATAGTCTTAAGTATGATGTATGGTACACCTGTATATAAATGAACATGGACAGCAAAAGGATACTACTATGGGAGCTGTACTGGAAGATTTATGAAAGCATGTAAAATTGCACATAAAACTTTGTTATTAGTGACTATACTAAATTTACTGTGCGTAATGAATAAATGTAATTAGTCTAGTCAAAGTTACTTTGGTTTAAATGTCTAAACAATGTCTCTCTTATTTTAATATGCCATTTGTATTATTGATGGGGTATTCTTGTATTGAAGAAGCTATTGTCAATATGTGATTTTATTTTATAGAATCAGCTAATATGACATGTCAACTTTTATAATATTTAGATAATTCTAACAACCATATATTTGACAATTTATTAAATGTTTTGCATTGGAAAAATGATTTTATTCTTCTTAAATATGCACTAGCTTAACAATTGAGCTCAAAGTATCTATCTACTGAATCATTTATCCAGTAAGAATTTACTGAATACCTGCTGATGTAAAGCATTATCAGGTGCTGTATGGAATATCAAGATGTATGAGACATGGATTCTGCCTGCAAAGAACACACGATTTAAGAAGGGGAAGAAAACACAAAATAAATAGCAACAGCACATCAAAGTAGAAAGCAATCAGTAATATAACAGCAGTACAAATAAAAAGCTATGGAGTTTACAGAGAAAGAAAGATTAGTATTTAGAGTGGGGAGACCCTGGAAAGTATCCTGGAGCTCAGGCTTGAACAAGTGGGACCCTGATAGCTGGAGATGGGCAGGCAAAGACCTTCTTTAAAGTAGAGCCCCATGCAAGAGCACAGAGGCAGGAGTGGAAAGGATTTGTATGTGAGAAAACATAAAGGTATAAGTGGACATCCCTGTCTTGCTGTTCTCAAGGAAAACACTTTTATTTTTTGCCCACTGAGTATGATGTTGGCTGTAGGTTTGTCATATATGGCCTTTATTATGAGGTATGATCCTTCTGTTCCCATTTTGCTGAGAATTTTTATAAAAAATGGGTGCTGGATTTTGTCAAATGCTTTTTCTGCATCTACCAATATAGTCATATGATTTTTATCTTTCATGTTGTTTATGTGGTATATCACATTTATTGATTTGCAAATATTGTAGTCTTGCATCCCTGGGATAAATCCCACTTGGTCATGGTGAATAATATTTTAAATATATTGCTGGATCCAGTCTGCTAATATTTTGTTGAGGATTTTGGCATAGATGTTCACCATGGATACTGGCCTGTAATTTTCTTTCTTTGTGATGTCTTTATCTGGTCTTGGAATTAGGCTAATGATGGCCTCATGAAAAGAGCTTGGAAGTCTTTCTGTCTCTTGAATTTTTTGGAATAGTTTGAGGAGGAGAGGTGTTAGT
This sequence comes from Molossus molossus, assembly GCF_014108415.1. Lineage (NCBI taxonomy): Eukaryota > Metazoa > Chordata > Mammalia > Chiroptera > Molossidae > Molossus > Molossus molossus. The sequence goes on from NW_023425403.1 coordinate 97,622,095, forward strand.
TCTTCTTTGAATGTTTGGTAAAACACCCCTGTGAAGCTGTCCAGAACAAGACAAGGATATCTGCTTTCACCACTCTTGTTCAACGTAGTGCTGGAAGTCTTAGCCACAGCAATCAGACAAAAAGAAAAACTAAAAGGCATCCAAACTGGAAAGGAGGAAGTGAAACTGACATTATTCATAGATGACACGATATTGTACATAGACAACCCTAAAGACTCCACCAAAAATCAACTAGATTTAATAAATAAATTCAGCAAAGTAGCAGGATACAAAATTAACATCCAGAAATTGACGGCAGTTGTTGTTGTTAAAATCCTCACCTGCGCCCTGGTCAGTTTGGCTCACAGGTTGGAGTGTCGGCCCATGGACTAAAGAGTCACGGGTTCGATTCCAGTCAAGGGGCACATACCTCAGTTGCAATTCAGTTCCCAGCTCTGGTCAGGGTTCTGCAGGATGCAACCAGTCTGTGTGTCCCTCTCACATCAATGTTTCTTCCTCTCTCCCTATCCCCAGCACCCCCTCCCCCCACTGTATCTGAAGATATATGGAAAAAATATCCTCAGGTGAGGATTAAAAATAATAACAATAATAATGAAATTTTCACCTGAGGCCCCGGCCAGTTTTGCTCAGTGTTTAGAGAGTTGGCCCCAAGACCCAAGACCCTCAGGTTCAATTCCAGTCAATGGAACGTACCTTTGTTGTGGTTTGGTCCCCAGCACTGGTCAGGGTCGTGCGGAAGGCAACCAATCGATTTGTCTCTCTCACATCAATGTTTCTCTTTCTCCCACTCTATCTGATAAATGGAAAAATAACCTCAGATGAGGAATCCTCACCTGAGGTTATTTTTCCATTGAATTTCTTTTCTTTTCTTTTTTTTTCAGATAGAGTGGAAGGGAGGGAGGGAGGGAGACAGAGAAACATTGATGTGAGAGAGATACATCAATTGGCTGCCTCCCCCATAACCCTGACTGAGGCCAGGGATCAAACCTGCAACCCAGGTATGTGTCCTTGACCAGGAATCAAACTTATGACCCTTCAGTCCATGGGCCAATGCTCTAACTGCAAAGCCAAACTGACCAGGGATTTATGGAATTTTTATATAGCAATAATGAACTCTCCAAAAGAGAAACTATAAAAACAATCCCATTTACAATTGCACCAAAAAAAGTTATGATACCTAGGAATCAACTTAAACAAGGAGGTAAAAGACCTGTTCTCAGAAAACTACAGGACTTTGAAAAAAGAAATAGAGGAAGATATACAAAAGTGAAAGTATATACCATGTTCATGGACTGGAAGAATTAACATAATTAAAATGTCCATATTGCCCAAAGCAATCTATAGATTCAACATAATCCCTATTAAAATACCAATGACATATTTCATAGATCTAGAACAAACTCTCCAAAAATTTATATGGAATCAAGAAAGACCCCCAAATAGCCACAGCTATCTTGAGAAAGAAGAACAAAGTGGGTGGGATCACAATACCAGACGTCTATATTACAAAGCCACTGTAATAAAAACAACTTGGTACTGGTATAAGAGTAGGTATGTACATCAATGGAATAGAATAGAGAGCCCATAAATCGATCCAAGTTATTATGCTCAAATAATATTTGACAAAGAAAGCAAGATCATACAATGGAAAAAAGACTGTCTCTTCAATAAATTTTATTGGGAAAACTGGACAGGAACATGCAAAAACATGAAACTAGACCACCAATTTATACCATACACAAGAATAAACTCAAAATGGATAAAAGACTTAAATGTAAGTCATGAAACCATAAATATATTAGAAGAAAACACGATCAGCAAAATGTCAGACATCTCACATATCAGAATTTTCACCGATACATCGCTTAGAGCAAGAGAAACAAAGAAAAGAATAAACAAATGGGACTACATCAAAATAAAAAGCTTCTGCACAGCAAAAGAAACCAGCATCAAAATGAAAAGAGAACCCACTTTATGAGAGAACATATTTGCCAAAGATATAATGGATAAGGGGTTAATTTCCAAAACATATAAAATACTCATACAACGCAACACAAGGAAGACAAACAAAAAAGCATTCGACAAAATCCAGCATCCATTTCTGATAAAAATGCTCAGCAATCTGGGAAAAGAGGGATCATATCTCAACATAATAAAGGTCATATATGAAAGACCTACAGCCAACATCATACTCAATGGGCAAAAATTAAAAGCATTTCCCTTGCCCTGGCCAGTTTGGCTCAGCGGTTAGAGCGTCGGTCTGCGGTCTGGAGAGACCCGGGTTCGGTTCCCGCTAAGGGCACGTACTTCGGTTGCAGTTTGTCCCCGGCCTGGTTGGTCGTGCGGGTGGCAGCCACTCGATGTGTCCCTTCACATCGATGTTTCTCTCTCTCTCTCCCTTCCTCTCTCTCCCTCCCACTCTATCTGTACAAAAAATGGAAAAATATCCTCGGGTGAGGATAAAAAAAACAAACAAACAAAAAAAAAAAACATTTGCCCTGGCCGGTTTGGCTCAGCGGTTAGAGCGTTGGCCTGCGGTCCCAAGAGACCCGGGTTCGGTTCCCGCTAAGGGCATGTACCTCGGTTGCAGTTTGTCCCCGGCCCTGGTCGGTTGTGCGGGTGGCAGCCACTCGATGTGTCCCTTTCACGTCGATGTTTCTCTCTCTCTCTCTGTTCCTCTCTCTCCCTCCCACTCTACCTGAACAAAAAGTGGAAAAATGTCCTCGGGTGAGGATAAAAAAAAAAAAAAAAAAAAAAGCATTTCCCTTAAGAACAGGAACAAGACAAGGATGCCCACTTTTGCCACTCTTATTTAACATAGTACTGGAAATCTTAGCCACAGCAATCAGACAGGAAGAAAAAATAAAAGGGATCCACATTGGAAAGGAGGAAATGACACTGTCATTATTCGCAAATGACACGCTACTATACATAGAAAACACCAAAGACTCCATCAAAAACTTACTAGACTTAATCAATGAATTTGGCAAAGTAGCAGGATACAAAATTAATGTCAAGAAATCGATGGCATTCTTATACACCAATGATGAACTCACAGAAAGAAAAACTAAAAAAAAAATCCCATTTACCATCGCGGCAAAAAAATTAAGGTACCTAGGAATAAACTTAACCAAAAAATATAGGACCTATTCGCAGAAAACTACAGGTCATTGAAAAAAGAAATAGAGGAAGATATAAAAAAGTAGAAGCACATATAGGACCTATTCGCAGAAAACTACAGGTCATTGAAAAAAGAAATAGAGGAAGATATAAAAAAGTAGAAGAAGTTCATGGATTAGAAGAATCAACATCATTAAAATGTCCATACTACCCAAAGCAATCTATAGATTCAATGCAATCCCCATCAAAATATCAACAGCATACTTCACAGAACTAGAACTAATATTTCAAAAGTTTATATGGAACCAAAAAAGACCTTGAATAACCACAGCAACCTTGAAAAAGAAGAACAAAGTTGGAGGGATCACATTACCAGATTTCAGGTTATACTACAAAGCCACTGTAATCAAAACAGACTGGTACTGGCACAAGAACAGGCATATAGACCAGTGGAACAGAACAGAGAACCCAGAAATGGACCCAAGGCAATATTCTCAATTAATATTTGACAAAGGTGGCAAGAGCATACAGTGGAGTAAAGACAGCCTTTTTAATAAATGGTGTTGGGAAAATTGGACAGCTACATGAAAAAAAAAAAAAAAATGAAATTAGACCATCAACTTACACCATACACAAGAATAAACTCAAAATGGATAACAGACTTAAATGTGACTCAAGAATCCATAAAAATCCTAGAAGAAAATGTAGGCAACAAAATTTCAGACATCATACGCAGCAGAATTTTTACTGATACATCACCTAAGGCAACAGAAACAAAGGAGAAAATGAACACATGGGACTACATCAAACTCAAAAGCTTCTGCACAGCAAAAGATACAATTATCAAAATGGAAAGGCAACCCACTGTATGGGAGAGCATCATTGCCAATGATATATCAGATAAGGGGTTAATTTCCAATATATAGAGAGTGCTCATACAACTCAACAAAAGGAAGACAAAAAACCCAATTAAAAAATGGGCAGACGAACTAAATAGACACCTCTCCAAACAGGACATACAAATGGCTGAGAGACATATGAAGAAATGCTCAACATCACTAATCATCAGAGAGATGCAAATTAAAACAACAATGAGGTATCACCTCACACCTGTCAGAATGGCCACCATCAACAAATCATCAACCAACAAGTGTTGGCGAGGGTATGGTGAAAAGGGGACTCTAGTACACTGTTGGTGGGAAAGTAGACTGGTGCAGCCACTATGGAAAACACTATGGTGTTACCTCAAAAAATTAAAAATTGAACTTCCATTTGACCCAGTGATCCCACTTCTAGGAATATACCCTAAGAAGCCTGAAACACCACTCAGAAAGAATATATGTACCCCATGTTCATATCAGCCCCATTTACAATAGCTAAGATCTGGAAACAGCCCAAATGTCCATCAGTAGATGAATGCATGAAAAAGCAGTGGTACATATACACAATTGGGTACTATGCAGTGATAAGAAAGATCTCTTATCCTTTGAGACGACATGGAAGGACCTGGAAAGTATTATCCTAAGCGAAACTAGCCATACAGAGAAAGACAAGTATCATATGATTTCACTTATTTGTGGAATATAATGAACATTAACAGTCTGAGGAATGGTGTAGTCCCAGAGACAAGGAAGCGGGGTACAGACTGACAATCCCCAGAAGAGAGGTTAGTGGGGGAGAGATAAACCACAGAACTTATATGCATGTATGTATGAGCAATGGACATGGACAACAAAGCTGGGGACAGGGCAGGGAGGGAGGAGAAGGGGGGAATAAGTGGGGGCAAAAGGAGAAATAACTGTAATAAAAATAAATTAATTAATTAATAATAATAAAAAAGAATATCTTGGTGAGATAAACCAAAGACCTTATATGCATGTATGTGTAACCAGTGGACATAGATAACAATAATGCTGTGGGGGGTGGGGGGGCACAAGGTCGGGAGAGGGTTTCTAGGGTGGGGGGAAAGGAGAAACATCTGAAACAAAAATAAATTAATAAAAATTGCAAAAAAAAAAAAAGGAAGACAATCCAATTAAAAATGGGCAGAGATATTAGGTAAAAAAAAGAAAAACAAAAAAACAAAAAAAAAGGGGCAGAGGACCTGAATAGACAATTCTCCAAAGAGGACATACCAACAGTCAAGAGACATATGAAGAAATGCTCAACATCACTAATCATCAGAGAGATGCAAATTAAAACAACAATGAGGTCTCACCTTACACCTGCCAGAATGACTGCCATCAACAAATCATCAAACAACAAGTGCTAGACAGGATGTGGAGAAAAGGGTACCCTAGTACACTGTTGGTGGGAATGCAGACTGGTGCAGCCACTATGGAAAACAGTATGGAGTTTCCTCAAAAAAATTAATAATGGAACTGCCATTTGACCTAGTGATTCCACTTCTAGGAGTATATCCTAAGAAGCCTGAAACACTAATCAAGAAGAATACATGCACCTCTATGTTCATAGCAGAGCTACGTACAATAGCTGAGATCTGGAAACAGCCCAAGTGTCCATCAGTAGATGAGTAGATATAAAAGCTATGGTACATGTACACAATGGAATACTAAGCCACTGTAAAAACGAAGGATCTCTTACCCTTGAGACAGCATAGAAGGACATGGAAAATATTATTCCAAGTGAAATAAGCCAGTCAGAGAAAGACAAATATCACATGATCTCACTTATATGTAGACTCTAATGAAGAAAATAAGCTTACGAACAAAATAGATCCAGAGACATGGAAGTAGGGAATAGACTGAGGAAACTCAGAAGAAAGGTGTTGTGGCACGAGAGAACCAAGAGACCACCAGAGCCAAAGTAAAGCCAAATAGAGAGCAAAGCCAACCCGAGTTCTTGGAGATCAGCCCTGGGGCCTCCAAATATTGTGGTGCGACAGAGTCAAAGAAAGACCATCAGAAATTGAAGTCCAAATAGAAGCCGTTCATTAGCCGGCCCGCGTCTGATTCCGAACACCCCTGTGACAGAGTCTTCGGAATCAGCCCCGACACGCTTCATTACCTGCCTTTTATACCTTACAGCAAATAGGATCTTCTTGATGTAATGCCCAGGGCCACAGCAATGCTGTATAGAATTAGTTTGCCTTGCGGATAACAGGATCACCCAGGCACACCTAGGTATTTCAGGTATTTCAAGGTACATTGGGTCACACTTAGCCCCGAGCTGCACAAACACAATGCAAGCCTGATTCCTTGAGATTGTGGGAAAGGTCGGGTCTCTGACTCAAGACCTCCAGGCTCCGTGGACTCTGTCAGGCACTGTCAGGCACATAGCTGGCTCCCAACAATTTATTGGTTCAGGGAGTATTCCAATTTACTGAAGTTATTTAGACTAAACAGGTTCAGCTAGAGGGCACACAGTGACTTTCCCAATCATCAGTTATGGAGCAGCACAGTAATTTACCAATCATCAGTTATGGGGTTATAAACATGCCAGCACAAGGGGAGCAAGGGTCGGGAGATACATATGCATATATGCATAACCAATGAACACAAATAATAGTGCGGTGAAGGCGGAGGTGGGGAGTAGAAAGAAGGGGGTCAGTAGGAGAAAAAAGTAGGGACACCTGTAATACTTTCAACAATAAAGATAAATTTTAAATGGAAAAAAAAATAGCCCTGGCCAGTTTGGCTCAGCAGTTAGAACATCATATCGAGGACTGAAGAGTTGTGGGTTCAATTCCCAGTCAAGGGCATGTATCTGGGTTGCAGGTTCAATCCCTGACCCCAGCAGGGGTCGTGCGGGAGGCAACCAATCGATGTCTCTCTCTCACATCAGTTTCTCTCTCTCTCCCCTTTCCTCCCTTCCACTCTTTCTAAAAATCAATGGAAAAATATCCTCAGGTGAGGATAAAAAAATATAAATAAATAAGTAAATAAATAAAATAATAAAAAAAGTAAATGGGAAAGAATGAGCACTGGCCAGACCCCCATGGGGGAAGAACTCCCTCCACTGTTAACACCCGTAGAGGTATGGAGTTTGTTTTACTGTTTTATTACCCCACTTTTATATATCCAATTCTACTAAATCAATCCAGAAAATGTAAGTATAAAAGATGGATGTCAAATCCAACATACATGAGGTAGGTTGATTGACAAAATTCCTAATAATGCCAGTGACTATTATTCCCAGTTAAAATTTTTTTTAATTTAAAAAATCAATAAAAACATATTTAGAAAAAGAAAATAAACCAGTAAATGTTCATTCACTTCCCCAGTCGCATTAGCCATATTTCAAGTACTCCATGGCTACATATGACTACATCATATGGCTACCTCTTCAACAACAAAAAAAAGAAAGAAAAGAAAGCAGGTGGTGTGATAAGGAGTGACTGAGGTTCAGTTTTGGGAAGGTCCTTGTGGAGGTGACCTGAGGAAGATAAGGCAGTCAGAAAAGTGCACCACCCTAGGGAAAAACAGAAAAGTCAGCCATAGAGGAGGGCAGGGTCTCACAGGCCTCGCAGGCCACTCTAGGGAGTGCCATAGGAGCCAGAGGGATACGAATTCTTTTCTTTTTATTCTTTCCTTTTTCTTAAAATAAGATTATTGGTTGCTGTTTGGAAAATGGATTTAGGAGGCTGAGTGAACAAGAGTCAACTCATTCATACTTGTCAAAACAAAACAAAACAATACAAAACAAAATGTGTTCCCTTTTCATACTGGATTAAAAGCCAGCTGAATATACCACTGAATATGAATAAGAATTTGAACTTCTTCATTTTACCTTTGCAAAATTGATCTCTTTTATAACACAGTGCTTGCTATCCAGTTTTCCTTTGGCCAAGTATGCTTTCCCAAAGGCACCTTCCCCAATGGCCTTAATCACATCATATTTATCCATGGTTTCCAAAACATAAAGGTTCCTGAAATTAGAGAAATAAAATTTAATTGCACACTTTTCATAAAAGTTAATAAAGTTAGAAAATTGATCACTAAGATTAAAAGAACTCATTTTGCTAAAACTTTCCTTCAGATCTCAATCAAGACAGAGTCAAATAACTCTTCTGGATAGGCTCCGAGATCACACTTGGGTTGTAGTTCTGCTCTGGTACACTATAGTGCTGTGATCCCGGGCATTGACACCTCTATAACGCAGTAATGTCCTTGTGCCAGTGTAGTTTTACAAGCCAACCTTTCTCAGTGGTAAAATACTGCCCCCTAGGGGACATTTCGGAACTCTATAGAGTTGTGGGGTTTTTTGTTTTTCCTGTTTTCGGCAGAGACGGAGAGGCACTTCGGTATTTAGAAGCACTTAAGGCGTGGGATACTAAGATTCCAGGATATAAGGGACCGTAGGCACAATAACGGATTGTCGCACGGCCCTACAACATTGGAGTCTCCCACACATTCATGTCCATGGAAAAATCCGTTTATCTGCTGCTAGAACCCAACTCTATTTTACATCTTAATTCAAAGTAATTTTTACACAGTTTTAATTAACAATTTTCGAGGGATGCAACAACTGTAAAATAAGGCTTGTCTGAATTTTGTTTTGTTTGGAACTTGACCGAGAACTGTTCACCATTTTTGGAAAGTCACGCCTCCACCTTCTCCTGGTAGCTGAAACCGGCAGTCGGGCGACTCCTGGCAGGGTGTGGGCACCTGGCTACACAGCACTCGGAGCACTACCAAACATCTACAGATGGAAATACTTTATTATAAACTGTCTCCCCTTCATAAAACAGTTAAGGCATAATGCTGGCTTTTATTTGTTTGTTTTCTTTATTGATTTTAGAAAGAGGGAGAGGGAGAAAGAGATAGAAACATCAATATGAGAGAGAAGATCGATTGGCCGCCTCCTGCATGCCCCTGACCGGGAACTGGGCCCAGAACCGGGGCATGTGCCCTGACTGGGAATGGAACTGTCCACCTCTTGGTGCATGGGTCCAGGCTCAACCACTGAGCCACACCGCTGGGCAAAAGGCTGGCTTTTAATGGACTGAGTGGACAGGTTGTGTTTTTATTTTTTCTTTTTAACAAATTTTAAAGTTGGTTTTTAGAGATTGAGAGGAGGGGAAAGAGAGGGGGACGAGAGGGTGGGGGGCTGGCTGTCTCCCGCAAGCATCCCAACCTGGGATCCAACCCGAAACCTGGATGTGTGCCCTGACCAGGAATCAAACCCTCCACCTTTTGGTGTAGGGGAGGACGCCCAACCACACCAACCAGGTTAGTTAGTTTCTGAGTAATTTGTATCAGAGTAGGAAGGGCGTAGATTGGATGGGATGGACTGTGCACCAGCTCTGCACCCAAAGGAGGCTGCGGACACCCCAGTTTTGAGGGAAGCAGATAGGGGATCGAAACTCAAGGGCAGCACGCGGGAACTAACGGACCCCGACCCTCCCAAGGTGGAACCGGGGAGTGAAAGTTCCAGATTTGGGGCAGAATTGTTCTCCCTTAGAAACACTCGGAAAGGAAGTGCGTAGGCTGCGCACTGCCATGGAGACAGACGCACAGGAGACTGTTCCTCTGCCGCCTGGGTCTCCCGGGGTGTGGGCTCCGTCCTTTACCCTGGGGATCCCAGAGCCCTAGGGAGCAGCTTGGGAAAAGAGCAAGGGTGGTCCACCCGCTGCATACCTGCTCCAACGGCTCCACGGGCGAGAGAAGCCTCCCGGTGCACCTGCGTCCCGCAGCCGCCTCGCCTCCAGGCCGCCAGGGCGGAGCCGTGCGGGGGAACCTGGGCGGGGCGCGGGACCCGAGCCGGGAGAGGACCGGTCCACACCCGGCACCGGCACCGGGAGAGGGGTCAGAGGCCAGGGCGTTTGGAGACCCGGCGGTGTCACCTCCCGTTGCCTTGGGTCGGAACTCCTTTGCTAACTCAGCAAGCTCACCGCTCCCGTTGTTTGTGGCGTACCAGCAGCTTTGCATATATTATCTCATTTGCAACAATCCAGCAAGGTAGTAGACTCCCAGTTCTACAAATGAGCTAAACTGAGACTGTTAAGTTTCTTGTGCAGGGTCTCAAATACTAAGAGATGGACACTTGGCTGTGTATATGGCATCAGCGCAATTGGATGTCTAGGCATATTTTGTTTATGTTTATTAAACTTAATAAGTATGACAGGTGTTTCATTTGGTTGTGGGGCAGTGTTCTTAGATACTGTCTTCTCCTCATGATCCAACTTTTCAGCTTTGTGGTGATACTGTTTTTGCAAGGAATGGTAGGAATCATTCTCACCGCTGAAATTAGTGGATGGTGTTGTTTTTTTGGTTCCAAATTTTTATTTCTGCATTAGCCATGGAGGGACAACTTCTGGTAGCACATATCCTTCTGCTGTTATATGGAGTCTCTGCTTTAATTTCTGTTTCCTTAAAAATATGTGTTTTTTTGTTTTTTGTTTTTTTAGAGAGAGAGGAAGGGTGGGGGGAGAGAGAGAGAGAGAGAGAGAGAGAGAGAGGGAGAAGGCACCTGGCAGGTGTGACTCAGTAACTGAGCAACGACCCATGCACCAAGAGGTCGCTGATTCGATTCCTGGTCAGGGCACATGCCCAGGCTGTGGGCCAAATCCCCAGTGGGGGGCATGCAGGAGGCGGCCAGTGTTCTCTCTCATCAATGTTTCTCTCTGTCTCTCCCTCCCTTTTCCTCTCTCTCTAAAAATCAATAAAGAAAAAAACATTGATGTGAGAGAGAAACATCAATCGGTTTCCTCGAGTACATACTCTGACCAGGGATCAAACCTCCAACATGGGCATGTGCCCTGACCAGGAATCCAACCAGTGACCTTTTGGTGTACGAGACAATGCTTAACCAACTGAGGCGCACTGGCCAGGGCTAATTTCCTTTTTTTAAAAAAATTGAATTTATCTAGGATACAAACATAATTGGGCCAAATACACAGAGGACTTTGAACTCTTAAATTGGACCAGCAAACTGCTACAGTGCAACTCTCATGCAGATCTAACATTTGACTATTGGAACAATTGAAGTAAAGATGTATTTTTTGTTCATTTTTATAGAACTTTTGAATACTATATTGAATTTGTATAGAGAGGTGTTATTAGACAGCCACTTGAATTAGAGGGAGCAGGCTGTCCCCAACCTTGATTCTTGTCTTATATAAATTTATATGAGAGGTCTTGATTGCATTGTGATAAAGTGAATTTATTAAAAAATTAAAGCATGCTCATTTATTAAAGAAGCAGGACAAGCATATCTATACATCTGGCTTATGAAAATGGAAATTAATTTTCCCCTGGATCATAGGCTTTTTATTGGGTTAAAATTACTAGTAGTACACAATTGATCAAAATAAAATAAATTACATTGATAAATACTAATTAATTATAAAAAGTAAAATTGTATCAGAAAGTCATCTCTTAAAGACCTGAATGGGCTTTCTTCTTCCTCCCTCCCAATTAGTTCAGTTAGTATCTATAGAAGAATGCTAACTTTTTGCTGGAATAGACAAGATTTAATATTCTCTTGTTTTTCTCTCTTTAAAGCTGTAAGTGCTGAGAAACAGCATTCATATAAGTAAATGAAATTGGAAGTTTTGTTAAAAGAGTCCCTCAATTCTTGCCTACTTGTATATCATGACTCATATAGTAATCTATCACTAAAAATGGTTTATAACCATTGAGTCTCTTGAAATTTTACTTTATTTTATCCTCACCCGAGGACGTTTTTGCATTCATCTTCAGATAGAGAGCAAGGGAGAGAGGGAGGGAGAGAGAAACATCGATGTGAGAGAGACACATCGACTGGCTGCCACCCACATGACCCCCACTGGGGCGGGGACAAACTGCAACCGAGGTACATGCCCTTAGCGGGAACCAAACCTGGGACTCTCTATTCTGAGGGCCGACGCTCTAACCGCTGAGCCAAACCGGCCAGGGCTTGAAATTTTATTAAAAGCAAAACCCTGACCCAGCCCATGTGGCTCAGTGCTTGAACGAACTGAGAGGTCCCCGTTCAATTCCCAGTCAGGGCACATGCCTGGGCTGCAGGCTCCATCTCCAGTAGGGGGTGTGCAGGAGGCAGCCAATATCATTGATGTCTCTCTCTCACACTGATGTTTCTCTCTCTCTTTCTCTTCCTCTCTCTCTAAAATCAGTAAAATATATTTTTTAAAAAAGTAAAACCCTGCAAGCCATCTGATTTCAAAAGGATTTGTCATTCAATCAAGACACATTCAGTCTCTCAATAACTATACATAATTCCAAGTTCCCTTTGTTTGATGGTTTGGAAATGTTTACAATAAGATTTAAGATGACTAAGAGGTATAGATATAGTACTTATGGAAGCTGAGTATCTGCAATATCCTTAAAACTATCCCTGCCTACCTTATTCTTGAAGCCTTTAGGAATGGTGAAAAAAAGGAAGAGCTAGCCTAAGTAACTTTGAGAAATGATGTTTTGACTGGAATGGTAAGGTTAAAGAACGATACATAAAATCTATTTTAGTTGGTAAATTTGTTTCTCACAGGGGTGTGAGTTAATTTGGAAACTGCTTTACATGTATACTGATGTTGAACAACTAAGTGGATGCTGGATGGTACACGCCAGGTTTCTTGCTGTCAAACGCAGAAGTTACAGAAAAGCAAGGGGGGAAGGCTAGAATGAACCCTGTGGTACAGGATTAGAGTCAACACATCAGTATAAACTGATGCTTAGCTTAATATGCATACAGATAAAGAAATGACTAGAGAGATGTGAGTATATATACACATGATAATATATATATATAATTTCCTGGCTCTTTCTGCTGAGGGCCTAGAAGCAATGACACCCCTGTAGCAACAAGCACACCCAGCACTCAGATATTGGTTTCTAAACAATGAAAGAAACGAGGACTCGTTGAAGAAATGGCTGATTCTGGGGCTGGTGTAGAGAAGATAAAAGATAAGTCCAGACCATCTTCTTATAGTGCCAGAAAGCAAGGAGGTGCTCAAAACATAAAAAGATGAGGGCATCTCCAAGGGACAAAGGAGTCAACCTGAAACAACTCCCAATGGCCAAAGCTAGAACAATTTAAGCAGCAGAATGACTTAGTATTGGATCACACCCTGCCCCCCATTCAGGAGGTGGAGCTTAATTTCCCGCCACTTGAGTACCGGCTAGATGTAGTGGTTGGCTTAGAGTGAACAGATAATGGAAATGGAAAATTAGTAACAAGTCATGTTACCACATTCTCCCTGATATGATGTGATGGGAAGAGCAATTCACTTTGGTATTCTTCCCCCAAACCCTTAAGCTCAGTCTCATTATGAGAAAAACATCAGACAAACTCAAATTGAGGAACATTCTACAAAATACCTAACCAGTACTCCTCAAAAATCTCAAGGTCCTGAAAAATAAGGAAAGACAGAGACAGTCAGAGAGCAGAGGAGACTAAGGCTGACTAAATGTTTATATAAACTGGGGAGGGGTGTGTGTGTGAAGGTCTGTAGTAGTTTTTGTACATTAAGATAAAATATGTTTAGCCCTGGTCGGTTTGGTTCAACAGTTAGAGCGTCCGCCCTTGGACTGAAGAGTCGCAGGTTCAATTCTGCTCAAGGGCACGTACCTCAGTTGAGATTAGGTCCCCAGCCCTGGTTGGGTTGTGCAGGAGCCAACCAATCAATGTGTTTCTCTCACTTCGATGTTTCTCTCTCTCCCTCTCCCACTCTATCTGAAGATAAATGGAAAAATACCCTCAGGTGAGGATAAACAAACAAACAAAAAGAATAAAAAAAGTTCAAATCTTTTAAAAAATGTTTTATTGATTTGAGAGAGAGGAAGGGAGAGGGAGATAGAAACATCAAGGAGAGAGAAACACTGATAGGCAACTTCCTGCACGCTCCCTACTGGGGATCTAGTCCACAACCCGGGCATGTGCTCTGACTGGGAATCAAACCTGCGACCTCTCAGTGCATAGGACAACACTGAGTGACACTGGCCAGAGCAAAATGTTTACATCTTTAGAAGCTCTTTGTATTCCGTATTTCAGCAGATCCTTATTAATGATCCTACTGTATTTTCACAACTGTTTTCCTCCTATTCTTCACTGAGGATTGTTCCCTACATCAGGTCAGGTTTATGCTATTCCCACACTTGCCCCTGTGGGATCCCCTGGGAGGAGGTTGTTTATTCTTTAGTAAATATTCTCACCTCACTAACAGAGCACGAATTTAATGACAGGATCCAGCACAGTGTGTCATGGTGACCATATATGGTGGGATACTATCATCTATATTAGTTTCATTGCATTCTAATTTCTGATACTTTCCATACTGATTCCTTACTGTTGGCTCTATTCCTTTCTCGTGTACAGGGCTGACTTCTGAGAAGATATGCAGCCTATCCCACTCTTCCCAGGGTGGGTCCTCTGACCTGGGCCCTTCTGTGTATTCTGTGAGGGGCTGTATTTAAGGACACCTGGTAGTCAGTAAAGATCACTGAAGATCATTGATCACTACCCAGAGATAGGTCTTATTGAAAAACTGCACACATTATTATGTTATAATTAAATATATTTAGATTCTCAAATCTTTAGGAAATGTAAAAAGGGTTACATAGTAATAAAAAGAAATCATGACAATGCAAATAATATTAGGGGCTGTTCTCATGCTCCCCAGTCAGCATCCCAGTGAGATAGATATTATTATCCTCAGGTTACAGTTGAGGAAATTCGGACCCAAAGAGTTTAAAGTAATTTCCCACAATCACACACAATGAGCATCTAATTTCTGTTCTCTTTGACTGCAGGGCCCAAAGTTTACTTCTCCTTTGAGTTCAAAAACTCACAAGAGTTGTAGATTTTTTAAACTAATCAGGAACAATTTTAAATATTCAAAGTCCACCCCTTCTGTTTCCAAGGGAAAATATACATTCTGTTAGCTAATACTATTCAAACATAAATTCCTCACTTTAAACAACTACTCAGTGTGACTAAGGAACGTTTCCTTGGGCATCAGCCGTCAGACGCTTCCCTGCCAGCCAGCTCTCTGCTTCAGTTCTGACACCCAGTCGTAGTTGTCGTCTTCCTCAAAGTCCCTGTGAGAAAATGAGATGAATATTAAGCCTCCAAATTAGAAGTATGGTATTTGTTGATGGGTTCAAAACAGAACACCATAACAATATTTACATTTTTAAAAAACCAGCTCCTGAAGAGAGAAAAAAATTGTTAGTTCTTCCAAAAGAACACCTTTTTCACTCTTTCTGTAATATTTTCAATAAACATGTAATATAGTAAAAAATAAGTCCAAGCTGAACAACTTTAAACACATGGCTCAGCCAGGAATTCAGTAATTGCCATCACACATTACCTATCTTAGACAAAAGATCAAATTATGTTCATTTATGATGTAAACCTCCTATTAAACCTGACATTATTAAGGTATAATTTAAGACACACACACAAACACACACACACTAAAGCTTTCTAGGTATATCATAACGTACGTGTCTTCCTCATCCAGTCTAGGTTCGATTCTCTCTGGATCCAAAATGACAGCATCGTAACCTCCGTCAACACTGTCTGATGTTTCTGTTTCTTCAGACAAGGGACCTTTCAAGAACCCTTCTGAACCTTCAGAGGAATATTAACAGAAATCATGTGAATTTAAACGGCATTCATTTCCTGCATGTTGAACTAAAATCCTCCAAAAGCTTGTTGGCTAATTGAGGACGACACCCTGTTCTATGTCTTCTGCAGTGCATCCCCACATTACCCACCTGATTTCTGGCATAAAATAGGCCCAGTAAGCATCAGTATGTATATTAAATTTAAATACATTACTTTCTTGCCCTGGCCTGTTTGGTTCAGCGGTCAGAGAGTCGGCCTGCAGAAAAATGAGTTGTGGGTTCGATTTTGGTCAAGGGCACATTCCTTGGTTGCGGTTTGTCCCCAGCCTGGTCAGGTCGTGCAGGAGGCAACCAGTCAATATGTCTCCCTCACATCGATGTTTCTCTCTCTCCCTCCCTCCCTCCAACTCTATTTAATGATAAATAGAAAAATATCTTCGAGTGAGGATTAAAAAAAAAAACTACTACTTTCTTGCCCTGCTTGGTGTGGTTCAGTGGTTAGAGCATCAGCCCTCACACTGAAGGGTCATAGTTTGATTCCCGATCAAGGGCATGTAACTGAGTTGCAGGTTCCATCCCTGGCCCTGGCTGAGGCATGAGTGGGAGTTAACCAATCAGTGTGTCTCTCTCACATCGATGTTTCTCAGTCTTTCTCTCTCTCTCCACATCCCTCCCTCCCTTCTGCTCCCTCTAAAAAAAAACAATGAAAAAAATATCCTTGGTTGAAGATTAACAACTACAACAAAAAAAATACTACTTTCTTGGCCCTGGCCGGGTAGTTCAGTTGATTAGAGCATCATCCCAACACACCAAGGTTGCAGGTTTGATCCTTAGGGTATATACAAGAATCAACCAATGAATGAATAAACCAGCAAATGGATGTTTCACACTCTCTCTCTCAAATCTATAAATAAAAAAAAATTTTTAATACTACTTTCTTCTGTCCTGGCTGGTTTGGCTTGGTTGTTGGAGTGTCAGCACTTGGACCAAAGAGTCACAGGTTTGATTCTGGTCGAGGGCACGTACCTCAGTTGTAGTTAGTCCCTGGCCCTGGTCGGGATCGTGCAGGAGGCAACCAGTGGATGCGCCTCTCTCACATCGATTTCTCTCTCTCTCTCTCTCTCCCTCCCACTCACTCTATCTGAAGATAAATGGAAAAATATCCTCAGGTAAGGATTAAAAAAAAAAAATACTACTCTCTCCAAAAGAAAAGTTCAGAATACAGTTAAAACTCTCATATACAAAAATTTATATTAAAGCATTAAAAGTTATCTTTGGATAGTCAGATTACAGTTTCACTGTTACCAAGTCTGGACTGTAAAGTCACCAGTATACCTGCATAAATTAAAAAAAAAACAAAAAAAAAAACAAGCTACTCTGCAAAGAAAGAAGTCATGATTATTTTTTTTTTCTTATGTTTTTATTGAGTTTTTTTAGAGAGAGAGAGAGAAATATTGATCAGCTGCCTCCTGCACACCCCCTACTGGTTATTGAGCTCGAAACCTGGGCATGTGCCCTGACCAGGAATCAAACTGGGACCTCTCAGTCCATCGGATGCTCAATCCACTGAGCACACTGGCCAGGCTAATCACATGATTATTAAAATAAGCAAACAAATGAGCAAATAGGAGTACTGTAATTCTATGGGAAATTTTCATTATAGCTTAAGACTATCTAGAAAAGTCAAGAAAACCTATAAATAAAATGCTATGAGTTATTTTATAGCTTGAAAATCAAAGGGTTTCTGGGAGGTGAAAATGGGGAGTTACTGTTTAAAGGGCACAGAGTCTGTTTTGGAAGATGGGACAGTTCTGGAGACAATGGTGGCGACGGCTGCTCGACAGTGTGAATGAGCTTGAGGCCCCTGAACTGTACACTTAAAACTGTTCAGAATTGTACGTTATGTATATTTTACCTCAATTAAAAAAAAGGGGGGGGTTCAATGGTTACGTAACAAACATAAATCACCTGGTCTATATATTGTGTATGTTTGAAATGCCAAGCTGAGATCAGCATTCTTAAGGATGTTCAACAAGGTTTCAGGCGTCTCTTTGAGCCACTGCTTACGAGTATTATTTCCACTGTACTGTATTACAGAACCACCAATTGTGAAAAGATAAAAAATAGGGCCAAATAAAAAATATTTTCAGCACATTATCTTCCAGATCATATTTCAAGAAAAATTAATTATATTTTACTCTCTACTAAAATCTATTTCATTCACCTGTGTGACACCTAATATCCTTCACAGAGTGTCATTTAAAAAAATCTATAGCCCATGAAACAACTATTTAGAAAATGTCCCACAACAGTAATACTCAGCCTGACTACCGACCTCTGCCTTCCTCTGCGGATGAGCTGGAGGTGAGCAGGGCTGTGTCCTCCAGGGCCGCAAGCGCTGCGGTGGGTGCACCCTTCTCCCACTGTCGCCGGACAGCACTCGGCGGGCTGGCTCTCCTTGGGTGGACTGACTCACCAACTGGTTTTCAAATGTAAAAAAGAACTGCTGAGCACATTCTTTTCATTTATTTATCTATATCCAGACATGTATTTCTCTAACAACAAATATTTCTTTTCTCTTTCAAACTCTAACATGTTCTTCAAGTCTAAGTAGTAAAGGAAGTGAAAAAACAAATCCAGATGAAAAAGTAAAACAAATCATTAAGGTTCATTCGTTCATTCATTCATTCATTTTTATCCTCACCTGAGGACATTTTTCCATTTTTTGTTCAGATAGAGGGGAAGGGGGGGGAGAGAGAGAGAGAGAGAGAGAGAGAGAGAGAGAGAGAGAAACATCGACGTGAAAGGGACACATCGAGTGGTCGCCACCCACACGACCATCCAGGGTCGGGGACAAACTGCAACCGAGGTACATGCCCTTAGCGGGAACCAAACCCGGGTGTCTCTGGACCACAGGCCGATGCTCTAACCGCTGAGCCAAACCAGCCAGGGCCATTAAGGTACATTTTTAAAAAACAATATGCACAGCCCTGGCTGGTTTGGCTCTGCGGTTGGAGCATCAGCCTGCAGACCAATGAGTCACGGGTTCGATCCTGGTGAAGGGTATGTACCTTGGTTGTGGTTTGTCCCTGGCCCTGGTCGGGTTGTGCGGGAGACAACCAGTCGACATGTCTCTCTCTCTCCCACTCTATCTGAAGATAAATAGAAAAAATATCTTCGGGTAAGGATTAAAATAAAGTATATATTTACATAATACACGCTGTACAAGAATGAAGCCTTGAGAAGACAGATACACACTGAATGTCATGCTTTTCATGGTGGAGAGCATAACAAATATTAGTTTTTCTAAAGGCTAATAATTTATTTATTAATAAACACTATTCTCTCTTTTTTTATGGATAAGACATTTCTGAAATAAATTACTGGATAAGCAAACAAAAATCTGCATGTGTCCACATGTTTATGACACCTCTGATCTAGGAAGGCAACAATGGGCACTCCTCCTCCACTTCCCAGCCCCTCCTTTACACAGTGGTAAGAATCCGAAGAATGTACCTTTCTCTTCTCTGTTTATTCTCCTCAATGCACTTGCAACTGAATTTTCATTAATTCTTTCTAAATCAGGGTGGCTGCACTTTCTACCTTGTTCTTCCCTTTGCTTTAAAAGAGATTAAAAATACAGATTAAACAATGCTTGAATTGCTATAAAAAGGTAAACAACTATACAAAGTCATCTATTTTAATTTTAAATAAAGATGAATAAATTAAAGACAGTAATAATTATAGAACCCTACACATAAGTGTATATTAATATCCATATACATCATACATATGCATATTAAAAATAATACATTCATATATGTATATTAAGTCAGACATTACTAGTTATAAATATCATTCAATGCAAATATGAAGAGGTATACACACATGCACACAAAATGATAGGTATTTGAGAATTGTTGTTTTTTTTTAAGTCTTTTTTAAACATGTTTTTATTGCCCTGGTCGGTTTGGCTCAGCGTCTAGAGCGTCAGCCCACGAACCAAAGAGTTGCAGGTTTGAATCTGATCAAGGGCACGTACCTCAGTTACGGTTTGGTCCCTGACCCTGGTCGAGTGGTAAGGGAGGCAACCAGTTGATGTGTTTCTCTCACATCAATGTTTCTCTCTCCCTCCCACTCTATCTGAAGATAAATGAAAAAAGTGTCCTCAGGTGAGTGTTTAAAATATAAAATAAAATGTTTTATTGATTTTTTAGAGAGAGGAAAGGAAAGAGGAAGAAAGTGAGACATCAATATGAGAGAAGCATTGATTGGTTGCCGCCTGTACAGCACCCAACCTGATCAGGAATTGAACTAGTGACCTTTTGGTGCACAGGATGATGCTCAACCAACTGAGCCACTCTGGCCAGGGCTTGAAAGGTCTTCGCAGAGGAAATAATAAAAAATTTTAATATGGTTTGCTATATTGGGCTTTTAATACTGGAAATATCAAAATGAGATATTTTATAAAGTTGCTATATATGGCTAAAATGTTCCCACTTAATTCAGTATTTTTCCAAATTATCTAAGCTTTTGATTTCATGAAGTATAGCAACGTACTATCTAGTCTTTAAATCTGCATGTATTTTGAGAAGGAATATATATCCAGTGCCTTGACAGTCTCCAACACATAGGTCTTCAATGATTTGTTGAATGAGTCAATAAATTAAACAGTAGGCTGTAGCTGGCACTTTGTTTTCATTTTTTTTGTACAGTGGTTCTCAAACTTCTCTCCCCACACATCCAGGGGGTATGACTTCAAAGGTCCCTCCCATAGAAGGATGTCAAAACATTGGCAAGGTGGTTGCAATGAGCAGTTTGTAAAAGCTGCTAGGGCCCCTGGTCAGTGTTGCTCAGTGGTTACAGAACTGCTATGTACTGAATGGTGGCAGGTTTGATTCCTGGTCAAGGGCATGTATCTGGGTCACAGGTTTGATCCCCAGGAGGCAACCAATCAAGATGTGTCTCTCTCACATAGATGTTTCTCTCTCCTCCTCACTTCTACTCTCTCTAAACATCAATGGAAAAAATATCCTTGGATGAGGATACCCACCTTCCATCTCTACTGAGAGTCACTCCCAAACATACAGCTGCATCCAACACCACTCCTGGCCCAGCGCCACTCAGCTCTGCCTACACGCCCATCACACCTTGTGGGCCTGCCCAGGACTGTCTTTATCCCTCAATTCTTCTGTTACTTGACTTACTTTATGGCTCTTTCTCCATTATGCTTACATATTATACCCTTTTCATTTTGTGAAAACACCCTGACTTATACCTACTCTAGGTGGTATTAAAATCACAGTGGTGGCTGCCTGGGATGAGAGCCAGGGTCATCTACAAAGGGCCCCAAGAAAACTTTCTAGGGACATGGGATTTCTTTTCTTTTTATAATTTTTTTTTTTTCTTTATTGAGTTTACAGAGAGGAAGGGAGAGGGAGAAAGAGAGACAGAAACACTGATGAGAGAGAACATCGATTGGCCGCCTCCTGCATGCCCCATACTGGGGATTTGGCCCACAACCTGGGCATGTGCCTTGACCAGGAATTAAACTGGCGAACTCTTGGTACATGGGTCTATGATCAATCACTGAGCCACACCAACTGGGCGACAGTGATTTCTTTACCTTGATTGTGGGTGGTTCTTATATGACTGTACAAAATTATCAAAGTTCATGACATTGTATGCAAAAAATAAGTAAATGTTATTGCATGTAAATTATGCTTCAACAAAGCTGGAAAAAATAGTATTACCATGCAAAGGAACAAAAGAGTACAGAGGCAGGATTTATTCCATTTGTAGCAACATAATGGTGGGATGTTGTTATTATTTACAATCTAAGTTTCATTAAAAAATGTACAAGTTTAATTACTGGCATATTCCATAAATAGAATAATTTGTTGTTAGTACATTTTTCCCTTTTTGAGTTAAGGGATTGATTAAAATGCTAAAGAAAGCAAAAAATCATCAGTGGGACATGATTCACTGAGAGGGCTGTTACTGTGCACGACTTTATTGCAGCTTTAGTGTGAAGCTGCCTAGGGCTAACAAGACAAACGGGACCCTGACTGCCAGGCTAAAAAATGTCAACTTGCTTCATGGGATAATGGGGAGGTACTAAAAGCTTTTGAACAGAAAAATGTCAATATCAAAATAGTGATCTAAAAAAGAAAGAAATTCTGATACATGATATAGCATGGATGAAACTTTACAATATTATGCTAAGTAGAAGAAGCCAGACATAAAAGAACAAATATTGTATGATTCCATGTACATGAAATATCTAGAATAGGCAAATTACGTCATAGAGACAGAAAGTAAAATAGAGACTCCCAGGGACTAGGGTGGGTCTGGGGGTGAGGAAGGAAGGGGGAGTTATTATTTAATGGGTACAGAGTTTCTGTCTGGAATGATGAAAAAGTATTGGAAACATAATGGTGATGGTTACACAATTCTGTGAATGTAATTAATGCCACTGAATTGTATTCGTGAAAGTGGATAAAATGGTAAATTTTATGTTATATATATTTTACCACAATAAAAACAAACCAAGAGCCAGGCTAAAACAAGATTTTCATGACTGAAAGTTGGACAAAGTTATCTCACATCTATATTGAAACCACTTGTCATCAATAATTAAAAATGAAAAAGCAAACAAAATAAATGGTGATCTAAAGTGTCTCAGCAGGCAATACAGGGCAATAGCTATCAATCACTTCACGTGCCAAAAGATTGCAAACTATTAAACTGGAGGGTCCAGGTCACAGTCTTCCAAATATCCCACAACACCAGATGGTACCAGGTATCCAGCAAATGACTCTTTTATAAATTTAATTTTAAAACACTTACTACTGTGCTTGCTTCTTTCTCCAAAGCAATCCTGATTCTGCTGGAGTCTGCTTAAAGAGAAAAAAGAAAAAGAGAAAGGGTGTAAAGGCTCACATTAATAGCTTCTAAGTGATGTGCATAAAGCCTGAAGAACAAAGTTTTTAAAGTCAAAGAACCAAAGCAGTAGGCAGACTGGTGATTATCAAGCTTTAGCCATCTAGTAATACAGCTCACCTGTTTTTCACTGTTTTATTTCTAAAGTTAACATCTGAAAGTTGACATCTCTATTTACTTATGCCAACCCATTTAGGCTCTAGGAGGTAACATACTCTGCATACTCAGAAGGTCATTATCACCTTCAGCCCAAGCTAGCCATCAAGTCTGTGCTTCTGCTGACAGTTGTGATAGCAGGTGAAACAGGTGTCCCTCAAGGGACCAGCAGCAGGGAGAGAGCACTGGCAACTGGTCCATTTTTAAGGACAGCTCCTTCCTGGATTTCCTCTGGCAGAGGCCTGTGGCCATGTTCCTCATGCATTCAACACTTCAGTAACTTCCATTGAACATCTAATAATGACAGGCACTGAGGACACAACAGTGAGCAAATGAGACACAGTCCCTGCCCTGACATAGCTTTCCCTGTTCTGGTCTGGCTACAGAAGATGGGAGATGCCACCAGACATATGGCCCTGACATGGTGGCACCTCTGCTGGCTTATTTCTCTCTTTTTAGAAATTGTGAAACTATATGTTTCCAAATTATCCAGAAACTTTTCTTAGACTGCTTTTGTTGTGGTTGTTGCCCAGCATTTTAAAACTAATTTCCTCCTATCCTGGGATGTGAACAAAAGTTATAAAACAGCACCTCAGTAAAATTAACACCGAGACAGACTGCTGCAGCCAACTGGCTACCGCATAAGTGATGGAGAAAAGGCTGAATTATAAAGCGGAAGGGTTTACGTTGCTAGAAGGGTTTATAGTCTTATAAAAATAACATTTAAAATTTAACTTTAAGAGAACAGTAGTTTCCAAAGTGTTTCCTTTTTAGCATCTGACACTAAGATAAGGGGCACGAACAGCAGTGGCTTTGCAGCACATCCTAGAGTGGATGAACTACATGTCTTAACTCCTCTCTCATTCTAGTCAGATCTGTTATCTTTGAAGATCTGAGTCACTAATGACAAGAGAAAAAAAACAGCTTTGAAAAAATTAAGAGATGACAATTTCCAAAGGGACAATAAATTACATTTAAAATTTTCTCAGGATTTACTATAGATGTATGAAAATATTCAGCAGCTATTATGTTAACAGTTCCAACCTTTGTAAAGGCTTGTTTTTATTTTCATTTTCTTTTTTAAAGATTTTTAAAATAATGTTTTTATTGATTTCTTAGAGAGAGAGGAAGAGAGAGAGAAATAGAAACATCAATCGGCTGCCTCCTGCATGCCCCCTACTGGGGATCGAGCACACAACCTGGGCATGTGCCCTGACCAGGAATTAAACTGGGACCTCTCAGTCCATGGGATGACGTTCAATCCACTGAGCCACACAGGTTGGGCTATAGAGGCTTCTTTGTTTACTAACTGGTTCTTTGGGAACTTGGGGATACAGTTTCTGATACCATTAACATTATATTTTCATGGTTAAATTCTTAGGCTATCCCACAGAAGCTTTCTACCTTACCCATAACAAACCAGACTAAATGTGGTACTAATGATTATACAGAGAACAATCTTTGCATCACTAAAATCTCCAAACTAAGCTTTCTGATCCCTGGCATACTAAATATATAAGATCCAGTACAGAATTATGTCTTAAGTAATAGAAAGAATATTTTGATCTAAAGAGTATCTCTGAAAAACGTTTCTAATAACTTGAAAATTAAATTATCTTTTTTTGTTACACTACATTTAGAAAGAACACTTAAAAAAATAAGCTTTCCAAAATTCTTACCCTTTTTTCTTGGTGTACTATGTTTAGATTTTCTGGTTTCTTCTAATACCTGCTCACCATATTCTGTGATGATCTAAAAAGTTAAAGCAGAGAATTTGAAGATATGCAATACACTTTTCTTTAGACACTGTCATGTCATTTAATTATCAACATTCTTCCCCTAAATAAGATTCAATGTTGAAAAGTAAAAATGCCATTTGAAAATATATATAATTTAGATACACAGACAAACAGACACTTATGTATGTCTACAAAAAGATCTGGGCCCTGGCCAGGTAGCTCAGTTGGTTAGGGTGTTGTGCCCATTCGTCAAAGTTTCAGGTTCTATCCCCAGTCAGGGGACATACAGAAAGTGACTAATGAATTTGTAAATAAGTGAAACAACAAATCGATGTCTTCCTCTCTCTCCCCCTCCATTCCTCTCTCTCTAAAATCAATTTAAAAAGAAAAAAAAAACATCTGAAAGGATATACAAAAATTACACCTGTAGGTGAACGGAAGCTACACAGACCGTCTCCCAGAACCAAACTGGAATTATAACTATAACACAGACAAATCGATGGGAAAAAGCAACAGAAAAGCAGCTTGCGAGGACCATATAACGAGGGACACTGACTCCATCCCGGTAGGCTTGCGAAGGCAGGAGACGGGGCTGGGAGCCCGCGGTCGGCAGCTCCACAGCGGCCTTAGCTGGGAGCAGCGCCCTTGGGTTACACTCCCAGGCGGCTCCACAGCGCAGAGCCAGGACAGAGGCTAAAACAGCCACAGCCACTCACCTTGGGCTCCGGCAGAGGGAGGGCAGACTGGACTGGAACTGTGTGGGGACACTTGGGATTTGGAGGGCACCCAGAGCTTTTGCTGAGTGCAGCCACGCAGGACGGTGGCCACATTGCTCCTTCCCAGGGCTCTGGGGAGAGGCAGCAGCCCCTCCCTCAGGGATCCAACCCCACCCTGTGGGCCATTGAAGTGCTAATTGAGGCTCACTAACAACCAGCATCTGCCCCACCCTCGTGAAAGCCCCTTGTGCTGAGCACCTGAGGGAGTATTTCAATCAACTGACAACCCAAAACTCATCAAGTAACCTCGACTGCTAGCCGCCAGGCAAAAAGCTAGAGGATAACAGTACCTTTCCTGGGCTGGCAACTTTAACCAGGAAAGTAAGACTTGACAGTGGTGTTTAACGTGGGTCCTCCCTCGCTCATCTAAACACAGGAGAGGGAGCCACAAACAGCAGAACACCAACACCCACAGGGAGAACTTGACAGGCTCCAAAGCCCACAGTGATAGCCAAAATGGTGAAACACAGAAACAGAAGCCAAATGAAAGAGCAAGACACCTCCACTGAAGATGAGATCAATGTGGAGCAATTAGGCATGTTAACAGAGCTAGAATTCAGAGCCATGATCTTGAGGAAGCTGAACAGCATGAGTAAGGACATAGAGACACTGAAAATAAGCCAACTGTAAATTAAAAACCATCAAGAAGAGATAAAAAATGACATATCAGAAATAAAAAACACATTGGAAGGTTTAAAAAGCAGAGTAGAGGAAGCTGAGGACCGGATCATTGAATTAGAAGACAGGGTAGAAAAAATCAACCAATCAGAAAAACAAAAGGAAAAAACTATTAAAAACCAGGAAGACAGCTTAAGAGAACTGTGGGGCAACTGGAAATGTAATAATATTCGCATCATAGGAGTCCCCGAAGAGGAAGAAAACGGGCAAGGGATAGAGAATATATTAAAAAAAATAGTGACAGAAAACTTCCCTAATTTGGTGAAGGAAGAAGGCATTCAAGTTCAAGAAGCACAGAGAGTCCCAAATAAGAAGAACCCAAACAGGCCAACACCAAGACACATAGCAATTAAAATGCCACAAATTAAAGACAAAGAGAGAATCCTAAAAGCAGCAAAAGATAAGCAACAGGTTACCTACAAAGGAAACCCCATAAGGCTCTCAGCTGACTTCTCACAAGAAACACTACAGGCCAGAAGGGAATGGCATGAAGTAATCAAAGTCATGAAAAACAAGAAGCTGCATCCAAGACTACTCTACCCAGCAAGGCTATCATTCAAAATAGAAGGTCAAATAAAGAGCTTCCCAGACAAAAGAAGGCTAAGGGAATACATTAGCACCAAACCAGCACTGCAAGAAATGTTAAACGGACTGCTATAATTAGCAGTAGAAATGGGCAAAAAAATAGAACCACACTAAACAAAAATGGCAATAAATAAGTACATATCAATAATCACCTTAAATGTAAATGGATTGAATGCTCCCATAAAAAGACACAGAGTAGCTGATTGGATAAGAAAGTATGACTCATCTATATGTTGTTTACAAGAGACCCAACTCACAACAAAAGACTCACATAGGTTGAAAGTGAAGGGATGGAAAAAATTTTCCAAGCAAATGGAAAGCAAAAAAAAGCAGGGGTAGCAATTCTCATATCTGATAAAATAGATTTCAAAATGAAGACCATAACTAGAGACAAAGAAGGCCACTACATAATATTGAAAGGATCTATCTAACAGAAGATATAACCCTGATAAACATATATGCACCCAATATAGGAGCACCAAAATATATTAAAAATCTTCTGGAGGACTTCCAAGGAGAAATCGACAACAATACAATCATAGCAGGGGACTTCAACACCCCGCTGACAGCACTGGATAGATCCTCTAGGCAAAAAATTAGCAAGGAAACAGAGACTCTAAATGAAGCACTAGACCAAATGGATTTAATAGATATCTACAGAGAATTACACCCCAAAACTACAGAATACACATTCTTCTCAAGTGCACATGGGACATTCTCAAAGATAGACCACATGATAGGACACAAACTAAATCTCTACAAGTTCAAAAAGATTGAAATCATATCAAGTATCTTCTCAGATCACAATGGCATGAAACTAGAAATCAATTGCAACAAGAACATGCAAAGACATTTCAACACATGGAGGCTAAATAGCATGTTATTAAACAATGAATGGGTCACCGAGGAGATCAAAGAAGAAATTAAAAACTTTTTGGAAACCAATGAAAATGAACACACAACAACACAAAATCTATGGGATGCAGCGAAAGCATTTCTGAGAGGGAAGTTCATAGCACTACAGGCCTACCTCAAAAAACAAGAAAAATTTCTAATTGACTGTCTAACCTCACAACTTAAAGAATTAGAAAGCAAACAAAAAGAAAACCCCAGAGCAAGTAGAAGGAAGGAAATAGTAAAGATCAGAGCAGAAATAAATGACATAGACACCAAAAAAACAATTCAAAGGATCAATTAAACAAAGAGCTGGTTTTTCAAAAAGATAAACAAGATTGATGGACCCTTAGCTAGACTCACCAAGAAACAAAGAGAGAGAACCCAAATACACAAAATCAGAAATGAAAGAGGAGAAGTAACAACTGACACCACGGAAATACAAAAGATCGTTAACAATTACTATGAACAACTATATGGCAACAAATTCAAAAATCTAAGTGAAATGGACAAATTTCTAGAAACACACGACTCCCAAAACTGGACCCGGAAGAGATAGAAAACTTGAACAGACCAATAACAACTAAGGAAATTGAAGAGGTAATCAAGACTCTCCCAGCAAACAAAAGCCCAGGCCTGGAAGGCTTCACAGGGGAGTTTTACCGAACATTCAAAAAAGAACTAACACCGATTCTCCACAAACTATTTCAAAAAATTCAAGAAGAAGGAAGACTTCCAAACACGTTCTATGAGGCCAGCATAATTCTAATTTCAAAACCAGAAAAAGACACTACAAAGAAAGAAAACTACAGGCCAATATCCCTGATGAACATAGATGCCAAAATCCTGAACAAAATATTAGCAAATCGGATCCAGAAATACATCAAAAAAAGTATTCACCATGACCAAGTGGGATTCATTCCAGGGATGCAAGGCTGGTACAATATTCGCAAATCAATAAATGTGATACACCACATAAACAAAATGAAGAATAAAAACCACATGATCATATCAATAGATGCTGCAAAGCATTCGACAAAATCCAGCATCCATTTCTGATAAAAATGCTCAGCAATGTGGGAAAAGAGGGATCATATCTCGACATAATAAAGGACATATATGAAAGACCTACAGCCAACATCAAACTCAATGGACAGAAACTAAAAACATTTCCATTAAGAACAGGAACAAGACAGGGATGTCCATTTTCGCCACTCTTATTTAACATTGTACTGGAAGTCTTAGCCACAGCAATCAGATATGAAGAAAAAATAACAGGGATCCAAATTGGAAAGGAGGAAGTAAAACTGTCATTATTTGCAGATGACATGATATTATACATAGAAAACCCTAAAGACCCCATCAAAAATCTACTAGACTTAATACATAAATTTGGCAAAGTAGCAGGATACAAAATTAAGGTCAAGAAATCGACGGCATTCTTGTACACCAATGATGAACTCACAGAAAGAGAAACTGAAAAAACAATCCCATTTACCATCGCACCAAAAAAATTAAGATACCTAGGAATAAACTTAACCAAAGAAGTAAAGGACCTATTTGCAGAAAACTACAGGTCATTGAAAAAAGAAATAGAGGAAGATATAAGAAAGTGGAAGCACATACCCGGTTCATGGATTGGAATAATTAACATCATTAAAATGTCCATACTACCCAAAGCAATCTATAGATTCAATGCAATCCCCATCAAAATACCAACGACATATTTCATAGAACTAGAACAAATACTTCAAAAGTTCATATGGAACCAAAAAGATCCCGAATAGCCACAGCAATCTTGAAAAAGAAGAACAAAGTAGGTGGGATCACAATACCAGATATCAGGTTATACTACAAAGCGACTGTAACCAAAACAGCCTGGTACTGGCACAAGAACAGGCATATAGACCAGTGGAACAGAACTGAAAACCCAGAAATGGACCCAAAGCAATACGCTCAATTAATATTTGACAAAGGTGGCAAGAGCATACAGCAGAGTAAAGGCAGCCACTTTAATAAATGGATTTGGGAAAATTGGACAGCTACATGCAAAAAAATGAAACTAAACCATCAACTTACACCATACACAAAAATAAACTCAAAATGGATAAAAGACTTAAATGTGACCTGTGAATCCATAAAAATTCTAGAAGAAAATGTAGGCAACAAAATTTCGGACATCATACGGAGCAGAATTTTCACTGATACATCACCTAAGGCAATAGAAACAAAGGAGAAAATGAACACATGGGACTACATCAAACTCAAAAGCTTCTGCACAGCAAAAGAAACAATCATCAAAATGGAAAGGCAACCCACTGTATGGGAGAACATCATTGCCAATGATGTATCAGATAAGGGGTTAATTTCCAATATATATAGAGTGCTCATACAACTCCACAAAAGGAAGACAAAGAACCCAATTAAAATATGGGCAGAGGAGCTGAATAGACACCTCTCCAAACAGGACATACAAATGGCCAAGAGACATATGAAGAAATGCTCGACATCACTAATCATCAGAGAGATGCAAATTAAAACAACAATGAGGTATCACCTCACACCTGTCAGAATGGCCGCCATCAACAAATCATCAAACAACATGTGTTGGCGAGGGTGTGGAGAAAAGGGGACTCTAATACACTGCTGGTGGGAATGCAGACTGGTGCAGCCGCTGTGGAAAGCAATATGGTGTTACCTCAAAAAATTAAAAATTGAACTTCCATTTGACCCAGTGATCCCACTTCTAGGAATATACCCTAAGAAGCCTGAAACACCAATCAGGAAGAATATATGTACCCCCATGTTCATAGCAGCACTATTTATAATAGCTAAGATCTGGAAACAGCCCAAATGTCCATCAGTAGATGAATGGATAAAAAAGCAGTGGTACATATACACAATGGAGTACTATGCAGCGGTAAGAAAGAAAGATCTCTTATCCTTTGAGACGACATGGAGGGACCTGGAAAGTATTATCCTAAGTGAAATAAGTCAAGCAGAAAAAGACAAATACCACATGATCTCACTTATATACGGAATATAATGAACATAACAGTCTGAGGAATACAGTAGACCCAGAAACATGGAAGTAGGGCACAGACTGACATCCCTCAGAAGAGGGGGTGGGGGGGGTGGGAAGAGATAAACCACAGAACTTATATGCATGTATGTATGACCAATGGACATGGATAACTAAGCCGGGGACGGGGCGGGGGTGGGGAGGGCAGGGGGGTGCCAATGGGGTAAAAAAGGTAAAATATCTGTAACAAAAAAATAAATTAAAAAGTAAAAAAAAGAAAGAAAGAAAGAAAGAAATTTTACCACACTATGCACATAAAAAAAAAAAAATTACACCTGTAATTACACTACGGAAATAGCATTGTAGAAGGGAGAAGAGAGGGAAAGGAAGTTTTAACTTTTAATGTTTTTTATATAATTTTACATTTGAATTTTTTCAAGCATGCATAACATGTAATTGTATTTAAAAGATAATAAACACTTGAAAACTGTCCACAGTCAATCCAAAACTCCATACCTCTGGGGTTAAGCACTTCTGGATAAGCCGAGCTAAAGTGCCTCTAGAGAGAAGGGTGGTAGTTGAGGGGCGATGGGAGGGATTCCTTTTAAACATCTGCTTGATTAGATGCTGAAGCTCGTAGGAATAATGAGATGGCAGCGGGCTCAAGGACCCATGACATATTTTGAGGATAAGACTTTTCCAACTATTTGCCTGAAACTAAAAAGTAAAATTAAACTGTAAAAGCAGAAGGAAGGAAGGAGAATGGAAATAAGAATATACCAGCTAAACTGAATTTACAAGAATTATTTTAATTTTATAAATGTTATTTGCTGCTTGGTCATTTTTCTTCCTAGAGGTATTCTTAAGACACTATTCAAAATCTTATGGTGGTTCAGGAGAAAGTAAAAAACTTAAATAGTAAATAGTAAAAAACTTCCCCATCTAGAGAAATCACCATCTATGCTATGAGTACTTTAT
Source organism: Molossus molossus (assembly GCF_014108415.1). Taxonomy (NCBI): domain Eukaryota; kingdom Metazoa; phylum Chordata; class Mammalia; order Chiroptera; family Molossidae; genus Molossus; species Molossus molossus. The sequence continues at coordinate 97,653,512 of NW_023425403.1, forward strand.
TACTTATAATAAAAGTTTTTGCAGATATACATTTTAACAGATTTAAAAATCAAAGCAAGCCCAGCCAGTGTGGCTCAGTGGTTGAGCGTCGACCCATGCACCAAGAGGTCACAGGTTGCATTCCCGGTCAGGGCACATGCCCAGGTTGTAGGTCAGATTCCCAGTAGGAGGCATGCAGGAGGCGGCCAATTGATGTTCTCTCTCATCCATGTTTCTATCTCTCTTCCTCTCCCTTGCCCTCTCTCTCTAAAAATCAATAAAGGAAAAAAATAAAGTTAAAAATGTTTAAAAAAAAATCAAAGCAATACATACTTTTTAAAAAGTCAAATCACACTAAGGGTTTACGTAAGTGTAGTATTTGCTTTCTTCACTCCTCCTCAGAAATCCCTAAGCGTGCTTTCTGGCAAAATGCACTTTAGACTTTTCCAGTTTTTTTTCTTATTTTTAATCCTCACCTGAGGATATTTTTCCATTTATCTTCAGATAAAGTTGGAGGGAGAAAGAGAGAGAAAAACACTGATGGGAAAAAGACATATTGACTGGTCACATCCTGTTCAACCCCCCCAGGGCCAGGGACTGAACTGCAACTGTGGTACATGTCCTTGACCAGAATTGAACCTGTGACGCTTTGGTCCCAAGGCTGACGCTCTAACCGCTGAGCCAAACCAGCCAGGGCGACTTTTCCAATTTTAAACATCTATTGCAAAATCCCTTTCACCTTTCATGTCATCAAAGTAGGTTTTAAAATTTGACAATATGCCTAGGCCAGGTGGCTCAGTTGGTTGGTGTGTCGTTCCATACACCAAAAGGTTGTGGGTTCAAGTCCCAGTCAGGGCCGGATCATACAGGAAACAACTGATCAACGTTTTTCTCTCACAGTGATATCTCTGTCTCTCTCTCTCTCCCCCTTCCTGTCTCTCTAAGATGAATAACAATGTATCTTTGGGTGAGGCTTAACAAACAAACAAACTGACAATGGACTAGAATATAAAATGTCATACAAGAATAATATTTTATTTTATTTTTTATATTTTTCTTTGAGGACAGGTGGTAGATCCGCCCTCACTCTGCACCTCTCCCTCCCTCTTCCTCACAGTTATAGAATAACATTTAAAAAGTATTCATTGTATAACAGATATATTAGAATTAACATAAGATTCAGTTTTGTGGCCAGTGTGGCTCAGTGGACTGAGGCATCCTGGTTCAATTCCCAGTCAGGGCACATACCCAGGTTTCAGGCTCGATCCCCAGAAGGGGATGTTTCTCTCTCACACTGATGTTTCAATCTCTCTCTCCTTTCCTCTCTCTCTAAAAAATAAAAATAAATAAAAAATAAACATAAGACTCAGCCTTGATAATACTTATGTAAGAACATATTGGCATTCTGCCTTGGAAGTGCATTACCCTGTTAGTAAAATATACAAATGCAGATATAAAAAAGGAAAAATCAACATATTACAAAGAAAAAGTTCAGGTAATGAAAAATAAAATCGAATCTGCTTTCCCTTAGGCATTTTAACTACTGTACCAAGTTTTACTGCATTTTCTAAAGGCTTGAGAACTACTTTTGCCTTAAAGCAGATGAGAGAACAAACTATACACCAAATATTCAGGGCACTATATTCCTTAATACTTATCTTGCTAGAAAAAATAACATATATATGAAAGTTTACAAAAAAGTCATAATCAGAGAAATAAAGAACATAGTCACAAATAAGATAATGAAATTTAAAAAATTTAAAAAGTAATTTTATTTGTGTACAACAGTGGTTCTCCACTTGGGCCACACATTAGAATCACCTTTTAAAAAATACTAATATCTATGAACTCCTACGTTCATAACAGCACTATTTACAATAGCCAAGATTTGGAAGCAGCCCAAGTGCCCACCAGTAGATGAGTGGATAAAAAAACTGTGGTACATATACACAATGGAATACTACTCAGCCATAAAAACAAAGGAAATCTTACCCTTTGTGACAGAATGGATGGACCTGGAGAACATTATGCCAAGTGAAATAAGCCAATCAGAGAAAGACAAGTAGCATGTGATCTCACTAATATGTGGAATCTAATGAACAAAATAAACTAACAAACAAAATACAAACCGACTCATAGATACAGAGAACAGACTGACAGCTGTCAGAAGGGAGAGGAAGGTAGCGGGGTTGGGTAAAAAGGTGATGGGATTACACAAAAAACAAACAAAAGCCTCATAGAAAACAGCATGGTGACTACCAGAGGGAAAGGGGGGCAGGGAGAGGTAGGAGAGGGTACAAGGGAGATAAATAGTGATAGAAGATTTGACTTAGGGTGATGAACATACAATATACAGATAATGTATTATAGAATTGTACCCCTGAAACCTGTATAATTGTATTAACCAATGTCACCTCAATAAATTCAATTAAAAATAAAAGTACTACTGTCCAGGATACCCTCAGAGATTTTAATTCAATTAGTCTGGTGTGGCCTTTAAAAAATTAGTATTTTTTAAAGTTTCCCAAGTTGTTCTAATTATGCAGCTGGCATTACAAGCCACTTATATTCAAGGAAGACAACTTCTCATTAACAGTGCATGCCTTCAGCTTGAGTTACTTTCATCTAGTGGTGGTGAAGGATTTTTCTCAAATATTCACTCTCAAGCTGTATGAATCAGGGGTGGGGAACCTTTCTTCTGCCAAGGGCCATTTGGATATTTATAACATCATTCTTGGGCCATACCAAATTATCAACCTAAAAAGTAGCCTGCTATATTTTGTCAGGCTAATCTAGTGAGGCGTGTGATGTTAGCTGGTATTGATTTTGCCAGCCTTAAACGGCCTGCAGGCTTGACGTTCCCCACCCCTGCTACATGCTCTCAAGCACATCTGTGAAAATGCTTGCTAGATTAAAATGCTTTTAATCTGTGCCCAAAGAACATAACTTATTTCTATGCAAAGCTAAGACCTAATAAACAACTTGTGTAATAAACAACTGCTGAGCAAGCAGCGCATGTTATTTAACCTCTTTTTTGTTGAATTATTTCTTAAAATTATTTCTTTTATTTTATTAGAAATAAAATGGCTCAGTGGTAAGAATCAACCCATGCACCAGGAGGTGGCTGGTTCGATTCCCGGTCAGGGCACATGCCCGGGTTGGGGGCCCAGTCCTCGGTGGAGGCTTGTGGGAGGCAGCCAATCGATGTTCTCTCTCATCAATGTTTCTATCTTTCTCTCCCTCTCCCTTCTTCTCTCTCTAAAAGCAATAAAGAAAAAAAAAATCTTGAAAAATATATAATATAATAGGGCAAAGTTTATTTTCTCATAATAATTCAGTTAGAGAAGAAACTCACATAATAAGTGAAATCTAGCCTTGGTCAGTTTGGCTCCGCAATTAGAGCGTAGCCCTTGGACTGAAAAGTCTTGGGTTCGATTCCCAGTCAAGGGCATGTACCTCAGTTGCAGGTTCATCCCTGGTTCATCCCCAGCCTTGGTCGGGGCTCATGCAGGGGGCAACCAATCGATGTGTCTCTCTCACATGGATGTTTCCTTCTGTCTCTGTCTCCCTCCCTCCCTCCCATTCTATCTAAAAATAAGTAGAAAAATATCCTCAGGTGAGGTATTAAAAAAAAAAAATGGTACTGCCACTGGAAAACAGTTTGGTGGTTCCTTAAAAAGCTAAATTTACAATTACCATATAACCCAGCAATTCCACTCTTAGGTATATACCCAAAGCACTTAGAAACAGGGATTTTAATAGATACTTGTATACTCATGTTCATAGCAGCATTATTAACAATGGCCAGAAGGTGGAAAGAACCCAAATGTCCATCAATAGATGAATGGATAAACAAAATACAGTATAAACATACAATAGAATATTATCTAGTCATAAAAAGGAATGAAGTTCTGACACATGCTACCACATGATGAACCTTTAAAATCTTATGCAATGTGAAGTAAGCCATATACAAAAGAAAACAATATTGCATAATTCCACTTATATGAAATATCTAAACTATGCAAATTCATAGAAACAGAAAGTGGATTACAAGGCTTGGGTGAGAGGGCAATGAGAAGCTATTATTTAATGGGTACAGAGTTCCTGTTTGGGATGATGGAAAAGTTTTGCAAATAGATAGTAGTGATGGCTGTACAACAGTATGAACTAATTAATGCCACTGAATCATACATTAAAAAATGGTTAAAATGATGCCCTGACTGGTTTGGCTCAACGGTTAGTGTTGGTCCACAGACCAAAGAGTCACGGGTTGAATTCCTGTCACGGGCACATACCTCGGTTGTGGTTCGTCCCCAGTATTGATCGGGGTCATGCAGAAGGCAACCAATGTGTCTCTCTCGAATCCATATTTCTCTCTCTCTCTCTCTCTCTACTCCTCCCTCCCACTCTATCTGAAGATAACTGAAAAAATATCCTCAAATGAGGATTTAAAAAAAAGAAAAAAGGTTAAAATGAGCCTGGCCAGTGTGGCTCAGTGTGGCTCACTGGACTGAGTGTCATCCCATGGACTGAGAGGTCCTGGTTCGATTCCCAGTCAGGGCACATGCCCGGGTTGTGGGCTCAATCCCTAGTGGGTGGGGTGTGCAGGAGGTAATCAATCGATGTTTCTATCTCTCTCTCTCTAAAAAAAAATCAATAAAACATTTTTTAAGATGGTTAAAATGGTAAATTTTAGGTTACATATATTTTGCCTAAATAAAACTAAGAATAGCAAAAGGAAGAGGGGGAGGGAGAAAGCAGGAAAGAAGGGAGAGGGCAAGGAAGGGAGGGAGGGAGGGAAGCTAGATATCAAAATAAAAAAACTAAATAATGGAAATTTCCTATTAGTATATGCTACAAAAGCAACTCAAGGCAAAGATGACAGCAATAGAAACATGAAACTTTTATAATGAATTCATTCTAGGGAAGCAAACTGCCTACTGGACTTTGGTACCTGACTTATCACTTGGCCAGATATAACAAGGGGCTGCCTTTCCATTTTGCCCACCACACTTACTGGATGCTTCAGGGTACAGAGTTCATACAGAATGCATCCCAAGGACCAGATGTCACTGGAAACAAAGAAGTAATGTGGGTTATAAGTGAGCATATGAAAAAAATATATACTTTCCAATATTAAAAAATAAAAAATTACCATTAATAAAAACAGATATTGCAAGTAATTCCTAGCTATCAAAAGTAAAATATATGGCACTGGTCAGTCTGGCTCAGCGGTTAGAACGTTGGCCTGCGGTCCAGAGAGACCCGGGTTTGGTTCCCACTAAGGACACGTACCTTGGTTGCGGTTTGTCCCCAGCTCTGGCTGGGTCGTGCAGGTGGCAGCCACTCAATGTGTCCCTTTCACGTCAATGTTTCTCTCTCTCTCCCTCCCACTCTATCTGAACAAAAAATGGAAAAATGTCCTCAGGTGAAGATAAAAACAAAAAAGAAGCAAATAAACAAAAAAAATTGAACAATAAAAATAACAACCCAGCTTAAAAAAAAAAAGTAAAATATATATGGTAAGTTTTAATATGTGGGTAGTTACTAACAGTAATGCTCACAAATTCTCTGCTCCCCAAGCTCTGCCTCTCCAACTCAGGGTGGCTCAGGTACCATTTCAGCAGTATTCGGTGAAAGACGGGACCTTTGTGGACTCCAGTGATTACAGGTAAAAGGAGGACTTCAGATGTCATCCCGTGAGCTTAAACCCAGATCATCCAAGCACATCAGGCCTTTGATCACACCTCCTGCTGGCCATCAATCTACCTTGGGCACAGTTTGTGCCCTGCTGAATGGCTCTAAGGGACAGTGTTCTTCCTTATCATAAACCAAAACATGTCTCCTTGGGAAGAGAACAAGACTCTTCAGCAGAAGAGAGTTCTATAATTTGCCCTAAACATTCACTCTTCTTCATCATTCTTATCTTCCAGATGTTTATAGAAGATACTCTTTTTATTTTAACTAATGGTTTTTAGCAACTGTTTCCCCCAAATTTAAATTTTTTAAAGTTTGAAACCTAAAGAAAAGTTACAAATGCCCATATACTCCTTCCTTGTTTCCCCCAGTCATTAACATCTGCCAGGTTTGCATGCTGGTTCCCTCCTCCATCTCTAGTACAAGCTCTTGGGGAACAGCTGCAGACATCACTACACCCCAAACACATGGGCATGTATCTCCTAAGAGCAAGGACACTCTCCCTCATAGACACAATGCCATTATCACATCCAAGGAGTTTAACCTGAGTCCAATAATATACTCTAATATTTCTGTGAAACTGAAATCTTCCCAATTGTCCCGGTAAGTCCCTTTATAGCTGTTTTGTCACCAGTTCAGTCAACTTTACTCTTAAGGAACCTATTTAGTATGGATGATCATACCCTCTTCAGAAAGCAACTTGACAGAAGGTAACAAAAGCCTTTTAGTGTTTCTGCTTCTAGGAATTCATGCCACGAATGTATACAGAACAACAGATTTATACACAAAAGGTACATTAATCACAACATTCTTTTTTTTTTATCCTCACCCGAGGACATTTTTTTCCATTTTTTGTTCAGATAGAGTGGGAGGGAGAGTGAGGAAGAGAGGAAGAAAGAGAGAGAGAGAGAGAGAGAGAGAGAGAGAGAGAGAGAGGGAGAGAAACATCGACGTGAAAGGGACACATCGAGTGGTTGCCACCCGCACAATCAACCAGGGCCGGGGAAAAACTGCAACCGATGTACCCGATGTACGCTCCCTTCACAGGAACCAAACCCGGGTCTCTCTGGAACGCAGATCGACGCTCTAACCACTGAGCAACACCAGCCAGAGCATTCACAACATTCTTTATAACACTGAAAATGGCAAACAATGCCCTGGCTGGTGTGGCTCAGTGGGTTGGTCATCATGCCCTGCACTGAAAGGTTGTTGGTTGGATTCCTGGTGAGGGCACATGCCTGGGTTGAAGGCTCGATGCCCAGTAGGGAGCATGGAGGAGGCAGCCGATTAATGTGCTCTCATACGGATGTTTCTCTCCCTTCCTCACTCTCTACAAATCAATAAACTATTCTTTCAAGAAAAAAAGACTCCAAAAATGTTATTAACAGCTGTGAAAAAGTGGGTGATTGCCATTTCCTTTCTTGTACATCTCCGTATTTCCAATGCTCCCCTTCCCACCCACTCATTCAACAGGCACATTACATTCAGCAAAAGGTTTAAGTTTCAAATCATAAGGTCTTCATACTATCTTCTTGTAATCTATTAACCTATTAGTCAAGTGCTTATTATCTAGTCCTATAAATGTTAACTCAATGACATAATCCAGTGGTTCCTAAATTTTGCTACACATGGAATCACTTGGTGATCCTGGAAACTACTGAGAACTGCTTCTCATCCCAGACAGTCTCATTTAACTGGGATGACTGTAACCTGTACTTTGCAATTTTTAAAAATGGGAACAGCAAAGTTTGAGAGCCAGTGGTATAATTCACACTGTCCCTAGAGATGACCAGCCTTTCTTTCAGCATTTACATTTAGTTCCTCTTAACACTGATTACAGCAGTTAGAAAACTATGATTTTATCTAGAAGCCTAGGAACTCAGATTTGTTTCAGGTATATATTTTTAAAAAATCAAACTTCATTTGTAGGCTACAATGCCTGTCACCAAACAGTCACCCTTGCACCGAGTAAGTACATCACCTACCTTTTATTGTTATAAGGCATATTTTCCCAAATTTCCGGGGGCACATAGTAAGGTGTTCCCACATAAGTACAAGCAAACGCCATGGGACTAAAACCACAGAAAGGCAAAGAATGAGTACAGAGCATTCCCGAATAACAGATGTTTGGATCACTCACTCTTACTACTACAGCACAGATATACATACTTGGAGAGAAGACGGGCAGATCCAAAATCTCCCAGTTTTACTTTTCCATTTTGGGTGAGGAAGATATTCTACATTAAACAAAAAAGAAGAGCTCAGATTTTGTCTTCCATCATTCAAACATAAGGCAGAGGTCTCCAGAGAAGCTGGCTCTCAAAGCCTGCTGATGATAGAGATTAAGGGCAGAAATACTTGAAATGCTGATAGCCAAGTCCCCAAATGAAACACAAAAAACAAGATAGACTCTTGACAGCTATACATCCCCCAGCTTGGGAATTCAGGATGACTGCTTAGAAACCTAACAACCAAGCTCCAGATTGTATCAGCAGACCCTGATCGACTAACTGGGAACCTGTTGGTATAACTCCATGTGGCAGGCCCAGCACTCAGTCATTTTCCATCTGAGAATACATGGTCTTAGTAAGCAGTCACTGAGAGAGCCTGAAAAATATTAACATATACTACTAAATAAAAATGTCCCAAAAGGAAATAGAATAACACAGGAAAAATACTAATTGAAGTAGGTTTTTTTGGTCCCAAAAGTGTATTTCACTTACCTTGGATTTGATATCTCTATGTAACACATGTTTCTTGTGAATGTGATTTACTCCAAGGCACAGTTGTGCAAACCAATGAAGTATCTGTAAGAAAAACGCATGCAAATCTGCAAGAACGCAAAAACTGGTTCATGTTAACCCAAAATGCCAGACAATCGTCGCTAGGCCTTAGTTTTACATAATGTAAACAGAGAACTCCTAAAAATGACATAGTTCAACTAAGATACAGTGTTGTCTGGAAATAGTCAGAAAAGCTGCGAATCCATGTTTCATCATATTATGTGTGATCCAAATAGCAATTTATTTTAATAAAACTCCCACTATATTTTTCTTATATTCAACTAAATAAAAGTATTTCTTAAATACACATACAAAGGTAGTTTACCACTTAGAAATAGATATGCTACAATTTTATAGTGCAATCACTACATCAGATTTTCATTTCCCTCTTCAGAATATTCTTATATTAACATTAAAATATTTAATTATATTGTCAACAATCCTTTGAGGTCAGTAATCAGCTTACAAATCCCAGTTAATAGCACCCAGAATTTCCAGGTGCCTGCAACTGAATGTCAAACTAAACTTTTTCTTTATGCTATGGAGAGTCACCCATTTGAAGTCAAGGTTGACCTCCTATGGAAGCCATATTTTAAACAAAACAACTTTTGCCCTGGCCAGCTTGGCTCAGCGGTTAGAGCATCGGCCTGCGGTCCGGAGAGACCCGGGTTCGGTTCCCGCTAAGGGCACGTACTTCGGTTGCAGTTTGTCCCTGGCCTTGGTTGGTCGTGCGGGTGGCAGCCACTCGATGTGTCCCTTCACGTCGATGTTTCTCACTCTCTCTCCCTTCCTCTCTCTCCCTCCCACTCTATCTGTACAAAAAATGGAAAATTTCCTCGGGTGAGGATTAAAAAAATAAATAAAAATAAACAAAACAACTTTTAAGTAAAAATACTCATATGAATACAGTTTTATAACATGTTATACCCTAAAACAAACTAAACTCCATTAGTTTCCTTAATTGAGTCACTAAAATAATATTAGTATGCAATTTTCCATGAAAAAAGGTAGTAGTACTAGACCTAAAGAAATATGCCAAACTTTAGAAGAAAAAAGATTTGAGAATAGGTAATCCCAAAAAACAAAAATGTGGGCTCACTTTTTTCATGATCTAGAAATACAAAATAAATCCATCTGTCTCTAAAGTTTAAATACAACAAAAATAAAAAATTTAAATCTCCAGTACAAAATATGACAATTAATACAATTTTGAAATGTTCTAAACATGGAAGTTTTATTCCTTGATATGTTATAAATATATCCAGTTTACTTCCTAAGATCATCTCAGGCAGCCACATCCTGACAACAGTTAGCACAGATACAGAAACAAGACCTTTCTAACTAATGTGTCAAGTAATCACAGATATCAATGCTTTTATTTTAGCTTACACAGATTTTATGAGGCAAGTTCTTCTAAATCTTGAGTGAAACTATGTAAGTTAGTCTCTTACCTTATCTTCAGGAAACAACTTCCCTTTCTGATGTTTAATCTTTTGCATTAAGTCCCCTCCATCACAATATTCCATCGCAATATAGAGATGTCCTTCAGCTTAAACAAAGGTAAAACTCTTTACAAAAGCGTGGTGACCATAAATCAAATTCAGAAAAGCATGTATCTGGGGGAATTCATATTTACCTTCAAATGATTCTTCAAAGGCAACAATATTGGGGTGTTTCATTTTGGCTAACAAAACAGCCTCCTTCCTAGAATTCTGTGTACCAGAGAAAGACTAGAAGATTTTAAATAAATGTAAATGTAATACTTCATTTGAAAGTAGACAGTTTCACAATGATACAGTAGAGTTCATATGATACTCCAATGCCAGACACAGTTTCAGAGCACTGCACTTTGACCCAACTTAAGTCTATCAAATACTAAAAGTGGTGATTTTTCAACTATGGCTATATTTTGCATGCTTAAGCTGATATATCCTAACAAGTATAGAATATAAACTAGTTTTTTGTAAATATTTTTATTGATTTTTTAGAGAAAGGAAAGGAGGAGATATAGAAACATCGATGAGCCCTGGCCGGTTTGGTTCAGCAGTTAGAGCATTGGCCTGCGGTCCAGAGAGACCCGGGTTCTGTTCCTGCTAAGGGCATGTACCTCGGTTGCAGTTTGTCACCGGCCCTGGTTGGGTCGTACGGGTGGCAACCACTTGATGTGTCCCTTTCACATCGATGATTCTCTCTCTCTCTCTCTTCCTCGCTCTCCCTCCCACTCTATCTGAACAAAAAGTGGAAAAAATGTTCTCAGGTGAGGATTAAAAATAAAAAGAAACATCGATGAGAGAGAGGCATCAATATCAATCAGCTGCCTCCTGCACACCCCCTATAGGGGATCGAGCCCAAAACTCAGGCATGTGCCTGACTGGGAATTGAACCAGAGACCTCTTGGTGCATAGGTCGATGCTCAACCACTAAGCCACACCATCTGGGCAGAATGTAAACTAGTTTTTACATCAGCCTAAGCATAACCTGATTTGGAGAGCCAGTATGCCATTAACAATAGTATATAGCCTTAAAGCAAAAACAGAGATTTCATGTTTTAACTGTCTGCATTACTTTGTCCACTGGCCCAGATTAAAAAGAATATACTGGTGTATTACTACAGCATAGATGGACAAAGACCATGTGCAAAAAAAGGTTCCAAAACTGTTTATTCCCTAACTTACTCTTTGAGGATAAAATACTGAATGACTTACCTTAAAATTAAGAAACAAAGGTTCTCAAATCAGCAACAATAGCACCAACTGGTAACTTGTTAAAAATGAAAATTCACAGGCCCACCCAGACCTCCTCAAGCAGAAATTAGGGGGCGAGGCTCAGCAATCGTGTGTTAACAACCCCTCCAGGTGATTCTGATGTCCACTCAGTTTGAGAATCAATAAACAAGATCAAGAAGGAATGAGGGAGCCCTGGCCAGCGTGGCTCAGTGAATAGAGCATCAAACCGCACACTGGAGGGTCTTGGGTTTGATTCCTGGTCAAGGTTATGTATCTGGGTTGCAAGTTCGATCCCAGGCCTCCGTCCCAGCCATGTGGGAGGTAACGAATCGATGTGTCTATCTTACACTGATGTTTCTCTCTCTTTCTCCTCCTCTCCCCTCCCTTCTACAGACTCTAAAAGTCAATGGAAAAAATAGAGGATTAACAAAAAAGAAAAAGAATGCAGTGGGGGGAAAATAGCACTTGGGATTTTTTTTTTTAATTGATTTTTTTTTTGCGGGGGGGGGGGCATTGATTTGTTGTTCCACTTATGTATGCATTCACTGGTTGATTCTTGTATGTGCCCCGACAGGGGATTGAGCCTGCATCCTTTGTATATTGGGACAATGATCTAACCAATTAAGCTACCAGGCTAGGGCCTGGGATTTTATTAAAATGCACTTTTTAAAAATTGATCAAAACAGTATTAAGCAGGCTCCATGGCATGGATTCTTCCATATGCAACTATGATACACAGTTATAGTGATAAATCATCACCTTCCTCATCATATAGGGGAATAAAACCTATAAACTGAACCACAGAATAGGTTCCCTGATACCAAAGGTTAGCATTTTAGGTCTTTACTCTTTGTATTTTTGTGTTTCTTTTTCATCAATATTGCATCTGAGTTGTTTTTAGCAAACACCTCCTACACCCTTAAGTATACCTAATTAGAAATTATTACAAATTATTCTCATTGAAATAAATAGCAATCGTCACATTTGACTATTTTTCTTCCTTTTAGTTAATTACAATATCCTAAGAACCACATCAAGACCTTGTAAATCTATGAGTCATTACATCTTTTGCACTGAGGAGCAATTCCATGTTAAATCTCAAGAACTTGTTCTCTTATACAAATTGCATATACACTTTCAATATGCGCTAATTTCTTTAGCAGTGACCTTGGGAAGCCTTATTTCCTTCATGGCGAACATCCGATTGCTGCTTTCCTGCTGAACCAAAAGGACTCTGCCAAAGGAGCCCTCCCCGATCACTCTCAGGACTGTGTAACCATCCATGCTGGGCACCCCACGAAGCCTGGCTCCACTCCCACAGTCTCCAGGGGCTCTCCCAAACTATATTCAAAAACAGAAACATCTGAGAATTACATTTATTACGAAAAGGCAGAATTCAAAGTAGCTCTAATCACCATGACAGGACAACAGCAACTTACTCCTTTATTTTTTCAACAGTATGACACTGAGCACCTGCACCAGATTTTATAATCCTGCGCAAATCTCTTATCATCCCTGCCATTGCAGACGCCCCAGTGCAGAACTCAACAAATGTAGGGTAGTGAGTCTTATAGATAGAGCTATGCTGGCAATCCAGCAGAAATATCCGGGGGTTATTGTTTGATTTTTCTGGCCGTGGGAATTTCACAGGGATGGGAGAGGCATGTTGAGTTGGAGGTGCCTGGCACTAAACAGAGGTATTAAACAGTCTTTGAACTTCAGTCTCCCCTCTTGTACTTACAGAATAAAGCAGCTAGTTGGATTGATTAATACATAAAAAATAATGAATAGAAAAGTCCTAATACTTTAGTACCTAAGAACCCCCAAATAAAGGGCAGTGATTATTATCACTGAAACCTTAGAATAGTGATCCATTTTTTTTTTCATTACAGATAAAACACTAGATGAATTTACTTCATTTTCAGAAAGCTTACTTGTTTTATTTTATTTTTAAAAATCACACCACAAGGAATTATGAGGCACAGAGAGCAAAGCAGGTAAAGCAAATATCACTAACCAAAACCTATAGCCACATGTAAAACTTCATTTGTATTCCTGTTTAGAATTACCAGGAAACTCAAGAAATGATTTCTCCATACAACTCAATAATATGCATTGTCTTCAAGACAACTTTTCAAGAACAATTAGGTCTTTCTGTGTAGTCAGGGACCTGACAGAAAAAAAGTTCTTTGTCACTATTGGAAGTGATCCCTGGTATTTATTACACAATTTAACAGGGATGCCAAGTTTTCCCATATTCCTATTCTTTTTTCTTCGGGGTCTTTGTTCTATGTAATGGACAGCACCTAATAAACACAGCAACCACTGACTGTTCTCGGCCGAAAACCACCTTTGGTCCTCTCTGCCCACACTTGCCATTCATTACTCAATATCACACCCCTACGATCATTAAGAGACGTGTATATATTCTGAACGTGACAAAGTGTCCCTTTGCGTGCCTATGCCAAACAAAAACTAGTAAAGTGATTTGCAAATGCCGGCAGTGGGATCTCCGGTGAGATACAGGTGAGGCTGAGAAGGAGCGCGCGGGGCTGACGGCACCATGGAGGAGGCCACTCGGTTCACCCGCGACCAAACCCTTGCTCCCGGGGACCCCGCTCCCCCGGCAGCCCCCCACCTGCGCCACACCCAGGGTGGGAGACGCGGGAGCGCGGCCAGGCCGGGGACGCAGCTGGGGCGCCGCTCCTCCAGCGTCTGGAGCGCGTCCCCCACCCCCCCACCCCCGGACCCTGCGTGGGCGCCTCCCACCCCCTCACCCCGCGAGGGCGCCCCCGCTCGCGGGCCCCAGACCGCGGCACCCGCCGCCGCAGTTCTCCCACCACAGGCGGCCTGCGGGACCAGACCGCTCACCTGCTCCTCGGCCGCGCCTGGCGCGCTTCCGCGGGGCGGGCCGTCCGGTGGGGTCCTTGCCGCCGAGGACGCCGGGCGGGTGGGAGGTCTGTTCTCGGAGTAGGTGGGACTACGGAAGGCGCCTTAAGCCTGGTTCCTTGTGGCTCTAGAACAGTGCCAGTAGTATGAAGGGAAAAGTGTTCCCCAGCAACTTCAATTTTGTCTCCAGTTTAAGAGAATAGCCCACGTATATAAATTTCAGGGCACAGCACTCAGCTCAAGGGCTGTGACCTTCGGCAAGTGTGGAGGGCAGAACAGTGTCCCCCAGAGATGTCCACATACCACTCCCTGGAATTTGAGCATATACTAGTTAAGTTACAGGGCAAAGTGGAATTAAGCTTGCAGATAGAATTAAGGTTGCCAACCAGCTAATTTTAAAATATGAACATTGTCCGGCCGTGTGGCTCAGTGGATTGAGCTTGCTCCATGAACTGAGAGGTCCCCATTGGGTTGGATTCCGGGTTAGGGCACATGCCCAGCTGGCAAATTCCAACCCCAGTAATGGCTGCGGGAGGCAGTGGATCAATGTTTCAATCTCACATCCATGTTTCTCTCTCTAAAAAATAAAAAAAATAATAAAAAAAACTTATTTGGCCCTGGCCAGTTTGGCTCAAGATTAGAGCACTGGTGGGCAGACCAGAGAGTCCTGAGTTCAGTTCCTGCTAAGGGCAGGTACCTTGGTTGCAGTTCCTCCCTGGCCCTGGTTGGGGTTGTGTGAGTGGCAACCAATCCATGTCTCTCTCTCACATCCATGTTTCTCTCTCTCTCTCTCCCTTCTTCCCTCTCTCCCTCCTGTTGTATCTGAAGATAACTGCAAAAATGTCCTTGGGTGAGGATTAAAAAAAGTTTTTTTCTTAATATTTAAAAGAAAATATGAAGATTATTTTAGATTATCCTGGTGGGCCCCATGTAATCTCAAAAGCTCTTTAAAATGTGTGGACCAAAAAGGGGCTTGACAAGCTCATGGGAGACCCACATGGCAGGCCTGGCAAACTTAGAGACCAAAAGTAACTGCATAGGATGGTCTTAACATAAACATTTGTAACTAAAAGCGAGTCATGGTGGGTTAGTCACATCCTAGGCCTGTAGCTTCCTTGACAACAGTCAGTCTTTACCTTAAGTGAGCCTATCTGTTGTCTTTTTGCATCTAAGATAACATACCTGTGGAGTGTCAGAGTAATTCCCTATTTTTGGATTCCTCAGGCTATACCCACAGCACTAGAACATGAGACCACAGAACTCGTCATTGTTATCTTGTTGCCTAAATACCATCTCTATGTGCTATAAATGCTAATTCTTAACTATCCTTTACCCACCAGTGTAAAAGAAGTATTTGTCTCTCCATTTTACTCTTTACTCTCAGAGATTTCCCTGCTTTGCTTTCTTGTGCCTCCCTAATCTACCACCAATGAATTTCATGTAATCCTCTTTACATCACCCCCTTTTATACTTATGTATAAAACAAGCTGCAAAACTGCCATTCTCTGGAGCGTTTTCTCAATCCGTTGAGATTTTGCTTCCTGACAGTTATCATCAGTTGGCTCAAATAAACTTATAAAAATTCTCTACAGGTTTGGACATTTCTTACGTTGACAAGTGGAAGAGAGGGACAGAAGTGAAAGACAGAGTCAGAGTAACATTGAAGATGCTGGTGGCTTCAAGAACCTGGAAAAAGCCAAGAAACAAACTCCCCCCTTGAGCTTTCAGAAGAAACACAATCCTGTTGATATCTTCATTTTGGTCCAGCGAGATCTGTTTCAGACTTCAGATCACCAGAAGATAATAAATTGTGTTGTTTTCAGCCACTATGTTTATGTCAATTTGTTACAGCAGCAATCAAAATGAATGCAGCAAGTAACTAAACCTCTCTACCTCAAAGGATTATTGTGAAGATTAAAATATATTAGAATATATAGTAAAATTATATATTGGAATATGTCTATTAGAATATATTAGAATAATGAATGTCTGGTTATACTTGTAAATACTAAACATGCAAGAGTTAATATAGGATTATTCCATAGTGTAGTGATAAGAGTAGGAGTATAATGTTCTGAAGCGTCAACACTGGCAACTCTTGCTCTGCTGGCTTTCTTTGTATGCAATAAAAAAGACTGGTTTTAATGGGGGAAAACAAATACAAAACTACTATACATGCCTATACCCAGAATACTGCTACAGTTTAAATTTTCATGAACTACTGCTCTTGCAGATTGAGCAACAGGCGCAGACCTCAACTACCTTATACTGTATTCATCACAGCATTGGAGAAAAGTTGATAAAAGTGCCCAACTCTTTTCTTTCCTTGCCAGTGTCCACAGACATTGTTCCATTAGTGTATTAGTCTGCTAGGCCTGCCATAACAAAGTATCACAAACTAGGTGGCTTAAACAGCAGAAATTTATTGTCTCACAGTTCTGGAGGCTAGAAGTCCAAAATAATGCAGTCAGCAGGACTGTTTCTGAGGACCGGAAGGGACCTGTTCCAGGCAGACCTGGGGTGCAGGTCTTCTTTAGCATGTAGAATGCTGTCTTTTCTGTGTCCCTTCACATTGTCTTCCCAGTCATATTGGATTAGGAGCCAACAGTAAGCCAATATGCTCTCATCTTAATTTATTGCATATACAATGACCTTATTTCCAAATAAGATCACATTCTGAGATACTGGGGGTTAAGACTCCAACATATCTTTTTGGGTTGACACAATTTGACCCATAATAATCAGCAAGCATAGACAGATGAGAATGGTTAAGTGAGCATATTGAGAACATATCTGGCCTCTTTTCTCTAACAGCTATAGGCAAGTGAGGATCCCATCTAGGGGAGCTTCTGAACTGGGTAGCAGTCGAAAATAATAAAATATTATTACCCTAGCTAGTGTGGCTCAGCAGTTAGAGAGTTGGCCCACAGACCAACGGGTCTCAGGTTCAATTCCTGGTCAAGGGCATGTACCTGGGTGGCTGGTTCAATTCCTGACCCTAGTTGGGAGTCGTGTGGGAGGCAGACAATTGATGCGTCTCTCTCACATCTATGTTTCTCTCTCTCTCTCCTTTCCTCCCTCCCTCTCTCTCTGAAACTCAGTGGAGAAGTAGACTTGGATGAGGCTTAACAACAACCAAAATGTTATTATTATAGATGACATATACAAATTACTAAGGGCTAGGCACTGTTTTAAGTGAGTGTGTATATATATATATATATGTGTATATATATATATATATATATATATATATACATATATATAGTACTTAGAATAGGACTAGATAAATGTTAGCTATTAACTCATTTAATTTTTGAAATAACCCTAAAGATAGGTACAATTATTATCTCTGAGGCACAGAGAAGTTAAGTTAGTTGTCTCAGTTACCACAGCTAATAAGTGGTAGAGCTAGAATTCGAATCTAGACAATATGGCTCCACAGTCTGATTACACTACAATAATGTAAGAGAGGTGTTGTAATAGTAAACTGTCGGACACTGACTGAGTCTGAAGAGGGCCCATTGGATTTAGCAACAGAAAATCCTGGGTGGTCTTGAAGAGAGTAGTTTACAATGATGCGATGAAGGAGAAACCAAATCGCAGTCGTTGAAGTGGGATGGTGAGAAGAACCAAAGAGTGTAAGATACTTTAAAAAACCTTAGCCATAAAAGGAAGGAGAGAGGGTGATAACTATGGGTAGAGGGAAATACAGATTATGCAAGTATTTTTTAATGGGGAAATTGTAGATATATTTGTATGTTGAGGGATAATAAACCAATGGAAGGAAAGTGAGACTGAAAATACTAAAGGCAGAAGGGCCCAGGATGATCTAATTGAGACTGAAGCATTCAGAAACAAATACAGCGAATAATTAAACCTCTCTATTTAAGAGCCCAGTAAGAGGATCAGCCTTGGACTAGATGTCAAATCTGCTTCTGAGACCAGAAGAAGAAATAAGGATGGGTATGGATGTAGACAATATTAAACAAGGAGAACAAATCTTGAGAACTTTGAAAATCTTGAGAATCTTGAAACTTAATTATCTCCATGAAATAGAAACTTAAGTCATCTATAGAGTTTGGGTATTGGGACAAAAACTTCTAATAGGAAAGCTTATGTAATCAAGATCTTTATATTTGTTTATAAATTGTATATAGTAAAATTCTGAGTAGTGAAGTTTTTATTATTGTTGTTGGAATACAGGAAGAAGCTAATGAGGACAAAGGCTACTGAGTAGCTCAAAGGTGATGCCAAAGCATAGCTGTGTAATCATCTCTAGCACTGAAAAGTTTGGATTATTCTAAAATTGAGATCATGCGATTCCGAAAAGGCAGCAGGGCGAATGGAAGCTACACAGACCGTCTCCGAGGACCAAACTGGAATTACAACCAAAATAAAGACAAATTGTCGGGAAAAGGCAACAGAAAAGCAGCTTGCAAGGATCATATAACCAGGGACACTGACTCAATCCTGATAGGACTGCGGAGGCAAGAGAGGAGAGCTGGGACCCCACAGACAACAGCGGTCTTAGCTGTGAGCAGTTCCCTCTTTGGTTACACTACCAAGCAGCTCCACAGCACAGAGCTGGGATAGATGCAGAAATAGCCACAACCACTCACCTTGGGCTCCAGCAGAGGGAGGGCGGACTGGACTGGAACTGTGTGGGGACACACGGGATTTGAAGGGCACTCAGAGCTTTTGCTGAGTTGCAGCCACACAGGACGGTGGCCATCTTACTCCTTCCCAGGGCTCTGGGGAGAGGCTGTGACCTCTTCCTTAGAGATTCAACCACACCCAGGTGGGCCATGGAAATGCAAATTGAGGCTCATTAACAACCAGCATCTGCCCCACCCTCGGAAAATCCCCTTACACTGAGCACCTGAGGGAATTTTTCATACAACTGAGAACCCAAGGATCTTCAAATAACTGCTACTGATAGCCTCCAGGCAAAAAGCTAGAGGATAACTAAACCATTCCTGGGCTGGCAACTCTAACCAGGAAAATAAGACTTGACAATGGTGTTTAACATGGGTCCTCCCTCACTGATCCAAACCCAGGACAGGGAGCCACAAACGACAGAACACCAACACCCACAAAAAAAATTTTGGCAGGCTCCAAACACCCCTGTGATAGCCAAAATGGTGAAACAAAGAAACAAAAGCCAAATGAAATAACAATAGACCTCTACTAAAGATGAGATAAATGAGGAGCAGTTAAGCAAGTTAACAGAGCAAGAATTCAGAGCCATGATCTTGAGGAAGCTCAACAGCATGAGTAAGGACATGAGCACCATGAGTAAAGATATAGAAATGTTGAAAATCAACAAACTGGAAATTAAAAACCACCAAGAAGAAATGAAGAATGACATATCAGAAAAAAAGAACATATTGGAAGGTCTAAACAACAAAGTATAGGAAGCGGCGGACCAGGTCAGTTAATTAGAAGACAGGGTAGTAAAAATCAACCAATCAGAAAACCAAAAGGAAAAAACAATTAAAAAACAGGAAGACGGCTTAAGAGAACTGTGGAACAACTGAAAACATAATAATATTTGCATCATAGGAGTCCCCGAAGAGGAAGAAAATGGGCAAGGGTTAGAGAATATATTTGAAGAAATAGTGACAGAAAACTTCCCTAATATGGTGAAGGAAGAAGGCATTCAAGTTAAAGAAGCACAGAAAACCCCGAGTAAGAAGAACCCAAACAGGCCCACATCAAGACACATAGTAATTAAAATGCCAAAAAATAAAGACAAAGACCGAATTCTAAAAGCAGCAAGAGATAAGCAACAGGTTACCTACAAAGGAAAACTCATAGGCTCTCAGCTGACTTCTCACAAGAAACACTACAGACCAGAGGGGAACGACATGAAGTAATGAAGGTCATGAAAAACAAGGATCTGAATTGAAGACGACTCCACCCAGCAAGGCTATCACTCGAAATAGAAGGTCAAATAAAGAGCTTCCCAGACCAAAAAAAGGCTAAGGGAATACATTAGCACCAAACCAGCACTGCAAGAAATGTTAAAAGGACTGCTGTAATTAGTAAAAGAAATAGGAAGAAAAATATAACCACACTTAACAAAAATGGCAATAAATAAGTAATATCAATAATCACCTTAAATGTAAATGGATTGAATGCTCCCATAAAAAGACACAGCTTGGCCCTGGCTGGTTTGGCTCAGCGGTTGGAGCGTCGGCCTGCGGTACAGAGAGACCCGGGTTCGGTTCCCGCTAAGGGCACGTACCTCGGTTGCAATTTGTCCCCGGCCCTGGTTGGTCGTGCGGGTGGCAGCCACTCGATGTGTCCCTTCACGTCGATGTTTCTCTCTCTCTCTCACTTCCTCTCTCTCCCTCCCGCTCTATCTGAACAAAAAATGGAAAAATGTCCTCGGGTGAGGATTAAAAAGAAAAAGACACAGCATGTGCTGATTGGATAAGAAAGCATGACTCACATATATGTTGTTTACAAGAGACAAACCTCACAACAAAAGACTCACATAGGTTGAAAGGAAAAGGAAGGGATGGAAAAAAATCTTCCAAACAATCAAAAAGGAAAAAAAAGCTAAGGTAGCAATACTCATATCTGATAAAGTAGATTTCAAAATGAAGGCCATAACTAGAGACAAAAAAGGTCACTACATAATATTGAAAGGATCTATTCCACAGGAAGATATAACCTTGATAAACAAATATGCACGCAACATAGGAGCACCAAAATATATTAAAAATCTTCTGGAGGACTTCAAAGGAGAAATCGACAGCAATACAATCATGCAGGGGACTTCAACACCCCATTGACACCACTGGATAGATCCTCTAGACAAAAAATTAACAAGGAAACATAGACTCTAAATGACACACTAGACCAAATGGATTTAATAAACATCTACAGAGAATTACACCCCAAAACTACAGAATTCACATTCTTCTCAAGTGCACATGGGACATTCTCAAAGAAAGACCACATATTAGGACACAAACTAAGTCTCTACAAGTTCAGGAAGATTGAAATCATATCAAGAATCTTCTCAGATCACAATGGCATGCAACTAGAAATCAATTGCAACAAGAGCATGCAAAGACATTTGAACACATGGAAGCTAAATAGCATGTTATTAAACAATGAATGGGTTACCGAGGAGATCAAGGAAGAAATTAAAAACTTCCTGGAAACCAATGAAAATGAACACACTACAACACAAAATCTATGGAACACAGTGAAAGCAGTTCTGAGAGGGAAGTTCATAGCAATATAGGCCTACCTCAAAAAACAAGAAAAATCTCTAATAGACTATCTAACCTCACAATTTAAAGAACTAGAGAGCAAACAAACAAACACAAAAACTCAGAGCAAGTAGAAGGAAGGAAATAGTAAAGATCAGAGCAGAAATAAATGACATGGAGACCAAAAAAAAAAAAAATTCAAAGAATCAGTGAAACAAAAAGCTGGTTTTTCGAAAAGATAAACAAGATTGCTGGACCCTTAGCTAGACTCACCAAGAAACAAAGAGAGAGAACCAAATACACAAAATCAGAAATAAAAAAGGAGACGTAACAACTGACACCACAGAAATACAAAAGATCGTTAACAACTACTATGAACAATTATATGGCAACAAATGCGACAATCTATAGAGAAATGGACAAATTTCTAGAAACACATAGTCTCCCAAAACTGGACCGGGAAGAGATAGAAAATTTGAACAGACCAATAACAACTAAAGAAATTGAAGAGGTAATCAAGACTCTCTCAGCAAACAAAAGCCCAGTCCCAGATGGCTTCACAGGGGTTTTACTGATCATTCAAAAAAGAACTAACACCATTTTCCTCAAACTATTTCAAAAAATTCAAGAAGGAGGAAGACTTCCAAACTCGTCTTATGAGGCCAGCATAATTTTAATTCCAAAATCAGAAAAAGACACTACAAAGAAAGAAAACTACAGGCCAATATCCCTGATGAACATAGATGCCAAAATACTGAACAAAATACTAGCAAATCAGATCCACCAATACATCAAAAAAATTATTCACCAGGGATGCAAGGCTGGTACAATATTCGAAAATCAATAACTGTGATACACCACATAAATAAAATGAAGAATAAAAACCACATGATCATATCAATAGATGCTGAAAAAGCATTCGACAAAATCCAGCTTCTGTTTCTGATAAAAATGTTCAGCATTGTGGGAATATAGGGATCATATCTCAACATAATAAAGGCCATATATGAAAGACCTACTGCCAACATCACACTTAATGGTCAAAAATTAAAAGCGTTTTCCTTAAGAACAGAAACAAGACAGGGATGCCCACTTTCACCACTCTTATTTAACATAGTACTGGAAGTCTTAGCCACAGCAATCAGACATGAAGAAAACATAAAAGGGATCCAAATTGGAAAGGAGGAAGTGAAACTGTCATTATTTGCAGATGACATGATATTAAACATAGAAAACCCTAAAGACGCCATCAAAAATCTACTAGACTTAATAAATAAATTTGGCAAAGTAGCAGGATACAAAATTAATGTCAGGAAATTGACGGCATTCTTGTACACCAATGATGAACTCACAGAAAGAGAAACTGAAAAAACAATCTCATTTACCATCGCGGCCAAAAAATTAAGATACCTAGGAATAAACTTAACCAAAGAAGTAAAGGGCCTATTTGCAGAAAACTACAGGACATTGGAAAAAGAAATAGAGGAAGATATAAAAACGTGGAAGCACATACCTTGCTCATGAATTGGAAGAATTAACATAATTAAAATGTCCGTATTACCCAAAGCAATCTAAGATTCAATGCACTCCCCATCAAAATACTGACATATTTCACAGAACTAGAACAAATACTTCAAAAGTTTATATGGAACCAAAAAAGACCCTGAATAGCCACAGCAATCTTGAAAAAGAAGGACAAAGTAGGTGGGATCACAATACCGGATATCAGGTTATACTACAAAGCTACTATAATCACAACAGTCTGGTACTTGCACAAGAACAGGCATATAGACCAGTGGAACAGAACTGAGAACCCAGAAATGGACCCAAGATATTATGCTCAATTAATATTGGACAAAAGGAGGTTAGAGCATACAATGGAGTAAACAGCCTCTTTAATAAATGGTGTTGGGAAAATTGGACAGCTTCATGCAAAGAAATGAAACTAGACCATAACTTACACCATACACAAAAATAAACTCAAAAGGGATAAAAGACTTAAATGTGACTCGTGAATCCATAAAAATCCTAGAAGAAAATGTAGGCAACAAAATTTTGAACATCATACGCAACAGAATTAAAACAACAATATGGTATCAACTCACACCTGTCAGAATGGCCGCCATGAACAAATCATCAAACAAGTGTTGGCGAGGGTGTGGAGAAAAGGGGACTCTAGTACACTGCTGGTGGGAATGCAGACTGGTGCAGCCACTATGGAAAACACTATGGTGTTTCCTAAAAAAATTAAAAATTGAACTTCCATTTGACCCAGTGATCCCACTTCTAAGAATATACCCTAAGAAGCCTGAAACACTAATCAGAAAGAATACATGTACCCCCATGTTTTTAGCAGCACTATTTATAATAGTCTAGACTTTCACCATCCAGTATGTTGCCACTAGACATGTGTGGCTCTTGAGCACTGGAAAGATGACTAGTGTGAATAAAAATGTGCTGTAATGTAAACTATATAAAGGATTTTTAAGACTTTGTATACAAAAAAGTAAAATACTTCATTAATAGTTTTGTATTCTGATTAATGCTGAACTGATATTTTAAATATATTGGGTTAAATAACATATATTATGAAAATTAATTGTACCTGTTTCTTTTTACTTTTTAAAACCATAGCTACAAGAATATTTCAAATTACATATGTAACTTGCAATATTTCTATTTCTACTGCTGGTCTAAAAAGTCATGATGTAGAAAAAAGGAGAATTTGATGAGCCAGAGGTCTGAATGAAGTACAAGGTTATGTAGAGAGGAAAGAAGGGAGGAAGAAAGCTGGCCAGAGAGTAGTTGTGAAGAGAACAGGATCATAGCATCTTAAGATTTCAGAAGTGGAGCAGTTCTTGGAACGCTGAAGTCTATGATTTTTTTGGTATTACATCAAGTCCCTCTGAGCTTGCACATATAAACTCCCATTACAGGGGTTAGACACATCATGAATAGTGAGCTTATAGGTTATGAGATCATAAGGTTATAGTGAGAGAAATTATACGTGATGCCCACTTTCATGGTCTATACTTGTACCAAGAATCAAGATCAAGGGAGCTTTTGCCACTCTGCTCCATGGGAGGTTTCTGTCCTCTCTGAGCTCGCCTTAGGACACCTGAGTTATTGATTGACAGGTGTACCAGCCCAGTCAAACTCCCCACCTAGCACTGTCCCGGGAGTGGGTTGCACCTGGCCAGGGCAGCCAAGCACTTGGCGCCAGAAGTGAGAGCCCCTCGGGGTTTGCCCTCCCACTCCCGCCTCACTGGGTCAGTGAAAAAAGGGTAAGAGTAGTGGTGTTTCACCCAGCCCCGCAAGGCTGGAGGAACCCACCCTGCCTTCTGGAATACACGGAAGGGCTCTGGGGTTTATGTTAGGAGAGGAAGCAGATTCTTGGAAGAAACAAAGTAAAGAATGAGAGTGACTGGCGGGCAGAGAAGGAGTAAAGGTTAAAGCAGCATGGAGTTTAGATAGAATGTCCTGCCCTAACAAGGGAGTGGGGCAGGCTGGTAGCACTAAAACAGGGTGGAGAAAGACACAAGGGCCTAAAGAAAAGTGAGTGTCTGGGTTGCCCTGGGTTGTGGTATTTGACCGTCAATTCCCACAACAGAGCTAGAAGAGGTCCCCTGAACTCTGGGAGGGCAGAGTAGATTGCCCGGTATAGATTAAAAATGGAATTGGCCTACCTGCTGTCATCAGAGTTGCCCAAGGTTCGGAGTTCGAGATGACAGTCAGGGCGTCTGTTCCTGGGCACCTTCAGTCTTCAGCCTTGAGGCCAATCTGATCAAGGCCTGGATTGTCCATTCCTCCAGCCCAAGGAGGGGATGAGCACCGACTCTGTGCAGTCTGCCCGCAGTCCGACTTCCAGTGGGGTCCTCCACACTGAGAACATGGCTCAGGCGGTGGTCAGGGATTGGGGCATTGCCTCACCCGGTGGCCAGTCTGATTGCATTTAAAGCAGGGACACTCCGCTGATTCTGGTGGGTGCCCTTCTTCTGTCCCCTGAAGGGGGTTTGCTGACCCCTTTGATTAGTGGGGGCTCTGATGGCAGAGGCAAGCATTTGGAATTCTGCTCTTCTTTGCTGTTTAGCCTCTTCATCACGATTATTAAAAACGTTAAAGGCTAGATTTAGAAGTTCCCACTGAGGAGTTTGAGGGTCATCTTCCAGTTTTTGTAACTTCCTCCTAATGTCTGGGGCCGACTGAGAGATAAATCTCAGGTTTAGAATGACAGTCCCTCTGGGCTAGTAGCCTGTATATGGCGGGATAGAAAGGTTGCAGGGTTTTCACTCCTTTCCTGGACTATTTCAGAGTTTTTCATAGCTAACAGCCTTGTGTGAGGCTTTTTAAGTCCCTCAAGGAGACATATCATATGGTCCCTGGCTTTCCTACCTGCCCCACTGTCCTGATAATTACATCTGGGGTCTTGGCTAAGGACTGCTTCAGCTCCTACGGGGTTAATGGGGGCCTGTCACCTCAGAGCATCAGCATGGCCCTGGGCATTAACCCAGACTTGATTTTTATCTTCCGGATTAAGGGTGGAAGAGTGAATAACATGACTATCATTCCAAGTTAGATCATAGGACTGAGTAAGGTACTTGAATTCCTGAGTATAATTGGTGGGATCCTCAATAAAGAATATTAATCTTTTATTTATTTGGGACAAGTCTGAGAGAGAGAGAAGGGGACATGAACTCTGATAATCCCTTCAGCTCCTGCTGCTTCCCTCAGGGGACATTCTAAAATGGGGACTGAGGTAGGGGACGGATAGGGGCCAAAGATGGTTACCAATCACGTGTGTGAGGGAGTTGTTTGCAGTGGTAGAGGAGTCAGAGTCAGAGTAGGAGTTTCAGGGTAGGGTGGGGACCCACAGTAGGGGCTGGAGGAGGAGGCCCTGCCCAGGGGCTGAGGGAGAAGGAGGAAACAGAAGTTAGCGAGCCATCTTCAGAGGGAGGTTTGGGAGGATAGAGTGGAGCAGGAAGATTTGGGAGAGAGAGTAAGAATCACATAAAGAGGGGTGTGATCTGAGTGCAAAGGGACTTGGATGTAAAGAACCTCAGACCATTTTCCTTGCCTTCAACAGAAATTGTCTAGGTCAGTGAGAATGTTGAAAGTGCCGTTCTCAGGCTGTTGTGACCCATTGTCCAGTTTGTACTGAGGCCATGCAGTGTCAAGGTAAAAAATGAGTCACTTGGGACATAAGTCCTGAGGGAACCCTAGGGTCCGTAGATTTTTAAGGAGACATCTTAGGGGTGTTCTACAAGGGATAGAAGATTGAGTGTTTCCCATGTTGCAGTGTGAGATGTCTCAGCCTATCAGCCTGACAGATACACTAGTGGAAGAAGATGTGCCCCCTTCTCCTCTAGAGCAGAGAGATGTGCAACTCACCTATATCAGGCGTCCCTAGATATATGGTGAGCTGAGGGAACCTGGTTCCCGAGTTCCTGAGGAGCATGTCCTGACCAGCGCTGGATTTCAGGATGGACAATCACACAGACGTGACCGAGAGACCTGATAATCTTATGTCCCAGATTGGGGGATAACAGGACAGCCCGGAGAATCAGACCGGTAGGCAAAAAATACTCACCAGTGAATTAGTGTCCGGTGCTGATGATGCTAAATCGGCAGGAAAGTTGGAAGTCTGGTATCTGGCTGAGTATGTGATCAATTCTGGTCCGAAAGGAGGACCAGAGAACTCTGAGGGCCCTCAGTTGCCCCTTTTGCGGGATCCTCACAGACCTCCTGGGTTTCAGCACCAAATAAAAGATCTGAGCTGGCGGGGGATCAGATCCACAACTCAAGGCCAATGTAGAGCAAAATGATTTGATTGCATGCACCTGGGTGCAGGTGGGCTGAGCTGAAAAGGGGTCAGCCCCGAATAACAGTTGAGGTGTAGGTTACATACTCTTAGCTTCTGGCAGTTCCTGCTGATGTACTCTGCCTGGCCCATTGTCCACTTTGCATTTGGACTGGTCTGGTATCTTGCCCTGCATCTACTGAATGATTCATTGCCTTGCGGATAATCCAGATAATCTACACTCAACAGAAAGCTGAGCAAAGGTCATGTAAGCAACGCATTTTTCAGTTTCTGCCTTTTGCAAACTTTTACCTTTACCCTTTAAAACATTACTAACCCTTTAAATACCATTTTGTAATCTACAGTTATGTGAACTTCAGTTTTGATTTGATGTGCCTTTAAATCTTAATTAACTTATTTCACTGTAATAAAACCTTATAGGAATACTTTCAGATTAAGTTCATGAGCAGTAAACTGAAGCTCTCAAACTTGAATGACACCTTGGTCACAAAAGTCTAGCTTCACATCCATTTTCTCACAGAATATTGAAGATCTGAGTAACTGGCCTGACTGCTGATGTCTTCCTTGTACCTAGGGGTGGAACTCATCCTGCTGAGTACTGCTGAAGTCTGTGCTCTACTACACCCTTCCATGTTCAAGATTCCTTTGTAAGGGTCTTGCTTTAGCCTAAGGGGAAAATGCCTTTTACATTTCCTTCTAAATGTATTTACTTACATTTAACTATTTATTCTATCTGGAACTTATTTTTGCAAGTGGTGGAGAGACTGGAATTACTTGTTCTCAAAATGGATGTCTGAATCACAGCCATTTTCTCTACTGTATTGAAACAAAATTTATCATTTACTGAATTCCCATTTAGTCTTTTTTTTTATTGTTGTTACTCCTTACCCAAAGACATCCCCCGCCCCCCCCTGCCTTTTTTTTTAAGAGAGTGGAAGGGAGGGGCAGGGAGAAAGAAACATTGATGTGAGAGAGACACATTGATTAGTTGCCTCTCGAACGACCCTGACCAGGACTGGGTATCAAACCTGCAACCAAGGCATATGCCCTCAGATGGGAATTGAACCTGTGACCCTTCGGTTTGTGGGCTTATGCTCTAACTACTGAGCTAAACTGGCCAGGGCCCCATGTAATCTTAATGTTACATTGATCTATGTCAATGAAAAGTTCCTTAACTTAGTCAATTAGGGGAAAAAAAACAAGTTGCAGAACCATACTTGAGATACATGTGTTTATGTATTTATGTCCATGTATATGTAAATATGCCGTACTTGGATTTAACAGGACGATATTTGGTTACGCAACTGATAAAGGAAAACCCCAGGCAGGAGTCTGCTTTTCCCTGGGTAGTTACTTCATTGTTCTGTTAACTGGTGACCTTTGCTACCCAATCTTTATAATGGTCACCCACATATTTGGTCATGCCTCATATTTACATATTTCAGGTATAACTACACAGAAAAGACTCTCAGTCCTGATTCCGAGTACCTATGAAAAGGATATTGATAGTCCAGCTTGGGTCAATTGTCCATTTTGGCCAGTCAACCACAGGGATAGGCCGATAACATGGTACTGAATGACCAGAGGGGATTATCTCCACTTTATTCTTCAGAAAGATGAGGTTCAACTAAGTAACTCCATGGTCACATAACTTAAGAAAAGAAAGGAGCAGAGAATATAGGTCTGTAGAGCTTCAAAGCTCATGCACCATGGAGATATTTAGCTTGGAACAAACCTAGGTCAGGCACATAACTGTTCTTAAGCATCTGTAAAGCAGTTAGACCTGTATCTGTAAATGTTAGAAATAGGACTAAGATAGGTTTCCCCTCAGTTGAGGGGGGAAAAAAACCCCACTATGAAACTTGTCCAAACATAGAACAGTTTATCTCAAGTTCTCTTTTACAGAGCTATTTTAAACTATGCTATATGACCAAATGAACCTTATGTTAGATATTTAAAAGTTCAGAGTGTAAGCCAGCTTGAAGTTTATTTTAAAATGGTACATTTTGTATCACTTGTACAAAGTAGGAAGAGAACAGATTAAAGAATTAGGTGCAATTTTAGAGAAGTAGATTATTTTTAAAAAGAAAATAACCATTAAGCACATACTTATTTTAAATGTTGAAAACCTCAAGTCAAACCCCACTATAATGTATTTCCAAAGGCGAGGTTTGAATTTATTCACTATGGTAAAACTACATTTTATATTTGTTGAAATAAATGGCACTAAAACATCATTACATAGATATTTAAATTTATTGTTTACATATTAGGCAGTTTAAAAAAGAACAAAAATCCTACTCTCTGGAACATGAGAAGACAATGGAAAGTAGTTATACAAATGGAATACATGAACATAAATGAGCCCATGTATGTGATTTTTAGCCACATTCATATTATAGTTTTAAAATGATCTAATCTCTTACAATAACCAATTACTTATTTGAAAACGTGGAATTGGTAGAGGATATATGCCATTTAAAGACGTAAACAATTTTATTAGTGGTATTTGTGTTTGTGGGAAGAGAACTGTTTACAGTATATAACTATCATATTTCAGGGGACATGATTTAGCAGTTATTGTATTACAAAGCAAGTTTAAGTATTATTTATTTTAGAAATATCACCAAAACTAGAGTGACATTTATAATTATACTAAAAGGACATAGTAAATTAGTTGACAAAATTTACCATCTTAGAGAAAATCTTAGTCTGTTGAGATAGACAAAATAGCATTTAGCTTTCTGACACACAGAAGGCAACACATGCTATTATGTAAATGTTAGTAAAAGAGTTCACTGCCATGAATACTTAGGTAACTTGGCCAACTCCTGAACTAAGAAACATATGTAGCCACAACAAACAAACAAACAAAACACCCCAGGAATAATAAAAACCTTATTTCTTATCATAGTTTTATTTATCTTCTGTTGTTTCAGGCTCCAAATACATCCGGCACAATGCTGCATTAGGGCGGCATATAAAAGCATCAGTCTCATCCCCCAACTCTGTTAGCTGTTCCAATGAAGACACACAAGGATAATGGTCTTTTAACATATCCGGCAATTTAGAAGTCTTGTCTTGAAGTCGTCGAGAACGTCTAACTGGTGTCAGAAACTTTAGCTCTTTAAATGTAGAATTTATTTCATCAAACTGCATTTTCTTTTTTACACTAAAATAACAAAAAAGAAACCCACAAAATTATTCCCAGAATTAAAAAACATGTTAACATTTTTACTTTGTATTTTGATGCTACTTATCATACCATAACTTGTGTGTTATAGACATGTGACTGTTTTAGACACAGGCTTCTTGAAATAAGGAACTTACTCTTCTCTCAATTTTGTTACAACTTGTACATAGTAGATACTTGAGTATCTGTAGCATTTGCTAGTTGTTGAATTCCAAAACCTACTTTTATCAATAATACACCATCAGCAATTAAAATGATGTAAAAATTTTCTTTTTCAAAATGGCAACATTTAGGGAAAAGCAAGCAAATGCAGTATTTAAAAGGTGATGTCCCAATGATACTGATTTGTTTGAAACCTTTCTGTTAACAAACAGTTCTAATCAGAAGCTATCTTAAAGATTTTAAAACACCGTATTTATTATCCCTAAGCATAAAAACAAATCACAGCACATTACTTTTAAAAAGCTTACCTTTGCAAGTATGGTGTAGTAGACACATTGTATTTAATTACGCAACCCTCCTTAGTTTCTGTGTTGGGGGTTTTAACATCATTGGTTGGATCTTTTGTTTTGTGAACTTGCTCTTTTTCACAATCTTGAAATATCACATTTCTATTTTGTTTACTTTCCATTTCAGGTTTTCCTGACTCTGGACTAACACCAATATCTTCAATATTGACTTCTTGGATTTGTTTTTCGGTTGCACAAGCCTCCTCAACATTTTCTCCTATAAAAATATATTTATAGGTTATGATTAAAATCAGAAGTCATTAAAGATATTCACAGTGAACCCTGTTTTCAAAATAAAAGAACGAAGCCATCTCCTAACCATTACTTTTCCTAAGGAAATATTGCTGACAACTATTTAACAATATTTATTAACACCTATGTGACAGGGATTATAGATACAAATACAAGAATGAAATCATCCCTGTCCTTTAAGAAGTCCACATTCCGCCCTGACTGCTCAGTTGGTTGGGCATTGTCCCATGCACTGAAAGGTTCCTGGTTTGATTCCCAGGCAGGGCACATGCTGGATCCCCAGTAGAGGGCATGCAGGAGGCAGTCAATGGATGTTTCTCTCTCATTTCTCTCTCTAAAAATAAATTAAAAAAATGTTTTTTTCACATTCCATGCTTGAAAATAATTATAAAACAAGAAATTGAGATGAGGACCCATAAAAGGGAATAACTTAGCTTGTGGGACAGGGAGATGGCTAGGGAAAGTATCATGAGTGACATTTATGCTGCATCTTGAAAAATCTGTACTTGACAAGACCAAGGAAGAGGATCTTGGTGTGAAAAAAAAAAAAGATCCATCAAGACAACATTAAAGGGCCAGTGTGCTTAGAATGTAAAGTAAGGAGAAAGGTCAGTGGGGAGGTGATGAGTTCAGATAAGTAGAAAGGGTCTAGACTATAATGAACTTCATGTGCAAGAATTTGGTAATAAAAAAATTCACCAGAGAGACAGAGACACATTATGATAAAGGATGATTTAGAATGGCAGGGAACGAAAACTTAATAGTGTGTGATGGTAAGACAAAGCTGTTGTAACAGTCTCAGCAGGGTGGCAGAGGCAGGCGATAAGAAGGAAGAGCCTGAGTTAAGAGTTATTTCTGAGTTAGGAGTTAATAAATAAATGAATGCATGTGTATGTCTAAATGAGTGTATGTATTAGGGGCATCCATTGAAAAATTTCTTGCTCTGGAGTCTTTAATGACAGAGGAAGAATTTTTTTTCTTTTTTCTTTTATTTTTTGGGAGGAAGAGATGGTGGTATGGAGAAGCAGTGGGAAAAGACAAAGTTAAAAATACATATTAGACAGAAGATGGCAGTGGGCAGGACTGGAGCGAGGGTGAGTGTGTGAGTGTGAGCGTGAATGGATGTGAGTGTGGACGGGCAACATTGAACAGTGCAGAAACGTAGGGCAGAGGGTTCCTGTGCTTTGGAAGGGAGCAGTTGGCTGCCGGTAAGTGGCTCGTCAGCAAGCTTCTCCCTGCAGAGCCGGGAGGCCCTGCCATTTTGGAAGATCCCTGGTCTTCTCTGGGAGAAGGCAGTGGGAAGCAGTTAGGGCTAACTGACCTGAGTCCACCAGAATGTCTTGCACCAT
Organism: Molossus molossus; assembly: GCF_014108415.1. Lineage (NCBI taxonomy): Eukaryota > Metazoa > Chordata > Mammalia > Chiroptera > Molossidae > Molossus > Molossus molossus. The sequence continues at coordinate 97,685,936 of NW_023425403.1, forward strand.
CGAACCAGGGGACCCCACTGAGTCAACACGGATCAGCGCACAGTAGCGGAGCTATCAAGGTGCCTGCTGCAGTAGCTGCAACTGGCCAGGAGCCGAACACCATCCCCCACAGCAGAAGCCTGATAGGAGCCCAACACCTTCCCCCATAGCAGCAGCACTAGGTGGGAGTGGAGCCCCACCCCGACAGCAGCAGAGGCTCTGGAACAAACATCCATCCCCAGGCAGCAGCAGCACAGATTGGCAGCTGAGACCCATCCCCAGCGGCATCAGCAGAGACTGATTAGGAGTGGTGCTCCAGCCCAAGCAGCAGCAAGACTCCGGTAGCTGAAACCTACCTGTGACAACTGCAGCAGCAGATTTGGAGTAGAATCCCTCCCCCAACAGGAGCAAAATCTCAAGAGCAGAGCACCCTCAGCCTCCACAGCACCAGAAGATTGGGAGCTAACACTCATCCCCAAAAGCGACTGATCAGGAGCTGAGCCCCACGAGGCAGCAGGTACCCCGGCAGCACACCAGCGGAACCCACACACCCCAGCAAAGCACCAGATGGACCCATGCAACCCAGCAGCACCCCAGCGGGAACCACACACCCCCAGTAGGGAACCCGTGAGACCCACGCACCCTAGTAGTGTACCAGCTGGATCCATGCACCCCAGGCAGCAGCAGCAGCAGCAGCAGCAGTACAGATCAGCAGCTGAGACCCACCCCCAGCAGCATAAGCAGAGGCTGATCAGGAGCGGTGCCTCTGACCAAGCAGCAGCAAGACTGGGGCAGCCAAGACCGGCATGACAGACCAACACACCAGCCACCAGTTGTCAGTCCTCCAGGTCTCACAGCAGGCAAATACCAAAACAGTCTGGGAGGTATAACAGCCTTATTTGATATACACCAACCTGCCTACACATTCCAACACCCATCATCAGGCCTAGAACTATCAGACTGCTAAAATGGTGAGACAAAGAAACAACACCCAAATGAAAAAAAAGGAGGAATCACCAGAAAAGGAACTACAGGAAATGGAAGAAAGCAATTTATCAGATAAAGAATTCAAAGCAATGATTTTAAGGGTGCTCAAACAATTTAGTGAGAACTACAAGCAACTTAATAAGAATTATGAAGAGCTCAATGGGAACTACATCAGCTTTAAAAAAGAGGTAGAAGCTATGAATAAAAGTCATGAGGAAATAAAGAATGACATAACTGTTATCAAAAATACTTTACAAGGATTCAACAGTAGATTAGAAGAAACTAAAGACCAAATCAGTGAGTTAGAAGACAAGGTAGAACAAAACACCCAAATAGAGAAGCTAATGGGAAAAAAAACTTAAAAAGCAGGGGAGTTTAAGGAAGCTTCGAGACAATACCAAACGTAACAACATTTGTATCATAGGGGTACCAGAAGGAGAAGAATCAGAGAAAAGAATAGAAAACCTGTTTGAAAAAATAATGATAGAAAACTTCCCTAAACTGGTGAAGGAAAAAGTCACACAAGTCCAGGAAACACAGAGTCCCAAGCAAGACGAACTCCAGAAGACCTGCAGCTGAGACCCATACCCATAATAAAAATGGCAAACATTAAAGACAAAGAAAGAATCTTAAAGGAAATAAGAGACAGAAAGTTACCTACAAGAGAGCTCCCATTAGACTGTCAGTTGATTTCTCAATAGAAACGCTGCAGGCCAGAAGGGAGTGGCATGAAGTATACAAAATAATGCAAGGCAAGGGTCTGAATCCAAGACTACTCTATCCAGCAAGGCTATCATTCAAAATTGAAGGAGAAATAAAGAGCTTCACAGACAAAAAAAGAGAAAAGCTAAAGGAACTTACCACCACCAAACCAGCACTGCAGGGGGGGGGGGGAGAGGAAGAGGAGGAGGAGGAGGAAGAGGAAGAAGAGGAGGAAGAGGAAGAAGAGGAAGAGGAGGAAGAGGAGGAGGAAGAAGAGGAAGAAGAAGAGGAGGAGGAGGAAGAAGAAGAGGAGGAAGAGGAAGAAGAAAGAGAGAGAGAGAGAGGGAGAGAGAGAGAGAGAGAGAAAGAGAAAGAAACACAGGCATAAAATAAAAATGGCCACTAATAAGTATCTGTCAATAATAACCTTAAATGTAAATGGCTTAAATGCTCAAAAGACATAGGGTAGCTGATGGGATAAGAACACACAACCCCATATATATGCTGTCTACAAGAGACCCACCTCACAACAAAAGATAAAAGGATAAAAGTGAAAGGATAGAAAAAAAAATTTCCAAGCAAATGAAACTGAAAAAACAAAACAAAACTGGTCTACCGATACTCATTTCTGATAAGATAGACCTCAAAACAAGGACCATAAGCCCTGGCCGGTTTGGCTCAGCAGTTAGAGCTTCAGCCTGCAGTCCAGAGAGAACGGGGTTCGGTTCCCGCTAAGGACATGTACCTCGGTTGCAGTTTGTCCCTGGCCCTGGTTGGGTTGTGAGGGTGGCAACCACTCGATGTGTCCCTTTCATGTCGATGTTTCTCTCTCTCTCTCTCTTCCTCCCACTCTATCTTAACAAAATATCAAAAAAAGAAAAAGAAAAACAAGGACCATAATACAAGACAAAGAAGGTCATTACATAATATTAAAAGGATCAATCCAACAAGAGGATATAACCCTGGTAAACATATATGCAACAAATATGGGAGCACCAAAATATATTAAAAAAAACTTCTGAAGGACTTCAAGGGAAAGATCAATAGCAATAAAATCACAGTAGGTGACTTTAACACCCCACTGACACCACTGAATAGATCTTCTAGACAAAAAAATAACAGGGACACAGAGTCCTTAAATGACGAACTAGATCAGCTGGACTTAATTGACATTTACAGAACATTTCGCCCCAAAGCTGCAGCATATACATTCTTCTCCAGTGCACACAGGACAGTCTCAAAGATAGACCACATTTTAGGACACAAATTAAGTCTCTACAAGTTCAAGAAGATTGAAATCATATCAAGCATCTTCTCAGATCACAATGGCATGAAACTAGAAATCAATTACAACAAAAACATTCAAACACTTGGAGGCTAAATAGCATGTTATTAAAAAACAAATGGGTTACCAAGGAGATCAAGGAAGATATTAAAAACTTCCTGGAAAACAATGAAAATGAACACGCAACACAAAATCTATGGGATGCAGCGAAAGCAGTCCTGAGAGGGAAGTTCATAGTACTATAGGCCTACCTCAAGAAACAAGAAAAATTCCTAATTGACTTTCTAACCCTACAACTTAAAGAACTAGAATGTAAACAAAAAGAAAACCCCAGAGCAAGTAGAAGAAAAGAAATACTAAAGGTCAGAGCAGAAATAAATGACATAGACCAAAAAAAACAAAAAAAAAAAAACAAAAAAAAATTCAAAAGATCAATGAAACAAAGAGCTGGTTCTTTGAAAAGATAAACAAGATCGATGGACCCTTAGCTAGACTCACCAAGAAACAAAAAGAGAGGACCCAAATAAACAAAATCAGAAATGAAAGAGAAGTAACAACTGACACCACAGAAATACAAAGGATTGTTAAAACACACTATGAACAATTATATGCCAACAAATTGGACAATCTAGGCAAAATGGACAAATTTCTAGAAACACACAGTCTCCCAAAACTGAACTGGGAAGAGATAAAAAAAACTTAAACAGACCAATAACAACTAAGGGAATTGAAGATGTAATCAAGAAACTCCCAGCAAACAAAAGCCCAAGCCCACATAGCTTCTCTGGGGAAATCTACCGATCATTCAAAGAAGATCTAACACCCATTTTCCTTAAACTATTCCAAAAAATCTAAGAAGACAGAAGACGTCCAAACTCATTTTATGAGGCCAGCATAATCCTAATTCCAAAACCGGATAAAGACACTACAAAGAAAGAAAACTACAGGCCAATATTCCTGATTAACACAGATGCCAAAATACTTAACAAAATATTAGCAAATTGGATCCAGCCATACATAAAAAACATTATTCATCATGACCTAGTGGGATTCATCCCAGGGATGCAAGGCTGGTACAATATTTGCCAATTAATAAATGTGATACACCACATAAACAAAATGAAAAATAAAAACCATATGATCTTATCGATAGATGCTAAAAAAAGCATTAGACAAAATCCAGCACCCATTTCTGATAAAAGCACTCAGCAATGTGGGAATAGAGGGATCAAAATTTTCACTAACAGAATGCCTAAGGCAAGAGAAACAAAGGAAAAAAATGAACACAGGGAGCTACATCAAACTAAAGAGCTTCTGCACAGCAAAAGAACCAACCATCAAAATGGAAAGGGAACCTAGTATATGGGAGAACATAACTGCCAATGATACATCAAACATGGGGCTAATTTCCAAAATATTACTCATACAACTCAACAAAAGACAAAGAACCCAATTAAAAAATGGGCAGAGGACCTAAATAGACACCTCTCCAAACAGAGCATACAGATGGCCAAGAGACATATGAGAAAATGCTCAATGGCACTGAGAGCGATGCAAATTAAAACAATTATGAGGTATCACCTCACACCTGTTAGAATGGCTGCCATCAACAAATCATGAAACAAGTGCTGGAGAGGGTATGGAGAAAAGGGGACTCTAGTACACTGCTGGTGGAAATGCAGACTGGTGCAGCCACTATGGAAAACAATATGGTGTTACCTCAAAACATTAAAAATGGAACTGCCATTTGACCCAGTGATCCCACTTCTAGGAATATATCCTAAGAAGCCTAAAACTCCAATCAGAAAGAATATATGTACCCCCTATGTTCATAGCAACACTATTTACAATTGCTAAGATCTGCAAACAATCCAAGTGTCCATCAATAGATGAATGGATAAAAAAGCTGTGGTACATACACACAGTGGAATACTTTGCAGTTGTAAGAAAGAAAGATCTCTTATCCTTTGAGATGACACGAAGGGACCTGGAGTATTATGCTAAGTGAAACAAGCCAATCAGAGAAAGACAAATGTCACATGATCTCACTTATTTGTGGAATATAATGAACAAAACAAACTGACAAACAAAACAGACCTGGGAAAATAGAAGTAGGATACAGACTGACAAACCTCAGAAGAGGGGGTGGGAGGGGTGGGGCCGGGGAGGGAACTTATATGCCTGTATGCGTAATCATGGACATAGAGAACAATGCTGGGGACAGGGCATGGTGGGGGGGAGGTGCAGATCAAAAGAGGATGTCAATGGGGGAAAAAGTAGAAACATCTGTAACATAAAAAAACATGTTAGATGTATAATACTTGTGAGACATCTGGTAAGTCCATCAAGCTGAGAAAACCTCTAGATTTGATTAGATACTATCAGAGATTTTTACTCAGAGATGTTTTAGTTAGTGGGGAGAGAGAGACTATGGATTCTTTAATGCAAAAAATATTTAAGTGCCTAAGTTATGCTGGGCACTGCATTGGCACTGAGGATACAATATGAGGAAGATCAGACATCATCCTTGTCCATTAAGTTTATAGTTTAAGAGACAGAGAGAAACAAGTAAGCAATCAAGTGCATTAATTATTGCACAGAGAAAAAAATAGACAGCATAAAAATGGTGCATTTAATCTAGCTGAATGGGGGGAATAAAGAGGCTATCAGGGAAGGCTACTCCCAAGAATTACATTTGAACTGAGGTCTAAAAGATAAGGAGAAATTTGTAAAAGTAGGACATTGGCTTGGATAGACCCAGATACAAGATAGGTAACATAGCCACTTCCAGAAAATAAAAAAAGCAAAGAAATTCAGGAATGTGAAGGAGTAGAAGTGATATGAGGCTGGAGTCACGAATTTAAGCAGATAAGTGACAGGGCATTTCAACTGCAGTATTGAGAATGGATTAGAGCAAAAGTAGAGAAGCAGGCAAGTTAGAAGACTACTGATATAGTCCTAAGAGGTGTAAGTGATCTTGACTATAGTTATAAGAGTAAGCATGAAGAAAAATAGATACATTTTAAGAGATGCCTACAAAGTTAAACTGAATTTGATTGGCTGAGGAACAGGGATGGGGATGTGAGAAAGTGGGAGTGAAATATAATCCTAAAGTTTCTGGTGTGGAGAACTGGATAGTATGTTATTGAGAAAGGGAACCAAAGAAAGATAAAGTTTAGAGGAAAATTATGTGTTCAAGAGTAGAAATGTGGGACTGAGGTATGAGACATAAGTGGTACTCGTCTCTCTTATTATTTGTCTTCTGTTTCCCAATGCTATTTATATTAATTTGTAAAACTGATTTATCTAGTGATTACATATCTCAGAAAGCCAAGAGTTTATTGATAGCATTTCTTTTTCCATCAAAAGACAAATAGTCTACCTGCTAGAAAAGATTCCACTAACTAGTGATATTCTATTATGGAAAAATAAGACAGAAAACTGAAGATTTCAATACTGTTTTCTTTTTCTATGTATCTCTAGAGCCAGTAAGAATTATGAGAACAACTTTTTCTTTTTGTAAAATATGTTTTTTATTCATTTTAGAGAGAGAAGAAGGGAGGGGAAAGAGAGAGAGAACACCTATGTGAAAGAAAAACATTAATCAGCTGCCTCCTACTCTCCCCTGATGGGGATCTAGTCCACAATCCAGGCATGTGCTCTGACCTGGAATTGAACCAGTGATCTCTTGGTGCCTGGGACCATGCTCAACCAACTAAAAAACAACTGCTAGGATGGGGGCTTTTAAAATGAAATACTTATGTACACTTTGCTGTATTTAGCATGTAAGACACAGGATTGTTATTTTTTTATTAACTTTAAAAAACAAAGGTATACAGCAGAATGATTCAGTATTTGAATACAAAATGATCAACACAATAAGTCTAGTTTACATCTGTCTCCATACATAGTTACAAATTTATTTTTCTTCTTGTGATGAAAACTTTTAAGATCTACTCTCTTAGCAACTTTCAAATATGCAATATAGTAGGTATTAACTCTAGTTACCATGCATTACATCCCCATGGCTAATTTATTTTATAACTGGAAGTTTATACCTTTGGACCCTCTTCACCCATTTTGCCAGGTTGGGTTATTATTCTTAAACTTCTCTAAAAATTAAATATTCTTTATACTACACAAAGCTATTGAATCTCAGAGGTACGTCAATAGAAGTATGAGGAAAGATCAACCTACATATTCAAAAAATTAAAAATGATAAAAGGAAAATAATTCAGCAAAGAAATTTAATAAAGCCACAATTCACCTGAAGGAAACAAAAAGAAACTTACCAAATTTAACTTTTTCTTGACTCTTCTTTGTTAGAATATCTACAATTGCATGTCGCATTTCTTCAATAGGCTTAATTTTTTTTAATGAAGAAAGCAGATGCATGTAAGTTTTATATTTTCAGATTTTATATGTTGTTCAAGTTGAAAGTATTAAATCCAGTGATTAAATCTTTTATTTTAAAAGAAGGCAGTGGTTCTTAGACCACTTATATTGCACTTGTTTGAAAGAACAGAATTTCATCAGTTTAAAAATCCCTCCTCCTAATAGTTTTTCTTAAGGCTTTGGTAACTATTACTGCTTGCCTAATATGAACAAAATTTGTAAACAAGTAGCAAATTAACATTATTAATATTTACTGAAGAGCTGATTACATTTAAGTTTACTTATGTTTATAGTAAGTTTACTCCTTTTCTCCTTTACAAGTACATGGTTATATTTTTGTTTCACATGGTATTAAATGCATCTTTGAACTGCTCAAGGTTAAAAAATTCACCAGTTCACTAAGAGTCCATTATATGCCAGATACTATGAGCACTTCCCATGTTCCTTTGAATTACCGTGCCTGCTAATGCAACATATTCAAGATATTATATAAAAAGGATGCTCTGGCTCATATTCTTAGTTCTAGAACTTAGTACTGAACTACTCATCCATCCTGCTTTCAATTTTCTTGGCTAATTTTGAATCTTGTTTTCCAATTTCTGCTTTAGTGTCACATCTTTCTCTTACACTATGGCTTTCTATGTGAACCCTTAGCTCCAGTTACATATCCTAGTTATACTGCCATAAGCCGCCTTAAATAATATCCCTTCTGGTTCAGTGTAGTAGTGACCTAACACTGCCTTCTAGGTACGATTCCATCAAATACAATTATCCTTCAGCAAAGTGCTTTACACATAATAACCACTGAGAGAATATCTACTGAATACTTGATTTCTGATTCAGGTAAAAGGTAAATAGCATTTGCTGGCTTTGCCGAGATTATTATGAATAGAACTTTCTTAAGGAAAGGCTAAATAAAAGAATTTTAAAAAATTCTTTGCAATCTCCAAGAACACGTTTTTGAGAAAGTTGGTCAAAAGGAAATACATTTTAGGAACATTTGCCCATAAAAACAACCCCCCCCCCCAAAAAAAACAAACTAAGCAAAAAGCCGCAAGATACAATTTATAAATAAATTTTAATATTAAAATTCAATTTCCCATATTTCTCAACTAGGGAATGTGCAAAATGACAAGATGTGATTAAATATTTCCCTCAGCAAGTTTCATTAATTGTGCATTTCACAGCTTATAGTATATCTATTTTCTAAGGTCTGATTATCCCTAGTATGTGAGCAAATTTTAGAAGGTTGAGAAACAGTTTTTATAATATGCAATTCTTATGGACTTTAAACATTCATTACTTCTATATATATAACCACAATTTTATTAAGTTATGCTGTGATGTATCCCTAATAATTCTGAACAATTTACACTGTGATTAATAAAAACCAGTAAGTTTTAATCTCACCTGAGCTCCTGCCAGAATGGCCTTTTCATAGATTGAGATAATATTTTCAATAGAAGTTGTGAGTGGTTCAACACGTGCAAGGCATATCCAATATTTAACAAGTTTTTTGGCATCTGGAATATTTTTAACCAGGTCATTCAGTGTGTCCAATACTTCTTCTTTTGGGCACCCCTAAAATATCAGGAAATAAAGTGAGTGATACCTTTTAGCCTAGAAAGTATGAACAGTTAAGCAAGCTCACTATAATGAAGATCAGCGAGAGAAAAAGTAGATAGGAAATTATTCATAAAACTATTCCCTATTACCCTCTTTACTCCAAACTTATTTTGAATGGCTAGTATGAAGCATATAAATACTAAGTACAAGGTACAAGAAAATAATATATTAGTTGAAAAAAACATTAGCAAAAAATGACTAACACTCTACTTGGTCTTGATATTTATCCTCTTATCTTTTATACTGTAAATTCCATTTGTTAATAATTAGATTATTTATTGTATATACCAAATGTTTATAAGTGAAAATAGCTTGCAGGTTTTAAAATTATATTTGTCAGGTTTTGATATTAAGGTTAAAATGAATCTGTAATAGTTTATGTAAGAGTTATATATGGTTAAGTAGTAAGGCTGGTGCGGCTCAGTGGTTGAGTGTTGACCCATGCACCAAGAGGTCTCCAGTTCGATTCCCAGTCAGGGCACATGGCCAGGTTGTGGGCCAGTCCCCCAGTTGGGGGCATGTTGGAGGCGGCCAATAGATGTTCTTACTCATCGATGTTTCTGTCTCTCTTTCCCTCTCCCTTCCTCTCTCTCTAAAATCAATAAAGAAAAAAAATTAAAAAAAAAAAAAAAAGCAGCAAGGCAGAAAAATTCCATAGTATCTATCAATAAAAACCCCAGCTGAGCAGAAATAAGAAATGACTCCCTTTCCCTGATTGTAATTTTCACTGGTCCTCAGACCTACGAAATGTTTAAAGATGCTCATGAAGACTACAGTAAGGTTTGAAATCATACTCTGTATATTCAGTCTAGTTCAGGAACTTAGACAATAGTATATAACCAAGGCAAGATTAAAGAATAGTCAGGAAATAAAGAAATCATTCTGGAGTTAATTATTATAGTCTGTCAAATTTTGGTTCAAACAATAAAATTACAATATGTTCAAGACCATAATGATGTTGGTTGAGATTAACAGGAATGTTTGCAAATATTTTAATCAACTTGAATTTAACCTGTGATAATAATGACTCACTAATTTATATTACTATTCTTTGGTAAATTATTAACATCATAGAGAAATACAATATTTATAAGTCAAGTAAAAAACAAATCTATCCTTTTGATATATTTCTATGAACTTAATGAAAATGCAGTCCATTAAAGGCTAAAGAGAAATAATCTCACAATTAAGTCTACATAACACCACTCACACATTACTTGGTCAAAAAAGACTGGCAATGTAATTAATGGGATAATATTTATGAAGGTATTTTGCAAACAATAAACTACTACACAAATATAAGATAAAGACACTACCTCATTAATCAGGTTTAGGCATTCAGTAAATGTCTTGTTTACTTTTTCAGTAAATAATCTTTGTTCATCTTCTTCTGCCATGGTAGTCCAAAAAGATCCAACTGGTTTTTCATTTTGTTCTTCAGGTTCAGGTTGGGTAACTACTGAGCTAGGAGGCCTTTTCAGCATTCTTCCTTTGCTAGCTCTCCACTCACTCAGACGAACTCTATAATTAGAAGCAGTACGTTACTGTGATATTGCTGACAGCATTGTTAAATAGAGAAAAAATTAAAAAATATTTCAAGTCTTTAAGTAGTTCCATGATAGTTGCAATACATAGTTCACAAATTGAAGGAAAAAAATTTAAACCTATCAATGTTAATTATACAGTCAAAGACACAGAATGCTTTTTCTTTTAATCCTCATTCGAGGACATTTTTGCATTTATCTTCAAATAGAGAGGGAGGGAGAGAGGGAGGAAGAGAGAGAGAGAGAGAGAGAGAGAAACATTGATGTGAGAGAGACACATTCAGTGGTTGCCACCCACACGACCCCAACTGGGGCTGGGGACAAACTGCAACCGAGGTACGTGCCCCTAGTGGGAACCAAACCAGGTACTCTCTGGTCCGAGGGCTGATGCTCTCATTGCTGAGCCAAACTGGCCAGGGCAATAATGCATTTTTAAATGGATAGGTTATAAAATACTTCCCAATTTTATTAAGAATTTTAATGTATGTCACACAAAACAACCTAATAAAACACACTCAAACACAATAACTCAGGTCACACTGTTCCACAGTATAAATTTGTCTGCACATGACACTACATAATACACACATACAAAATCTTAATATATTCAAAAAAATTATAAACCAAATTCACAAATGGTACTCTGTTGAAAATTAAAATAATGAGTTACATCTACTTACTTTCTATCTTCTGCAGTTTCTTTGGTCTGAGCCCATCTACTATCAATAGTTGCTTTTGCTATTGTATGTCTGCGTTGGTCAATGGTTTTTGACTTTTCTATCAGTTTGGTATTAGAAGATGAAGCAGGCCTGACTGTCATTTCAGATGTGATGCTCCTTGATATTGTCTTATTTCTTTTCACTTCCTGAGAAGAGCTGTTTTTGACACTAGATAAAACTGTCTTTAATTGCAGTAATTCTTTCTCATGAGATCCTTTCCGAATTGTAACATTGGCAGAGGTTCTATTGATGCCTTGTTTCAGGGAGTCCTGGGTATTATGAGTATTATTGTGATGACTTCTAATAGGAGGACGTAAAAGTTGTTTGTTTTGAGATGTAGTCCTCACAAATTTAGTGGTGTTCACATTTGAGGTTCTGTGACATTCCACTGTTATACTGCTAATGTTTATAGGCTGAGGTTTTGTGGCTTTAGAGATAGTAGTTGAAAGTTTCTTTGTTGTTGAAGAACTCTCATCTTTGACTTGTATAGGTTTTCTAAATGAATTAACCTTAGATTGCACAATTTGGCCACGATAAGATCCAAGCACAGGTTTCTTGAGCATGTTAGCATCTTGCTTTGATTTTTCTGTAGTCACTTGTTTCTTTTTATTATTGTTTTTAATGTGAAATGCTTGGCTTAATGTCATACGATGACCTTGGGGGTCATCTTTAATTGGTAACAGCTGCAGAGTTTGATTATTCTCTTCCAGATTATGTGTATCAGTTGCTATAGTTGAATTGGTTAATTCATTAGATGGTTTTAATGGAATACAATTTTTTCCCATTGTTATGTTATTTTCGCTCCTTGTAATTCTATGAACATTTTCTTTATCAGCCTAAAAGAGTTATTTGAGACAAATCAGTTTTTCAGAACTCATTTCTTTCAGAAAGAGTTTAGAAAAGGGAAAGGGGGGAAAAGGGACAGTTTTTAGGACTATGACCGTATCTTACCATTTTTGTCTTAAGTTTCAGAACTTTTGTCTCTTCCTGGACCTGACCCTCAGATGTCATCACTCCCTTGTTTCTACTACTTCAAAAACAAAACAAAACAAAACAAAAAAACATTTTTAAACCCCATATCAGAGATTTCCTTTTTGAGGGAAGGGATAAAAGAACATTAACAATTACCTGATTTCATAATTTTAAATTAAGGTAAGATATTTTCTTAAAAGTCTTAACACCCTCTCCCCATAGAATATGTAAACACTTGATAATCTCATTTTAAACCATCCTGTCTTAGGCATTCAAACAAATCTTAAAAAAACTTTATTAAAGCAACACTTTCTTTGGTTAGTTTTCATTTTAAGTACTCGGTAACAGACTTACATCGAAAAAAATTAAAAACAGTCTTCTCAAAAGAACCCAAAATTTTCTATATACACATTTATAGCTTAATTTATTAATATTGATTTTAGTTTCTAGATGGCATTGCATTTAGAATACACATCCAAAGAATCCCTCCTCAAGAATTCGATTTAAACTCCTTTTTACATATATAGACTGGCTAGTATCGGCTGTAAGAATCTTTTAGCAAGTGAAGAAATGAAAAAACAGGGTCAGTTAGATGCCACTGACTAAGAGCTCAAGTTCAGAGATGTCAAAATATGGGAAAAATGTACATTTTGGCATAAACAAATTGGTTGCTAGGTTGACAAACCTCAAAGAGAAGGGGGTTGGGGGTGGAAAGAAATAAACCAAAGAACTTATATGCATAATCAATGGACACAGACAACAGTGTGGGAAAAGCAAGAGGAGGGCGGGAGTAGGGAGGAAGGGGACAATGGGGGAAAAATGAGGAACATCTGTAATACATTCAACAATAAAGATTAAAAAATAAAATAAAAGTTCCTGGTTGGCATAAAAAAAAAAAAAAGTAAGTTACACGGATGTCATGTACAGCACAAGAAATACAGTTAATATAATTGTGACAACTTTGTATGGTGACAGATGATAACTAGAGTCATCGTGATCATTTCATAATGTATAAAAATACTGAATCATTATGTTGTACATCTGAAACTATTATTGTATGTCAACTATAACTTGATTATTTTTTAAAAGGGAAAAGATAAATAAAATGATTAAACCTTTAAAAATAATCTCAGGACATAAGGAGAATCTACCTTACTCATTTGTCCAGTGTGGAGACTTAAATGAAAATATATAATTCTATTCTATCTTGTTATGATAAAATTGCCCTCAGAAGAGTTATCTTAAACAGAGGAGTGTTAAAATACCCACACTAAAGATTGTAAAAAGCCCTGGCCAGTTTGGCTCAGCGGTTAGAGCGTCGTCCTGCGGTCCTGAGAGACCCGGGTTCGGTTCCCACTAAGGGCACGTACCTCAGTTGCAGTTTGTCCCCGGCCCTGATTGGTTGTGCGGGTGGCAGCCACTTGATGTGTTCCTTTCACATCGATGTTTCTCTCTCTCTCTGTTCCTCTCTCTTCCTCCCACTCTACCTGAACAAAAAATGGAAAAATGTCCTCGGGTGAGGATAAAAAAAAAAAAAAAAAAAGATTGTAAAAAAATGTTTAAATTTGAAAAGCTGCAAGTCTGATTGGTTGTCTATTTAATTTGTTGCTCAAGTAATTTTTAAACTGGCACTTGTTTTCCAAAACGAGTAAATACAGTATTTGTGAGGTTTCTTGGTAAAGCCAGAAGAGTTTTAGAATTTTCTTCTGATTGTATATAGGAGCATTATAAACCCCATGACCCAGTGGGATTCCTTATTTAAGTAAGTGAGTCACTGTCTTATTTGCATTAATATCCTCCTTGCCTATTCTCTAGTAATCTCATTCCACTCCCAGGTTTTTTTTTTTATTTTGTTTCATTTTTACTTAAAAAAAAAATTTTTTTTTTTTCCTAGCCACTCCTAGGTTTTAAATAGATATTTATTGTCTATACACACAGACAATTTCCAAGTTTATACATCCAGTCCCAATCTCATCCCCAAACTTCAGACACATAACTATCTGGCATCTCCACTTCGATGCCTTATTCGTACCTCAAACTTAACATGGTCAAACAGAACCCCTAACTCCCCCCATTTTAATACATGCTATCACTATCGACTCAGTTATTCAAATCAAAAGCCTAAGATCATTTTTTGTTTGTTTGTTTTAAACAAGGAACTGTAGGATTTAGGAAAATATTTATTCCAAAGTATTTCCAAACATTTAGGAGAACCACCTCCCAAAGAATAATACTTCCCCGCCACCCCAAACAAAGATTCTGACTAGAAGCTTGCTAAATTATACAAAGACTTGACCTTTGTAGCACTGTACAAACCATAAATCAATATTTTGATAAAAACACAATTTTGTTTTAAAATTGTTTCCTCTTAGTGTATGAATTAATTTACACAGGAAATGATCATCTAATGCTGTACACTCCAATAAGGTAGCCACTAAGCCACATGTGACTACTGGGCACTTATTATGTGGCTAGTCCAAACTGAGATATGCTGAAAGTGTAAAATACACACCAAATTTTGAAAACTTAGTACCAAAAAGAATGTAATATACCTTAAAAATGTTAAATCATTACATGTGAGAATGACAACACAGGATATGTTGCATTAAACAAAATGTTATTAAAATTCATTTCACCTTAGCCTGTCCAGGTGGCTCAGTGGACTGAGTGTGGTCCCACGAACTGAGAGGTCCCAGTTGTGGATTCCGGGTTAGAACACATGCCCGGGTTGAGGGCTGATCCCCAGTAGGGGGCGCGCAGGAAGCAGCCAATGAATGTTTCTCACATTGATGTTTCTCTTCCTCACCCCTCCCCAAATCAATGAAAAGAAAAAACATTTTAAAATTAATTTCACCTTAAAAAAAATCTTTAAATGTGGCTACCAGAAAAATGTTAGTTACACATGTGGCTCACGTTACATTTTTATTGGAAAGTGTTGATGCACTTTTTAAAAAAAATTCTCACCAGAGGATTTTCCCACTTATCTTCAGGTAGAGTGGGAGGGAGGGCGGGAGAGAGAGGAACATCCGTGAGAGAGATACATCGATTGGCCCACACGCACATGCCCCGGCCCAGGGCGGGGCCGAATCACAAGGGAGGTAATGTGCCCTTGGGCGAACTCGAACCCGAGACTCTCGTCTGCGGGCCGACGCTCTATCCACTGAGCAACACCAGCCAGGGCTGATGTACGTTTTACCGATAGAAAATTAAATAAAAAAAATTTGACCTCACCTGGAGAATATCTGATTTTCCTGTTTGTATGCAAAAAAAGTTTTTCTTTTTAACATATGCTCCTTGAGTTTTTGTTTTCTTTGCTCTAAATAATAAAAGAGCTGTAAGTCAACATTAGTTACAATGATAACACCAAATAAATATTGACTAAATGAAAATTTTAATTCGACAAATGTCCTACTTAACATCACATCTTGTAGGTAACAGAAAATTGCCCAATTCAGTATTGCCTTTGGAAAATAATCTAATTTTTCCGAGACTGTTACTACATGGTCCCACAAACACTCTGCACAAGAATCCCATTATCTCCTGTTTTAAAGTGGAAGATCTGGTGAACATCATTCTCAACATATGGCTGCTGAAAGGCAAGTTTTAGGAAACCAAGTGGTAGGAGATGAAGACACTAGACTCCAAGTTCTAATTTACCAGAACCGAGTTGGATGATAATTTCTTTGTTCTGTTTTCCCATGTAGGAAAAAGAAATAATGATATTACTTCTGAAGACGCAGCCAACCAGGAATTCCAGGACGTCGAGGCGTTAAACCTGGGGGGCAGCAGATGCGGCAACCCCAGATGCCCAGAAATTCGATCCCATCTCAGGTGCGAATGCCCTGCGCAGACGCTTCCGGTTCTCCCCGCGGACGCAGCCGGACCCCGCGGGCCCGGCCCCCAACGCCGGTTCCGTCCTGGGCCCCATACGCGCCGCCTCGAAATACAGTCCCGGGCGGTGGGCCAGCGGGATACGCACGGCCAGAAACGACTGCACGCGAGGAGCTCAACCCGCACTACCGCCACGCAGCGGGCACCACTCGGTCAAGAGTGCCGCCGCGAGAGGCCCGGGGACGCCTGCGGGGTCTCACACCCCTCGTCAGGGCGGAGGCTGGTCTGCGGGCCCGGGCCTGACCGTTGGGCCAGAGCCATCCACCCCCCACCCCGGCTGCCTCAGTCCCCCGGCGCGGATATCGCCCCCGCGGCCCTCACCTCTGAACGCGGCCTGGGCCCTCTGACTCGGGGGAAGCTGCAGGTAGCGTGGATCCACTGGGGTGCTCATCGCAGTGAGTAGGCGGACGCGTCTCCTCTTTGACCGCTTCGCAGTCCCTCAAACGCAAACCTACGCACACCGCGCTCGGCGGCAGGGGCTCGGTCTTCAGATGGCGCGGCTGCCGCCTCCGCCCATTGGTGCCGGCGAGAATTGAATGGACCAATGGGCTCAGAGGGCGGAGTCTGGGCTACGGTTGCTGGGGCGGGTGTTGTGTTTACCAGTTTGTGCTAGGGCTGCCCTTGGCTGAGTCCCAGGTTTTCAAACCAAAGCAGTGCTCTTTGTCTTGGACTTGTAAGAGGGAAGGAGTCGGCCTAGCAGGTAGGACTAGTCTTCAGAAGCCCACAGCCCATCAGGGAAAGCAGACGGGAAAAGTGGTGTTTGGCTGCACTTCTAATGGAACATGGGCGTGTTCGCAGAGGAGGTGGACGAGGACCGAAGCACAGACTGTCTCACCAGAGCCTGTGTATTTCGCTTTCACAAATATTATTTACTTCATGGCCGCACCCCAGCTCTGATGAGGGGACAGGCTCAGAAGTTGTTTGTTCACAAAGTTTGCAAAGGGGAACTGAAATTAGGATGTAAATTATTTTGTACTATGCAATCATCAGATGCAAAAAAAAAGAAAGGGAAAGGGATAAAATGAGGATGGATCCTTTCCTTATAATCCCCCCGTAACGTTAAAATAGCATTTGTTGTAGACATTTTGGGTGCGCTTTTAAGTTTGTTGCCATAATTTTTTAGTTCCCATAAAAAAATATCTATCACCTTCATAAAAGCCTAGCAAACACCCAGTCCACAAAAAAAATAATTCAGCTAGAAAAGTTTTGGGAGTGGGAGTGAGTGAGAGTTAGGGAGTTTTGTCTGAGCTGTGCCTTTCTGGTTTTAAGCATTGGATTCATAGCCTTTCTCCACCTTGCCTGATTACTGCATGAAGGCTGGGCTGAACTATTTCAGCCGGTTTTTTTTTTTCTCATCTGAGGACATTTTTGCATTTATCTTCACATAGAGTGGGAGGGAGAGAGGGAGGAAGAGAGAGAGAGAGAAACATCAATGTGAGAGAGACACATCAAGTGGCTGCCACCCACATGATCCCAACCAGGGCCGGGGACAAACTGTAACTGAGGTACGTGCCCTTCGTGGGAACCGAACCCAGGACTCTCCGGTCCGTAGGCCAATGCTCTAACCGCTGAGCAAAACCGGCCAGGGCTCAGCTGGGTTTTAGGCATGGAGACAGATATGGGAGGAGGCAATTTCCACCTTCCTTGCCCAGAGTCAGAGGGCCTCCACAGCTGGCTCTCAACCATGGATACTTTTTCTTGTCTTTGCCTTTTTTCTTCAGGCATCTTATGGTAGCATTGTGCTAATGAGGGATATTCTATAGTTTTTTTCTTGATAAAATGTCCCATTTTTAATGTAACTTTGCCTATACCTAAGGACAATTCTGGGAGAACTAACTATTAAACAGTGCTCATCACCATACCTAAGATATGTTTACATACTACTGTTAATATTGTTGATTATTTACTAAAATTTGATCAGACAGGTTGGATAACCAAGGATTCCCAGTAAGGGACAGCAAACAGTTTAACAAACTGCAACAGTTAAAAACTGACTCAAGAACCTCCAAAGCATTATGTTAAATGAAAGAAGCCAGCCACTAAAGGTTGCACAAATATGATTCCATTTATATCAAATATCCAGAATAGATACATTCATAGAAATATAACACAGATCGGTGTTTTGCCAGGGGCTGGGGTAGAGGGGAATGGGAAGAGACCACTTAACAGATCAGGGGTTTTACTTCGATGGAAATAGTTTAGAACTAGATAGAAGTAATGGTTGTACAACATTGTGAATGTATTAATGCCACTGAGCTGTTCACTTTAAAATGGTTAATTTTATGTTATGTGAATTTCAGTATATATAATTTTAATCCTCACCTGATGACACTTAGAGGAAGGGGGAGAGAGAGAGAAACATTAATATGGGAAAGAAACATGGATCGTTTGCCTTCTGTATGTGCCGGACCAGAGATTAAACTGCAACCCGGGTATGTGCCCTGAATGGGAATTGAACTGGCAACCTTTCAGCACCCAGGATGACCCTCAACTAACAGCTATTCTGGTGGGCATAGTTGGGGGGGCGGGAAGTGACTCAAAGAAAGCTGGATGTCTCAATAGGCTGAGATGGTGAGTAGGAAAACCTACAAAACTGCTAGGTTTTCCAACATTACAATCCTCCTCTAAGCTCCAGGCTCACCTATTCCTAGAAGGGTATTTTTTTTTTTATCCTCACCCGGGGACATTTTCCCAGTTTTTGTTCAGACGGAGTGGGGGCAGGGGGCAGAGAGAGGAAGAGAGAGAGAGAGAAACATCGAAAGGTACACATCAAGTGGCTGCCACCCGCACGACCCAATCAGGGCTGGGGACAAACTGCAACCAAGGTACGTGCCCATAGTGGGAACCGAACCTGGGTCTCTCTGGACCGTAGGTCAACACTCTAACCACTGAACCAAACCAGCCAGGGCAGAAGGGTATCTTTTTAAAGACATCCTCCCACAATTCCACAGATGTTGGAAGGAAGGCAGACTGTTTCCTAAAAGATCCAAAGAGAAGACTTCCAGTACAGGTCTTCACCATCACAGCTGACCATGAAACTATAGTACTGTAGCCACCTGGAGTATCGATGATCAGGTTTAGTTATTCCTCCTGTGGTCATGTGAAATAGGAAAGCACCTGTGAGAGAACAGAGCAACACAATCCAAGGGATAGATAACAACAGGGACTGAATGAGGACACGAATTCCATGGAGGAAGGAACCTCAAGAAAGAGGACATGGCCGAATGTTGGGTGCTAAAGAGGTCAGGTAGGATTGGGACTGAAAAGAACTCTTGGATTCAGAAGCTAGAAGGCTCTGGCAAAATCATTCAGTGGAAAGTACAAAATATTGCTCAGAGAAATTAAAACTCTAAATAAACGAAGTGGAGAATCTGCATATGGATTGGAAGACCCTATATTAAGATGTCTATTCTCTCCAAGTCGATCTATTGACTCTCATCCAAATAAAAATCCTAGAAGGCTTTTCTATTGAAATTGACATTGGATTCTAAAATTTAAAAGGAAATATAAATGATCTAAAGAGGAAGAACAATTTTATTTATTTATTTATTTATTTTATTTTTTTTAAGATACATCTGCCCTGGCTGGATTGGCTCAGCGGTTAGAGCGTCGGCCTGCGGTCCGGAGAGACCCGGGTTTGGTTCCCGCTAAGGGCACATACTTCGGTTGTAGTTTGTCCCCGGCCCTGGTTGGTCGTGCGGGTGGCAGCCACTCGATGTGTCCCTTTCACGTCGATGTTTCTCTCTCTCTCTCTTTCTCTCTCTCCCTCCCACTCTATCTGTACAAAAAATGGAAAAATGTCCTCAGGTGAGGATAAAAAAAAAAAGAAAGAAACATCTGCTGGCCTCCCTTCCAGAGACATTAGATGTAGTTGTGGGCCTAAATCAGGCCCTCATCAACTTAAGTGATGTGTACAACTTATTTAATTAATTAATTAATTAATTTATTTATTTATTTATTTTTAACTTATCTTTATTGTTGAATGTATTACACATGTTCCTCCTTTTTCCCCTATTGGACCCCCTCCTCCCCATTCCCGCCCCCCTCCTGCCTTTCCCCACACTGTGTCTGTGTCCATTTGTTATGAATATATACATATAAGTTCTTTGGTTTATTTCCTCCCACTCCCCTTCCCTTTCAGGTTTTTCAGTCTAACAACCAATTTGTACTTTTTTTTTTTATCCTCACCCGAGGACATTTTTGCATTTATCTTTAGATAGAGTGGGAGGGAGAGAGGGGGGAAGAGAGAGTGAGAAACATCAACGTGAGAGAGCCACATCGACTGGTTGCCACCCACATGACCCCAACCGGGGCCGGGGATCAACTGCGACTGAGGTACGTGCCCTTAGCAGGAACCGAACCACAGACTCTCTGGTCCACAGGCCAGATGCTCTAACAGCTGAGCCAAACCGGCCAGGGTGGAAGAACAATTTTAAAACAGAACAAAGTTGGAAGACTAACACTATCTGATTTCAAAATGTATTCTAAAGCCATAGTAATCAAGACAGCATGACACTGGTGTACAGAACAACAAATCAGTGGAATACAATAGAGATCCAGAAATACAGGCTGGGACAAAAGTAGGTTTACAGTTGTGAGTACAGGAAACACAGAGTTTATTCTTGTATTATTATTTATTAATTCTGTTTCCATGCAAACAACTGTAAACTTACTTTTGCCCCACTGTATACTCAAGCGTCTATGGTCAATTGGTTTTCTACCGAGTTTTTAAGACAATTCAGTAGAGGAGAAGGAAGGTAATCTTCCCAAAAATGGTGTTGGGACAACTGGCTATGCACATACCAAAGATTAAGCAGCCCTGGCTAGAGCATCTCAGTGGTTAGAGACTCGGCTCAAGGACCAAAGGGTCTCAGGTTTGATTCCCGATCAAAGGCAAGTAGCTGCGCTGCAGGTTCAGTTCCCAACCCTGGTCCGGTCACATGCAGGAGGCAACCAATCGATGTGTCTCTCTCATATAGATATTTATCTTTCTCTTCCTTCCCTCCCTCCTCCCGTTGTCTCTAAAAAAGTCAATGGAAAAATATCCTTGGGTGAGGATTAAAAAGAACAAAAAGATTAAGCAGAAAGTAACCAATTCTCCATCAACTGATGAATGTATAAATAAAATGGTTATAGAGTCGTACAACTGGCTACAACTCAGTGATAAAAAGGGACAAAATACTGAAAAATGCAAAAACTGAACCAGTCATAAAACATGGCATTACATTTAAGCCAAATACAAAGGACTACAATACCTTATGATTCTATTTACATGAAATTCTGGAAAAGGCGTAACTATAGGGATAAGAAGCAGACTAGTGGTTCTTAGAGGCCAAGAACTTGGGGGAGGAAATTAAACACAAAGGGGCCAGAGGAAACTTTTTAGGATGATGAAAATATTCTATATATGATTGTGGATGGAGGGGTGGAGAATGTGTAGCTCATGGGCCATATAAGTCCCGTGGAATCAATACCAGCTAACATCACAGGCCTCACCAAATTAGCCTGACCAAGTATAACAGGCTAATTTTTAAGTTGATAATTAATGTATGCCTAAGAATGATGTTAGAAATATCCAAATGGCCCTTTGCAGAAAAAAGATTCCTCACCAGTCAAAACGCATTAAGTTGCTTATTTAAAATTTTTTATTGTTTGTAAATTATACCTAACTGAATAAAGGAACTTAGAGAGGAAGGAAGGAAGGAAAGAAATTGCTATTTAGTACTCAAATGAGTTTTTGGACAAGGTTCTTAATATGTCAAGAAAGCATTCATTCATCCCTAAGATTTTTTTTTAAAATCCTCACCCAAGGATATTTTTCCATTTATCTTCAGATAGAGTGGTAGGGAGAGAGAGAGAGAAATATTGATATGAGAGAGACACATTGATCGATTGCCTCCAGCAGGAGGCCAACCAGAGCCGGGACCAAACCAAAACCGAAGCATGTGCCCTTGACTGGAATCAAACCTGTGACTCTGGTCCTAGGGTCAACACTAATTGCTGAGTCAAACTGGCTAGGGCAAATTTTTTTTGTTTTTTAATTAGGGGTGTTGAATTGTTTCAAATGTCTTTTTACTGTTCTTTGATGATCATTTGATTTTCTTTTGACCTATTAAATTTTGAATGTAGATATGTTGAATTATATTTGCACTCCTTGGATAAACTCCACTTGAATTGTTTGTTTTTGCAAATACTTTATATAAGATTTTACATTCATATTTATGTATGTTTCTTCTCTATATACTTTCTTATAGTATTTTTGTTGGGTTTTGGAATTAGTTTTTCTGGCTTCATAGAAAGAATTTAGAACCTTTCTTTGTGCTCTGGAGAAGTTTAGGTGGTAAAATAATTATTTGTTCTGTGAAAGTTTTTTCTTTTTTTAATCCTCATCTGAGGGTATTTTTCTATTTATCTTTAGATAGAGTGGAAGGGAGAGAGAGAGAGAGAAACATCGATGTGAGAGTGACACGGCAACTGGTTGCCTCCCACAGACCCCGACCAGGGTTGGGGACAAACCGTAACCGAGGTACATGCCCTTGACTAGAATTGAACCGAGGGCCAATGCTCTAATCACTGAGAAAACTGGCCAGGGCTCTGTCAGAGTTTTGAAGAATTCACTTGTGAAATTATTTGGTCCTCAAGTGTTTGTTTGTTCCTCTTTGATAACGTATTGAGTTTTAGATTTTAAAATTTCTTTTTTGGGGTTAATTTGAATGTTTATATTCTCCAATCACCCATTTCAGTCAAGTTTTCATATTCATTTGTACATGGCTTTGTAAAATGTCTTTTATGAGAACCACACCTGTCGATCCATTCCGTATGAGGTCCTATAAGGCTGACCTGCACAGGTATTGAAGGAATCCCACCTACACTGATCTATAAAGGCAAATGTAATCATAAGACACTTAAGGGAATAATAGTATGTGGAAAGGGAAAAATTCCCCCTTCCTTCCTCTGGTTCTTTTGGATTATTTGATAATCAAATCAACATGAGATAGAATGACAAGCAGAAGTGAAATTTAATTTTGTGCACACAGGAACCCCACATATATGAGAGCGTCAGAGACCTCACATACATGAGAGATTCATAAGCAGAAAGGGAAAATTAGGTATATATGACATTCTGAGCTAGAGATGAGGTAAGACACCTTGGGGCTTCAGAAGTTCATTGCAGAGAGAGCACATGTTCAGTAATTAGTAGTTTGCCCTGCCATGTAGGTGGGTCAAGAAAGGTTATCTCTGAAGACTGATTGTTGCCAGAAGGGAAGGAGGTTACAGGACTATATGAAAAAGGTGAAGGTATTAAGAAGTACAAATTGGTAGTTACAAAATAGTCATGGGGGTATAAAGTACAGCACAGGGAATATAGTGAATAATATTGTGATAACGATGTATGGTGTACTGGAAATGGGGGTACTGGAAATATTGGGAAGAACACTTTAAAAAAAAATGTTTTTCTTTATTAAGTTTAGAGAGAAAGAGAGAGAGAGAAGGAGATAGACATCAATTGACCGCCTCCTGCATGCCCCCAACTGGGGATTTGGCCCACAACCTGGGCATGTGCCCTGACCGGTAATCGAACTGGTGACCTCTTGGTGCATGGATTGGCGCTCAACCAGTGAACCACACAGGCCAGGTGGGAAGAACACTTTGTAAAGTATATGACTGTCTAACCACTATACTGTACATCTGAAACTAGTAACAATATAATATTGAATGTAACTGTAATTGAAATATAAATGTGAAATTAAACAAAAAAAGGAAAGGTTATCTCTGATAGTCTTGTTATGGGCAAGGTCCATAAATTCAAATTCCCCTAGGTAGCTGGGGAGAGGGGCAGAAGTTTCTTTTGAGCCTACAGGGTCTTGGTTGCTTTTAGTCCAAAATAATTTGCATACCATAGAGGCACATCTTGGGGTGACTTGCTAATCTAAAAATAAAAGGCCTTTCAGAGTGAGAGGCAACAGCATTTATTTGAGATCGACAAGAATAGCTGTTTGGGATGCACTGATTCAGGCAGAAGCCCAAATAGTATTCTGATTAGGAGACAAAGGCAAAGGGTATTTATTTACCATCAATAGAAGGAAGGCATTTCTATGGTGCAAATAGCATAGTGATGTTCTAAAGAATGTTTTCAATTTTCAGTCCTATAGTAATCAAGTTGGTAGTCATAATATCTGTATTATTGTTATTGTTAAGAGTTTTATGGACACCTTGTGGCTTTAGGCCCAGTTCAAAGGTAACTTTGCTCTGTTTTAACATGCCAAAGGTTTGAGGCATGAGACAAGTAAGGCAGTTCCTGCTCCATTTTAAAGTGGCTCCATTTATACTGTATTTAACCCCTACAGTTGCTTAAAGGAGAAAGAACAGAGGAATTAGAATAGGAGGTTACTGCAGAGTGAAGAACTCAGGGATGTAATAGAAGAAAACTTTATTAAAAATGTATAATGAGCCCTGGCCGGTTTTGCTCAGTGGTTAGAGCGTTGGCCCTTGGACCAATGAGTCACAGGTTCTATTCCAGTCAAGGGCACGTACCTTGGTTTTGGTTCATCCCCGGGCCTGGTTGGGGTCATGCAAGAGGCAACCAGTCAGTGTGTCTGTCTCACATTGACCTTTCTCTCTCTCATCCTCTCTTACTCTCTCTCCCTCCCTCCCACTTTATCTGAAGAAAAATGGAAAAATATCCTCGGGTGAGGATTAAAAAAAACACCAAACATATATATGTATATATAAAATGAAAACTCTAGTGGATGTAATTAGAACACTCAAGTGTCCCTGGAACTTAAAAATATTCTAGAACTTAAACAAATTCCTAACTTAAAAATTCAATAAAAGAGTTGGAAAAGTGAATGTCACTGTTAAAAACACAATTTCAGTCCCCAAATATATAGAAATTGAAACCAGACCCCCACTGGACACTAATCACATTTCTTTTCCTTGGTGACAGTTTTTTTAAGCATCTTGCATAATAAAAGAGGCCGTTCCCTATCCCTTCTGCATCATCCACTATAACTGGCTAACATCAGCTGAAAATGGTCTAGCCAACCTGAGTTTGTGCAGTTAGCAATTAAATAACTCCAATGTGACCTCAAGAGCTTGGTGAAACCAAAATTTATACTTCCTTGGAACTAAAATTCTCAGACCCATTTTCAAAGCAAGGGGTGCCTGAAACTCTTGCCCAGTTGGAAAGAAAAGCAAACACCACAAGGAATGCGTGACTTCAACCAATCAAACCCTGCTGAATTGGAATCCCTTTGTACTTTCTGTTGCTCTTCCCATATCTCACTTCAATTGGCTAAGTTATGAATCACCCAATCAGATGCTCCTAAATTAGAATTTAAGAATATGTATAACCTCTTATTCTCACCTCCTAAAGTTTGTCTCCAGCCTTGTTAGGGGAGACAGATTTGAGTTCTTGTCATGGAACTGAACCAGAGTTCGTTTGCCTGGGTGCACAAACTGAAAGAAATGTACAAGCAGGAGTTTACAGTGGTGAAAAGAATTAGCTTATTAGGATTGGTGCCAATCTGGAGAGTGGGTGAGTTCATGCCCCAAAATACTCAACTCCCCAGTGGCTTATAGACAAGAGGCTTTATAGAGTAAAAACAATCACAAATCATCATGAGTAAGGGGTTTGGGGTTGTGGGTGAAACTGATTCAAGAGTGAGGTAAGGGGAAGAGTTCTGGTCAAGATAATGATGTAGATAACTCTGCACTTATTTTCCCCAATTATCACATCAAAATTATAACTAAATTATAGAACAATCAACCTAGAGAGAACTATCTGAAGACTAGCTGAATAGAAGTCCTATAACTAAGGATGTAAAGAAGCAGCCACTTTGAGATGAGTTGGAAGGGCAGAGTCGTGAATAGGGCTGGCCCCACCCTGGGTGTGGCGATTAAGAATCAGGAGTGATAGTTCAGCAGCAGAGGTCCTCCTTGAGGAGCAAGGGGTCCCAGCCACACACTCAGCTCCCCATCCCAGAGAAACAGTGCCAGGAAGAGGAGCTCTTTGTACAACATCTGGCTGTGAAAATCAGCAGGGATTCTATTCACTTGACATGGAAGGCTGCTGGAAACCCAGGTGTTTTTTATTTAAAAAGCCCACACACAGACTAACTTACTTGCAGGCACTCACCCTGGGCTCCGGGGAGGGATAGCAGCTGGGGGTGGATCACCAGAGACATCCACGGAAAAACTGAGTTATATGGTTTCAGGGTAAGGGCTGGTGGGACAGCCACCATTGCCTCTGTACTGGGCTCTCCTCCCACACAGCCAAATCTGAATCTGCACTAACCTGGTGAGCACTATTTGCCCCACCCTGGTGACTTCCTGAGACCCTGCCTCACAGAACATGCACACTGCCTGAGGCTCTTTCGGTAGTTGAGCCTTCAGGCAGTGAGCAGGTGGCAGTAGACCTTGGGAGCCCATTTGATGAGTGGCTCAAGGACCCGTACTGGTAGCAGCCAGCCTCAGTTCACAGCATGGCCTCTCCCATACATCTCCAGGCCCAGCATAGGCAGCTACCAACCACATATCACTTTGTAGCCCCTCTGAGGCAGTGCCAAGCCTGTCATAGGCTGAATCTGACTAGCACCAGTACCCCTCCCAAGAGGCCCCATAAACAGAGTCCACACTCAATGACTGGCTTCAGAAACAGAGCACTACCTGATTAGTCTCACAAGGAGCACACCCAAAGGGTGCTCTCAGCAGGCATCAGAGCCTGCTGGGGTGAGTCCTACGCTATGGAATCAGCCCCCCACATAGCAGCTCATATGCTGCGGTTATGGTCAAAACTTACAGCCAGTTAGCCTGAGGCTCAACCCCACCCACTGACATGCCAACAGCAATCAAGGCTCAACCATGACAGAAGGGCACACACAACCCACACAAGGGACACTCCTGGAGCATCCAGCTCAGGTGATCAGGGAGACTGTGCCACTGGGCCCCACAGGACACCTACTACATAAGGCTACCCAGGCAAGATTGGGAGACATATCAGACTTACCTAATAAAGAGAAACAAACACAGAGAGGCAGCCAAAATGAGGAGACAAAGACACATGTCCCAAATGAAACAACAGGAGAAAACTCTAGAAAAAGAACTAAATGAAATGGAGGCAAACAATCCACCAAATACAGAATTCAAAACACTGGTTATCAGGATTCTCAAGAAACTTAGTGAGAACTTCAGTAAAGATATAGTAAGCACAAAAAAG
Organism: Molossus molossus; assembly: GCF_014108415.1. Classification (NCBI taxonomy): domain Eukaryota; kingdom Metazoa; phylum Chordata; class Mammalia; order Chiroptera; family Molossidae; genus Molossus; species Molossus molossus. The sequence goes on from NW_023425403.1 coordinate 97,713,254, forward strand.
GATATAGAAATAATAAAAAATGAACCAGTCATAAATGAGGAATACAATAACTGAAATAAGGAATATACTACATCATGATAACTGTGCATGCAGCCAGATGGGTACTTGAAGCATCAGGGGGATCACTCTGTAAAGTACATGATTTTCTAACCACTTTTCTGTACATCTGAAAGTAATACAGAATAATACTGAATGTAAACTGTAATTGGAAAAAAAAAAAAAAGAACACTCTAGGAGGAATCAACAGCAGATTAAATAAAGCAGAGGATTGAATCAGTGATTTGGAAGAGTAGCAGAAAACACCCAGTATTACAAGAAATGCTGAAGGGAATTCTTTAAGAAAAAGAAGGGGGGAGGGGATAAATATAAATAATAAAATTACAATAACTCTATACTTTTCAATAATCACTTTAAATGTAAATAGATTAAGTGCTCCATCCAAAAGACCCAGGGTAGATGAATGGGTAAGAAAACAAGGCCAATACATATGCTGTTTACAAGAGAACTATTTTAGAATGGAAGACACACAAAATCTGAAAGTAAAGGGATGGAAAAAGATTTTTTTCACTCAAGTGGAAATGAAAAGAAAAAAAAAAAAAGCTGGGGGAACAATACTTACATAAGATGAAATAGACTTTAAAACAAAGGCTATGCACAGCTCATGTGGCTCAGTGGATTGAGTGTCATCCCATGGACTGAGAGGTGCCGGTTTGATTCCCGGTTGGAGCACATGCTCCGGTTGCGATCTTGATCCCCAGCAGGAGGCAGCCGATCTGTGTTTCTCACGTCTATGTTTCTATCTATCTCTAAAAAATCAATAAAAACATATTAAAAAACAAAACAAAAAACCAAAGGCTATAAGAAGAGACCAAAAAAAGGACACTTCATAATGATAATGGGATCAATCCAACAAAAGGATATAACCCTTGTAAACATTTATGTACCCAATATAGGAACACCTAAATATATAAAGAAAATATTGATGGACATAAAGGGAGAGATCAACAGTAATAAAGTTATAGCAGCAGACTTTAATGTCCCTACTATGTCATCAATGGATAGATATACTAGACAGAAAATCAAAAAGGAAACAGTGGCTTTGAATGACACATTGGACCAGATGGATTTAATTGATATTTTTAGAGCATTTCAGCCCAAACCAGAATATACATTCTTTTCAAGTGCACATGGAACCAACATTATTTATAATAGCCAAGATATGGAAGCAACCATCTAGGTGCCCATCAAAGCATGATTAGATAAAGATGTGTAGTACATATCTACAATGGAATATTATTCGGCCATAAAAAGAATGAAATCTTACCATTTGTGACAACATGGATAGACCTAGAGGGTATTATGCTAAGTGAAATAAGTCAGACAGTGCAAGACAAATACTGTAGGGTTTCACTTATATGTGGAATCAAATGAATAAAATAAATGAATAAACAAAACAGGAACAGACTTATAGATACAGAGAGCAAATTGATGGTTACCAGATGGGAGGGGTAGTCGGGGTTCTGGGTTAAAAAGTTGAAGGGATTAAGCTGTACAAATTTATAGTTACAAAATAGTCATGGGGTTGTAAAGTACAGCATAAGGAAAATAGTCAATAATATTGTAATAACTATGTACGGTTTCAGGTGGGTACTAGACTTACCAAGGGGATTACTTTGTAGATTATATGAATGGCTAACCACTATGCTGTACACCTGAAACTAATATAAAATAATACTGAGTATCAACTGTAATTGAAAAACTTTTTAAAGAGTGGGGTAAAGGCAGTAAATCATTATTTCAGGTCTTCAGTGTCCTCCAGTCTGGTTTCATGATGATGTGGCCAGGGGGTCCTTCCACTTTAGGGCTCAGGAACTGAAATACAACTCAGGCCATGATGTTATCTTGAGCTTAACAAAACCCATATCTTGCGTACATTGGTCAAGCCATTGTTATTATTCTTGCTGCCTAGGGGGTTAATAACTATAAGGGAAAGGGCTAAGGTTTACAGGACATGCTGTGAAGAAATGGAATAGAGTGCTAGGGCTACCATAATAAATCAAAATCACACATTAAATCAAGACCCTCGGTTTTCATTGCAGCTGTGTAAAAACAATTCAGGCCATAAAAATTCATTTGGAAAAAAGAAGTGATTACTTATAACTTTTAATGAACATGGCAACATACTGGAATATGACAAGAAAACGGCACAGATACGCAGGGATAATGCACAATAAGTAGGTCCGCGCTCCTTCCAAGTCCCTCGTAAACTCTGGGTCTGTGCCTCAGCTGGGCAAAGGATGGGGTGGACGTCCCCGCCGGCCATTGGCCGAACGACCGCCAGGGGGCGCTCCAAACACGCCTGCAGGTCCCTGAGTACACTCGGGCCCTCGTACGCCCTAGGGCTCCCGCTTGCCGCTCCCTCCCCTCCCGCCGCCAGGGGGCGCCGCAGGCCGCCCGGTGCTCACTAGCCGCCCTGAGCTGGGGCCGGCGTGGCGGAGACCATGGACCGCTTTGTGTGGACCAGCGGCCTTTTGGAGATCAACGAGACCCTGGTGATCCAGCAGCGCGGGGTGCGCATCTACGACGGCGAGGAGAAGGTAGGCGGCGGCGTGCGGCCCGGCCCGGCCCCGCTCTCGGTCCTCGGCGCGCAGTCGGCGGGCCTGCCCGGCCTCCCCCGCGCCGTCGGCGCCGCCCAGCGCTGCGCAGTGGCTCCGACGCTGCACCGGTGGTTCCGGGCGGGCGCGGAATGGGGCTGCTCCCCGCCGCCCCCGAAGTCCTCCTTAGGGTGGCACCGCTCGCGCGGGCCGAGTGGGGCGCCGGCGGTACGCGTGCGGGGGGCGATCGCGACGGCCTACGCCGTTGCGTGGTCTCACAGCCCGGCCGGCGCAGAGCCGGAGCCCGCCGCCGCCTTTGGAGGCCCCCGCGGGCCGGGTCGCCAAACCCGGGCGGGCCGGCGGTGGGCCCTCGCGGCGCCGCAGGGGTCCCCGCGCGGCCGAGCCGCGGACCGATTGCTCGAGAGGATTTCTGACAAGAGGTCTGTCTGAGACTCCAAAAAGATAAAGGCTGTTTTCTAAGAATTTACTTTAGAGGAGTTTTGAGCGTGTGTTATGTCAAGCGATGCAGTAGGCCTGCCTTGCACTCCAGGCACAACCCTTCGGGGGCGTTTGCAGATTCCGAGAAATAGGTAGCAAGTCTCTGCGGAGACTTCCCAGACCACCAGCTGTCGTGCGGCTCTGCGGGGCGTGTGTGCGTGAGCGGACCAGGGGAGAAATCTCAACACCCCCTTTAGTTCCTAGAAGCTCCCTGCCTCGGGCTCCGTCCTTGCTCTGTTAATGCCACTTCCTCGGACGTCTCCTCCGCCCACACCTCCCGGGGCGCTCGGCCCGCGGCTGCCTCCGCCTGCCCGAGGCCGCGCCCGCGCTCCCGTGGGGCTCCCTGTGCTGTGGTCTCCACGGTCGAGGCAAAGTCTTTTTCTTAAGTAACTTGCTTGGACTTAGCCATTTGCTGCCCTGGGACAAGGCACTTTTATTAACTTGATCTCAAATCGGGTTTGCACTTGGAGTGACAGCTAAGTGTTTCTGTTTTTTTTTTTTTAAACCAAGATAACACCTTTGGAGCTGTTTGATTAATTAATTTTATTTTTTGAGAGCTGTTTTAAATGGGAAGCCTGATTGCCCTCAGGTTGCATGATGCCCCACTCTCAGAACTGAGCGCCGACGAGGGTAGATTGGTCGGAGACTCTTCCAAGCCACAGCCTTCCGGGGCCTGACCCCGCCGGGGCCAGAGATGGAACCTGCAACCCAGGTACCTGCCCTTGACAGGAACTGAACCCGAGACCCTTCCGTCTGTGGGCCGACGCTCGAACCACTGAGCCAAACTGGCCAGAGCTAACTTTAATATATTTAAAACAGTAACAACAACAACAACAACAACAACAAAAAATCAAAACTATTAGTACCTGATTATGAAAAACCATTGTTAAACCAGCAAACTTTTTTTCTTTCATTTTTTTTGCTTCTTGTTTTAGCAGACGAGTAGATAATACGTATCAGGATTTAAAAAAACGTAGTTGCGACCCTTTGATCTAGTCAAGAATTCTTAGTTCTAAACACTTGAGGTGGTGAGGGAGCGGTGCAGGTATCGTGAAATTGAAGTGGAGTTCCAAGACAAGCCAGCTCACCACTGTGGACCCTGGGCTGGAAATAGTCACTTGCCGAGCTGTTATTAGTGTGACTGAGGACCACACTGATTCCTGGGGGAAAGTCCTGTGTCCTGGCTTCCTCCTCTGCTGAAAAGCTTCCAGACCTCACATGGTCTCAAGACTCTAGGAAGCTGCAAGTCAGCCTCCAGATCTGATCAAGTTCCTTTTCCAAATCTTCCATTGGCTCCCTTGGCTGCTTACCCTTCATAGCTGGGAAATCACAACACATTTCCCAGGCAAGTGTGCACATGGCTGTCTAATGGACCAGTTGGACCCTCTTGGAGAGCAGGAAGTATGCCTTACTCATCATTGTATCTTCTGGCTCATTGTGGGTGTGAAATACATTTTTGAAGAAAGTCCTGAATAATGAGAGCACCTATTATGTGCAAGGAGCTTTATATACAATCCCATTTAGTCCTCTCAATGGGCATATGGAGAGGAGTATTTTGCTAAATGAGAAAAACTCTCAGAGAGAAGGTGACTTGCCTAAGATCTACAGTTATCAGGAGAGACAGGAGTTAAATCTCTATTGATCAGACTCCCAAAGTCTGTGCTTTGTTCCCTGTGGTTCCATGCTTCAAAAATATAGCAGTCACCAGTGTCAGACTCTTTATGTAATGTTTAATATAGTTAATCATCCCAAAGATGAGGACACTGAGACCCTCAGCTGATAGTTGAGAAACTGACATGTCCATGGTCACACAATTAGTCATTGGTGGAGCTAGAGTGGACTGTGTTCTTCCCACCAGCCAAGTGCCCCTTGTAAATACATTCTTGCTTGCTTGTTTATACAGGCACAATTTTCATGGGCTCATTATGATTGGATAATTTGTTGTTTTTATAAGCAGTGTAGACAGGTTATTTGTTTTCATTCCCAGAATCTTCTGTAGCCTCAGCTAATTTAAAAAATAATGTAACGTTAGTAGCATCTGAAGTGGCAAGTTGGCAGCATATACTAGAAGATTTAGAAAATACTTCTTTCATCCAGCTATTTCACTTTTAGGAATTTACCCTTGGGAAATAATCAGAGATGCATACAAATATAACAAATGAAGATGCTTGTCTCAGCATTATTATATGCTATATATTATTATGTATAGGGAAAAAATGGAAGCAATCTGAATGTCCACCATAGGGATTGGTTAATTATATATGACATGTCCTAATCAGCGTGAGGAATTGCTAATGATGATAGGCTGCTAAGTGAAGAAAGGAAGTTAAAAAACTAAATATCATGACCTCTTTCTATTTAAAGAGTATACACACGCACACAATATATACATATCACATTCATACACACACTATATATGTATACATGTGTATATACACACACATCTTACTGGTATGATTATGAGCGCTTTCATTTTTTTTATTAGATTAAAAAAATTTTTCTAGATTTTTCAACAGTATGTTATTTTTATAAAGGAAAAATGTTAAGCCCTGGCTGGTTTGGCTCAGCGGTTAGAGCGTCGGCCTGTGGTCCAGAGAGACCCGGGTTCGGTTCCCGCTAAGGCACGTATCTTGGTTGCAATTTTTCCCCGGCCCTGGATGGGTCGTGCGGGTGGCAACCACTCGATGTGTCCCTTTCATGTCGATGTTTCTCTCTTTCTCTCTCTCTCTTCCTCTCTCTCCCTCCCACTCTACCTGAACAAAAAATGGAAAAGTGTACTTGGCTGAGGATAAAAAAAAAAGAAAAATGTTAAAAAAACAAAACAAAATAGGATAAGAACTTATTCATCAAATGCCTAAGTTAGATCTCCTTTTAAATAGTTAAAATTATTCTAGTGGTAGAAGCAAATCAGCCTAAACTTGTCTATCAGGTTTAGTTTACAATCCCTTGGAATCCCTGAAGGGAACTGTTACACAATTTATTCACTTAACAGCAACGTTTTTATTTATTTTTTGACTTGCATATATTTTTAATTATTTATTTATGTATTTATGTATTTATTTATTGATTTTTGAACAGATGTTTCTCCTTTTTTAACCCATTGACAGCCTCCTCCCCATACCACCCGCCCCGTGTCCGGCTTTGTTGTCCATGTCCATTAGTTATGCGTACATGCATATAAGTTCTGTGGTTTATCTCTCCCCCACCACTCCTTCTTCTCGGGATTGTCAGTCTATACCCCATTTCCACATCTCTGGGACTACCCCATTCCTCAGACTGTTATGTTCATTATATTCCACAAATAAGTGAGATCATATGATACTTGTCTTTCTCTGTTTGGCTTGTTTCGCTTAGGATGACACTTTCCAGGTCTCTCCATGTCGTCTCAAAGGATAATAGATCTTTCTTTCTTACAGCTGCATAGTACTCCATTGTGTATGTGTACTACAACTTTTTTATTCATTCGTCTACTGATGGACATTTGGGCTGTTTCCAGATCTTAGCTATTGTAAATAGTGCTGCTACAAACATGGGGGTACATATATTCTTTCTGATTGGTATTTCAGGCTTCTTAGAGTATATTCCTAGAAGTGGGATCACTGGGTCAAATGGCAATTCAATTTTTAATTTTTTGAGGTAACACCATATTGTTTTCCATAGTGGCTGCACCAGTCTGCATTCCCACCAGCAGTGTACTAGAGTCCCCTTTTCTCCACACCCCCACCAACCCTTGTTTGATGATTTGTTGATGGCGGCCATTCTGACAGGTGTGAGGTGATACCTCATTGTTGTTTTAATTGGCATCTCTCTGCTGATTAGTGATGTTGAGCATTTCTTCATATGTCTCTTGGCCGTTTGTATGTCCTGTTTGGAGAGGTGTCTATTTAGGTCCTCTGCCCATTTTTTAATTGTGTTCTTTGTCTTCCTTTTGTTGAGTTGTATGAGTAGTCTATATATTTTGGAAATTAACCCCTTATCTGATGTATCATTGGCAATGATGCTCTCCCATACAGTGGCTTGCCTTTCCATTTTGATAATTGTATCTTTTGCTGTGCAGAAGCTTTTGAGTTTGATGTAGTCCCATGTGTTCATTTTCTCCTTTGTTTCTGTTGCCTTAGGTGTTGTATCACTAAAAATTCTGCTGCGTATGATGTCTGAAATTTTGTTGCCTACATTTTCTTCTAGGATTTTTATGGATTCATGAGTCACATTTAAGTCTTTTATCCATTTTGAGTTCATTTTTGTGTATGGTGTAAGTTGGTGGTCTAGTTTCATTTTTTTGCATGTAGCTGTCCAATTTCCCCAACACCATTTATTAAAGCGGCTGTCTTTACTCCACTGTATGCTCTTGCCACCTTTGTCAAATATTAATTGATTATAATGTCTTGGGTCCATTTCTGGGTTCTCTGTTCTGTCCCACTGGTCTATATGCCTGTTCTTGTGCCAGTACCAGGCTGTTTTGATTACAGTGGCTTTGTAGTATAACCTGAACTCTGATAATGTGATCCTTCCTACTTTGTTCTTTTTCTAGATTGCTGTGGCTATTAGAGGTCTGTTTTGGTTCCATATGAACTTTTGAAGTATTTGTTGTAGTTCTGTGAAATATGTCATTGGTATTTTGATGGGGATTGCATTGAATCTATAGATTGCTTTGGATAATATGGACATTTTAATGATGTTAATTCTTCCAATCCATGAACAAGGTATGTGCTTCCACTTTTTTATATCTTCCTCTATTTCTTTTTTTCAATGACCTGTAGTTTTTTGTGAATAGGTCCTTTATTTCTTTGGTTAAGTTTATTTCTAGGTATCTTACTTTTGTTTGCCAGGATGGTAAATGGGATTGTTTTTCAGTTTCTCTTTCTGTGAGTTCATCATTGGTGTATAAGAATGCTGTCAATTTTTTTTTTTTTTTTTTTTTTTTTATTTTCACCCGAGGACATTTTTCCATTTTTTGTTCAGGTAGAGTGGGAGGGAGAGAGAGGAACAGAGAGAGAGAGAGAAACATCGATGCAAAAGGAACACATCGAGTGGCTGCCACCCACACAACCGACCAGGGCCGGGGACAAACTGCAACCGAGGTACGTGCCCTTACCGAACCCGGGTCTCTCAGGACCGCAGGCCGACGCTCTAACCGCTGAGCCAAACCAGCCAGGGCTGCTGTCAATTTCTTGACATTAATTTTGTATCTTGCTACTTTGCCAAATTCACCTATTAAGTTTAGTAGATTTTTGTTGGAGTCTTTAGGGTTTTCTATGTATAATATCATGTCATCTGCAAATAATGACAGTTTTACTTCCTCCTTTTCAATTTGGATCTATTTTATTTTTTCTTCATGTCTGATTGTTGTGGCTAAGCCTTCCAGTACTATGTTAAATAAGAGTGGCGAAAATGGGCATCCTTGTATTGTTCCTGTTCTTAAAGGAAATGCTTTGAATTTCTGCCCATTGAGTATGATGTTGGTTGTAGGTCTTTCATATATGGCCTTTATTATGTCGAGATATGATCCCTCTATTCCCACATTGCTGAGCGTTTTTATCAGAAATGGATGCTGGATTTTGTCAAATGCTTTTTCAGCATCTATTGGTATGATCATGTGGTTTTATTCTTCATTTTATTTATGTGGTGTATCACATTTATTGATTTGCGAATATTGTACCAGCCTGCATTCCTGGGATGAATCGCCCTTGGTCTTGGTGAATAATTTTTCTGATGTATTGCTGGATCCAATTTGCTAGTATTTTGTTCAGGATTTTGGCATCTATGTTCATCAGGGATATTGGCCTATAATTTTCTTTCTTTGTAGTGTCTTTTTCTGGTTTTGGAATTAGAATTATGCTGGCCTCATAAAACGAGTTTGGAAGTCTTTCTTCTTGAATTTTTGAAATAGTTTGAGGAGAATGGGTTAGTTCTTTTTTTGAATGTTCCGTAAAACCCCCATGAAGCCATCTGGGACTGGGCTTTGGTTTGCTGGGAGAGTCTTGATTACCTTTTCAATATCCTTAGTTGTTATTGGTCTGTTCAAATTTTCTATCTCTTCCCTGTCCAGTTTTGGGAGACTATGTGTTACTAGAAATTTGTCAATTTCATTTAGATTGTCGAATTTGTTGGCATATAATTGTACGTAGTAGTTATTAATGATCTTTAGTATTTCTGTGATGTCAGTTGTTACTTCTCTTTTATTTCTGATTTTGTGTATTTGGGTTCTCTTTCTTTGTTTCTTGGTGAGTCTAGCTAAGGGTTCATCAATCTTGTTTATCTTTTCGAAAATCTAACTCTTTGTTTCATTGATTCTTTGAATTGTTTTTTTGGTCTTTATGTCATTTATTTCTGCTCTGATCTTTACTATTTCCTTCCTTCTACTTTCTTTTTGTTTGCTTTCTAGTTCTTTAAGTTGTGAAGTTATAAAGTCTATTAGACACTTATCCTGTTTCTTGAGGTAGTCTTATAGTGCTATGAACTTCCCTCTCAGAACTGCTTTTGCTGCATCCCATCGATTTTGTGTTGTTGTGTGTTCATTTTCATTGGTTTCCAGGAAGTTTTTTTATTCCTTCCTTATCTCCTCGGTAACCCATTCATTGTTTAATAACATGCTATTTACCTTCCATGTGTTCAAATGTCTTTGCATGTCCTTGTTGCAATTGATTTCTAGTTTAATGCCACTGTGATCTGAGAAGATGCTTGATATGATTTCAATCTTGAACATGTAGAGATTTAGTCTGTGTCCTAACATGTGGTCTATCTTTGAGAATGTCCCATGTGCACTTGAGAAGAATGTGAATTCTGTAGTTTTGGGGTGTAATTCTCTGTAGATGTTTATTAAATCCATTTGGTCTAGTGCTTTATTTAGAGTCTATGTTCCTTGTTAATTTTTTGTCTAGAAGATCTATGTAGTGATGTCAGCGGGGTATTGAAGTCCCCTGCTATGATTGTATTGCTGTTAATTTCTCCTTTGAAGTCCTCCAAAAGATTTTTAATATATGTTGGTGCTCCTAAATTGGGTGCATATATGTTTATCAAGGTTATATTTTTCTGTTGGATAGATCCTTTCAATATTATGTAGTGGGCTTCTTTGTCTTTAGATATTGTCTTCATTTTGAAATCTACTTTGTCAGATATGAGTATTGCTACCCCAGCTTTTTTTGCTTACTGTTTGCTTGAAAGATTTTTTTCCATTCCTTCACTTTCAACCTATGTGAGTCTTTTGTTGTGAGGTGCGTTTCTTGGAAGCAACATATATTTGAGTCATGCTTTCTTATCCAGTCAGCTACTCTGTGCCTTTTTATCGGAGCATTCAGTTCATTTACATTTAAGGTGATTATTCTTCTTCTTATTATTTTTAATATTTTATTTCTTTTTCTTCTTTTTTTTTTATCCTCACCTGAGGACATTTTTTTTTTTTTGATATTTTGTTCAGATAAGAGTGGGAAGAGAGAGAGACAGAGAGAAACATCGATGTGAAAGGGACGCATTGAGTGGTCGCCACCCACACGACCCAACCAGGGCTGGGGACAAACTGCAGCCGAGGTAGGTGCCCTTAGTGGAAACCGAACCTGGGTCTCTCCAGACTGCAGGTCAGTGCTCTAACCGCTGAACCTAAACGGCCAGGGCTTAAGGTAATTATTGATATGTACCTATTTATTGCCATTTTTTGTTTAGTGTGGTTATATTTTTCTTCTTATTTCTTCTACTATTTACAGCAGTCCTTTTAACATTTCTTGCAGTGCTGGTTTGGTGCTAATGTAGTCCCTTAGCCTTTTTTTTTGTCTGGGAAGCTCTTTGTTTGACCTTCTATTTTGAATGATAGTCTTTCTGGCTGGAGTAATCTTGGATTCAGATCCTTGTTTTTCATGACCTTGATTACTTCATGCCATTCCCTTCTGGTCTGTAGTGTTTCTGTTGAGAAGTCAGCTGAGAGCCGTGTGGGGGTTCCTTTGTAGGTAATCTGTTGCTTCTCTCTTTCTCCTTTTAGGATTCTTTCTTTGTCTTTAATTTTTGGCATTTTAATTACTATGTGTCTTGGTGTGGGCCTGTTTGGGTTCTTCTTAGATGGGGCTCTGTGTGCTTTTTGAACATGAATGCCTTCTTTCTTCACCAAATTAGGGAAGTTTTCTGTCACTATTTCTTCAAATATATTCTCTAACCCTTGCTCATTTTCTTCTTCTTTGGCAACTCCTATAATGTGAATAGTGTTACGTTTCCAGTTGTCCCACAGTTCTCTTAAGCTGTCTTCCTGTTTTTTAATCGTTTTCCTTTTGGTTGTCTAATTGGTTGATTTTTACTACCCTGTCTTCTCATTCACTGATCCGGTCCTCAGCTTCCTCTACTTTGCTTTTTAGACCTTCCAATGTGTTCTTTATTTCTGATGTAATTCTTAATTTCTTCTTGGTGGTTTTTAATTTCCAACTGTTTGATTTTCAACATTTCTATGTCTTTACTCATGGTGTTGATGTTCTTACTCATCCTGTTGAGCTTCCTCAAGATCATGGCTCTGAATTCTAACTCTATTAACTTGCTTAACTGCTCCTAATTTATCTCATCTTCGGTAGAGGTCTCTTGTTCTTTCATTGGCTTTTTTTTGTTTGTTTCACCATTTTGGCTATTACATTGGGCTTTGGAGCCTGCCAGATTTTCCCTGTGCGTGTTGATGTTCTGCTGTTTGTGGCTTCCTCCCCTGGGTTTGAACGAGCGAGGGAGGACCCACGTTAAACACCACTGTCAAGTCTTACTTTCCTGGTTAGTGTTGCTAGCCCAGGAATTGTTTAGTTATCCTCTAGCTTTTTGCCTGGAGGCTATCAGTAGTGGTTACTTGAAGAGCCTTGGGTTCTCAGTTGAATGAAAAACTCCCCCAGGTGCTCAGTGTAAGGGGATTTCCTGAGGGTGGGGCAGATGCTGGCTTTTAATGAGCATCAGTTTGCATTTCAATGGCCCACCTGGGTGGGGTTGAACCTCTGAGGGAGGGGCCACTTCATCTCCCTAGAGCGCTTGGAAGGAGTAATATGGCCTCCATCCTGTGTGACTGTAACTCAGCAAAAGCTCTGAGCGCCCTCCAAATCCCAAGTGTCTCCACACAGTTCCAGTCCAGTCTGCCCTCCCTCTGCTGGAACCCAAGGTGAATGGCTGTGGCTATTTTAGCATCTGTCCCGGCTGTGGGCTGTGGAGCCGCTTGGGAGTGTAACCCTGAGGGTGCTGCTCACAGCTAAGGCCGCTGCTGTCTGTGGGCTCCCAGCCCCCCTTTCAGGCCTCTGCAATCCTACCAGGATCAAGTCAGTGTCCCTGGTTATATGATCCTTGCAAGCTGCTTTTCTGTTGCTTTTTTCTGACGATTTATCTTTATTTTAGTTGTAATTCTAGTTTGGTCCTGGGTGACGGTCTGTGTAGCTTCCATTCACTCTGCCGCCATTTTGGAATCTCTATTTTTTGTTATCTAGAACAGCAACGTTTTTACATTTGCACCTTTTTAGTTGACATTGCAACGGAACATACTCTAGCTTCAGCTTTAAATTTACACCCTTATATGTGGATTTCAGTAAGATAAAGTAGTTTATTAATCAGAATTATTATGCTTTAACGTAGCATCACGTACTTTTTTTTTTTTATCCTCACCCGAAGACATTTTTCCATTTTTGTTCACATAGAGTAGGAGAGAGAGAGGAAAGAGAGAGAGAGAGAGGGAGAGAAACATTGATGTGAAAGGGCCACATTGAGTGGCTGCCTCCTGCACGACCCAACCTGGGCCGGGGACAAACTGCAACCGAGGTATGTGCTCTTAACGGGAACCGAACTCAGGTCTCTCTGGACTGCAGGCCAACGCTCTAACCACTGAGCAAAATGAGCTAGGGCTCATCATGTACTCTTAAGTTGATAAAATATTTGCTGTTGGAAAAGGGAAATTTTACTTATTGGAAAAAAGATTTAAAAAATATCTTTAGTTATTTAGTTTTACATGTACAGGATTAACCAAAACCTTTGAAACCAATCAGAATAAGTGCCACTACTATGTATGTCTTACTTCTGATTCAGAGGAAAGTATGGAATTCATAGTCTTTTTTCTGAGTTGTTGAATAATCTCTTACAGATTGTATTTAAACTAGATCGTTGAGTAAGTCTCTTGCCATTAAAGTCTATTAATCATATTAATACTTACTAATATTAGGATATTAGTAATACAATAATACCTTACTCTTAGAAAATAATTTTAAAATTTTAAGTAAAAAATATTGTTTTTTTTAATTACACCAGGACTTTTTTTGAGAAAAGAATGTTTCTGATTATGTTTGGTTTAACAAGTAATTTATATACATTTCAAAGTTATGTGATATTATATTTGGTGTGTGTGTTCACACTTTTGAGTGCTGTGTATATATGTAATTATGCTATGTATAATGTTTTGAAACCTACTTTTTATATTAATGTGTGTATCTTGTAAGTGTCAACTACATTATGGTTGTTTTTACTTAAGGATGATATATAATGTTCAGATTGGTTATTTAACTGACAAATATTGTAACCATATTATTTTCAACTCCAAAGGATTATTATTTGTAATGAATGAACCCTCACTAAAATGCTTTCATTGAGTTTGTGTGGTTAGGTAACCTTATAAACGGGATCAACCTTGTAACTTTTGAAACAACAAATTATTTCTGAAAAGAATATAAACAAATCCTACCTAAGAGCTATTTCTATTTTCTAGCAATTAGAGTTAATAGAAGCTTCCAATATATTTTTGCTTTTAACAGAAATGAAGTGGTTTGATTTATTAATCTCTTGGGTTGCAACTGTAAAATTTGCTTATTTATATAATTTTCAATGCGTAATAACAAATAATGAGGATTAAAAGTTTGGTCCTAAAGTCCTAGCTGGCATTTTTTGTGATTGTATTATACTTAAAAAAAATTATCTTTATTGTTGAAGGTAATCTTTATTGTTGAAGGTATTACAGATGGTCCCCTCATTCCCCCCCCCCCCATTGACTCCCTTCTCCCTACTCCTGCCCTCCTCCTGCTTTCCCCACACTTGTCTGTGTCCATTGGTTATGCATATATGCATACAAGTTCTTTGGGTTATCTCTTTGTGCCCCACCCTTCTTCCCTCTGAGGTTCCCCAGTCTAACAATCAATTTGTACTTCTTAATCCCTTCATCTTTTTCACCCATCTTCCCAACCCCTCTTCCACTTGGCACCCAACAAAAAGTTCTCTGTGTCTATAAGTCTGTTTCTTTTCTGTTTGTTCATTTTGTTTGTAGATTCAATTGTTGATAGATATTTATTTCATTGCCATTTTATTGTTCATATTTTTTATCTTTAGGAAGACTCTTCAACATTTCATGTAATACTGGTTTGGTGGTGATGAACTCCTTTAGCTTTTTCTTGTCTGGGAAGCTCTTTATATGTCCATCAATTCTAAACGATAACTTTACAGGATAGAGTAATCTTGGTTGTAGGTTCTTGCTTTTCATCACTTTGAATATTTCTTGCTATTCCCTTCCGGCCTGCAGAGTTTCGTTTGAAAAATCAGCTGACAGTCTTATGGGCGCTCCATTGTAGGTAACTAACTGCTTTTCTCTTGCTGCTTTTAAGATTCTCTCTTTGTCTTTAACTTTTGGCATTTTAATTATGTCTTCATGTGGGTCTATTTAGATTGATTTTTTTCTGTGGCTCTGCACTTCTGGACTTGTATGTCTGTTTCCTTCACCAGGTTAGGGGAGTTTTCCGTCATTATTTTTTCAAATAGGTTTTTCAGTTCCTGTTCTCTTTTCTCCTTCTGGCAACCCCATGATGTGACCGTTGCTATGCTTGATGTTGTCCCAGAGACCCTTTAAACTATCCTATTTTTATTCTGTTCTGATTGGGTGTTATCTCCTACTTATCTTCCAAATTGGCTATTTGATCCTCTACTTCATCTAATCTACTGTTGATTCCTTCTATAATGTATTCTTCATTTCTGACTGGTTTTATTTTATGTTTTTATCTCCATTTTTATGTTTCCTTACTTTTTGTTGGAGTTCTCATTGAGATTATTGAACACCCTTATAACTAGTTCTTTGAACTCTGCATCTGATAGATTGTTTAGTTTCATTTATTTAGTTCTTTTTGTGGAGTTTTGTTCTTTTTCATTTGGGACATGTTTCTTTATTTTCTAATTTTGCCTGCCTCCCTGTATTTGTTTCTATGTCAGGTAGAGCTGCTACACCTCCCCATCTTGGTGCAGTTGCCCTATATATTAGGTGTCCTACAGAGACCAGTGGTGCAGTGTCCTCAATCACCCAAGCCCCCCTCTACCCACCCCTACTGTGGGCTATGTGTACCCCCCTGTTGTAGGTGAGCCTTGATTGCTGTTGACACATCTCTGGGAGGGCTTGATCCCCCAGGCAGATCAGCTGTGAGGACAGGCAGTAACTACAGTGCAGGAACTGACCCCATGGAGCAGAACTTGCTTCAGTGGGGCTCTGATACCTGTAGAGTCTGCCCCTTGAGTGTTGCTTGTGGAGGTGGTTGGGTGGTACTCTGGTTGGTCTGAAGCTGTCCACTGGGTTTGCTGGCTCTGGGACCTTTCAAGAGGTACAAGCTAAGGTCAGCTGCTGCCTATGCCCTGCAGGGGACCACCTGGTATGGACTACAAAGTGATTTGCAGATGGTTGCTACTTGTGCTGAGTTTGTAGGTACCTGGGAGAGGGTAAGCTGCAAGCCTAGGCTTATTGCTACTAGTAATGCGCTTGGGCTGCTTAGCAAGAGGTCTATGGCACGCTGAAGTCAGATGTTGCTTGTTGAGTGTTTTTGAACCTTTGAGAGATTTTAGGAAAGTCTGTAGTGTGAACCCAGACAGACTGATTGTGTAGAAAAGCCACTGGCAGTGGCCTGGGTGCGCCTGCAAGTTGGGTGGGACGGGCTCTCAGGGAATCATCAAGGCTGGGAAACAGTGTTAGCCTGGTTGATGGAGAGGCAGATATGGCGCCTGCCTGCACCTACAGGGGGAGGGTTCAGCAAAGGAACAATGGCTTCTGCCAGCACTTTTGTCTGGGAGAAAGCTGCTCCTCCCCATATGTCCTGGCCCATTTATTTATTTATTTATTTATTTATTTATTTATTTATATCCTCACCCGAGGACATTTTTCCATTTTTTGTACAGATAGAGTGGGAAGGAGAGAGAGGAAGAGAGAGAGAGAGAGAAACATCGATGTGAAAGGGACACATCGAGTGGCTGCCACCCGCACGACCAACCAGGGCCGGGGACAAACTGCAACCGAGGTACATGCCCTTAGTGGGAACCAAACCCGGGTCTCTCCGGACCGCAGGCCAACGCTCTAACCGCTGAGCCAAACTGGCCAGGGCTGTCCTGGCCCCTTTAAAGCTGCTGCCCCAGTGCTGGAGCTCAGAGTGAGCAGGTCTGTCAGCGAGTAAGTCTGCGTGGGCCCTTTCAGAGGAACTCCTAGGACTCTCAACAGCCCTGAGCCCCACTCAGCCAGTCTTTGCCACAACCAGAAGTTATGGGGACTTCTCTTGCCAGCACTGGAAACCTGGGCTGGGGGTCTGGTGGGGGACCCGTTGCTCCTCAGGGAGACCTCCCCAGCTGAGATATCCCTCTTGATTTTTAACCACCACTCGTGGGTGTGAGACCAGCATCGTCCACCTCTCTGCCCCTCCTACCAGTCTGGATGTGGCTTCTTCTGTATATCCTTAGTTATAGGATTTCTGTTCAGCTAGACTTGAGGCAGTTCTCAGTGATGGTTGTTCTGTAGTTAGTTTATTTGTAATTTTGATGTGGCCTTGAAAGGATATGAGTGAGGTGGTTACATGCTCTGCCATCTTGACCAGAAGCTCTGTATTATAGTTTTAAAACACATTTTTACATTTATATTTTTGAGTAGATGATATAATTCCATGATAAAAATTTAAAACCCAGAAAAAGTATAAAGTTAAAAGTCTCCCTCCTACACTGTCTCTTTGACATTCAGTTCCCCATTAGAGGCCACCAGTGCATCATTCTAGAGAGCTGTGCACACATAGGTATTTGTATGTGAAATACATAAGTATTTGTGTAAAATATATTGTTTTTCATTTTTAAAATATAAATATGTAATATACTATGCATACAAAGTTCTGAATCTTGTTTTTTTCACTTAATGTGGAGAATTTACAATATTTCATCAATTTTAAATGCAGATCCCCCCCACAATTTAATAACTCTAGAATAAGTATGCATCTTACAATCAATGGCATCTTAGATTTTTTTCAAATACAGTAAGTACACAAAGAGTCTCCTCATTCTTTTTAATGACTGAGTAGTTGTTCATTGTGTGAATGTATATTTCCCTGTTGATGGACATTTAAATTGTTTCCTATTGCTTTTAACGAAGAGTACTGTGTAACATGGTAGTATATCATTGTACACACATTTGAATTCATTTGTGGGATAAATTCTAAGAAGGGCAATTTTTAAAGGATACGTGTATTTGTATTTTTGACAGATATTAATACACTGCCCTCCTTGAAAGTTAGCATCCAGCAATGTGTGCAAATGCATATTTTTCTAACAATTCACCAACACAATATTATCAAACTTTTGGACCTCTGCCAGTGTCATGGATGAAATGGGTATCTTGATGTTCCCTTAATTTGCCTTTTTCTTCAGTGAGTTTGGGCATCTTTATGTACTTATTGTATTTGACAGAATTTAAGATACCATTGACTGTAAGATGCATGTTTATTCTAGAGTTGTTAAAATGTGTGTGTGGGGTGTGTGCATTTAAAATTGATTAGATATGGTAAGTTCTATTAATGTGTCATTTGTTCTTTTCCTGTAAACTTTCTGTTAACAGCCTTTGCGTGTTTCTCAAGTGGATTACAGGCTATATTATTATTAATTCGTAAGAGTTCTTTATATTTTAAGGAAGTTAGCCCTTTGTCTCTGATATGAGTTACAGTTTTTCCCAGTCTGTTATCTTTGCTCTTGGTGGTTTTTGCCACAAAGAATTTGTGTGCATACATGTTTGTTTAGTTGAATTTATCAGTCTTTTTCTCTAATGCTAATTGGTTATAGTTTTTCTTAGAAAGACCTTCTCCACTCTGAAATTATTTTAAAAATTCTCTCATGATTTTTTTGTATTGCTTTTATAATTTTTTTAAACTCAGATATTTGATCCATCTAGAATTTATTTTGGTGCAGTGTGTTAGGTATAAATTCAACTTTATGTTTGTTGTTTCTTCTTACTAGGCAACCCAGTTGTCCCAGTGCCATTGGTTGAATCTCCATTCACACTTATTTTTTAATCCTCAACTGAGGATATTTTCCTACTGATTTTCAGATAGAGTGGGAGGGAGGGAGTGAGTGAGGGAGAGAGAGAGAAACATTGATGTCACATTGACTGGTTGCTTCCTGCACGACCCTGACCAGGGCTGAGGATCAAACCTGCAACCAAGGTACATGCCCTTGACTGGGACTGAACTCGAGACTCTTTGGTCCACAGTTTGATGCTCTAACCACTGAAGTGAACCAAACCGGCTGGGGCCCACACTTATTTTTAATGTGTTTGTGTCTATTTCTGCATTTTCTTAGTATTTAAAAATTAATTTAAAAATTATACGAGTGTTATACATGAATTTAGTCTCATTGAAAAGAATTTAGTCAATAGTGAACTTTTAAAAAAGGGCCCTTTGCTTCTCCCTACTCCTTTACACTTTTTCTGAGATAATCATTGTTAACAGATCACTGAGTATTCCATGTAGACCTTTTTTTTACTGCTTATATGTAATGTCTGTAGTTCGAAGTATGTGGACATTATATCAATCTATATCTATCTATCATCTATCTATCAATTATCTATCTATCATCCGTCTGTCTATCTATCTATCTATCTATCTATCTATCTATCTATCTATCTATCTAGTGTAATATGCTATAAGTTGCTTCCTTCCTCCTGACACTAACTCAATGTCTTGGAGTTCTATGGTAGTCCATGGAGCTCTGTCTCATTATTCCTTTTTTTTTAATCCTCACCTGCGGATATTTTTCTATTTATCTTCAGATAGAGTGGGGGGGAGAGAGAGAGAAATGTCAGCGTGAGAGAGACACGTTGACTGGTTGCCTCCCGCACGACCCCAACCAGGGCCGGGGACAGACCATAACCGAGGTTCGTGCCCTTGGCTGGAATTGAGCCTGCGGGACATTGTTCTGGGGGTTGAAGTTCTACCACTGAGCCAGACCGGCCAGGGCTGTCTCGTTATTCTTTTAAACTTCTGTATAGAGTCCATAGTATGAATGTATCATACTTGATTTGACCACTCCCCTATTGTTATACATCCAGGTTGTTTGCAATTTTTTCCTACTTCAGCAAGACTATATATATAGCTTAAGAAATGTGTAGCATTGCTTCTCTTTAATTGTGATAAGCCTAATTCTAAAATATTTATTTGAGATTAACTTACTATTGTGAAATTTGTGAGGAAGAAAAACTGGACCACATTGAGTGATATGTCATTAATATTTTGTGATGATCTTTCTTGTCTTTCTAGATAAAATTTGATGCTGGGACCCTCCTTCTTAGTACACATCGACTAATTTGGAGAGATCAGAAAAATCATGTAAGATACAGTTTTTTACATCTGTTCTAGGTTTTAAATCACTGAAGTTTTTCCTTCTGGCAAAACTATAAATAGATGCAACAAATTTTCATTTTCAGAATATCATCAGAATGTGTGTGTCCCATAAGACCTTTCTGCGTGGAGGGCAGATGGAGGAGTTAGAGTGTCGTCCCTCATTCATCTCCAGAAATGTCTGTAGTAACTGAGTAGAAAGTCATGATGACTCCTTTTTTTCAAACACTAGTCAGATCCTACTCCATACCTGATTGTTCCATGTGTAACAGGAATAATTCTCCCATCAGTTGCTGGGGTCCTTAAAAAACTCATTCATCCTCAGAACAACCTACCCTTCTAGTTGCTGCTGAGAACCAGGAGGGTAGGCCTGCTGGGAAGTGCACGCTTCTACCTAGATATCGAGAACAACAGCCTCTCAAACACTCAGCCAGAGGAGAAACCACTGTGTTTTCATTTCTAGGAAGAGAGACAAATTATGTGATATCTTTATTCTAAAGAACTTGAAAATGTGTGTGTTTATGAATAAATTTCAGTGTTGCCAGTAAAATAAACACTCCCTTCTATATTATTTTTATAATTGCTGCTTCCCGCTGTGAAATTTCGATTCCACAGATAAACTGTACACTGTACTAAGGCTCTTTGAAAGATCACTGGCCATTGCAAGATACAAGAATCTTTTTGCTTCCCAACAACCAATTTTTGTCCCCTTAGTGGTGATATTCTGTTGTCGATAATGCATACCTTAAAACTGTTAATATTTTCTATTTTAAAAGAAATATACATTCAGGAAAGAAATCTATTTTTTTGGAGGGATAGGTATGTTTATAAGTTAATCTTAGTATAGATTTTTGATTATCATATAAAGAGGCTAATTTAGAAATCCTTAAACCAGCCATTGAATGCCAGTCATTTATAATAATGAAAAAAAATTAAATTTACTAATAAAGGGAAGCTACATTAGTATTTTCTGTTAAAAATTGTGGGTGGGTGAGTGAAGTATAGAAGATTATAAAGAAGAAAAATCAATACATTCTTTAAAGTTGCTTCAGTTTACCTGTTCTATCTTTTGTTTTCCATATAAGAATATATTATATGTAAAAAGTTGCCTATAAATAATATTTTTAAAAAGATATACCTACTGTAAAAACAAAGGTAGTTACAGCAGTTTTTAAACATATGTCTTTCCATGTAGTAAAATGCCACCATAATATTGTTTTCATTCAATTTTTCCTCAAGTTTTTTTAAGGAATAAAGTAACATTATTATTTTTATTATTGAGTACCTTAAAGGCATTTGACAATCCTATTAACTGCTATAAACTAAGGATTCCTGACTGGTCTTAGGAGTCATGTTTTGTGTTGATTGCCTCTTAGGAATGCTGCATGGCTGTTCCTCTTTCCCAAATTGTGTTCATTGAAGAACAGGCAGCTGGAATTGGGAAAAGGTAAGGTCTATATATTATAGTCTTTATTCACAAAATACATTTTCATTCAAGCTGTTATCATTAATTTAGTTGATTTATTGCTGTGCCATGACTGCATATGTGGACACAAATCTAATGATAGTGTTTGGGGACTTTATGAATTACAGTTCTTGGTCAGGAGTTCCCCTAAGAAGGTATTGTCCTACCTTCAACTCATTGATAAATGGAAGTCATTCTTAAAGCATGAATCAAGTACTACGGTTTACTATAATATCCTTGGGTTATTATAAATAAATGTGGTCCAGTTGTCATTGTATATATTTCCACAGACATTTACTTTTATTTATTTATTTATATTTATTTATTTATTTTTAACATGAACTATCTCATATTGATATGGTAGCAGTCTGCCAGGGCTCACCAAAGGAACAAAGGCCTCTGACAGCACATCTGTGAGAAAGCTACCTCTCCAGCCCTTGTCCCGAGGCTGAACAGCCCAGTTCTTCCCTGTATGTCTCAGATGCCTCTCAAGCTGCCTCCCCTCTGAGCTTAGAGGGAGTAAGTCCTAGTAGTAAGTCCCTGCTTGGGCCCTTTAAGAGGAGCTGCCTGGGGCTCCAGAAGTCTCAGCCTCCCCCAGCCTCCCCCAGCCTCCCCCAGCCTCCCTCAGCCTCAGTTCTGCTGGTTTTTCCAGCCAGGTGTCCCTCCTGATTTTTATCCACCACACGTGGTTGTGGGGACCAGCCCGTCTGCACCTCCGCCCCTCATACCAGTCTGGGTGTGGCTGCTTCTTTAATTTCCTAGTTGTAGGACTTCCATTCAGCTCTGTTTCAGGCAGTTCTGAATGAGGTTGTTCAGTAGTTTCCTTGTAATTTTGATGTGGTTGTGGGAGGAGGCTATACTCATTTACCTACGCTGCCATCTTGATCAGAAATCTATTTTTTAAAGTATGTTTTTAGTTGATTTTTTTTTTTTTAGAGAGAGGAAGGGAGAGAGAATTAGAAACTGTGAGAGAGAAACATCAATCAGCTGCCTGCTACCCGCCCCCTGCTGGGGATGGAGCCCATAGCCCAGGCATGTGCCCTGACTGGGAATCGAACTGGGACCTCTCAGTCCATGGGATAACACACAATCCACTGAACCACAGTGGCTGGGCCAGACATTTGCTTTTAAATATTTATGTATCTTAGCCCTGGCCGGTTTGGCTCAGCGGTTAGAGCGTTGGCCTGCGGTCCAGAGAGACCCGGGTTCGGTTCCCGCTAAGGGCACATACTTCGGTTGCAGTTTGTCCCTGGCCCTGGTTGGTCATGTGGGTGGCAGCCACTCGATGTGTCCCTTTCACATCGATGTTTCTCTCTCTCTCTCCCTTCCTCCCTCCCTCCCTCCCACTCTGTCTGAACAAAAAATGGAAAAATGTCCTCAGGTGAGGATTAAAAAAATTATATATATTTATGTATCTTATCATTTAGTACTTAAAATCAGAAATGAGAAAAAAACTGACTTTGCTCTTATTTCTAATTTATCATTAAGTTTTTCACTTTGACTTTTTGAGATAATCAGTGTTAGAGTATCATAATAGTTATTGTCCAAATTGGGACATTTATAAGTAGTGGGAGCGCTGTTTATAATTGGACCAAGGCAAGCATAAAATTGGACTGTACCAGGCAAACCATGAGATGTGGTTGCCCTGGTTTAAAACCACAGGTAAAAATATTTCTGTTTATTCAAGTATATAAAAAATTCTGGTTTTATATTTTAAGTGAATGTAATTGAGGTCAACTTAAGAATATTGCTGATAATGAGTTTTTTTTCCAGGTGGATCCATTTGTAGCTTTAGCATAGATACTTTAATAGATATTAAATAAGTGTTGAACTTCACCAGAAATTCAATACACGCCTTAATTATAATGTAGCTAGCCTAAAAGATTGCTTATTTGATATAAAAGAAACTAATTAATATCTTGGAAAGAGTAATAAAGTATATATTTTTAGAGTAGGCTATTTCTCTAATTCATATTTTGCCCCTTGTGACTTTTTTTCATCTCATATGTTCTTTTTAAAAATTGTGTTTTACTTTTTAATAAGGTGTAATTGACATACAGCATTACATTAGTTTCAGGTGTACAAAATTCACTATTCGTATATATTGGTTGTCTTATTAAGTACTACAATGTAAAACTTGAAGGGTGTTCTAGATCATTTGCATTTTCCTCTGCTGTTTTCCAAAGAAATCTAAACTATAACAAATTTGTTCAAAATAGTTATTTTCATATTAGTGTTTTATTTTAATTAAAAAATTTTTTTTCTTTATTGATTTTAGAGAGAGAGGAAGGGGAGAAGGAGAGAGAGATAGAAACATCAATGAGAGAGAACATCAATTGGCCACCTCCTTCATGCTCCCCACTGGGGATTTGGCCCACAACCTGGGCATGTGCCCCAACCAGGAATGGAACTGGTGACCTCTTGGTGCATGAGTCAACGCTCAACCATTGAGCCACACTGGCCAGGCTAGTGTCTTATTTTTAAACATCTCCAGTGGGGAGGAATTTAATAATTTGCCAGGTTAACTTTTCTCAAATATTCTCTTTAGTTCCTAGCTACCCCGCCCCCATTTACTGTGTCTCATTGATTCAAAGATGTATTATATTTTCACTTTTTTTTTTATAATCCTTACCTGAGGATATTTTTCCATTTATTTTTAGATGGAGTGGAAGGGAGAGAAGAGGAGAGAGAGAGAGAGAGAGAGAGAGAGAGAGAGAAAGAAAGATCAATGTGAGAGAGACACATTGATTCGTTGCCTTCCACATGACCCTGACTTGTGCAGGGAATCAAACCTGCAATCCAGGTACATGCCCCTGACTGGGAATGGAACCCATTACCCCTTGGTCTTCGGGCTGATGCTCTAACTGCTGAGCCAAACCTGCCAAGGCATCACCTTTTAACATCCACCAACCCAAGATAATTCTTTGATTTGGTGGATTTTAAACTTGATGAAGTATGATACTGAATGACCCAAGAAATGAATATGTGAAAAAATTCACATGGATCTTCTTTGCTGACTTTGGGATTTTTAAACTTCATGTTGTATCATAATATTTTAGCTTTTCTTTAGATTTTCTTGACAAAATGTGATAACAGGGCTAAGGTTTTTTTTTTAGTTTTAAAGATTATATAATGCTTTTGCTTAGTCACCCTATCTTAATTGTCGTAGTTTAGTTTCTCTAGTTGGCAGTTCATTTCAAACAGTCCTGTGATTCTGCTTGCAGAGTGTATTTGCTCACTGAGCTTCAAGATGTTCACCACAAAGGAATAGATGAAGAGTCCTTACAAATTGATCCCAGTTCACTAAACAAAACATTTGTTACACTGAGGAATCCCCATACACGGTTTTTCAATTTTACAGTGATATTTAGGTAACCACATGTAAAATTGAGTAGTAGGTGAATTTGTAGTGTGGCCATAAAGAAAAAGCTTTAAGCTAGATATCCAAGATATTTTGGCTAAGTCTTTTGGTTTTGCTAATCTTTATAGAATATTGTTTATTGAATAAGTTGGGGGAAAAAAAGAGGAAAAAGGACATAAAACTGAACTAATATAGTGGTATTTTTAATAGCATAGAAGATAATTAATGGTAGTCAAAAAGATTATGACAATTTATGTTCCTAGAGCAGCACTTGCTGTTGATCAAGTGGCATTCTCTAAAAATGACCGTGTAGAATCTTAGTTTTGGATGGTGTTTTAATAAAAAGTCTGTTAGTGTATCCTTCACTTCTGACTGGTTCTTTTTATAGTTTCCATGTCCTTTTTTTTTTTTTCTTAATCCTCATCTGAGGATATTTTTCCATTTATCTTCAGACAGAGTGGGAGGTGAGAGAGAGAGAGAGAAATATTGATGTGAGAGAGACACATTGATTGGTTGCCTCCTGCATGACCCCAACCAGGGCTAGGGACCTAACCGCAACCAAGGTACGTGCCCTTGACTAGAATTGAACCCGTGACTCTTTGAATTGTGGGCTGATGCTCTAACCACTGAGCAAAACCGGCCAGGGTTCCATGTCCTTTTTTATGTTGTTCAAGTTCTCTCTAAGTTCAACTACTCTTCCCTAAGTTTATTGAGCATCCTTATAACCAGTGTTTTGAATGCTGCATCTAGCAGATTGCTTGTTTCCATTTTGTTTAGTTCTTTTTCTGGAGTTTTGTTCTGTTCTTTCATTTGGGGCTTATTTTCTTTGTCTCCTCATTTTGGCAGCTTCTCTGTTTGTTTCTATATATTAGCTAGAATTGCTATGTCTCCTGGGCTTGGTAGAATGTTCTGTAGGGTCCAGTGGCACAGCCTCCCTGTTCACCAGAGCTGGGCACTCCAGTTGCATTCTCAGCCCTCCTCCCCCGCCCCCAGTAGGCTGTGTACACCCTCCTGTTGTAGTTGAGTCTTGATTGCTGTTGGCACCTCAATGGAAGGGATATACCCCCAGGCCAGTTTGCTGCAAGGACTGGCTCTGACCATGACCACTGGGAAGGATTACATAGATAAATTTTAACATTTTGTTTTCAAATGAGTAAGGTAGTATGCTTTGGCAGAAATTTTAGGCCCCGTGGTAACTCCTGGGGATGACTCTGTAAATGGAAAGAAAACACCAATCATAAATCAAATCATAAAGCACCCCAAATTTTGTAAATTTATTTCGAACTTATTTCCTGAAACCACATTTTATTTAATCTATAAACCTAGTAACTTGACCTTTTTTGTACATGGCTTGCAAGTTTTATGTAGAGATTTTTGGTGCATGGGTCAACGCTCAACCACTGAGCCACACCGGCCTAAGTAGAGGTATTTTTGAAAGGTTTATTAATACTGAATTAATACAAACTTTAAAAGGATTTCTTTAAGGATATTTTTTGTCTCTACATGAATTTTAAAAGTGACCTGAAATATATTAAAAGATATAAAAATAGAATTAGTGATTTTTAAAAGCCAATTTAATATATTACATTTTCTTTTTTTTAGTGCTAAAATAGTGGTTCATCTTCACCCAGCTCCTCCTAACAAAGAGCTTGGTCCATTCCAGAGTAGTAAGAACTCCTACATCAAACTCTCCTTCAAAGAACATGGCCAGATTGAGGTAAATCTCTATATGAATAAAATTGGACCAGAAATGTGTGCTTGCATATATTTTTGTTGTTTGTTAATATGATTGAAGGCAGTATTGTTTCCATATTGTTAATATGGGAAGGCAACATACCAGGTTTCACCACATGTTTACAATAACATTTTTGATAATCTTATGTCTTATCAGTATAGAATATGAAATTTAGGTGACAGTGGAAATGGGAAGCAGGAGTGTATGGTCACAAGGAAAGAGTGAGGCTAAGTCATGCCATTAGGCTACTACTCAAGTTTTCAGTGGTACATGTAGTACGGTTTAAGAAACAGAGCATAATGCAGTGACGTGTTAAACTACCTCAGTATCTAAAAACTCACCAACTTTAGATCAGGCAGTCTGTCTTTATTAACACCAACAAATCTAATCACTTAATTGCTTCTTTTTTGCAAATAAGCACTGGTCCCTTCCTATTTCTGAGCTATTCTTTTCCTGTGCCAATACCATACTATATTAACACCACACTGTCATAATCCCTATAGCTTCAGAATTAGGAGAATTTTAATTCCACATTGATAATCTCTTAAAATCTCATAGGGATAAGTCCACACCTTGCTTTTATTTTTCATTAGTGTCCCGTGTATTGTTAGCCCTTTGTTCTTAAATGTGAATTTTAGAGTATAGTTTATATGTTCTGATTAATAAGTTACTATATAAGTATTTTCAGAAATTTATAAGTGTGTGTTTATCTTCCCATCAATGTCATAAGCTATTCATGTTCTTCTTCTGTAGTTTTGCACCCAGTGCTCTTCACACAGTAGGCACTAAGCAAATATAAGTCACTAACTGAAATCAGTCCAATGTAGGTGAAAAATATAGTTGATTTTTTTGTGAGCAGAAGCAATTTTGGCCCCAATTTCTGATTATACATTTTAAGAGACTATTATTTGCTTTCTTCATGGATAATGAATGGTTGTATATTTTTCTTGGCACTGCGTTTCACTATAGGTTGAAAACAATCCACGTAGGCAGGATTGTTTAAAGTAAGTCTATTTATTTCATTGTCACTCATCTCTTTGTTGAAAATAGCTCACTTTCTATAGAAGGTCAGTTCCTTCTTTTTGTTCTTTGTTCTTTCTGAAGTTGATCCAAGAAAAGAACTTCCTTTGATTTTCTTTGATGTATCTGAGAGTGTCTAGGCTTGTTGCAAATGATTGACTAGACCTTTCAACTAAAGAAATGTTAAGTAATGAATTCTTTGAGGATGCCACAACCTGACTGACTCATTTAAAGAGTATCTATGTGTATAACAGTTTTATAGGCGTTTATCAGAGGAAATGACGCAGAGAAGATGGGAGAATATGCCAGTTTCCCAGTCATTCCAAACAAATAGAGGACCCCAGGTATTTTTAAAACTGTTTCTTAATCTAGTGTTTTTAGCTCTGTACTTATATCTTCATTAAAGAAAAATGTTTCTGTGATTATAGAACTTTCCAGAGATAAAATAGTGATATTTGATTAAAAATTTATTTTTACAGAACCTAATTTAGTGCTCTGTAGCCAGTAGACACTTAGTAAAAATAAATGACTACTTACCAGAGTAATTCCTGGGATCATAAAAGTTAGATTCCACTTGCTTCATCCTGTTGTTCATAATCAGTGTGGCATCTGAGAGAGACAATAAAATACTACTGGGTGACATTTTCCAGGCCAGTCTACATTAACCACCAACTGTGGGCAGATGCTCAAACATGTAAAAGCAGTTTGTTTAATAACTATCAAGTACCAAAATTTTAAGTACAATTTTTGCACATTTGAGACCCTGTTAAATATATCTTATACATACACAGTAGGTTGCCAAAGAACAAAAATGTATAGGAAATCTATGTCTGAAATGAAGAGTAAGATATGCCATTTATTGTATGTTCGATGCTTCTTTATAATGATTTGAAGATCATCACGTGGCAAGAAAATAACAAATGTTTTGAAAGGAAACTAGATGTAAATTGTATGTTGTTTTTCTTTGGTGTTTGTTTTATGGGTCCTTTCCTGTCATTGAAAATGTGGTGGGTTAACAAAAGATTGAGTCCTTCCTATTTTGTATGTCTTATTTTCTACTTTTATTTTTCAGCCAGGAAGAATAAGGGCTGTAGGAATTGTAGGTATTGAAAGGAAACTAGAAGAAAAAAGAAAAGAAACTGACAAAAACATTTCTGAGGTAACTCTTACACAATTTCTGGTCAGCTTGTCTTTTTCAGTCCTTTGTGTTTATTGTTTTGGATACAACTGTGACTAATTCCATTCTGTATATTGGAATATATTTAGTTTGCCTGAAGCTACACAGTATCTTTCTTATTCCACTTAATAGGTCCACTTTAGGTTGGCAAAATTTAGCCAAAATGTATTTTGAAAACTTTTTCCATAAAGGAATAAAAAAGAAATGCAAATTTATTTTCTATGGTGTTAGAAAATATCATGGATTGTTGTGTGAAAAATTTTAAATCTAGATGGAATTTATTGGAGGATACTCTTATTGAATTTCAAGGTCCTCTATATAATTATTTGGACATTTGATTAACTTAGTTGAGGAAAAAATGCTATTTTTAATCCTGGTCAGATGCCACATAGTTTAATGCTGATGACCACTCAGGGACCAGACACAGAGACAGGAATGGATTAAACCAGCCCCTCAATTAGAATAATCCTGAGCATGTACATTAGAATGTTTCTGTAACTTTATCATATATGAGGAAATTCAAGCGAAGGGAAAGGAACTGTAGTTAAGAAAACAAGTTATGCATCCAAGGGCTTGATCAGACTGATGTTTGATCCCTTTGGTAAGACTAGTGGTCTGTGTTCTTTCATCAGGAGGCACACATGTCTCTTTATGATGTCGGCAGCTGTTAATGTTCAGTGCATAAATCTTTTGGTTAATTGGCGGTTGCAAATGGTAATCGTCTGTGATTTATTTTTCATTTATTAGTTGGAATACTTTTTAACGAGATGCTTCCCTTCATCTAATGTGTGGCTACTGAGTGATACAGTTCATATAAGGCAGGATAAGTGCCCCCCTTTATTATCAAGATAATAAATTGGTTCCTTATCCTCCAGTGGTGACTAACTAGGTTTTCTTTTTTTACATATTACTATGAATTCATAAATTTTAACATATTTGATAAGTTTCAATCAATTGCAATTATTTTATTTAAAGATCAAATTGTCCTATCTTTGGCAAGTGGTAGCCTCTTCAGGTTGGCTCCTGAGTGTTTTTGATGTGATCTGGTGGACTTTGATTACTTATTTATAATTTGGTGTAACAAATTCCAGGACCATCTTGATCATATCCTGCCCCAAATATGGAATCAACCATATCTGAGAAGCTCTGCTTTTCCTTGTTGGGAAATGGTATTTCAAAACTGCAGTCTATTTGTTAAGAATATACATCTATTGGATATAGATCTTTGTTTACAGGCCTTTTCAGTGAACAGAGCTAGATTTTTTTTTTTTTAAATAAAATGCTTCGTGAGGTCATGCTGATACTTCCTGTTCAAATTCAGGACTACTCTAGCAAGTAGTTATTAAAACAATTGAAAACAATTTTTTGTGTATGTGTTCTTCCCATTCTTCCCATGTTTTAAAAATAGATATGCTGCTGCATCTACACTCTGATCATTCTGCTACTATATGTACTAGTTCCCCTCTAGCTCTCATTTGGTCTCAGTTTTATAAGCATCTGTTTGTGTAAGACTTCCGTCCTTATGTTGATCTCCCTCTATTCATTTGGGTTATCTGAAGCTCATTCTCTAATAGGTTTTTTAGAAAATGTTCATGGGAACAATATTCCCTGAGTTCTGGCATGTTTGTGTTCCTTATATGTGAAAGTCAGTTTGGGTGGATTAAAAATCCTTGGCTCACATTTTCTTTCTTTGTGTGCCTTCAGTATGTTACTTTTAATTTTTTTGTCTGGCATGAAGTATTGCTGGTAAAGAGTGATGGTAATCTAGTTTCTTCACCCCTTCAAAGTCATTTGCTGTTTTTCTTTAGATACTCAAAGAACTATTTTTTAAAAATATAAAACCTAGTAATTTTACTAGATTGTGTCTCTGTGTTTACTTGAACATGTTACTTGTTCTTGATTGTTATCCAATATGCTTTCAGTATTTGGTTTCAGAAGTTTTTTCTTTTAATTTCAGGGAAGTTTTTCTATGTCATAATTTTCAGTAATTGTTTTGTTATTTTTTATTCTGTAAATCCTAATAGCTGTATTTGTAGCTTTACTTCCTATCTTCATTATTTGTGACTTCCAAACACTTTTTGCCTCTTTCTTCATTTCTTTTTTATTTAGAAAATTTTCCTTTTTTTCACCTGTTCTCTTAAGGTATCTGTTGTGTTTATTCACTCTTATGTTCTGTCTAGTGTGGTCTTTATTTTAGAAATGATTAAAAATATTTTTTCCTGAATTCTGTCACTTCATTCCCGATATTGTCCTTTCACAACCTGTGTCATTTTTAAAACATCTTTTAGCTCAATTTGAAATAAAAGGTTACATTTCAATCTGATCTATGAACATGTCTTTCTGGCATGCTTTCATTGTATGTAATACTGTTCTCCTTATTTATTTTTTTCTTTGAGTTTTGTGATACTTTACTGTTGCTAATTTTCCTGTGAAATTAGTTTTCCTGAGCTTTTCGAGTAGTTCAGGGTAGGCTTTCTCACTCCTCAGAGCTCACTCTTCTTCTGTGTTCATACGGTGTTAAAAAGGTGGCAGCTGCTTTCGGTGGTTTCCTGGCCCTGTTTCCATCCCAATTTTATCAGTCTTTTTTCTCTTTCTCTCTGTTATCCCTACCTTGCTCAGTTTTTCATTCCTCTCTCAATAGTTTCTCTTCAGTGTGGGATCCTGTCCTGGAAGAGAAGCCTGAAGGTTTAGTTTCATGAGTTCTTAGGCGGCTTCGGCCATTCCTGAGGACCCCTTGTACCCACCTAGCATTGAAGTGGGCAGACCTCTTCCAGTGTGAGTTACTGTCCTCAGGTTGGCCCATCTCCCTTTCCAGTGACCACCTGTGGATCTGGTGGCTTTCTCTTACTTAGATCTATCAGTCGCCCTGGTGCCTCCCTTTTCTTTCTGCCATCTAGATGCAGGTCCTGTGGCTCTTGGTGGTTTCTCCTATCTGTTTGTACCTTGGGTTATTTTTGGATATCTTGTCCCGTAGTTTTGTACTATAAGCTGCCTGTGGGTTTTTGGTTTTGAAATATAGTTGCCCTGTTTGTTTTTATGTAGCAAATTGGAGAGATTATAAAACTATACTTCCATAGCCACCATCTTTCCTGAATCCTTTAGTCCCATAAAATTCCAGCATTTTAGCATTAGAGGAGTTCTTACTACCCAGAGAAATGATTGTCTCAGAGCTAGTGATTGGATTTGAAACCAGGGTTATGAGAACTCGGATCTTTTGCTTTGCAGGCAAGTGTAGTCCACTACATCATGTCCATTTTCTTTGCCACCCTGAAGGTGCTGTCACTGTCTTTTGTTGTCATTCTTTTAATGTGACACTTGGAGATGGCATGAAGCAGTGAGTTAATTTTGCATTATTAGTGTTCCTTTTTCTGAATGCTGCCATCCTGATTTAGTGTTCAAAATATTGTTTTTCTTAATTTATAAAATGTTACTGTGTTTCAGTCTAATTTTCACAGAGTTATATAACTCAAAGTATTCTACAGAAGCATTGTGCTCTCTCATGCAGGTCACTGATTTACTCAGCAGACAGTCCCTACTCTCTATTTTGTGAGTCCTGCATCAGATGTTTTAGATATTGTGGTGATAGGCCAGGCAGGCAGGCAGGCAGGCACATGGGCTTTCTCTACAATGTGAGAAATGCTGTGTTAGGAGAAAATAGTGGCTGCAACAGAAACACATGATGGGCCTTCCTCTGTTGGACTCAGGGAAGGCTTGTTAGCAGAAGTAATGGAAGTCAAGGCTTGAAAATTGAACAGTTACTAGCAGATGACTAGTAGGAATAAAAGGATCCAGGCAGAGGGAATGGAATATGCAAAAGTATAAAATCAATATTGAAACAGCCCACCAGTGTGACACTGGTGGTTGAGCATTGACCCATGCACCAAGAGGTCACCAGTTCTATTCCTGATCAGGGCACTTGCCCAGGTTATGGGCCAAATCCCTAGTTGGGGGGCATGCAGGAGGCAGCTAATCGGTGTTCTCTCTCTCTCTATCCCTATCTCTCTAAAATCAATAAAGGAGGAAAAAAAAATAATATTGAAATAGAAAATTAAAGAATTTATTAATAGTTACTGAAGCTAATAACCAAAGTAATGAATGGAAGTCAGTAAGAAATAATGCTACAAATAGGCTTAAGGGGGTACCCCCTGGTTTTAAGGTGGATGCCACTTTTTTTTCAAAATTGGAATGGAAATTTGACTATGGACATGGTAGAGGGATAGAAGGTTCTGTAAACTGGCAAATTAAATAATAGAATGAGCACATGCATCTAATTTGCATTTTTACCTATATAGTTTTAATTTTATTGAAGGTAGTTTCTCCACCCATTTTTAAGATAGTTGGTAATTTCAAATTTTAGAATAATAGAAATAGAATTGAGAAAACTTGTTTGTGTTTTATAATTATTCAAATTATTTTATAGGAAATTCTTATATAACTACATAATATTTATATTAATTTTTTATGAACTATAAGGAATAAGGGCTAATCTTTGTATTCTGTGTGAACTCACTATTTTAGCATTTTAAATGAAAATATAATACAGTAAATAAAGTGATTTACCATATAAAATTTAAAAGTGTTGTCTTCCTTAAACTTTTTATATTCAGAATAAAAATCTAAGTGTGTAAAGTGTTGGTGTGTTTAATTTTGAACACTGGGTTGGTGTGTGATTTGCCCTCCGTGTAAGTGTTAGAATTGACTAAGTTGTAGAACTGGTGCCCAGAGTTTCCCACAGAAGGTTTCCTGCCTCTGCTGGCTGTCGCTGATAAGAATCCAGTGTTTAAGCCTTTGTTTATCTGAGGAAATTCCTGTTAGGTGTGTGCACATTCCCCTTTGTTTTCAGTATTAGCTTTAGTGAGTTAGCCATAAGAACCCTACACAACACTTATTTTAGCAAAGTCCTTTTGCTGATGGGGGATACTTTCCTGCATATAATTAAGATGGGAATGAGTTAATCAGAACCTGTTGATCACTATTCTATGTGAACTGAAAGATTTTCAATTACTGATATATTGCTTAATTGGTTTTTGAAAAATAACATCTGTGCACATCAATTAGAAGGTATTCTGCACTGGAAGTATATTTTTGGTAATTTGAAACAAATTTATTATAAATATGTATGATTAAATATGAAGAGACCTTTGAAGTAGATAGTCATTGTAGTAAATTAAACAATCAGTGGATTTTATTTAGATATGTTTTTGTGGTATTTGAATGTTTTTATTTTGTGGTATTCACTATATGCAAAACCACAGGTATCTGTTTAGTGTTCAGAGTCTGAGATTTATGGTTTCAGTTAAATCACACCTGTTACTATTAGAGACAAAAAGGTTATGCCCAAAGCATTCCGGCAGCTGCCTATTGCTGTTTTCAGCCAGGAAAGCTTTACAATGCCTCCTATCAGGAAATGGTTTGGGAAAAGCCAGTGACAAATTTTCTTAACTTGTGCTAAAGAACAGTAAATAATATTTTCTGAACTATTACTTATATCAACTATTTGTATAATCATCTTTTCTCTTTGAAAATTTTAAAAGTTGTTTTTGCAAGTTTGTTTTGGAAAATTTATGGTTTCTTCGCTAAACTAACTTCTTAGAACAAGGTAGATTTATCACTTGTATAAATATTTATATAAGTAAATTGACATGTAAGAAAATTTCATAAATTTTTATCATAGGAAAGAAAATAGAGTGCTTCATTACTTTAAAACATTTTAATTATTTAGACAGATTCCAACAAAACTCATTTCTCATTTCAGGCCTTTGAAGACCTCAGCAAGCTAATGGTCAAGGTATGTCATTTATACCTATTAATTCCATACCAATTATGATACAGTTTTGAAAATGTATTCTGTTAGCAGACACTTTGGGGACAGTATTTCTTTTTAGTCTTTTACTGTTCTCTTTACAGGCTAAAGAAATGGTGGAGTTATCAAAATTAATTGCTAATAAGATTAAAGACAAGCAAGGTGACATCACAGAAGATGAGGTAAATAGGTTGCTTTTTAAGGCATTAGAAACTACACAAATAATGCAGTGATGTTTTGGTGGTTTACCAGTTTGCTTTTTTAATGTAGTGTTTTACTTCTTTTAGGACTTGAGGACATACGAAAATGCTAAAAAAAAGTCAGCCATAAAAACTGTTAATTCTAGGATTGT
This sequence comes from Molossus molossus, assembly GCF_014108415.1. Taxonomy (NCBI): domain Eukaryota; kingdom Metazoa; phylum Chordata; class Mammalia; order Chiroptera; family Molossidae; genus Molossus; species Molossus molossus. The sequence goes on from NW_023425403.1 coordinate 97,747,854, forward strand.
AGGATATTTCAGTAGCTTTTCTTGGAGTATATAAAACAGATATTGAAATATGTAAGAATGCCTGTTTTATACATCATAAGTTTCTTATCTCATTAAATTTGTCTACAGTCTGGTCACAGATATTCTTCCAAGTTCTCAATTGTATCATTTGGTTGGCATTAACCATAGCATAGTTGTTATTTAAATCACCTCTCACACCAAACTTGTGAGGTAAAGGGAGTATGAGATAGCAAGATAAAAGGAAGGATAATTAGATTTATGCAGGGAACTATGAGGAATAATTGAGTAGAATTGAATTTATGATGAAAGGATTTCGAATGTTGGAATGGAGAGACTAATTCTGAGTTGTCTCTTTGTGCATTTTCTCCTCCTATTATAGACCATCAGGTTTAAATCCTATTTGCTGAGCATGGGAATAGCTAACCCAGTCACCAGGGAAACCTACGGCTCAGGCACACAGTACCACATGCAGCTGGCTAAACAGTTAGCTGGAATATTGCAGACACCTTTAGAGGTAAAAACAAAACCTAAGTGGTCTTTTTAAATTGTGTTAAATTATATCCATGTCATCAGAAATCTTAATAAAAGCCTAACGCCTTTCAGGTATGGTTACTATTCAACCATCATGTTATTTTTTTCTTTTAGGAATATTAAATTAGTTCAGTGTACTTATTAATGGATTCTTTGTCCATAATCTTCTAAATTGACTTTAATTTTCACTTCAGATATTTATAGCTTTCTAAATCTAGTTGATCTGTAATTTTTCTTCCCTCTTTTCAGAAGGAAATATGTGATCTCTATATATTTAGATATATTTGTATATAAGTAGTCAATATACAGGTTTACAGATGTTCGTATGGAAAATAATACAATAAAAATAATAATACAGGAAAAAATTTTGTGTTTCATGTACTCACAACTGTAAACCTACTTTTGCCCCACCCTGTATATGTTCTGTTAATTTCATCATAAGATTTATCTTCGTCTATTCGGGCAATCAGAACTTTATTTATTAAAGCACTTGTATTAAGAAATATTTCAAATATATGACAACATAGACTAATGAATTCTTGTGTGCCCATCATAAAACTTCTTCTCTAAGCTAACCTCCACTCAGAATTACTGTAAAGCAGATCCCAGACTCATGTCACTTTATCTGTAAATATTTCAGCATGTAATAATAATAAATACACCTTTAAATGTAATTATAATCCCATTTCACACCTAAAAGGTTAAAAATAACCCTGGCTGGTTTGGCTCACCAGTTAGAGCGTTGATCTGAGGACTAAAGAGGTGTGAGTTTGATTCCCAGTCAAAAGCATGTACCTGGGTTGCAGGTTCGATCCCCGGCCCTGGTCAGGGTCATGTGGGAGGCAACTAATTAATGTGTCTCTTTCACATCGATGTTTATTTTTTTCTCTCTCTCTCCCCTTCCCTCCCTCCCTCCTACTGTATCTGAAAATCAATGGAAAAATATCCTTTGATGAGGATTAAAAAAAGTTAAAAATTAGTTTTTAATATTATTAAATATCAGCTTATTGTTCACATTTCCTCTTACAGTTGGTTTGTTCAAATCAGGATACACTGCAATTGGTTGTCTCTCAAGTTTTTTTTTTTTTTTTTTTTAAATTTTATGGGTTTTCCCTTCTTCGTCTGTACCCTCAGCCGACCCCTCACCTCCCAATTTATTGATTGGAGAAACTAGTAGTTTATCTGATATTATCTCAATCTGGATTTTGCTGACTTGTATGTTATCATGGTACCCTGTAAACTGATAGTTATATCTAGAAGTTCTTTTTTTTTCTGACAAGAATACGTCATAGAAGTGTTGTACAGTTTCATCAGGAGGTACATAATGTTTGATTGTCTTTTCTTTATGATGTTCGTAGCCATTGACAGTCATTATCTGGATTATTCATTAAGAGTAGCAAAATGGTGATATTCTTCTTTTAAATCTTTGTTGTTGAATGTAGAATGTATTACAGATGTTCCACATTTTCCCCCCATTGACCCCCTCCTCCCCACTCCCGCCCCCCTCCTGCCTTTTCCCACACAATTGTCTGTGTCCATTGGTTATGTATATAAGTTCTTTGGTTTATTTCTTCCCACCCCCTCAACTCCTTTCCCTTTGAGGTTTGTCAATCTAGCAATGAATTTGTACTTCTTCATCCCTTCACCTTTTTCACCCATTCCCCCAACCCCCCTCCCAACTGGCAACCAACAAAATGTTCTCTGTATCTCTGAGAATGTTTCTGTTCTACCTGTTCATTTTGTGTGTAGATTCCATTGTTGATAGATATGTATTCATTGCCATTTTGTTTGCTCATATATTTTATCTTTTTCTTCAAAAAGACCCTTCATCATTTCATATAATGACGGTTTGGTGGTGATGAACTCCTTTAACTTTTTCTTGTCTGGGAAAGTTTTTATATGGCCATCGATTCTAAATGACAGCTTTGCAGGATAGAGTAATCTCGGTTGTAGGTTCTTGCTTTTCATCACTCTGAATAATTCTTGCCATTCCCTTCTGGCCTGCAAAGTTTCTTTTGAGAAATCAGCTGACAGTCTTATGGGAACTCCCTTGTAGGTAACTAACTACTTTTCTCTTGCTGCTTTTAAGATTCTCTCTTTGTCTTGAACCTTTTGCATTTTGATGATGATGCTGTGTCTTGGTGTGGGCCTTTTGGGGTTCATCTTGTTTGGGACTCTCTGTGCTTCCTGGATTTGTATGCCTGTTTCCTTCACCAAGTTAGGAAAGTTTTCTGCCATTATTGTTTCAAATAGGTTTTCGATTTCTTGTTCTTGCTCTTCTCCTTCTGGCACCCCCAAGATGCGAATGTTGGCACGCTTGAAGTTGTTCCAGAGGCTCCTTACACTATCCTCCCTTTTTTGGATTCTTTTTTCTTTTTGCTGTTCTGATTGGGTGTTTTTTGCTTCCTTATGTTCCAAATCGATGGTTTGCTTCTTGGATTTACCTACTCTACTATTGAATCTGTGTAAATTATTCTTTATTTCAATTAATGCCTCCTTCTCTGACTGTGCATCCATCATTTCTGACTGGTCCTTTTTTATGCTCTTGAGACCCTCACTAAGTTCACTGAGGTTCTCACTGAGTTCATTGAGTATCCTTATAAGCAGTATTTTGAACTCAGCATCTGTTAGGTTGTTTATCTCCATTTTGCTTAGTTCTTTTATTGGGGTTTTGTTCTGTTCTTTCATTTGGGACTTGTTTCTTTGTCTCCTCATTTTGGCTGCCTCCCTGTGTTTGTTTCTGTGTATTACTTAACGAGCAGTATGGGGCTAGCTGAGACCAGATGCTGCTTGTTTGAAAGAATTTAGGAAAAACCTGAAGCAGGATCCAAGGCAGGCCAATCCTATGGTTAAGCAAGTGGCAACAGCTTGGGTGGGCCTGAAAGTGGGGTGGGGCGGGCCTGGGCCTCAGGGAGTTACCAGGGCGGGGCTACCAGTGTGAGCCAGGTTGCTGGAGTCCCAGATATGGCGACTGTCTGCTGCCCCAGGGAAGGGCTCACCAAAGGAACAAAGGCCTCTGACACCATGTTTGTCCCGGAGAAAGCCCCCTCTCCAGCCCTCGCTCCAGTGCCAAACAGCTCAGTTCTTCCCTGTATGTCTCTGGTGCCCCTCGAGCTGCCTCCCCTCCAAGCTTAGAGGGAGAGAGTCCGATAAGTCTGTGCGCGGGCCCTTTAAGGAGATGCCTGGGTCTCCAGCTGCCGCAGTCTCCCTGCGCCTCAGTTCCCACTGGTTTTTCCAGCCATAGGTTATGGGGATTCTCTACCTGGCACTGGAACCCTGAGCGGGGCTCCTGGTGTGGGACGGGGACCCCTCAGTCCTCAGGAAGGACCTTCCCAGCCGAGGTGTCCTCCTGATTTTTATCCGCCACACGTGGGTGTGGGACCAGTTCAACTCACCACCAGCCCTCGGGGCTCCGACCCCCCTACAGTCTGGATGTGGCTGCTGTTTTAATTCCGTAGTTGTAGGACTTCCATTCAGCTTGATTTCAGGCGGTTTTGAATGATGATTGTTCTGTAGTTTAGTTGTAACTTTGATGTGGTTGTGGGAGGACGCGATACCGCGTTTACCTATGCCACCATCTTGACCGCAAGTCTCTCTTATTTAGTTCTACAGTTTCTTCTTTGTTTATTAGCTGGAATAATTTAAAACACTTTTTTTTTTTTCTGTCAGAGTTGATTTGTATATTTATTTAAAAAAAAATTTTTTTTTTGTTACAGATGTTTCTCCTTTTTTACCCCATTGGCAACCCCCTCCCCATGTCCCTCACCCCGTCCCCGGCTTTGTTGTCCATGTCCATTGGTTATGCATACATGCATATAAGTTCTGTGGTTTATCTCTTTCCACCCCCCCAACCCCCTCTTCTGAGTGATGTCAGTCTGTGCCCTACTCCCATGTTTCTGGTCTACCATATTCCTCAGACTATTATGTTCATTAGATTTTGTATATAAGTGAGATCATGAGATATTTGTCTTTTTCTGCTTGGCTTATTTCACTTAGGATAATACTTTCCAGATCTCTCCATGTCCTTGCAAAGGATAAGAGATCTTTCTTTCTTAGAGCTGCATAGTGCTCCATGTGTATATGTACCACAGCTTTTTTATCCATTCATCTACTGATGGAAACTTGGGCTGTTTCCAGATTTTAGCTATTGTAAATAGTGCTACTATGAACATGGGGGTACATATATTCTATCTAATTGGTGTTTCAGGCTTCTTAGGGTATATTCCCAGCAGTGGGATCACAGGGTCAAATGCAAGTTCAATTTTTAATTTTTTGAGGTAACACCATATTGTTTTCCATAGTGGCTGCACCAGTCTGCATTCCCAACAGTAGTGTACTAGAGTCCCCTTTTCTCCATACCCTCACCAACACTTGTTGTTTGATGATTTGTTGATGGCGGCCATTCTGACAGGTGTGAGGTGATACCTCATTGTTGTTTTAATTGGCATCTCTCTGATGATTAGTGATGTTGAGCATTTCTTCATATGTCTCTTTGCCATTTGTATGTCCTGTTTGGAGAGGTGTCTATTTAGGTCCTCTGCCCATTTTTTAATTGGGTTCTCTGTCTTCCTTTTGTTGAGTTGTATGAGTACTCTGTATATTTTGGAAATTAACGCTTTATCTGATGTATCATTGGCAATGATGCTCTCCCATACAGTGGCTTGCTTTTTCATTTTGATGATTGTTTCTTTTGCTGTGCAGAAGCTTTTGAGTTTGATGTAGTCCCATGTGTTCATTTTTTCCTTTGTTTCTGATGGCTTAGGTGATGTATCAGTGAAAATTCTACTGTATATGATGTCCGATATTTTGATGCCTACATTTTCTTCTAGAATTTTTATGGATTCACAGGTCACATTTGAGTCTTTTATCCATTTTGAGTTTATTTTTGTGTATGGTGTAAATTGATGGTCTAGTTTCTTTTTTTTGCATGTAGCTGTCCAATTTTCCCAACACCATTTATTAAAGAGGCTGTCTTTACTCCACTGTATGCTCTTGCCACCTGTGTCAAATATTAATTGAGCATATTACCTTGGGTCCATTTCTGGGCTCTCAGTTCTGTTCCACAGGTCTATATGACTGTTCTTGTGCCAGTACCAGGCTGTTTTAATTACAGTGGCTTTGTAGTATAACCTGATATCTGGTATTGTGATCCCACCTACTTTGTCCTTCTTTTTCAAAATTGCTGTGGCCCTTCGGGGACGTTTTTGGTTCCATATGAACTTTTGAAGTATTTATTCTAATTCTGTGAAATATGTCGTTGGTATTTTGATGGGGATTGCATTGAATCTATAGATTGCTTTGGGTAGTATGGACATTTTAATGATGTTAATTCTTCCAATCCATGAACAAGGTATGTGCTTCGACTTTTTTTATCTTCCTCTATTTCTTTTTTCAATGTCCTGTAGTTTTCTGAAAAGGGGTCCTTTACTTCTTTGGTTTAATTTATTCCTAGGTATCTTAATTTTGTTTGCCACGATGGTAAATGGGATTGTTGTTTCAGTTTCTCTTTCTGTGCGTTCATCATTGATGTATAAAAATACCGTCGATTTCTTGACGTTAATTTTGTATCCTGCTACTTTGCCAAATGCATTTATTAAGTCTAGTAGATTTTTTATGCTTTTAGTCTGCCCATTGAGTATGATGTTGGCTGTAGGTCTTTCATATATGGCCTTTATTATGTCGAGATATGATTCCTCTATTCCCACATTGCTGAGCGTTTTTTATCAGAAATGGATGCTGGATTTTGTCGAGTGCTTTTTCAGCGTCTATTTTTATGATCATGTGGTTTTTATTCCTCATTTTGTTTATGTGGTGTAGTACATTTATTGATGTGCGAATATTATATCAGCCTTGCATCCCTGTGATGAATCCCACTTGGTCATGGTGAATAATTTTTTTGATGTGTTGCTGGATCCGATTTGCTTGTATTTTGTTCACGATTTTGGCATCTGTGTTAATCAGGGATATTGGCCTGTAGTTTTCTTTCTTCGTAGTGTCTTTTTCTGGTTTTGGAATTAGAATTATGCTGGCCTCATAGAACGAGTTGGAAGTCTTCCTTCTTCTTGAATTTTTGAAATAGTTTGAGGAGAATGGGTGTTAGTTTTTTTATGAATGTTCCTTAAAACTCCCCCGTGAAGCCATCCAGGTCTGGGCTTTTGTTTGCCGGTAGAGTCTTAATTACGTCTTCAATTTCCTTAGTTGTTATTGGTCTGTTCAAGTTTTCTATCTCTTCCCAGTCCAGTTTTGGAAGACTGTGTGTTTCTAGAAATTTGTCCATTTTGCTTAGATGGTCGAATTTGTTGCCATATATTAGTTCATAGTAGATGTTAACAATCTTTTGTATTTCTGTGGTGTTGGTTGTTACTTCTCTTTTATTTCTGGTTTTGTATATTTGGGTTCTCTCTCTTTGTTTCTTGGTGAGTCTAGGTAAGGGTCCATCAATCTTGTGTATCTTTTGGAAAAAGCGGCTCTTTGTTTAATTGATCCTTTGAATTGTTTCTGCTCTGATGTTTACTATTTCCGTCCTTCTACTTGCTCTGTGGTTTTCTTTTTGTTTGCAGTCTAATTCGTTATGTTGTGAGGTTATAAAGTCAATTAGAAATTTTTCTTGTTTCTTTAGGCAGGCCTGTAGTGCTATGAACTTCCCTCTCAGAACTCCTTTTGCTGCATCCCATAGATTGTGTGTTGTTGTGTGTTCATTTTCATTGGTTTCCAGGAAGTTTTTAATTTCTTCCTTGATTTCCTCGGTAACCCGTTCATTGTTTAATAACATGCTATTTATCTTTGATGTGTTCAAATGTCTTTGTATGTTCTTGTTGCAATTGATTTCTAGTTTCATGCCATTGTGATCTGAGAAGATGCTTGATATGATTTCAGTCTTCTTGAACTTGTAGAGATTTAGTTTGTGTCCTATCATGTGGTCTATCTTTGAGAATGTCTCTTGTGCACTTGAGAAGAATGTGAATTCTCTAGTTTTGGGGTGTAATTCTATGTAGATATCTTTTAAATCCATTTAGTATAGTGCTTTATTTAGAGTCTCTGTTTCCTTGCTAATTTTTTGTCTAGAGGATCTATCCAGTGTTGTCAACGGGTGTTGAAGTCCTCTGCATGATTGTATTGCTGTCGATTTCTCCTTGGAAGTCCTCCAGAAGATTTTTAATATAGTTTGTGCCCCTATATTTAGTGCATATATGTTTATCAAGATTATATCTTCCTGTTGGATAGATCCTTTCAATATTATGTAGTGGCCTTATTTATCTCCAGTTATGGCCTTCATTTTGATATTTATATTATTAGATAGGAGTATTGCTACCCCAGCTTTTTTTGGTTTCCCTTTGCTTGGAAAATTTTTTCCATCCCTTCACTTTCAACCTATGTGAGTCTTTTGTTGTGAGTTGGGTCTCTTGAAAAAAACATATAGATGAGTCATGCTTTCTTATCCAATCAACTACTCTGTGTCTTTTTTTTTCAAAGCATTCAGTCCATTTACATTCAAGGTGATTATTGATATGTACTTGTTTATTGCCATTTTTGTTTAGTGTGGTTATAATTTTCTTCCTATTTCTTCTACTAATTACAGTAGTCCTTTTAACATTTCTTGCATTGCTGGTTTGGTGCTAATGTATTCCCTTAGCCTTTTTTTGTCTGGTAAGCTCTTTATTTGACCTTCTATTTTGAATGCTAGCCTAGCTGGGTAGAGTAGTCTTGGATTCAGATCCTTGTTTTTCATGACCTTGATTACTTCATGCCATTTCCTTCTGTCCTGTAGTGTTTCTTGTGAGAAGTCAGCTTATAGCGTTATGGGGTTTCCTTTGTAGGTAACCTGTTGCTTATCTCTTGCTGCTTTTAGGATTCTCTCTTTGTCTGTAATTTTTGGCATTTTAATTACTATGTGTCTTGGTGTGGGCCTGTTTGGGTTCTTCTTCCTTGGGGCTCTCTGTGCTTCTTCAACTTGAATGCCTTCTTCCTTCACCAAATTAGGGAAGTTTTCTGTCACTATTTCTTTCAGTACATTCTCTGACCCTTGTTCATTTTCTTCTTCCGGGACTCCTATGATGCAAATATTATTACATTTTTCGTTGTCCCACAGTTCTCTTAAAGTGTCTTCCTGGTTTTTAATCGTTTTTTCCTTTTGGTTTTTTGATTGGTTGATATTTTTCTACCCTGTCTTCTAATTCACTCATTCGGTCCTCAGCTTCGCCTACTCTGCTTTTTAAACCTTCCAATGTGTTTTTCATTTCTGATATGTCATTTTTGATCTCTTCTTGTTTGTTTTTAATTTCCATTTGGTTTATTGTCAGCATCTCTATGTCCTTACTCATGCTGTTGAGCTTCTTCAAGATCATGGCTCTGAATTCTAGCTCTGTTAACTTGCCTAACTGCTCCACATTGATCTCATCTTCGGTGGAGGCCTCTTATGCTTTCATTTGGGTTTTCTTTCTGTGTTTCACCATTTTGGCTATCACAGTGGGCTTTGGAGCCTGTCACCTTTTCCCTGTGGGTGTTGGTGTTCTGCTGTTGGTGGATCCCTCTCCTGGGTTTAGATGAGCGAGGGAGTACTCATGTTAAACACCACTGTCAAGTCTTACTTTCCTGGTTAAAGTTGCCAGCTCAGGAAAGGTACTGTTATCCTCTAGCTTTTTGCCTGGAGACTAGCAGTCCAGGTTACTTGAAGAGTTTTGGTTGTCAGTTGATTGAAAAACTCCCTCAGGTGCTCTATATAAGGGGATTTCCAGAGGGTGAGGCAGATGCTGGTTGTTAATGAGCCTCAATTAGCATTTCAATGGCCCACAGGGTGGGGTTGGGTCTCCGAGGGAGGGGCTGCTGACTCTCCCTAGAGCCCTTTGAAGGAGCAAGAGGGCCACTGCCCTGCGGGGCAGCAACTCAGCAAAAGCTCTGAGTGCCCTCCAAATCCCGTGTCCCCACACAGTTCCAGTCCAGTCTGCCCTCCCTCTGCCAGAGCCCCAGGGGAGTGACTGTGCCTTTTTTAGCCTCTGTCCCGGCTTTGCGCTGTGGAGCTCCTTGGGAGGTTAACCTGAGGGTGCTGCTCCCAGCTAAGGCCGCTGCTGTCTGTGGGCTCCCAGTCCCTGTCTCGCGCCTTTGCAATCCTATCAAGATGGAGTCAGTGTCCCTCGTTATATGGTTCTTGTAAGCTGCTTTTCTGTTGCTTTTTCTCATCAATTTGTCTGTGTTATAGTTGTAATGATAGTTTGGTTCTGGGAGACGGTCTATGTAGCTTCCGTTCACTCCGCCGCCATTTTGGAATCTTCTTATAACACTTTTGAAACATGGTAGAGAATGCTCTTTTCATTTAAGGAAATGTTAGAAGAGTAATAAAGACATTAATGTCCAAGTATTGAATTTGAATGTCTCATGGTATCTAAGTTCTCCTGTTTGTAAATAGTATTTTTAAAAGCTTCTCAATACATTTTATAATTTCTGATTTCACTCTGTGATTTCTAAGAAATGCTAACTGGTGCAATTATAACACAATACTGTTTAAATTTTTATATTTTAACAGGAACGAGGAGGTATAATGTCACTCACGGAGGTGTACTGTTTAGTAAACCGAGCTCGAGGAATGGAAGTAAGCATAGAATATTTAGATTTTCTTTTAAAAAAACTAAATACAGACTTTCATAATATAATACAAATTACCCTACAGTGAATACAATTTGAGGAAGGGTTGTGACTGTCAAAACTATTTTGAGAAAAAGTATGGAGCAGTGAAAAGAACACTATGTGATCTAGGAGGTAGATTCTGTTCCTGGTTTTGCTGATTGAACCTGAGTAACTTAACCTTTCAGACTCAGTTTTCCTACCCTTAAAATAAGGGTTTGGATTGACTGATAGATAGTTTTCAGCTCTAATAGTCTGTGTTTATATTGTGATTATAAGGTTGTACCTGATGCCCTTTCTATGGGATAGCTGTTTGACTTCATTGGGTTGGATGCAGAGTGCCTATAGGTAATGCAGAGGGAGAACTGCCATGCTCCTTCAGCTGTGAATCAGCCACGGCTGTTCTTTAACTCACATTGACCCTTCGTACCTAGATATCCTTGGCCTTCCAGTTTCTGTTGTGCACTCTTTGTGCCCTCATAGCCAAACACAGTTCTGTGGTGTCAGCAGTTAACTCCATCTTTCCAGTGCTCACCCTAGACCCATGAGTTAAGCCTGTGCTCTCTGTTTTTATTGGAATAGTCATAACTGCCATCGGTGAGTACTTAACAATCCACCAAGCATTCTGTACGTATTATCTCATCTGTCCTCCCAATACCTCAGTGAGGTGCAATACTTTTACTGTCCTCATCTGGGGGAAACCTGGGGTGAGGAAATTGAGGCTTAGAACTATTAAGTAACTTTACATAGGCTGCACCTGGAGACAGTGATTTGACAGGGATTTGGACCCAGGCTAGGTTGGCTCCCTAGCCATTCTGTGTGACTCAAAGCTGTGCTTGTCAACTAGCACACTGGGCTTATTCTTTTAGGCTCCGTGGTCTAGAAGGGTGGCCACTAGCTAGCTACTTGTGATGACTGTGAACTTGAAATGTAGTTAATCTAATTGATATATGTTGTAAGTATAAATTACATACTCATTTAGAAGATTTAGTACAGAAAAAGAAATGGTAAATATTTCATTAATAATTTTTATATTGATATATACAGGGTGGGGCAAAAGTAGGTTTACAGTTGTGAGTATGCAAAACAGTTTATTCTTGTATTATTAATTAATTTTATTATTTACCATACGAACAACTGTAAACCTACTTTTGCCCCACCCTGTATGCTGAATTTTTGATATGTTGGGTATATATGTATTAAAATTAATTTCATCTGTTTCTTTTAATTTTTAATATGGCTACTAGAAAATTTTATTTATTTAATTTTATTTAATTCATTTTTATTGTTGAATGTATTACAGATGTTCCTCATTTTTCCCCTATTTCCTCTTCTCCACTCCCACCCCCCTCCTGCCTTTCCCCACACACACCGTTGTCTGTGTGTTCTTTGGTTTATCTCTTCCCATGCCTCAATCCTCCTTCCCTTTGAGGTTTGTCGGTCTAACAACCAATTTGTACTTCTTAATCCCTTTACCTTTTCTACCCATTCCCCGAAACCCACTCCCATCTGGCAACCAACAAAATGTTCTCTGTATCTATGAGAATGCTTCTGTTCTTCCTGTTCATTTTGTTTGTAGATTCAAATGTCGATAGATATGTATTCATTACCATTTTGTTTGTTCATATTTTTTATCTTTTTCTTCAAAAAGACTCTTCATCATTTCATATAATAACGGTTTGGTGGTGATGAACTCCTTTAACTTTTTCTTGTCTGGGAAAGTTTTTATATGGCCATCAATTCTAAATGACAGCTTTGCAGGATAGAGTAATCTCGGTTGTAGGTTCTTGCTTTTCATCACTCTGAATAATTCTTGCCACCCGCTTCTGGCCTGCAAAGTTTCTTTTGAGAAATCAGCTGACAGTCTTATGGGAACTCCCTTGTAGGTAACTAACTGCTTTTCTCTTGCTGCTTTTAAGATTCTCTCTTTGTCTTGAACCTTTTGCATTTTGATGATGATGTGTCTTGATGTGGACCTTTTGGGGTTCATCTTGTTTGGGACTCTCTGTGCTTCCTGGATTTGTATGCCTGTTTTCTTCACCAAGGTAGGGAAGTTTTCTGCCATTATTGTTTCAAATAGGTTTTCGATTTCTTGTTCTCTTTCTTCTCCTTCTGGCATCCGCAAGATGTGAATGTTGGTACCCTTGAAGTTGTTCCAGAGGCTCCTTACACTATCCTTATGTTTTTGGATTCTTTTTTCTTTTTGCTATTCTGATTGGGTGTTTTTTGATTCCTTATATTTCAAATGGATGGTTTGCTTCTTGGCTTTACCTACTCTACTATTGAATCTGTGTAAATTATTCTTTATTTCAGTTAGTGCCTCCTTCATTTCTGACTGGTCTTTTTTTTATGCTGTTGAGGCCCTCACTCAGTTCATTGAGGTTCTCACTAAGTTCATCGGATATCCTTATAAGCAGTGTTTTGTTTTGTTTTGTTTTTTATCCTCACCTGAGGACATTTTTCGATATTTTGTTTAGATAGAGTGAGAGAGAGAGAGAGAGAGAGAGAGAAACATTGGCGTGAAAGCGACACATTGAGTGGTTGCCACCCACACGACCCAACCAGGGCTGGGGACAAACTGCAACCAAGGTACGTGCCCTTAGCGGGAACCGAACCCGGGTCTCTCCGGACCGCAGGCCGACGCTCTAACCGCTGAGCCAAACCGGCCAGGGCATAAGCAGTATTTTGAACTCAGCATCTGTTAGGTTGCTTATCTCCATTTCACTTAGTTCTTTTCCTGGAATTTTGTTCTGTTCTTTCATTTGGAACCTGTTTCTTTGTCTCTTCATTTTGGCTGCCTCCCTGTGTTTATGTCTATGTATTGCTTAACTAGAGGTATGGGTCTAGCTGAGACCAGTTACTGCTTGTTTGAAAGACTTTAGGAAAACCTGTAGCAGGATTCAAGACAGGCCATTCTTATGGTAAAGCAACTGGCAACAGCTCGGGTGGACTGGAAAGTTGGGTGGGGCAGGGCCTCAGGGAATCACCAGGGAGGGGCAAACATTGTGAGCCAAGTTGCTGGGAGTCCCAGATATGGGGGCTGTGTGCTGCCCCAGGGAAGTGCTCATCAATGAAACAAAGGCCTCTGATAGCCCATCTGTCCAGGAGAAAGCAGCCTCTCCAGCCCTCTTTCCAATGCCAAACAACTCAGTTCTTCCTCATATGTCTCTGGTGCCTTTCAAGCTGCCTCCCCCACCTTTGTAGCCTGAAGGGTACAAATCCGAGTAACTCTGTGTGCGGGCCTTTTAAGAGGAGCTGCCTCAGCCTCAGTTCCCTCTGGTTTTTCCAGCCAGAAGTGATGGGGATTCTCATCCTGGCACTGGAAACCTGAGCTGGGTGCCTGGTGTGAGACGGGGTCCCTCAGTCCTCAGGAAGGACCTTCCCAGCCAAGGTGTCCTAATTTTTTTCTGCCACATGTAGGTGTGGGACCAGCCCATTGCGCCTCTGCCCCTCCTAACAGTCTCGATGCAGCTTCTTTTTTAATTTCCTAGTAGTAGGACTTACATTCAGCTTGATGTCAGGTTGTTTTGAATGATGGTTGTTCTGTAGTTTAGTTGTAACTTTGATTTGGTTGTGAGAGGATACGATATCACGTTTACCTATGATGCCATCTTGACCGGAAGTCCCCTACTAGAAAATTTTAAATTCCATGTATGGCCCAGCTGGTGTGGCTCAGTGGTTGAGCATTGACCCATGCACCAGGAGGTTGACAGTTCTATTCCTGGTTGGCGCAAATGCCCAGGTTGTGGGCCCAGACCCCAGTAGGGGGCATGCAGGAGGTGGCCAATCATGTTCTACCTGGTTGATGTCTCTCTCTCTCTCTCTCCCTCTTCCTTCCTTTCTCTCTGGAAATCAATAAAGAAAAAAAATTTTTTTTTTAAATTTTATTTTTGTTATAGATGTTTCTCCTTTTTTACCACACTGAAACCCTCTTCCCCATCACCGCCACCCCAACCCCTACTTTGTTGTCCATGTCCATTGGTTATACGTACATGCATATAAGTTATGTGGTTTATCTCTTCACTCCCCCCACCATCCCCTCTTCTGAGGGTTGTCAAGTCTGTACCCTACTTCCACGTCTCTGGGTCTACCATATTCCTCAGACTGTTATGTTCATTATATTCCACAAATAAGTGAGATAATGTGATATTTGTCTTTCTCTGCTTGGCTTGTTTTGCTTAGGATAATACTTTCCAGGTCCCTCCATGTCACCTCAAAAGATAAGAGATCTGTCTTTCTTACAGCTGCATAGTACTCCATTGTGTATAGGTACCACAGCTTTTTTATCCATTCGTCTACTGATGAACATTTGGGCTGTTTCCAGATCTTAGCTATTATAAATAGGGCTGATATGAACATGGGGGTACATATATTCTTTCTGATTGGTGTTTCAGGCTTCTTAGGGTATATTCCTAGAATGGTATCACTGGGTCAAATGGAAGTTCAATTTTTAATTTTTTGAGGTAACACCATATTGTTTTCCATAGTGGCTGCACCAGTCTGCATTTCCACCAGCAGTATACTAGAGTCCCCTTTTCTCCACACCCTCACCAACACTTGTTTGATGATTTGTTGATGGCGGCCATTCTGACAGGTGTGAGGTGATACCTCATTGTTGTTTTAATTTACATCTCTCTGATGATTAGTGATGTTGAGCATTTCTTCATATGTCTCTTGGCCATTTGTATGTCCTGTTTGGAGAGGGTCTGTTCAGCTCCTCTGCCCATTTTTAATTGTGTTCTTTGTCTTCCTTTTGTTGAGTTATATGAGTAGTCTATATATTTTGGAAATTAACCCCTTATCTGATGTATCATTGGCAATGATGTTCTTCCATACAGTGGGTTGCCTTTCCATTTAAATGTTTTTTTGCTGTGCAGAAGCTTTTGAGTTTGATGTGTCCCCATGTTTCTCCTTTTTTCTGTTGCCTTACGTGATGTATCAGTGAAAATTGTGCTGCCTATGAGGTCCGAAATTTTGTTGCCTACATTTTCTTCTAGAATTTTTATGGATTCATGGGTCACATGTAAGTCTTTTATCCATTTTGAGTTTATTTTTGTGTATGGTGTAAGTTGATGTTTTCGTTTCATTTTTTTGCATGAAGCTGTCCAATTTTCCCAACATCATTTATTAAAGAGGCTGTCTTTACTCCATTGTATGTTCTTGCCTCCTTTGTGAAATATTAATTGAGCATAATGTCTTGGGTCCATTTCTGGGTTCTCTGTTCTGTCCCACTGGTTTATAAGCCTGTTCTTGTGCCAGTACCAGGCTGTTTCAATTACAGTCACTTTGTACTATAACCTGATATCTGGTATTGTGATCCCACGTACTTTGTCCTTCTTTTTCAAGATTGCTAAGGCTATTCGGGATCTTTTTTAGTTCCATATGAACTTTTGAAGTATTTCTTCTTGTACTGTGAAATATGTTGTTGGTATTTTGATGGGGATTGCATAGAATCTATAGATTGCTTTGGGTAATATGGACATTTTAATGATGTTAATTCTTCCAATTCATGCAGAAGGAATGTGCTCCCATATTTTTGTATCTTCCTCTGTTTCTTTTTTCAATGTTCTGTAGTTTTCTGCAAATAGGACCTTTACTTTTTTGGTTAAGTTTATTCCTAGGTATCTTAATTTTTTGCCACGATGGTAAATGGGATTGTTGTTTCAGTTTCTCTTTCTGTGAGTTTATTATTGGTGTATAAGAATGCTGTCGATTTCTTGACGTTAATTTTGTATCCTGCTACTTTGCTAAATGCATTTATTAAGTCCAGTAGATTTTTGATGGAGTCTTTAAGGTTTTCTATGTATAATATCATATCATCTGCAAATAATGACAGTTTCACTTCCTCCTTTCCAATTTGGATCCCTTTTATTTTTTCCTCATTTCCGATTGCTGTGGCTGACTTCCAGTACTGTGTTAAATAAGAGTGGTGAAAGTGGGCATCCCTGTCTTATTCCTGTTCTTAAGGGAAATGGTTTTAGTTTCTGCTCGTCGAGTAAGATGTTGGCTGTAGGTCTTTCATACATAGCCTTTATTATGTCAAGATATGATCACTCTATTCCCACATTGCTGAGTGTTTTTATCAGAAATGGATGCTGGATTTTGTCAAATGCTTTTTGAGCATCTATTTATATGATCATGTGGTTTTTCCTCTTCATTTTATTTATGTGGTGTATCACATTTATTGATTTGCAAATATTGTACCAGACTTGCATCCCTGGGATGAATCCCACGTGGTCATGGTGAATAATTTTTTTGATGTATTGCTGGATTCGATTTGCTAGTATTTTGTTCAGGATTTTGGCATCTATGTTCATCAGGGGTATTGGCCTGTAGTTTTCTTTCTTTGTAGTGTTTTTTTTCTGGTTTTGGAATTAGAATTATGTTGGCCTCATAGAACGACTTTGGAAGTCTTCCTTCTTGAAGTTTTTGAAATAGTTTGAGGAGAATGGGTGTTAGTTCTTTTTTCAATGTTCGGTAAAACTCCCCCGTGAAGCCATCCGGGCCTGGGTTTTTGTTTGCCAGGAGAGTCTTGATTACATCTTCAATTTCCTTAGTTGTTATTGGTCTGTTCAAATTTTCTATCCCTTCCCAGTCCAGTTTTGGGAGACTGTGTGTTTCTATAAAGTTGTCTATTTCGCTTAGATTGTCGAATTTGTTACCATATAATTATTCATAGTAGTTGTTAAAGATCTTTTTTATTTCTGTGGTGTCAGTTGTTACTTCCCCTCTTTCATTTCTGATTTTGTGTATTTGGGTTCTCTCTCTCTGTTTCTTGGTGAGTCTAGCTTAGGGTCCATCAATCTTGTGTATTTTTTGGAAAAAGCAGCTCTTTGTTTCTTGATCCTTTCAATTTTTTTTTGATCTTTATTTCATTTATTTCTGCTCTGATCTTTACTATTTCCTTCCTTCTGCTTGCTCTGGTGTTTTTTTGTTTTTGTTTGCTTGCTTTCTAATTCTTGAAGTTGTGAGGTTAGATAGAGTATTAGAAATTTTTCTTGTTTCTTGAGGTAGGCCTGTAGTGCTATGAACGTCCCTCTCAGAACTCCTTTTGCTGCGTCCCATAGTTTTTGTGTTGTTGTGTGTTCATTTTTATTGGTTTATAGGAAGTTTTTTTTAATTTCTTCCTTGATCTCCTCGGTAACCCATTCATTGTTTAATAACATGCTATTTAGCCTCCATGTGTTCCAATGTCTTTGCATGTTCTTCTGGCAGTTGATTTCTAGTTTCATGCCATTGTGATCTGAGAAGATGCTTGATACGATTTCAGTCTTCTTGAACTTGTAGGCATTTAGTTTATGTCCTATCATGTAGTCTATCTTTGAGAATGTCCCATGTGTACTTGAGAAGAATGTGAATTCTCTAGTTTTGGGGTGTAATTCTCTGTAGATATCTATTAAGTCCATTTAGTCTAGTGCTTCATTTAGAGTCTCTGTTTCCTTGCTAATTTTTTGTCTAGAGGATCTATTCAGTGATGTCAGTGGGGTGTTGAAATCCCCTGCTATGATTGTATTTCTGTTGATTTCTCCTTTGAAGTTCTCCAGAAGATTTTTAATATATTTGGTGCTCCTATATTAGGTCCATATATGTTTATCAAGATTATATCTTCCTGTTGAATAGAGTCTTTCAATATTATATAGTTGCCTTCTTTGTCTCTTGTTATGGCGTTCATTTTGAAATCTATTTGATCAGATAGGAGTATTGCTACCCCAGCTTGTTTTTTCCTTTCCATTTGCTTGGAAGATTTTTTTTCCATCCCTTCACTTTCAACCTATATGAGTCTTTTGTTGTGAGGTGGGTCTCTTGTAAACAACATATAGATGAGTCATGCTTTGTTATACAATCAGCTACTCTGTGTCTTTTTATTGGAGCATTCAGTCCATTTACATTTAAGGTGATTATTGATATGTACTTTTTTATTGCCATTTTTGTTTAGTGTGGTTATAATTTTCTTACTATTTCTTCTACTAATTATAGCAGTCTTTTTAACATTTCTTGCAGTGCTTGTTTGCTGCTAATGTATTCCCTTAGCCTTTTTTTTTCTTCTTTTTTTTTTGCCTGGAAAGCTCTTTATTTGACCTTCTATTTTGAATGATAGCCTGGCTGGGTAGAGTAATCTTGGATTTAGATCCTTGTTTTTCATGACCTTGATTACTTCATGCCATTCTCTTCTGGTGTGGTGTGTGTCTGTTGAGCAGTCCGATGAGAGCCTTATGGGGTTTCCTTTGTCAGTAACCTATTACTTATCTCTTGCTGCTTTTAGGATTCTCTGTCTTTAATATTTGGCATTTTAATTACTATGTGTCTTGGTGTGGGCCTGTTTGGGTTCTTCTTACTTGGGATTTTCTGTGCTACTTGAACTTGAATGCCTTTTTCCTTCACCAAATTAGGAAATTTTTCCGTCACTATTTCTTCAAATATATTCTGTAACCCTTGCCCATTTTTTTCCTCTTTGGGGACTCCTATGATGCGAATGCTATTACGTTTTTAGTTGTCCCACAATTCTCTTAAGCTGCCTTCCTGTTTTTTAATTGTTTTTTTTTCCTTTTGGTTTCCTGATTTGTTGATCTTTTTTCTACCCTGTCTTTTAATTCACTGGTTCGGTCCTCAGCTTCCTGAAGTCTGCTTTTTATACCTTCCAATGTGTTTCTTATTTCTGCTATGTAATTCTTAATTTCTTCTTGGTGGTTTTTAATTTTCCAACTGGTTGACTTTTAACATTTCTATGTCTTTACTCATGGTGTTGATGTCCTTACTCATGCTGTTGAGCTTCCTCAACATCATGGTTCTGAATTTTAGCTTTGTTAACTTGCATAACTGCTCCTCATTTATGTCATCTTCGGTAGAGGTCTCTTGTTCTTTCATTCTGTTTTGTTTGTTTGTTTTACCATTTTGGCTATCACAGTGGGCTTTGGAGCCTGCCAAATTTTTCCTGTGGGTGTTGGTGTTCTGCTCTTTGTGGCTCCCTCTCCTGGGTTTGAATGAGTGAGGGAGGACTCACGTTAAACTGCACTGTCAAGTCTTACTTTCCTGGTTAGAATTGCTAGCCCAGGAATTGTTCAGTTATCCTCTAACTTTTTGCCTGGAGGCTATCAGTAGCGGTTACTTGAAGAGCCTTGGGTACTCAGTTGAATGATAAACTCCCTCAAGTGCTCAGTGTAAGGGGATTTCCTGAGCGTGGGTCAGATGCTGGTTGTTAACGAGCCCCCATTTCAATGGCCCACCTGGGTGGGGTTGAATCTCTGAGGGGGGGCCACCACCTTTTCCTAGAGCCCTGGGAAGGTGTAAGATGGCCTTTTCGTCCTGTGTGGTTGCAACTCAGTAAAAGCTCTGAGCACCGTCCAAATCCTGAGTGTCCCCACACAGTTCCAGTCCACTTCGCCCTCCCTCTGCTGGAGCCCAAGGTGAGTGGCTATGACTATATTAGCGTCTTTCCGGCTGTGGGCTGTGGAGCCGCTTAGGAGTTTAACCTGAGGGCACTGCTCACAGCTAATGCTGCTGCTGTCCGTTGGCTTCCAACCCCCATCTGTCGCCTCCGCATTCCTACCAGGATCGATTCAGTGTCCCTGGTTATATGGTCCTCACAAGCTGCTTTTCTGTTGCTTTTTCCTGACAATTTGTCTTTATTTTAGTTGTAATTCAAGTTTGGTCCTGGGAGATGGTCTTTGTAGCTTCCATTCACTCCACCAACATTTTGGGTCTGTTCAACAAATTTTTAAATAATGATAAAAATAAATTACGTGTATGACTTCCATTTGGTTTCTGTTGGGTAGGAGTGTTTTAATGAATAGAAGTTTTGGTTCTTTGTTCATTTTTTTGCCTTATAGTAATTAAGTCCCCTAAAATCTTTGATAAATGATACTTTTAAAATTTCCTCTTCTGTTTTAGCGTTCTCTATATTTATATAGCATCACTCTATTAATTTGCAATGTAAACTGGACTTTTTCCTCAATTAGTTGCTCTCACCAGAAGATTTAGTGAATGCATGCAAGATGCTGGAAGCCCTGAAATTACCTCTCAGGTAAGAGAACCTCTGCTGCAAGTTTGCCAAGTATAGCCCCTGCTCTGCAAAAATTAGACAGGAAAGCCCTTCCAGGTCTGCCATCCTGTGGGGTGAGCTAACATTTTGCCCCTCTTCAAATTAGTTGTTAACAGAATTCACTTGGCACCACAAGCACCTCTGCCATTCTGGCTTCCATCCTGTGCATGGCCTGGTTGGTGTAATAGTCCAACTCTTGCTGTTTTGGGGCAGTGAGACAAGAATGTGGGCTCCTCTCGTGAGGTCAGGGTTACTAGCCCCTCTTCCCTTAGACATTTTGTGTTTGTTTCTGAAGACTTACAAGTACAGATGTTTAACTGTGAATTACATTTTCCTTATCCTCAGGTTTAAAAAAAACTAGCCAGTCAGAGATGTACTACATTGTGCATAATATTGTAATAACTATGTATAGTGCCGGGTTGGTGCTAGAATTGTCAAGTAATGACTTCACAAATTATATAATTGTCTAATCACTCACTGTATTGAACACCTGAGACGAAAATAAAATAATATTGAATGTCATCTGTGATTGAAAAAGTGTAATTGAAAAATAAGTAGCCAGACACATGTATAGAAATATGTGTTTTTTTAGTATTTAGATTATAGTTTATTCATGAGCTTTATAGTTATGCCATAGTTGCTTGTGATTAGTTAAGTTTTAAATGATGTTTTGTGTTAATATTGCCTTCATACCTGGGCATAAAAGAAGGTAAAAAATATTTGTGCCTCCTCAGTGGTTGAAGATCCTAGATATTCACAGCTTTTTTTCTCCCATCTGCGGATTTTAGGCTCCGAGTTTTTGACAGTGGCGTCATGGTCATTGAGCTCCAGTCCCACAAGGAAGAGGAAATGGTGGCCTCAGCCTTGGAGACAGTATGTGAACCCAGTTTCCTCCGGTCGTTAGGGCTTGCCCTGAGGACCCGAGTGCCTAGCAGCTTGAGAAACAGGATTTCCTTTTGGACTTAAGTTTACTATAAAGTAATGTTTGTTGGCCCAGTTAAAAATGGTTTATCATTAACAATGAATAAATCAAAGTTATTCTTGGAAAGCTTTTTGAAACGTACTAACACTCAAAACATCTTATAGAAAGGAGAGTTGGGATTAATGAAGTGCTTTCTTTTTGTTTTATGCTCAGTCTTGAGAACAGGTTTTGTTTTTTTGTAATCCTCACCCGAGGATACTTTTTCCATTTTTTTGTTCAGATAGAGTGGGGGGGGGGGAGAGAAAGAAACATTGACGTGAAAGGGACACATCGAGTGGCTGCCTCCCGCATGACCCATCCAGGGCCAGGAATAAATTGCAACCGAGGTACGTGCCCTTAGCGGGAACCGAACCTGGGTCTCTCTGGACTGCAGGCTGACGCTCTAACCACTGAGCAAACTGGCCAGGGCGAGAACAGGTTTTTAACTTAGTTAATCAGAAAGGTTTTCCCTGATAGAACTTTTACTTTCATTAACAGCTATATAAGTAGCATTACAAACATCAAAAGTTGTTTTATGAAAGAACTGTTTCAAAAAATATGAAAAGCAATGTAGCTTAGTTAATGCAGTTTAGTTTTTATGACCAAACTGATATTTACTTATTAGGGTACTTGAAATATTACTGCCTTCATAGCCTCTATGTTGAGCCTGTATAATTTGAATAACTTACATTTATTATACTTTTCATTTTAAACTAGATGAAAAAACCCAAGTCTAAAGATATTTTGACTACATATTTTAAACTAAACCTATACATAAATGTTCTTCACTGGATCATGTAATATGAATTCAATTAGAATTTGTTCTGTGTTCCTTTTCAGTATATCAGAGTGTTTTTTAGACTGTAGTGCAGTGCCTTTATTATAGGTGTTTTGTGATATTTTAGCCTTTATTTGGTCTGGGTTTTAGCTTTTGTACAATTAAACAGAAGAATACTTAGTTCTATAGTGAATTTTCTTTGGATTTTAGTAGATAATTCAGTAAACTATTTCCTGAGTATAACTAATAGACATTCTCTCTTGGATAGTACCTAGCGGTCTAAATTATGACATTTTATTCTGCTATGTGTTTCTGTTAGGTTTCAGAAAAGGGATCCCTAACATCAGAAGAGTTTGCCAAGCTGGTGGGAATGTCTGTCCTCCTGGCTAAAGAAAGGTAAGTAAGGTCTTGCTCTTCGTTACAACTTGTGTTTCTGAATGGACAGGTGATAGTGGTTTTCTCCCTTGATTTCTAGGTTGCTTCTTGCAGAGAAGATGGGCCATCTTTGCCGAGACGACTCAGTGGAAGGCTTGCGGTTTTACCCAAATTTATTTATGTCACAGAGCTAAAGGTTTTTTGTATTTGAAATTCCTCTTATCCATATACTTGCATTATGGAGAAGTTGTATGATATTGAGCTAAGAGTAAACTCTGATAAACTGAATTCACTGGAACGTTGCAGTATAATATAACACTCTTTTAATTTCTTCCTAATGTTATGGGGTAGGAAATTGATTTAGGACAAATGTAGGAACATACAGAAAAACGAATGCCAATGTGAATTTGAAATCATGCTACAGTTGATTCTGTCCTCATAGTTTAACTTGAAATATGGTGGATTTTAACTTGATCATCAAATCTAACCATTTTAAGAAAGGAATTTAGTTCATGGGGGAAGGAAAAGAGGAGTTGCATATTTAAACAAGTTAGGTCATTATTTTTGTGTGACTAAAAATTCACTGAATTATAAGTAAATGAAGTTTTATTCTGTGTCTAATGTGCCCATTCTGGGGGGTTTTCATGAAGCAAGCCCTATGTACAGTGTAGTTGAAGAACCTGGCAACATTGGAACAAAATATCAAACTGCGGAGTGCCATAGGAGGCTCCTTTTTTTTTTAATCCTCACCTGAGGATATTTTTCTATTGATTTTTTTTTTTTTAGATAGAGTGGGAAGGGGGGAGTAAGGGAGAGATAGAGAGAGAAAAACATCGATGTGAGAGAGACACATCAATGGGTTGCCTCTTCCATGACCCTGAGCGGGGTTGGGGATCAAACCTGCAACCGAGGTACACACCCTTGA
Source organism: Molossus molossus (assembly GCF_014108415.1). NCBI lineage: Eukaryota > Metazoa > Chordata > Mammalia > Chiroptera > Molossidae > Molossus > Molossus molossus. The sequence continues at coordinate 97,771,081 of NW_023425403.1, forward strand.
CCGGAAACTGAACTTGCAGCTCTTTGGCCTGTGGACCGGCGCTTTAACCTGAGCTAGGTTGGCAAGGACAACACAGGAGGCTCCTTCTAAGGGCTTTTCTTTAGAAGCAGTCATAACATGTCTTCAGCAGACCAAATAAAGCACCTTAAAAAAGGAGAGAGTTGTATTTGACTCACGTATATATTATCTGATTCGTTTTTTTTTAAGTAATGATTTCATGCCTGGCATTTAAAGAATGCAACTATGTCATTTTGTTTAAAAACTGCTGTGGTTCTTGAAACTGAATTAAAGAGCTGCATAGACATGCCCAGAGATATGATTACAAATTTGAGAAGTAGATGGCTCAGGAATTCCCTAGGATTGTGTGTGGGTGGAGGGGCTGGGAGAACCTTGAACTAGCTTAGGAACCTTGGTGCTCATTGACCTCAAAGCCAAGGATGGGAACATAGAAGTAGAAAAGTAGTATGTCTTTTTTTCCTTCCCTCAAGGAGTTTCACACTAAACTTTTAAAATATTTCTATCATATTCTAGCAATATTTTTTCTTTACCCCACATACGATAAGTTGTGTGGAGAAACTTTCCTGCTAAAAAGTATTACTGAGGTAACAAAAACTGGTGAATACTGAATTTAGATAGCTTGTGTGTTAAAGTGGACTCCCTGACTTCATATGTTCCTGCTATATAGCATACAGTATGCTGGAATTACCTCAAACTCAGGGACCCCATAGGCACAGAGGCCTTCTTTCTGAGGCTGAGTGATAAGTGGAAGGCAGTGATGATTTCTGGCCAGGCCTCCAGAGGGGATAGTATCTGTGTTGAGGGAACCACTGAGACCAGGAGGAGACAACACCCAGGTTCACACTCTGGGTGTCCCTAAGATGTTCTCACTGAGAGAGGTGAGTGCTACTGCCAGAGGTGCCTCAGGTGCTTTTTGGGAAAGTTGCAGGGATCCTCAGTTGCAGACCCTCTAAGTGCAGCGATTCAGTCCCCGATCCCTCCAGGAAAATTGGCTGTCACAGCTTTACATCCTCCGATGTCTCGGGAATGTTGTGCCTGAGGCATCCTGCCTTAGTCTTCATTTTCCAAACCTGTCACTGATTCTACATTGTGACCACAGATCCCCTAGTTCCCACATTGCTCAGCCTCAGGTTTGTTCTGGGGGGAATTTAGTGTCTGACTGCCCAACTCTTTCAGGCCACTGTGTAAGCTTCTTTGTATGTCATTCCTCTCTGGGCTGCACAACTAAGATTGTTGAGCTACTGGGATCTAGCTCTAATGGTGTGGATTCCTTACAGCAAACACCCATAATTCAGCACATGTATTTACATTAGTTTGGCAACACATTAACAAAAATGGAGCAATCTGAATTGTAATGAAATGAACTAAAGAGGCAGTAAAGAGACATATGAATATATTTTGCAAAAAATATTTATTATAAAACAAGTGATTGCTTTCATTGTTTTATTTTTAAATTGGGCATTCTTCACATTTTCCAGACCTCAGTATATCTATTTGTTGTGTGTTGTTTTGTTTTTTTGTCAAGTAAGGTGTTTATTTTGATCCTCTATTGATAGAGGTTATGTTTAAATACAACCAGTCAGGTCCTAAGTGCAAAAAAGTTCTGTCTTGGTGCTTATCATTGATATAATTATGTTTTTGCTTTCCTAACTTGGCTCTTAGGAGCATTAATCTCTTCGTAGCTTTATGGTAATGGAATATTTCTAGTCACATACTGTCCTAAAAGTTTTTTACATTGTAAAAGTGAAGAATGTTTTCAGGGTTCAGTGATGGGTATTAATATATATAAAGTTATTGCAAAATTTAAAAATGATTTTTCTTATCTTGGTGTCTTTTTAAATACTCTTTGAAAACTATATGAAAATGATAAACCTTTAATCAGAATAAGTTGGTATGTTACAATTTGTTTTTAGATTTATAATCAAGAGTTGATTATAACTATTTATGACTTCAAGCTCTTACTATTTTAGTTGTTTAAAAAAATGGCAAATGGCTCATGAACTTAAAAAAAAATTCTTGATGTGAATTCCACTGTTGATTGACTTTATGTATTGATATGAATGTACTATATTGTGTTCCCTGATACCAGATTGATATGACCAAATATGGATTCATCATGTCATTATTCTCATGCTGAACTACTTACAATGGTTCTCCTTTGTCCAACAATCTCAGAGTTTTCATTTTGGAGTAGTAGAGTCACATCTTGCAAGATGGTTAGATTTTAAAGACTGTGCCTAAGTATGAACTCGAACATGCTCAAAATGATCCTTGAAAATCTCTTAAATTGCCAACAAAGTTCTACATATAGTCTTACATTAGAATCCCTGTAGTGATACATGGGTATGAATATTTTATGAATATAGTAAGTACAATATATAATAAAAACTACATATCAACAGTAGACTTTTCTAGCACCAATAATTAAACTATTTAAATGTGTGTGTCTCTTTTTTTCCTGATAGGTATGATTAAATTTACATAAATTTATTGTTAATCCCATCCCTTATAATAGATTTAGAGTATAAGCTCCACAGGGGCAGAGATTTTTATCTGGTTTGCTCATAGACATAGCCTCAGAACCTACAACAGGGCCTGGCACACAGTAAACACTCAGTAAATATTTATTGAATGAATGAACTCTGATGTTTTTATCTATTAAAATTTGACTTCACTTTATCTCCCATTCAATTCAGTTAAAAAAAAAACCAACATTTTAATATATACCAACTTAGTGTGAGGCCACTGGTGGTGGTGGGGTGGGATGGGATACAAAAGTGAGTAAGATACAGCTCCTGCCCTTAAGAGGGTGGCCTACTTGGGGAAATGGACATGTGAGCAAACTTAATCAGAGATGGAATGAAGTGTGTGCCTTTTACAGCGGAAGAAAGGAGGGACTGTCATTTGCCCAAGGTTACGAAGACAGGGCTGGAATTCATCTGAGCTCTACCTGACTGCAAAGCCCAATCTTACTATTGAGCTTTTGCTTTCAAAGGTGAAAATGCCAGGGACTGTGGCGTGTAGTTGAAAAGGAATCCTAACTTGAGTTGAATGGATATTGGGCTAGGTAATTCTACTGGCAGTGATATTGAATGATGGCCTTAAAGCCTTTTTTGAAATTTTGGGTGGATTTCATTGGTATTACTAGAATTAGTTGTTTGACAAGATTATTACTTACCAAATATGGTACCTCTGACAACCTCTGATAATTCTGGTAATTGAATAATTGTGCTACCTTTTAAAAGACTAAGTGATGGATTCAGGAGCTGTGAATGCTGTTTTATAAGAGTTTTAAAAATTGAGGTAAAATTTACAAGTAGTGCAATACACAGATCTTAATTTGGATAAGTTTTGACAAATGCATAATTCATGTAACATACACTCTAACCGGTAGAATTTATCTGTCATCCCAAAAAGTTCCCTGGTTGCTCTCCAATCACCTTGCTCCCCAGAGGCCACTGCTAATGTTGTGATTTCTATTACCATATTAGTTTTGTGTGCTACATGGTATATTTTGTGTAAAAGAAATGCAAATGTAAACGGTGTTGTACATTGTAGTGTACTCAAAAATAACTACAAACTGTTAATTAAGCAAGGTGGAATTCTATCCTCTCATATTATTTTGAAAAGATCTGAACCTGCAGATTAGAGTTTTTAAAATGTTATTTACAAATATATTTTATTGATTTTTTTTTTAGAGAGAGGAAGGGAGAGGAAGATAGAAACATTGATTAGAGAGAAGCATTTATTGGCTTCTTCCTGCACGCCCCCTACTGGGGATGGAGAACGAAACCCAGGCATGTGCCCTGACCTGAATGGAACCTGCGACCTTTTGGTCCATGGGAGGAGCTCAACCACTGAGCCACATCAGCTGAACTAAAATGTTATTTTAAAATTAATTAAATAACCAATCCTGGCTCCTGAGAAAGAAAAACGATTATGCACCTTACCTGAACTGTTTTCTTTTGAAACTTCCATGACATGTGGGAAACGAAGTATGTCAGGGAAACCATGTTTACAACTCACCAGTTTTGTCACTTCAGTGGCTTACTTTGTGTTCCCCTCAGAAGAAAATGACCCAGAAGAGAAGTGATTAAATTTGAAATGTCAAGAGACTGCTGGCTCACCCTTAAAACCCGGGTCCTGCCTGCGGGCTAAGGGTGTGTTTGTGCATGCGTTGGGGGTGGGGTGGGTCTGCGCCCCCTCCCGCTAGCCCTGGCCGCTCCGTTAGCGTTTCCTGGGCTGTTTCCTGTCCCCAGAGGGCCAGCCGGGTGCAGGCAGGAAAGGATGCGCTGCCCAGGGCACGGGGGCGGGCCTTGTGGGCTCGCGCAGGGCCCCGCCCTCGGAGTGCTCCCCACCCGCGCAGTCGGGGCGGGTCCGGGTGGGGCTGTGGTTGGCGAGCGCAGGGTGCGGGCGCGCAGTCCGGGACGGTATGCTGGTGCGCCGCCTCGCAGGCCCTGAGGCTTCTCGCCGCAGCTTCTCTCGCCACCACGCTCGCCCGGGCCCCGGCCCGGGCCGCTGCTCCCGCCGGTGACGGGAGGTAAGTAGAGCCTCTGCGACCCGGCAGGCGCTCCTGTGCCGCAGGGGCTTCCCGGACTCGCGCCTCCACCCTCCCCGCAGCTGGAAAGCGCAGGTAGAAGGTGCCAGACCCTTGACGTACCCAGTCGCCGTCCCTCAGTACTTGGTGCTCAGCCTCCGCCCCACGGTGGCACGCTCTAAATCTCCGAGTCCGGACTTGAACCAGAACCAGGTTCTCCCGTGGCGCAGGTGTTGCCGAGGGACAGGCTGACCGTAGACCGGCAAGTCCGAGTAGTTGGGACCCTTGAAGAACAGCGTCTTAGGGTACGAGCGTTTCAGAACAAATTAGCTCTTTTTCCCAAAAGAAATCCTTTCTGGGATATAAGACTGAAATATAAACGTTTCAAAATAGTCCTCATTTTAAGAGCGCCTTCTCTGGCCACACAGGCAGGGCTAGATTTGCAAGCATGAACTTGCCTTGCGGGCCTTTGGAAAGCTGAGTATGGATGTAGGGGGTGCACAGCTTTCCGGACAAGCTGCATCCAATGGGTGGGACCCGGGCTGAACCGACGGGACTGAATATATAAATAAAGCCAGTTTACACGAGCTGCTCTGGAATCAGGGCTAGCCTCCTAATAAATACTATTATTACATGTATACACACGCGAGCGTGTAAAGGTTTACCAGAAGGGATAAAATCACTTTGCTTCTTTTTCTTTTCCCCTTTATTTTTTAATAAGGTCCCCTGGCCTTTAGTGTAATTCATTCTTTTTCTCCAACTACAAAGACACTAAGGGTTTATCGTAGCTGGTTTCACCAAAAACATGGAATCCTCTTGCTGTGATACCATTAGACAATGAAAATATTCACAACTTTGTCTACTCTAATCGATACATTCAGAATTTGTAGAATTTGTGAAAGCTATATAGAAGTATTTAAAAATATGTATAAAAATACCTAAGTTCTAATTTTCTCAGAATGATTTTCAAGTCAATTATTGTAAGTAGCAAGTACTGTATTGGGAACAACATGCTGAGATAAATTAAGCAAGCAAAGGAACCAAAAAAAAAAAAGCATGCTGTCATCATCTTTTTTTTTTTTTTTAATGTAGTACTTTTTACCCAGCAATTCATTTTATTTTGGGATGATCTGTTCAAGTCTTGAAATTAGTGGTTGAGCTAGTAAAAATTCAGCATTTCTTTTAAAAAGTCTGTATTATGATTTCAGGTAGGATGGTTTATTTTATATGTATATTCACTTCTAAATATAGATTATTAAACTATTCTAGGTTTTTCTGGTCATTTTCTTAAGGAGGAAAATGTGTTATAATTACAAAATCAGTTGTAAGTAGGAGTTCCTTTTAAAAATAGTTATAACAGGGAAGCAAGCAATTTGGGAAAAGCCATTTCAACTTTTGGGAACTGGGGATGCTCCTTTCTTCTGACTTTGGTTACTGAGTGTTGCTGGCTTGCTGAGGAGATACATGATGCTCCTCTGCTGTCTTTGGCCAAGTTTCACAGCCCAAGTTTACACGAGCTGCTCTGGAATCAGAAAAAGGATTTTTTTGTTCAAAAAAAGGATTTAGGTCAAATCTGTGCCTAATTCCAGCAAACTTGAATTTTCTTTTCTTTCTTTTTTTGTTGGGGAGGGAAGGGAGTCCTAATCATCTGCATAATTACACTTTAAATCTCTGCTTTCCGTTGAGGAAGTGCAATACGTATTTCCTTTGTTCAACCAACTCCCACTAAAGGAAAGCTAATAGAGACACATCAGTTTTCTCTCCATTGAATTTTTTATTATTTCAGTCATTCCCTTTAATTCCATTATTTTCTCTTTAATTTGAATAGACAGCATATTTATATTGGGAATATAAACATTAAGTTAATGTGTATTTGGCTATGTTTAGTAGCCCACTTTTACTAGATCCTAGTGTGAAAAAAAAAACGAAGTCACTTAAATGCCCTGTATTCTATTTTTTTTTTTTTTAAAAAACAAGCAAACTCATGCAGTTTTTATTTATTTATTTATTTTATTTATTTTTTTATCCTCACCCGAAAACATTTTTCAATTTTTTGTTCAGACAGAGTGGGAGGGGGAGAGAGAGAGAGAAACATTAACGTGAAAGGGACACATCAAGTGGCTGCCACCCGCATGACCCAACCAGGGCTGGGGACAAACTGCAACCGAGGTACGTGCCCTTAGCCGGAACCGAACCTGGGTCTCTCTGGACCGCAGGCCGATGCTCTAACTGCTGAGCCAAACCGGACAGGCCCTGTATTTTATTCTATAGTCTAACAGTTTTTTATATCAAAGTGAGTGCCTCCTCCCACAAATCATTCTGAAGCACAGGCCAGCAAGGTCTTTCCTGCTCTTCTAGGTGGTCTGGGAAGATTACTGAATGAAATCATCCGTCTCCTGATGCATATCAGCAGCAACAAGTATTAGAAGTCTGACAGATAATGATAATTGTTATCTCTCTGTTTTCTCCTTAGAGTGTCCAAAACAAGGGAAGTCAGGGCCACATGGAGTTCACATTTAATTGCAATTCTCTGGCTATCTTTTATAAAGGTTTGATAGTTTTGGTATAGTTCCTAGGCATTAAGAAATGAAGCAATTAATTGTGCAAGAAAGACAGTATGCCCATCTGTAGAAACAAAGCAGGACTTTCTACACAGCACAATGCAAATTGAAAGTTTGGCAAAAATTTAGTAAATTTACTAAAGTTGAGTAAATCAGTGTGAATTACTAAGCAGATAAATATGTGAAGATATATTATCAAGATTAGCTATTAGTTTTAATGAAGTTAAGCAAATAACAATTTTTTACTCAAGGATGTGCTGCAAAGATGTTCTGCAAGGATAATTTTGGTGTTGGGCATCCTGAATGTTCTTAATAGGTAGACTAGGATGGAACAAAAGGGAAGTGTGTAGTTACACATCATTTCCCCAGTGAAAATTAGTGTCCTTTCTATTTTCTTTTCAGTGTCACCTAGGAAGTTTGACTTCTTAGAATGGTTTTTGTCATATTAAGATTACTATTTTGAGAATCTCATCACTTTTCTGAGGTTCTAATTTCAGGTGTTTATTAAAGAAAAAAAAATTCACCATTTAGATGTGAGAAAGGACATGAGGAGACCAAAGACCTGGGATTTTGCTGATCAGAATGAAACCAATGTTGAAAGACTTTTCAAATCTATTGTTGGTGGTGCTCTGTGACTGTGGTGAGTATTGTGAGTGTACTTAACGTGGTAGGAATCAATGGAGAAACATAACTGTGAAGGTTATAAATACATTGATGTTGATGACCCTGCATGAGGCAGGGCAGGGTTTACAGTGCAGTCCGTTTTAGACTGTGATCCTTGCAACCCTGGGTTCTCTTAAGGCTCTGCATTCTTGAGTCAAATTTCACTTTAAATATATTTTTAAGTCTTTAAAAAGATAATAAAAAACAACTCACTTTCAATTTAACAAATTGGAGACAAACCTGTTACACACACATGAAAAGTTTTATACATTGGGGTTTGACATAAGATTTCACTTGACTGGAGTGTTTTGCAGCTAGAATATCTTTGGAACCAATTTGAATTTCAGTCCTTTCCAGTTGTATGCCTTAGATAAAAGTTTTAATCCTTTTCAACCTTAACAATAATATTAACTTCACAGGGTTGTTGTGATGGTAAAATAAAGTCAAGAATTTGAAACACCTTGAATGGCCTGAGCATACAGTAGGTGTGTAATGTTAGTTTTCTTCATTCAGTGGTTTCAATGAAATACTGAGTTCATTTCTCAGATACACAACTACTGAACCCATAGATTTAATAATATGCTAGTTTTGATGATTTTCAAATATTTCATAAACATCTAAGCAGTTGATGGTATGAGAGTGGAAGTTGTTTTCCTTTTGATGAAAAAATTATGATCCAAGGGAAGGAGAACCCTGGTTCATACAATATTGGTGGCACAGCCAGTTAAATGGGCTTGGAGGGTGTACTGGTCATTTTGTCCAGCAAATCTCCTTCCTCAGTCATTTCTTTTTTAAAAAGTTTATTTAAACAAGTTTGTATGGAAATCCATTCTGGGATTTATTACTTTTAAAGTCATTTATCCCTACTTAAAACAGATTGCTCTGCATGTAACAGCCTTATACAAAAAATCATAAAAGTGCCCTGGCTTCATAGTGATCAATAAAGACATCAAAGTCTTCCATTTAAATAAAGTCTGCAAGGATGTTGTCATTGTTTTTAAAAATATTTATTGATTGATTTTGGAGAGAGAGACACACTTATGTATGCATTCATTGGCTGATTCTTATATGTGCCCTGACCAGGAATCAAACTTGCATCCTTGGCGTATTGGGATGATGCTCTAACCAACTGAGCTACCCAGCCTTGGCCATGGATGTTTGTCATTGTCGAGCACAAAATATCTTACTGGGAAATAAAAAATTGAATGAGCATAAAATAGAGCACAGAGCATGGAAATTGAATGCACAGGCTACTAATGGAAGAGGAGGTATTTTCATAGATCTGGGTTTTTATTTCCCCCTCTCCATTTGATGTTGATCAAATATACCATTACCAATTAGGTTTATTTTTTTAAGCAACATGTTTATATTGAGATATCAGTTTTTTTAAAGACAATAAAGGAATGGGGAGAGGGAATGAAAGAATAGAGAAAACTATACCATAGGAGTCAGGATGGTATACAATCAAATTGTAGTTTTCTAAATGAAATTGTATTCTTGTATGCAAAAGCAAGAGCTGTAGAGTAAAGCAGTCAGCTCTCTCTTTAGTACACTGTTCTGGAACCCACTGTATCTTTTTTCTTCATTTTCAACTGGGCATGTATGTCTTTCATTGATTGGCTGCCATCAAATCAGAATTCGATCTGCCTCACTGACAATCCCTATCATTGACAACAGGCTTTCATTAGGTAACTAAGTGGTGTATGTATGCCTCTTAATCTTAATCCAGCAAGCACTGGAGTCTGTTTAGCCACCTGTTCACAAAATGGTACCAGTTCAGCTATGAACCAGCACACAAGCTGCACCAGAATCAGCCACCTTTTCAACCTTAACTTTGAATTGTCTCCATCGGAAAGAAAATATTCCTCAACTTCTATTTTGACTAAATAAATTAAAAAACAACAACAACAAAAAAAAACTTTATCCAATCAAGGTTTTCAAGCAAGTGGTGACCAAGCATTCAGGACTATCCAAGTTTTATATCTCTTATTTCACCTCATCTTCAATAAGAAATGGAAGAAGTGCAGAGTTAATTAAAAGAAAGTCCCCAGCCCTGGCCGGTTTGGCTCAGCAGTTAGAGCATCGGGCTGCGGACCAAGGAGTCCCAGGTTCGATTCCAGCCACGGGCATGCACCTTGGTTGCAGTTTGTCCCTGGGTGCAGGTGGCAACCAATTGATGTTTCTCTCTCACACTGATGTTTCTCTCCCCCCCCGCCCCCGTCCCACTCTGTCTGAAGATAAATGCAAAAAAACCAAAACAACCCAAATTTCTATGTGCTAATATATTCATGTGCTGATTCTAATAATCATTGATTGGATACATGTAAGGGTAGATTTAAAGACTGCCAGTCCAAACAACACATTGAGGCCCTTTGGACCTATATATGATAGAGCATGTACGTATGGTATACATATGAGGTATACATAGTAGGATAAATGAATTCATACTTACACATGTTGCTTTTCAAACCATAAGGGCACTGCAGTCCCCTAAACCTAGAATTGTTTCTTACCCTAGCCACAGGCCAGCCGATTGTTGCATTGCCAAATTCTGTCTCCTTTGATAAGTATTTGGATGGGGTTCAAAACAAAAACAAAGGTTCTCTGTGTTTGTGTTTTTTCCAGTCTTTACTTCAGCTGTTCTGATGGGTCTCTTTTCTGTTGCTGTAATGTCATTAAAATTGCCAAGAACAAGCCTAGCTATTTCATAAAGTTTCACTCTTTCTTTGGATGACCCATGGAGAACAGTGTCAACATTTCTTATTTGTCTAAAAATTTCTGCCTCATATAAACCAAGGGCACTGGTTTCTTTTTTTCTTTTTTTATCCTTACTCGAGAACATTTTTCCATTTTTTGTTCAGATAGAATAGGAGGGAGAGAGAGGAACAGAGAGAGAGAGAAACATCGATGTGAAAGGGACACACTGAGTGACTGCCACCCGCACGACCAACCAGGGCCAGGGACAGACTGCAACCAAGGTACGTGCCCTTAGCAGGAACTGAATCTGGGTTTCTCTGGACTGCAGGCTGACGCTCTAACCGCTGAACCAAACCAGCCAGGGCAGCACTGGTTTCTTTATGGTGAAAATGTCCAACAAAATACTTGTCTTGAATATCTGAAAATAATAATTTTGGCCCTGGTCGTTTTTGCTCAGTGGTTAGAGCGTTGTTCCACACACCGAAGGGTTGTGGGTTTGATTCCCTGTCAATGGCACATAACCTGTGTTTCAGGAGACAACCAATCAATGTGTCTTTCTCACATTGATTTTCTTTTTCTCTCTACCTTCCTCTCTCTCATCTGCTCTCTCTAAAAATCAGTGGAAAAAGTATACCTTGGGTGAGGATTAACAAAAAAAAGTTTTGAAGTATATTTAGGGTCTTACATTTTGAATAATATAGAGCAGTTTATATTATATCATTTAAACCAAGCTTTCTCTGGCCTGGCTGGTGTGGCTCGGTTGGTTGAATATTATCCCGTGCACTGATAGGTCACCAGTTCAATTCCTGGTCAGGGCACATGCCCAGGTTACCAGTTCAGTCCCCGGCCGGGGTGCATATGTGAGGCAACTGATCAAAGTTTCTCTCACTCACTCTCCCTTTCTATCCACAATCAATAAAAACATATTTAAAAAAAATAAACCAAGCTTTCTGTCACCTCACTGTAAATTCATTTCCCCAAATTATCTGAACACCAGAATATAATTAAAATGAGAAAAGTGAGGTATTAGATTTTCATCTTGAGAATTGTAAATTGTTACTCTTGCTTTATAGAATTTCATTGCAGACATATTACATTATTGAATGTTATGAATTCAGAGTATCACTATCTTAATCATAATCATTAAAGATGCCGCTAAAGAGACAAAGCCACTTTAAAGTGGAAACAGTGCCCTGTTCCCAGAATGAGCACTCACATCATTTTCTATCATCCTTGGCTCACTTCAGACTTCCCTTGTGTTTATATGATTTTTTTCTTTGCTGTGTCCAATAGTGCTGCTCAAGTGTACCTTTGTAAACCCCATTCTGACTGTTTCATTTCAGTTCTTGGAGAAGCCGAATATCTCCTCTTAGGAGAGCCAGGACATGTAGCACTAAGCAACACCACAGTGTCTGTGGATTTTCAGTATTTTGATGGCGCTAATGGGACACTGAGGAATGTATCTGTGCTGTTGCTGGAGGCTAACACCAATCAGACTGTGACCACCAAATACCTCCTGACCAACCAGTCCCAGGGGACACTTGAGTTTGAATGCTTCTACTTCAAGGAGGCTGGTGACTACTGGTTCATGATGACTCAGGGCATGACAGACAGCAGCACTTCAGAGAAAAGTGCCTTTTTGAAGGTGGAATGGCCTGACTTTCATGTTGATCTGAATAGGACATCCAAGGCAGCAGAAGGCACCTTCCAGGTGGGCCTTTTCACCAGTCAACCACTATGCCTATTCCCTGTGGACAAGCCTGACATCTTGGTGGATGTCATCTTCACCAACAGTCTTCCCGAGGCAGGAACAAGTCAGGGACAACCACTAGAGATAAGAACCAGCAAGAAGACAGAACTCTCTCAAGGTCAGTGGATTGAGTTTGGCTGTGCACCTGTGGGGCCAGAAGCCTATGTCACTGTGGTGCTGAAGCTCGTTGGCCAAGACTCAGTCATTACCTCTGTAGGACCCATTGACCTGGCCCAGAAATTTGGATACAAACTGGTGATGGTGCCAGAACTCACATGTGCGTCTGGGGTGGAGGTGATGGTGCTACCCCCTCCATGCATCTTCGTCCAAGGAGTGATTGCCGTCTTCAAGGAGGCTCCCAGACGTCCTGGGGAAAGGACCATGCGGCTGGCTGAAAACAGCTTGCCTTTGGGACAGAGGAGAACAGTGTTTAACTGCACTTTGTTCGACATGGGAAGGAATAAATACTGCTTTGACTTTGGCATTTCAAGCAGAAGCCAGTTTTCCACAAAGGAGAAAGAGTGCATGATAATTCAGAGAAATATAGGTTGGTATTGAGATTTAAATTTTTAAAAATCAAATTGATCCCTTTATGCAGTCAAAATTATTATTTTGAATTTGGGTGAGCTTAATTTTCTATGAACTATATTATCATTTTTATGGATCACATGTCATAGTGGCACTAATAAACATTAGCTGTTATTACATCATATGGCAAGTCCACGGCAGGTGTGATCAGAATTCAAATCTAAATTCCAAGCTGTATTTAGTAACTTGCTGGCTTGCTCCAGCTGAGCATGTCTTTTTCCTCTTAAGTCCTTCATTATAAGAATGAAGCTGCTTTCATGAAATTTCAAAGCAAGATTTCTAAAAACTTCAAGTTCTGAATTCTTTGCATAATGCCCTACCTAATCACAAAGAATTGGGGTTATTACAATTCCATCCATGCCCCATGCCTGTCTTTACATATCTTTCTCTTTTCCTGGGTGCAAGCCTGGTCTTGGCAAAGGTTAACCTGACGGAGGTTGGTTTGCTTACATGTTGCTTCTGTCTTCATCTCCACTTAGCTGCATGCCCCTTGACAGCCCAAACCTCCAGCATCTTTGTAACTACAAGTGTTTATTGATCCAGATTCACCCACTTTCTCTCCTTAGAAGTCCCTTTCCTTTGACTGTCTGCCCACTCACTGGCCATTTCCCTGCTTGCATTTACATCTCTGAAGCTCAGATTATGTGGCCCATCCCATCAATCACTCTCCTGCCCACACCCCAAACTCTGCTTTGTTGTACTTCTAATGTACTTGCCAGGCCATGGCCAAGGTCTGTGCAGATCCAGCCAACTGCTGGCCACCCACTGCAGCAAAGCTTCATGAGAAGATAGCACCCAGTCCAGTATGGGGGAGGGTCACGCCTCCACCGTCAGCCGGGCCCATGGTTGTACCCAGCGAGGCGCCCTGGCTGACTCTGCTTCTGTTTTCCACAACTGCTCTTTTCACCTCCTCTGCTTGCTTCCCTCAAACCTCACCTCTGCCCTTGGTTACCTCTCAGAGATGAATTTACCTCCTACCACACCGAGCAGCTGGAAGCCATAAGGTATGAGCTCCCTCACCCCCCACCAAAACCTCTTTGAGTCCATAGGTATCAGTCCCATCCTCTTCACCTTCTGCTGTCACTGGGGAATATGCGTCATTCCTCCCGTGCAAAGCCAGCCCTCCCCTCCACTGTGGAGCCCCGCCTCTGCCCATTTCAGGAACCTTCTGTCAATCATTATCCTCTCTGTCCCTTCTTTACCAGCTTATTCCCATCAACTTTGAAACTCTCTTATCTAAAAACAAAACAAAATCATTCCTCACCACCTGGTTCTTTCTCAGAAATTACCCTCTTAACTCTTCTTCCTTCTATAGCCCAGGTTCTTGAAAAAGTCATTTATACTTTGGGGTTCATTTCCTCACCTCACATTAACTTTTGAACTCACTCCAAACTCACACCTCCTCCCCTGAAAATGCTCTCATTATAGCAGCCAGTGGATGACTTCCAGGTCCCCAAATCCCTGGATGTTTTTCAGTCTGTATCTTCATTGACTTCAAGTCAGTGATGTCACACTTGCTGTTTGCCTCCTGCCTGCCAGCTGTCTCATGGTCTCCGTGGCCTGCCAGTTCCACCTCGTCTTATCTCCTACGTGTCAGACGTCTGCATCTTGTCTGCTTTTCTTAGTCTTTATGTGTGCTGGGTGGTTACTATCCTGATGCTGGTGACTCCAGGTTGTCATCTCTCCCCTACATTCAAGTGTCTGAATAGCTGTCACCCCTCAGAAGTCCCTGAGGCACCTCAAAAGTGACATACCTGGAATTGGACTCACCCTACCCCTCAACCCTGCTCCTCAACAGGACTCTACCACCCAATCATTGTTCAAAACAAAAACCCAGGAGTCTTCCTCTTCTTCACCTTCTTCCTATAAATAATTTACTGTGTCCTGTGATGTTCTCTCCTCAAAGAACTTCTGAATGTCGGTATCACTCTAGTCTCCCCAGTTTCAGTGACACCAGTTGGTTGAAGCAGTACCTGCAGGAGCTAAATGCTCCTGGAGACCCCAGATTTTCCTTCCCTTCACTCCTGCAACAGACTCCTGACTGTCCTCCTCCCACCGCATTCGCAGTGCAGCCAGAGGGGTTGTTTACAGTTCCGGCCAGCTGAGGCTGTTCCCCTGCTTAAAGCCTCTCAGGCACCAGGCTTGACAGGAGGATGAGAACCCACAAGGTGCTCCATGGCCCGACTCCCCACCCTGTGGTCACTTGGCTGGAGCCTGGAACAGCCTTGCCCCACCTTAACCTGGTTAACATTAACCCATCCCTCAAGTCTTCACTTGGGTTACTCTTTCTCAACCCAGACTAGTTAAATTGCCTTGCTGTAAGCTGGCACGCTGTCCTTAGTTAATCTCTCGACATCATTTCTGTTATTGCTTGTTCAAGGTCTTTCTTCCCTGATGCCCTTACCCCTTCTTTACCTCACCCCCAGATTGGGGACTCTCATTTGGTGGCAAAAGTCAACCTGTGCTGCCACAAAGCTATTTACAGTCTTTATTTGGCTCACTTAATATGCCTACCACATTAAGGGGTGCTTAATACGTGTTTATTAAACTGAATATTGAACTCAGATGTGGCTAGTCTCATGTTAGTTGAAAAATAATTACGTTAAACTCATTAAAAATCGTTCAAGATGTGCTTGCCTTTTCAGAAGTTACTTGTTAAGAGAAAAAAAATTCTAATTTAATTTAATGGAAACAAACCAAGGGGAGTAAAGATATTTGGGCCATTTGATGAAAGGCACTGGAAATCTACCTTGGTTCTCCCAGCTTTTGGACTTTCCCCAGATTCTTCCAATCATTGTCTAACAACTGGGTTTTCCTCCACAGCCGTGGGGGGAAGACACTAGAAAGGGGCAGAGCTGGGACTGGTTCTCTGTACGTCCAGGCTGAGGATGGCCAGGGGCTCCCTGGGGGCTGCAGCAACCAGACACAACTGGAAGCAGTACCTGCAGGGGCTAAATGCTCCTGGAGACCCCAGATTTTCTGTGTGGCTGCCCAGCGGTGGCTTTGACTCAGACTGATTGTGAAATTTATGCTAGTGATAGGAACCTCAGTGCCTTTCCATGTTTTTAGTATAAAAATATATATATGATTGAATCACATTTTCTTCTTTTAATTTTCCATTTAAATAATTGTCAGCTCTCATCAGTAAAGACTGTCTTTTTTGACTAATGGCTTAATTCAGGGACCCCACTGAACTTACTGTGACTTATGTGAGCCACCAACTCTACTGAATTTCTTATTAGTTGTTTTTGAAAATGGAATAAGAATGTGTACGGTAGGTTTGTCTTAGGACCTTAAGATACTCTGTAAATGACAATTTACAGCAAATATATAATAGATGTTGTCAAAAATGATTATTTATGATCTTCATTTATCCTACTTAGTGAGGAAATTTACATTTTCCTCTGCAGATATGTTAATGTGTTGGTTATAGGATGCTGCCTGAGATCCTGCTAGGGGAGTGTTGGTGATATATAGCACAGGCACTGTAATAACTTACAGAAATCTGAATTGAGAAATTCTAAATTCTGAACACATCTGCCCCAAGGGTTTCAGCCAGGGAGTATGGACCCTGTATCTTAAGGCAAAAAATGTATTTAGGGCAAAGTTGCAATTAATGATCAAGGGTATAAATTCATATTCACAGTTTTTTTTCGGGGGGGGGGCAAATAAAAATAATGTATAATTAACACAGTTTTCTTGATAATTTAAAATTTTTGGCTGTCTTCTTGTGTCACTGATTACATGGTCTTGTTTTTCCTTCATAATGACTGAACAAGAGTTGTTTTTTTTTTTGTTTTTTTTTTTTACCAAGAAAGGAATAGTTACCTCTGTCATTTTGTTTTAATTTTCAGGTGCTTGCAATAATAGTATTATTTTTACTTCTTTGCCAGAATGTTTTTAAACCACTTTGTCCACTTTGTGAGTTTACCTAAAATTAGAAAATATTAAAAAGTTCATAGGAGCAGACCACTGGTTGCTTTAATACTTCACAATTCTCTGAAAGTGAACCAGTAAACCCTTCAACTAGTGGAACTCCTCTTCCTCCAGGATTCCTTTAGGGTATCTGACATACTGTTTGTGACCATCTGACACAATACAGCTCACACTGATACAGTGATTGCTTTGCTCAGGCACTGTTCTAAATGCTTTATGAATATTAACCCATTTAATTCACATAACAACCCTATGAGTTAGGTTTATTGTATTGTCAATTTTATAGGTGAAGAAATGGAGGCACAGAAAGGTTAAGTAACTTGCCTAATGTTAGTGGTGGCTAAGGGGCTTAACCACTTTAATAATATAAAGCTCTTAAGTTGAAAACAATTTCTGATATTTTTCTCCTTACTGGTTCATCTTGTGCTGTTCACACCACTCTTAAAGACACGTAACTCACTTTGGAGTCCACTGGCCCAGGCATAAGCACAATTCATCCCATATGAGTGAGCCTGTGTGAAAGGTCTGTGCATGGACTGTCTGAACTGCCTATCCTGGTGCCTTTGCTCCTACTGCTACTTTTAGCTACTTATCTATAAGCATTCTTTGTTTAGTTACCTTAGTCTCTTGAGCAAAATGTTTCACAGATATGAATATTTCATAGGTTGTATTACTTCAGATAGTCTTGGAGGTGGAAACAAATCTCCCATTCCCCATTCCAGACAAATTTTGCTTATTTAGAATTAATATTTTCTATAGTGGCCAGAAAGGCATTTGTCCTGGCCAAACAGGTTTGTTATGTAGTGTGAGCATATGTATGCACAAAAAAACAAAACAAAACAAAACAAAACCTTTTATTCATGAAGTAAGACTTTTGGAATATTGGTCATCTTGCTTTTCATTTCTAATACATGAACTGCAGTTATCTAATGAGTTCCCATTTTACCAAATATTTTCCTCAAAGTTATTAGCAGAAATGTTCAGGGAACAGGTAGAGTTACTTAAAGCATTTTTAAAAAGTTGCCTGATTAAATTTTTCCATTGCTTTATTTGAGTAAATTTAGTGTAGAAATAAAAACACATAAAACTTAGCTTAAATAATAATTTTTTCTATTGTTGGTTATCTTCCAAACCATGATTTTATGTTTAAGGGAAAAAGACAAAACATTTCAAAATGACATTTTTGACATTAAGATTCATCCTTTCATCAAAACTTTTTTTTTTTTTCTGGCCCCCATTAATAGAATTTTTGGTTTTAGTTTGACAAATGACTTTATGTATTTAAGTAAATTATATTTATGTAAAGTATAGAAGAGTTAAGAAAGAATAACAAAGGACTTAGCTTTTGTATTTCTACATTTTGTGGTCTTAAATGTGAGCACAAGAGAAGAATAAACTATACATTGACTTAGTTTTCAATTTAGATTTCACAGTAGTGGAATTCCCAGTAGATTTTTAAAAAATAAATCACAACACTTTAACTCAAGAGACGTTAGTATCAGATTTCCAAAGCTCTGGAAGTGCTGGGGCTTAGTGTCTGAACAGCTCTGAAGCTTGAGGACAAAGCTGGCTCATTGTTCTGCCATTTGAGGAATTGCAGTGTGATTTGGGAGGCATAAAACCAATATCATGTTCAGTTGAACCTCTGGATGGAACAAAATTACCACACCTCAGTTTATGTTGGTCCAGGAACTCTTGCGTAAGTCCAGGAGACTTTTAATTGCTGTAAAGAACTTATATTCCATGACTCATTCCAAAAATTGCACCACTTAGCTCACCTGAGAATGTATCTGCCTTACATGCTCTTCTTGTTTTTGTAGTGCTTTGTATACCTTTGACTGCAGTGTAAGATTTTGCTCATGAAGGATGAAGAGAGACCTTTATGCAGAGGTGTTTTGGAGCCTAGTGTTAGCATGACTAGTTGGCTAGGTCTACTGTTGTGTCTTGGGGTTGGATGGGTGCTGATAGAGAAGAGACTTAGTGTAATTCTTTATAGGGGACTGTTCAATCATTTTATCTGTCAGTGATTGCATATATGCTTGGAAGAAAAGTTAGCATTTATCACTCAATAATAACTATTACGAGAGTGTTTTGTATGTATTTTGAAGCTCTGGTGTTAGGTATAGCTCCATTTAGGGTTGTTAAAGCTTAAACCTCTTTGCTGAGTTGACCCTTTCCTCTTTATCACTGATAATATTTCTTGTTCTGTAGTCTTATTTTGTCTGATATTAATATAGCCCTCCAGTTTTTTTTTCTTAAAATCTTTTAAAAATTAAATTTATTGGGGAAACATTGGTTAATAAGATTATATAGGTTTAAAGTATAGAATTCTGTAATACATCATCTGTATATTACATTGTGTGCCTACCACCCAGAGTCATAGCATCTTCTGTCACCATATATTTGGCCCCCTTTACTATCCTCTTAACCCCTTCCCTCTGTAAACCACTATACTATTGTCGGTGTCCATGAGTTTCAGTTTTATATACCACATATAAATGAAATAATATGGTTCTTAGCTTTTTCTGACTTATTTTGCTTAGCATGGTATTCTCAAGGTCCATTCATGTTGTCGCAAATGGCAATATTTCATCTTTTCTTATGGTTGAGTAGTATTCTATTGTATATATGTACCACATCTTTTTTTTTTTTTTAGTACTCCATTGGAAATATTTTTAAAATTATTTTAAATTAATTAATTTTGTTACAGATGTTTCTCCTTTTCCCCCATTGAAACCTTCCTTCTTATGCCACCCCACTCTGCCCTGTCCCCAACATTGCTGTCTATGTCTGTGGTTACGCATACATGCATATAAGTTCTGTGGTTTATCTCTTCCTTCCCTCCCACCTCCTTTTCTGAGGTTTGTCAGTCTGTACCCTATTTCTATGTCTCTGGATTTTTTAATCAGTTTGTTTTGTTCATTATATTCCATAGATAAGTGAGATCATGTGAAATTTGTCTTTCTCTGATTGGTTTGTTTTGCTTAGGACATCTTCTTTATCTAATCATCTATTGAAGGACTCTTTGGTTGTTTCCATGTCTTGGCCAATATGAATAATGCTGCAGAGAACATAGGGGTGCATGTATCTTTGAGAATAGATGTTTTCAAAAATTTGGTTGGATACCCAGAAGAGGAATTGGTGGGTCATATGGTAACTCTATTTATAATTTTTTTCAGGAAACTCCATCCTGTTTTCCATAGTGTCTGTACCAGTTTACATTCCCACTAGCAATGAATGAGATACCTTTTTCTCCACAACCTCTCCAATACTTGTTATTACTTGTCTTGTGGATAATAGCCATTCTAACAGGTATCTCATTGTAGTTTTGATTTGCATTTACCTAATAGCTAGTGAAGTCAAGTATTTTTTTTCATGTAACTCTTGGTCATTTGTATGTCCTCTTGGGAGAAATGTCTGTTATGTACAAAAACAGTTTTGTTTTCCTTAATGTTCACAAGGTATAAATTATTCCATCCTTTCTTTTAAATAGCATATAGTTTGGTCATACTTTTTTTTAACACAAACTCACAATCTCTGTCTTTTAACTGATGTATTTTTATTATTTAAATTTAATGTAATCATTAAGTGGTTAGATTAAGAGCTGTCATCTTGCTAGTTTTATATTTCTTCAATCCATCCTATGTTTTTTCTTTCTTTTTTAAAATTAATTAATTTATTTTTGTTACAGATGTTTCTCCTTTTTCCCCCACTGATTCCTCCCTCATCTTCCTTCCCCAAACTGTCCCCAGTTTTGTTGTCCATGTCTATTATTCATGCACACATGCATATAAGTTCTGTGGTTTATCAATCCCCCACCACCCTCTCTACTGGGGATTGTCAGTCTGTATCCTACTTCCACGTCTCTGGGACTACCCCATTCCTCAGACTGTTATGTTCATTATATTCCACAAATAAGTGAGATCATATTATACTTGTCTTTCTCTGTTTGGCTTGTTTCGTTTAGGATAATACTTTCCAGGTCCCTCCATGTAGTCTCAAAGGATAAGAGATCTTTCTTTCTTACAGCTGCGTAGTACTCCATTGTGTATATGTACCACAGCTTTTTTACCCATTTGTCTACTGATGGACACTTGGGCTGTTTCTAGATCTTATCTATTGTAAATAGTGCTGCTATGAACATGGGGGTACATATATTCTTTCTGATTGGTATCTCAGGCTTCTTAGGGTATATTCCTAGAAGTGGGATCACAGGGTCAAATGCAAGTTCAATTTTTATTTTTTTGAGGTAACACCATATTTTTTTCCACAGCGGCTGTACCAGTCTGCATTCCCACCAGCAGTGTACTAGAGTCCCCTTTTCTCCAAACCCTCGCCAACACTTGTTGTTTGATGATTTGTTGATGGCGGCCATTCTGACAGGTGTGAGGTGATACCTCATTGTTGTTTTAATTTGCATCTCTCTGATGATTAGTGATGTTGAGCATTTCTTCATATGTCTCTTTGCCATTTGTATGTCCTGTTTGGAGAGGTGTCTATTTAGTTCCTCTGCCCATTTTTTAATTGGGTTCTTTGTCTTCCTTTTGTTGAGTTGTATGAGTACTCTGTATATTTTGGAAATTAACCCCTTATCTGATGTATCATTGGCAATGATGTTCTCCCATACAGTGGGTTGTCTTTCCATTTTGATGGTTGTTTCTTTTGGCAATCGGTTTCTTGACGTTAATTTTGGATCCTGCTACTTTGTCAAATTCATTTATTAAGTCTAGTAAATTTTTGATGCAGTCTTTGGGGTTTTCTATGTATAGTATCATGTCATCTGCGAATAATAACAGTTTCACTTCCTCCTTTCCCATTTGGATCCCTTTTATGACTTCTTCCTGTCTGATTGCTGTGGCTAAGACTTCCAGTACTATGTTAAATGAGAGTGGCGAAAGTGGGCATCCTTGTCTTATTCCTGTTCTTAAGGGAAATGCTTTTAATTTTTGCCCATTGAGTATGATGTTGGCTGCAGGTTTTTCATGTATGGCTTTTATTATGTTGAGATATGATCCCTCTATTCCCAGATTGCTGAGCGTTTTTATCAGAAATGCGTGATGGATTTTGTCAAATGCTTTTTCATCATCTATTGATAGGGTCATATGATTTTTATCTTTCATTTAGTTTATGTGGTGTATCACATTTATTGATTTGCGAATATCGTACCAGCCTTGCATTCCTAGGGTGAATCCCACTGGGTCATGGTGAATAAGTTTTTTGGTGTATTGCTGGATCCGATTTGCTAGTATTTGGTTCAGGATTTTGGCATCTATATTCATCAGGGATATTGATTGGTCTGTAGTTTTCTTTCTTTGTAGTGCCTTTTTCTGGTTTTGGAATTAGAATTATGCTGGCCTCATAGAACGAGTTTGGAAGTCTTCCTTCTAGAATTTTTTGAAATAGTTTGAGGAGAATGCTATTAGTTCTTCTTTGAATGTTTAGTAAAATTCCCACATGAAGCCTTCCGGGCCTGGGTTTTTGTTTGCTGGAAGAGTCTTGATTACCTCTTCAATTTCTTTTGTTGTTATTGGTCTGTTCACATTTTCTATCTCTTCCTGGTTCAGTTTTGAGAGACTGTGTTTTTAGAAATTTGTCCATTTTGCTTCGATTGTCGAATTTGTTGCCGTATAATTGTTCATAATATTTTTTCACAATCCTTTGTATTTCTGTGGTGTAAGTTATTTTTTCTCCTCTTTCATTTCTGGTTTTGTGTATTTGGGTTCTCTTTCTTTCTTGGTGAGCCTAGCTAAGGGTCCATCAATCTTGTTTTTCTTCTCAGAGAACGAGGTCTTTGTTTCACTGATCCTTTGAATTGTTTTTTTTTTTTTTTGGTCTCCATGTCATTTATGTCTGCTCTGATCTTTCCTATTTCCTTCCTTCTACTTGTTCTCAGGTTTTCTTTTTGTTTGCTTTCTAGTTCTAAAAGTTGTGAGGTTAGATAGTCTATTAAAATTTTTTTCTTGCTTCTTGAGGTAGACCTAGAGTGCTATGAACTTCCCTCTCGGAACTGCTTTTGCTGCATCCCATAGATTTTGTGTTGTTGTGTGTCCATTTTCATTGGTTTCCAGGAAGTTTTTAATTTCTTCATTGATTTCCATGGTAACCCATTCATTGTTCAATAGCATGTTATTTAGTCTCCATGTGTTCAAATGTCTTTGCAGACAAAATCCTGAACAAATATTTTTCTTGCAGTTGTTTTCTAGTTGCATGACATTGTGATCTGAGAAGATGCTTGATATGATTTTAATCTTCTTGAACTTATAGAGACTTATTTTGTGCCCTAACATGTGGTCTATCTTTGAGAATGTCCCATGTGCACTTGAGAAGAATGTGAATTCTGCAGTTTTGGGGTGTAATTCTCTGTAGATATCTGTTAAATCCATTTGATCTAGTGCTTTATTTAGAGTCTGTGTTTTCTTGTTAATTTTTTGTCTAGCAGATCTATTCAGTGATGTCAGCAGGGTGCTGAAATCCCCTGCTATGATTGTATTGCTGTTGACTTCTCCTTTGAAGTTCCCCAGAAGATTTTTAATATATGTTGGTACTCCTATATTGGGTGCATATATGTTTACAAAGGTTATATCTTCTTGTTGGATAGATCCTTTCAATATTATGTAGTGGCCTTCTTTGTCTCTAGTTATGGCCTTTTTGAAATCTACTTTATCAGATATGAGTATTGCTACCTCAGCTTTTTTTTTTTTTTCTTTCCGTTTGCTTGGAAGATTTTTTTTTCATCCCTTCACTTACAACCTATGTGAGTCTTTTGTTGTGAGGTGTGTTTCTTGGAAACAACATATATGTGAGTCATGCTTTCTTATCCAGTCAGCTACTCTGTGTCTTTTTATGGGAGCATTCAAACCATTCACATTAAAGGGGATAATTGATATGTACTTATTTATTGCCATTTCTGTTTAGTGTGGTTATATATATTTTTTCTATTTCTTGTACTAATTACAACAGTTCTGTTAGCATATTTTGCAGTGCTGGTTTGGTGTTAATATATTCCCTTTGCCTTTTCTTTTGGTCTGGAAAGCTCGTTATTTGACCTTCTATTTTGAATGATAGCCTTGCTGGATAGAGTAGTCTTGGATTCAGATCCTTGTTTTTCATGACCTTGATTACTGCATGCCTGTAGTGTTTCTGTTGAGAAGTCAGCTGAGAGCCTTATGGGGGTTCCTTTGTAGGTAACCTGTTGCTTATCTCTTGCTGCCTTTAGGATTCTCTCTTTGTCTTTAATTTTTGGCATTTTAATGACCATGTTTCTTGGTGTGCGCCTGTTTGGGTTCTTTTGACTTGGGGCTCTCTGTGCTTCTTGAACTTGAATGCCTTCATTCTTCAGCAAGTTAGGAAAGTTTTCTGTCACTATTTTTTCAAATATATTCTCTAACCCTTGCCCTTTTTCTTCCTCTTCAGTGACTCCTATGATGCGAATGTTATTACGTTTTCAGTTGTCCCACAGTTCTCTTAAGCTATCTTCCTGTTTTTTAATTGATTTTTGATTTTGGTTTTCGGATTGGTTGATTTTTTTTTTTTCTACCCTGTCTTCTAATTCACTGATATGGTCCTCAGCTTCCTCTACTCTGCTGGTTAGTCCTTTCAATGTGTTCTTAATATCTGCTATGTCATTCTTCATTTCCACTTGGTTGGTTTTCAATATTTCTATATCTTTACTCATGGTGCTGATATCCTTACTCATGCTGTTGAGCTTCCCCAAGATAATGGCTCTGAACTCTACCTCTGATAATTTAGCTGCATTTCATTGATCTCATCTTCGATAGAGTTCTCTTGTTCTCTCATTTGGGACTTGTTTCTTTGTTTCACCATTTTGGCTATCTCATTGGGTTGTGGAGCCTGCCAAATTTTCCCTGTGAGTGTTGGTTTTGCTGTTTGTGGCTCCCTCTACTGGGTTTGGATGAGGCTGGGTAGGCCCATGTTACACACCACTGTCAAGTCTTACTTTCTTGAGTAGATTTGCAAGCCCAGAAAAGGTTCAGTTATCCTCTAACATTTACCCTGGTGACTAGTATTCTCAGTTACTCAGTGCCTTGGAATGTAGCCCTGGTGTTCTGCATAAGAGGATTTCCAGAGGGTGGGATAGATGCTGGTTATTAATGAGCCTCAATTTGCATTTCTTTTCCTCACCTGGGAAAGGCTGAATCTCCAAGCTGGGGTAAGGGCTGCTGCTTTCCCCCACAGCTCGGGGAAGTAGCACACTGGCCACTGTCTTTTGTGGCTGCAACTCTGCAAAAACTCTTAGTGCCCTCCAAATTCCGGGAGTCCCCACAGAGTTTTAGCCCAGTCTTCTCTCCCCTTGCCGTAGCCCCCAGGTGAGTGGCTATGGCTATTTTAGCAATCTGTCTTGGCTCTCTGTGCTGTGGAGTGGGCTTGGTCTTTATTCCCCAAGGGCCCTGCTCACAGCTAACTCTGCTGCTGTCCGTGGTCTCTCAGCCTGCCACCCTCTCTCACCTCCGCACATCCTGCCAGTGTTTCTGGTTATATGGTCCTGTTCTGCTGCTTTTCTGTTGCTTTTTTCCAAGGATTTGTCTTTATTTTAGTTGTACTTCTCGTTTGGTCCTAGGAGATCGTCTGTGTAGCTTCTATTCACTTTGCCTCCATTTTCACATCCTCTGCACTTACCTTGTGCGAAGCTGGGTCTCACAGGCCTCTGGTGCCCCCGCACCCTGCAGGTCTCATGGGTAACTGGATCTCACAGTCCTGTTGGGGACCCGGCACTATGCTTATGTTATGGGCTGCTGGGTTGCACAGGCCTCCCTGGTGCTTCAGTACCCCGCAGGTTCTGTGGGTAACTGGATCGCACAGTCCCTGCTGGGTCGCACAAGCCTTCTGGTGTTTTAGTACCCCGCAGGTCCTGCATGTAACTGGATCACACAGTCCCTGCTGGGTCACACAGGCCTCTCTGGTGCCTTTGCATCCTGCAGTTCCCGCGGGCGGGCAGGTGGATCTCACCAGTCTCTCTTGGGCTCTGGCTTCCTACTGCTCTTGTGGGCCACTGGACTGCACAGGCCTCTGTGGAGCTGCAGGTCCAGCTGCTGGCAGCTGGGGGGTCCTGCTGCCCCATGGGGCTCAACTCCAGCTAAGCTTTTGCTGTAGATTTTGGGGATGGGTCTCACCTGCTGTTGTGTGCTTCTGTTGCCTGGGAATGGATTCTGCTCCCCAGCCTTCTGTTGCTGGGGATGTATCCGGACTCTGATCAGGCTGCTACTATGGGGGATGGTGCTGGGTTCCTGGCTGTCTGGGACTTCCCTGACTGGCATCTTGGGAGCTCCACTACTGTGCACTGGTCTGTGTCGACACAGAGTGTCCACTGGTCCGATGGTGCCATGTGTGCTGGTAGGCTCAGGTTGCTGGGCCCTAGCCGCTCCCACTGCCTTCTCCCAGGGAAGACCTGGGATCTTCCAAAATGGTGGGATCTCCCCGTGGCACAGGGATTAGCACCCTGAAGGGCCGCTTACCGAGGTAGCCGGCGGCTTCCGTCCACAGCACAGGAACCTTCTGCTCCATGGCTCTGCACTGCTCGGGTTTGGTCATCCACCTTCACGTCCACACACATTCTCTCACATACTTGCTCACTCTCTCACACACTCACCCTCCCTCTGGTTTTGCCCGCCCCCATATTCTCTGCTCTGTTCTTTATTATTTTTTTTCTTCTCATTTTGGGCTCTGCCTGTTGTTTTTCTCCTAGTTCATCTAGGTGTAATATTTGGTTATATATTTGAAATGTTTCTTGAGGTAAGCCTGTATTGCTATGAATTTCCCTCTTAGGATGGCTTTCACTGTGTTCCATAGATTTTGGGTTGTTATTTTCATTTTCATTTTTCTCAAGGTATATGTTTATTTCTTCCTTTATCTCATTGTTAATCCATCACCATTTTGTAGCATGTAATTTAGCCTCCTTGTGTTTGTGTGTTTTTCATTTTTCTTCTTGAAATTGATTTCTAGTTTCATACCATCATGGTTGGAGAATATGCTTGACACGATTTCAGTCTTTTTAAATTTATTGAGACATATTTTGTGGCCTCACATGTCTTTTCTGGAAAATGTTTTATGTGCACTTGAAAATAATGTATATTGTGCAGGTTAGGGGATATTAAGTTAATCCATCTGGTTCAATGTGTCATTTAAGACCAGTGCTTTATTGTTGATTTTCCATCTTTCAGATCTGTCTTTGATGGCAATGGGATTATTAAAGTTCTGTACTATGACTGTACTGATGTCAATCTCTCCCTTTATGCCCATCAATATTTACTTTATATATTTGGGTGCTCTTGTGTTGGGTATATAAATGTTTACAATGGTTATATCCTCTTGTTCAGTTGATTCCTTTATTATTATTATTATTATTATATAATGTCCTTCCTTTTCTCTTATTATAGCCTTATTTTGTCTGATATAAGTATTGCACGCCCACCCTCCAGCTTTTTTTGTTTCCATTTCCATGAAATATCTTTTTCTGTCCTTTTACTTTCAGTCTCTCTGTGTGTCTGTAAATCTGAATTGGTTTTTTTGTAGACAGCATATGTATGAATCTTGTTATTATCCATTCATCTACTCTGTCTTTGGTTGGAATACTTAATCCATTTACATTTAAAGTGATTATTGATAGGTAAGTGATAGGTAATTGATAGGTAATGCCATTTTATTATTCATATTTATGTTTCCTTTTTTCCCTTCTTCTTCATAAAGAAGTCCCTTTAACATTTCTTGTAATACTGGTTTGGTTGTGATGAACTCCTTTAGCCTTTTCTTGTCTGGGAAACTCTTTATCTCTTCTTCAGTTTTAAATATCCCTGCTAGGTAATCTTGGTTGTAGGTCCTTGCTTTTTTTTCTCTCTCTCTTTATTTTAATGTCTAGTTGTGTAGGGGGTAATGTGGAGGCTTTGGGAGGACCCATGTGCCAGCTGGAAGGGCTCTCAGTTGGCCCCCTCATCTCTGGGTCCTGTAGTGTGGGCAGCCTTTTACCCACAGTGTAGGTCATTGCTTTTGATCACTTTGAATATTGCATGCCAATCTCTTCTGGCTTGTAAAGTTTCTGTTGAGAAATCAGCTGACAGTTTTATGGGAGCTCCCTTCTAGGTAACTAACTGTTTTTTTCTTGCTGCTTTTAAGATTCTTTGTCTTTAACCTTTGCATTTTGCTTATGATGTGTTCTGATGTTGGCCTCTGGGTTTATCTTGGTTGATACTCTCTGTGCTTCCTGGACTTGTATGTCTATTTCCTTCACCAGGTTAGGAAAATTTTCAGTTATTATTCATTGAAATAGGTTCTCAATCCTTTGCTCTCTGTCTTCTCCTTCTAATACCCATATGATGTGAATGTTGTTATGCTTGATGTTGTCCCAGAAGATCCTTAAACTCTTCTTATTAATTTTTTTTTTTTCTCTTCTGAACGGGTGTTTTCTGCTGCCTTGTCTTCTAGATTGTTGACTTGATCATCTGCCTCATCTAATCTACTGTTGATTCCTTCTAGTGTATTCTTTGTTTTGGTTATTGTATTCTTCATTTATGACTGGTTCTTTTTTTTGTTATCTTAATTTTTCTTTATGCTTACTATTTCTTTGTTGCTGTTCTAAGTTTCTTGAGCACCCTTATAACCAGTGTTTTTTTCCCCCATGTATCTTTTTTCAATTACAGATAGCATTCAGTATTATTTTCAGATATATAGCATAATGGTTAGACCAGTCATATGCTTTACAAAGTGTTCCCCCCTGATATTTAGTGTATCCACCTGGCTTGTAGTTATTAACAATATTACTGAATATATTCCCTATGTTGTACTTTACATCCCTATGAGTGTTTTATAACTACCTATTTGTATTTAATCTCTTTCGCTTTTTTACCAATTCCCCAAAACCCTTCTCCTGTGGCAACTGTCAGTCTGTTTTCTAGTTTGTCCATTCATTAATTTTGTTTGTTTGATTCCTCATGTAAGTGAAATCATGTGGTATTTGTCTTTCTCTGACTGACTGATTTCACTTAGCATAATACTGTCTGGGTCCATCTATGCTGAAGTAGGGTAAGAGTTCCTTGTTTTGTTTTATTTTTTGAAAATATGGAACACTTCACAAATTTGTGTGTCATCCTTGCGCAGGGGTCATGTATTGTTCCAGTTTTAGTATATGTACTGCCGAAGTGAGCACGAGTTCATTGTTTTTTATGGCCAAGTAATATCCCACTGATATATGTACCACTTCTTTATCTAATCATCTATTGGGGGGCACTTGTTTGCTTCTATATCTTGGCTATTGTAAATAATGCTGCAGTTAACTTAGGGGTGTATATATTCTTGCCAACTAGTGTTTTGCGTATAACCAGTGTTATTATTTCTGGGTCTGGTAGACTTCTAGTCTTCATTTCACTTAGTTCTTTCTGGATGCTTCTCCAGTTTTCTCATTTGGGACATATTTATTATTCTCCTCATTTTGGCTGCTTCTTTGTCTTTGTTTCCATGTATTAGAAGACTGTTTTAGACTGTTTGTATTAGACTGTTTCCCAGTCTTGGCAGTATAGCCTTATGTAGTAGGTGTCTTGTGGTGCCCAGTGTCACAGACTTTCTGATCACCTTAGCCAGGCACTTTAGGAATGTCCCTTGTGTGGGTTATATGTGACTTCCTATTATAGTTGAGCCTTGATTGCTGATGGCGCATCTGTGGGTGGGACTGACCTTTAGGCTGCCTGGCTGTGAGGATTGGCCACCACTACAGCATACAATCTGCTGTGCAGGGGTTGACCCCACAGAGCAGGATTTGCCCTAGTGGGGTCCAGTGCAGGCTGAGACCTCCCATTTGGGTATTCTTCTTGTTGAGTGAATCAGGTGGTATTCTGTTGTGGTCTGAAACTGGTCACCAGATGTGTTCTGGGCCTCTTGGAAGGGTCTCTGGTATAGGTCAATGTCAGATGCTGCCTGTGACTATCATGGGGCTACCTGTTAGGTGCTATAAAGCTATAGCATTTAGTAGCTACCTGTGCTAGGCCTAGATGCATATAGGAGGGGCCATGCTGCAAACCAAGGCCGGCTAACACCAGTATTGGGCCTGAGGCAGACCACCAAAAGGTTCAGGCACCTTGAAACCAGTCTCAGCCTCTCAACTGCCCAAAAGACTCAGCTGCTGAAAGAGCCTTGGGCAGAACATGAGCTGCCTTAGTCTATTCTTAGGGAGTTATTGGGGGTGGAGCTAGTGGAGTTTACCAGACAAATGCAGAATCAAGTTTTGTAACTGAAACACAGGTTCGGCTCCCTGTTACAACAAAAGCCAAACTCGTGAGACAGGTGCTAGTGAAAAAGGAAAGAAGTTTATTTAGCTGCCATGACCTGGGAGAAAGGTAGACTCCTGTCTTCAAGACCATTCTTCTTCCTGTTCAAGCCTGTGGTTCTAATAGGGATAGGGTAGAGGGGCCTTTTTCTATCCAATTATCTTGCTAGCTTTTGGTGTGCTCAGGTCTTATCCATTCATCTTTCTATCTTTTGGCATGGGCCCTTTTTATTCATTCTTCTAGCTTTTGGCATGCTAAGTGTAAGAACCTCCCCTGCACCACCTTGACCAATGTGGGAGACTCACTGGCACTCCAGGACTGTCTATGGTATAAGGGTTGGTGGGGAGGTAGGGACTGCAGGACCCGCCATCTGGAAGCCTGGAGATGAGGCAGCTCTCAGCCCATCTCCTGACGCTGGACAAGGTGTTCTGCACCTTTGGGGTATCCAGTTGGAGTATGTGGGGCACCCCTGGATCCTGGTGAACCTTCAGCCTGCACCTCTGAAGTGGCCAGCCTGGCCAATGCTCACTCTGCTGCTGACTGCCCACATTCCAATCATTAGTATACTGACTGTCTACAGTAACAATTTGGCTGGGTGGGGGAGGGCACAACACAGGGCAGATGGTGGCATCCCTGAATGTCTCTGGCAGTCCCCAAGGTACTTTTGTTTTGTTTTGCTTTGCTTTCATTTTTTATTGTTTTTATACTAAAGACAATAATTCAGGCCCAGGCTTGTTGCATGACAGAGCACTGGGCTGTGGGCAAGTTGGGTGGGATGAGGTCTCTGGAAGTCATCAGGTAGAGTTAGAGGAATTCACCAAGCTACTCAAGTTTACATTTGGTGGATGGGGGGAGGGCACAACACAGGAAAGATGGTGCCTGTCAGCCACAACACAGGAATAGTGGCCTAGTGGCCACCACCCCTCCAGTCCCTGCCCTGAAGCCACAAAATTCAGCCTCTCCTTGCTTGTCCCAAGCAACTCCCAAGCTACACAAGAATTTCTCAAGATTTTAAAGGAAAGTCTGCAATGCAGGCTAAGGATGATTGCCCCCAAAACAGCCTCAGGCTGTGGGTAAGTGGGATGGGGCAGGGTATCAGTGAGTAATCAGGGTACTATCAGAGTTCACTAGGCCAATACATAATCAGATTTGGCCCATGGAGGGAGGGTTCAACACAGGAGATATGACTCCCGTTGGCCCTGTGGGAAGGAGGGTTCAACACAGGGACAAGATGGCATTCCCTCCACCCCTTGCATGAAAGCCACACAACTCAGTCTCTCCCTGTATGTCTCTGGTGCCCACCAAGCCACTCTCCCTCTGCCAGTGCCCAAGGTGAGGGTCTACCAGTAAGAGTTTGTGTGCTGGCCCTTTAAGAGGACACCTGGGTTTCCAGCAGCCTTCCATCTCAGGAAACCCTGTTGATTACCACAGCCAGATGTTGTGGATTCTTCCTTCTGGCACTGGTGTTCCAGGCTGGGGATCCTAGCAGATGGCTGAGACCCCTTGCTCCTCAGGGAGGACCTCTACAGCTGATATATTTCTTCAGACTCTTAACCATTGCACTTGGGAGTATGTCCAGCCTGTTTTGTGTGTCTACCCTTCCTACCAGTCTTGACATGGCTTCTTATAACTTTAGTTATAGGACTACTGTTAGCTAGTCTTAAAATGGTTATCCAGGTTGATTGTTCTATAATTAAGTTGTAATTTTGGTGTGTTCATGGAAGGAGGTGAGTACAGCATTCACCTAATCCACTATCTTGACTGAAAACCCTCCTGAAGGATTTTCTAACATTTCTTGTAGTGAAGATCTGCTGGTAATTAATTTTCAGTTTTTGTCTGAAAAAGTCTTTATTTCTTCATTATTTTTGAAAAATATTTTCACTGAATATGGGATTCTGGGTTGCTCATTTTTTATTTTAGTATACTGTAGAGATAACACTCCATTATCTCTGGTTTGCATGATGAGAAGTCTGCTGTTATTCTCATCTTTATTCTTCTGTTCTACCTTCCCCTTCCCTTCTTCCATAAAGTTTTCTGTTTGTTTTTGTTTTTAGTAGTTTGAAAACAGCATGTTCAAGTTTTTTGTTTATTTGCTTTTTAAAATTTATACCGCTTGGTGTTTTCTGGGTGTTTTGGAAGTAGTTTGGTATCCTTAATTAATTTTGAAGAATTCTTGGGCATTCAATTTTTTTCCTCTTCTGGGATTCTAATTACAAGTGTAATACACTGTTTGATATTGTCCCACAGCTTTTAGGTATTCTATTCTGTTTTATTCACTAATTTTTTTCTTCTTTGTGTTTCAGTTGGAATGATTTCTATTGACATATATTCAGACTCATTGTTTCTTTCCTCCGCTGTGTTGAGTCCACTGTGAGCCTCTAGGAGGCATTCTTTATCTCTGTTACCATGCTTTTCATTTCTAGCATTCCATTTGATTCTTTTTAGTTTACAACACTCTGATGAAAATTTTCATCTATTTATGTTTCTTGTTCACCTTTCCATTAAAATCTTTAACATCTTAATCATAATTATCTTAACTTTTCTCTCTGATGGTTCCAATATCTGGGTCACATCTGAGTCTGGCTGTCTTGTTTACTTTATCTCTTGATAGTGTATTGTTTTTTTTTTTTTTTCTCCTCTATGTGTTTCATAATTGTTGGTTGAAAGTTTGACATCTTACTTAGATGTGTAGACACTGTTAAATAGTATTTGCCTGGAAACGAGCAAACCCTGGTTTTGCTGATGTTTAGTGTGAGGGTTGGTCAATCTAGTACAGAGTTGAGCTGTGTTTGGGTTTTGCTGTTGCTATGGCTACCTTCAGTGCATAACAGAGTTCAAGTTTTTCTAATGTTACTTTGTTTCAGGGTAAGATTTGGTTTGCCAGAGGGTTTTACTCCATACTTCTGTTGTACTTTCAGCTTTAGGCTTGAGTCTGTATCAGAGATATTTTCACCTGTTACTCTTGCCCCTGCCACAGTAGTAAGTTGTTGTTATTTGATACTTGGTAATTGCTAATATGGTGCAGGGTTGGGGATGGGCTATGGGGGTGGGAGAGTACACTGTTGTGCCAGTTCAGTCTTAGTCTTAGGCAAGTACTGTGCCCCTGAGTCTCAGGGTTGGGGCCTTCTTGATAATGCAACCCCTCCCTAGTGGTAGAAGCCCTCTAACAATCTGGGTCCAGGATATTTTCCCCTCCTGTCCAGGAGTGAAGTGTTTTAATCATTTTTTAAAATTTCCTGGCAATACTGGGTGCTTTTAGAGTCTTGTCTCCAGCGGTTGAGGCTTTTGTTGATGAAGCAAATGTGAAGGAGGATCTGGGTGAGGTTTGAGTCTTTCCCACAGTGCTATTCCTTCCCTCCTTAGGCCTCCATCTAGAAAGGAAGGCTTTTTCTGCTCTTGCACCTTCCCTTAGTCCCTGTGAGCATCTGGTGAGATCTATGGAGAATAGCCTGAAAGTGGGTACAAACTCCCCTTGAGCATGCGGCTCCTAGCATTCTGTGTTTTCATGCTAGCCCCAATTAGGCAGTTCATTACATTTTTGATGACTTCTCACCAGCTTGTATGAAGCCTAGCACCTGCCCCAGGAAGCGATGCTTGCATCCTGTTTTCATAGAGGAGCTGACTTTTCTTATACTTTAGGCTATTTGGCTGCCCTGTGACTTAAACTCTCTGATGGGATCTAGAAAGGTTAAAAGGTTAATATTTTGTAGTTCATACAGCTTTCATTTGTTTTAAGAGTAGGAGTAACAACACTCTTTCCAGCTTTCTACATCTGAGAATGTTTTTATTTACTGACTTTTCAAGGCTCAAGATTTTAGTTTTGCTGCTTCATTTGGGTGCTGTTAAATTTGATTCTCAAATGAGCAAGCATTAAAAGCATGGCTAATGTCCTTGCAGAAACTTGGGGACTGTGGCAGCCGTGGAGCCAGTGTAGTGCCACGTGTGGGGATGGTGTCAGAGAGCGTCGCCGTCTGTGCCTGACTTCCTTTCCCTCCAGACCTGGCTGCCCTGGAATGTCCTCGGAGACCTCCCGGTGCTCCCTGGAGGAGTGTGCTGGTAGGTATTCTTCTTCCTTTGGGAGTCTCTCCCAGGGCAACTGTTGAGCCCACATCTGCCTGAAAATGACCACACTGAGTTCAGGAATGGACTCATAAAATTCTGTTGTTGCTGTTGGCTGCACTAACCTTGTACTCATTAGTGTGTCATTGATTCGGAATAGGGGGTTTAACACTGTAGAAGATAGGGAAATGACAAGGAAATTTACCTAAAGATTCAGACATATGAAATTATATTTATAAATACAAAAATGGGAGAAGTGATCATTCCCCACCTCAATATATTTTTTTGTTTTTACTTTTGTTTTATTTCTCTCTCTTTCACGTCTCCTCACCAAAATTGTGGAAAAACATTAAAAATATTTTCTCCCCATCATCCCAGAGAAGCTCCAAGGGACCACATAGACCATTGTTTGACAAAATGGGGCAAGACTTATCCCCTGGATGGCCCTATATTTATTCTTGACCAGTCCACCCAGGAGGAAAAGGTAGGGAGTTCTTTTTGCCATTACCTAGAGACTGGCCTTCCCTGCATCCTCTAAGTATCTTGAAGGCACACACTAGTAGTTGCTCAATGAAAACTTGATGTGAACTGACTTTATTTATTTTTTATCCTCATCCAAGGACATTTTTCCATTTTTTGTTCAGATAGAGTGGGAGGGAGAAAGAGGAAGAGAAAAAGGGAGAGAGAAACATCGGCGTGAAAGGGACACATCGAGTGGCTGCCACCCGCACAACCAACCAGGGCCGGGGACAAACTGCAACCGAGGTACATGCCCTTAGTGGGAACCGAACCTGGGTTTCTCTGGACCACAGGCCGACGCTCTAACCGCTGAGCCAAACCGGCCAGGGCATGAACTGACTTTAATGTAATGTTCATATTGGCTCAGTTAGGTTTGCTTTAGTTTATGGAACAGAATCCCATTCATTTGCCACAGGTTACAGTAATAAAGAATCCTTGTTCTTCCCACACACCATTCCATCTTCTGATACATAACCAAATCCCCCATTTAGTTGGCTGGCCTTTGCTCTGGTCCTGACCCTTAAATAAAGCCCTTCTGTCAAGTCTTTGACTTTTTCCACTCCAATTCCAAGTTAGAAAACCATCTCTATTTCCTCTTCCCATTCTCATCTGGAGAAGTTAGATGTTTTTCTGTGCTTTAATCTCAGGGTACCTTTTAGCCAAAACTACAGGCACCTGGCAACACCTTGGCCAGTGTCCAGGTCTGTGACCTTAGAAAATCATTCTTGCTATCTTGTCTTTCCAGCCAGTGCTACAGTTCTTCTTCCCTTTATTCCAGTATCCTAAGGATGATCTTTCCTAGTTTTTTTTATTATAGCTTCAGACCCAGGTTCTTCTCCCATCCCTGAGCCTGCCCCTCTCTCGCTCTCTTTTTTTTTTTTTTATAAGCCTTGGGCACACCCTGAATCTATTCTTTCTCCAGTTATATCCAATACTGCTTTCTAAGGCTCTATTGTCTGTCTACTCCTTTCTTTATAAGTTCCCTTCACTTTCCACAGTTTCTTCCTTGTGTGTAACTTTTCTTTAAATACACCGATTCCTTTGAATTCTAAGGTGGCATGTGAAGATATCCCATCTAGAGTTCAAAATATGTTTCTGTTGATATTTTAGAGAGAGAGGGAAGGAGAGAGAGATAGAAACAATGATGTGAGAAAGAAACATCAATTGGCTGCCTCCTATATGTTCCCCGCTGGGGACTGAGCCTGCAGCCCAGGCATGTGCCCTGACTGGTGAATTGAACCAGGACCTCTCAGTCCATGGTGCAATGCTCAGTCCACTGAGCCACACCAGTTGGGCTAGAGTTCAGTAATTCTTGAGTGAATTTAGAATCAATTGCCCCTGGCTTTTATTGCACCTTAGTATTGTTGAAATGACAATATCAACCATTTATTGACCATCTGCTGTGTGCCAGTACTTTGGATATATCACCTCACTTAAAGCTCACAACTCTACAAGGTAAGGATGATCATGTTGGGCTCAGATTTTGAGAGCCTGCTGCCAAGCAGGCATTCTCCTAAATGCCTTGCACACATTAAGTAGGTCCATCATTATCTCCATATACAGATTGAGGACTTGGTGGCATAGAGAGGGTAAATGACCTGTCTAAGACCATAAAGCTAGAAAGCAGGGGGCTATATCTGACCCCATACTAAGCTACTTATCTTGAATACTTTGCCTTTATATACAGGCCAGTGTAGCTTTCTAGAAACATCAACACCTGAAATTAACAATCATTTTCAAGGATATGTGGTATTATTTCATATTCTGGCATCTTAACTCTTTAATACTGGGTGGGAGCTAGAAACTTGTACATTGTAAGTTAGCAAAAAGGGTAAGTGCTACAGGTACCCCTACTTCTTCTATAAGGGGTACTCAGATAGATGCTTATGTGGATAAATATGATAATTTCTTTCAAGTGTTCTCTTTTTCCTATTCAACCTATCTTCCACTCCTTGGAAATGTAGAGATTTGTTCACAGGCTGCTTAACGTCAGGAAATCTACATTTCAGGTGAAAAAAGAAAGATAGATGAGGCAGAGATAGGAGAGGCCAGCAGTTCTTGGGTTTTCCTCCAGCTGTGGTGTTGAAGGGATCCAGCCAGGTCACAGATAACGGCTAAGTGAAGAGGTCCTCAGTGTGTAACAGCAATGCTGCTACCCCCTGACCTCAACAGTCACTGCAGATGAAAGAAGTGATAAGTCAGGAAACAAGTCTTTTATCATCCAGTGAATTTCACTTGGTTGAGAGTTTAGAGTTTTGTTTGGCTTTGAGGGGATGTTTTCATGCCAAGGTCTAAGTCTAGTTCTATATTAATTTGGTCCATTTTGTTCAACACAAGAGGAGGAGGAACCAATTGCAATTGCAACCAGTTCTGTC
The DNA here is from genome assembly GCF_014108415.1 of Molossus molossus. Classification (NCBI taxonomy): domain Eukaryota; kingdom Metazoa; phylum Chordata; class Mammalia; order Chiroptera; family Molossidae; genus Molossus; species Molossus molossus. Next base: position 97,808,055 of record NW_023425403.1, read on the forward strand.
TGGTGGATACTGATCATTTTGCTATTACCTTTTAAATAATGAATCACTTGATTAATTAACCTCTCACTTATTGATTATCAATTATATGCAAGTTACTGTGACTGGGGTTGGGAATATGTAGATAAGACATGTCCCTGTCTGGAACTTACCATATAGTTGCTCATCAGACACAAAAACAGGCGTAATATATAGTATAGTAGAGAGCCTGCACTGATAAAGGTACCCACAGCTTGCTGTGGAAGCTTTTAGGGATGATAATACATGCTGGGAACACCTCTGTTCTTGGAAGAGGACCATAGAAGTGAGGTGACCAGATAAGCCACAATAACAGCGACCTGGGCTCAGAGCTCCTATTGACACCTCAAATTTTCTACATAGAAGCAGCATGAGGAAGGTTTCCAGGTAAAATGAACATTTTTCACTTAAGGTACGTATATGGGACATCTAGTTAAGTGTACCTTTGAGGTAGGCATACATCAGGAAATTCTTACAAGTATAAAACAAATAATGCAAAATAATTTAGGTAGGTTGTACCTAAATTAGTATGTCAGGAGAAAGTCATACATGAAAATAAGATTGTTGACAATGTAACTCACTTTTCCTGTCTAATATCCAGGAACTGTTAAGCCCCTGCTTTCTCACTCGTCCATTTTAAGCGATCCACTCCCATTCCTACCTTCCATGTGGCACTGAGTTTTCTTCTTCCTTGCTCTCTCAAACTGGTTTGTCCCACAGCCATCAAAATGTTTCACCAAGACTCAGATGCCATCTGAGACCACAGCCTGGGAACCTGAGACCAACTTATGCCACCAGACCTCACCTCTCTTTCCTCCTTGGTCACTATCCACCATTCATATCCTTCCAGTCACCTGTCTGATCTCTGGTTTCCCACAGCCTTATTGCCACCAGCCACAGACCCGTCCTCCCCTCTCCTTCCTATGGCACCTATGGGACACCTGACAAGCAAGCTCATCAACATCCAGAACCTTTTCACCAGATACTCCCTTCACCTCCTTGCCTTACCTGAGGGCTGGATGACTATAGGGCACAGCTTCTCCCCTACCTTCTTGGGGGGAAGCTTGACATGTACTTTATAAGCATACAGGGTCAGCAACAGGTGTGCTCCCCCTCTCCTTTCTGATTGTCACTTTAGCCAACTCTTCTACCTCCATGTAAAACTTCTACTCTTTTGATGCCCAAGCCATCCACTTAGATGACTCCCCAACTATCCCCAAATACTGTCAATTTTCAACCTCATGACAGCCATCAGTCACTAGGACCTGGGTCCCCATGTTCCTCACCATCCCATAGCTAGGACTAGCTAGGCGACCTCAGTGTCCACCTAACGTATGCCTTCCCTTTGTCTGCAGCTGCTCCTCTGATGAAATCTTAAACTTCACAGCCCCCTTTCTGGCTACAAATCCTGGTCCTTGGTTAGTTTACTTCTTTCTCTAGCTGCCAGATAGTTAGAGCAAGCCTCTCAGAGATCTTAAAACCATGCAGAGAAAACAATTCTAGAGACTACATTTGTTCTTCCTTTTTTTGTAGCTTTCCAGCCATCCAGTGTGTCTCCTCTTCAGCCCAAGGGTCCAGTAAAGTCCAACAACATTGTGACTGTCACGGGGATTTCCCTGTGCTTGTTCATCATCGTCGCCACCGTCCTCATCACGCTGTGGAGGAAGTTCGGGCGTCCCCCGAAGTGCAGCACCCCCGCCCGACACAACTCCCTCCACTCCCCCAGCTTCCGGAAGAACTCAGACGAGGAGAACATCTGCGAGCTGAGCGAGCAGCGTGGGAGCTTCTCGGACGCGGGAGACGGGCTCATGGGCAGCCGGGGGGACACGGGCATCCCCCTGACCTACAGGCAGAGCGTGCCAGTGACCCCTGACGACGAGGCCTCCGGCAGTGAGAGCTTCCAGTCCAGCGCCCAGAAGATAATCCCCCCCCTGTTCAGCTACCGGCTGGCCCAGCAGCAGCTGAAGGAGATGAAGAAGAAGGGCCTGACGGAGACCACCAAAGTGTACCACGTGTCTCAGAGCCCCCTGACCGACACGGCCATCGACGCTGCCGCCCCGCCCCTGGACCCGCCCCTGGACCCCGAGAGCCCGGAAGAAGCCGCGGCAAACAAGTTCCGGATCAAAGCCCCGTTTCTGGAGCAGCCCGCAGGCAGTGCCGGGGAGAGGCCCTCCTCTCGCCCGGAGGGCAGCGGCCCCCCGGCCAGCTGTGCTGTCAGCCCCAGCCAGACCCTCATCCGCAAGTCACCGCTGAGGCCTGTGGGCAGCCGCGGGGGGCTGTCGGAGAGAAGCCACCCCAGGAGCTTTCATTTCAGGAGGACTGCCAGTTTTCACGAAACCAAGCAGGCCCGGCCGTTCCGGGAGAGGAGCATGTCCACCCTGACCCCGCGGCAGGCCCCTGGCTACAGTGCGCGCACCCGACCCTGGGACCAGGCAGGAGACAGGTGTCGGCCTCTGAGTCGAGGAGCTGTCGTATTCCCTGAGAAACCGGATCATTTCCAGGGAGCAGGGGGAACCAGTGGTCCATTAAGCTCTCTCCCTAAATCCTACACGTTGGGGCAGCCCACGAGGAAACCAGACCTGGGGTTCCGCCAGGCAGAATTCATGGCAGGAGGTGAGAGAACAGAGCCTCCCAGAGCCAGGAGGGGACCGTCCCCCAGTCACAGAAGTGTCTCAAGGAAGCAGCCTTCACCCACTGCACCCAAAGACAGCTACCACAGGGTGAGTCCTCTGAGCCCGTCTCAATGTAGAAAGGACAGGTGTCAGAGCTTCCCGGCTCACCCTGAGTTCGCCTTCTATGACAATACGTCATTTGGCCTCACCGAAGCTGAGCAGAGGATGCTGGACCTCCCGGGATATTTTGGGTCAAACGAAGAGGATGATACCACAAGTACACTTAGTGTGGAGAAGCTGGTCATCTAGACCGAAATCAGCCTGAGACTCCACATAACTGGTGTCCTTTCCCCAGCTCATGGTATCAGCTGCTCATATTGTTTTGTGGACTGTTTCGTATAACTGTTTGTACAGTAGGACAGCATGTGGGAAGGAAGTAACTTGTGTGTGCGCACATGCATTCTAATTCATAATGAAGAGGATATTCATCCTGAAATTTTCCCTTTGTTATCCTATTTCTATTGGTTTATTACTAATAACTACAATAATAAAATTTAAACAAGAGTGAAATAGGGCTTGTTTTCTCACGTGGACATGAAAGATGACAAGATGTGATTTGTGAGTAGGAAATGCTTTGAACAATTCTTCAACAGTTTTCATCTGGAAACAAATTTGGGAGTCTCAAGTCTAATAAGGACTGGAACAAAATGAACTTGCTAACACAACTCCGAATTGTAATTTATTAAGTTATAAATACTTAAGAATTTGATGCCTACAGGGGCAGAATTGAACATGTTTCATGTTTGGCTGATTAAGTCAGTTATGACTATTACATACTAGGCTACCTAGACAGGGTGATACTGCGAGATACTCCAGATGAACTTTCAGGCCAGGGTTGGGTGATATGTTACTTTTTTTTTTTTTTTTAACTCAACAAGGAGTTCTGGTGACTTGACACACAATAATGTAAGTTAATTCTTCTGTGGAGAAATAACATAAGAAGCCGGTTGTTTGGGTGGTAAGTCAAATGAAGACCTATCCATATATCCATCATTGTTCTGAGCAAAATAAACATTTGGGAAAGGAAGGCATTGTTTCCTGAGAGAGCGTCAGCTGGAACAGGGCAGTGGGTGCTGTCCAGGAGGCTCCCTGGTATCAGCCTGCTTACTGTGCTGGGCCAGCATGGCAGCCAAGACCCCAGGGAGTGTAATTCTGAAACCAGGATATGTGTGTTTCTGAAGATAACGTTATCATATTAATCAGAAAGTATGTGAATTAATCACAGGGGTGTGGAAAGCAGGTGGACTATATTATGCTCTTACAGCTTACTCTTTTTTTAATTGGAAAGAGTAAAGAGGGAGCGAGAAAAGTCTTTTAGAAATGTAGAATCACTTTTCTGATTCAATCTGCCTACCACATTTTACAGATGAAGAATTTGAGGCTCAAGGAGGGGACTTAACTCCTGCAGGGTTGGATGAACACGGACTCATTTTTACTCTACCGTACTCTGCACTGTCAGCACAGCTTTTGCAAGCTTCTCTTTAATAACACCTTCAGGAGAAAGCTGGCCCTTTTGCAGTAAGAGGGCACAGAGAGATGCCTTTATTAGCTTTTCCCAAAGGAAACTTTCTGCTGCTTGATGTTAGGACTAGTTTTGCAACTTGCTATGATTGGAAGTGAAGGCTACACAACTACACAAAACAACCTAAAGGTTGGGCTCCTTCATTGGAAGTCTTCCATCAGGTACCATGAGGGCACACTGCCATAGGGTATACTCACTTTCAGCCCTTGAACCTAAAGCCTTATCTGCATACACTTGAGTAGCTGCACTTCTTGTTCCCCATGACCTCTCTAGATGCCACACCCACCCTGCCTTGTAGACTCTTTTTTTTCTTCCTCTTCATGTTTATGAGGATGACAACCTGCTGGTGAGATTTTGGAGACCGTTGGAGAGAGTGGAATTAGATGGGACAAAAAAAAAATAATCACAAATGCAAATACTGTATTTTTTAAAAGTTTATCTTCTATGTGTTGCATTAGCTTCATTTGTGCCACTAGTATTGGAAATGAAAACATACTTCCTTTTGGCAATGCTTTAATAACTATCTACCTTTCAGGAACAGGAGGACTCATTTCAGGAACAGGAGGAGTAGATTATTCAGCAGCGTCTGGCAGCTGGTATGTGCTGATACAAAGAAGAGGAAACCAGACTTTTTAATTTCCATTTTCTTTGTTTATCATACTTAAAAGCCCTGGTCTCTTTCCAAGTTCACAGGGCTGTTACCATCCTTTGAGAACAGAGGGTACACACTTATTTCAGACCTCACAGTGAATTTCTCTACAGTGTCAGACCAAAACAGCCACAGGGAATGCGAAAAGTCAAGAAAAACACTATGAAGAGAAGGATTTTCTACTAAATTATGTTCTTCCCTAGTATTTATGTATCTAAACAATATCACTGTGACCTAATACCAGCATATAACAAACACATTCATTGTGTAGTCCAGTGTTCTGTGGCTCTTACTAAGAGCCAATCTCAGCATTTCATAGTTGTTAATTTGGCCTCACCTCTGAGAAACAGAAAAGTAGATGCTTCAGCATTGTCTTTGGTGGATAAGTCCTAAACTTCATTAGAAATAATCTCCTATTCTTCACTGTTGTGTCCCAGTGGCTGCCAGTAGGGGCTCAATAAAGATCTATGGGATAAAAAACTAGCTATTCAAAAACCTTCATACTATATTTGTGGTTGAACTAGAACAATTTCAACACTTTAAATCTTAAACCATTGTGACTAAGATGTGTCCCTGTGTGATACGGTGGAATTTTAATTTCTAGAAAGTCTCCAAAAATGAAAGCCTCATTTTTGGTGGATATTATCCTGGCTAAAGGGGAAAGTATCTTCGGAGCCTGTTGTCGTGTCTGTACACAGTAGTCACTTAATAAGTATTTTTTTTTTAAATATGTTTTTTTTTTTTTTTAATGAGAAAGGGAGAGAGATAGAAACATCGATGAGAGAGAAACATTGATCAGCTGCCTCCTGCACGCCCCCTACTGGGGATTGAGCCCACCACCTGGGCATGTACCCTGACCCGGAATTGAACTGGGACCTCTCAGTCCATGGGATGGCGCTCAAACTACTGAGCTACACCAGCCAGGCTGTTGAATGTATATGAGAGAGGGGCATCCAAGTGAATGGGGTTCCCTGCCTTCCTAGCAAGTCTCTCCCATTCACTCCACTGCTCTGGAATCTGCAGCACCTCTTTTGGGGAGTTGCTTCCCACTGTGACTTTTAAAGAGGATTTGATAGAGCCGAGAGCATGCAGTATGTCAAATCCTTGCCACCACTACCTGAATGATAATCCAGCCCTTCCAATCAATTTTCTCTCCACAAGTTCTAGTACACTCCATCTTGACCCACAAAATATAAAACTGCTGCTTTACAACTTTGATTATTTCTCATTGTATTCTAGATATGTAACTTGTAAAGTGATATTGCACAGTTTTCAGTTTGTGCAGTTTCTGAATCGTTTTTATACACAAATGACACTTTAAATATTACAGTATTATGTAAACTTACAGTAGTATAGTATAGTGTAAGACCTCCAGGTCATACCAGCTGAGTCGTAGTTTGGACAAAAAGAAGTAGTTTGGCACAGTCAAAAGTATACAAATTTAATCCTGGCCCTTCTCTTTCTAGCTGTGTGATCTTAGGCAAGTCACTTAATTACAAGTCTCCATTTTTCAGATGTAAAATGAGAAAATCTCTATTCTTGCTAGAGATTTAGGATGGGGATTTGAGCATACATCATTGTTTCTTCCTTCTAGGACTCAATTAAAATTATAAAAAAGGTGCAATACCAAAAAAAGTTAAGAAAACAAAAGACAAGTGATTTCAGTGAACTTCTATAAGACAAAGTGCATGGGAGAACAGAGTGGAAGAAGCTACAGCACAGAATATGCTTGGAGAGTCATAGAGAAGATGAGGGAGCCTCCCTATGTGATAGAACCTTGCAGAGGTTGGGGATTCTAGGTTAGTAGAATGAAGAGAAGACAAAGATAGTGAAGATGTGTATATGGAATGGTCATCTTCCATCACTACTTCTCTGGTGCCAAGAATCCCCACAACTAGATGTTCAACCACAAACAAAAACAAAACCAACCAACCAACAAGCAAATGACCAGAGGGGACTTTTCTAAAGACACTGAAGGATCTTTCTGAGAAAACTTGGGCAGTTGGAGTTGTCATTGGTATCCTAGCACAAAGCTATCTACATTCTGGCATTTGAGATGCCTAAACAGTGGTTTTCAACCTTCCTAATGCTGCGACTCTTTAATACTGTTCCTCATGTTGTATGTGGGTGTATCTGCATGTGTGCGGACCCACCTGGAGATGGATAGAGGAGCGGTATATTGGTTCCTAAGACCATCGGAAATATGTGTTTTCCGGTGGTCTTAGGTGACCCCTGTGAAAGGGTCGTTTGATCCCCAAAGGGGTCGCTACCCGCAGGTTGAGAACCACTGCCTTAGAACAATGATCAGATCTCTGACTATACACCCTATATGGAAGCCTGCCAATCATTACGTTCAGGAATAGCCTGATAACCAAGAATCACCAAACATTTGAGAAGGCCTACAGGATGATGAAAGATAAGCAGAGAGAAACTGACCCTAGAGGAAACATATCATTCAGGAAATTTGAGAAAAGTCATATAAAAACTCTACAAAACTAATTATCACACACACACACACACAAAAAAAATGAAATGATGTTACATTTATTAAACAAGAACATGATGCTATAAAAAAATCAGAAAATGGAAAGGAACCTTTGAAAATAAAATACTTAATAGTACATTGTAAGCTAAATTAGAGAAATCTAAAACCTGGAACAAAAATATGTAAAATGTGAGAGTATTAAATATATACATGCACAGAAGATTAATCCAAAGCGGGTCCAATAAGAGAGTAATAAGAATTCCAGAAAGAGCAGAGAAAACAAGGGGAAAAGATGTTAAAGAAATAATACAAAGAAAATTTCCAGAATGAAAGGTGAGCTTTTCATTTCCTTTAAAAAGGTCCTCCTGGGTTGTGATTAGGGACAATGGGAAAGGCCACACATTCACTTGGAAGTTTTAGAATAATAAGCTAACAGAGAAATCCTAAAAGCTTTCTTGGGGCAGGGGAATACAAACTCCTACAAGAAACAAATCATGTTGGCATTAGATTGTTATTAACTATGCTAGAAGCAGTGGTATAACAGCTTCAGAATTCAGGGGCAAATGATTTTTAACTTGGGAAATCTATGACTAGTCAAATTACTAGTGACAAATTACTAAAGACATTGTTAGACATGCAAAGATTGAGCATACTTGCTGTATACTTTTCTCTTGAGAAGTTATTTGAGCATGTACTTCATCAGTAGAATAACAGTATTGCAAAGAAGACATGGGGTTTAGAAACAGCAGATGTGACCAAGAATGTCTGCTATGTGGGTGACTTAGCTACCAGTTCATATTTGAGCAAGAATAGGGCTCCAGGAAAGAAAGAAATGCCAAAGAACATAAAAGTTGGAGGATCTTGAAAGTACACTATAGGCAAAAAATGCATTAAAAGAAGAAAAATAACTAGAAAAAATTTAAAAGACAATATAAATATGAATCAAGTTAGAATTAAATGTCCATTGGCTATGAAAAGAAGGGGGAGGGGGAATGAAGAATTCCAAGCAATAGATAGAATGGACGAGATGGTACAGGTTTCCTCTTTCAATAAGAAAACACTAGAAAAAAACATCAAACGATCATGATTGTGAGCAGTTTAGCAGCACAGGGTTGTGACATGATTACAGAGAAAGAAATACTTCTTGGTTCTGTTGCAGAGGAAAGTTTCATAAACATAGTACTAATGCTGTTTATAGGTTACTGTCTATTAGGCTCTAACCTAAGGACAAACTGTAGATGACTTTATTATAGTTACAGGATGAAATGTAAATGTTATCAGTCATGGTAATCTAAGAATAAGAATACAGTGGGTCTTCCGTATCCATGAGTTCTGCATCTGTGGATTCAACCAAACACGGATCCAAAAATATCCAAAACAACAGTATTTTGTATCCAAGTTTGGGAGTCTGTGGATGCAGAGGGCCAGCTGTGCACTGTTCTACACTATTTTATACAAAAAACTGGAACATCCATGGATTTTGGTGTCTGAGGAAGGTTAATCCTGCATGGGTCTGGAAGAATTTTGTCAAGTATAGCTTTACAAAAAGTGTGGAGGTAGAAGTGGAGGTGGGTAGTTTAGAAGTAGGAGCTCAAATATCCTCCTTTCACAAAATAAAGAGCCAAGAGATGCTGTCTGCATTTGAGAGATTTAAAGACCAAAATTTAAGGAAATAAAAGTTGCAAAAGCAAATGATAGAACTAAAACTAATTATGTGACTATTGTGTGTGCAAGGTGACATTAAGCTGAATCTCTGTCATTGCAAGTCAACAGATAATGCTATAAATAACAGCTCAATAAAACTTGTACAGTTCGAGGACATCGGCAGGAGAATTAAAAGCCAGGAAGGTAAAAGTGGTATCACTTGCAAAGCAGGACTGCGGCTGGGAAATGAAAAGCAGCAAACCCATTGTTTTTTGTTGTAAATCCTTCTGTGCTATTTGACTTAAAAAAACGAACAAACAAAAAAGCTGACCAAACCAAACCAAACAACAATCTTACCTTACAGGATTATGATGAGGGTCAGAGATAACCTATTACTAATTTCTGGAAATTTAATCAGTGAGTCATCTTGAGGCTGTCAGTAGAATTTGTTTCTGATGTTGCTGCCAACCAAACCCCAAACTGCCCACTCTGTTTTGTTTTTCTTCCATGGAGATCCCAGATGGCTCATACACACAGCTGCCCTGTCATGTTTAATGTTACTGTTTCTCCTGGTGACCCGTCCCGCAGGTCCGCAGGTCGAGCAACGAGGACTCTAGAGGGGGAGTGAGGATGAGGAGGGAAAAGAGACACGAGAAATGGAGACAAGACAGGGCTCTGATCAAGTCTCGTTTATTCTGGGGAGATCCACACAATATATAGGGCAAGAAGCAAAAAAACAAGAACATTTATTGCCAAGCATATAGCAATTTCAAGTAAATATCCCTGGTGGAACAAAAGATAAACAGAGTATAACTGGCTGAGTAAATGGTTACTTAAAGGAATGCAGAAACATTGTATACAGAGATATCTTGCCTTGGGGCAGGAGATGGCAGAGCAGATTTTAACAAAATGGATGCCATGCAAACAGTCTCCCACATCCTGGTATTCGAGCAAAAATTGTCTCACTGCCCACCTCTCTTCTGGATGCCACTTCAGCCAGATGGGATGCCTCCATCCTGTGGTCACTGATATTGTCAATTTCTCCCTTAACTACTGCCAAAACACATCAAACTGCATCTTATTACTATAAATTGATGATATAAATTTATTTTATCAATTCAAATACATGCACTTAGAAACTTAATTTTAGCTCATAATCATAATTAATTAAAAATATAGTTCTTCATAAACTTTGTATGTTTTGCTGTTTCTAAGCTTTATACCATAAAACTGCTTTAAAATATTTTTTATTTAAAAATAAAGCAATATATACTCATTATGAAGCATCTGAAAAAAATATACATAATCGCTCTATTCCACTCCATCAGCATGAAGTACAGAAAGAAATCATTTTAAAAAATGTTTAGACCTGCCCTGGCCGGTTTGGCTCAGCGGTTGGAGCATCGGCCTGCGGTCCGGAGAGACCGGGTTTGGTTCCCGCTAAGGGCATGTGCCTCGGTTGCAGTTTGTCCCTGGCCCTGGTTGGTCGTGCGGGTGGCAGCCACTCGATGTGTCCCTTTCACATTGATGTTTCTCTCTCTCTCTCTCTTCCTCTCTCTCCCTCCCAGTCTATCTGAACAAAAAATGGAAAAATGTCCTCGGGTGAGGATAAAAAAAAAAAAAAAAAAAAATGTTTAGACCTTTATTTCTCTGGGAAAAAGAAAAAAAAGGAATAAAATAAAAACAGCACAGTTCTGCTGGGCCAGCACTGGTGCACATTAAACAGTCATTTCTGATCCTCCAAGTATGTGCAGTTTGTCTCTTCCTGCTGACTGAATTTCTGCCACAACATTTTGGTGCATCGGCCAGGAAGCTACAGTCACACTGGCCCCTTGAGCCACTGTTGTTGGAAGCCAGCGGGAACCACTAATATTATGCCCCCTTGACAAAAAGGAAGGCACACCACCAGTGATTTCACTGGACCCTGACTCTCATCTGCCACTGCTGTGTTTGAACAGACCACGGGGAGGATAGAGAAGCTTGCCAGGACATTGGATTGACTCAAGGAGAGATTCCAAAATGGTGGTGGAGTGAACAGAAGCTACACAGACTGTCTCCCAGGACCAAACTGAAACTACAACTAAAATAAAAACAAATTGTCAGGAAAAAGCAACAGAAAAGCAGCTTGCAAGGACCATATAACAGGGACACTGAGTCGATTCTGGTAGGATTGTGGAGGCATGAGAAGGGGGCTGGGAGCCCACGGACAGCAACAGCTTTAGCTGTGAGCAGAGCCCTCAGGGTTAAAATCCAAAGCTGGTTCCACAGCACAGAGGGCTGGGACAGAGCGCTAAATTAGCCACACCACTCACCTTGGGCTCCAGCAGAGGAAAGGCTGACAGGACTGGAACTGTGTGGGGACACTTGGGACTTGGAAGACACTCAGAGCGTTTCCTGAGTTGTAGCCACACAGGATGGTGACCATCTTACTCCTACCCAGAGCTCTGGGGAAAGATGGAAGCCCCTCCCTTGAAGATTTGACCTCACCCAAGTGGGCCAAAGAAATGCAAATTGAGGCTCATTAACACCCAGCATCTGTCCCACCCTCAAGAAATCCTCTTACACTGAACACCTGAGAGAGTTTTTCATTCAACTGAGAACCCAAGGCTCTTCAAGTAACCTCGACTAATAGCCTCTAGGCAAAAAGCTAGAGGATAACTGACCAGTCTTGGGTTTCCAAATCTACCCAGAAAAGTAAGACTTGACAATGCTGTTTACTGTGGGTCCTCCCACACTCATTCAAACCCAGTAGAGGAAGCCACAAACAGCAGAACACCAAAACCTGCAGGGATAATTTGGCAGGCCCCAAAACCCACTGAAATAGCCAAAATGGTGAAACAAAGAAACAAATACCATATGAAAAAAAGAAGAGAACTCCACTGAAGATGAGATAAATGAAATGCAGTTCAGCAAGTTATCAGAGGTAGATTTCAGAGCCATGATCTTGAGGAAGCTCAACATCATGAGTAAGGACCTCAACATCATGAGTAAAGATACAGAAACATTGAAAACCAACCAAGTGGAAATGAAGAATGACACAGCAGAAATAAAGAACACATTGGAAGGACTAACCAGAAGAGTAGACGAAGCTGAAAATTGAATCAGTGAATTAGAAGACAGGGCAGGAGAAAAATCAAACAATCAGAAAACCAAAAGGAAAAAAGTAAAAAACAGGAAGACAGCTTAAGAGAACTGTGGGACACTGGAAATGTAATAATATTTGCATATTAGCAGTCCCTGAAGATGAAGAAACTGAGCAAGGGTTAGAGAATATATTTGGATAAAAAGTGACAGAAAACTTCCCTAATTTGGTGAAGAAAGAAGCATTCAAGTTAAAGAAGTACAGAAAACCTCAAGTAAGAAGAACCCAAACAGGCTCACATCAAGACACCCAGTAATTAAAATGCCAAAAATTACAGACAAAGAGAGAATCCTAAAAGCAGCAAGAGATAAGCAACAGGTTACCTACAAAGGAACCCCAATAAGGCTCTCAGCTGACTACTCAACAGAAACACTGCAGGCCAAAAAGGAATGGCATGAAGTAATCAAGGTCATGAAAAACAAGGATCTGAATCCAAGACTACTCTATCCAGCAAGGCTATCATTCAAAATAGAAAGACAAAGAGCTTTCCAGACAAAAAAAGGCTAGGGGAATATATTAGCATCAAACCAGCACTGCAAGAAATATTAAAAGGACTGCTGTAATTAGTAGAAGAAATAGAAAAATATAACCACATTAAACAAAATGGCAATAAATAAGTACATATCAATAATCACTGTAAATTTAAATGGAGTGAATGCTCCCATAAATAGACACAAAGTAGCTGATTGGATAAGAAAGCATGATTCACATATATGTTGTTTACAAGAGATCCACCACACAACAAAAGACTCACATAGGTCAAAATGAAGAAATGGAAAAAAATCTTCCAAGTAAATGGAAGGGAAAAAAAAGCTGAGGTAGCAATACTCATATCTGATCAAATAGATTTCAAAATGAAGGACATAACTAGAGACAAAGAAGGTCACTACATAATATTGAAAGGATCTATCCAACAGAAATATATAATTTGGTAAACATATATGCACTCAATATAGGAGCACCGAAATATATTTAAAAACTTCTGGAAGACTTCAAAGGAGAAATCAACAGGAATACAATCATAGCAGGGGACTTAAGTACCCTTCTGACCTCACTGGATAGATCATCTAGACAAAAAATTAACAAGGAAACACAGACTCTAGATGAAGCACTAGACCAAATGGATTTAGTAGATACCTACAGAGAAGTACAGCCCAAAACTACAGAATTCACATTCTTCTCAAGTGCACATGGGACATTATCAAAGATAGGTCACATGTTAGGACACAAACTAAGTCTCTACAAGTTCAAAAATTTCGAAATCATATCAAGCATCTTTTCAGATTATAATAGCATAAATCTAGAAATCAATTGCAACAAGAACATTCAAAGACATTTGAACACATGGAGGCTAAATAGCATGTTATTAAACAATGGGTTACCATGGAGATCAAGGAAGAAATTAAAAACTTCCTGGAAACAAAAGAAAATGAACACACAACAACACAAAATCTATGGGATGCAACGAAGGAGTTCTGAGAGGGAAGTTCAGAGCACTACAGGCCTACCTCAGGAAACAAGAAAAATTTCTAATAAACTATCTAACCTCACAACTTAAATAAATAGAAAGCAAACAAAAACACCAGAGCAAGTAAAAGGAAGGAAATAGTAAAGATCAGAGCAGAAATAAATGACATACAGACCAAAAAGACAATTCAAAGAATCAATGAAACAAAGAGTTGGTTTTTCGAAAAGATAAACAAGATTGATGGACCCTTAGCCAAACTCACCAAGAAACAAGGAGAGAGAACCCAAATACACAAAATCAGAAATGAAAGAGGAGAAGTAACAACTGACACCACAAAAATACAAAAGATCATTAACAAATATTATGAACAATTATATGGCAACAAATTTGACAATCTAAGCAAAATAGGCAAATTGCTACAAACACATAGTTCCCCAACTGGACCAGGAAGAGATATTAAACTTGAACAGACCAATAAAAAGTAAGAAAATCGAAGTTGTAATGAAGGCTCTCCCAGCAAACAAAGCCCAGGCCCGGATGGCTTCACGGGGGAATTTTACCAAACATTCAAAGAAGAACTAACACCCATTTTCCTCAAACTATTCCAAAACATTCAAGAAGAAGGAAGACATCCAAACTTGTTTTATGAGGCCAGCATAATTCTAATTCCAAAACCAGAAAATGACATTACAAAGAAGAAAATCTACAGGCCAACATTCCTGATGAACAGAGATGCCAAAATCCTTAACAAAATATTAGCAAATAGGATCCAGCAATACATCAAAAAAATTATTCACCATGACCAAGTGGGATTCATTCCAGGGATGCAATAAATGTGATACACCACATAAACAAAAGGAATGATAAAAACCACATGATCATATCAATAGATGCTCAAAAAGCATTTGACAAAATCCAGCACCCATTTCTGATAAAAACACTCAGCAATGTGGGAATAGAGGGATCATATCTAGACATAATAAAAGCCATATATGAAAGACCTACAGCCAACACCATACTCAATGGGCAGAAACTGAAAGCATTTCCCTTAAGAACAGGAACAAGGCAAAGATGCCCAGTTTCACCACTCTTATTTAACGTTGTACTGGAAGTCTTAGCCAATGCAATCAAACATGAAGAAAAAATAAAAGGGATCCAAATTGGAAAGGAGGAAGTAAAACTGTCATTATTTGCAGTTGACATGATATTATACATAGAAAACCCTAAAGACTCCATCAAACATATACTAGACTTAATAAATGAATTTGGCAAAGTAGCAGGATACAAAATTAACATCAAGAAATCAATGTCATTCTTATACACCAATGATGAACTCACAGAAAGAGAAACTGAAAAAACAATCCCAGTTACCATTGTGGCAAAAAAATTAAGATACCTAGGAATAAACTTAACAAAAGAAGTAAAGGACCTATTTCCAGAAAACTACAGGGCATTGAAAAAAGTAATAGAGGAAGATATAAAAAAATGGAAGCACATACCTTGTTCATGGATTGAAAGAATTAACATCATTAAAAGGGCCATATTACCCAAAGCAATCTATAGATTCAATGCAATCTCCATCAAAATACCAACGACATATTTTACAGAACTAAAACAAGACTTCAAAAGTTCATATGGAATAAAGAAAGACCCCGAATAGCTACAGCAATCTTTTCTTTTTTTTTTTTGGTATGTGACCCTAGCGGGAACTGAGCCCTGAACTTTCTGGTCCGCAGGCCAACGCTCCAACTGCTGAGCCAAACTGGCCAGGGCTTCTACAGTAATCTTAGAAAGAATGACAAAGTAGGTGGGATCACAATACAGATATCAGGTTATACTACAAAGTGACTGTAATCAAAACAGCCTGGTACTGGCACAAGAACAGGCATATAGACCAGTGGAACAGAACGGAGAACCCGGAAATTGACCCAAGATATTATGCTCAATTAATATTTGACAAAGGTGGCAATGGAGTAAAGACAGCCTCTTCAATAAATGGTGTTGGGAAAATTAGACAGCTACATGCAAAAAAATGAACTTACACCATCAACTTACACCATACACAAAAATAAACTCAAAATGGATAAAAGACTTAAAGGTGTTCTGTGAATCCATAAAAATTGTAGGAGAAAATGTAGGCAACAAAATTTCAGACATCATACGCAGTAGAATTTTTACTGATACATCACCTAAGGCAACAGAAACAAAGGAGAAAATGAACACATGGGACTACATCAAACTCAAAAGCTTCTGCACAGCAAAAGAAAGAACCATCAAAGTGGAAAGGCTACCCACTGTATGGGGGAACATCATTGCCAATGATATATCAGATATGGGGTTAATTTCCAAAATATATAGAGTACTCATACAACTCAACAAAAGGAAGACAAAGAACCCAATTAAAAAATGGGCAGAGGAGCTGAATAGACACCTCTCCAAAAAGGACATTCAAATGGCCAAGAGACAATATGAACTAATGCTCAACATCACTAATCATCAGAGAGATGCAAATTAAAACAACTATGAGGTATCACCTCACACCTGTCAGAATGACTGTCATCAACAAATCATCAAACAACAAGTGTTGGCGAGGGTGTGGAGAAAAGGGGACTCTAGTACACTCCTGGTGGGAATGCAGATTGGTGCTGCCACTGTGGAAAACAATATGGTGCTACCTCAAAAAATTAAAAATTAAACTTCCATTTGACTGAGTGATCCCTCTTCTAGGAATATACCCTAAGAAGCCTGAAACACCAATCAGAAAGAATATATGTACCCCCATGTTCATAGCAGCACTATTTGCAATAGCTAAGATCTGGAAATAGCCGACGTGTCCCTCAGTAGACAAAATGATAAAAAAGCTGTGGTACATATACACAATGGAGTACTATACAGCTGTAAGAAAGAAAGATCTCTTATCCTTTCAGACAATATGGAGAGACCTGGAAAATATTATCCTAAGTGAAACAAGCCAAGCAGAAAAAGACTAACACCACATGATCTCACTTATGTATGGAATATAATGAATATAACAGTCTGAGGAATAGGGTAAACCCAGAAACACAGAAGTAGGGTACAGACTGACAACCCTCAGAATAGGGGGTGGTGGGGGGTTGGAAGAGATAAACCACAGAACTTATATGCATGTATGCATAACCAATGGACATGGACAACACAGCCGGGGACAGGGTGGGGGGTATCGGGAGGAGGGTGTGAATGGGGTAAAAAAGGAGAAACATCTGTAACAATAATAAAATAAAATAAAAATTAAAAAAGAGTTTTGTTAAATTCTACAAGTTTTGAAAAACTTAAAGAAGGGTTTGTTATGAGTAATTTCCCAGAGGATCTTACAGATATGCATTTTCCCAGTAATCAAGAATCACTTCTTACGTACATTTTAGGTAGCAGTCTAGGTGCATCAAGTGTATGAAGTCTCACTGAATTTATGCAGCCATGGGAGGCTCAGAGGGGAAGGGCTTGCTCAAGGATACACCACAGGCACTGTGGCTGAAAAGAATCTCCTCCTGCCAACACCCTGTTTTTAGTTCTCTGGTCCCCGAGCAACACATGATTTCCTACCACACTGGGCACTAAAAAGAAAGTAATTTTATAATCAATAAATGATTAGCCTGAAGGAATGTCTGCTGCAAGAGTAGAATAAAATAAAAATAGCTAATGTTTATTGAGCTCCCACTATGTGCTGGCATTGTTTTAAGTGCTTATATGTAATAAGTTAATTTATTTAATTCTCAGATCAACCCTATAAGTTATTATTCTCATTTTACAGATGAAGAAAGTGAGGTACAAGGAAGTTAAATAACTTGTTTGCTCAAGGGCACAATTAGTGAACTGCTGAGCCAGGATTTGAAGTTAGGGGAGTTCCAATATATATATATTTATATAGATATATAATATTATGTCATAGCTACTTACCTTTTTGTTGTTGTTGTTAATCCTCACC
This sequence comes from Molossus molossus, assembly GCF_014108415.1. Classification (NCBI taxonomy): domain Eukaryota; kingdom Metazoa; phylum Chordata; class Mammalia; order Chiroptera; family Molossidae; genus Molossus; species Molossus molossus. Next base: position 97,825,613 of record NW_023425403.1, read on the forward strand.
CTAGGATTATTTTTTCCATTGAGTTTTAGAGAGAGAGGGAGGGGAGAGAGAGAGAAATATAAATGTGTGAGAGACACATTGATTGGTTACTTCCTGCACATGCTCTGACCAGGATCTGGGATCAAACCTGCAACCCAAGTACATGCCCTTTACAGAAATCAAACCTGTGACCCTTAGGTGCAGGGGCCAATGCTCTAACCACTTAGTAACACTGTCCAGGGCTGTCTTTGGTTTAGAGATGGGCGGTGAGGATGGTGGGAGACAGCTAATTAAGCACTAACCTGCGTACAAAATCCAAAGAAATACTTCTGGTATAAAGACAATGATGTGATTATCACTGATATTTTGATTGACGTTCAACATTTTATTTCTATGGGGTCCTGTGATACAATTTCTTTGGAGAATTCTAGAACTCTGAAATACTTTTGAGCTAATTAGATGGAGCCACCTAAACAATTTCTTTTTTTTTTTCCTAGTTGTTTATTATTATTAGCAAAACAACAGCCAAAAAAAATCATGGCATGAGCAACTCACTACAGAGGACCACAGCTCTCCTACCATGAAGTCACCATCTGTTTCTACTCTACCATTGCTGAGTCCAGATGTTGTTAACCTCCTAACACAATCCCCACAGTGAATGTTTTCCAACTGGAACTTCATGTTCAAGCAAATCAAAGCAGAGCAATGTTTTATGTAGGTTGAACTTGGGCCGTATTGAGTCACCCATTATTAAAAAACAATTCTGTTGCTTTTGTGCTATGTTCTCAATCAGTAACATGGCTCCTCATTTATTAGATTAAACGTAGGCTTTTGCATGCCAGAAAAAAATATTTAAATTTCTAGTCTGAGATATTATTGGAAAAATTTTTCTAAAATATGAGAGACAGCAGGAACTTGCTATGAGTTCCTTGTTCACAATTGTAAAAACTAACATTGTGACAAGGGTGTTTGCTTGACTTAACTTTTTAAAAACCAATTGATTCCCAGGATTTATAACATGATTTTCATAAATAATGATTGTTTGATAGTTATAGAAATCAAAAGAAGAAAGTCATTAATAAATATTTTAAACTTTATTTCCATATATTTTAAAATCTGCTTTAAGATTAAAGGAAGCTTTTGAATAAGAAAAAAAAATTCCCAGATCCCTAACTCTACTTTTCATTTTGGGTATTTCTTTCCAGCCTATGATATTGATGAGTAATCAATAGATAATGTAGGATACATTTATTCTGCTGGGATAAACTATTCAAAGTTCCATTACTTAGTTTAAGTTTTATGACCCATTCCATTAAGACACAACTCAAGTGAAAGAGGAGGCCTTTTCCCCTTCATTTAAAAGCAATTTTTATTTATTTATTTATTTATTTATTTATTTATTTATTTATTTGGTATGTATGTGCCCCTAGTGGGAACCGAACTGGGCCTCTCTGGTCCACAGGCCAACGCTCCAACTGCTGAGCCAAACCGGCCAGGGCAAAGCAGTTTTTAAATACAAAATTCACTTTAAGGGAATTTGTTTTCTAGAGTTTGAGAAGGTGTGGTGACTATAAAAACCAACAGCTGTTTGTTGAGTTCATGCAGACGTTATACAGGCTGGGGAAAGCAGAATGTTTGGAAGAATTTAAAAAGCCAATCTGATAAGGCTTCACAGCAGCAGGACAGGGCATGGTTGAGTTTGGGGTGGGCTGGAAGCCATGCTGAGGCGGGATCTCTGCAGGTGGTCCTGATGGGCCCATGGTGGGAGAGGAGAACAGCAGAAAAGAAGGAGGGACTAGACCAGTTGGATTAAAGTAGACTCAAAAATTGACATGTGGAATTACATTTCCATGAAGAAGTAGCAGTGAGGCCATATTTATATTTCAAGTATTATCGGATGTTAAAGAAATAACTTGCCGATGTTTCTACCAGAAATATTTTCTAAATATTAGAGATAAATGGGTATGATTTGGACATTAAAAAGCTAAATTCAAACAGGCTAGTCTGCTAGCATTTGCTGTCAGGGCACCAGTGTATGTAATCCCAGCTAATATTTGTTGAGAGTTTGCTATGTGTGAGGTGCTGGTGAAGGCACTTGTTTTTCATGAAATCATTTGATATTTATACCAGCTTTGGGAGCTAGATGTACCCAGATGAAGACGGTGAGACCCAGGACAGTTAAAGAACTTGTTCAAAGTCACACTGAGTGAATGATGGAATCAAGATCATTCCCTAGAAGGTTTTTCCCAGAGCTCACACTTAAACCACCGTGTTGTTGCTGCCTCTCTGCTGTGCTGCTTCTAGAGTGCTGTCTGGGGGATGCTCACCACCAAAAGGCTCACAGAACATTTATTCACAATACTCCCTTCTAACAAATTCACAAGTAGCATTAGCATGTTGGGTGGTTTATTCACTGACTTCAGCCTGAGTTTATGTGGGGGTACAGTCTGTTTTCTATCTGCTCAGTCCTCAGGCGCTGACTCTGAGCTCCCTGGGATGTCCCAGCCATCAGGACCAGTGCATACACTGGTTTATCATTTGGATTTGTTTTGAGTACTTCCTGGTTCTATTAGTATTTGCCTTATTTTCACCCTAGTTTGTTTAGCTTTAAAAATTATGCCTTTGTCATCACATATTTAGATATTTTTGTAGTAATATTTTTAGATAGTCTCTCTCGGGAAAATTGACTCAGAATATTTACTTTCCAATATTGCCCCTCAATTATCTGTTCTAATATTACTGTATAACAGCTTGGATTCCTCAAGACCTGCATATCTCACCAAACAACAAAAAAATTCAGTGAGGAATGGTGAGTATTGCTGCTTTGGAGAGGCATACATTAACTAGAGCAGTGCTTCTCAAAGTGTCTGGGAGCCATACTTTTCTGGGGAACTGGTTTAAAGTACAAACCCAATCCCAAGTCTCCTGGAGATTGAGATTTAACAGGTCTAGGGTGGAATCCAGGAAAGCCACATTTAAAACAATCACTCCCAGGTGCTTTTGATATAATTTGAAAAGCACATAGCTAGCAGAAGGTTGGTAAAAGCATAGTAATATGGAGAGAGGCTATATAAATTATGCTCATGGACTTTAAGAGATGCTCACTTCAGGGAGGCAAAACCATGGATTTTGAAACCAGATCAATGGATTTGGACTTTGATCCATACTAATTACCTACCCAAACTTGAGCAAGAGTTGTCAACATATTTATACCTCAGCTTCTTTGTTAGATGGAGCTAATAATACCTTTCACAAAGGGTTGGTGTAAGGATGAAGTGTGATAACAGAATGGAGCATCTTGTAGACTTCTGGCTAAACATAACTTTTTTTAAAAATAGTATTCTTTTCTTTTTTTTAAAATCCTCACCCAAGGGTACTTTTACATTTATCTTCATACAGAGTGGGAGGGAAGGGGAGAGAGTAAGAGAGAGAGAGAGAAAGAGAGAGAGAGAGAGAGAGAGACATTGATGTGAAAGAGACATATCGATTGGTTGCCACCTGCATGACCCCAACTGGGGCAGGGACTAACCACAACTGAGGTACGTGCCCTTGGCCGGAATCGAACCCAGGGCTCTTTGGTCCACAGGCTGTCACTTCAACTGCTGAGCCAAACCGGCCAGGGCTAAACATAACTTTTAAACACAAGCATATACTTTAACTTATGCTGAAATCTAATCAAAATGATGGTAAAGGAATCCAAAAAGGCTTACATACCTAAGGAGAGGACAATGGGAAAGAAGACAACAGTAAACAAGAAATGTTACCAAAGTTTTAAAGAAAAGAAACTGGATGGAGGCAGAGCAGATATTGAATTGGTGCTCACCAGTGCACACTCAAATGACCCTATTGGTAATTTATAGAGGCAGTGTCCATTCAATGCTCACGCTCTCCTAGTGGTTAAGTATTTTCATGGTCACTCCAGGATGGAGAAATGGTAATTGATGTAACAAGCTGAAATCTAAATCTAAGAAAGGAACACCAATGAGAAAAAGCTGATGACCTAGTCGGTGTTGCTCCATGGTTAGAGCCTCGGCCCACGCACCATACACTGAAAGGTAGTGGGTTTGATTCTCGGTCAAGGGCACATATCTGGGTTGCAGGTTCCATCCCTGGCCCAGTCTGGGTGTGTGTGTGTGAGGCAACCAATCAATGTATCTCCCCCAAAACCAATGGATGTGTCTCTCACATCAATGTTTCTCTCTCTTACCCCTCAGCCTCCCTTCCACACTAACTAACTAACTAACTAACTAACTAACTAACTAACTAACTACATAAATGGAGGCCTGGCCAGTTTGGCTCAGTGGTTAGAAAATCAGCCTTTAGACTGAAAAGTCATGGGTTTGATTCCCAGTCAAGAGCATGTACCTCAGTTGCAGGTTTGATCCTGGCCCTGGTTGGGGTCATGCAGGAGACAACCAATTGATGTGTCTCTCTCACATCAATGTTTCTCTCTCTCTCTCTCTCTCTCTCTCTCTCTCTCTCCCCCCCCTCTCTCCCTCTCTCTCTCTCTCTCTCTCCCCTCTCTCCTCTCTCCCTATCTAAAAATCAATGGAAAAAATACCCTCGGGTGAGGGTGAGGATTAACCACCCCCCTAAAAAAAGGTGGTATGCCCCAGAGGACACTGGGAAAGCTCAGGATTTCACAGCATCAGAATCAGACCTCTTAACTGCAACTGTAGTCAATAATACAAAGAAACAACTTAAAATCGTAGAGACAAAATGTTTTTCAATGAGGTACCAAACCAAATTATCAAGACATTTTCAGACACAAAAGTCTAAAATTTTTACTTTTTCTGTTTTCTTTCTCAAGAAGTTACTGGTTAATGTGCTTTATGAAAACGGGTGAAGAGCCCCGCCTGTGTGACTCAATGGATTGAGTGTTGACTCACCGACTGAGAGGTCCCAGTTCGACTCCTGGTCAGGACACATGCCTGGGTTGCCGGCTCAGTGCCCAGTAGGGGGCATGCAGGAGGCAGCTGATTGATGTTTCTCACATCAGTGTTTCTCTCTCTCTCTTCCTTCCTCTCTCTCTAAAAAAAAAAAAAAAAAAAAAAAAAAAAAAATCAATAAAAATATATTAAAAAAAAAAGAAAAAGAAAATGAGTGAGTAAAGGAAGACACAAAGGGCAGGAAATGAGAACTCCAACACAGAAGAGAAACAGAAGGAATTTCTAACAGACTGGAAAGAAAGTGCCAGAGCAATTATGCACAAGGCCTGGACGGGAGGACAATGGACACCTCCGGAAAAAGTCCCCCTAAAGGAAAAATGGAATTGATAGATGACCTGATACATTTGACCAGAGGAAAATAGTACTAAGAGGGATTTTAAATACTTTTGAGAGTTTGGGAATAAAAAATATCTATACATAGAAAAAAAAGCAATTAATAACTTGAGGAAAAAACAAAATTTGCACAAGGAAAAAACATTACAATTATAGTACTGTACTCAGCTTAGTAGTAAAGGAAATTGGCATACGCCCTTTGGGAGATGGGAGAAATGAAGGAGGTCAGGCTAAATTCTTGTAGTCCATAATAGAAAGTCAATACATACTGTATAAAATAGAAAAATCAAGAAATAGCAGTATAAGAATTATATTTATAATATTGGATGTAAATATTAGAAGAAAGTTAAATGAATTGGGAAACGGGATGGGATTAGAGAAGGGTAAGACAGGGAATCACTGTTTTTCATTAGAAGTTATACCATTTGCTTTTTAAACATAATGCAAGTATGACTTTAACAATGATTAATTTAAAATACAAATGCCATTTTCATATATAGATATACATATATAGTGCCTGTCACTGGTAAATACTCAGTAGTTACCTGGTACTTATTTTATTATTTGTGGAGAACTGTAGGTGAAACTAGGAAGACAGAGTCAGAGGCTCCTCCAAAATTTCTATAGGAGAGGCTCAGAGGCAGCAATCAGATCAGAAGGTGAGTGAGGTGGGTTACAAAAAGATATGCCAGCCCTGGCCAGTTTGGCTCAGCGGTTAGAGCGTCGGCCTGCGGTCCGGAGAGACCCGGGTTCAGTTCCCGCTAAGGGCATGTACTTCGGTTGCAGTTTGTCCCCGGCCCTGGTTGGTCGTGCGGGTGGCAGCCACTCGATGTGTCCCTTCACAACGATGTTTCTCTCTCTCTCTCCCTTCCTCTCTCTCCCTCCCACTCTATCTGTACAAAAAATGGAAAAATATCCTCGGGTGAGGATAAAAAAAAAAAAAAAAATTAAAGGAAAAAGATATGCCAAAGTTCTAACCCCTAGTATCTGACTATGACCTTATTTGGAAGTAGGGTCTTTGTAGACATAAATAAATTAAGGGTTTCAAGATGAACTCATCCTGGATTTAGGGTGTACCTTAAATCCAATGATGAATATCCTTATGAGGAACAAAAAAGGAGAAGACACAGAAACATAACAAGGAAAGGTATGTGAAGAGATTGCAGTTATATATAAGCCAAGGAATCGTTGGCAGTCACCACCTAGGAGAGATGTATGGCAGTTTCTCCCTCAGAGAGAAAGAACCAACCATGCCAACATCTTGATTTCATCTTGGTTTCTGGCCTCTGGAACTGTGAGAGAATAAATTGTTGTTTTAAGCCACTCACTTTGTAGTAATTAATTACAGCAGCCTTAGAAGAGTAATTCAGTGAGGTTAGCAAATAGACCTTGAAGCATTGTTTGTAGAGCATGTATTTTATTCCTTAAATTGTATATTTATTGGGAGCTTTGATGGGGGGACTGAAGTAGATCATGGGGGTGACTAAAACCTTCTTACACTATCCCTTGACATTGCTATTGGCTAGATCCCAAATTGGATAAGTTCAGTGAAATAAATATTTTTTCCAGATTTATCAAAATATAATATTGTATAAGTTCAAGATGTACAATATGTTGCTTTAACACATTTTTATATTGCAAAATGATAACCACCATAGTGTTTGCTAGCTCCTGCATCATGTCACATAATTATCATTTTAAAAATTTGTGATGAGAATACTTAGGATCTACTCTTTTAGCATCTTTCCAGCATATAATACAGTGTTATTAGCTATGATCACTATGCTGTACATTAGATCCCCAGAATTTATTTATCTTATAACCAGAAGTTTGTACTCTTTGACCACCAACGCTCAGTCCCTGGTAATCACCATCCTAGTCTGTTTTTATGAGTTCAGCTTTTTAAGATTTCACATATATTATATCATAAAAAAGTATTTGTCTTCCTCTGTTTGACTTACTTTACTGAAATAAATGTGTTTTAAAGTGATTTTAGATGCATACGCTATGTTATGAAATGTATTTCAGGGACAGCACCATTTTCATACCAGTTTCCCTATTTCATCAAAGAGGCAGATATGAGACCAATAGAAAAAATAGGTTTCTGAGTCTATCCTTCTAGTAAAGCTTAATGAGACTGGCCTGCTATAAGGCATGAGTCATTGGCATTACACTTCTCTGTTTTAGAACTGGCTCCTTTATAATTTAAATTAAATGAGTAATCTCTTTTATTGTCCTATTCCCTGCTTTTTATTTATTTATTTATTTATTTAATTTTTTTATTATTATGTTATTTAATTAATTTATTTATTTTTGTTACAGATGTTTCTCCTTTTCCCCCCACTGATTCCAGCCTCCCCATCCTTCCCTGCCCTGTCCCCAGTTTTGTTGTCCATGTCCATTGTTCATGCATACATGCATATAAGTTCTGTGGTTTATTTCTCCCCCACTACCCCACCTCCACGTTTCTGGGACTACCCCATTCCTCAGACTGTTATGTTCATTATATTCCACAAATAAGTGAGATCATATGATACTTGTTTTTCTCTGTTTGGCTTGTTTCACTTAGGATGATACTTTCCAGGTCCCTCCATGTCGTCTCAAAGGATAAGAGATCTTTCTTTCTAACAGCTGCATAGTACTCCATTGTGTATATGTACCACAGCTTTTTTTTTTAATTTATTTTTTTAATTTATATATTTTTATTTTTGTTACAGATGTTTCTCCTTTTTTACCCCATTGACACCCTCCTCCTCATCGCCCCCTGCCCCATCCCCGGCTTTGTTGCCCATGTCCATTGGTTATGCATACATGCATATAAGTTCTGTGGTTTATTTCTTCCCACCCCTCACCACCCCCTCTTCTGAGGGTTGTTACTCTGTACCCTATTTTCGTGTTTCTGGGTCTACCCTATTCCTCAGACTGTTATATTCATTATATTCCATACATAAGTGAGATCATGTGGTATTTGTCTTTTTCTGCTTGGCTTGTTTCATTTAGGATAATACTTTCCAGGTCCCTCTATGTCGTCTCAAAGGATAAGAGATCTTTCTTTCTTATAGCTGCACAGGACTCCATTGTGTATATGTACCACAGCTGTTTTATCCATTCGTCTACTGATGGACACTTGGGCTGTTTCCAGATCTTAGCTATTGTAAATAGTGCTGCTATGAACATGGGAGTACATATATTCTTTCTGATTGGTGTTTCATGCTTCTTAGGATATATTCCTAGAAGCAGGATCACTCGGTCAAATGGCAATTCAATTTTTAATTTTTTAAGGTAGCACCATATTGTTTTCCATAGTGGCTGCACCAGTCTGCCTTCCCACCAGCAGTGCCCTAGAGTCCCCTTTTCTCCACACCCTCGCCAACACTTGTTTGATGATTTGTTGATGGTGGCCATTCTGGCAAGTGTGAGGTGATACCTCATTGTTGTGTTAATTTGCATCTCTCTGATGATTAGTGATGTTGAGAATTTCTTCATATGTCTCTTGGCCATTTGTATGTCCTGTTAGGGGTGGTGTCTATTCAGCTCCTCTGCCCATTTTTTAATTGGGTTCTTTGTCTTCCTTTTGTTGAGTTGTATGAGTACTCTGTATATTTTGGAAATTAACCCCATATCTGATATATCATTGGCAATGATGTTCTCCCATACAGTGGGTTGCCTTTCCACTTTGATGGTTGTTTCTTTTGCTGTGCAGAAGCTTTTGAGTTTGATGTAGTCCCATGTGTTCTTTTTTTCTTTGTTTCTGTTGCCTTAGGTGATGTATCAATGAAAATTCTGCTGCGTATGATGTCTGAAATTTTGTTGCCTACATTTTCTTCTAGAATTTTTATGGATTCATGGGTCACATTTAAGCCTTTTATCCATTTTGGTTTTGTTTTTATCCTCACCCGAGGACATTTTTTATTTTTTGTTCAGATAGAGTGGAAGGAAGAGAGAGAGAGAAACAGCAACGTGAAAGGGACATATCGAGTGGCTGCCACCTGCATGACCCAATCAGGGCCGGGGACAAACCGTAACCGAGGTACATGCCCTTAGCAGGAACCGAACCCAGGTGTCTCTGAACCACAGGCCGATGTTCCAACCGCTGAGCCAAACCGGCCAGGGCTCTTTTATCCATTTTGAGTTTATTTTTTGTATGGTGTAAGTTGATGGTCTAGTTTCATTTTTTTGCATGTAGCTGTCCAATTTTCCCAACACCATTGATTAAAGAGGCTGTCTTTACACCACTGTATGCTCTTGCCACCTTTGTCAAATATTAATTGAGCATAATGTCTTAGGTCAATTTCCGGGTTCTCAGTTCTGTTCCACTGGTCTATATGCCTGTTCTTGTGCCAGTACCAGGCTGTTTTGATTACAGTTGCTTTGTAGTATAATCCGATATCTGCTATTGTGATCCCACGTACTTTGTCCTTCTTTTTCAAGATTGCTGTGGCTATTTGGGGTCTTTTTTGGTTCCTTATGAACTTTTGAAGTATTTGTTCTAATTCTGTGAAATATGTCGTTGGTATTTTGATGGGGATTGCATTGAATCTATAGATTGCTTTGGGTAATATGGCCCTTTTAATGATGTTAATTCTTTCAATCCATAAACAAGGTATGTGCTTCCACTTTTTTATATCTTCCTCCATTTCTTTTTTTAATGTCCTGTAGTTTTCTGGAAATAGGTCCTCTACTTCTTTTGTTAAGTTTATTCCTAGGTATCTTAATTTTGTTTGCCAGGATGGTAAATGGGATTGTTTTTTCAGTTTCTCTTTCTGTGAGTTCATCATTGGTGTTTAAGAATGTCATTGATTTCTTGATGTTAATTTTGTATACTGCTACTTTGCCAAATTCATTTATTAAGTCTAGTATATGTTTGATGGAGTCTTTAGGGTTTTCTATATATAATATCATGTCAACTGCAAATAATGACAGTTTCACTTCCTCCTTTCCAATTTGGATCCCTTTTATTTTATTTTTTTTTCATGTCTCATTGCTGTGGTTAAGACTTCCAGTTCAATGTTAAATAAGAGTGGCGAAAGTGGTCATCCCTGTCTTGTTCCTGTTCTTAAGGGAAATGTTTTTAGTTTCTGCCCTTGAGTATGATGTTGGCTGTAGGTCTTTCATATATGGCCTTTATTACGTCTGGATATGATCCCTTTATTCTCACATTGCTGAGTGTATTATTAAAAATGGATGCTGGATTTTGTCAAATGCTTTTTCAGTGTCTATTGATATGATCATGTGGTTTCTATTCTTCATTTTGTTTATGTAGTACATCACATTTATTTATTTGCAAATATTGTACCAGCCTTGCATCCCTGGGATGAATCCCACTTGGTTATGGTGAATAATTTTTTTGATGTGTTGCTGGATCCGATTTGCTAGTATTTTGTTCAGGATTTCAGAGTCTATGTTCATCAGGGATATTGACCTGTAGTTTTCTTTCTCTTTAATGTCTTTTTCTGGTTTTGGAATTAGAATTATGCTGGCCTCATAACACATGTTTGGAAGTCTTCCTTCGTCTCGAATTTTTTGAAATAGTTGGAGGAGAATGGGTGTTAGTTCTTTGAATGTTTGGTAAAACTGCCCTGTGAAAGCATCCGAGCCAGGGCTTTTGTTTGCTGGGAGAGTCTTAATTACATCCTCAATTTCGTTTTTTTTTTCTTTCTTTTTTTAATCCTCACCCGAGGACATTTTTCCATTTTTTGCACAGATAGAGTGGGAGGGAGGGAGAGGAAGAGAGAGAGAGAGAGAGGGAAACATCGATGTGAAAGGAACACATCAAGTGGCTGCCACCCGCACGACCAACCAGGGCCGGAGACAAACTGCAACCGAGGTACATGCCCTTAGCGGGAACCGAACCCGGGTTTCTCCGGACCGCAGGTGGATGCACTAACCGCTGAGCCAAACCGGCCAGGGCCAATTTCTTTTGTTTTTATTGGTCTGTTCAAGTTTTCCATCTCTTCCCGGTCAAGTTTTGGGAGACTATGTGTTTCTAGAAATTTGTCCCTTTTGCTTAGATTGTCGAATTGTTGCCACATAATTTTTCATAGTAGTTGTTAACTATCTTTTGTATTTCTGTCGTAACAGTTGTTATTTCTCCTCTTTCATTTCTGATTTTGTGTATTTGGGTTCTCTTTTTTTTTTGGTGAGTCTAGCTAAGGGTCCATCAATCTTGTTTATCTTTTCGAAAAACCAGCTCTTTGTTTCATTGATCCTTTGAATTATTTTTTTGGTGTCTATGTCATTTATTTCTGCTCTGATCTTTACTATTTCCTTCCTTCTACGTGCTCTGGGGTTTTCTTTTTGTTTGCTTTCTAGATCTTTAAGTTGTGAGGTTAGGTAATCTATTAGATATTTTTCTTGTTTCTTGAGGTAGGACTGTAGTGCTATGAACTTCCCTCTGAGAACTGCTTTCACTGTACCCCATAGATTTTGTGTTGTTGTGTGTTCATTTTCATTGGATTCCAGGAAGTTTTTAATTTCTTCCTTGATCTCCTCAGTTACCCATTCATTGTTTAATAACATGGTATTCAACCTCCATGTGTTCAAGTGTATTTACATGTTTTTGTTGCAATTAATTTCTAGTTTCATGCTATTGTGATCTGAGAAGATGCTTGATATGATATCAATCTTCTTGAACTTGTGGAGATTTAGTTTGTGTCCTATCATGTGGTCTATCTTTGAGAATGTCCCATGTGCACTTGAGAAGAATGTGAATTCTGTAGTTTTGGGGTGTAATTCTCTGTAGATATCTATTAAATCCATTTGGTTAGTGCTTCATTTAGATTCTGTGTTTTCTTGCTAATTTTTTGTCTAGAGGATCTATGCAGTGGTGTCAGCGGGGAGTGAAGTCCCCTGCTATGATTGTCTTGCTATCAATTTCTCCTTTGAAGTCTTCCAGAAGATTTTTAATATATTTTGTTGCTCCTATATTGGGTGCATATGTTTATCAAGGTTATATCTTCCTGTTGGATAGATCCTTTCAATATTATGTAGTGGCCTTCTTTGACTCTAGTTATGGCCTTCATTTTGAAATCTATTTGATCAGATAGGAGTATTGCTATCCCAGCTTTTTTTCTTTTCCGTTTGCTTGGAAGATTTTTTTCCATCTCTTCACTTTCAAACTATATGAGTCTTTTGTTGTGAGGTGGGTCTCTTGTAAACAACATATATATGAGTCATGCTTTCTTATCTAATCAGCTACTCTGTGTCTTTTTATCATAGCATTAAATCCATTTACATTTAAGGTGATTATTGACATGTACTTATTTATTGCCATTTCTGTTTAGTGTGGTTATATATATTTTTTTCTATTTCTTCTACTAATTACAGCAGTCTTTTTAACATTTCTTTCAGTGCTAGTTTGGTACTAATATATTCCCTTAGCCTTTTTTGTCTGGGAAGCTCTTTATTTGACCTTCTATTTTGAATGATAGCCTTGCTGAGTAGAGTAGTCTTGAGTTCAGGTTCTTGGATTCAACTCCTTGTTTTTCATGACCTTGATTACCTTATGGCATTCCCTTCTGGCCTGTAGTGTTTCTGTTGAGAAGTCAGCTGAGAGCCTTTGTGGGATTTCCTTTGTAGGTAACCTGTTGCTTATCTCTTGCTGCTTTTAGGATTCTCTCTTTGTCTTTAATTTTTGGATTTTGATTACTATGTGTCTTGGTGTGGGCCTGTTTGGGTTCTTCTTACTTGGAACCCTCTGTGTTTCTTTAACTTGAATTCCTTCTTCCTTCACCAAATTAGGGAAGTTTTCTGTCACTATTTTTTGAATATATTCTCTAACCCATGCTCATTTTCTTCTTCTTTGGGGACTCCTAGTATGTGAATGTTACTACGTTTCTAGTTGTCCCACAATTCTCTTAAGCTGCCTTCCTGTTTTTTAATTGTTTTTTCCTTTTAGTTTATTGATTGGTTTATTTTTTCTATTTTATCTTCTAATTCACTGATGCAGTCCTCAGCTTCCTCTACTCTGCTATTTAGACTTTCCAAATTGTTCTTTATTTCTGATATGTCATTCTTCATTTCTTCGTGGTGGTTTTTATTATCCAACTGTTTGATTTTCAGCATTTCTATGTCTTTACTCATGGTGCTCATGTCCTTACACATGCTGTTGATCTTCCTCAAGATCATGGCTCTGAATTCTAGTTTTGTTAACTTGCTTAACTGCACCTCATTTATGTCATCTTTGGTAGAAGGCTCTTGTTGTTTCATTTGGATTTTGTATTTGTGTTTCACCATTTTGGCTATCACAGTGGGCTTTGGTGCCTGCCAAATTTTCCCTGTGCGTGTTGGTGTTCTGCTGTTTGTGGCTCCCTCTCCTGGGTTTGGATGAACCAGGGAGGACCCACGTTAAACACCACTGTCAAATCTTACTTTCCTGGTTACAGTTCCTAGCCCAGGGAATGGTACAGTTATCCTCTAGCTTTTTGCCTGGAGGCTATCTGTAGGGTTACCTGAAGAACCTTGTCTTCTCATTTGAATGAAAAACTCCCTCAAGTGCTCAGTGTAAGGGGATTTCCTGAGGGTGGGGCAGATGCTGGTTGTTAATGGGCCTCAGTTTGCATTTTAATGGCATCCTGGGTGGGGTTGAATCTTTGAGAGAGGGGCCCGCTGCCTCTCTCCATAGCCCTGGGAAGGAGTAAGATGACCACTGTTCTTTGTGGCCGCAACCCAGCAAAAGCTCTGGGCACCCTCCAAATCCCGAGTGGCCGCTCACAGTTCCAGTCCAGTCTGCCCTCCTTCTGCCAGAGCCCAAGGTGAGTGGCTGTGGCTATTTTATTGTCTGTCCAGGCTCTTTGCTTTGAAGCCACTTGGGAATTTGACTTAAGGACACTGCTCACAGCTTAGGCTGCTGCCGACCGTAAGCTCCCAGCCCCCGTCTCACGTCTCCGCAAGCCTATAGGGATTGGTTATGTGGTCCTTTAAGCTGCTTTTATTTTGCCTTTTCCTGACGATTTGTCTTTATTTTAGTTGTAATTCCAGTTTGGTCCTGGGAGATGGTCTGTGTGGCTTCCATTCACTCCACCAACATTTTAGAATCTGTTTGCTTTTTAAATATACCTTTTCTCCTTAGTTTCATTTATTTTAGCTTTTCTGGGAATAACTTTTAATGACTCACACAAAATCAGCCCAGACCAAAGAGATAATAAATTTAAGATTTCAAAAATAATGCCTGGATATTTATGTAATATTTTCTCCCTCCCCCCTTTAACTTAGAAATTCATTTGGTAGATGCCAATCGCTCACATCCTACTTCCAAAATATGCCTTAAAAATGCCCATGCTTCTCCATCTCTAGCCTAACGCCATACCCATCTGCAAGGCTTTACTCCCGCCTCCTCCTCAGAGAATACTACTACTCAGCTTCCTATAACCATTCACGGGATGCACTGTAGATAAAATGTAGCCTGCTTACTGCAGCTTACTAGGCCCTTCATAGTCTGACCCCAGCCATCCTCACCAGTTTTATCTCCTACTGTTGCAGGAGAAATGAGTGGGCCAATTTCTCCATTGCTAGCGGGGGTGAGTCTCTTGTGATATCTTCAGAAAAGGAATTTTCTAAGATTTGCCTGGAAGAATGAATAATTTTTATTTGTATAGTTATATTCCTTGGGTTGCAAAGTCCCAGTTCCTTTAATCCAGTTCTGAAATAGGGATAGCTGGGGGTTCAGCAGAGCTAGAAATAGGCCAGTGTCCAGAGTTTTCATTCTATGGTGGAGTTGAGCATCAGGCTAGATTCAGTCCAGCAGTCCATTGTGTGGGTCCCATGTGGCTGAGAGACACATTGGCAAAGGCAGGGGAGTGCTCTCTCTGCAACAGGAGTCCCAAGAGGGCCAGGAGAACAAGAGACAAGAGAGCAAGAGAGTGAACTTCCTTTGTTCAAGAGATTATGTATCTCAGATCTTGTACCTTTGCAGTAGTCACACCTATTTAGGCCACTGACTTGTTCCCAGGTGTGACTGACAGGTAAGCATTTTCCCATCACTCAGACCTTACTGGGCATGCATCTAAACTGCAGCTTTGTCCAGTCCCTTGACCATCAGTCTGTGGGAAACAGACTTGGAGAGGGTTGACTGCAGCTTCCTGGCAAAGTTGTAAATATGGTATGCTTAGCCCTGGCCGGTTTGGCTCAGCAGTTGAAGCATTGGCCTGCGGACCAGAGAGTCCCGGGTTTGGTTCCTGCTAGGGGCACATACCAAAAAAAAAAATGGATGCTTATATTATCTGGTCTTCCCTTTACTACTTTCCTGTTAAATAGTAACCAGATTATTATAATGGTATCACCACCACTATTCCTTTACAACATCATGCTCTAGCCACATGGCCTACACTCTGATCCTTAAGTATATCAAATATTTCCTCCTCAGGACCTTGCATGTACTATTCTTTTTACCTACCATGCTCTTTACTCTTTTCCTTATTCTTGTAAGTACAGTTATTTTCACTTGCTTTGTCTGTAGGTTAATTCTAAAAATTAAAAGCCACTCAAAACCATTTAACAAATTGATTATGTATATATAACTTATTATAAAAACAAATAGTAAGCAATTCCACTCTTAGGTATTTACTTAAGAGAAATAAAAACATATGTCTACAAGGCATTTATACTTAAATAATCATAGGACTTTATTTATAATAGCACCAAACTGGAAACAACCCAAATTGTATCAACAGAGGAATGCATAGACAAATTGTGTGGTATTTGTACCTTGAACTACTGCTCAACATATAAAAGAATGATTCACTAATACATGCAACAAGTTGAATCTTCAAAACATTATGTTGAACAAAAGAAGCTAGACATAGAAAAATGTTGTATGATTCCATTTGGGCAAAGTTCAAGGGCAGGCAAATGAATCTATAGCAGTACAAAATCAGAACAGCTGTTGTCTCTGGGTCTCTGTGCAGTGGCAGAAAGGTGGGAGCACTGGCTTGAAATGACACAAGGAAACTTCAGGGGTGATGGAAATGTTCTATATCTTGCTTGGGTAATAGTTCCATGGAATATACATCTGACAGAATGTATTAAACTGTACACAGAAGATTATGTGCATTTCATTGGGTATGAAATTTACAGTCAGCCCATTTATCACAGTTAATCAGTTCCAGACTCTACCACAATAAATGAATTTCCACGAAGTAGGATTCTTTATTTATACATATATTCGAAAAACCGCGATAGAGTGAAGCCGCGAAAGTCAAAGCGCCAAGTGGCAAGGGACAACTGTATATCAAAGAATAAAATAATCTTTTGTTTTTGTAACTTGGCTGCTCAAAGGAGACTTTTTCAAGAATGGAGTCCAAGAGTCACTTTATTTTTTTTCTAGCTTCCTTCAGTTCTTTGGGATCATACTCAAAGCTCACATATGTTAATAATGTGAGAGGTTGTCAGACTTCCCTCAGGATCTATACATTTGTATTTTACGTAGTGGCATGATTCTAGATATCTCATTTCCAAGCCTACAGCAGATTAGAAGTACCTGAAAAGTACACAGACAGGCACATTGGTGATTGTGAGCAGCTCATAGCTTATAGCTTTTGACAGTAAAGGGGAAAAAGAAAAGTTAAAAGTGTGATCTAAGAATTCCAAAGAGAAAAATAAATAAAAATAAAGAATTCCAAAGAGCGCGGGCCTAGATGAACTGAAACAAGATCAGGTGAGCTGTACATTACCCTAGCCACAGGGCATCATATGCCAAAGGGGTCCATCCAGAGTGCCCAGTGATATCCAGTATACTCTGTTTTAAACACAAGGAATGGTAAATACATTGACATTCCATAGACACCAGTTTAAATAATATGTTTGCTTTGGTGCTTGAAGGGATAAAACTTTAGATATATGGATTAATCTAGTCTGGGGTTAAAGCCACTCCCTGGTAGAACTGGTGGCAAAGGAGCCACATTTGAATATTAAAAATAAATAATCAAAGTATAAAGGCAACCATTAAACAATGGAGTGGAGCCCCAGGCAACTCTAATCTCACAAGTACTGATTGGGCATGTTACCATCGACCTGTAACTTCTTGACTGTGGTAGGGTGCTGGGAGATGCTACATGCATGTTCTCTTTGGGGTACTTGGCTGTGAGTTCTCCATTGGGTCAGGCCCATGAAAAGGTCTTGGTAGGTTTTCTGAAAGAAAATAATTCTAAATGGGTTTAGAGAGTTTTCTGGGTGATTTATACTCTACAGAGATTTGATTGCAGAACATTTTCAGTAAATTTAAAACCTTTAACTTCCTATAACACGTAGAAAATGTGTCAAGTGGGGCAAAGTATTAAAAACACTTTTTTGTTACATTGGAGAATTTTTTTTCTTACTGTTGACAGTATTACAGATGTCCCTCATCTCCTCTTTAACCCCCCTCCACCCAGCCCCTGCCTCGCCCCAGACAGTCACCTCACTACTATCTGTGTCCATGGGCTATGCATATATGCAGATATAGCCTTTGGTTAATCTCTTTTTGTACTCCCCACCACCTTCCTTCTCTGAGATCTGTCATTCTGTTTCATGAATCCATGCCTCTGGACCCATTTTGTTCTTTTGTTTATTTTATTCATTGGATTCCACATATAAGTGAGATCACATGATATTTGTCTTTCTCTGACTGCCTTATTTTGCTTAGTGTAATAATCTCCAGGTCCATCCATGTAGTTACAAAGGGTAAGGGATCCTTTTTTATAGCTGCACAGTATTCCACTGTGTAGATGTACCATTGCTTTTAAAAAATATTCACCTGAGGATATTTTTATGTTGATTTTTTTTTAAGATAGAGTGGGAAGGAGGAAGGGAAAGAGAGAGCGCAAGAGAGAAACATCAATGTGAGAGAGACACGTTGATTGGTTGCCTCCTGCAGTACTCTGACAGAAGCCAGGGATCAAACCTGTAACCAAGGTATATCCCATTGACAGGGAATCAAACCAGAGACTCTTTAGTCCATAGGCTGATGATCTAACTGCTCAGCCAAACTGGCCAGGGCTACCATAGCTTTTTTATCTACTCATCTACTGATGGGCACTTGGGCTGTTTCTAGGTCTTAGCTCTATAAATAATCCTTCTATGAACATAAGGGTGCATATGTAATGAATAGAACTTTGAAGGAGAAAAGTTGAATGGTAAAGACAATGAAATCTGATTGTTGGGAACTAAAGAAAATCTTACTGAACTTGGAAAGCATAATGAAAATGGGATCCCTTCTAGTTTGCAGCATTTGTGTCCTTGAGCTCAGATTCATGCTTGAATTATATTCAGTGTTTCTGCAGGAATGAAGGGCCCACAAGAGAATGAGAACATGGAAGTGAGGCAGATACTGTTGG
The DNA here is from genome assembly GCF_014108415.1 of Molossus molossus. NCBI lineage: Eukaryota > Metazoa > Chordata > Mammalia > Chiroptera > Molossidae > Molossus > Molossus molossus. The sequence continues at coordinate 97,844,184 of NW_023425403.1, forward strand.
AAGGGGAAAGCATGGAATGTTCATAGTGGTCAAAAGAAATGCATGTGTGGATGTGTGGGAGGGTATCGAGGGAAATGAGCACTGCCAAGCTGAATTGTTTTCTAACTGCTGAAGCATTCCTGGGACATTTTTCCTAGATGCTGGGATTAGAGAGGCAGTGAGTTTCAACAATATGCTTCTCTATTAGAAGTATAACCATTTTTAATTTTTTAGGGAGATGTATTTTTAATTCTAAAGAGACAATAAAGACATTAACAAAACTTTGAAACAACATGACCCCTAAAATTCCACTACTCTTTAACTGGTAATCTTCTATTTTTATGCTTTCTTCTGGACTAAAATCCTCTTTCTTTAGCTATTCTTTTGGGTAAGTAAATTTCCTCTTGGCATAATATTTACTAAAGCAGCTTTCGACTCCCTAATAAACAGGAAGCAATTCTCTAGTCCCATATTATTCTGCCTTAAACTGACACTTGAACTGCCGAGATGACTACCTGCAAACATTCCATGATTGTTTTCAAGATTTCCCCTTTCAAACAGTGCTAATCAATAGGCATTTGGCTTGCTGAGGTAAAGGATGGTGAACTCTGTGTCCACAGAGTGGCTCTGCAGTGCTCCCTAAGGAATAGTCATAGAGTAGCAAACACTGGAGCTGAGATTTGAACCAAATTCTTAAAAATAAAACATTTAAGACCCTGGCCAAAATGGTGATGGAGGGAATGGAAGCTACACAGACCATCTCCCACGACCAAACTGGAATTACAACTAAAATAAAGACAAATCATCGGGAAAGAGCAACAGAAAAGCAGCTGTGAGGACCATTTAACCAGGGACACTGAACCAATCCTAGTAGAATTGCGGAGTTGCGAGAGGGGGGCTGGGAGCCCACGGACAACAGCAGTCTTAGTTGTAAGCAGAGGCCTCGGGTTAAACTCCCAAGTGGCTCCAGAGTGCAGAGCCAGGACAGATGCTGAAGTATCTCACTCACCTTGGGCTCTGTCAGAGGGAGGGCAGACTGGACTGGAACTGAGTGGGGAAACTCGGGATTTGGGGGCACTCAGAACTTTTGCTGAGTTGTGACCATGCAGGATGGTGGTCATCGTACTCCTTCCCAGGGCTCCTGGGAGAGGCAGCGGCCCCTCGCTTGGAGATTCAACCCCACTCGGTGGCCACTGAAATGCAAATTGAGGCCCATTAACAACCAGCATCTGCCCACCCTCAGGAAATCCCCTTACACTGAACACCTGAGGGAGTTTTTTATTCAACTGAGAACACAAGGCTCTTCAAGTAATCACAACTAATAGCCTTCAGGCAAAAAGCTAGAGGATAACTGAACCATTCCTGGGCTTGCAACTCCACACAGGAAAGTAAGACTTGATAGTGGTGTTTAGCATGGGTCCTCCCATGCTCATGCAAACCCAGGAGAGTGAGCCACAACAGCAGAACACCAACACACACAGGGAAAATTTGGCAGGCTCCAAAACTCACTGAGATAGCCAAAATGGTAAAACAAAGAAAAAAATGCCAAATGAAAGAACAAGAGACCTCTACCAAAGATGAGATAAATGAAATGTAGTTAAGCAAGTTAACAGAGCTAGAATTCAGAGACATGATCTTAAGGGAGCTCAATAGCATGTTGAGTAAAGACATGAGTAAAGACATAGAAACATTGAAAATCAATCAATTGAAAATTAAAAACCACAAAGAATAAATTAAGAATGACATAGCAGAAATAAAGAACACTTTGGAAGGACTAAACAGCAAAGTAGAGGAAGCTGAGGACTGGATCAGTGAATTAGAACACAGGATAGAAACTATCAACCAATCAGAAAACCAAAAGGAAAAAACAATTAAAAAATAGGAAGACAGCCCTGGCCAGTTTGGCTCAAGAGTAGGAGTGCCGACCTGCAGTCCAGAAAGATCCAGGTTCTGTTCTCGTTAAGGGCACGAGCCTCAGTGGCAGTTTGTCCCCGGCCCTGGTTGGTAGTGGGAGTGAAAACCATTTGATGTGTTCATATCACATAAATGTTTCTCTCCTTCTTCCTCTATCTCAGTCCCACTCTATTTGAACAAAATATGGAAAAATGACCTCAGGTGAGAATAAAAAACAAAACAAAAACAAAGAAACCAAAGAAACAGGAAGACAGCTTAAGAGAATTGTGGGACAACTGGAAACGTAATAATATTTGCATCATAGGAGTCCCCAAAGAAAAAAATGACCAAGGGTTAGAGAATACATTTGAAGAAATAGGGACAGAAAACTTCACTAATTTGGTGAAGGAAGAAGGCATTCAAGTCCAAAAAGCACAAGTAAGAAAAACCCAAATAGGCCCATACTAAGACACATAGTAATAAAATGCCAAAAATTAAGGACAAAGAGAGAATCCTAAAGGCAGCAAGAGATAAGCAACAGTTTACCTACAAAAAACAAACAAACAAACAAACAAACAAACAAAAAAACCCCCAAAAACAAACTCATAAGACTATCAGCTGACTACTCAACAGAAACACTACAGGCCAGAACAGAATGGCATGAGGTAATCAAGGTCATGTAAAACAAGAATCTGAATCCAAGATCCTGAATCCAAGACTACTCTACCCATCAAGTCTATCATTCAAAATAGGTCAAATAAAGAGCTTCCTAAACAAAAGAAGGCTAAAAGATACATTAGCACCAAACCAGCACTGCAAGAAATGTTAAAAGGACTGCTGTAATTAGTAGAAGAAATAGGAAGAAAAATAAAAACACACTAAATAAAAATGGCAATAAATAAGTACATATAAATAATCACCTTAAATGTAAATGGATTGAATGCTCCGATTAAAAGACACAGAGTAGCTGATTGGATAAGAAAGTATGATTCATTTATATGTTATTTACAGGAGACCCACCTCACAACAAAAGACTCACATAGGTTGAAAGTGTAGGGATGAAAAAAAATCTTCCAAGCAAATGGAAAGGAAATAAAAGCTGGAGAAGCAATACTCATATCTGATAAAATAGATTTCAAAATGAAGTCCATAACTAGAGTCAAAAAAGGCCACTACATAATATTAAAAGGATCTATCCAACAGGAAGATATGACCTTGATAAACATATATGCAGCCAACATAGGAGCACCAAAATATATTAAAAACCATCTGGAGGACTTCAAAGGAGAAATTGACAGCAATACAATCATAGCAGGGGACTTCAACACCCTGCTGATATCACTGCATAGATCCTCTAGACAAAAAGTTAGCAAGGGAACAGAGACTCTAATGAAGCACTAGACTAAATGGATTTAATAGATATCATGGAGAATTACACCTCAAGACTACAGAATTTACATTCTTCTCAAGTGCACATGGGACATTCTCAAAGATAGACAACATGTTAGGACACAAACTAAGTCTCTGCAAGTTCAAGAAGATCAAAATCATATCAAGCATCTTCTCAGATCACAATGGCATGAAACTAGAAATCAACTGTAAAAAGAACATGCAAAGACATTTGAACACATGGAGGTTAAATAGCATGTTATTAAACAATGAATGGGCCACAAAGGAGATCAAGGAAGAAATTGTGAAACTTCCTGGAAAACAATGAAAATGAACACACAACAACACAAAATCTATGGGATGCAGCAAAAGTAGTTCTGAGAGGGAAGTTCATAGCACTATGGGTTTACCTCGAGAAACAAGAAAAATTTCTAACAGTTTATCCAACTTAACAACTTAAAGAACTAGAAAGCAAAAAAAAAAAAAAAAAAAAAGAAAACCCCAGAGCAAGTACAAGAAAGGAAATAGTAAAGATCAGAGCAGAAATAAATGACATAGAGACCAAAAAAATAATTCAAAGGATGAATGCTACTAAGAGCTGGTTTTTCAAAAAGGTAAACAAAATTGATGGACCCTTAGTACACTCACCAAGATACAAAGAGAGTGAACCCAAATACACAAAATCAGAAATGAAAGAGGAGAACTAACAACTGACACCACAAAAATACAAAAGATCATTAACAAATACTATGAACAATTATATGGCAACAAATTTGACAATCTAAGTGAAATGGACAAATTTCTAAAAACACATAGTCTCCCCAAACTGGACAGGGAAGAGATAGAAAACTTGAACAGACCAATAACAACTCAGAAAATTGAAGAGTTAATCAAGACTCTCCCAGCAAACAAAAGCCCAGGCCCGGATGGCTTCACAGGGGAGTTTTACCAAACATTCAAAGAAGAACTAACACCCATTCTTTTCAAACTACTCAAAAAATTAAAGAAGAAAGACAACTTCCAAACTTGTGTAATGAGGCCAGCATAATTCTAATTCAAAAACCAGAAAAGGACACTACAAAGAAAGAAAACTACAGGCCAATATCCCCGATGAACATAGACACCAAAATCCTGAACAAAATACTAGCAAATCGGATCCAGCAATACATCAAAAAAAAATTATTCATCATGACCAAGTGGGATTCATCCCAGGGATGCAAGGCTGGTACAATATTCACATATCAATAAATGTGATACACCACATAAACAAAATGAAGAATAAATATCATATGATCATATCAATAGATGCTGAAAAAGTCTTTGACAAAATCCAGCATCCATTTCTAATAGAAACGCTCAGCAATGTGGGAACAGACTATATATGAAAGACCTACAGCTAACATCATACTCAATGGGCAAAAACTAAAAGCATTTTCCTTAAGAACAGGAACAAGAGAGGGATGCTCGCTTCCACCACTCTTATTTAACACAGTACTGGATGTCTTAGCCACAGCAGACAGGAAGAAATAAAAGAAGGGATCCAAATTGAAAAGGAGGAAGTGAAACTGTCATTAAATGCAGATGACATGATATTATACATACAAAACCCTAAAGACTCCCTCAAAAATTTACTACACTTAATAAACAAATTTGGCAAAGTAGCAGGATACAAAATTAACATCAAGAAATTGATGACATTCTTATACACAAATGATGAACTCACAGAAAGAGAAACTAAAAAATCAATCCCAGTTACCATTGTGGCAAAAAAATTAAGATACCTAGGAATAAACTTAACCAAAGAAGTAAGGATCCTTGTTCATGGATTGGAAGAATTAACATAATTAAAATGTCCATATTACCCAAAGCAAGCTATAGATTCAATGCAATCTCCATCAAAATACCAATGACACGTATCAAAGAACTATAACAAATACTTCAAAAGTTCATATGGAACCAAAAAAGACCCTGAATAGCTGCAGTAATCTTGAAAAAGAAGGACAAAGTAGGTGGGATCACAATACTGAATATCAGGTTATACTACAAAGCTACTGTAATCAAAACAGCCTGGTACTGGCACAAGAACAAGCATATAATCCAGTGGAACAGAACAGGGAATCTAGAAATGAACCCAAGACGTTATGGTCAATTAATATTTGACAAAGGAGGCAAGAGCATACAATGGAGTAAAGACAGCCTTTTTTCATAAATAGTGTTGGGAGATTGGACTGCTACATGCAAAGCAAAAAAAGAAACTAAACCATCAACTTACACCACACACAAGAATAAACTTAAAATGGATAAAAGACTCATATGTGACTCATGAATCCATAAAAATCCTAGAAGAAACTGTAGGCAACAAAATTTCAGAAATCATACACAGGAGAATTTTCACTGATACATCACCTAAGGCAATAGAAACAAAGGAGAAAATGAACACATGTGACTACATCAAACTCAAAAGCTTCTGCACAGCGAAAGATACTATCATCAAAATGGAAAGGCGACTTACTGTATGGGAGAGCATAATTGCCAATGATATATCAGATAAGGGGTTAATTTCCAATATATAGATAGTGCTCATACAACTCAACAAAAGAGAGACAAAGAACCCAATTAAAAAAATGGGCAGAGAAGCTGAATAAACACCTCTCCAAAAAGGACATACAAATAGCCAAGAGAGAGATGAAGAAATGCTCAACATCACTAATCATCAGAGAGATGCAAATTAAAATAACAATGAGGTAGCACCTCACACCTGTCAGAATGGCCTCCATCAGAAAATCATCAAACAACAAGTGTTGGTGAAGGTGTGGAGAAAAGGGGACTCTAGTACACTGCTGGTGGGAATGCGCAGTGGTGCAGCCACTATGGAAAGCACTATGGTGTTACCTCAAAAAATAAAAAATTGAACTTTCATTTAACCCAGTGATCCAGCTTCTAGGAATATATTCTAAGAAGCCTGAAAAACCAATCAGAAAGAATATACCTACCCTTATTTTCATAGCAGCAGTATTTACAATTGCTAAGATCTGGAAACAGCCCAAGTGTCCATCAGTAGACAAATGGATAAAAAAGCTGTGGTACATATATACAATGGAGTACTATGCAGCTGTAAGAAAGAAAGATCTCTTATCCTTTGAGACCACATAGAGGAACCTGGAGAGTATTATCCTAAGTGAAACAAGCCAAGCAGAAAAAGACAAATACCACATGATGTCACTTATTTGTGAAATATAAAGAATATAACAGTCTGAGGAATAGGGTAGACCCAGAGACATGGAAATAGGATACAGACTGACAACTCTAAGAGGGGATGGTGGGGGGAGAGAATAGATAAACCACAGAACTTATATGCATGTACACATAACCAATGGACATGGACAACAAAGCCTGGTATGAAGTGGAGGTGATGGGTAGTTGGTTGTCAATGGGAAAAAAAGAAACATCTCTAACAAAAATTAATAAAAAATAAAATGTTTAATTTTAAATAATTTTAGAGTTATAGAAAAGTTTTATAGTATGTAGCGTTCAAGTATACTCTTCATCTCATCCAGCTTCCCCTAATGTTAACAATTACATAACCATAGTTATCAAAACCAAAAAATTAACATTGGTATAATACTATTAATTAAACTACAGGCCTTATTTGAGTTTCATTAGTTTTCCTTCCAGTGTCTTTTGCACCCCCCCCCCCCACCATTCCAGGATCCAATTTGGAATGTCACACTTAGTTGTCTATCTCCGAAGTTTCTTCCAGTCTGGGGGACTTCCTTGGTCTTTGTCTTTCAGGATCTGACACCTCCAAGAGTAGTGGCCAGGTATTTTGCAGAATGTCCTTCAAATGGGGTTTGTGTGATCTTTTCTCATTATTAGATTGAGGTTATGTATATTTTGGCCAGAATACCACAGAGGTGAAGTATCCTTCTCAGTGTACAATGTAAATATGTCCTATTACTGTTGATTTTAATCTTGATTACTCGGTTAAGATGGTATCTGTCAAATTTCTTCACTATCAATTTACTGTTTTCCTTGATATAATTGATAAATATCTTGGAAGAGATACATTGAGACTATGCTAATATCCTGTGGGTTTTTTTTATTAATTAATTTTTGTTACAGATGTTTCTCCCTTTTTCCCCACTGATTCCCCTCTCCACCTCCCTCCCTGCCCTGTCCCCAGCTTTGTTGTCCATGTCCATTGTTAATGCATACATGCATATAAGTTCTGTGGTTTATTTCTCCCCCACCACTCCCTCTTCTGGGGATTGTCAGTCTGTACCCCACTTCCATGTTTCTGGGACTACACCATTCCTCAGACTGTTATGTTCATTATATTCCACAAATAAGTGAAATCATATGATACTTGTCTTTCTCTGTTTGGCTTGTTTCGCTTAGGATAATACTTTTCAGATCCCTCCATTTTGTCTCCAAAGATAGATCTTTCTTTCTTACAGCTGCGTAGTACTCTATTTTGTATATGTACCACAGCTTTTTTATCCATTCATCTACTGATGGACACTTGGGCTGTTTCCAGATCTTAGCTATTGTAAATAATGCTGCTACAAACATGGGGATACATATATTCTTTCTAATTGGTGTTTCAGGCTTCTTAGGGTATATTCCTAGAAGTGGGATCACTGGGTCAAATGGAAGTTCAATTTTTAATTTTTGAGGTAATACCATATTGTTTTTCATAGTGGCTGCACCAGTCTGCATTCCCACCAGCAGTGTAGTAGAGTCCCCTTTTCTCCACACCCTCGCCAACACTTGTTGTTTGATGATTTGGCGATAGCGGCCATTCTGACAGGTGTGAGGTGATACCTCATTGTTGTTTTAATTTGCATCTCTCTGATGATTAGTGATGATGAGCATTTCTTCATATGTCTCTTAGCCATTTGTACGTCCTGTTTGGAGAGATGTCTATTTAGTTCCTCTGCCCATGTTGTAATTGGGTTCTTTCTCTTTCTTTTGTTGAGTTGTATGAGCACTTTATATATACTGGAAATTCACCCCTTATCTGATATATCATTGGCAATTATGCTCTCCCATTCAGTGAGTCACCTTTCCGTTTTGATGACTGTATCTTTCGCTGTGCAGAAGCTTTTGAGTTGGATGTAGTGGCATGTGTTCATTTTCTCCTTTGTTTCTATTGCCTTAGGTGATGTATCAGTGAATATTCTGCTGTGTATGATGTCTGAAATTTTGTTGCCTACAGTTTCTTCTAGGATTTTTATGGATTCATGAGTCACATGTAAGTCTTTTATCCATTTTGAGATTATTCTTGTGTGTGGTGTAAGTTGATGGTCTAGTTTCATTTTTTTGCATGTAGCTGTCCAATTTTCCCAACACCATTTATTAAAGAGGCTGTCTTTACTCCACTGTATGCTCTTGCCACCATTGTCAAATATTAATTGAGCATATTGCCTTGGGTCCATTTCTGGGTTCTCTGTTCTGTTCCACTGGTCTATATGCCTGTTCTTGTGCCAGTACCAGGCTGTTTTGATTACAGTGACTGTAATATAACCTGAAATCTGGTAATGTGATCCCTCCAACTTTGTTCTTCGTTTTCAAGATTGCTGTGGCTATTCGGGGTCTTTTTTGGTTCCATATGAACTTTTGAAGTACTTGTTCTAATTTTGTGAAGTATGCCATTGGTATTTTTTTTTTTTTTTTAATCCTCACCTGAGGACATTTTTCTATTTTTTGTTCAGGTAGAGTGGGAGGGAGAGAGAGGAACAGAGAGAGAGAGAGAGAGAGAAACATCGATGTGAAAGGAACACATCAAGTGGCTGCTACCTGCACAACCGACCAGGGCCAGGGACAAACTGCAACCGAAGTACATGCCCTTAGCGGGAACTGAACCCGGGTGTCTCTGGACCGCAGGCCGATGCTTTAACCGCTGAGCCAAACTGGCCAGGGCACCATTGGTATTTTGATGGGGATGGCATTGAATCTATGGATTGCTTTGGGTAGTATGGACCTTTTAAGGATGTTAATTCTTCCAATCTATGAACAGGGTATGTGCTTCCACTTTTTTATATCTTCCTCTGTTTCTTTTTTCAATGACCTTAGTTTTCTGCAAATAGGTCTTTAATTTATTTGGTTAAGTTTATTCCTAGGTATCTTAATTTTTTTGCCGCAATGATAAATGGGATTGTTTTCTTAGTTTCTCTTTCTGTGAGTTCATCATTGGTGTATAAGAATGCCATTGATTTCATGACATTGATTTTGTATCCTGCTACTTTTTCAAATTCATTAATTAAGTCTAGTAAATTTTTAATGGAGTCTTTGGGGTTTTCTATGTATAATATCATGTCATCTGCAAACAATGACAGTTTCACTTCCTCCTTTCCAATTTGAATCCCTTTTATTTTTTCTTCCTGTCTGATTGCTGTGGCTAAGACTTCCAGTACCATGTTAAATAAGAGTGGCGAAAGTGGGCATCCTTGCCTTGTTCCTGTTCTTAAGGAAAATGCATTTAGTTTTGCCCGTTGAGTATAATGTTGGCTGTAGGTCTTTCATATATGGCCTTTATTATGTCGAGATATGATCCTTGTATTCCCACATTGCTCAGCATTTTTATCAGAAATGGATGCTGAACCCTGGCCGGTTTGGCTCAGCGGTTAGAGCGTCGGCCTGCGGTCCAGAGACACCCAGGTTCAGTTCCCGCTAAGGGCATGTACTTCGGTTGCAGTTTGTCCCCGGCCCTGGTTGGTCGTGCGAGTGGCAGCCGCTCGATGTGTCCCGTCACGTCGATGTTTCTCTCTCTCTCTCTCTTCCTCTCTCTCCCTCCCACTCTATTTGTACAAAAAAATGGAAAAATATCCTCGGATGAGGATAAAAAAAAAAAAAAAAAAAGTCCAGAGAAATGGTTGCTGGATTTTGTCGAAGGTTTTTTTGGCATCTATTGATATGATCATGTGGTTTTTATTCTTCATTTTATTTTTGTGGGGTATTACATTTATTTATTTACGAATATTTTACCAGTCTTGCATCCCTGGGATAAATCCCACTGGGTCATGGTGGATAATTTTTTTTGGTGTATTGCTGGATCTGATTTGCTAGTATTTTGTTCAGGATTTTGGTGTCTATGTTCATCAGGGATATTGGCCTGTAGTTTTCTTTCTTTGTAGTGTCTTTTTCTGGTTTTGGAATTAGAATTATGCTGTCTTCTAAAACAAGTTTTGAAGTCTTCCTTTTTCTTGAATATTTTTAAATAGATTGAAAAGAATGGGTGTTAATTCTTCTTTGAATGTTTGGTAAAATTCCCCCGTGAAGCCATCCAGGCCTGGGCTTTTGTTTGCTGGGAGAGTCTTGATTAACTCTTCAATTTCCTTAGTTGTTATTGGTCTGTTCAAGTTTTCTATCTCTCCCCGTCCAGTTTGAAGAGACTATGTGTTTCTAGAAATTTGTCCATTTCACTTAGATTGTCAAATTTGTTGCCATATAGTTGTTCATAGTAGTTGTTCACGATCTTTTGTATTTCTGTTGTGTCAGTCGTTACCTCTCCTCTTTCATTTCTGATTTTGTGTATTTGGGTTCACTCTCTTTGTTTTTGGTGAGTCTAGCTAAGTGTCCATCAATCTTGTTAATCTTTTCGAAAAACCAGCTCTTTGTTTCATTGATCCTTTGAATTGTTTTATTTGGACTCTATGTCATTTATTTCTGCTCTGATCTTTACTGTTTCCTTCCTTCTACTTGCTTTGGGGTTTTCTTTTTGTTTGCTCTCTAGTTCTTTAAGTTGTGAGGTTAGATAGTCTATTAGAAATTTTTCTTGTTTTTTGAGGTAGGCCTGTAGTGCTATGAACTTCCCTCTCAGAACTGCTTTTTCTGCATCTCATAGATTTTGTTTTGTTGTGTCTTCATTTTCATTGGTTTCCAGGAAGTTTTTAATTTCTTCCTTGTTCTCCTCAGTAACCAATTTATTGTTTAATAACATGCTATTTAGCTTCCATGTGTTCAAATGTCTTTGCATGTTCTTATTGCAATTGATTTCCAGTTTCATGCCATTGTGATCTGAGAAGATGCTTGATATGATTTCAGTCTTCTTGAACTTGTAGAGATTTAGTTTGTGTCCTAACATGTGGTTTATCTTTGAGAATGTCCCATGTGCACTTGAGAAGAATGTAAATTCTGTAGTTGTGGGGTGTAATTCTCCATGATATCTATTAAATCCATTTGGTTTAGTGCTTCATTTAGAGTCTGTTTCCTTGCTAATTTTTTTGTCTAGAGGATCTATCCAGTGATGTCAGCAGGGTGCTGAAGTCCCCTGCTAATTGTATTGCTATCAATTTCTCCTGTGAAGTTCTCCAGAAGCTTTTTAATATATTTCGTTGCTCCTATATTGGGTGTTTATATGTTTATCAAGGTCATATCTTCCTGTTGGATAAATCCTTTCAATATTATGTAGTGGCCTTCTTTGTCTCTAGTTATGGCCTTCATTTTGAAATCTATTTGATGAGATATGAGTATTGCTACCCGAGCTTTTTGTTTTCTTTCCATTTGCTTGGAAGATTTTTCCCCCATCCCTGCTCTTTCACCCTATGTGAGTCTTTTGTTGTGAGGTGGGTCTCTTGTAAACAACATATAGATGAGTCATGCTTTCTTATCCAATCAGCTACTCTGTGTCATTTTATCAGAGCATTAAATCCATTTACATTTATGGTGATTATTGATATGTACTTATTTATTGCCATTTTTGTTTAGTGTGGTTATATATATTTTTTCTATTTCTTTTACTAATTACAGCAGTCCTTTTAACATTTCTTGCAGTGCTGGTTTGGTGCCAATATATTCTCTTTGCTTATATTTTTGTCTGGGAAGCTCTTTTTTTTTGATCTTCTATTTTGACGACAGCCTTGCTGGATAGAGTAGTCTTGGATTCAGATCCTTGTTTTTTATGACCTTGATTACTTCATACCATCCCCATCTGGCCTGTAGTTTTTCTGTGGAAAAGTCAGTTGATAGCTTTATGGGGATGTCTTTGTAGGTAACCTATTGCTTTTCTCTTGCTGCCTTTAGGATTCTCTCTTTGTCGTTAATTTTTATCATTTTTATTACTATGTGTCTTGGTGTGGGCCTGTTTGCATTCTTCTTACTTGGGGTTTTCTGTGCTTCTTGAACTTGAATGCTTTCCTCCTTTACGATGTTAGGAAAGTTTTCTGTTACTATTTCTTCAAATATATTCTCTAGCCCTTGCTCATTATCTTCTTCTTTGGGGACTTTTATGATGCAAATGTTGTTACATTTCCCATGTCCCACAGCTCTCTTAAGCTGTTAAGCTGCCTTCCTGTTTTTTAATTATTTTTTCTTTTTGATTTTCTGATTGGTTGAATTTTTTCTATCCTATCTTCCAATTTACTGATCCGGTCCTTAGCTTCCTCTACTCTGCTATTTAGACTTTCCAATGTGTTTTTATTTCTGATATGTCATTCTTCATTTCTTCTTGGTGTTTTTTAATTTCCAATTGGTTGATTTTCAACATTTCTATGTCTTTACTCTTGGTGCTAATGTCCTTACACATGCTGTTGAGCTTCCTCAAGATCATGGCTCTACATTCTAGTTCTGTTAACTTGCTTAACTGCACCTCATTTATCTCATCTTCAGTAGAGGTCTCTTGTTCTTTCATTTGGCTTTTGTTTCTGTTTTTCACCATTTTGGCTATCACAGTGGGCTTTGGAGCCTGCCATATTTTCCCTGTGGGTGTTGGTGTTCTGCTGTTTGTGGCTCCTTCTCCTGGGTTTGGATGTGGCAGGGAGGACCCACTTTAAACACCACGGTCAAGTCTTAACTCTCCTGGTTAGTGTTACTAGCCCAGGGAATGGTAGTTATCCTCTAGCTCTTTTGCCTGGAGGCTATTAGTAGCGGTCACCTGAAGAACCATGGTTTCTGAGTTGACTGAAAAACTCCCTCAGGTGCTTAGTGTAAGAGGATTTCCAGAGGGTGGGGCAGATGCTGGTTGTTAATGGGCCTCAATTAGCAATTCAATGGCCATGGGATGGGGTTGAATCCCTGAAGGAGGGGCTGCTGCCTCTCCCCAGGGCCATGGGAAGGAGTAAGATGACCACAGTCCTGTTTGGCTGCACTCAGCAAAAGCTCTGAGCACCCTCAAAATCCCGAGTGTCCCCACACAGTTCCAGTCCAGTCTGCCCTCCCTGTGCTGGAGCCCAAGCTGGGTGGCTGCTGCTAATTTAGCCTCTGTCTGGGCTCTGCACCGTGGAGCCACCTGGGACTTTAACCCGAGGGCGCTGCTCCCAGCTAAGGGCGCCGAGCCTGTAGCAACTCTCAGCCTAGGGCATAGCACCCAGCCGAAGTCGCAGGACCCAGCCAAGGCAGCTGCTGGTCCCAGCCGAGGCCACAGGACCCAGCCGAGGGCACAGCTTCCAGCCGAAGCCGCTGGTCCCAGCTGAGGGCATAGCACCCAGCTGAGGCCACAGCAGGTCCCAGCCGAGGCTGCAGCAGGTCCCGGCGGGGGCCACAGGCCTGAGCCGTGTCTGCTGGTCCCAGTCAGGGCTGCAGCAGGTCCCAGCCCAGGCCGCTACGGACCGTGGGCTCCCGGCCCTCTCTCGCGTCCTCGTAAGCCTACCAGGATTGAGTCAGTGTCCCTGGTTATGTGGTCCTCCAGGCTGCCTTTCGGTTGCCCCTTTCTGACGATTTGTCTTTATTTTCATTGTAATTCCAGTTTGGTCCTGGCAGATGGTCTGTGTAGCTTCCATTCACTCTGCTGCCATTTTTTCTCTCCTCTCCTGTGTTGTTCCCCCCCCGCCCCCCCTCAAACTTTCACCTAGGATTTTAGTATCTGTCAGTGAATCTTGCCTGCAACAAGTATTATTGTTATGTTTGCCCAGTATTGATTTAGAAATGCATATATGTATGGACTCATGGATCTTTTTTTTTTTTTATTTCAAATCCTCACCTGAGGATATTTTTCCATTTATCTTCAGATAGAGTGGGGGGGGGGGGGGTGGCGGGGTGAGAGAGAAACATCAATGTGAGAGACATTGATTGGCTGCTTCCTGCATGACCCCAACCAGAGCCAGAGATTGAACCACAACCAAAGTACGTGCCCTTGACCGGAATCAAACCCATGACTCTTAGGTCCGTGGGCCAACACTAACTGCTGAGCCAAATCAGCCATGGTGGATCTATTTTATTCTATAGATTATAATCTCATACTATCATTATTTATTTTGTTGCTCAAATTGTTTTAACTTTGGCCATTGGGAATTCCTTTAGGTTGGCTCCTGTTTCCTTTTGTCACGTCTCATCATTGTGAGGTTGCTGCTGTTTCAGGACTTCCCTCTTTCCTGATGTAAGATATTCCAGGCTCAATTAGATTCTCCCTGTCCAGCCCCAGAATCAACTACTTCTCCAAGGACTGTATGGAACAAGATTATTTAATATAAACCTTTTATGCTCCTTCCACCAGCTCATGTTTCATTTTAAACAATTTTTACTTCAACAGTTTATAATATTTCTCAGAAATATACTATAGAAGTAGGTGGAGCTTATACTTGGTGAGTTTGTTATAGTCACTCAACATTGCCTTGCAGTTTCTCCCAGTGCTCCTTCATCACCCTAGTTGTACCATTCTGGCAACTCAGGCATAATGGGGCAGGAAGTGAGAAGATAAAATGGATTGGAGTTTAGCTAAGGGTATAGTTGTACAAACAGATGATGTGACACAGATGAAGGTATAAATAGGAAGGCTGGGAAAACCCCTGCATGAGATTACAAATATATACATCTAAATTCTTTTTGTTTTACCACTGTGCAAATCCCAAAACCACAAATCTTCAAAAGCAAGTCAGAAATTTTCAAGTTGAACTTTTTTCTGGCACTCCACCTGTAGGGGAGGTGCTCTTTGTGACTTTGGCTTTTCTCTTTCTCTCTCAAGTTGCCTCCAGCAGCTGTCTGAGATGATTTATGGAGTCATGGCACATCTGCTTCTGTCTGAGTCTCAGACCCTCACTGGGTATGTGTTATTATATTCTCTGTGTTAGGGATGGATAAAATTCAACATATGGATGTTAAATGAAAACAGAGTTAACTTCATAGTGGAAATTAAAAGGAAGGTTGGAAACAAACCATAGAAGTCTAGATTTCTTATCTTTATGTAAAATAACAAAATTTATTTATTTATTTATTTTTTAATCCTCACCCGAGGACATTTTTCCATTTTTTGTACAGATGGAGTGGGAGGGAGAGAGAGGAAGAGAGAGAGAGGGAAACATCGATGTGAAAGGGACACACCGAGTGGCTGCCACCCGCACGACCAACCAGAGCCGGGGACAAACTGCAACCGAGGTACATGCCCTTAGCGGGAACCGAACCCGGGTCTCTCCAGACCGCAGGCGGACGCTCCAACCGCTGAGTCAAACCGGCCAGTGCAAAATAACGAAATTTAAAAGCAACTTAGAAAAGTATTCCAAACCATTCCAGGATTCAAGAACTACTCGTAACAATTGCAGTTTCTTGAGGTTTCTTAGGAGTGTAAGATCGCTTTTCTGCTAAATGTATTATCATATCTTATTTGCAATTTTCTACAAATGATACTACGCCCTTTTTTTTTAATCTACTTGTCCCTATGTGTATGCGTGTATAGTGTGTGTGTGTGGGAAATTTAATACTTGTTAGCACAAATCCGAGGCTCAGTCATTTGGCAGGGAGAACTAGTTCATATGCCAGAGTATACAGAGAAAGGGGTGAGATCTCAAGAATAGGGAAAGAGTGGGGAGGCAGTTTATAATTTAAGATATAAGTAGAGGTACTTTATTAAAATTATTTTTAATTTCTCATAGTCATGTTAAGTTTTTATCCTGACCACCACAGCACACATCTGAACTATCTAGGACATTCCTTCCTCCCCTCTGATGCCAACAATCACTGAGCCCCACCTACTCTGCCTCCTCCACATCACAGACATTTATCTCCCCCTTCCTGTCCCCACAGGGACTCACTTGGTTCAGGTCTTCACCAAGTTTGGTCTGTACTACTGCTGTAGCATTCTTCCCAGCCTTTACTGTTTCCGAATTATCCATCCTTTAAAGCTCACCCAGGCATCTCTTCCTACTCAGTCATAGCTAGCCACCACTGAACCTGGTGCTAACCCATTCAATACTTCTGCCCAAAGTATTCTAATTGATAGTTTATATACTTACCTCCCTACTTGACTGAGCTCCTTGAGAATTGTGTCCTCCTTGTTTCTAAATCCCTAACAGTACTTGATTAATGCTTGGTCAATGATTGCAAAAATTAACAAATGAGTGGATGAATAAATGAAGGAATGCACTCAGTTCACTGATGAACTGTTTTTAACTAATAACCTAAACACTGTCAGTCCCCAGCAAACATTTCTTCCTGGAATTCACAATTCATTACATGGGAGACATAACCTTTTTTTTTTTTTTAAATTCTTATGGGAGGATATTTTTACGTTTATCTTCAGAAAAGAGTGGGAGGGAGAAAAAGAGAAACATCGATGTGAGAGAGAAACATCAATTGGTTGCCACCCGCACCCAGGTACGAACTGCAACTGGAGTACGTGCCCTTGGCCGGAATCGAACCTGAGCCTCTTTGTTTCACAGGCTGAGGCTCTAACCGCTGAGGCAAACCAGCCAGGGTGGGAGATATCACCTTTAAGATGATGCCTTACAAGTGACAGTTTCTCTTCCACAACTAATTATTTTCTCAAAAATACCAAGAGTTATTTTTTTCCTTTTTGGAGGCATTGGTAATTTACTTGCCTCATATCTCCACCTAGTGAAACAAATTGGTAATATAGCAATTAAGATATCTATGTATGACTATAAGAAACAGACAGTAGTTTGGGGGAAGCAGGACGTGGGTGGGAGGAGGAGGACAATGGGGGGAAAAAGGAGGACATCTGTAATACTTTCAACAATAAAAATAAATACATGAATGAAATGAAAAAAAGACTTTCATGATTGTGAAAGTTTTTTGTTTTTTTTCTCCCAAAATAACCTATTTCTACATATCTGGACAGTCTCATGCCACTGGAAAATAATATGAATATATAAAAAACATTTACAATTAGCCTAATCTTTCACCACTTTAAAATCAAACAGCCACTTATATTTACTAACACAATGTTATTTAGATATTTTATGGAATAACATTTTTGTAAACTATGCAAACAATCCCAGTAATTTAATATTTACTGAGTGGTTTTTAGTGACAAACATGTGCGGCAAGGTAAATACCATTTCATCAGGGTACTCATTTTTATAAAGCTTAAAAATAAATATAACAAAATAATATGAATATCTGTCTGTTGGGCTATCTATCTATCTATATATCATCTATCATCTATCTATCATCATCTATCTAGATTATAAAGAAAAGCAAGGGGGTATAAACATTACCTTCAGAAGAGCAGTCACCTCTATGGATCAGGGAGAATGGATCAGAGAGGAACCTCCAATACCTTCCACAGGATTAGAAATGTTTTTGTTCTGTGTGAGGTTATGGGCTCAAGGATGTCTATTTTGTTATGCTTTGTAACTATTCTTCTTTGATCCAGTAGTCTCACTTTTGAGAATAGCTCCTACAGAATCCAAGTACCAGTATATAAGGATATTTATATAAAAAGGACACAAAAAAAGAAAAAAAAAACCATGCAGAAATGAATGCAGTTGCTACACAAGCTCCACATGTACTCTACTTTTATACTCTTATCTAAGTGTGATACATATTGTTTTTTCATAAAGGCAAAATTTAACAATAGATATGAGTATTATATAATATGCTTCAATAAAAATTTACATTAAAGTGTTTTTTAAAAACTTCAAGCAATATTATACCAAACATATTGTTTGATATAAATAGACACGTGCATAAATATAATAAGATATTTTATGCTGATATAAGAACACTGAATATGACAGTGGAGAAGGACCAGTACCATAAAAAAGAGGTAAATTAATTACTTCTTATGGGGACTTAAAAGGTTAAATTTTAAGTTCACACTTGATGTATATTATAAGAACACAATGGTCTATTTTCTTTAGTCTATAACTTTATTATAAATTAGAAATTGTTCTTCCAATAATATGTTGGTTAATACAATTATATAGGTTTCAAGTGTACAATTCTATAATATATCATCTGTATGTTGCACTGTCGGTTTAACACCCCAAGTCAAATCTTCTTCTGTCACTATATATTTGACTCCCTTTACCCTTTACTACTGTGAGCCTCCTTTCCCTCTGGTAACCACTATATTATTTTCTGTGTATGAGTTTTTGTTTGTTTTTCTTCTTTGTTCATTTGTTGTTTTCAGTTTTATATCCCACATATAAGTGAAATCATATGGTTCTTGTCCTTTTCTGTCTGACTTATTTGCTTAGCATGATATCTCAATATCCATCCATGTTGTCACAAATTGCAGTATTTCATCTTTTTTTTTAATCCTCACCTGAGAATATTTTTTCAAATATCTTCAGATAGAGTGGGGGAGAGAGAGAGAGAGAGAGAGAGAGAAACATTAACGTGAGAGGGACACATCAAATGGTTGCCTCCTACACAGCCTCGTACACAACCCTGAGGACAAACTGCAACCAAGGTAAATGGCTTTGACCAGAATCAAACCTATGACCAGTCCACAGGCCAACACTCTGCTGAGCAAAACAGGTCAGGGCTCATCTTTTCTTATGGCTGAGTGGTATTCCATTGTACATATGTACCACATCGTTTTTATCCAATAATCTATGGAAGAACACTTCAGTTGTTTTTATGTTTGACAACATGTTATATAAAGAGTGAATGCCCGATTAGCAAAATGGCGGTGGAGTGAATGGAAGCTACACAGACAGTCTCCTAGGACCAAACTGGAATTACAACTAAAATAAGTACAAATCATTGGAAAAAGCAACAGAAAGCAGCTGGAGAAGACCATATAACCAGGACACTGAATTGAGCCTGGTAGGTCTGCAGAGGCATGAGAGGATATGCTGGGAGCCCACAAACAGCAGCAGTTTTAGCTGTGAGCAGTTCCCTCAGGGTTAAAAGCCCAAGCCCGTTCCACAGCACAGAAGGCCAAGACAGAGCACTAAATTAGCTACTGCCACTCACCTTGGGCTTCGGCAGAGGGAGGGCAGACTGGACTGGAACTCTGTGAGGACACACAGGATTTGGAGGGCAATCAGAGTTTATGCTGAGTTGTGGACCCACAGGATGGTGGCCATCTTGCTCCTTTCCAGAGCTCTGGCAAGAAGCAGCAGCCCCTCCTTGGAAGATTTAACCCCACCCAGCTGGGCCAAAGAAATGCAAATTGAGGCTCATTAACAACCGGCATTGGCCTCACCCTCTGGAAATCCTATTATGTTGAACACCTGAGAGAGTTTTTCATTTAGCTGAGGGCTACAACCCAAGACTCAACAAGTAACCTTGACTAATAGCCTCCAGGCAAAAAGTGAGAGGATAACTGAATCTTTTTTGGGCTTGCAAATCTACCCAGGAAAGTAAGACTTGACAGTGGTGTTTAATGTGGGTACTCCCTTGCTCATCCAAACCCAGGAGAGGAAGCCACAAGCAGCAGAACACCAACACCCACAGGAAAAATTAGGAAGGCTCCAAAACCTACTGAGATAGCCAAAATGGTGAAACAAAGAAACAAAACCCAAATAAAAGAACAAGAGACCTCTACTGATGATGAGATAAATGAAAAGCAGTTAAGCAACTTATCAGAGGTAGAATTCAGAGCCATGATCTTGAGGAAGCTCAACAGCATGAGTAAGGACCTCAATACCACGAGTAAACATATACAAGCATATGTTTGAAAAACAACCCAGTGAAAATGAAGAATGACATAGCAGAAATAAAAAACACATTGGAAGGAATAACCAGCAGAGTAGAGGAAGCTGAAGACCAATCAGTAAAGTAGAAGACAAGGTAGAAAGCAAATCAACCAATCATAAAGCGAAAAGGAAAAAATAATTAAAAAACAGGAAGGCAGCTTAAGAGAACTGTGGGACAACTGAAAATGTAACAACATTTGCATCATAAAGGTCCCTGAAGAAGAAGATAATGAGCAAGGGTTAGAGAATATATTTGAAGAAATAGTAACAGAAAACTTTTCTAACATCGTGAAGGAAGAAGGCATTCAAGTTCAAGAAGCACAGAAAACCCCAAGTAAGAAGAATGCAAACAGGCCCACACCAAGACACATAGTAATAAAAATGATAAAAATTAATGACAAAGAGAGAATCCTAAAGGCAGCAAGAGATAAGCAATAGGTTACTTACAAAGAAATCCCCATAAAGCTATCAGCTGACTTTTCCACAGAAAAACTACAGGCCAGATGGGGATAGCATGAAGTAATCAAGCTCATGAATAACAAGGATCTGAATCCAAGACTACTCTATCCAGCAAGGCTGTCGTCAAAATAGAAGGTCAAAAAAAGAGCTTCCCAGACAAAAATCTAAGCAAAGAGAATATATTGGCACCAAACCAGCACTGCAAGAAATGTTAAAAGGACTGCTGTAATTAGTAGAAGAAATAGAAAAAAAATATATAACCACACTAAACAAAAATGGCAATAAATAAGTACATATCAATAATCACCATAAATGTAAATGGATTTAATGCTCTGATAAAATGACACAGAGTAGCTGGTTGGATAAGAAAGCATGACTCATCTATATGTTGTTTACAAGAGACCCACTTCACAACAAAAGACTCACATAGATCGAAAGTGAAGGGATGGAAAAAAATCTTCCAAGCAAGTAGAAAAGAAAAAAAAGCTGGGGTAGCAATACTCATATCTGATAAAATAGATTTCAGAATGAAGGCCATAATTAGAGACAAAGAAGGCCACTACATAATATTGAAAGAATCTATCCAACAGGAAGATATAACCTTGATAAACATATATGCACCCAATATAGGAGCACCAACATATATTAAAAAGCTTCTGGAGGACTTCAAAGGAGAAGTCACTCACAAGACAATCATAGCAGGGGACTTCAACACCATGCTGACACTAATGGATAGATCCTCTAGACAAAAAAATTAGCAAGAAAATAGAGACTCTAAATGAAGCACTAGACCAAATGGATTTAATAGATATCTATAGAGAATTACACCCCAAAACTAGAGAATTTACATTCTTCTCAAGTACACATGAGGCATTCTAAAAGATATATCACATGTTAGGACACAAACTAAGTCTCTACAAGTTCAAGAAGATTAAAATCATATCAATCATCTTCTCAGAGCATAATGGCATGAAACTAAAAATCAATTGCAACAAGAACATGCAAAGACATTTGAACACATGGAGGCTAAATAGCATGTTATTAAACAATGAATAGGTCACCAAGGAGATCAAGGAATAAATTGAAAACTTTCTGGAAACCAGTGAAAATGAACACATAACAACACAAAATCTCTGGGATGCAGCAAAAGTAGTTCTGAGAGGGAAGTTCGTAGCACTACAGGCCTACCTCAAGAAACATGAAAAAATTTTAATTGACCATCTAACCTCACTTAAAGAACTAGAAAGCAAGCAAGCAAACAAACAAAAAACCCCAGAGCAAGTAGAAGGAAGGAAATAGTAAATATCAGAGCAGAAATAAATAACATAGAGACCAAAAGAAAAAAAAAAAATTCAAAGGATCAATGAAACAAAGAGCTGGTTTTTCTAAAAGATAAAGAAGATTGATGGACCCTTAGTAGACTCACCAAGATACAAAGAGATCTCAACAAATAGACAAAATAAGAAATAAAAGAGGAGAAGTAACAACTGACACCACAGAAATACAAAGGATCGTTAACAAATACTGTCAACAATTATACAGCAACTAATTCGACAAACTAAGCGAAATGGACAAATTTCTAGAAACACATAGTCTCCCAAAACTGGACTGGGAAGAGACAGAAAACTTGAACAGACCAATAAAAACTAAGAAAATTAAAGATGTAATGAAGACTCTCCCAGCAAACAAAAGCCCAGGCCCGGACGGCTTCACGGGGGAGTTTTACTGAATATTCAAAGAACTAATACCCATTCTCCTCAAACTATTTCAAAAAATTCAAGAAGAAGGGAGACTTCCAAACTCGTTTTATGAGGTCAGAATAATTCTAATTCCAAACCAGAAAAAGACGCTACAAAGAAAAAAAACTACCGTTCAATTCTCTGATAAACATAGATGCCAAAATCCCTAACAAAATACTAGCAAATCGGATCCAGCAGCACATCAAAAAATTATTCCCCATGACCAAGTGGGATTCTTCCCAGGGATGCAAGGCTGGTACAATATTTGTAAATCAATAAATGTGATACACCACATAAACAAAAGGAAAGATTAAAATTACATGATCATATCAATAGATACTGAAAAATCATTTGACAAAATCCAGCACCCATTTCTGATAAAAACGCTCAGCAATGTGGGAATAGAGGGATCATATCTCGACATAATAAGGGTCATATATGAAATAATTACAGCCAACATCATACTCAATGGGCAAAAACTAAAAGCATTTTTCTTAAGAACAGGAACAAGACAGAGACGTCCACTTTTGCCACTCTCATTTAACATAGTACTGGAAGTCTTAGCCATAGCAATCAGACAGGAAGAAAAAAATAAATGGGATCCAAATTGGAAAGGAGGAAGTGAAACTGTCATTATTCACAGATGACATGATATTACACACAGAAAACCCTAAAGACTCCATCAAAAATCTACTAGACTTAATAAATGAATTTGGCAAAGTAACAGGATATAAAATTAACATCAAGAAATTGACAGCATTCTTATACACCAATGATGAAAGAGAAACAGAGAGAGAGAGACTAAAAAAAATAATCCCATTTACCATTGTGGTAAAAAAAATTAAGATACCTAGGAATAAACTTAACCAAGGAAGTAAAGGATCTATTTGCAGAAAACTACAGGACATTGAAAAAAGAAATAGAGGAAGTTATAAAAAAAAAAGTGGAAGCACATACCTTGTCATGGATTGGAAGAATTTACATCATTAAAATGTTCGTATTACCGAAAGCAATCTATAGATTCAATGCAATCCCCATTAACATACCAATGACATATTTTACAGAACTAAAACAATTACTTCAAAAGTTTATATAGAACCAAAAAAGATTCCAAATAGCCACAGCAATCTTGAAAAAGAAGAACAGAGTAGAAGGGATCACAATACCAGATATCAGGTTATACTACAAAGCTACTGTAATCAAAACAGCCTTGTACTGGCACAGGAACAGGCATATAGATCAATAAAATAGAAGAGAGAATCCAGAAATTGACCCAAAACATTATGCTCAATTAATATTTGACAAAACGCGGCAAGAGCATGCAATGGAGTAAAGACAGCCTCTTCAATAAATGAGGTGGTTAAAATTGGACAACTACATGCAAAAAAATAAAAATAAAACTAGACCATCAACTTACACCATACACAAGAATAAATTCAAAATGGGTAAAAGACTTAAATGTGACCCATGAATCCATTAAAATCCTAGAGAAAATGTAGGTAATGATATTTCTGAAGTCATATGCAGCAGAATTTTCACTGAAACATCACCTATGGGAACAGAAACAAAGGAAAAAATGAACACATGGGATTCCATCAAACTAAAAAGCTTCTGTACAGCAAAAGAAACAACCATCAAAATGGAAAGGGAGCCATGGCTGGTTTAGCTCAGCATTTAGAGCATTGGCCCGTGGACCAGAGAGACCCAGGTTTGGTTCCCACTAAGGGACGTATCTCAGTTGCAGTTTGTCTTCAGCCCCAGTTGGGGTTGTGTGAGTGGCAACTAGTCGATGTGTTTCTCTCACATTGATGTTTCTCTCTCTGTGTCTTCCTCCCTCTATCCCTCCTGCTGTATCTGAAAATAAATGCAAAAGTGTCCTCAGGTGAGGATTAAAAAAAAAAAAAAGGAAGGAGAACCCACTGTATGGGAGAACATAATCGCCAATGATACATCAAGTAAGGGGTTAATTTCCAAAATATATAGAGTGCTCATACATCTTAACAAAGAAGACAAAAAACCCAATCAAAAAATGGGCAGAGGACCTAAATAGACACCTCTCCAAACAGAACATACAAATGGCCAAGAGACATGAAAAAATGCTCAACATCATTAATCATCAGAGAGATGCCAATTAAAACAACAATGAGGTATCACCTCACACCTGTCAGAATGGCTGCCATCAACAAATCATCAAACAAGTGCTGGTGAGGGTGTGGAGAAAAGGGGACTCTAGTACACAGCTGGTGGGAATGCAGACTGGTGCAGCCACTATGGAAAACACTATGGTGTTTCCTCAAAGAATTAAAAATTGAATTGCCATTTGACGCGAGACGGGGCTGGGAGCCCACGATCGGCAGCTCGGCAGCAGCCTCAGCTGTAAGCGGCGCCCTCAGGTCACACTCCCAGGCGGCCCCACAGCGCAGCCGGGACAGAGGCTAAAACAGCCACAGCCACTCACCTTGGGCTCCGGCGGAGGGAGGGCGGACTAGACTGGAACTGTGTGAGGACACTCAGGATTTGGAGGGCGCTCAGAGCTTTGGCTGAGTGCAGCCACTCAGGAAAGTGGCCACATTGCTCCTTCCCTGGGCTCTGAGGAGAGGCAGCAGCCCCTCCCCCGGAGATCCAACCCCACCCTGTGGGCCATTGAAGTGCTAATTGAGGCTCACTAACAACCAGCATCTGCCCCACCCTCCTGAAAGCCCCTTGGCTGAGCACCAGAGGGAGTTTTTCAATCAACTGACAACCCAAAACTCATCAATTAACCTAGACTGCTAGCCTCCAGGCAAAAAGCTAGAGGATAACAGTACGTTTCCTGGGCTGGCAACTTTAACCAGGAAAGTAAGACTTGACAGTGGTGTTCAACTTGGGTCCTCCCTCGCTCATCTAAACACAGGAGAGGGAGCAACAAACAGTAGAACACCAACACCCACAGGGAGAACTTGACAGGCTCCAAAGCCCACAGTGATAGCCAAAATGGTGAAACACAGAAACAGAAGCCAAATGAAAGAGCAAGACACCTCCACCGAAGATGAGATCAATGTGGAGCAATTAGGCATGTTAACAAAGCTAGAATTCAGAGCCATGATCTTGAGGAAGCTGAACAGCATGAGTAAGGACATAGAGACACTGAAAATAAGCCAATTGGAAATTAAAAACCAACAAGAAGAGATAAAAAATGACATATCAGAAATGAAAAACACATTGGAAGGTTTAAAAAGCAGAGTAGGGGAAGCTGAGGACCGGATCAGTGAATTAGAAGACAGGGTAGAAAAAATCAACCAATCAGAAAAACAAAAGGAAAAAACGATTAAAAAACAGGAAGACAGCTTAAGAGAACTATGGGACAACTGGAAACGTAATAATATTCGCATCATAGGAGTCCCCGAAGAAGAAGAAAATGAGCAAGGGATAGAGAATATATTCAAAAAAATAGTGAGAGAAAACTTCCCTAATTTAGTGAAGGAAGAAGGCATTCAAGTTCAAGAAGCACAGAGAGTCCCAAGTAAGAAGAACCCAAACAGGCCCACACCAAGACACATAGTCATTAAAATGCCACAAATTAAAGACAAAGAGAGAATCCTAAAAGCAGCAAGAGATAAGCAACAGGTTACCTACAAAGGGAACCCCATAAGGCTCTCAGATGACTTCTCACAAGAAACACCACAGGCCAGAAGAGAATGGCATGAAGTAATCAAAGTCATGAAAAACAAGAATCTGAATCCAAGACTACTCTACCCAGCAAGGCTATCATTCAAAATAGAAGATCAAATAAAGAGCTTCCCAGACAAAAAAAGGCTAAGGGAATACATTAGCACCAAACCAGCACTGCAAGAAATGTTAAAAGGACTGCTGTAATTAGCAGTAGAAATGGGTAGAAAAATAGAACCACACTAAACAAAAATGGCAATAAATAAGTACATATCAATAATCACCTTAAACGTTAATGGATTGAATGCTCCCATAAAGAGACACAGAGTAGCTGATTCGATAAGAAAGCATGACTCATCTATATGTTGTTTACAAGAGACCCACCTCTCAACAAAAGACTCACATAGGTTGAAAGTGAAGGGATGGAAAAAAATTTTCCAAGCAAATGGAAAGCAAAAAAAAGCTGGGGTAGCAATTCTCATATCTGATAAAATAGATTTCAAAATGAAGACCATAAGTAGAGACAAAGACGGCCACTACATAATATTGAAAGGATCTATCCAACAGGAAGATATAACCTTGATAAACATATATGCACCCAATATAGGAGCACCAAAATATATTAAAAATCTTCTGGAGGACTTCCAAGGAGAAATCGACAACAATACAATCATAGCAGGGGACTTCAACACCCCGTTGACAGCACTGGATAGATCCTCTAGGCAAAAATTAGCAAGGAAACAGAGACTCTAAATGAAGCACTAGACCAAATGGATTTAATAGATATCTACAGAGAATTACACCCCAAAACTACAGAATACACATTCTTCTCAAGTGCACATGGGACATTCTCAAAGATAGACAACATGATAGGACACAAACTAAATCTCTACAAGTTCAAGAAGATTGAAATTATATCAAGCATCTTCTCAGATCACAATGGCATGAAACTAGAAATCAATTGCAACAAGAACATGCAAAGACATTTCAACACATGGAGGCTAAATAGCATGTTATTAAACAATGAATGGGTCACCGAGGAGATCAAGGAAGAAATTAAAAACTTCCTGGAAACCAATGAAAATGAACACACAACAACACAAAATCTATGGGATGCAGCGAAAGCAGTTCTGAGAGGGAAGTTCATAGCACTACAGGCCTACCTCAAAAAACAAGAAATATTTCTAATTGACTGTCTAACCTCACAACTTAAAGAATTAGAAAGCAAACAAAAAGAAAACCCCAGAGCAAGTAGAAGGAAGGAAATAGTAAAGATCAGAGCAGAAATAAATGACATAGAGACCAAAAAAAACAATTCAAAGGATCAATGAAACAAAGAGCTGGTTTTTCGAAAAGATAAACAAGATTGATGGACCCTGCCCTGGCCGGTTTGGCTCAGCGGTTAGAGCGTCGGCCTGCGGTCCTGAGAGACCCGGGTTCGGTTCCCGCTAAGGGCATGTACCTCGGTTGCAGTTTGTCCCCGGCCCTGGTCGGTTGTGCGGGTGTGTCCCTTCACATCGATGTTTCTCTCTCTCTGTTCCTCTCTCTCCCTCCCACTCTACCTGAACAAAAAATGGAAAAATGTCCTCGGGTGAGGATTAAAAAAAAAAAAAAAAAAGATTGATGGACCCTTAGCTAGACTCACCAAGAAACAAAGAGAGAGAACCCAAATACACAAAATCAGAAATGAAAGAGGAGAAGTAACAACCAACACCATGGAAATACAAAAGATCATTAACAACTACTATGAACAACTATATGGCAACAAATTCGACAATCTAAGCGAAATGGACAAATTTCTAGAAACACACAGTCTCCCAAAACTATCCCCGGAAGAGATAGAAAACTTGAACAGACCAATAACAACTAAGGAAATTGAAGAGGTAATCAAGACTCTCCCAGCAAACAAAAGCCCAGGCCCAGATGGTTTCACGGGGGAGTTTTACCGAACATTCAAAAAAGAATTAACACCCATTCTCCTCAAACCATTTCAAAAAATTCAAGAAGAAGGAAGACTTCCAAACACGTTCTATGATGCCAGCATAATTCTAATTCCAAAACCAGAAAAAGACACTACGAAGAAAGAAAACTACAGGCCAATATCCCTGATGAACATAGACGCCAAAATTCTGAACAAAATATTAGCAAATCGGATCCAGAAATACAACAAAAAAATTATTCACCATGACCAAGTGGGATTCATTCCAGGGATGCAAGGCTGGTACAATATTCGCAAATCAATTAACGTGATACACCACATAAACAAAATGAAGAATAAAAACCACATGATCATATCAATAGATGCTGAAAAAGCATTCGACAAAATCCAGCATCCATTTCTGATAAAAACGCTCAGCAATGTAGGAATAGAGGGATCATATCTCGACATAATAAAGGCCATATATGAAAGACCTACAGCCAACATCATACTCAATGGACAGAAACTAAAAACATTTCCATTAAGAACAGGAACAAGACAGGGTTGTCCACTTTCGCCACTCTTATTTAACATTGTACTGGAAGTCTTAGCCACAGCAATCAGACAGGAAGAAAAAATAAAAGGGATCCAAATTGGAAAGGAGGAAGTGAAATTGTCATTATTTGCAGTTGACATGATACTATACGTAGAAAACCCCAAACACTCCATCAGAAATTTACTAGACTTAATAAATGAATTTGGAAAAGTAGCTGGATACAAAATTAATGTCAATAAATCGATGGCATTCTTATACACCAATGATGAACTCACAGAAAGAGAAACTAAGAAAACAATCCCATTTACCATTGCGGCAAAAAAATTAAGATACCTAGGAATAAACTTAACCAAAGAAATAAAGGACTATTCGCAGAAAACTACAGGACATTGAAAAATGAAATAGAGAAAGATATAAAAAAGTGGAAGCACATACTCTGTTCATGGATTGGAAGAATTAACATCATTAAAATGTCCATACTACCCAAAGCAATCTATAGATTGATTGTGATCCCTATCAAAATACCAACGGCATACTTCACAGAATTAGAACAAGTACTTTAAAAGTTCATATGGAACCAAAAAAGACCTCAAATAGCCACAGCAATCTTAAAAAAGAAGAACAAAGTTGGAGGGATCACATTACCAGATTTCAGGTTATACTATAAAGCCACTGTAATTAAAACGGCCTGGTACTGGCATGAAGACAGGCATATAGACCAGTGAAACAGAACAGAGAAACCAGAAATAAACCCAAGGCAATATGCTCAATTAATATTTGACAAAGGAGGAAAGAGTATACAGTGGAGTAAGGACAGCCTCTTTAATAAATGGTGTTGGGAAAATTGGACAGCTACATGTAGAAAAATGAAACTAGACCATCAACTTACACCCTACACAAGAATAAACTCAGAATGGTTAAAAGACTTAAATGTGACTCATGAATCCATAAAAATTCTAGAAGAAACTGTAGGCAACAAAATTTCAGACATCGTACGCAGCAGAATTTTCACTGATACATCACCTAAGGCAACAGAAACAAAGGAAAAAATGAACACATGGAACTACATCAAACAAAAAAGCTTATGCACAGCAAAATAAACAACCACAAAAATGGAAAGGCTACCCACTGTATGGGAGAGCATAATTGTCAATGATATATCAGATAAGGGGTTAATTTCCAATATATATAGAATGCTCATACAACTCAACAAAAGGAAGACAAAGCACCCAATTAAAAAATGGTCAGAGGAACTAAATAGACACCTCTACAAACAGGACATACAAATGGCCAAGAGAAGTATAAAGAAATATTCAACATCACTCATTATCAGAGAGATGCAAATTAAAACAACAATGAGGTATCACCTCACACCTGTCAGAATGGCCGCCATCAACAAATCATCAAACACGTGTTGGTGAGGGTATGGAGAAAAGTGTACTCTAGTACACTGCTGGTGGGAAAGCAGACTGGTGCAGCCACTGTGGAAAACAATATGGTGTTAACTCAAAAAATTAAAAAATTGAACTTCCATTTGACCCAGTGATCCCACTTCTAGGAATATACCCTAAGAAGCCTGAAACACCAATCAGAAATAATATATATATCCCCATGTTCATAGCAGCACCATTTACAATAGCTAAGATATGGAAACAGCCCACGTGTCCATCAGTAGACAAATGGATAAAGCAGCTGTGGTACATATACAGAATGGAGTACTATGCAGCTGTAAGAAAGAAAGATCTCTTATCCTTTGAGACTACATGGAGTGACCTGGAAAGTATTATCTTAAGTGAAACAAGCCAAACAGAGAAAAGCAAGTATCATATGATCTCACTTATTTGTGGAATATAATGAACATAACAGTCTGAAGAATGGGGTAGTCCCAGAGACGTGGAAGTAGGGTACAGACTGACAATCCTCAGAAGAGGGGATGGTGGGAGCGATATAAACCATAGACCTTGTATGCATGTATGCATGAACAATGGACAACGAACCTGGGGACAGGGGTGGAAGGGAGGGGGAGGGGGAAGTCAGGAGGGGAGGAGAAACATCTGTAACAAAAAAAAAAGTTCATATGGAACAAAGTAGGAGGGATCACAATATCGGATATCAGGTTATACTACAAAGCCACTGTAATCTAAACAGCCTGGTACTGACATAGTAACAGGCATGTAGATCAATGCAACAGACCAGAAAACCCAGAAATGGACCCAAGACATTATGCTCAATTAATATTTGACAAAGGTGGCAAGAGCATACAATGGAGTCAAGACAGCCTCTTTAATAAACGGTGTTGGGCAAATTGGACAGCTACGTGCAAAAAAATGAAACTAGACTACCCACTTACACCATACAAAAGAATAAACTCAAAATGGATAAAAGACTTAAAATGTGACTCATGAATTCATAAAAATTCTAGAAGAAAATGTAGGCAACAAAATTTCAGACATAACATGCAGTAGAATTTTTACTGATACAATGCCTAAGGCAATAGAAACAAAGGAAGATATTAATACATGTGATTATATCAAACTAAACAACTTCTGCACAGGAAAAGAAACAACCATCAAAATGGAAAGGGAACCCACTAAATGGGAAAGTATAATTGCCAAGGGTACATCAGATAAGGGGTTAATTTCCAAAATATATATAATATGCATACAACTCAACAAAAAGACGACAAAGAACCCAATTAAAAAATTGGCTGAGGACCTAAATAGACTCCTCTCCAAATAGGACATACAAATGGCCAAGAGACATATAAAAAATGTCATTAATCATCAGAGAGATGCCAATTAAAACAACTATGTGGTATCTCCTCATACCCGTCAGAATGGCTGCCATCAACAAATTATCAAACAGGTGCTGACGTGGGTGTGGAGAAAATTGAACAATAGTACACTGCTGGTGGGAATGCAGAGTGGTGCAGCCACTTATGGAAAACAATATGGTGTTTCCTCCTTTCCTTGACATTTGTTTCCATCTTTTTTTTTTTTTTTTAATCCTCACTCAAGGACATTTTTTACCTTTATTTTCAGATAGAGAAGGAGGGAGAGATGGAGGAAGAGAGAGAAACATAGACATGAGAGAGACACATTGGCTGGCTGCCACCCACATGACCCCTACTGGGGCTGGGGACAAACTACAACTGAGGTCCGTGCCCTTAGCAGGAACCAGACTTGGGCCTTTCTGGTTTGTGGGCCGATGCTCTAACCACTGAGCCAAAGTGGCCAGGGCTGTTTCCATCTTTTCTATTATAGAAATTGTACTGTGACTACTGAGAATGAGGTATTATTGCATTGTTTGGAAACGTGTTTTTAACAGTTATTTCACCATTATAAAACTATAATAGAGATGCCCAGCTGGTGTGGTTCAGTGGACTGTAGTTTTATTTCCTTATACTGTCTTTATCTGGTTTGGAATTAGAATTATGCTGGCCTCATAAAATTAATTTGAAAGATTTCCTTCTTCTTAGATTTAAAAAAAATATTTTGAGGAGAGTGAGTGTTAGATCTTCTTTGATTGGTAAAACTCCCCCATGAAGCCATCCCGGCCTACGCTTCTGTTTTTTGGGAGATTCTTGATTATATCTTCTACTCCCTTAGTTGTTATTGGTCTGTTCAAGTTTTCTATCTCTTCCTGGTTCAGTTTTGGGAGACTGTATTTTTCTAGAAATTTGTCCATTTCACCTAGAGTGTCCAATTTGTTGGTGTATAATTGTTCCTAGCATTCTTTAATGATTTTTTATTTTTTTATTTTATTTCTGTGGGGTCAGTTGTTACTTCTCCTCTTTAGTTTCCGATTTTGATTATTTGGGTTCTCTCTCTTTGTTTCCTGGTGAGTCTAGCTAAGGGTCCATCAATCTTGTTTATTTTTTCAAAGAACCAGCTCTTTGTTTTATTGATCTTTTGAATTGTTTCTTTAGTTTCTATGTCATTTATTTCTGCTCTGATCTTTAGTATTTTTTTCCTTATACTTGCTTTGAGTTTTTCCTTTTGTTTACTTTCTAATTCTTTAAGTTGTAAGGTTAAGAAGTCAATTAGAAATTTTTCAATTTTTGAGGTAGTCCTGTAGTGCTATGAACTTCCCTCTCAGAACTTCTTTCGCTGCGTCCCATAGATTTTGTGTTATTGTGTGTTCATTTTCATTGGTTTCCAAGAAATTTTAAATTTCTTCTTTGATCTTTTTGGTAACCCATTTGTTGTTTAATAACATGCTATTTAGCCTCCATATGTTTGAATGTTTTTCTGTAATTAATTTCTAGTTTTATCCCATTGTGATCTGAGAGGATGCTTGATATGATTTTAATCTTCTTGAACTTGTAGAGATTTAGTTTGTGTCCTAACATGTGGTCTATCTTTGAGAATATCCCATGCACACTTGGTAAAATGTGAATTCTTCAGTTTTGGGGTGTAAATCTCTGCAGATATTTATTAAATCCACTTGATCTAGTACAGTGGTTCTCTACCTTCCTAATGCTGTGACCCTTTAATACAGTTTCTCATGTTGTGGTGACCCCCAACCATAAAGTTATTTTTGTTGTTACTTCATAACTGTAATTTTGCTGCTGTTATGAATCACCATTGGAAATGTGTTTTCCGATGGTCTTAGGTGACCCCTGTGAAAGGGTTGTTCAACCCCCAAACATGTCACAACCCACAAGTTGAGAACCATTGATCTAGTGTATCTTTTAAAGTCTCTATTTCATTGTTAATTTTTGTCTAGAGGATCTATCCAGTGATGTCAGTGGGATGGGTGTTGAAGCACCCTTCTATGATGATATTGCCATAGATTGCTCCTCTGAGGTCCTCCAAATGTTTTTCATTGTATTTTGGTGCTCCTATGTTAGATGCATATATGTTTACCAAAGTTATATCCTCCTGTTGAATAGATCCTTTCAATATTATGTTGTGGCCTTCTTCATGTGTAGTTATAGGCTTCATTTTGAAGTCTATTTTATCAGATATGAGTATTGCTATCCCAGGTTTTCTTTCCTTTTTGTTTGCTTGAAAATTTTTTTTAATCCCTTCACTTTCAACCTATGTGAGTCTCTTGTTGTGAGATGGGTCTCTTGTAAACAACATATATATGGGTTGTGCCTTCTTATCCAATCAGCTACTCTGTGTCTTTATATCAGAGCATTTAATCCAGTTACATTTAAGTTTATTATTGATATGTACTTATTTATTGACATTTTTGTTCATTATGGTTATGTTCCTCTTTCTATTTTTCCTATTAATTACAGCAGTCCTTTAGCATTTCTTGTAGTGCTTGTTTGGTGCTAATATATTTCCTTAGCCTTTATTTTTGTCTAGGAAGCTCTTTATTTCACCTTGTATTTTGAATGAAAGCCTTGCTGGATAGAGTAGTCTTGGATTCAGATCTTTGTTTTTCATGACCTTGATTACTTCATGCTATCCCCTTCTGGCCTGTGGTGTTTCTGTGGGGAAGTCAGCTGATAGCTTTATGTGGGTTCCTTTATAGGTAACCTGTTGTTTATTTCTTGCTGCCTTTAGGATTCTCTCTTTGTCTTTAAATTTTGGCATTTTCATTATTATATGATGTGGACCTCTTTGGGTTCTTCTTACTTGAGGCTCTTCTTACTTGAGGCTCTCTGTGTTTCTTGTACTTGTATGCCTTTTTCCTTCACCAAGTTAGGAAAGTTTTCTGTCACTATTTTCTCAAATATATTCTCTAACCTTTGCTCATTTTCTTCTTTTTCTGGCACTTCTATGATGCATATGTTGTTACATTTTATGTTGTCCCACAGTTCTCTTAAGTTGCCTTCTTTTTTTTTCATTGTGTGTTTTTTGTTTGTTTGTTTTTTTAGTTTTCTGATTGGGTGATTTTTTCCACCCTGACTTCTAATTCACTGATGTGGTCCTTGGCTTTGTCTACTCTGCTGGTTATCCCTTCCAATGTGTTCTTTGTTTCTGCTCTGTCATTCTTCATTTCCAGTTGGTTGATTTTCAACATTTCTATATCTTTACTCATACTGTTGAGCTTCCTCATGATTATTACTCTGAAGTCTTCCTCTGATATCTTTCTTAATTCTATGTAATTTATTTCTTCTTCTGCAGAATTATTTTGTTCTTTTATTTATTTATTTTTCCTGTTTGTTTGATTGTTTTACCATTTGGGCTGTCTCAGTGGTTTTTGGAGCCTGCCAAATTTACCCTGTAGGTATTGGTGTTCCATTGGTTGTGGTTTCTTCTACTAGGTTTGGGTTAGTGTGGGAGGTCCCATGTTAGATACCACTGTCAAGTCTTATTTTTCTTGGTAGATTTGCAAGCCAAAGAAAGGTTCAGTTATCCTTTGGGTGTTTACCTGTAGGCTATTAGCTTCAGTTACTTGATCAGCCTTGATTTGTAGCACTCAGCTGAATAAAAAATCCCTCGGGTGTAAAAGGATTTCCGGGGGGGGGGAGGGGGGCACATTTTCTTGCTATCAGGCTCAATATTAATAAGCCTCAATTCGCCTGGCCTGGTGGTATTGAATCCCTGTTGAAGGGGCTGTTGCTTCTGTCTTGGGTTCTGGGAAAGGGCTCTTTGAGTAACATGACTACTATCCTGTGAGGGAGTGATTCAGTACAAGACTACCAGTTCCCTCCCATCCAACTCTCATCTGAGCCAGGATCCCTGGACTCTTTCCACTCAGTTCCAGTCCAGTCCACCTTCCCTTGGCTGAAGCCCAAGGTGAGCGGCTACAACTGATTTGGTGCTTTTGAAAATCCCCGTTTTCTCAGCATGAAGTGCACTCAGCTAATTCAGCTCTCCTCTGCTGTCCATGGACTCCCAGCCCACCCTCATGCACCTCCGCAGTTTCTACCAGGCTTTATTTGGCATCCTCTCTCTCTCCCTGGTTATAGGGTTCTCTCCTGCTGTTTTTCAGTTGTTTTTTCCTGATGATTTGTCTTTATTTTAGTTGTAATTCCAGTTTGGTCATGGCAGATTGTCACTCTGTCACCATTTCTGAACTCTTTCCAAACAACAGATTTTTAATGTAGACTGAATAACCTTATATTGGAAGACAATGTCATCTGGGACTTTCATAGGTAAAGAAGTCAATACCTGGCTTCAAAGCTTCAAAGGCAGATTGACTCTCTGGTTAGGGGCTAATAAAGCTGGTGACTTTAAGTTGAAGACAATTCTCATTTAGCATTTTATTTTATTCATTTATTTTTTAAATGTTGCTGTTGATTTTTTAGAGAGAGGAGAAGAGAGAGAGAGATAAGTATCAATGTGAGAGAGAAATATCAATCAACTGTCTCCTGCACACACCCCTAGTGGGGATTGAGCTTGACACCCCGGGCATGTGCCCTGATCAAGAATCAAACTGGGACCACTCAGTCCATATGGCAACATTCAATCCACTGAGGCACACTGGCTGGGCATGCCCATTTACCATTTTAGAAATCCTAGGGACCTTAAGAAGTATGCTAAGTCTGCTCTGCCTGTGCTCTATAAATGGAAAAACAAAGTCTGGATGAAAGCACAACTGTTTACTATTTTAAGCTTACTGTTGAGACCCACTGCTCAGAAAAAAAATTATTTTAAAATATGATTGCTCATTGACCATGCACCTACTCATTGAGATTAATATTGTTTTCATGCCTGCTAACACAATATCCATTCTGCAACCCATGGATCAAGGAGTAACTTTGACTTTCAAGTGCTACTATTTAAGAAATATATTTCATAAGGCTATTAACTGCCATAGATAGTGATTCCTCTGATAGATCTGTGCAAGGTAAATTTGAAAAGCCACTGGAAAGGATTCACGGTCAAGAACATTCATGATTCATGGGAAAAGGTCAAAATACCAATATTAACAGGAGTTTGGAAGAAGTTGATTCCAACCTTCATAAATGATTTTGAGGGGTTTAAGACTTAGTGGAAAAATTACATGCAGATGTGGTAGAAATTGCTAGAGAACTAGAAGTGGAGCCTGAATTGCTGTAATCTCATGAGGAGTTTTTTCTTATGCATGAGCAAAGAACATGGTTTCTTAGGATGGAATCTATTTCTGATGAAGATACTGTGAAAACTATTGAAATAACAACACAGGATCTAGAATATTATATAAACTTAGTTGATAAATCAGTGGCAGGGTTGAGAGATTTGACTCTAATTTTGAAGAAGTTCTACTGTGGGCAAAATGTTATCAAACAGCATCACATGTTACAGAGAAATCATCCATGAAAGGAAAAATTGATCAATGTGCAGAACTTCATTGTTGTCTTATCTTAAGAAATTACCATAGCCATCCCAACCTTCAGCAACCACCAACCATCAACATTGAGGCAAGATCCTCCACCAGCAAAAACATTACAAGTTGCTGAGGCCTCAGATGATGGTTGGCATCGTTTAGCAATGAAATTTTTAAAAATTAAGGTACATACATTGATTTTTTTAGACATAATGCTATCACATACTTAATACACTATAGTATGGTGTAAACATAACTTTTATATGCACTGGAATATTAAAAATTCATGTAACTCTATTGTGATATTTACTTTATTGAAGTGGTCTAAACCTGCAATATCTGTGAGGTGTGCCTGTGATATTTGATTGCTTCCTCTCAATCCTATGAAATGATAGCTTAAGTAAATGAAATATTTTTTTCCTGAGTCCTGTATTAACCTTACCTATTTCAGTTAAATTCAACATTAGCATGGAAACATTCAGCCTTCTGACTATTCTCTCTAACCTATAAGGGAAGTCAAAAGTTCATCGTAACCTTCTTTGGCATCAGAATATGGGAAGAATACACTCCTTCCATTAAATGTAACAGGGAAAGTAATGGGTGATATAGTCAGTTCTGTTATCCTGGGATCTTGGATCTTGGAATCCCTCCACTATTCCTCTTTAAGAAGAACAGTGTCTGTTTTTAAGTCCCTGCAGTCTGTCGTATTCCTCACTGTACAACAATGTCAGGACCATCTGGAATCTTTTGCTTGGGTTGCCATGGACACAGAAGTTCTTATTCCAGTACTGGTTTGTTACCAAGACCTAGGGTGGGGGTCTCTAGCCGAGGGTGTCCCATCCCAACCTCTGCACTGTGTATTGTCTAATGCTGCCCTCTTCTTCTCATCTTCACAGAGTATGAACGGTGTGACGTTTTAGAGGTACATTGGAGGGTGGTGAGGAAGGAGGAGGGGTGGGGAGCAGGGGCAGGATGAGGGTCTTTGGGGAAATGGACAGGACAGTTTGCCTTGTGGTCATCTGTGGGAACCACTAATGAATGTTCCTTTCC
The DNA here is from genome assembly GCF_014108415.1 of Molossus molossus. NCBI lineage: Eukaryota > Metazoa > Chordata > Mammalia > Chiroptera > Molossidae > Molossus > Molossus molossus. Next base: position 97,881,846 of record NW_023425403.1, read on the forward strand.
CCTCCCAGACACCTCCCCAAACCCCTGTACTCTCAGGGAAGGGGAGGGGAAGCACTAGGCCAGTGTAGGCCCAAATAGCACTAACCTTGCTGCTTGCCAGGAATTGGGCAAAGATTTGATTTAACAGGTTTGGTTGGGGGAAATTGTTTAAAGTTCTTTTTTAATGAAAAGGTATTATCCAGAAAGGCAGCAGGAGAAAAAACTGCTTCCAGGATCTCCAGTAATATTTGCTCCTTCTTAAGAAAAATTGTAACAAAGTCTCAGGACCCGAGTCCTTCTGCATCCCCCCACACCTCCACATCCAGCCATAGCACCTCAGCGAAAGCAGCCTTGCTTGCAGGTATGGGGGTCCAGGGCTTATATGGAGGGGGAACCTCAGAAATACAGCTTTCCTTCAGTTCTCCCTGGTTCTTAGGGTCACCTTCTGGAACAAATGGTGGTAGCCTCATAGCTTTAGGATTTGTACACCAACTGTGTATAAGCTGGTATCCCTTGAAGGTATAGAATTTACAGGTGGCTGGGTCCCAAGCCCGAAACTCAACGTGTGTGTCCAAATTGGTCTGTTTTTGAAATAGTATTTTTTTATTTGTTTTCATTTTTCTCTTCTTTCCAGAATTTAGGGGCTTGTGGCGCTTCTCTGGCTGCTTCAGTACAGACATAAAGTTACAACTTGTTAACTTGGCAGTGTACTTGGCAATGTGTTTTTATTCTCCAGTGACTTCCAGGTTTCTTGCATGATGTAAATCTGCTGTGTAAAATGTTGAGGGGAGGGGGTGTACATGTCTTTGCTTTCCCACTCCTTTGATTTATTCTACAGCATATTTCAGGATGAAAATATCATCAATCACTATGATTATGTAAAATTGATTTGAAATGGGTTTTTATTTACTTTCTGGGTCCTGTATAGCAAGCCAGCAATCTTTAAAATGTTCTATATTTGAGCTAAACTTAAATTTTATTGAATGTTCAAAAAGCATTTTTCTCTATTTCTTTCTTTTCTCTATTAGAACTAAATACTAAGAGCAAATACAAAATATGTTTCAAAAGATTGATAAAATTGCACAGTACTGTCAACTTTTATGTTTGTGTATTTAAGAATTTGGAAATGCTGGCCCATACATAATAAGTTCTATGTGTGACTTTCTAACGGAGAGGGTGTCATGTTTTTAAACACTTTGAATATAACATTCTTATGTGGTTTTCCTTCTCTTATAATTAATTGTAGACATTACCATACAAAGGTTAAAGGAGAACCTTTTATATCACTGGTTCATGGCTCAAACTATTAGGTAAGTGGTAAGGCTCAAATTTAATGAATTTTAAGCATATTTCTCAGCCTTGGTTAATAAAATAGAGAGTATATTTGTACTTTCATAATAAATATAAATCATATGTACACTATATTGACTAACTCACAATTTAAAGATGGTATAATTTCCTTAAAGTTGCCTGTAATTTCCTTTAAAATACCACAGCTTCAACAGTGTGCCAGCAATAATATGCATGTTTCTGTCATGGCCACTTTAAGCTTCTCTAGGGGCAGCTGGTTGCCCTAATGCAGGATACTTTTTCCAGAAGCGGTGACCCCACTTTGATCAATATCTGAAGCATTGTCAAGTACCACAGTGAAAGTCACAAATGGATTTTAGCGATATTAGCGGCTTGCAAATCAGCACGATGAATGTTAGAAATACATGAATATTTGAGATCTGTGATTTGGGTAAAATAAATAACAATAGTAACTATCTCAAAGGTTGTAATGATGACCAATTGAAGTAATATTTGTGAAGCATCAGGAAAATGCCTGGCACTTAGTAAATACCATTTAAATGTTTGTTAAATGAAATACTTCTGTGATATTCTTTCTATAACCCTGAAAAATTTCTCATTATTTAAAAAATATTTCCTCTTTCCCATTTTCTTTTTTTCATTTATTCTTGGATATCTATAATCCAGATGCTAGATGTCTCTTTTCATCCTTCCTATCAATTGGCTTTTCTGTTGTACCTTCTCTCTATTCTTTTCTAGTATTTTCTGTGAGAGTTTCTCTGTATCTTGAAGTATATTTCTCATGCTTATTTAAAAATCTTGGTCAGTATGTTCCAATGGTTCTGTTTCAGATAATTTATGTTGTTTAGTTGGTTATATTTCTTTTTCAGTAGGTATACTCCTCAGGTATCTACTTATTTGACTTGTGAGTTCACATTCCTTGTGGTTTAGCTACGCTGTCTAGTAACTTGTATTAGGAAAGGGCTGAAGTTATGCTAGAGACAATCTGTGGCTGTTGCCTCAGCATAGCTACTAATAGTTCATCCTTTCACTTTCAAAAATGTCCTGGCTTGGGTGAGGTATATGTCATCCTTGTTGAAAGATAGGACCTAAAGTGTGTTTTTCTCAGTATGTTTAAAATAAGAGGAAGTGATGAGCCTGGGGACAAGAAAGTCTCAGGAACCAGGAAATATTGTGACTAGGCAACTCCTCTGGTCACTGTATGTCACCTTTAAGCTCCAGGGCAAAGCAGCACTGGAGGAGACAGTCTCCCTAGGTTGTCACTGGGGCTTTGGAGATTGGTGGGGTAGAGAAGTGAGAGCCCAAGGATTGCTCTTCAGTCTTCCTGTTTTTATCAGCTAATCTAATGCTTCCCTAATGTTATCCAAACAACGTTTAGTTGCTACCGATTTCTACTGAGAAAGGTAGTGATTGTCTCTAAGCAACTCAGGGGAAAAGCAAGAACAGAATTGAACATTTTTTCCTCCCACTGAGCTTCTGGCAACTCTTTTCCTCAGTATGTCCAAAGTAGTATATTACTTTGATGAGAATCTTTGTAAGTATGTGTCAGATTATCTTGTTGTCACACACTAATTTTTTTTTGACATGACATTTGGTGAAGAGGGCAGGCTGCCTAAAAAACAATAATATTTGTAAGCAAATATTCAGCATGATTTTATGAAGCTGACAGATGTAAAGTGCATTATCATATGTCTTATTTTATATATGAGGAAATTATGTTATAGAGAGATTAAATTACCCAATCCAGTGGTTTGGCTGTAGAAAGTCTTGATTTTGGATAATATAACCAAATATCTTTTTTGAGATAGATTCGGAGAAAAAGAAAATCATTCTGAACACATGCTCAACTTTCAGTTCAGAAAAATCTTTTTAAAAAAATATGTTTTTATTGATTTTAGAGGGAGAGCAAGGAAGAGGGAGTGTGAAAGAGAGACACATTCACGTGAGACAGAAACATCAATCAGTGGAAAATCAAACCCACAACCAGGATATGTGCCCTAACTGGGAGTCAAACCCATGACTTTTAGTGTATGGGAAGATGCCCTAACCAACTGAGCCACACTGGCTAGGGTCAGAAATATCTTTTAAAATTAATTTAGGCCATCCTTGACCTATCTCCTTGTTTCTTCTCTAATAAATGATGACCAAGGACTAGCCCTTGACATTGCAATATTCATTGTTTTGACATTTTCTTTTGTTTTTTGTACCCATTCATTAGCTAGTACCTGGATTCACCTCCCCACACATGCATTCTCAGATCTCTTTCACATTTCCCAATTAGATTTTAGAGTATGTGAACAGTTGATAAAATGGGGAAGAAGAAAGCAGGTTTAATCATGAATGCTATGCCTCCCTTCCTTCTTTCTTTCCAGTGGATTCACATGTATGAGCACACACACACACACACACACACACACACACACACACACACACAGCCCAAAGGCTGTCTTGGAGGTCCCAATGCTATATACTCTGAAACTGTTTCTTTAGTTTCTGTCATGTTTCCTCATGAATTTACTTTTTTGTGTCCTGAAGTTCTATGAGGAAAAATAGCTTGATTACCTTCCAAAATATCTGACTTTAGTTTTTGTATGTTTTTTACTCTTTAGCAAAGTTATGGATGTCTCTTTAGGGTCCTTTGACAACAATGACAACACGGGGTGAGTTGACTTGATTGATCTTTGTGGTGAAAGGTATTTGGATCATCTATGGCAATAAGAGGGTTCCATAAGAGACTGTAAGCTTCTGTCGGTAACTTTCTTTTGGGGGCTATGTGGAAAAAAGAGCAGATCATATGAGGGAAACATCATTCATAGACTGTGACCTTTAGTAAGTAAGAGCCTCTGGGGACCTGTCCAAATGTCCGTGTGTGAGACTCTACGAGTGGGGGCCAGGAGAGGAGGGAATCCTACCTGCAGCAAGGAGGAGGTGACAGTGCATAGGGAGCAGTGGAGCTAGCGGACTTTGGCTCTGCTCTTAACCCTCCAGAGCTCTGTTACCATCTAAAGCTGGTGTCACAAATGTAAATTTACTGTCATCTTGTAGGGAGCCCTTGACTAGGGCTTGCAGTTATTTGAACCCAACTGAAAAACAGAAAAGACATATATGATACATGAAGAGTAGAGATGCTATGAAGGGACTTGATAATGAGCTATTAGAAGAGGCTAGAATAATGCATACCTATAAACTGAAGTTGGATTTTGAAGTAACCTGAGAGTTGGGATTAACAGTAAAGAATTATCTTTGTCTTGATTTGTTAGGCTTTTTGACAGACTTAAGATCTTCATTACAACAATATAAAACCCAATTTCTAGGTAAAATTGAAATGCTGGTTAAATAATTAATTTAGAAATAGTTTTTTAGAGTTCAACCAGTTTACAGATTGAAGACTACTTGTAACCAATTTTTGATGTTACTTGGGGTCTGATCATATATGTTTTAATTCTTTATTCCCCAATTTTTATTAATTTATTTTTGTTACAGATGTTTCTCCTTTTCTCCCCTAAACCCCCTCTTCCCCATTCCACCCCCACCCACCTCCAGCATTATTGTCTATGTCCATTTGTTATGCATACATGCATATAAGTTCTCTGGTTCATCTCATCCATCCTGCTTTTTATTCTTTAGAACTGACCCAAATGAATCGTCATCAGTAATCTATGATGGAGCCACCAGTAAAAGGTGAGCAATTCAGTCTCAGAATTATCCATGGCAATACAGAAATTTCTGTACAATTATCTAAAATCATTTCTAAAAAGTCAGGGCTTCCAGTAAGCCAAATCATTGGCAAAAGTAGGGTTACAGTTGCAAAATACTGCAAACAAAATACAAGTGTTTATTTTTGTATTATATTTCTTAATTATTATACTATTTTTCCATGCTAACAACTATAAACCTACTTTTGCCATACCCTGTATATTTTGATCAAGAAATTCTTGTTGTTGATGTAAATTAATCACATCACTATATCTTGTAAGAAACCTCTAATGATATGTTTTTGCTTTCGTTGGTATTTAAAGTATAATAGAACAACTCTCCAGGCTTGATGATGGTGATGAAGACATTGACTTTCCTAATTCATATGAGTAAGTGAGTTTGAAGTTTGGAAGGAGGGAACCATTGATGGATCTCTTATCTGTGGGAAGATAGGGCTTATGCTGAGGTAAGAAGAAAATAGAAAAGTATGGAATGATATTAAAATGTTTGAGAGGAAATGGTACACAATAAAGCATTCATTCTAATTTAATTTACAGAAAAGTAGCATTTTAAAAGTATTTTCATTTATCACAATTATATTGGTCTAGTTTCAAAATGTGAACATATTCTTAGTAGAGTGTAATTTTATTACAGTCTCTTAATAGAGAAATGCAGAATGCTACTTACTCAATTGTATTTCTTTCTCATTTTTCCTGAATATATATTCTGGTTCCCAGTTTAGTTGATTTTGTCTATGAGCCAATGGGACTGCTAGCAAAAGTGAACATATTTTGCTGATTAAATATTTTGCTTATTTGAATTTTATTTGTTTGTTTGTTTATGCATTTGTTTACTCAAAGGATTTAATCATATTAACAGAAAGACTTTCATTACCTAGAATGGATGTAGGCAAACTTTTTCTGAAAAGGGCCAGCTTTGTGGGTCACCTGTATAGTCTATCTCAACTACTCAACCCTGACATTTAGTGTGAGAGCAGTGTAGACAGTATGTAAACAAATGACTGTATTCTAACAAAATGTTACTTTCCAAAATATATGGCGATCTGGTTTGGGCCAAGAGCCACAGTTTACCATTCTCTGCTCTAGACAATTTACTTGTGGACATCTCTGTGGAAACCCTAAGGCTTCCCAGGGTACCCTTTGAAAATTATGAGACGTTTTTTTGTAAGAACTATTTTTATTTTTTATTTTCAATAACTGGTACTGTTTTAGGCACTGGAGATACAACAGTTAACAAAACGGACAAAATTTTCTTCCTTCACAATGCTTGTATTCTTGTTGTGAAGACAGACCATAAGTATAATAGATAAATAAATGACACAGTAAGTTATAAGATGGTAAGTGCAATAGAGATAATTTAAAATGGTAAGGGCAATAGAGGAGGATGCAGTTTTGATATTGGGAAAACTAGGTAGTCATTTGGGAGAAAAGTAGGTTCCTTAATACAAAATAAATTCTGAACAGATGTTTTATTTAAGTGTAGAAAATAAATTAAAAACATAGAAGAAGAAATTTTGGTGAATATATTAAAATTACAAGTAGAGAAAGACTTTCTACATATGACATGAAAGATCATAAAAAAAAATAGATACATCCAATTGCATGAAGATTACAAACTGCTATCCAGTAATAAGCTAGATAACCTGGAAAAATTACTTGCACAATGTGCAATGAAAAAAGGATTGATACATTTAACTTTTCAATCCAATGACAGATATAAACACCCCAATTTGAAATAAGTAAATGTAGTGTGTAAACAATGAAATGAAAGTACTATGAAAAAATATAAACAAAAGTGTGTCAAAGAAATGTGCATTAGAACAAGCATATTTACTAATATTAAAAATGTCAATAGTGGCTAGTATGGGAAGGGAAAAAATGTACGCTTTTGTTTCTTGATACCAGGAGGCATATCAATATCAATAGCTTCACAAGTTTTTCTTTTGACACAGATGATGTGTAGCTAATATAAAGATGTATAATTTATTTTTTCTAAATTTTTTATTTATTTTTGTTACAGATGTTTCTCCTTTTTTTCCTCATTGACACCCTCCTCCTCATCCACCCCCCCCATCCCATACCTGGCTTTGTTGTCTGTGTCCATTGGTTATGCGTACACACATATAAGTTCTGTTGCCTTAGGTGATGTATCAGTGAAAATTCTGCTGCGTATGATGTCTGAAATTTTATTGCCTACATTTTCTTCTAGGATTTTTATGGATTCATGAGTCACATTTAAGTGTTTTATCCATTTTGAGTTTATTCTTGTGTATGGTGTAAGTTGATGGTCTAGTTTCATTTTTTTGCATGTAGCTGTCCAATTTTCCCAACACGATTTATTAAAGAGGCTGTCTTTACTCCATTGTATGCTCTTGCCTCCTTTGTCAAATATTAATTGAGCATAATGCCTTGGGTCCATTTCTGGGTTCTCTGTTCTGTTCCACTGGTCTGTGTGCCTATTATTGTGCCAGTACCAGGCTGTTTTGATTACAGTAGCTTTGTAGTATAATCTGATACCTGGTACTGTGATCCCACCTACTTTGTCCTTCCTTTTCAAGATTGCTGTGGCTATTCGAGGTCTTTTTTATTTCCATATGAACTTTTGAAGTATTTGTTCTAGTTCTGTGAAATATGTCGTTGGGATTTTGATGGGGATTGCATTAAATCTATAGATTGCTTTGGGTAATATGGACCTTTTAATGATGCTAATTCTTCCAATCAGTGAACAAGGTATATGCTTCCACGTTTTCATATCTTCCTCTATTTCTTTTTTCAATGTCCCGTAGTATTCTGTGAATAGGTCCTTTATTTCTTTGGTTAAGTTTATTCCTAGGTATCTGATTTTTTTTGCTGGGACAGTAAATGAGATTGTTTTTTTCAGTTTCTCTTTCTGTGACTTCATCACTGGTGTATAAGAATGCCGTTGATTTCTTCACGTTGATTTTGTATCCTGCTACTATGCCAAATTCATTTATTAAGTCTAGTCAATTTTTGATGGTGTCTTTAGGGTTTTCTATGTATAATATCATGTCATCTGCAAATAATGACAGTTTCACTTCCTTATTTTCAATTTGGATTCCATTTATTTTTTCTTCATGTCTGATTGCTGTGGCTAAGACATCCAGTACTATGTTAAAGAAGAGTGGAGAAAGTTGGTACCCCTGTCTTATTCCTGTTCTTAAGGGAAATGCTTTTAGTTTTTGCCCATTGAGTATAATGTTGGCTGTAGGTCTTTCATATATGGACTTTGTTATGTCAAGATATGATCCCTGTATTCACACATTGCTGAGCATTTTTTTTCAGAAATGGGTGCTGGATTTTGTCAAATGCTTTTTCAGCATCTATTAATATGATCATGTGGTTTTTATTCTTCATTTTGTTTATGTGGTGTCACATTTATTGATTTGCGAATATTGTACCAGCCTTGCATCCCTGGGATGAATCCCACTTGATCATGGTGAATAATTTTTTTGGTGTATTGCTAGTATTTTGGTCAGGATTTTGGCATCTGTGTTCATCAGGGATATTAGTTTTCTTTCTTTGTAGTGTCTTTTTCTGGTTTGGTAATTAGAATTATGCTGGCCTCATAAAATAAGTTTGGAAGTCTTCCTTCTTCTTGAATTTTTTGAAATAGTTTGAGGAGAATGGGTGCTAGTTCTTCTTTGAATGTTTGGTAAAACTCCCCCATGAAGCTATCTGGGCCTGGGCTTTTGTTTGCTGGGAGAGTCTTGATTACTTCTTCAATCTCCTTAGTTGTTATCAGTCTGTTCAAATTTTCTGTCTCTCCCCAGTCCATTTTTGGGAGACGAGATGTTTCTAGAAATTTGTCGCCATATAATTGTTCATATTATTTGTTAATGATCCTTTGTATTTCTGTGGTTTCAGTTGTTACTTCTCCTCTTTCATTTCTGATTTTCTGTATTTGGGTCTTCTCTTTTTGTTTCTTGGTGAGTCTAGCTAAGGGTCCATCAATTTTGTTTATCTTTTCGAAAAACCAACTCTTTGTTTCATTGATTTTTTGAATTTTTTTTTTGTCTCTATGTCATTTATTTGTGCTCTGATCTTTACTATTTTCTTCCTTCTACTTACTCTGGGGTTTCTTTTTGTTTGCTTTCTAGTTCTTTAAGTTGTGAGGTTAGATAGTCTGTTAGAAATTTTTCCTGTTTCTTGAGGTAGGCCCATATTGCTATGAACTTCCCTCTCAGAACTGCTTTGGCTGCGTCCCATAGATTTTGTGTTGTTGTGTGTTCATTTTCATTGGTTTACAGAGATTTTTAAATCTCTTCCTTTATCTCCTTGGTAACTCATTTATTGTTTAATAACATGCTATTTACCCTCCATGTGTTCCAATGTTTTTGCATGTTCTTCTTGCAATTGATTTCTAGTTTCATGCCATTGTGATCTGTGAAGATGCTTGATATGATTTCAGTCTTTTTGAACTTGTAGAGACTTGCTTTGTGTCCTAACATGTGGTCTGTCTTTGAGAATGTCTCATGTGCACTTGAGAAGAATGTGAATTCTGTAGTTTTGGGGTGTAATTCTCTGTAGATATCTATTAAATTCATTTGGTCTAGTGTTTCATTTATGGTCTCTGTTTTCTTGCTAATTTTTTGTCTAGAGGATCTCTCCAGTGATGTCAGGGGTGTGTTGAAGTCCGCTTCTATGATTGTATTGCTGTTGATTTCTTCTTTGAAGTCCCCCAGAAGGTTTTAATATATGTTGGTGCTCCTATATTGGGTGCATATATGTTTACCAAGGTTATATCTTCCTGCTGAATAGATCCTTTCAATATTATGTAGTGGCCTTCTTTGTCTCTAGTTATTACCTTCATTTTGAAATCTATTTTATCAGATATGAGTATTGCTACTCCAGTTTTCTTTTTTCCTTTCCATTTGCTTGGAAGATTTTTTTTCATTCCTTCATTTCAACCTATGTGAGTCTTTTGTTGTGAGGTGGGTCTCTTGTAAACAACATATATATGAGTTGTGCTTTCTTATCCAGTCAGCTACTCTCTGTCTTTTTATTAGAGCATTCAATCAATTACATATAAGGTAATTATTGATATGTGCTTATTTATTGCCATTTTTTGTTTAATGTGGTTATATTTTTCTTCCCATTTCTTCTACTAATTATAGCAGTTCATTTAGCATATCTTGCAGTGCTGGTTTGATGTTAATATATTCCCTTAGCCTTTTTTTTTTTTGTCTGGAAAACTCTTTATTTGACCTTCTATCTTGAATGATAGCCTTACTGGGTAGAGTAGTCTTGAATTCAGATCCTTGTTTTTCATGACTTTGATTACCTCATGCCATTCCCTTCTGGCCTGTTGTGTATCTGTGGAGAAATCAGCTGAGATCCTTATAGGGTTTCCTTTGTAGGTAACCTGTTGCTTATCTCCTGCTGCCTTTAGGATTCTCTCTTTGTCTTTAATTTTTGGCATTTTAATTACTATGTGTCTTGGTGTGGGCCTGTTTGGGTTCTTCTTACTTGGGGCTCTCTGTGCTTCTTGAACTTGAATGCCTTCTGCCTTCACCAAATTAGGAAAGTTTTCTGTCACTATTTCTTCAAATATATCCTCTAACCCTTGCTCATCTTCTTCTTCTTCAGGGACTCCTGTGATGCGAATGTTATTACGTTTCCAGTTGTCCCACAGGTCTCTTAAGATGTCTTCCAGTTTTTTAATTGTTTTTTCCTTTTGGTTTTCTTATTGGTTGATATTTCCTACCCTGTCTTTTAATTCACTGATCTGGTCCTCAGCTTCTTGTACTCTGCTGGTTAGTCCTTCCAATGTGTTCTTAATTTCTGCTATGTCATTCTTCATTTCCACTTGGTTGATTTTCAATGTTTCTATGTTTTTACTCATGGTGCTCATTTCCTTACACATGCTGTTGAGTTTCCTCAAGGCCATGGCTCCAAATTCTAGCTCTGTTAACTTGCTTAACTGTGTTTCATTGATCTTATTTTCAGTAGAGGTCTCTTGTTCTTTCATTTGGGATTTGTTTCTTTTTTTTTTCACCATTTTGGCTATCTCAGTGGGTTTTGGAGCCTGCCAAATTTTCCCTGTGGGTGTTGGTGTTCTGCTGTTTGTGGCTCCTTCTACTGGGTTTGGATGAATGAGGGAGGACCCATGTTAAACACCACTGTCATGTCTTACTCTCCTGGGTAGAGTTGCAAGCCCAGGAAAGTTATCGTTTAGTTTTTTGCCTGGAGGCTATTAGTGGTGGTTACTTGAAGAGTCTTTGTTTCTCAGTTGAATGAAAAACTTCCTCTGGTGTTCAGAGTAAAAGGCTTTCTGGAGGGTGGGGTAGAGGCTGGTTGTTAATGAGCCTCAATTTGCATTTTAATGGCCCACAGCATGGGGTTCAATCTTTGAGAAAGGGGCCACTGCCTCTCCCCAGAGCCATGAGAAATAGTAAGATGGCCACAATCTTGTGTGGCTGCAACTCAGCAAAAGCTCTACCTGCCTATCAAATCTCGAGTGTCCCCACACAGTTCTATTTTAGTCCACCCTCCCTCTGCTGGAGCCCAAAGTGAGTGGCTGTGGCTATTTCAGCATCTGTCCCTGCTCTGTATGGGAGTATAACCCCAAGGCGCTGCTCACAGCTAAGGCCACTGCTGTCCGTGGGCTTCCAGCCCCCTCTCGTGCCTCCGCAATCTGAATATGATGGATCGGTGTCCCTGGCTATATGGTCCTTGCAAGCTGCTTTTCTGTTGCTTTTTCCCTATGAATTGTCTTTATTTTAGTTGTAATTCCAGTTTGGTCCTGAGAGATGGTCTGTGTAGCTTCCATTCACTCTGCTGTAATTTTGGAATCCTCTCTACAGATGTATAATTTAATTAAGTGGCAGAATGAACTCTTCAGTGATGGCCTGTGATGAAATAAGTAATAGAAAATGGAAATTCATAGGTAATTTGAAGAACTATTTGTATTCATTGTCTTTACTCCATTGTATGCTCTTGCCTCTTTTGTCAAATATTAATTGAATGTAATGACTTGGGTCAAATTCTGGGTTTTCTGTTCCAGTACTATGTAGAATAAGAGTGATGAAAGTGGACATCCCTGTCTTGTTCCTGATCTTAAGAAAAACACTTTTAGGTTTGACCATGTTGGGTGTAGTTTTGTCATATATGGCCTTTATTATGTTAAGGTATTTTTCCTCTATTTCCACTTTGCTGAGAGTTTTTATCAAATGGGTGCTGGATTTTGTTGAATGCTTTTTCTGCATCTATTGATATGATTATATAATTTTTATCGTTCATTTTATTCATGTGATGTATCACATTTATTGATTTGCAAATATTATACCAGCCTTGCATCCCTGGAATAAATCTAACTTGCTCATGGTGTATGATCATTTTAATTTGTTGTTGTATACTATGCTAATATTTTATCAAGGATTTTAGCATCTATGTTCATCAGGGATATTGACGTTTAATTTTATTTCTTTGTAGTGTCTTTGGTTTTGTAATGAAAATAATACTGACCTCATTGAAAAAGCTTGGATATCTTCCTTCCTCTTGAATTTTTTGGAATAGGATAAGTGTTAGTTCTTCTTTGAATGTTTGGCTAAAACTTTCTTGTGAAGACATCTTATGTAGGATGTTTGTTTTCTGGGAGTTGTTCCATTATTTCTTCATGTTGTAATTTGTTCATGTTTTCTGATTCTTTGATTGAGTTTTGGAAGATTGTATGTTTCTAGTATTTGTCCATTTCTCCCAGGTTGGCCAATTTGTTAGCATAAATATGTTAAAAGTATTTTCTTACAATCTTTGTATTTCTGTGGTGTTAGTTGTTACTTCATCTTTTTCATTTCTGATTTTATTTGTATCCTCTCTTCATTTCTTGATGCGTCCAGTTATAGGTTTATTAATCTTGTTTATCTTTTCAAAGAACTAGCTCTTGTTTCCATTGATATTTTGTGTGTATGTTTTTCTTTTTTAAGTCTCTATGTCATTTATTTCCACTCTTATCTTTATTATTTCCTTTCTTCTACTTTGGGCCTTTCCTCTTGTTCTCTTTCTAATTCTTTTAGTTATAGGGTTAGTTTACTAGAGATTTCTATTGTTTCTTGAGGTAGGCCTGTAATGTTATGAAGTTCCCTCTCAGGATTATTTTCACTGTGTCCCATAGATATTGTGTTGCTGTGTGTTCATTTTTGTATATTTCAGGAAAGTTTTTTTTTAATTTCTTATTTGATTTCATTGGTAACTAATTCACTGTTTAATTACATGCTATTTAGCCTGCACATGTTTGAGTTTTTTTAATTGGAGTTGCTTTCTGTTTTTATGCCATCGTGATCTGAGAAGATGCTTGATATGTTTTCAGTCTTCTTGAACTTGTAGAGATTTATTTTGTACCCTAGAATGTTCTTTGGCAATGTCCCATGTGCACTTGAGAAGAATGTATATTCTACAGCTTTGGGGAGAAATGTTTTCTAAATGTCAATTAAATCCATCTGATCTAGTGTGTTGTTTAAAGTCATTGTTTTCTTGTTGATTATTTGTCTGGAAGATCTATCCAGTGATGTCAGTGGAGTGTTAAAGTTTCTTACTGTGACTGTATTGATGCAAATCTCTTACTGAAAATACTCTAAGAGCTTTTAAAAATATATCTAAGTGCCCCTATATTGGATACATACATGGTTACCAAGGTTGTATCTTCTTTTTTGATCAATCCTTTTAGTATTATGTAGTGGTCTTTTTTGTCTCTAGTTATGGTCTTTGCTTCAAAGTCTATTTTGTCAGATATAAGTATTGCTACTCCGGCTTTTTTTTACATATCTATTTGCGTGGAAAAATTTTTTTCCATGACTTCACCTTCATCCTGTGTGAGTCTTTTGTTCTGAGGTGGGTCTCTTATAAACAGTACATATATATTGGTCATGGGTTTTTTTTGTTTTTTTTTTTTTAAATCCATTCAGCTACCCTATGTCTTTTGATTGGAGTACTAAATCAATTTACATTTAAGGTTTTTATTGACAGGTACATATTTATTGCCATTTTTATTCTTTTTGGTTATGTTCCTCTCTTTCTCTTCTTGCTCTTACAGAAGTCCCTTTGACATTTCTTGTATTGCAGGTTTGGTGGCAAAAAAACTCCTTTCACCTTTTTTACTTTTTGGTCTGAGAGGCTCTTCATGTCACCTTTAATTTTGAATGATAGATTTGCTGGATAGAGTAGCCTTGGTTTTAGATCTTCGCTTTTCACTACTTTAAATATTTTATGCCATTCCCTCCTGGTCTGTGATGTTTCTGTTAAGAAATAAGCTGACGGCTTTATGGGAGCTTCCTAGTAGGTCACATTGTTTCTCTCTTGCTGCCCGTAAGATTCTCTCTTTGTTTTTAAAGTTTGCTATTTTAATTGTGATGTGTCTTGGAGAGGGTCACTTTGGGTTCCTTTTGATTGGTACCCTCTGTGCTTCCTGAATTTGTGTGGCTTGCTGCTTTTCTAGTTTAGGAAAGTTTTCTGTCATTATTTCTTCAAACAGGTTCTCTATCCCTTGCTCCCTGTCTTCTCCCTCTGATATCCCTGTGACATGGATGTTGTTCTATTCCGTATTGTCCCAAAATTTCCTTAAACTGTCCTCATGCTTTTTATGTATTTTTTTTTATTTTTGCTGCTCTGATTGAGTGGATTTTTTCTACCTTGTCTTCTAATTCACTTATCCAATCCCCTACTTCATAGAGCCTGCTTTTAATTCCTTCCAGAGTAATCTTGATGTCAGATATGGTATTCTTCATTTCTCCTGGTTCTTATTTATCATTTCTATGTCGTTTTTTATGCTGATGTAGTCCCCACTAAGTTCTATGTAGTTCTCACTATGTTTGTTGAGCATCTTTATTTCTCTGAACTCTATGTCTGATAATTGTCTTGCCTCCATCTTGTTAAGGTCTTTTTCTGGCAATTCCTCCTTTTCTTTAATTTGAGAGTAGTTTCTTTATATCCCCATTTCATTTGTCTCTTTGTGGTTATGTATTGGATATATTTGCTATGACTCCTGATCTTAGTAGGCTGTGCTTTTGTAGTTAATGTCCTAAGGGACCCAGTGGTACAACCCTCTTGTACTACTGAGCTGTATGCTCTAGGAGTGATCCTTTTGTAGTTTATTTTTGTTCTGGTGTAATTTAATCTTGATTGTTGTTACTACATTTGCGGGTAGGCTCTCCTCTCTGGCTGGCTAACTATAAATCTCAGCCACAACCACATCATGTAAGCTGTTGCACAGATGCTGACAGGGCTAAGCAAAACAAAATCAAACAAACAGAAACACACAAAAATATCCCAACAACAAAGACAACCACGAAAGAAAAGAGAACTAGGAAAGAAAAAAGAGAACATGAATAATAAACAAAGAGAAAAAAAATAATATTACTAATAGTAAAATAAAAAAATAAAGAGAATAATGGAAGAGAAAAAGAACAGAAACAAGGTTTTGAAAGGAAAGAACAGAGGGCAAAAAATGAGTAGAGAGTATCAAAAGGAAAACAGTAAAAAAAGACAAGAAGATTGAGAAAGAAGAAAGAAAAAAATTATGCAAATGTAAAAAGAAGACAGAGAAAGGTAAATAAATAAAAAAAAAGAATGAGAAAAAAAGATAGAGTAAGAAAAGGAAGGAGGCCAATAAGAGATATGGAAGAAGCAAGAGAGAAAAGAGTAAAAATATTAAGTATAATAATAATAATATCAAAGCAATATAGAAGAAAATATTGAAAAAAAGAACAACAAGAAAGCCAGCCAAGGTTTGTGCACCTCTTCCTGGTGGGTGCAGCTCCGTGGCCACCTCCTGGCCTGAGCAGAGGTGTGGGGCAGTGGGCCTGGGTGAGGGAGCACCCAGAATCTTGTAGCTCCTCTGTGCACTGTGCACCACTACTTCACATGCTACTTCTTGCCCAGTGACGCCCAACTGCACCATCTCCAAGTCTGGGACAAGGGGAGTGCTCTGAGGGTCCTTTCTGGGAGGAGGCGGTGGGGAGGGGCTAGGGCTGAGCAACTTGAGTCCACCAGTGCACACTGCACCATCAGACCCCACTGTGTCAACATGGATCAGTGCACAGTTGTGGTGCAGCCAAGGTGCCTGCCATGGTAGCCACAACT
The DNA here is from genome assembly GCF_014108415.1 of Molossus molossus. NCBI lineage: Eukaryota > Metazoa > Chordata > Mammalia > Chiroptera > Molossidae > Molossus > Molossus molossus. The sequence goes on from NW_023425403.1 coordinate 97,897,946, forward strand.
GGCCAGGAGCCAAGCAGCAGCTTGATCAGAGCCAAACACCACCACCAGCAGCAGTAGCACCAGCTTGGGAGCCCAGCACCTTCCTCCACAGCAGCAGTGACTGGGTGTGAGTGAAGACCCACCCCCAACAGAAGCTAAAGCTTGGGAGTAGAAACACATCCCAGCAGCAGAGGTTTGGGAGCAGGTATCCATCCCCAGGCAGCAGCAGCACAGATTGGCAGCTGAGACCCATCCCCAGCAGCATCAGCCAAAGCTGATCAGGAATGGTGCCCCAGCCCAAGCAGCAGATTTGGAGTGGAGCACCTCCCCCAGCAGCAGCAAAGTCCTGGGAGGTGAACATCCTCAGCCCTCAACAACTGCAGAGGACTGGGAGCTGAGAGCACCCCCTAGCAACAGCAGCAGCTGTAACAGTGCAAACCAGGAGCTGACAGTCATCCCCAGCAGCATCAGCAGTGACTGGTCAGGAGCTTAGCCCCACCAGGTGGCAGCACACCTCAGCAGTGAACCAGCTGGACCCACACACCCCAGGAGCGCCTACCATGACAGACCAATACCAGCCACCAGTTGTCAATTCTCCAGAACCCATAGCAGGCATGAGTCACCAGACACCAAAAACAGTCTGGGGAGCACAGCAGCCTTATTTGATACACGCAGACCTGCATACACATCCTAGCATCCAAACTGGGCCTAGAACTACCAGACTGCTAAAATGGGGAGACAAAGAAATAACACCCAAATGAAAGAAGAAAAAAAAAAGAGTCACCAGATAAAAAACTACATGAAATGGAAAAAAGCGATTTGGCAGATAAAGAATTCAAAGCAATGATTTTAAGGGTGCTTAAACAATTTAGTGAGAACTATAAGCAAGTTAATGAGAATTATCAAGAGTTCAGTAGGAACTACAACAGCTTAAAAAAAGAGGTAGACGCTATGAATGAAAATCAAGAGGAAATAAAGAATGACATAGCTGATATAAAAAAATAACTTAGAAGGTTTCAATAGTACATTAGAAGAAACTGAAGACTGAATCAGTGAGTTAGAAGACAAGGTAGAAAAAATGCTCAAATAGAGCTGCAAATGGAGAAAAAAAATTATAAAAACAGTAGGAGAGTTTAAGGGAGCTTTGGGACAATAAAAAACATAACAACATTCACATCATAGGGGTACCGAAAGGAGAAGAATCAAGAGAAATGAAGAGAGAACCTGTTTGAAGAAATAATGACAGAACCTCCCTCCCCACCCTGTGTCCAGCTTTGTTGTCCACGTCCATTGTTAATGTATACATGCATATAAGTTCTGTGATTTATCCCCCCCACCCCTCTTCTGGGAATTGTCAGTCTGTACCACACTTCCACGTCTCTGGAACTACCCTGTTTCTCAGACTGTTACGTTCATTATATTCCACAAATAAGTGAGATCATGTGGTATTTGTCTTTCTCTGCTTGGCTTGTTTTGCTTAGGGTAATACTTTACAGGTCCCTCCATGTCGTCTCAAAGGATAAGAGATCTTTCTTTCTTACAGCTACATAGTACTCCATTGTGTATATGTACCACAACTTTATTATCCATTCTTCTACTGATGGACATTTGGGCTGTTTCCAGATCTTAACTATTGTAAATAGTGCTGCTATGAACATAGAGGCACATATATTCTTTCTGATTGGTGTTTCAGGCTTCTTAGGATATATTCCTAGAAGTGGGGTCACTGGGTCAAATGAAAGTTCAAGTTTTAATTTTTAAGGTAACACCGTATTGTTTTCCATAATGGCTGCACCAGTCTGCATTCTCGCCAGCAGTGTACTAGAGTTACCTTTTCTCCACATCTTTGCCAACACTTGTTTGATGATTTGTTCATGGCGGCCATTCTGACAGGTGTGAGGTGATACCTCATTGTTGTTTTAATTTGCATCTCTCTGATGATTAGTGATGTTGAGCATTTCTTCATATGTCTCTTGGCCATTTGTATGTCCTGTTAGGGGAGGTGTCTATTTAGTTCCTGGGCCATTTTTATCCTTACCTGAGGACATTTTTTGTGTGTTTGTTTTTTGTTCAGATAGAGTGGGAGGGGGAGAGAGAGAAAGAAACATCGATTTGAAAGGGATACATCGAGTGGGTGCCGCCTGCACAACCCAACCAGGGCTGGGGACAAACTGCATCTGAGGTACATGCCCTTAGTGGGAACCAAACCCGGGCCTCTCTGGACCACAGGATGATGCTCTAACCTCTGAGCCAAACCAACCAGGGCCCTGGACCATTTTTAAATTGGGTTCTTTGTCTTCCTTTTGTTGAGCTGTATGAGCAGTATATATATATTGGAAATTAACCCCTTATCTGATATATCATTGCCAATTATGCTCTCCCATAGAGTGGGTTGCCTTTCCATTTTGGTGGTTGTTTATTTTGCTGTGCAGAAGCTTTTTTGTTTGATGTAGTCCCATGTGTTCATTTACTCCTTTGTTTCTGTTGCCTTAGGTGGTGTATCAGTGAAAATTCTGCTGCGTATGAAGTCTGAAATTTTGTTGCCTACATTTTTTTCTCAGATTTTTATGGATTCATGAGACACATTTAAGTCTTTTATCCATTTTGAGTTTAATCTTGTGTATGGTGTAAGTTGATGGTCTAGTTTCATTTTTTTTGCATGTAGCTGTCCAATTGTCCCAACACCATTTATTAAAGAGGCTGTCTTTACTCCACTGTATGCTCTTGCCCCCTTTGTTAAATATTAATTGAACATATTGTCTTGAGTCCATTTCTGGGTTCTCTATTCTATTTCATTGATCTATCTGCCTGTTCTTCTGCCAGTACCAGGCTGTTTTGATTACAGTGACTTTGTAGTATAGCCTGAAATCTGGTAATGTGATCGATCCCTCCAACTTTGTTCTTCTTTTCAAGATTACTGTGGTTATTCAGGGTCTTTTTGGGTTCCATAAGAACTTTTGAAATATTTGTTGTAGTTCTGTGAAATATGTCATCGGTATTTTGATGGGGATTGCATTGAATCTATAGATTGCTTTGGGTAATATGGACATTTTAATGATGCTAATTCTTCCAATCCATAAACAAGGTATGTGCTTCCACTTTTTTATATCTTCCTCTATTTCTTTTTTCAATGACCTGTAGTTTTCTGTGAACAGGTCCTTTATTTCTTTTGTAAAGTTTATTCCTAGGTATCTTAATTTTTTTGCTGTGATGGTAAATGAGATTGATTTTTTAGTTTCTCTTTCTGTGAGTTCGTCATTGGTGTATAAGAATGCCGTTGATTTCTTGACATTGATTTTGTATCCTGCTACTTTGCCAAATTTATTTATTAAGTCTAGTAGATTTTTGATGGAGTCTTTGGGGTTTTCTACATATAATATCATGTCATCTGCAAATAATGACAGTTTCACTTCCTCCTTTCCAATTTGGATCCCTTTTATTTTTTCTTCATGTCTGATTGCTGTGGCTAAGACTTCCAGTACTATGTTAAATATGAGTGGCAAAAGTGGGCATCATTGTCTTATTCCTGTTCTTAAGAGAAATGCTTATAGTTTTTGCCCATTGAGTATCATGTTGGCTGTAGGTCTTTCATATATGACCTTTATTATGTTGAGATATGATCACTCTATTCCCAGATTATTAAGCATTTTTTATCATAAATAGGTGCTGGATTTTGTTTAGTGTCTTTTCAGTGTCTATTGATATGATCATATGATATTTATCTTTCATTTTATGTATGTGGTGTATCACATTTATTGATTTGCGAATATTGTACCAGCCTTGCATCCCTGGGATGAATCACACTTGGTCATTGTGAATAATTTTTTGATGTATTGCTGGTTTCGATTTGCTAGTATTTTGTTCAGAATTTTGGCATCTATATTCATCAGGGGTATTGGCCTGTAGTTTTCTTTCTTTGTAGTGTCTTTTTTTGGTTTTGGAATTACAATTATTCTGGCCTCAAAATGAGTTTGGAAGTCTTTCATCTTCTTGAATTTTTTGAAATAGGTTGAGTAGAATGGGGTATTATTTTTTCTTTGAATGTTTGGTAAAATTCCCCCTTGTAGCCGTCCAGGCCTGGGCTTTTGTTTGGTGGGAGAGTCTTGATTACATTTTCCTTTTCCTTTGTTGTTATTGGTCTTTTGTTGTTATTGTTCTGTTGTTATTGGTCTTTTGTTTTTTGGTTTTTGTTTTTGTTTTTTTTGGAACCGAACCCAGGACTCTCTGGTCCGCAGGCCAACGCTGGCCAGGGCTGGTCTTTTGTTGTTATTGGTCTGTAGTTAATTGCTCTCTTCCTGCTTCAGTTTTGATAGACTATGTGTTTCTAGAAATTTGTCCATTTTGCTTAGATTGTCAAATTTGTTGCCGTATAATTGTTCATAATATGTGTTAACGATCCTATGTACTTCTGTGGTGTCAGTTATTATTTCTCTGCTTTCATTTCTGATTTTCTGTATTTGGTTTCTCTCTCTTTGTTTCTTGGTGAGTCTAACTAAGGGTCCAACAATCTAGTTTATCTTTTCAGAGAACGAGGTCTTTGTTTCATTGATTTTTTGAATTGTAATTTTGGTCACCATGTCATTTATTTCTGCTCTGATCTTTACTATTTCCTTCCTTCTACTTGCTCTGGGGTTTTCTTTTTGTTTACTCTCTAGTTTTTTAAATTGTGAGGTTAGATAGTCTATTAGAGATTTTTCGTTTTTTGAGGTAGGCCTATAGTGCTATGAACTTCCCTCTCAGAACTGCTTTTGGTGCATCCCATAGATTTTTGTTGTTGTGTATTCATATTTATTGGTTTCCAGGAAGTTTTTAATTTCTTCCTTGATCTCCATAGTAATTCATTCATTGTTCAATAACATGCTATTTAGCCTCCATGTTTTCAGATGTCTTTTCTTGATCTTGTTGCAATTGATTTCTAGTTTTATGCCATTATGATCTGAGAAGATGCTTGATATGATTTCAATCTTCTTGAACTTGTAGAGAATGAGTTTGTGCCCTAACATGTGGTCTATCTTTGAGAATGTCCCATGTGCACCTGAGAAAAATGTGAATTCTGTGATTTTGTGTGTAATTCTCTGTAGATATTTATTAAATCAATTTGATCTAGTGCTTCATTTAGAGTCTGTGTTTCCTTGTTAATTTTGTGTCTAGATGATCTTTCCAGTGATGTCAGCAAGGTGTTGAAGTCATCTGCTATGATTTTATTGCTGTTTATTTCTCCTTTGAAGTCCTCCAAAAGATTTTTAATATATGTTGGTGCTCCTAAATTGGGTTCATATCTGTTTACCAAGGTCATATCTTCCTGTTGGATACATCCTTTCAATATTATTTAATGGCCTTCTTTGTCTCTATTATGGTCTTCATTTTGAAATCTACTTTATTAGATATGAGTATTGCTACCCCAGGAATTTTTTGCCCTCTGTTTGCTTGAGAGATTTTTTTCCATCCTTTCACTTTCTACCTATGTGAGACTTTTTCTACCTATGTGAGACAAGGTTCGTTTCTTGTAAACAACATATATATGAGTCATGCTTTCTTATCCAATCAGTTACTCTGTGTCTTTTTATTGGCGCATTCAACTTATTTACATTTAAGGTGATTATTGATATGTACTTATTTATTGCCATTTTTATTTAGTGTGGTTATATTTTTCTTCCTGTTTCTTTTACTAGTTACAGAAGTCCTTTTAGCATATCTTGCAGTGCTGGTTTGATGTTAATATATAGCCTTCTTTTGTCTGGGAAACTTTATTTGACCTTCTATCTTGAATGATAGCCTTGCTGGGTAGAGTAATCTTGAATTCAGATCCTTGTTTTTCATGACTTTGATTACCTCATGCCATTCCCTTCTGGCCTGTTGTGTTTTTGTAGAGAAATCAGCTGAGATCCTTATAGGGTTTCCTTTGTAGGTAACCTGTTGCTTATCTCTTGCTGCCTTTGGGATTCTCTCTTTGTCTTTAATTTTTGGCATTTTAATTACTATGTGTCTTGGTGTGTGCCTGTTTGGGTTCTTCTTATTTGGGGCTCTCTGTGCTTCTTGAACTTGAATGCCTTCTTCCTTCACCAAATTAGGAGTTTTCTGTCACTGTTTCTTCAAATATATCCTCTGACCCTTGCTCATCTTCTTCTTCTTCAGGGACTCCTATGATGCGAATGTTATTACGTTTTCAGTTGTCCCACTGTTCTCTTAAGCTGTCTTCCTGTTTTTAATTGTTTTTTCCTTTTGGTTTTCTGATTAGTTGATTTTTTTCTACCCTGTCTTCTAATTCACTGATTCAGTCCTCAGCTTCCTGTACTCTGCTGGTTAGTCCTTCCAATGTGTTCTCAATTTCTGCTATGTCATTCTTCATTTCTACTTGGTTGGTTTTCAATGTTTCTCTGTCTTTACTCATGGTGCTGAAGACCTTACGCATGCTGTTTAGCTTCCTCAAGATCATGGCTCTGAACTCTACCTCTGATAATTTGCGTAGCTGCGTTTTATTGATCTCATCTTCGATAGAGTTCTCTTGTTCTTTCGTTTGGGATTTGTTTCTTTGTTTCACCATTTGGGCTACCTCAGTGGGTTTTGGAGCCTGCCAAATTTTCCCTGTGGGTGTTGGTGTTCTGCTGTTTGTGGCTCCCTCTATTGGATTTGGATGAGTCTTGCTGGGCTCACATTAAACACCACTGTCTAGTCTTATTTTCTGGGTAAATTTGCAAGCCCTGGAAAGGTTCGGTTTTCCTCTAGCTTTTTCCTGGGGACTAGTAGTCTCAGTTACTCAGTGCCTTGGAATGTAGCCCTGGTGTTCTGCATAAGAGGATTTCCAGAGGGTGGGATAGATGCTGGTTGTTAATGAGCCTCAATTTATTTCTTTGCCTCATTTGGGAAAGGCTGAATCTCTGAAGGGTGGCGCTGCTGCTTTTCCCCACAGTTCTGGGAAGGAGCACACTGGCCACCATCCTTTGTGCTTGCAACTCAGCAAAAACTCTGAGTGCCCTCCAAATCCCTGTTGTCCCCACAGAGTTCCAGCCAAGTCTGCCCTTTCACTGCGGTAGCCCCCAGGTGAGTGGCTGTGGCTATTTTAGTGCTCTGTCCTGGCTCTCTGAGCTGTGGAGCCTGCTTGGTCTTTTTTCCCCAAGGGCGCTGCTCAAGCTGACTGCTGCTGTCTCTGAGCTCCCAGCCCACCACCCTCTTGCGTCTCCATAGATCCTACCAGTGTCCCTGGTTATATGGTCCTGTCCTGCTGCTTTTCCGTTGTTTTTTTCCCCCAAGGATTTGTCTTTATTTTAGTTTTAATTCCATTTTGGTCCTGGGAGATTGTCTGTGTAGCTTCCATTCACTCCACCTCCATTTTCACATCCTCTATACCTATCTTGTGTGCAGCTGGGTTGCACAGGCCTCTCTGGTGCCCCTGCACCCTGCAGGGCCCGTGGGTAACTGGATAACACAGTCCCTTTGGGGACCTGGCTCTATGCCTATGCCTATGTTATGGGATGCTGGTTTGCACAGGCTTCTCTGGTGCTTCAGCACCCTGCAGGTCCCATGGGTAACTGGATCTCACAGTCCCTGCTGGGTCACACAGGCCTTTCTGCTGCTTCAGCACCCTGAAGTTTTCATGGTAACTAGATCACACAGTCCCTACCGGGTCGCACAGGCCTCACTGGTGCCCCCGCACCCTGCAGGTCCTTTGGGCAGGCAGCTGGATGGCACCAGTCCCTCTGGGGCTCCAGCTTCCCATTGCTTTTGTGAGCTGCTGGACTGCACAGGCCTCTGTGGAGCCCCAGATTTCACTGCTGGTGGCTGGGGAGTGCTGCTGCCTCATGGGGCTCAAGTCCTGCCCAGCTTTTGCTGTAGTTTTTGAGGATGAGTCTCATCTGCTGGTCTGTGCTTCTGTTGCCTGGGGATGGATGTTTGCTCCCAAGCCTCTCTTTCTGAGGGTATATCTTGACTCTGATTAATCTGATCGGGCTACTGCTATAGGGGATGGTGCTAGGCTCCTGGCTATTTGTGGCTTCTGAGACTGACTGACGGGCACCTTGGGAACTTCACTACTGTGCACTGGTGTGTGTTGACACAGAGTGTCCACTGGTCCGATGGTTCCAGGTGCACTGGTGGGCTCAGGTTGCTGAGCCCTAGCCACTATTACTGCCTCCTCCCAGGGAAAACCTGTAATCTTCCAAAATGGTGGGACCTCCATGCGGTGCAGGGAGAATCGCCCTGAAGAGCCGCTTACCATGTAGCCGGCTCCTCCTTGTCCATAGCACAGGAGTCTTCTGCTCCATGTCTCTGCACTGCAGGAGTTTGGTCATCCACCTGCAGTTCCACTCACACTTTCTCACACACTCACTTTCCCTCTGGTCCTGCCCGCTGCCATCTTTTCAGGTAGTGATGTTTCAATGTGGTCTGAAGCTGTCCACTGGGTGTGCTGGCTCTGGGGCAATGTCAGCCACTGCCTGTGTTCTATGCAGGGCCACTTGCACAAGCTACAAAGTGATCTTCCAATGGCTGTTGCTTGGAGGTGCCCAGGAAAAGCTAAGTTGTAAACCAAGGCTGGCTGCTTGTAGTGCCAGGCCTGGGGCCACTTAATGAGAGGTATAGGGCTTGCTGTGACCAGATGCTGCTTGTTTGACAGATTTTAGGAAACTCTGAAGCAGGATCCAAGACAGGCAATCCTGTGGTAAAGCATTTGTAAACACCTTGGGTGGACCCAAAAGTTGGGTGGGGCAGGACCTCAGGGAATAACCAAGGCAGGGCAAAACAATGTGAGCCAGGTTGCTGGAGTCCCAGATATGGCAGCCATCTGCTGCCCCAGGGAAGGGCTCATCAAAGGAATATCAGCCTCCACCAGCATGTCTGTCCAGGAGCAAGCCACCTCTCCAGCCCTCGTCCAAGAACCAAACAGCTCAGTTCTTCCCTCTATGTTTTTGGTTCCTCTCAAGCTGCCTTCCCATCAAGCTTAGAGTGAGCAAGTTCAAGTAAGTCCATGCTCGGGCCTTTTAAGAGGAGCTGCTTGTGGCTCTTGCAGCCTCAGCCTTCAGTTCCTGCTGGTTTTTCCAGCCAGAAGTTATTGGAACTTCTCTTTTTTGGCACTGGAACCCATAGCTGGAAGCCTGGTGTGGGATGGGGACCCCTCACTCCTCAGGGAGGACCTTCCCAGCCAAGGTGTTACTCCTTCCACATGGGTGAGGGACCAGCTTGTCTGCGCCTTCGCCCTTCCTGCCAGTCTAGGTGTGGCTGTTTCTTTAATTTCATAGTTGTAGGACTTCCATTCAGCTCGATTTCAGATGGTTCTGAATGATGGTTGTGTTGTAGTTTAGTTGTAATTTTGATGTGATTATGGGAGGAGGCAATACCGTGTTTACCTATGCTGCCATCTTGACCAGAAGTCTGATTTTTTTTGTATTTTATTAACAAATAGATTTTCTAAAATATTCATAAAAATTCTTTTTTAAAAGAAATATTTTTATTGATTTAGAGAGAGGAAGGGAGAGAAACATCAAAGAGAGAGAACAATTGGCTGCCTCCTGCACACCCCCTACTGGGGATCAGGCCTACAATTTGGCATGTGCCCTGAATGGGAATCAAACTGGCGACCTCTTAGTGCATGGGTTGACACTCAACCACTGAGCCACACCAGTCAGGCCATAAAAATTCTTTAAATATTTGTTTTATCTGCACAATAGATAGTATTTCAGTATATATATTTAAGAACAGATAGTATTTGGCCTGAGACACACAGATTCTATCCTTGCTACCAACACATTGCTCCAAAGGGAAATACAACCCCTGAGGACCAAGCCTGGCAAAGGACATTCCTGGGTACTTTGGAGCTTCTTCTCCAAACCCCAGTAGAAAATCCTAATGAGCTAACTTAAGTTGGAATCACAGCTGAAGGCTCACTCTGCTTTTCTCAACCTGAGTTTATATTAGAATGTAGGAATGTAGCCTTGTGTGTTGTGGATAGTTTAGGGAGAAAAGCCAGAGCCCTAGGTTGAGAGCAGGAAAACCAAAGACTCATACAATGCCTTTAGTGCTTTGAGTATGGCCACATGCCTCCCCCCAACATTTGCACAGAAAAATGTGTCCATCGGGAAAGACAGGATCTGCCCTTAATACAAAGCCCATCTATGTTCAACATGGCCTTGTTACTGTTGTATATGGTCTGCCTTTTATAAACAGAATAAGTCTTGATCACAGTTAATATTTTTACTTTGAATTCCATTTTGATCTTCACATTAAAATGTTAATGTATTGAGATTTAGCATTTGCAACTTATGTATTTGCCAATCTCTTTATTTTCTAACTCTAATTTAGTTTTGTCTCATTTACAGAACACAGTACATTTATTTTTTAAACTTATCTGAGATATTTGTCAATATTTAATATGGGAGTATATGCTTGTGTTTGTCATCATTTCTGGCATATATTAGGTTTTATATGCTATCATCTTACTGTTTTCTGTATTAAACACTTCCTTGATATTTCCTCTTTAAAATTTTCTGTTTCTCTATTAATTAATTTGTTTTTACTCCCTTCAATTTGTAATAAAATGAAGATTATAAACCTATTTTTGGAAAACAATTGTACCTTTGTTTCCCCATTGTTATACAGATTAAAATTGAACTTGCACATGGAAAAGATAAGAAATTCAATATGCTTTTACTTTTATCAACTTATAAACCCTAAATCTGAGATTGTGTGAGAAAACTTGAAAATTTAAATCCATGCAGTTATCAATAATTTTATTATTTATCTTTGCTTTTAGAATTGTTTGTTTACATCTCCATATGCTACATTAACAATGGTTATTTAGACTTATTTCTAAATTTTTATGCTTTTATTTAACATCTTTTGTCTATAAGGTGTCTTCCTTGTTCTTGTGTTCTTCATTTTGATTCATTACTCAGTTGACTTGAACACTTTTTGTGGGGGCAGGATTTTTAAAAATTATATTTTATTTTTATTGTTGATATTATTACAGATGTCCCCCATCTCCCCTGACCTTTACCCCCTCTACCTAGATCCCTTCCTCTGGCCCTCACCACATTGTTGTCTGTGTCCATGGGCTATGCATATATGTTCTGTGGCTAATCTCTTCACCTTCTTTCATCTCATCCACCCCTCTGACCTCTGGCAGTCCATACCATGTATCCATGTCTCTGGTCATATTTTGTTTGTCAGATTATTTTGTTCATTAGATTCCACATATTAGTGAGATCATTTAGTATTTGTCTTTCTCTGACTGGCTTATTTTGCTTAGCCTAATAATCTCCAGGTCAATCCAGGGTGTCACAAAAGGCAAGAGTTTCTTCATTTTTACAGCCACATAGTATTCCATTGTGTACAGTAGCAGTTAAATCCACTCATCTACTGATGGGCACTTGGGCTATTTCTAGATATTGGCTATTATATTCAATATTGCTATGAAAATAGGGGTACATATATTCTTTCTGACAGAGGGTTTCAAGATTCTTAGGACATATTTCCAGTAGCAGAATTGCTGAGTCAAATGGCAGTTCCATTTTTAATTTTTTTTATTGTAAAATATTTTTTTTTATTAATGAATTTTTATTACAGATGTTTCTCCTTTTCCCCCCACTGATTCCCCCCTCCCCCTCCCTCCCTGCCCTGTCCCCAGCTTTGTTGTCCATGTCCATTGTTCACACATACATGCATACAAGTTCTGTGGTTTATCTCTCCCCCACCACCCCCTCTTCTGGGGATTGTCAGTCTGTACCCCACTTCCATGTCTCTGGGACTACCCTATTCCTCAGACAGTTGTGTTCATTATATTCCACAAATAAGTGAGATCATATGATACTTGTCTTTCTCTGTTTGGCTTGTTTCACGTAGGATGATACTTTCCAGGTCCCTCCATGTAGTCTCAAAGGATAAGAGATCTTTCTTTCTTACCGCTGCGTAGTACTCCATTGTGCATATGTACCACTGCTTTTTTATCCATTCGTCTACTGATGGACATTTGGGCTGTTTCCAGATCTCAGCTATTGTAAATAGTGCTGCTATGAACATGGGGGTATATATATTCTTTCTGATTGGTGTTTCAGGCTTCTTAGGGTATATTCCTAGAAGTGGGATCACTGGGTCAAATGGAAGTTCAATTTTTAATTTTTTGAGGTAATACCATATTGTTTTCCATAGTGGCTGCACCAGTCTGCATTCCCACCAGCAGTGTCTTAGAGTCCCCTTTTCTCCACACCCTCACCAACACTTGTTGGTTGATAATTTGAAGCTCAATTTTTAATTTTTTTGAGGAAACTCCATACTGTTTTCCACAGTGACTAAACCAGTCTACATTCCCGCCAACAGTGCACTAGGGTTCCCTTGTCTCCAGCCTTTTTTTCTATTAATTTATTTTTGTTACAGATGTTTCTCCTCTCTCCCCACAGTCACTCTCCTCCTTATCCCACCCCACCAAACATTGTTGCCTATGACCATTGGTTACGCATACATGCATATAAATTCTTCAGTTTATCTCATTCCTCCCTCCCCCCACCCCACTCCTTTGAGGTTTGTTAGTCTGAACCAGGATCTTTTCTATGTCTCTGGGTCTATTCTATTCATCAGCTTCTTCTGTTCATTATATTCCACAAATAAGGGAGATCGTGTGATATTTGTCTCTCTGATTGGCTTACTTAGCTTAGCGTAATACTCTCCAGATCCCTCCATGTGTCTCAAAGAATATGAGATCTTTCTTTCTTACAGCTGTATAGTACTCCTTTGGGTATATGTACCACAACTTTGTTATCCATTCGTCTACTGATGATCACTTGGGCTGTTTCCAGATCTTAGCTATTGTAAATAGTGCTGCTACAAACATGGGGGTACATATATTCTTTCTGATTGGTATTTCAGGCTTCTTAGGGTATATTCCTACAAGTGGGATCACTGGATCAAATGGCAATTTAATTTTTAATTTTATGATGTAACACCATATTGCTTTCCATAGTGGCTGCACCAGTCTGCATTCTCGCCAGCAGTGTACTAGAGTCCCCTTTTCTCTGCACCTTGCCAATACTTGTTTGATGATTTGTTAGTGGTGGCCATTTTGACAGGTGTGAGGTGATACCTCATTGTTGTTAATTTGCATCTCTCTGATGATTAGTGATGTTGAGCATTTCTTCATATGTCTAAAGAGGCTGTCTCAACTCCACTGTATGCTGTTGCCACCTTTGTCAAATATTAATTGAGCATATTGTCTTGGGTCAATTTCTGGGTTCTCTGCTCTGTTCCATTCATCTATCTGCCTGTTCTTGTACTAGTACCAGGTTGTTTTGATTACAGTGGCTTTGTATTATAACCTGAGATTTGGTATTGTAATCCTTCCTACTTTGTCTTTTTTTTTTTTTTTTTTTTCAAGATTGCTGTGGCTATTTGGTTTCTTTTTGGTTCCATATAAACTACTGGAGTATTTGCTCTAGTTCTGTGAAGTATATCATTGGTATTTTGATGAGAATTGCATTGAATCTATAGATAGTTTTGGGTAGTATGGACATTTTGATTATCTTAATCCTTCCAATTCATGAACATGGCACATGCTTTCATTTTTAAAATATCTTTATTTCTTTTTTCAACAACCTGCAGTTTTCTGTGAAGAGATTCTTTACTTCTTTGATTAAATTTATTCCTAGGTGTCTTAATTTTTTCCCACAATGGTAAATGGGATTGTTTTTTAGTTTCTTTTTCTGTGAGTTCATCATTGGTGTATAAGAATGTCATAGATTCCTTGACATTAATATTATATACTGCTACTTTGACAAAATCATTTATTAAGGCTAGTAGATTTTTTGATGGAATCTTAGGGTTTTCTATGTGCAATATCATGTCATCTGCAAATAATGACAGTTTCACTTCCTTCTTTCAAATGTGGATCCTTTTTATTTTTTCATGTCAAACTGCTGTGGCTAAGACTTCCAGTACCATGTCAAATAAAAGTCTTGTTATCGTTCTTAAAAAAAATATTTTTAGTTTTTGCTTATTGAGTATTATTTGGGCTGTAGGTTTTTCATGTATTGCCTTTATTATATTGAGATATGATCTCTCCATTTCTACATTGTTGAGTGTTTTTATCAGAAATGGGTGCTAGATTTTGTTGAATGCTTTTTCAGCATCTATTATGATTATATCGTTTTTATCTTTCACTTTGTTTATGTGGTGTATCACATCTATGGATTTGTGAATATTGTACCACCCTTGCATTTCTAGGATGAATCCTACTTGGTCATGGTGAATAATTTTTTTAATGTATTGCTGGATCTGATTTGCTAATATTTTGTTAAGGATTTTGGCATCTGTGTTTATCAGGGATATTGGCCTGTAGTTTTGTTTTTTTTTTTTGTTTTTTTTTGTTGTTTGTCTGGTTTTTTTTGGTAGTGTCTTTATCCGGTTTGGGAATTAAAATTATGCTGGCCTCATAAAATGAGTTTGAAAGTCGCCCATCTTATTGAATTTTTTGGAATAGTTTGAGGAGAGTGGATATTAGATCTTTTTGAATGTTTGTAAAACTTCCCTGTGAAGCCATTCAGGCCTGGGCTTTTGTTTGCTGGGAGTTTCTTAATTACACCTTCAATTTCCTTTGTTGTTATTGGTCTGTTCAAGTTTTCTATCACTTCCCGGTTCAAAAAACAGTTTTGAAAGACTGTTTGTTTTTAGAAATTTGTCCATTTTGCCTAGATTGTCCAAGTATTTGGCGTATAATTGTTATAAAATGTTTTGATGATCCTTTGTATTTCTGTGGTGTCAGTTGTTACTTCTCCTTTTTTGTTTCTGATTTTGTTTATTTGGGTCCTCTCTTTTTTTTTCTTGATGAGTCTGGCTAAAGGTCCATTAATCTTGTTTATCTTTTCAAAGAACCAACTTTTTGTTTCATTGAACTTTTTAAAAAAATCTCTATGTCATTTATTTCTGCTCTGACCTTTACTATTTCTTTCCTTCCACTTGCTGTGGTGTTTTCTTTTTGTTTGCTTTCTAGTTCTTTAAGTTGTAGAATTAGAGAGTCAATTAGAGATTTTTCTTTTTTCTTGAGCTAGGCCTGTAGTGCTATGAACCTCCCTCTCAGGACTGCTTTCACTGCATCCCATAGATTTTGTGTTGTGTGTTAGTTTTCATTGGTTTCCAGGAAGTTTTAAATTCTTCCTTGATCTCGTTGGTAACCCATTTGTTGTTTAATAACATGCTATTTAGCCTCCAAGTGTTTGAATGTTTTTGTGTGTTTTTGTTGTAATTGAGTTCTAGTTTCATGCCATTGTGATCTGAGAAGATGCTTAATATGATTTTAATCTTTTTGAATTTGTAGTCTTACTCTATGCCTCAACATATGGTTTATCTTTAAGAATGTCTCATGTGTACTTGAGAAGAATGTATATTCTGAAGCTTTGGGGTGAATTGTTCTGTAAATATTAATTAAGTCCAACTGATCTAGGTCATCTTTTAAAGACTGTATGTCCTTGTTAAATTTTTGTCTGGAAGATCTATTTAGTGGTGTTAGTGGGGTGTTAAAGTCACCCACTATGATCGTATTGCTATTAACCTCTCCCTTGTATTCCAGAAGTCTTTTAATATATTTTGTTGCTCCCATATTTGGTGTATATATGTCTACCAGGGTTATATCCTCATGTTGGATTGATTTTTTTAGTATTATGTAGTGACTTTTTTTGTCTTTTATTATGGCCCTTATTTTGAAGGCTATCTTGTCAGATATAAATATTGCTACACCAGACTTTTTTTCATTTCCATCTGCTTGAAAAATTTTTTCATCCTTTCACTTTCATTCCATGTGAGTCTTTTGTTGTGAGGTCACTCTCTTGTAGACAGTATGTATATGGGTCGTGTTTTCTTATCCAATCAGCTACCCTATGTTTATTGATTGGAGCATTTAAGCCATTTACATTTAAGGTTATTATTGATAGGTAGTTATTAGTTTCCATTTTTATTTTATGCCTGTGTTCCTGTTTCTCTCTGTCTTTTTTTTTTTTTTCTCCTTACAATAGTCCCTACAACATTTCCTGCAGTGCTGGTTTGGTGGTGGTAAATTCCTTTAGCTTTTTTTTTTTCACCCGTGAAACTTTTTGTTTCTCTTTTAATTTTGAATGATAACCTAGCTGATAGTATTTAATTCAGACCCTTGCCTTGCATTACTTTGTACACTTTATGTCATTTTCTTCTGGCCTGCTCTGTTTCTATTGAGAAATCATCTGTCAGTTTAATGGGAGCTTTCTTGTAGGTTACTTTCTGTCTTTCTCTTTCTTCCTTTAGGATTCTTTCTTTGACTTTAATGTTTGCCATTTTTATTATGGTGTCTAGCTGTGGGTCTTTTAGGTTCATCTTGCTTGGGACTCTCTGTGTTTCCTGGCCTTGTGTGACTTTTTCCTTCACCAGTTTAGGAAAGTTTTCTGTCATTATTTCTTCAAACAGGTTCTTGATTTCTTTCTCTGATTTTTGTACTTCTAGAACACCTATAATGTGAATGTTGTTACGTTTGTATTGTCCCACAGCTTTCTTAAACTCTCTTCCTGCTTTTTAATTTTTCCCCCATTTGCTGCTCTATTTGGGTGTTTGGTTTTTTTTTTTTTTCTACCTTGTCTTCTAAGTCACTGATTCCATCGTCAGCTTCTTCTAATCTACTATTGAACCCTTCTAAGGAATTCTTCATAACATAGCATCTTGATTTTTATGCATAGCTTCTACCTCTTTTTTAAAACTGAAGTAGTTCCCAGTGAGCTCTTCATAATTTTTATTAAGTTGCTTGTAGTTTTCACCAAATTGTTTGGCACCCTTATAATCATTACTTTGAATTCTTTATCTGACAAGTTGCTTTCTTCTAGTTTCTGTAGTTCTTTTTCTGGTGATTCCTTTTTTTTTTTCATTTGGGTGTTTTTTTTGTCTCACCATTTTAGCAATCTGGTAGTTCTAAGCCCGGTGAGTGATGTTGGAATTTGCAAGCAGGTCGGTATGTATCAACTAAGGCTGCTATGCCTCCAAGCCTGTTTTGGTGTATGGCACCTGTTGCCTGCTGTGGGTAATGGAGGATTGACATCTGGCAGCTGGCATTGGTCTGTGTGCAGGTCTCAGTTCCCTGAGACTTGCTGCTGCTTGGGCTGGGGCACTGCTCCTGTTCAGCTTCTGCTGATGCTTCTGGGGATGGATTCAGCTGCTGATATGTGCTGCTTCCACCTGGGGTGCATGGGTCCCACTGGTGAACTTCTGGGGTGTGTGGATCCACTAGTATGTTGCTGGGATGTGTGGGGTTTCATTAGTATGTTGTTGGAGTGCATGAGTTCCACTAGCACACTACTGAAGTTTGTGGGTTCCTCTGGTATGCTTCTGGGGTGCATGGGTCCAGCTGGTGTGCTGTTGGGGTTTGTGGGTCTTGTTGGTACACTGCTGGGGTTGTGGGTTCCACTGGTTTTCTGCTGGTGTTTATGGGTTCCTCTGGTACCCTGCTGGGGTTCTTGGGTCTCTCTCATATGCTGCTGGGGTGCAAGGGTCTCCCTGGTGTGCTATTGCAGTACCCTGCTGCCTCGTGGGCCTCAGCTTCTGACCAGTCACTGCTGGGGGAGAGTGTCACCTCCTGGTTCACACTTCTACTGCTGCTGCTGTTGCCAGTGTGTGCTCTCAGGTCACAATCCTTTACTGCTGTTTGGGGCTGGAGATGCTTCGCACCTGGGACTTTGCTGCTACTGGGTGGAAGGGCTCCACTCCAACTCTGCTTCTGCAGTTGTCAGGGGCAGGTCTCAGCTGACCTAGCCCTGCTGCTTGGGGTGAGGCACCGCTCCTGATCAGCCTTTACTGATGCTGTTGGAGATGGGTTTCAGCTGCCAATCTGAGCTTCTAATGCATGTTGGGGGTGAGGCTCTACTTCTGCCCAATCACTGTTACTGTAGGGGGAGGTGCCAGGCTCCCAAGCTGGTGCTAGTGACATCATGGGCCTGGGCAATCCCCTGCAGGCCTGGGTGAGCCACCGTGGGCCCTGTTGAGCCACCACTGTTGTTGGGGGTGGGGCTTTGACTCCGGCCAAGCTACTGCAGCAGGCACCTCAATAGCGCTGCTAATGTGTGCTGACTGTGTTGACACAGCTGAGACCACTGGACCAATGGTGCAAGGCGCTCTGGTGGACTCAGATTGCTTGGCCTTAGCTGCTCCCTATTTACTCATTCCAGGAAAGAACCAGGATCTTCCAAAATGAGAAGGCCTCTGGCTGTGCAGGGCAAGTTCGCTGACGGGCCTCCTACAGCGGTAGCCAACTGCTTTCCATCGACAGCACAGGAACCTTCTTCCCCGTGTCTCTGCACTGCTTGTCCACACTCACATTCACTCACACTCTCTCTCTCTCACACTCACACACTCACCCTTTCTTCAGTCTTGCCTACCACCAACTTCCCCTGGACATTTTAATTATATTAATTCTTCCAATTCATGAACAAGGTATATGCTTCCACTTTTTTACACCTTCCTCAATTTTTTTATTCAGTGTCCTGTAGTTTTCTGCAAATAGGTCAGTACATTCTTTGGTTAAGTTTATTCCTAGTTATCTTAATTTTTTTGCCAAAATGGTAAATAAAATTGTTTTTTGTTTCTCTTTCTGCAAGTTCATCATTGGTGTACAAGACTGCAGTCAATTTCTTGATGTTAATTTTGTATCCTGCTACTTTGCAAAATTTATTTATTAAATCTAGTAAATTTTTGATGGAGTCTTTAGGATTTTTCATGTACACTTTATGTCATCTGCAAATAATGACAGTTTTACTTCCTCCTTTCCAATCTGAATACTTTTTATTTTTTCTTCATGTCTGATTGTTGTGGCTAAGACTTCCAGTACTATGTTAAATAAGAGTGGTGAAAATGGACATCCCTGTCTTATTCCCATTCTTAAGGAAAATGCTTTTAGTTTTTGCTCATTGAGTATAATGTTGGCTGTGGGTTTTTTTTATATGTGGCCTTTATTATGTTGAGATATGATCCCTCTATTCCTACATAGCTGAACGTTTTTATCAGAAATGGGTGCTGGATTTCATCAAATGCTTTTTTATCATCTATTGATATGATCATATGGTTTTTATCTTTCATTTTATGTATGTGGTGTATTACATTTATTGATTTGCAAATATTGTACCATCCTTGCATCCCTGGGATGAATCCCACTTGGACATGGTGAATAATTTTTTGAATGTATTGCTGGATCCAATTTGCTAATATTTTGTTAAGAATTTTGGCATCTGTGTTCATCAAAAATATTTTGTTTTCTTTCATTTATAAAAATCATTTTTTAAAATTAATTTATTTTTGTTACAGAGGTTTCTCCTTTTCTCCCCACAGATACCCCCTCCCTCTCCCTCCCTGCCCTGTCCCCAGCTTTGTCGTATATGTGCATTGTTTGTGCATACATACATATCAGTTCTGTGGTTTACCTCTCCCCCAACCCCCTCTTCTGGGGATTGTCAGTCTGTACCCCACTTCCATGTCTCTGAAACTACTCCATTTCTCAAACTGTTATGTTCATTATATTCCACAAATAAGAGAGATCATGTGATATTTGCTTTCTTTGCTTGGCTTGTTTCACTTAGGATAATACTCTCAAGATCCCTCCATGTCATCTCAAAGGATAAGAGGTCTTTCTTTCTTACAGCTGCATAGAACTCCATTGTGAATATGTACCATATATATATTTTTTTATCCATTTGTCTACTGATGGACATTAGGGCTGTTTCCAGATCTTAGCTATTATAAATAGTGCTGCTATAAACATGAGGGTACATATATTCTTTCTAATTGGTGTTTCAGGCTTCTTAGGGTATATTCCTAGAAATGGGTTCACTGGGTCAAATGGAAGTTCAATTTTTAATTTTTTGAGGTAACACCATATTGTTTTCCATAGTGGCTGCACCAGTCTGCATTCTCACCAGCAATGTACTAGAGTCCCCTTTTCTCCACACCCTCGCCAACACTTGTTTGATGATTTGTTGATGGTGGCCATTCTGACAGGTGTTAGGTGATACCTCATTGTTGTTTTAATTTGCATCTCTCTGATGATTAGTGATGTTGAGCATTTCTTCATGTCTCTTAGCCATTTGTAGGTCCTATTTGGAGAGGTGTCTATTTAGTTCCTCTGCCCATTTTTTAATTGGGTTCTTTATCTTCCTTTTGTTAAGCTGTATGAGCTCTCTCTATATATTGGAAAGTAACCCCTTACCTGATGTGTCATTGGCAATTATGCTCTCCCATACAGGGGGTTGCCTTTCCATTTTGGTGGTTCTTTCTTTTTCTGTGCAGAAGCTTTTGAGTTTGATGTAGTCCCGTGTATTCATTTTCTCCTTTGTTTCTGTTGCCTTAGGTGATGTAACAGTAAAAATGCCGCTGCGTATGATGTCTGAAATGTTGTTGCCTACATTTTCTTCTAGGATTTTGATAAATTCATGAGTCACATTTAAGTCTTTTATCTATTTTGAGTTTATTCTTGTGTATAGGGTAAGTTAATGGTCTAGTTTAATTTTTTTTTGTATGTAGCTGTCCAATTTTCCCAACACCATTTTTAAAGAGGCTGCCTTTACTCCACTGTATGCTCTTGCAACCTTTGTAAAATATTAATTGGGTATATGGTTGGGTCAATTTCTGGGTTCTCTATTTTTTTTTTTTTTTATCCTCACCTGAGGACATTTTTCCATCTTTTGTTCAGGTAGAGTGGGAGGGAGAGAGAGGAACAAAGAGAGAGAGAGAAACATCGATATGAAAGGAACACATCGAGTGGCTGCCACCCACACGACCAACCAGGGCTGGGGACAAACTGCAACCGAGGTACATGCCCTTAGCGGGAACCGAACCCGGGTCCCTCGGGACTGCAGGCCGACGCTGTAACTGCTGAGCCAAACCGGCCAGGGCTGGGTTCTCTATTTTATTCCATTGATCTATCTGCCTGTTCTTGTGCCAGTACCAGGCTGTTTTGGTTACAGTGGCTTCGTAGTATAACCTGAAATCTGGTAATGTAATTCCTCTAACTTTGTTCTTTATTTTTCAAGATTGGTGTGGCTAATCAAGGTCTTTTTTGGTTCCATATGCACTTTTATAGTATTTGTTTTAGTTCTGTGAAGTGTGTCTTTGGTATTTTGATGGAGACTGCATTGAATCTATAGATTGCTTTGGGTAGTATGGCCATTTTAATGATGTTGATTCTTCCAATCCATGAACCAGGTATGTGCTTACACTTTTTAATATCTTCCTCTATTTCTTTTTTCAATGACCTGTAGTTTTCTGCAAGTAGGTACTTTATTTTTTTGGTTAAGTTTATACCTAGGAATCTTAATTTTTTGTTATGATGGTAAATGAGAGGTTTTTTGTTTTTGTTTTTTTTTTTTAGTTTCTCTTTTTGTGAGTTCATCATTGGTGTACAAGAATGCTGTCGATTTCTTGACATTCATTTTGTATCTGCTACTTTGCCAAATTCATATTAAGTCTAGTAGATTTTTGTTGGAGTCTTTGGGCTTTTCTATGTATAGTATCATGTCATCTGTGAATAATGACCATTTCACTTCCTCCTTTCCTATTTGGATCCCTTTTATTTTTTTTCTTCATGTCTGATTGCTGTGGCTAAGACTTCCAGTACTATGTTAAGTAAGAATGGTGAAAGTGGGCATCCTTGTTTTGTTCCAGTTCTTAAAGAAAATGCTGTTAGCTTTTGCCCATTGAGTATGATGTTGGCTGTGGGTCTTTCATATATGGCCTTTATTATGTTGAGATATGATACCTGTATTCCCAGATTGCTGAGTGTTTTTATCAGAAATGGGTGCTACATTTTGTTAAATGCTTTATCAGCATCTATTGATATTATCATATGACTTTTTATTTTTTTAAATTTTTTATCCTCACCCGAGGATATTTTTCCATTTTTTGTACAGATAGAGTAGGAGGGAGAGAGAGGAAGGGAGAGAGAGAGAGAAACATCGACGTGAAGGGACACATTGAGTGGCTGCCGCCCACACGACCAACCAAGGCCAGGGACAAACTGCAACCGAAGTACGTGCCCTTAGCGGGAACCGAACCCGGGTCTCTCCAGACCGCAGGCCGACGCTCTAACCGCTGAGCCAAACTGGCCAGGGCTATCATATGATTTTTATCTTTCATTTTATGTATGTGGTGTATCACATTTATTGATTTGCAAATATTGTATCAGCCTTGCATCCCTGAGATGAATCCCACTTGGTTATGGTGAATAATTTTTTTGATGTATTGCTGGGTTCTATTTGCTAGTATGTTGTTCAGGATTCTGGCATCTATGTTTATCAGGGATATTGGCCTGTAGTTTTTTTTTTTTGTAGTGTCTTTTTAGGGTTTTGGAATTAGAATTATGCTGGCCTCATAAAATGAGTTTGGAAGTCTTTCTTCTTCTTAAATTTTTTATTTTTTTATTTATTTTATTTTATTTTTTTTATTGATTAATTTTTGTTACAAATGATTCTCCTTTTTTCCCCCAGTGGTTCCCCCCTCCCCCTTCCCTCCCCACCCCTTCCCCCGATTGTTGTCCATGTCCACTGTTCATGCCTATATGCATATAAATTCTGTTGTTCATCCCTCTCTCAGCTCCCCACTCCTTAGGGGATTGTCCTCAAACTGTTATGTTCATTATATTCCAGAAATCAGTGAGATCATATGAAATTTGTCTTTCTCTGCTTGGCTTGTTTCACTCAGGATGATACTTTCCAGGTCCCTCCATGTAGTCTCAAAGGACAAGAGATCTTTCTTTCTTACCGCTGCGTAGTACTCCATTGTGTATATGTACCACAGCTTTTTAATCCATTCGTCTACTGATGGGCACTTGGGCTGTTTCCAGATCTTAGCGATTGTAAATAGTGCTGCTACAAAGATGGGGGTACATATATTCTTTCTGATTGGTGTTTCAGGCTTCTTAGGGTATATTCCTAGAAGTGGGATCACTGGGTCAAATGGGAGTTCAATTTTTAATTTTTTGAGGTGACACCATATTGTTTTCCATAGTGGCTGCACCAGTCTGCATTCCCACCAACAGTGTACTAAAGTCCCCTTTTCTCCACACCCTCGCCAACACTTGTTGTTTGATGATTTGTTGATGGCGGCCATTCTGACCGGTGTGAGGTGATACCTCATTGTTGTTTTGATTTGCATCTCTCTGATGATTAGTGATGATGAACATTTCTTCATATGTCTCTTAGCCATTTGTATGTCCTGTTTGGAGAGGTGTCTATTTAGTTCCTCTGCCCATTTTTTAATTGGATTCTTTGTCTTCCTTTTGTGGAGTTGTGTGAGCACTCTATATGTATTGGAAATTAACCCCTTATCTGATATATCATTGGCAATTATGCTCTCCCATACAGTGGGTAGCCTTTCCGTTTTGATGATTGTATCTTTCGCTGTGCAGAAGCTTTTGAGTTTGATGTAGTCCCATGCGTTCATTTTCTCCTTTGTTTCTATTGCCTTAGGTGATGTGTCAGTAAAAATTCTGCTGCGTATGATGTCTGAGATTTTGTTGCCCACAATCTCCTCTAGTATTTTTATGGATTCATGGGTTACATTTAAGTCTTTTATCCATTTTGAGTTTATTTTGGTGTAGGGTGTAAGTTGATGGTCTAATTTCATTTTTCTGCAAGTAGCTGTCCAATTTTCCCAGCACCATTTATTAAAGAGGCTGTCCTTACTCCACTGTATGCTCTTGCCACCTTTGTCAAATATTAATTGAGCATATTGCCTAGGGTCTATTTCTGGGTTCTCTATTCTGTTCCACTGGTCTATATACCTGTTCTTGTGCCAGTACCAGGCTGTTTTGATTATGGTGGCTTTGTAGTATAACCTGAAATCTGGTATTGTGATTCCTCCAACTTTGTTCTTCCTTTTCAAGATTGCTGTGGCTATTCGAGGCCTTTTTTGGTTCCATATGAACTTTTGAAGTAATTGTTCTAATTCTTTGAAGTATGCCGTTGGTATTTTGATGGGGATTGCGTTGAATCTATAGATTGCTTTGGGTAATATGGACATTTTAATGATGTTAATTCTCCCAATCCATGAACAGGGTATGTTCTTCCACTTTTTAACATCTTGTTCTATTTCATTTTTCAAAGATCTGTAGTTTTCTGCGAATAGGTCCTTTATCTCTTTGGTTAAGTTTATTCCTAGGTATCTTAATTTTTTTGCCGCAATGGTAAATGGGATTGTTTGCCTAGTTTCTCTTTCTGTGAGTTCATCATTGGTGTATAAGAATGCCATCGATTTCTTGACGTTAATTTTGTATCCTGCTACTTTGCCAAATTCATTTATTAAGTCTAGTAAGCTTTTGGTGGAGTCTTTGGGATTTTCTATGTACAGTATCATGTCATCTGCAAATAATGACACTTTCACTTCCTCCTTTCCAATTTGGATCCCTTTTATTTTTTCTTCCTGTCTGATTGCTGTGGCTAAGACTTCCAGTACTATGTTAAATAGGAGTGGCGAAAGTGGGCATCCTTGCCTTGTTCCTGTTCTTAAGGGAAATGCTTTTAGTTTTTGCCCATTGAGTATGATGTTGGCTGTAGGTCTTTCATATATGGCCTTTATTATGTCTAGGTATGATCCCTCAATTCCCACACTGGTGAGCGTTTTTATCAGAAATGGATGCTGGATTTTGTCAAAGGCTTTTTCAGCATCTATTGATATGATCATGTGGTTTTTATTCTTCAATTTATTTATGTGGTGTATCACATTTATGGATTTGCGAATATTGTACCAGCCTTGCATCCCTGGGATGAATCCCACCTGGTCATGGTGGATAATTTTTCGGGTGTATTGCTGGATTCGATTTGCTAGTATTTTGTTCAGGATTTTGGCATCTATGTTCATCAGGGATATTGGCCTGTAGTTTTCTTTCTTTGTTGTGTCTTTTTCTGGTTTTGGAATTAGAGTTATGCTGGCTTCATAAAACGAGTTTGGCAGTCTTCCTTCTTCTTGAATTTTTTGAAATAGTTTGAGGAGAATGGGTATTAGTTCTTCTTTGAATGTTCGGTAAAACTCCCCTGTGAAGCCATCTGGGCCTGGGCTTTTGTTTGCTGGAAGAGTCTTGATTACATCTTCAATTTCCTCTGTTGTTATTGGTCTGTTCAAGTTTTCAATCTCTATCTGATCCAATTTTGGGAGGCTATGTGTTTCTAAGAATTTGTCCATTTCGCTTAGATTTTCGAATTTGTTGCCGTATAATTTTTCATAGTAGTTGTTAACGATCTTTTGTATTTCTGTAGGGTCAGTTGTTATCTCTCCTGTTTCATTTCTGATTTTATGTATTTGGGTTCTCTCTCTTTGTTTCTTGGTGAGTCTAGCTAAGGGTCCATCAATCTTGTTTATCTTTTCAAAAAACCAGCTCTTTGTTTTATTGATCCTCTGGATTGTTTTTTTGGTCTCTATGTCGTTTATTTCTGCTCTGATCCTTACTATTTCTTTTCTTCTGCTTGCTCTGGGGTTTTCTTTTTGTTTACTCTCTAGTTCTTTAAGTTGTGAGGTTAGGTAGTCTATTAGAGATTTTTCTTCTTTTTTGAGGTAGGCCTGTAGTGCTATAAACTTCCCTCTCAGAACTGCTTTTGCTGCATCCCATAGATTTTGTATTGTTGTGTCCTCATTTTCATTGGTTTCCAGGAAGTTTTTGATTTCTTCCTTGATTTCCTCGGTGACCCATTCATTGTTTAATAACATTCTATTTAGCTTCCATGTGTTAAAATGTCTTTGTATGTTCTTCTTGCAATTGATTTCTAGTTTCATACCATTGTGGTCTGAGAAGATGCTTGTTATAATTTCAATCTTCTTGAACTTGTAGAGACTTAGTTTGTGCCCTAACATGTGGTCTATCTTTGAGAATGTTCCATGTGCACTTGAGAAGAATGTGAATTCTGTAGTTTTGGGGTGTAGTTCTCTGTAGATATCTATTAAATCCATTTGGTCTAGTGCTTCATTTAGAGTCTCTGTTTCCTTGCTAATTTTTTGTCTAGAGGATCTATCCAGTGATGTGAGCGGGGTGTTGAAGTCCCCTGTTATGATTGTATTGCTATCGATTTCTCCTTGGAAGTCCTCCAGAAGATTTTTAATATATTTTGGTGCTCCTATATTGGGTGCATATATGTTTATCAAGGTTATATCTTCCTGTTGGATAGATCCTTTCAATATTATGTAGTGGGCTTCTTTGTCTCTAGTTATGGCCTTCAATCTGAAGTCTATTTTATCAGATATCAGTATTGCTACCCCAGCTTTTTTTTCTTTTCCATTTGCTTGAAAGATTTTTTTTCCATCCCTTCACTTTCAATCTGTGTGAGTCTTTTGTTGTGAGGTGGGTTTCTTGTAAACAGCATATAGATGAGTCTTGCTTTCTTATCCAATCAGCTACTCTGTGTCTTTTTATGGGAGCATTCAGTCCATTTACATTTAAGGTGGTTATTGATATGTACTTATTTATTGCCATTTTTGTTTAGTGTGGTTCTATTTTTCTTCCCATTTCTCCTGGTAATTACAGCAGTCCTTTTAACATTTCTTGCAGTGCTGGTTTGGTGCTAATGTACTCCCTTAGCCTTATTTTGTCTGGGAAGCTCTTTATTTGACCTTCTATTTTGAACGATAGCCTTGCTGGGTAGAGTAGTCTTGGATTCAGATCCTTGTTTTTCATGACCTTGATTACTTCATGCCATTCCCTTCGAGCCTGTAATGTTTCTTGTGAGAAGTCAGCTGAGAGCCTTATGGGGGTTCCTTTGTAGGTAACCTGTTGCTTATCTCTTGCTGCTTTTAGGATTCTCTCTTTGTCTTGAATTTTTGGCAGTTTGATTACTATGTGTCTTGGTGTGGGCCTGTTTGGGTTCTTCTTTCTTGGGGCTCTCTAAGCTTTTTGAACTTGAATGCCTTCTTCCTTCACCAAATTAGGGAAGTTTTCTGTCACTATTTCTTTGAATATATTCTGTAGCCCTCGCTTACTTTCTTCTTCTTCAGGGACTCCTATGATAAGAATATTATTACGTTTCCAGTTGTCCCACAATTCTCTTAAGCTCTCTTCTTGTTTCTTAATCTTTTTTTCTTTTTGGTTTTCTGATTGGTTGATTTCTTCTAGCCTGTCTTCTAATTCACTGATCCGGTCCTCAGCTTCCCCTACTCTGCTTTTTAGACCTTCCAGTGTGTTTTTCATTTCTGATATGTCATTCTTCATTTCTTCCTGTTGGTTTTTCATTTCCAGATGGTTTATTTTCAACATTTCTATGTCTTTACTCATGTTGCTCATGTCCTTACACATGCTGTTGAGCTTCCGCAACATCATGGCTCTAAATTCTAGTTCTGTTAACTTGCTTAACTGCACCTCATTTATTTCATCTTCTGTAGAGGTCTCTTGATCTTTCATTTGGCTTTTGTTTCTGTTTCTCACCATTTTGGTTATCACAGTGGGCTTTGGAGTCTGCCAAGTTTTCCCAGTGGGTGTTGGTGTGTTGCTGTTTGTGGCTCCCTCTCCTGGGTTTGGATGCACCAGGGAGGACCCACTTTAATCCCGCCAAGTCCCCTGTTCTCCGGGAGTCTGTGTGGCTCCAGCGGAGAGTTTAGCAGGCTATAGCGTTAGGAGGGCCCATGCAGGGTGGCAAGGGAGGTGGTGGGAATAATTTCCAGCCAAGTTCCCTGGTCCCGCCCAGTTCCCTGGGGGCCGTGAGTCCGTGGGGCTTCAGCGGCTGCAGAGTTTCCAGGGCCGTGCACGGCGGGGAGGGAGGCGGTAGAATTAATTTTCCGCCACGTTCGCAGGTCCCACCGAGTTGCCTGGGGGCCAGGAGTCTGTGTGGCTTCAGCGGAGAGCCTAGCCTAGCCGGCTACAGGGTTTCCAGGCCGTGCAGGGCGGGGGGGGGGGGGGAGGCGGTAGACTTAATTTTCCACCGCATTCCCCGGTCCCACCGAGTTGCCTGGGGGCCAGGAGTCTGTGTGGCTTCAGCGGAGAGCCTAGCCTAGCCGGCTACAGGGTTTCCAGGCCGTGCAGGGCGGGGGGGGGGGGGAGGCGGTAGACTTAATTTTCCACCGCGTTCCCCGGTCCCACCGAGTTGCCTGGGGGCCAGGAGTCTGTGCGGCTTCAGCGGCTACAGGGCCTTGCACGGCAGGAGGGGAGGCAGTAGAATTAATTTTCCGCCTAGTTCCCCGGTCCCTCCGAGTTCCCTGGTCCCGCCCAGTTCCTTGGGGGCCAGGAGTCTGTGCGGCTCCAGCGGAGAGCCTAGCCTAGCCGGCTGCAGAGTTTCCAAGGCCGTGCACGGCAGGGAGAGAGGCGGTAGAGTTAACTCTCCACCGCGTTCCCCGGTCCCACCGAGTTGCCTGGGGTCTGCGAGTCTGTGCGGCTTCAGCAGAGAGCCTAGCCTAGCCGGCTGCGAGTCTGTGCGGCTCCAGCGGAGAGCCTAGCCTAGCCGCTGCAGAGTTTCCAAGGCCGTGCACGGCAGGGAGGGAGGCGGTAGCCTTAACTCTCCACCGCGTTCCCCGGTCCCACCGATTTGCCTGGGGTCTGCGAGTCTGTGCGGCTTCAGCAGAGAGCCTAGCCTAGCCGGCTGCGAGTCTGTGCGGCTTCAGCGGAGAGCCTAGCCTAGCCGGCTGCGAGTCTGTGCGGCTTCAGCGGAGAGCCTAGCCTAGCCGGCAACAGGGTTTCCAGGCCGTGCACGGTGGAAAGAAAGACTGTAGAGTTAACTTCCCCTCTAGTTCCCTGGCCCCTGCCCAGGCCGCTGCGGACCCTGGGCTCTTGGTCCCCTCTCCCGTCCTCGCAAGCCTACCAGGACTGAGTGGGTGTTTCTGGTTAAGTGGTCCTCCAAGGTGTCCTTCAGCTGCCCTTTCCTGACGGTTTGCCTTTGTTTTCGTTGTAAATCCAGTTTGGTCTTGGGGGACGGTCTGGGTCCCTCCATTCACTTCGCCGCCATTTTTTTCCCCTCTTCTTCTTAAATTTTTTGAGATAGTTTGAGGAGAATAGGTATTAGTTCTTTGAATGTTCGGTAAAATTTCCCCGTGAAGCCATCCGGGCCTTGGCTTTTGTTTGCTGGGAGAATCTTGATTACATCTTCAATTTCTTTTGTTGTTATTGTTCTGTTCAAGTTTTCTATCCCTTCTCGGTTCAGTTTTGGGAGACTGTGTTTCTCAAAATTTGTCCATTTCTCTTAGATTGTCGAATTTGTTGCTGTATAATTTTTCATAATATTTATTAATGATCATTTGTATTTCTGTGGTGTCAATTATTATTTCTTCTCTTTTATTTCTGATTTTGTGTATCTAGGTTCTCTATCTTTGTTTCTTTGTGACTCTAGCTAAGGGTCCATCAATCTTGTTTATCTTTTCAAAGAACCAGTTCTTTGTTTCATTGACCCTTTGAATTGTTTTATTGGTCTCCATGTCATTTATTTTAGCTCTGATCTTACTATTTTCTTCCTTCTATTTGCTCTGGGGTTTTCTTTTTGTTTGCTTTCTAGTTCTTTAAGTTGTTAGGTTAGATAGTCTATTAAAATTTTTTCTTGTTTCTTGAGGTGGGCTTGTAGTGCTATAAACTTCCCTCTCAGGACTGCTTTCACTGTGTTTCATAAATTTTGTGTTGTTGTTATTCATTTTCATTGGTTTTCAAGAAGTTTTTAATTTTTTCCTTGATCTTCTTGGTAACTCATTTGTTGTTTAATAACCTGCTATTTATCCTTGAATTGTTTGAATGTTTGTGTGCTTTTTTTGTTGTTGTAATTAAGTTCTAATTTTATTCCATTGTGATCTGAGAAGATGCTTGAAATTATTTCAATCTTCTTGAATTTGTAGAGACTTACTTTGTGTTCTAACATGTGGTCTATCTTTCAGAATGTCCCATGTGCACTTGAGAAGAATGTGAATTGTGCAATTTTGGGGTGTAGTTTTTGGTAAATATTTATTAAATCCATTTGATCTAGCACATCATTAGCGTCTTTGTGTCCTTGTTAATTTTTTGTCTAGAGGATCAATCCAGTAATGTCAATGGGGTGTTGAAGTCCTCTGCTATAATTGTATTGCTGTCAATTTCTCCTGTGAAGTTCTCCAGAAGTTTTAAAATATATTTTCGTGTTCCTATGTTGGGTGCATATATGTTTACCAATGTTATATCTTTCTGTAGAATAGATCTTTTCTATATTATATAGTGGCCTTCTTTGTCTCTCGTTATGGACTTTATTTTAAAGTCTATTTGATCAGATATAAATATTTCTATCCCAGCTTTGTTTTCTTTTTGTGTGCTTAAAAGATTTACTTTTTATTTTTTTACTTTCCACCTATGTCTTTTGCTGTGAGGTGGATCTCTTTTAAACAACATATATAGGAGTCATGTTTTCTTATCCAATCAGCTATTCTATGTCTTTTTATTGGAACGTTTAGTCCATTTACATTTAAAGTTATTATTGATATGGACTTATTTATTGCCATTTTTGTTTAGTGTGGTTATATATTTTTTTCTATTTCTTCTACTAGTTACATCAGTCCTTTTAACATTTCTTGCAGTGCTTATATGGTTCCAATATAATCCCTTAGCCTTTTTTTTTTTTTTTGGTCTGGTAAGCTCTTTATTTGACCTTCTATTTTGAATGATAAACTTGCTGGATAGAGTAGTCTTGGATTCAGATCTTTGTCTTTCATTACCTTGATTTCTTTATGCCATCCATTCCTTTCTGGCTGTAGTGTGTCTGTTGAGAAGTCAGCTGATAAGCTTATGGGGGTTCCTTTGTAGGTAACTTGTTGCTTATCTCTTGCTGCCTTTAGGATTTTTTCTTTGTCTTAATTTTTGGCATTTTAATTATTATGTGTCTTGGTGTGGGTTGTTTGGGTTCTACTTACTTGGGGCTCTCTGTGCTTCTTGTACTTGCATTCCTTTTTTCTTCACCAAGTTAGGGAAGTTTTCTGTCTCTATTTCATGAAATAATTTTTGTAATCCTTGCTCATTTTCTCCTTCTGGAATTTCTATGAGTGGATGTTGTTATGTTTTATATTGTCGCACAGTTCTCTTAGGCCATTTTTCTGTTTTACATTGTTTTTTCTTTTTGGTTCTCTGATTTGGCCATTTTTCTACCTTGTCTTCTAATTCACTGATTGATACTCAGCCTCTCTACCTTACTGGTTATTTGTTCCAATGTGTTCTTTATGTCTGGTATGTTATTCTTCATTTTCAATTGATTGGTTTCCAGTGCTTCCATATCTTTACTCATGCTGTTGAGCTTCCTCATGATTATTATTCTGAACTTCCCCTCTGATGTCTTGCTCAATTCTCTTTCATTTATTTCACCTTCTGTTGAATTATCTTGTTCTTTTATTTGATATTTGTTTATTTCTTTCATAATTTTGGCTATCTCAGTGGGTTTTGAAGCCTGTCAAATTTTTCCTGTGGGTATTGGTGTTCCACTGGCTGTGGCTCTCTGTACTCTGTTTGGGTGAGTGAGAGGACCCACTTTATTTATTTATTTATTTATTTATTTATTTAATCCTCACCCGAGGACATTTTTCCAGTCCTTGTACAGATAGAGTGGGAGGGAGAGAGAGGGAGAGAGAAACATCGACGTGAAAGAGACACATCGAGTGGCTGCCACCCGCACGACCAACCAGGGCCAGGGACAAACTGCAACCGAAGTATGTGCCCTTAGCAGGAACCGAACCCGGGTCTCTCCAGACCGCAGGCCGACGCTCTAACCGCTGAGCCAAACCAGCCAGGGCGAGAGGACCCACTTTAAATGCCACTGTCAAGTCTCACTTTCCTTGGTAGATTTGCAAGCACAGGAAAGGTTCAGTTATTCTCTTGTTTTTTGCTTGGAGTCTATAAGTCTCAGTTATTTGATGAGCCTTGGGTTGTAGCACTCACTGAGCAAAAAAATTCATCAGGTGTTCAGGGTAAGAGAATTTCCAGTGGGTGGTTAGATGCTTTCTGGCTCTTAATGAGCCTCAATTTGCATTTCTCTGGCCAGACCGGGTGGTGGTCAATTCTTGAGGGAGGGACTGTTGTT
The DNA here is from genome assembly GCF_014108415.1 of Molossus molossus. Lineage (NCBI taxonomy): Eukaryota > Metazoa > Chordata > Mammalia > Chiroptera > Molossidae > Molossus > Molossus molossus. Next base: position 97,929,886 of record NW_023425403.1, read on the forward strand.
TCTCCCTGGGGCTCTGGAAAGGGGCTCTTTGAGTAAGATAGCTACTGTCCTATGAAGAAATAATTCAGCTCAAACACCAGTGCCCTCCAAATTTCAAATATCTCCACAAAGTTTCAATTCAGTCTGCCCTCCCTCTGCCAGAGCCCAGGGTCAATGGCTGTAGCTAATTTAGTGCTCTCTCCAAGCTTTCCAGGCTGTCAAGTCAGCTTGAGATTATAATCCCAAGAGACCTGCTTAGCTGCTGTCTGTAGGCCCTCAGCCTGGCCTATCACACCTCTGCAATTCCTACTAGGCTTCATTTTGTGTCCTCTTTCTGATCATGGTTATATGGGTTTTTTCCAGCTGCTTTTCTGTTGTTGTTGTTTTTTCTGATAATTTGTCTTCATTTTAATTGTAATTCTAGTTTGGTCCTGGGAGATGGTCTGTGTAGCTTCCATTCATTCTGCCACCATTTTGGAATCCTCTCTCCAATACTTTTTGATTGATTATTGATGGTAGTCGTCATTTTAGGAGGTGTGAGGTGATATCTCATTGTGGTTTTAATTTGCATTTCTCTCATTAGTGACATTGAACATCTTTTCATATGTCTATTGGCCATTTATATGTCCTCTTTTGAGAAGTGTCTATTTAGGTCCTCTGCTCATTTCTTTTTCTTTTTTTTTAAATCCTTACCTGAGGATATTTTTCCTTTTCTATTTTTTATTTTAGATAGAGTAAGGGGGATGGAGGGAGGCATGGATGGAGAGAGAGAGAGAGAGAGAGAGAGAGAGAGAGAGAGAGAGATGAGAAACATCAATGTGAGAGAGAAATCATCAATTGGTTGTCTCTTGCACAACCCCAACTTGGGCCAGGGATTGAACCTGCAACTGAGGCATGTGCTATTGAGTGGAAATCAAACCTGTGATTTTTTGGTTTGTGAACTGATGCTCTAACCACTGAGAAAAACCAACCAGGGCCTTTGCTCATTTTTCAATTGGATTGTTTGTCTTCCTGGTGTTGAGTTGTATAAGTTCTTTATATATTTGTATATTAACCCCTTATCAGATGTATCATTAGCAAATATGTTTTCCCATATAGTGGGTTCTTTTTTCATTTTCTTGGTTGTTTCTTTTGCTGTGCAGAAACTTTTTAGTTTTTTGTAGTCACATTTGTTTATTTATTTTTTGTTTGTTTCCCTTGCCTGAAAAGATATATTGGCAAAAATATTGCTATGAGAGATGTCTGAGATTTTACTACCTATGTCTTTTTCTAGGATTTTGTGATGAGCTCATCTTGAGTGACTGTTTTCAGGAAAGATATATAGATGCTGTGCTTTGAGTTGCTGCATGTTGGAGAACATCTGTCTGTTGTTCCCAAATATGAGCAGTACTTTTCCTGGATGTAGAATTAAATCATAGTTTATTTCCTGAAAGTTTTGCACACATTATCTGAAGCTGCATTTACACAGCACACTTGAAAAAAATCTCAATTGTATTGGGTGACATGGAAAGGGACAGGAGAGGCTAAAGCCCCCAAACCATGCCTTTGTGCCTTCACGATTCTGTCAGGCATGGTTTTGTACATTTACTTTGTCAGGCAAGGTCAGATTTATTATAACAGCTTTTTTGCTACCCAGATATCTAGTAGTCTCTGGTGGGATCAGAAGGGACCTGTATTAAGAAAATGACAACCTCAGGAGAGAATTGATCTCCTTTAGCTAATTAGTTTTCCCATCCACATCAGCCTCAGTTCCCTAAATCAGTGAAGGTGTATGAGAGTGAAATTAGGAGAAGGAGTAGCTAGCTTGACAATATGCACTTGTGGCCAATTTTGGTAATGGTGCAGTTCTGCTCAGTATCTATCCTCTTTATTCTTCAGTCTTGGGAGCAAGCTCTGAACACTGCCTTAGGATCAGTCTCACTTGGGGTAGAATTTGGGTCCTCAGTTGGAAGCTTCAGCAGGGCAAAAATTACTTTCCAATGGGTACGTTGTCTCCAGCCATAGGGTAAAATGAGGCGTAACTGGAGGTTTCATCACACAGGCCCATCCTCCTCCTGTTAGTAGAAGGAGCCCAGTTGCTAGGGTATTTGTTCTTTGAAGTGTATCTTACTTAAATCCCTTACCTCCAGAGTGCACCTGCAACCCCAAATGTGACTCTCAAAAGCTGTTGTTTTGATGGGGGTGTTTTGTTTTATGCGATGAGTATTACAAGACAAAAGTGTCAATTAATTACTACCCAAAGTCCCTTATTATGTTGCTGTGGAAACAGGTCTGTGAGGTTTGAGGACTTGCCCAGAATCACACAGCTCATTAATGGGAGAGCTGGAGCACAGCTCTGTCTCTATGCTGTATATTGCTTTAGTTGGTGACTTCAAATTTAATATTACCATAAAGTTGGGATTGGGGCTTTATAGGCAAGAGAAATGTTACTAAACATCCAATGTTTACTGTTTTATTGTAATAGTGCACATATTAAAAAAATAAATTATGAAACAGAAAGGTAAAATATTTAGATATTACTAACAAGCATTTTGTTATAAAACTTCTGAAGAATTTTTTAAGATGTATATTTATAGAGGCATCTATTTCCTGGTTAAATTCATATTAATGTTAGAAGAAATCTTTGATAAACTTGAGAACTCTGGAATTTAATTTTTAATTTTTTTTGCAGCAGCAAGATTAAGAGAATTATGTACTTACTTGTATCATCCTTAACATTCAGGTATGTGAGACTGTAGAATAGGAGATAATTAAATATGTATAGAACTTAGTATCAATATTTTTAATGAGAAGGATCTGGGAGAAAACAAAACACAAACATTTTCATTGTTAGTATGTTCCTAAATAGACCCCATGCCCCATTTGATATAATTTATCTTGGAATTTTAGTTTAAGCTGTACATTAACTATTGCAAAGAAATGACATTTAACTAAGTTTAATAGCATTATATTAATACATTTTTTCTATCTATAAAAGTAAAATTAATGAAGCATGAATTTTAAAATTCTGTTAATACATGTTTCATTATATACGTATTTACTTGTCTAGAATTACTTCTTAATTATGGAAGCATTCTATTTAGGATTATTCTCAACAGGATAAGATTTCATGCTATAATACAGATTTACACAATATACTAGCTTCACTATATATTTTTCTATTTTTTATTTTCTTAATTTATTTTTGTTACAGATGATTCTCCTTTTTCCTCCATTGACACCCTCCTCTTCCTCCCTTCCCACCCTGTCCACAGCTTTGTTGTCCATGTCCATTGGTTATGCATACATGCATATAAGTTCTGTGGTTTATCTCTCGCCCCACTCCCTCTTCTGAGGATTGTCAGTCTGTACCTCACTTCTACATCTCTGGAACTACCCTGTTCTTAAGACTGTTATGGTCAGTATATTCCACAGAAAAGTGAGATCATATGATACTTGTCTTTCTCTGTTTGGCTTATTTCTCTTAGGATAACACTTTCCAGGTACCCCATGTCATCTCATAAGATAAGAGATCTTTCTTTCTTACAGCTGCATAGTACTCCATTGTGTATATGTACCACAGCTTTTTTATCCATTCGTCTGCTGATGGACATTTGGGTTATTTCCAGATCTTAGCTATTGTTAATAGTGCTGCTATGAACATGGGGGTACATATATTCTTTCTGATTGGTGTTTCAGGCTTCTTAGGGTATATACCTAGAAGTGGGATCACTGGGTCAAATGGAAGTTCAATTTTTAATTTTTTTGAGGTAACACCATAGTGTTTTCCATAGTGGATGCTCCTGTCTGCATTCCCATCAACAGTGTACTAGAGTCCCCGTTTCTCCACACCCTTGCCAACACTTGTTGTTTGATGATTTGTTAATGGCGGTTATTCTGACAGGTGTGAGGTGATACCTCATTGTTGTTTTAATTTGCATCTCTCTGATGATTAGTGATGTTGAGCATTTCTTTATATGTCTCTTAGCCATTTGTATGTCCTATTTGGAGAGGTATCTATTTACTTCCTCTGCCTATTTTTATGTATTATTTATTTATTTATTTATTTATTTATTTATTCATTTTTAATCCTCACCCAAGGACATTTTCCTTTTTTTTTTTTTTTTTTCAGATAGAGTGGGAGTGAGAGAGAGGAAGAAAGAGAGAGACAAACATCGACATGAAAGGAACACATCAAGTGGCTGCCACCCGCACGACCAACCAGGGTGAGGGACAAATTGCAACCACGGTACATGCCCTGAGCAGGAACTGAACTCGGGTCTCCCTGAACCACAGGCCGACACTCCAAATGCTGAGCCAACCGGCCACGGCCCTCTGCCCATTTTTATATTGGGTTCTTTGCCTTCCTTTTGTTGAGCTGTATGAGCATGCTATATATTTTGGAGATTAATCCCTTATCTGATGTATCTTTGGCAATTATGCTCTCCCATTAAGTGGGTTGCCTTTCCATATTGGTGGTTGTTTATTTTGCTGTGCAGAAGATTTTGAGTTTGATATAGTTCCACGTGTTTACTTTCTTCTTTGTTTCTTTTGCCTTAGGTGATGTGTCAGTGAAAATTCTGCTGCATATGATGTCTGAAATTTTGTTGCCTACATTTTCTTCTAGGATTTTTATGGATTCATGAGTCACATTTCAGTCTTTTATCCATTTTGTGTTTATTCTTGTGTATGGTGTAAGTTGATGGTCTAGTTTCATTTTTTTGCATATAGCTGTTCAATTTTCCCAACACCATTTATTAAAGAGGCTGTCTTTACTCCATTGTATGCTCTATCCTCCTTTGTCAAATATTAATTGAGTATAATGTCTTGGGTCCATTTCTGGCTTCTCTGTTTTATTCCATTGATCTATGTGCCTGTTCTTGTGCCAGTACGAGGCTGTTTTGATTACAGTAGCTTTGTAGTATAACCTGATATCCAGAATTGTAATCCCGCCTAATTTGTCCTTCTTTTTCAAGATTGCTGTGGCTAATTGGGGTCTTTTTGGTTCCATATAAACTTTGAAAGTATTTGTTCTAGTTCTGTGAAGTATGTCAATGGTATTTTGATGGGGATTGCATTGAATCTATAAATTGCTTTGGGTAGTATGGACATTTTAATGATGTTAATTCTTCCAATCCATGAGCAAGGTATGTGCTTCATCTTTTTTTATATCTTCTTCTATTTCTCTTTTCAATGTCCTGTAATTTTCTGTGAAAAGTCCTTTATTTCTTTTGTTAAGTTTATTTCTAAGTTTCTTAATTATTATTATTATTATTTTTTTACTCTTTTTTTATTTTTATTTTTATTTATTTATTTATCTTAATTATTATTATTATTATTATTTTTTGCTGTGATGGTAAATGGGATTTTTTTTTTTTAGTTTCTCTTTCTGTGAATTCATTATTGGTGTATAAGAATGGCATCAGTTTCTCAATGTTAATTTTGTATCCTGCTACTTTGCCAAATTCATTTATTAAGTCTAGTAAACTTTTGGTGGAGTATTTGGGGTTTTCTACATATAATATCATGTCATCTGCAAATAATGACAGTTTCACTTCCTCCTTTCCAATTTGGATCCCTTTTATTTTTTCTTCAGGTCTGATTGCTGTGGCTAAGACTTCCAGTACTATGTTAAATAAGAGCGGCAAAAGTGGGCATCCTTGTCTTGTTCCTGTTCTTAAGGGAAATGCTTTTAGTTTTTGCCCATTGAGTATGATGTTGGTTGTGGGTCTTTCTTATATGGCCTTTATTTTATTGAGATATGATACCTGTATTCCCATATTGCTAAATGTTTTTATCAGAAATGGGTGCTAGATTCTGTTGAATGCTTTTTCAGCATCTATTGATATTATCATATGATTTTTACTTTTCATTTTATGTATGTGGTGCATCAGATTTATTGATTTGCAAATGTAACAAGCCTTGCATCCCTGGCATGAATCCCACTTGGTCATGGTGAATAATTTTTTTGATGTATTGCTGGATTTGATTTGCCAGTATTTTGTTCAGGATTTTGGCGTCTATGTTCATCAGGGATATTAGCCTGTAGTTTTTTTTTCTTTGTAGTGTCTTTTTCTGGTTTTGAAATTAGAATTATGCTCGCCTCATAAAACAAATTTGAAAGTCTTTCTTCTTCATGAATTCTTTGAAATAGTTTGTGGTGAATGGGTATTAGTTGTACTTTGAATTTTTGGTAAAACTCCACCATGAAGCCGTATGGGCCTGGGCTTTTGTTTGCTGGGAGAGTCTTGATTACATCTTCAATTTCTTTTGTTGTTATGGGTTTGTTCCAGTTTTCTATCTTTTCCTGGTTCAGTTTTGTGAGGCCATGTGTTTCTAGAAATTTGTTCATTTCACTTAGATTGTCAAATTTGTTGCCGTATAATTGTTCATAATATTTGATAACAATTTTTGTATTTCTGCAGTGTCAGTTATATTATTTTTTTTCTTTTATTTTTAATTTTGTGTATTTGTATTCTCTCTCTTTTTTTCTTGGTGAATCTAGGTAGGGGTCCATCACTCTTGTTTATCTTTTCAAAGAACCAGCTCTTTGTTTCATTGATCCCCTAAACTGTTTTTTTGGTCTCCATGTCATTTAGTTCTGCTCTGATGTTTACTATTTCCTTCCTTCTATTTGCAATGTGGTTTTCTTTTTGTTTGCTTTCTAGTTCTTTAAGTTGTGAGGTTAGATAGTCTATTAGAATTTTTTGTTGTTTTTTGAGGTAGGCCTATAGTGCAGTGAACTTCCCTCTCAGAACTGCTTTTGCTGCATCCCATAGATTTTGTGTTGTTGCTTGTCCATTTTCATTGGTTTCCAGGAAGTTTTTAATCTCTTTTTTGATCTCCATGGTAATCAATTTGTTGTTTAATGACATGCTATTTAGCCTCCATGTGTTCCAATGTCTTTGCATGCAATTGATTTATAGTTTCATGCCATTGTGATCTGAGAAGATGCTTGATATGATTTCAATCTTCTTGAACTTGTAGACTTAGTTTGTGTCCTAACATGTGGTCTATCTTTGAGAATGTCCCACTTGCACTTGAGAAGAATGTGAATTCTGTAGTTTTAAGTTTTGGGTGTAATTCTCTGTAGATATCTTTTAAATCCATTTGATGTAGCGCTTTATTTAGAGTCTGTGTTTCCTTGTTAATTTTTTGTCTAGAGGATTTATCCAGTGATGTCAGCAGGGTGTTGAAGTCTCCTGCTATGATTGTATTACTGTTCATTTCTTTTTTTGAAGTCCTCCAGAAGATTTTTAATATATGTTTGTGCACTTATATTGGGTGCATATATGTTCACCAGGGTAATCTTCCTGTTGGATAGATCCTTTCAATATTATGTAGTGGCCTTCTTTGTCTCTAGTTATGGCCTTCATATTGAAATCTAATTTATCAGATATGAGTATTGCTACCTCAGGTTTTTTTTTTTTTTCTTTCCATTTTCTTGGAAGATTTTTTTTCATCCCTTCACTTTCAACCTATGTGAGTTTTTTGTTGTAAGGTGGGTATCTTGTAAACAACATATATGTGAGACATGCTTTCTTATCTATTCAGCTACTCTGTGTCTTTTTATCGGAGCAGTCAAACCATTTACATTTAAGGTGATTATTGATATGTACTTATTTATTGCCATTTTTGTTTAGTGTAGTGATAGTTTTCTTCCCATTTTATTTTGTTAATTATAGCATTTTTTTTTAACATATCTTGCAGTGCTGGTTTGGTGCTAATATTCCCTTAGCCCCTTTTTTTGGTCTGAGAAGCTCTTTATTTGACCATCTATTTTGAACAATAGCCTTGCTGGGTAGAGATGTCTTGGATTCAGATTCTTATTTTTCATGACCTTGATTACTTCATGCCATTCCTTTCTGGCCTGTAGTGTTTCTTTTGAGAAGTCCAATGATAACCTTATGAAGGTTGCTTTGTAGGTACCCTGTTGCTTATCTCTTGCTGCCTTTAGGATTCTCTCTTTGTCTTTAATTTTGGCATTTTAATTACTATGTGTCTTGGTGTGAACCTCTTTGGGTTCTTCTTACTTGAGGCTCTCTGTGCTTCTTTTTTTTTTTTTTAATTTTTCTTTCTTTATTTATTTTTTATCCTCACCCGAGGACATTTTTCCATTTTTTGTTCAGGTAGAGTGGGAGGGAGAGAGAGGAACAGAGAGAGAGAGAGAAACATCGATGTGAAAGGAACACATTGAGTGGCTGCCACCCGCACAACCAACCAGGGCCGGGGACAAACTGCAACCGAGGTACATGCCCTTAGCGGGAACTGAACCTGGGTCTCTCAGGACTGCAGGCTGATGCTCTAACCGCTGAGCCAAACCGGCCAGGGCTCTCTGTGCTTCTTGAACTTGCATGCCTTTTTCCTTCATCAAATTAGGGAAGTTTTCTGTCACTGTTTCTTCAAATATATTCTCTAACCCTTGCTCATTTTCTTTTTCGTTGGGGACTCCTATGATGTGAATGTTATTACATTTTCAGTTGTCCCACAGTTCTCTTAAGCTATCTTCCTGTTTTTAATTGTTTGTTTTTTTGGTTTTGTGATTGGTTGATTTTTCCTACCCTGTCTTTTAAATCACTGATCCAGTTCTCAGCTTCCTACTCTACTGGTTAGTCCTTCCATTGTGTTCTTAATTTCTGCTCTATCATTCTTCATTTTCACTTGGTTGGTTTTCAATGTTTCTATATATTTACTTGATGTCCTTACACATGCTGTTGAGCTTTCTCAATATCATGGCTCTGCACTCTACCTTTGATAATTTGCTTAGTTGCATTTCATTTATCTCATCTTCAATAGAGTTGTCTTGGTCTTTCATTTGGGATTTGTTTCACCATTTTGGCTATCTCAGTTGGTTTTGGAGCCTGCCACATTTTTTCTGTGGGTGTTGGTGTTCTGTTGTTTTTGGCTCTTTTTACTGGTTTTGGATGAGTGTGAGAGAACTCACCTTAAACCCCACTGTCAAGTCTTACTTTTCTGGGTAGATTTGGAAGCCTAGTAATGGTTCAGTTATCCCCCAGCTTTTTTGCCTGGAAGCTATTAGTCTCAGTTACTCAGGGCCTTGGAATGTAGCCCTGGGGTTCAGTGTAAGAGGATTTCCAGAGTGTGGGACAGATGCTAGTCATCAATGAGCCTCAATTTGCATATCTTTGCCTCACCTGTAAGGGGCTGAATCTTCAATGGAGGGGCTGATGCTTTTCACCATGGCTCTGGAAAAGAGCAAACTGGCCACTGTCCTTTGTGGCCCTGACTCAGCAGAAACTCTGAGTGCTCTCCAAATCCCATGTGTCCCCACAGAGTTCCAGTCCTGTTTGCTCTCCCTCTGCCAGAGCCCCAGGTGAGTGGCTGTAGCCATCCAGTGCTCTGTTCTGGCCCTCTGTGCTGTAATGCAAGCTTAGTATTTTATCCCAAAGACACTGCTCATAGCTAAGACCACTGCTGTCCATCGGCTCCCAGCCCACCACCTTCTCTCACCTCCTACCGATGTCTCTGGTTTTATGATCCTGTACTGCTTCTTTTCTGTTGCTTTTTTCCAACAATTTGTCTTTATTTTAGTTGTAATTCTTGTTTGGTCCTGAAATATCATCTGTGTAGCTTCCATTGACTCCGTCGTGATTTTCACATCTTACTTTATTTTAAATGTATATTTTAATTTTTGCTACAACTGTAAAAAAGTAATTGGAAGACCATTATCCACTTTGATTATGCAAATACTATAATCAATTAATGAAGAATATGTTTAATATATATTAGAGACTCATTTAAAATTTACATTTAGATAAAATTTGACAGGTAAATAAAGATCCAAGTGTCTTGAGAATGCTTGTTTACAAAACACCCCCAAAAGCCCCACCCTCTGAACACCCAGTTACTTCACACCACTGAGCTTGCACCTTGCTGAGGAGTCACTGCCTGGGCTGGGGTATAGAGTTTTGGGCAGACTCAGGGGGTATCAGTGACTGAATTTTTTAGTTTTGGGGTGGGGGCCATTTCCCCCATTTTCTATAAATTTGATTGGTGCCTCCCCATCATGGGAGACCCTCTAGCCCCAATCTCCAGGCCCCCAGTCGCCCAACTCTCTTGAATTTTCATGACTGCCCTTCCCAGGTCTGGGCAGAATCTAAGACAAACTGAATTGTGTGGCTCTGCAGTGGGGATAATTTCCCCCAACTTCTTCCAAGTCTGACTGTCATGTCTTCCTAGCCCCCATCCTCCCAACTTCTTGTGGTTTTGGCCTACTTGAGATCAAGCTCCAGGAAGAATCTGGGATAGATGGGGGGACATTTATCCCTTGCATGCCATACCAGTGTTGAACCTTCCCTTCACACAGACAAATCTTGGTCTGTTTGGCCCCGATAAACTGCTGGCTTCACCCTGATGACCCCTGTAATTCCACTTGACTACAAAGGTTTGTGAGCACTCAGTATGTGGCAGCTAGTCTTGGTGTATTCTGAGATAGTAGCTGAGTGGTCTCAGACCCAGCACTGGCAAATAGTTAGAACGTGTATCAATCTGGTGAACACTACTTGGCCCTAGAGGCTATTTGAGTGACTGAGCCTAACTGGCAGCTGGCATGTAGAGGCAGGCAGAGGTGGATTTCAGAGTGTGTTGGGACTTTTACTGACCTGTCCCCGGGGTCAGTTCTGGTAAAAGCCAGCCTGGGTGTGCAGCTTGGTCCTTCCCACATACACCCAAGCCTGGAAGAGGCAGCTACAAATTGTAGGTTGTGTTATAGCTCCAAACAGATTGCCCAGGGCCAGTCACAGGCAGCATTTGACATTAGCCTGCACCAGAGTCCCTCATAAGAGGCCCCAGGATCATCACACCCAGTGGCCAGCTTTAGATGACATTATAGCAAGATCCAATTAGCTTCACAAGTGGCATACCCAAAGGAATATCTTGGCAGTCAGAAGACCCTGCTGAGGTGAATTCTGCTTTGTGTGGTCAGCACTTGCACAGCAGCTCATACACTGTGGTCCAGGTTGATCCTCACAGTCAGCTAGCCTGAGGGTCAATGCCATGCATGAATGGGTCAACAGCAACCAAAACTCAATTACAACAGGAGGGCACACATAATCCACACAAGGGATATTTTTGGAGCACCAAGCTCAGGTGATCAAGGAGACTGCATTACTGGATCACATAGGACACTTGCTATACATAAGGCCACCTAACAAAGACTGGGAGTCATAGAAGATCTACCTAATACATAGAAACAAAGAGGCAGCCAATTGGGAAAACAAAGAAACATGTCCCAAGTGAAAGAACAATAGAACTCTCCAGAGAAAGAGCTAAATGAAGTGGTGGCAAGCAATTTATCAGATGTAGAGTTTAAAGACATGGTTGCTCAAGGAACTTAGATCTACAACAACATAAAAAAAGGATATAGAAACCATAAAAAAATTAAATGAAGAATACTCTAGAAGGAATAAACAGTAGATTGGACAAAAAGAGGATTGAATTAGTAATTAGAAAGACAAGATAGAATAAGACCCCCAAACAGAGAAGCAAAAAGAAAAAATAATGTAAAAAAAAAATGAGGATAGTTCAAGTGACCTTTGGGAAAACATGAAGTGTAACAACATTCACATCATAGGAGTACCAGAAAGAGAGCAAGGGAATCAAAAACCTATTTGAAGAAATAATTGAAAATTTTGCTAACCTAGTGAAGAAAAAAGACACACAGTCCAGGAAATGCAGAGAGCTACAAACAATATGAATCCAAATAGAACCACACCAAGATACATCATAATTAAAATGTCAAAGGTTAAAGACAAAGAGAAAATCTTAAAAGCAGCAAGAGAAATACAATTACCTACAAGGGGAGCTCCCATAAAATTGACAGCTGATTTCTTAACAGAAACATTTCAGGCCAGAAGGAATTGGCATAAAATATTTAAAGTTATGAAACCTACAACTAATACTACTTTACCCAGCAAAGCTATCATTTAAAATTGAAATAAATGTAAAATTAAAATCAAGAGCTTCCCAGAAAATAAAAAGCTAAAGGAGGTTGTTACCAGTAAACCACTATTACAAGAAATGTTAAAGGTTCTTCTTGAAGAGGAGAGGAGAAGGAGGAGAAGGAGGAGGAGGAAGAGGAGAAGGAGAAGGATGTGGAGGAGGGGAAGGAGGAAAGAGGAACATAGTTAAAAGTATAAAATAGTGATAAATAAGTACTTATCAATAATGATTTAATATGTCAATGGCTTAAATACTCTAATGAAAAGACATAGGGTAGCTGAGTGTATAGAAAAATATGCTGTATACAAGAGACCCAGTTGAGGACAAAAAAAATACACATAGGCTAAAAGTACAGGGATGGTATAAGATATTTTATGTAAATAAAAATGAAGCAATGTTGAGGTAGTAATACATATATTTGACAAAAGCAGCAATCCAACAAGAGGATATAATCCTTATAAACATTTGTGCACCTGAGAGGAGCATGTAAATATGTAAAGCAAATCTTGATGGACAAAAAGGGAGAGATTTATAGTAATACAGTCATAGTAGGGAATTTTCAGACCCCATTGTCATCAATGGATAGATCTTCCAGACAAAAATTTAACAAGGAAACAGTAGCCTTAAATGACATACTAGATCACATGAAATTGATATATTCAGAATATTTCACACCAAAGAATTAAAGCATACATATTTTCAAGTGCACATGGAATATTTTCTAGGATAGACCACATGTTAGAGCACAAAACAAGTATAATAAATTTAAGAAGGTTGAAATCATATCAAGCATCTTTTCTGAACATAAATGTATAAAACTACAACTCAGATTCCAAAATGGCAGCAGAGTGAATGGAAGCTACACAGACCCAGGACCAAACTAAAATTACAACTAAAATAAAGACAAATTGTTGGGGAAAAGGAACAGAAAAGCAACTAGAGAGGACCCATATAACCAAGGACAGGAAAAAGGACACTGAATCGAGCCTGGTATGTCTGTGGAGGCACAAGAGGAGGGCAGGCTGGGAGCCTACAGACACCAGCTTTTTTAGCTGTGAGCAGCTCCCTTGGGGTAAAATCCCAAGCTGGATCAACAGCACAGAGGGCCAGGACAGAGCACTAAATAAGCTACAGCCACTCAGTTTGGGCTCTGGGAGAGAAAGGGCAGACTGGATAGAAACTGTGAGGGGACACTTGAGATTTGGAGAGTGCTGAGAGTTTTGCTGAGTCACTTTCTCATAGGATAGGGGACTTATTGCTGAGGGAACCCCTTCCCACAGCCCTGAGGAGAAGTAGCAGCCTCTTTCTCAGGGATTTAACACCAGGAAGCTGGGCCAGAGAAATGCAAATTGAAGCTCATTAACAAACAGCATTTGCCCCACCCTCTGAAAATCTTCTTACACTGAACACCTGAGGGAGTTTTTTTTATTCAGTTGAGGGCTACAACCCAAGGCTAAACAAATAACTGAGACTAGTAGCCTTCAGGCAAAAAGCTGGAGAATAATTGAACGTTTCCTGGGCTTGCAAACCTACCCAGAAAAGTAAGACTTGACAGTTGTGTTTAAGGTGGGTTCTCTCAAACTCATCCAAACCCAGTAAAAGGAGCCACAAACAACAGAAAACCAACACCCACAGGGAAAATTTGGCAGGCTCCAAAACCCACTGAGATAGCCAAAATGGTTAAACAAAGAAACAAATCCCAAATGAAAGAACAAGAGAACTCTACTAAAGATGAGATAAATAAAATGCAGTTAAGTAACTTATCAGAGGTAGAATTCAGAGCGATGATCTTGAGGAAGCCTAACAGCACAAGTAAGGAGCTCAACACCATGAGTAAGAATATAGAAACATTGAAAACCAACCAAGTGGAAATGAATAGTAGAAATAAAGAACACATTTGAAGGAATAACCAGGACAGTAGAGGAAGCTGAGGACCAGATCAGTGAATTAGAAGACAGTGTAAAAAAAAAATCAACCAATCAGAAAACCAAAAGGAAAAACCAATTTAAAAACAGCAAGAGAGCTTAAGAGAACTGTGCGGCAATTGGAAGTTTAACAACATTCACATCATAAGAGTTCCAGAAGGAGAAGAAAATGAGCAAAGGTTAGAGAATATATTTGAAGAATTAGTGACAGAAAGCTTTCCTAAATTGGTGAAGGAAGAATGCATTCAGGTTCAAGAAGCACAGAGAGCCCCAAGTAAGAAGAACTCAAACAGACCCACACCAAGACACATAATTATTAAAATGCCAAAAGTTAAAGACAAAGAGAGAATCTTAAAGGCAGCAAGAGATAAGCAACAGGTTACCTACAAATGAACCCCCATAAGGTTATTAGCTGACTTCTCAATAGAAACAACACAGGCCAGAAGGAAATGGCATGAAATAATCAAAATAATAAAAAACAAGGGTCTGAATCCAGGACTACTCTATCCAGTAAGGCTATCATTCAAAATAAAAGGTCAAATAAAGAGCTTCCCAGACAAAAAAAAAAAAAAAAAAGGGTAAGGAAATATATTAGCACCAAACTAGTACTGCAAGAAATGTTAAAAGGATTGCAGTAATTAGTAGAAGAAATAGAAAGAGAAACATAACGACAATAAATAAAAACAGTAATAAATATGTACATACCAATAATAAGTTTAAATATAAATGGAATGAATGCTTTGATAAAAAGACACAGAGTAGCTGATTGGATAAGAAAGCATGACTCACATATATGTTGTTTACAAGAGATCCACCACACAACAAAAGACTCACATAGGTTGAAAGTGAAGGGATGGAAAAAACTCTTCCAAATAAATGGAAAGGGAAAAAAAGCTATGGTGGCAATATTCATATTTGATCAAATAATTTCAAAATGAAGGCCATAACTAGAGACAAAGAAGCCACTACATAATATTGAAAGGATCTATCCAACAGGAAGATATGACTTTGGCAAATGTACATGCACCCAATATAGAAGCACCAAAATATATTAAAAATCATCTGGAGGACTTTAAAGGAGAAATCTACAGCAATACAATCATAGCAAGGGACTTCAACAACCCATTGAAATAACTGAATAGAAGATTTTCTAGACACAAAATTAACAAGGATACAGACACACTCAATGATTCGCTAGATCAAATGGATTTAATAGATATCTACAGAGAATTACATGCCCAAACTGCAGAATTCACATTCTTCTCAAGTGTACATGGGATATTCTCAAAGGAAAACTCATGTTAGGACACAAACTAAGTCTCTACAAGTTCAAGAAGATTGGAATCATATGAAGCATCTTCTCAGATCACAATGGCATGAGACTAGAACTCAATTACAACAAAAACATTCAAACACTTGGAGGCTAAATAATACATTATTAAACAACAAATGGGTTACCAAAGAGATAAGAAAAATTAAAATCTTCCTGAAAATCAATGAAAATGAAGACACAACAAAGGAAAATCTATAGGATGCAGCGAAAGTAGGTTTGACAGGAAAGTTCATAGCACTATAGGCCTACCTCAAAAAACAAGAAAAATTCCTAATTGACTATATAACCCTACAATTTAAAGAACTAGAAAGCAAACAAAAAGAAAAACCCAGAGCAAGTAGAAAAAAAGAAATCATAAATATCAGAGCAGAAATAAATGTCATAGAGACCAAAAAACAAAAAAAACAAAAAACCCACAAACAATTAAAGGGATCTATAAACAAAGACCTGGTTCTCTGAAAAGACAAGAAAGATTGATGCACCCTTAGCTAGACTCACCAAAAAACAAAGAGAGAAAACTTAAATACACAAAATCAGAAACGAAAGAGGAGAAGTAAGAACTG
Organism: Molossus molossus; assembly: GCF_014108415.1. NCBI lineage: Eukaryota > Metazoa > Chordata > Mammalia > Chiroptera > Molossidae > Molossus > Molossus molossus. Next base: position 97,945,626 of record NW_023425403.1, read on the forward strand.
ACACCACTAAAATACAAAGAATTGTTAACAAATGCTATGAACAATTACACGAAAACAAATTGGACAATCTAAGAGAAATGGACATATTTCTAGAAACACATAGTCTTCCAAACTGAACCTGGAAGAGACTAAAAACTTGAACACACCAATGACAAATAAGAAAATTGAATATGTAATCAAGAAAATTCCAGCAAACAAAAGCCAAGTCCTGGACGGAGTCACAGGGGAGTTTTAACAAACATTCAAAGAAGAATTAACACCCATTCTTCTCAAACTATTCCAAAAATTTCAAGAAGAAGGAAGACTTCCAAACTCATTCTACGAGGTCAGCATAATTCTAATTTCAAAACCAGAAAAAGACACTACAAAGAAAGAAAGCTACAGGCCAATATTCCTGATGAACATAGCTGCCAAAATCCTGAACAAAATATTAGCAAATCAAATCCAGCAATACATCAAAAAAATTATTCATGATGACCAAGTGGGATTCATCCCAGGGACGCAAGCTCGTACAATAATCACAAATAAATGAATGTGATACACCACATGAACAAAATAAAAGATAAAATCCAAATGATCATATCGAGATACTGAGAAAGCATTTGACAAAATCCAGCACCCATTTCTGATAAAAACACTCAGCAATGTGAGAATAGAGTGAGCATATCTCACCATAAGAAAAAGCCACATATGAAAAACCTACAGCCAACACCATACTCAATGGCAAAAACTAAAAGCATTTCCCTTAAGAACAGGAACAAGACAGAAATGCCCACTTTCATCACTCTTATTTAAAATAGTACTAGAAGTTTTACCCACAGTAATCAGACATGAAGAAAAAATAAAAGGGATCCAAATTGAAAAGGAGGAAGTGAAACTGTCATTATTCACAGATGACATGATATTGTACATAGAAAACCCGAAAGACTCTATCAAAAATCTATTAGATTTAGTAAATGAAGTTGGCAAGATAGTAGGATACAAAATTCACATAAAAAAATTGGCAGCATTCTTATACATTAATAATGAACTCACAGAAAGAAAAACTTTAAAAAATCCCATTTACCATTGTGGCAAAAACATTAAGATATCTTGGAATAAACTTAACCAAAGAAGTAAAGGACTTGTTTGCAAAAATCTACAGAACATTAAAAAACTAAAATAGAGGAATATATAAAAAGTAGAATCACATACCTTGTTCATGGATTGAAATAATCAACATTATTTAAAATGTCCATACTATGCAAAGCAATCTATAGATTCAATGCAATCCCCATCAAAATACCAATGACATATTTTACAGAACTAGAACAAATCCTTCAAAAGTTTATATGGAACTAAAAAACACCATGACTAGCCACAGCAATCTTGAAAAAGAAGGAAAAAGTAGGTGGGATTACAATACCAGATATCAGGTTATACTATAAAACCAGTGTAATCAAAACAGAGTGGTACTGGCACAAAAACAGGCACATAGATCAATGGAGCAGAACAGAGAACCCAGAAATTGACCCAGGACATTATGCTCAATTAATATTTAGCAAAGGTGGCAAGAGCATACAGTGGAGTCAAGACAGCCTCTTTAATACATGGTGCTGGGAAAAGTGCAGGAAAATGAAACTAGACCATCAACTTACACCATACACAAGAATAAACTTAAAATGGATAAATGACTTAAATGTGACTTATGAATCCATAAAAATTCTAGAAGAAAATGTAGGCAATACAATTTTAGACTTCTTACGCAGCAGAATTATCGCTGATACATCACCTAAGGCAACAGAAACAAAGAAAAAATGAACACATGAGTATCAAACAAAAAGCTTCTGCACCACAAAAGAAACAACCATCAAAATGGAAAGGCAACTTATTATATGGGAGAACATAATTGCCAATGATGCATCAGATAAGGGATTAATTTCCAAAATATAGAGAGTACTCATATAACTCACCAAAAGGAAGACAAAGAACCCAATTAAAAAATGGGCAGAGGACATAAATAGACACCTCTCCAAATAGGACATACAAATGGCCAAGAGACATGTGAAAAAATGCTCAGCTTCACTAATCATCAAAGAGATGCAAATTAAAATAACAATGGGGTATCACCTCACACCTGCTAGAATGGTTGCCATCAACAAATCATCAAACAAGTGTTGGTGAGGGTGTGGAGAAAAGGGGACTCTAGTGGTCTGCTGGTGAGAATGCAGACTGGTGCAGCCACTAAGGAGAAACAATATGGTGTTTCCTCAAAAATTAAAAATTGAACTGCCATTTGACACAGTGATCCCACTTCTACTAATACATCCTAAAAGGATTGAAACACCCATGAGAAAGAATATATGTACCCCTATGTTTATAGCAACACTATTTACAATAGCTAAGATCTGGAAACAGACCAAGTGTCCATCAATAGGTGAGTGGATAAAAACACTGTGGTATTGTATACAATGGAATACTATGCTGCTCTAAAAAAGAAAGATTTTTAAAATTAATTTGTTTTTGTTACAGTTGTCTCATTTTCCCTCCATTGATACCCTCCTTCCCATCCCTAGCTTTGTTATTTATGTCCATTGGTTATTTCTGTCCATGCATACATGCATATAAGTTCTGTGGTTTATGTCTTCACCGTCCCCAACACCCCATCCTCTGAGGTTTGTCAGTCTATACCCCACCTTTATGTCTCTGGGTCAGTTTTGTTAATCAGTTTGTTTAGTTTATTGTATTCCACAAATAAGTGACATCATGTGATATTTGTCTTTCTCTGCTTGGCTTGTTTTGCTTAGCGTAACACTCTCCAGGTCCCCCCATGTTATCTCAAATGGTAAGAGATCTTTCTTTCTTACAGCTGCATAGTATTTCATGTGTACATGTACCACAGCTTTTTTATCTACTCATCTACTGATAGACACCTGGGCTGTTTCCAGATCTTAGCTATTGTAAATAGTGCTGCTATGAACATAGGGGCACATATATTCTTTCTTTATTTTTCTTTTATTTAATTTTTGTTACAGATATTTTACCTTTTTTACCCCATTGGCACCCCCCTCCCCACACCCGCCCCGCCCCGTCCCCGGCTTAGTTGTCCAAGTCCATTGATCATGCATACATGCATATAAGTTCTGTGGTTTATCTCTTCCCATCCCCCCACCCCCTCTTCCGAGGGATGTCAGTGTGTGCCCTACTTCCATGTTTCTGGGTCTACTGTATTCTTCAGACTGTTATGTTCATTATATTCCGTATATAAGTGAGATCATGTGGTATTTGTCTTTTTCTGCGTGGCTTCCTTCACTTAGGATAATACTTTCCAGGTCCCTCCATGTCGTCTCAAAGGATAAGAGATCTTTCTTTCTTACCGCTACATAGTACTCCATTGTGTATATGTACCACTGCTTTTTTATCCATTCATCTACTGATGGACACTTGGGCTGTTTCCAGATCTTAGCTATTGTAAATAGTGCTGCTATGAACATGGGGGTAGTATATTCTTCCTGATTGGTGTTTCAGGCTTCTTAGGGTATATTCCTAGAAGTGGGATCACTGGGTCAAATGGAAGTTCAATTTTTAACTTTTTGAGGTAACAACATATTGTTTTCCATAGTGGCTGCAACAGTCTGCATTGGTTGATTTTTTCTACCCTGTCTTCTAATTCACTGATCTGGTTTTCAGCTTCCTCTATTCTGCTTTTTATACCTTCCAATGTGTTTTTCATTTCTGCTATGTCATTTTTTATCTCTTCTTGATGGTTTTTAATTTTCAGTGTTTCTATGTCCTTACTCATGCTGTTCAGCTTCCTCAAGATCATGGCTCTGAATTCTAGCTCTGTTAACATGCCTAATTGCTCCACATTGATCTCATCTTCAGTGGAGGTCTCTTGCTCTTTCATTTGGCTCCTGTTTCTGTGTTTAACCATTTTGGCTATCACTGTGGGCTTTGGAGCCTGTCAAGTTTTCCCTGTGGGTGTTGGTGTTCTGCTGTTTGTGGCTCCCTCTCCTATGTTTAGATGAGCGAGGGAGGACCCACGTTAAACACCACTGTCAAGTCTTACTTTCCTGGTTAATGTTGCCAACCCAGGAAAGGTACTCTTATCCTCTAGCTTTTGCCTGAGGCTAGCTGTCCAGGTTACTTGAAGAGTTTTGGGTTGTCAGTTGATTGAAAAACTCCCTCAGGTGCTCAGCACAAGGGGCTTTCACGAGGGTGGGGCAGATGCTGGTTGTTAGTGAACCTCAATTATCACTTCAGTGGCCCACAGGGTGGGGTTGGATCTTCGAGGGAGGGACTGCTGCCTCTCCTCAGAGCCCCAGGATGGAGCAATGTATCCACCATCCTGGGTGGCTGGCACTCCACAAACACCCTGGGTTCCCTCCAAATCCCGAGTGTCCTGACACAGTTTCAGTCCAGTCTGCCCTCCCTCTGCTGGAGCCCAAGGTAAGTGGCTGAGGCTGTTTTAGCCTCTGTCCCGGCTCTGTGCTCTGGAGCCACCAGGGAGTGTAACCCGAGGGCACTGCTCCCAGCTAAGGCCGCTGCCAAGCTGCCGACCGTGGGCTCCCAGCCCCCTCTCACCTTCGCAAGCCTACCTGGATGGAGTCAGTGTCCCTCGTTATATGGTCCTCGCAAGCTGCTTTTCTGTTGCTTTTTCCCATCAATTTGTCTGTGTTATAGTTATAATTCCAGTTTGGTTCTGGGAGACGGTCTGTGTAGCTCCGTTCACTCCGCCGCTATTTTTCGATCCCCTATTCTTTCTGATTGGTGTTTCAGGTTCCTTAGGGTATATTCCCAGAAGTGGGATCACTGGGTCAAATGGAAGTTCAATTTTTAACTTTTTGAGGTAACAACATATTGTTTTCCATAGTGGCTGCAACAGTCTGCATTCCCACCAGAAGTGCACTAGAGTCCCCTTTTCTTCACACTCTTGCCAACGCTTGTTGTTTGATGATTTGTTGATGGTGGCCATTCTGACAGGTGTGAGATGATACCTCATAGTTGTTTTAATTTGCATCTCTCTGAAGATTAGTGACTTTGAGCATTTTTTCATGTTTCTTGACTGTTTGTATGTTCTGTTTGGAGAGTTGTCTATTTAGGTCCTCTGCCCATTTTTTAATTGGGTTCTTTGTCTTCCTTTTGGTGAGTTGTATGAGTACTCTATATATTTTGGAAATTTACCCTTTATCTGATGCATCATTGGCCATTACGGTCTCCCATGTTATGGCTTTTCTTTCCATTTTGATGGTTGTTTCTTTTGCTGTGCAGAAGCTTTTTAGTTTTATGTAGTCCCATGTGTTCATTTTTCCTTTGTTTCACTTGCCTTAGGTGTTGTATCAGTGAAAAGTCTGCTGTGTATGATGTCTGAAATTTTGTTGCCTGCATTTTCTTCTAGAGTTTTTATGGATTCACGAGTTACATTCAAGCCTTGTATCTATTTTAAGTTAATTCTTGAGTGTGGTGGTCTAGCTTCATTTTTTGGCAAGTAGCTGTTCAATTTTCCCAATACCATCTATTGAAGAGACTGTCTTGACTCCACTCTATGCTCTTGCCACCTTTGTCAAATATTAATTGAGCATATTGTCTTGGGTCAATTACTGGGTTCTCTGTTGTGTTCCATTGATCTGTCTGCCTGTTCTTGTGCCAGTACTAGGCTGTTTTGATTACAGTGGCTTTGTAGGATAACTTGATAGCTGGTAATGTAATCCCTCCTACTTTGTTCTTCTTTTTCAAGATTGATGTTGATCTTTAGTGTGTTTTTTTGGTTCCATATAAACTTTTTAAGTGTTTTTTCTAGGTTTGTGAAATATGTCATTGGTATTTTAATGGGGATAGCATTGAATCAATAAATTGCTTTGGGTAGTATGGACATTTTAATGATGTTAATTCTTTCAATCCATGAACAAGGTATATGCTTCCACTTTTTTATATCTTCCTCTATTTCTTTTTTCAATAGAAATATCTTTTATTTTTTTAAATAACCTGGAGGGACCTGGAGAGTATTATTCTAAGCTAAATAAGCCAATCAGAGAAAGACAAATACCACATGATCTTACTTATTTGTGGAATATATTGTACATGGTGGGCTGATAAATGAAATGACTGAGAGACATAGAAAGGAATATGATTCAGTCTGACAAGCCTCAGAGGAGGCGGGTGAGGGGAATGGAATAGATGAACCAAAGAACTTATATGCATGTATGCATAACCAATGGACATAGACAACAATGCTGGCGCAGGGGGATGGGATGGGAGGGAGGGTGTCTAAGGGAGAAAAGGAGAAACATCTGTAACAAAAATAAATTAATAACTATTGGGGGAAAATATAAAACTAGAACTCAGAAGAAAAAAAATGGAAAAACATACAAAAACATAGATGTTTAGTTACATGTTACTGAACAATGAATGGGTTAACAATGAGATCAAGGAAAGAGTCAAAAGATACCCTGAAACAAATGAAAATGAGAACAAAACAACCTAAAGTTAATTGGACACAGTGAAAGCAGTCCTGAGAGGGACATTATAGCATTATAGGCCTACCTCAAAAAACAAAACATAAAATCTCAAGTAAACAATTTAACTTTACTCTTAAAGGAACTAGAAAAAGAACAGCAAGCAAAACCCAAGGTGAACAGAAGAAAGGAAATAATAAATATAAGATCAGAAATAAGCTAAATAAGTCTAAAAAACCCAAAACAATTACAAAAGATCAATGAAACCAAGTGCTGTTTCTTTAAAAACTTAAATAAAACTGACAAATCTTTAACCAGACTCTCAGAAAAATAAAGAGAGGGCCTGGCTGGTGTGGCTCAGTGGTTGAGCATTGACCCATGCACCAAGAGGTCGCTGGTTCAATATTCAGTCAGGGCACATGCCCAGGTTGAGGCCCCAATCCCCAGTGGAGGGGGGCATTCAGGAAGTGGCCAATTTTCTTTTTCATCAATGTTTCTATCTCTCTCCTCCTCTCCCTTCCTCTGTCTCTAAAAATCAATAAAGAAAAAATAATTTTTTTAAAGAAAAAAAATAGAGGACCTAAATAAATGAAATCAGAAATAAAAGAGGAGAATTAACAACAGAAACCACAGAAATACAAAGGATTCTAAGAAAATATTATGAACAACTATATTGAACAATCTGGATAAAATGGATAAATTTCTGGAAACATACAATCTTCATTAACACCAAATACTCTTATTTATTTATTTATTTATTTATTTATTTATTTATTTTTAATATATATATTTTTTGAGAGATAGCAAAGGAGAGAAAGATATAAATATCAATGTGAGAGAGAAACATTGATCAACTGCCCCCTCCCTCCACTGGGGACTGAACACAAAACCTGGGCATGTGTCCTGACTTGGAATCAAACTGGAACCTCTCAGTTTATGGGACAATGATCAATCACTGAGTCACACTGGCCAGGCAAAAAAGAAAAAGTCTAAAATGGGCAAAAGACCTGAATAGACACTTCCCCAAAGAGGATATACAGAATACCAATAGACATATCAAAAGATGCTCAACATCAATCAAAGATGCTCAATCAACAGAAGAATGCAAATTAAAACCACAATGAGATATAATTTCACATCTGTCAGAACAGCTATCATAAATAACTCAATAAACAAGGATGTGGAGAAAAGGGAACCCTTGTGTACTATTGGTGGAAGTGCAGATTGGTGCAGCCACTGTGGAAAGCAGAATGGAGTTACCTCCAAAAATTAAAAAAACTGTCTTATGACTCACTGATTCCCTGTCTTAGAATTTCTCAAAAAAAATACTCTAAAACACTAATTTGAAAGAATATATGTACCCCATGTTTATTGCAGCATTACATGAAATAGCCAAGATTTCAAAGCAGCTCAAGTGTCCATCAGTAGATGAGTAGATAAAAGAGCTGTGGTAGATTTACACAGTAGAATACTTCTCTGCTATAAAAAGGAAGATAATGTTACCCTTTGCGACAGCATGGATGGAGCTGGAGAACATTATGCTAAATGAAATAAGCCAGAGAGAAAGACAAGTACCATATGAATTGACTCGAGTGGAATTTAATAAACAAACTACACTACCAAACAAAATAGAGGCAGACCCATAGAGAGCAGTCAGACATCTCGGTGGGGGGTGGGGTGGGGGGGTAGATTGAGCAAAAAGGAAAAAGAGTGATAACTCATAGACATGGACAATAGAGTGATTGTAAGGTGGGGTGTGGGTGGGTGGAGGTGGAAGAGGGTAAAGCAGCAGGATAGAGGGGATAAATGGTAATAGAAAAAAATTAAATTTTAAAAAGAAAACAATTTTTAAAAACTGAATCAGATAGAATCATTAAATCTGAATGGACAGATTACAATGAATGGAATGGAAACAGTAATAAAAGAAATGTCCAACAAACAGAAGTCCTGGACCAGATGGCTTAACAGGTGAATTTTACCAAACAGTCAAAGACAAACTAACACCTATCCTCCTCAAACTACGCCAAAAAAATTCAAGAGGGAAGACTTCCAGGCTCTTTTCACAAGCCCAGCATTATCCTTATTCCAAAAGTAGATAAGACATTACAAAGAAAGAAAATTATAGGCCAAAGTCTCTAATGAACATATATGCTAAAATCCTTAACAAAATATTAGCAAACCGGACCCAGGAATACATTAAAAAGATTGTACATTATGATTTATTCTGAGGATGCAAGGTTGGTACAATATACACAAATTAGTAAATGTGATACATCACATAAACAAATGAAAGATAAAAATCACCTGATCATATTAATAGATGCAGAAAAAGCATTTGATAAAATCCAGCACCCATTTATGATAAAGTAGGAATAGAGGGAACATACCTCAACATAATTAATGCCATATATGACAAACACACAGCCATCAACATACTCAATGGACTAAAACTACAAGCACTTTCCTTAAGATTGGGAACAAGACAGGGATATCCACTTTCATCTCTGTTATTCAACATAGTACTAGAAGTTCAAGACACAGCTATCAGACAAGAAGAAGAAATAAAAGGCATCCAAATTGGAAAGGAAGAAGTAAACTGTCATTATTTGCTAATGACATAATACTGCATATAAAGAACCCTAAAGAATCTACCAAGAATCTATTAAAATTGATAAAAGGATTCAGTAAAGTAGCAGGATAAAAAAAAAAATCCAGAAATCAGTTGCATTTTTATTTTTTTTTACACCAATGACAAATTATCAAAAAGGAAAACTAAGAAATCAATACCATTCATAGATGCATCAAAAAGAATAAGATACTTAGGAATAAATTTAACCAAGTATGTAAAAGACCTGTAGTTGGAAAATATAAGACACTGAAGAAAGAAACTAAAAAAGATACAAATAATTGGAAGCATATACTGTGTTAATGGTAAAAAAGAATTAACATAATTAAAATGTACATACTACCCAAAGCAATCTATGGATTCAACACAATTCCTATCAAGATGCCAATGGCTTATTTGACAGAATATTCCAAAAATTTATATGGAACCACAAAAGACCCCAAATAGCTACAGCAATCTTGAGAAAGAACAATGTTGGAGGACTCACACTACCTAATATCAAAATGTACTATAAGACCATAGTAATGAAAACAGCATGGTACTGGCATAAAAACAGATATATAGATCAATGGAACATAATAGAAAGCCCAGAAATAAGCCCATGCCTTTACTGTTAATTAACATTTGACAAAATAGGCAAAAACATACAATGAGGTAAACAGTGTTAGAAAAATTTGACAGATACGTGCAAAAAAAAAATGAAACTAAACTAAGATCAGAAATAAGCTAAATAAATCTTTTTATACCATACACACGAAATAAGTCTTCTTATACCATACACACGAATAAACTCAAAATGGATTAAAGACTTAAATGTTATACTTGGAAACATAAAAATCCTAGAAGAAAACATAGGTAGTAAAATCTCAGACATTTCTCATAGCGATATTTTTTCTGATATATGTCTTTGGGCAATGGAAACAATAGAAAAATTTAACAAATGGGACTACATCAAACTAAAAAGTTTTTGAACAGCAATGGAAACCATCAACAAAATGAAAAGACAACTGACTGAATGGGAGAACATATTTTCCAATGACATATCTAATAAGGGGTTAATATCCAAAATTTGTAAAGAACGTAAAACTCCAAAAAAGCTAACAATCCAATTAAAACATGGGCAAAGAACCTGAATAGACACTTCTTTAAAGAGGACATGCAGATGGCCAACAGACATATGAAAAGATGCTCAGTGTCACTAATTATGAAAGAAATGCAAATTAAAACCACAATGAGATGTCACCTCATACCTGTCAGAAATAAATCAACAAACAAGTGTTGTCGAGGACATGGAGAAAAGGTAACTCTTGTGTACTGTTGTTGGGAAGAAGATTCATACAGCCACTGTGGGAATCAGTACGGAGTTACCTCAAAAAATTACAAATGGAACTGTCTTATGACCCAGTGATTCCATTTCTTGGAATATATTTAAAGAAACCCAAAACACTAATTCAAAAGAATATATGTACCCTTATGTTCATTGAAGTGTTATTTACAATAGCCAAGATTTCAAAGCAGCCCAAGATACACTCTGGGTCCATCCATGTTGTTACAAAAGGTAAGATTTCCTTCTCTTTTATGGCTGAGTAGTATTCTAATGTGTCAATGTACCACAGCCTTTTTATCCACTCATTTGTCAGAGAAAGGCAAATACCATATGATTTCACTTGTATGTGAAATCTAATGAACAAAATAGAAACAGAGGCATGGTTACACAGAACAGACACAGTTGTCAGAGGACAGGAAAATTGGGAGGCTGAGTGGAAAAGGTGAAGAAATAAAGCAAAACAAAAACAACTATTGACACAGACAATAGTATGGTTATTACCAGAGGAAGAAGGGGGTGGGAGGAAATAGAAGAGGGTAAAAGGGCATAAATGGTGATGGAAGGTGACGACTTGGGGTGGTGAACACACAATATAATATACAGATGATCTATTTCAGAACTGTACACCTGAAATCTATATATTTCATTAGCCAATGCCACCCCAATAAATTAATAAATAAAAAGAACAAAACAGAAATAAAAAATAGAAAATAAATAAAATATGTAAGAGAAAAGTTTAGGAGATAATTTAGTATTTAATTATGTATGTATTTATGAAATTGAATTTCTTCTAATGTTCTAAAAACTTCCATTAATACATAAAATCTCACTGATAAAAAATTGTTATTGGCCAAAGCTGTCTTTTAAGGGCTTGTACTAGTCATGATTTTGCTTGTTTAAGGTTATCAAGATTAATTAAGTTTTAATTAGTATACAAAATTAGTAGAAGCCCCTTATAAGATTCTCAAATTTTAAGAAGAGTTTACAAGCAGATGCATGTAATTTTAATTCAGTTGACCAGTTCTATTTTGGAGTGTTGGTCCAATGCGTCTATGATGAAAGGACATGATAACATGAGGTAGTTAGCTGGGAATTTTGTTTCCTTAACAACTGTTTCCACTGGGAGAAACCTGAGTAACATATTTTTAGATTTTAAGGCAATGCAGCTCAACTACCACTGTGTGGTTTAATGATGACATTTTCTTATCAGACTATTGTCTAAATGTATACTATGAGGTGAAAACCACTTCATTTTTAATATATTTATTTATTTATTTGTTGTAGAATATTTGGAATTTTTTTGGTCTTTGTGGATGTGTCCCTCGTCATTGCAGACCTATTTGCCACTGATCACACCATGTATATTCCTTTGGAATATCGTTCAATTTCTTTATCTATTGCTTTATTTTTTTTCATGGATGTTCTTCTTCGAGTATCTGTAGAAGGGTAAGTTTTTAATTTTTCTACAAGCACATAAAGCTATTTTGTACTGCTTTGAAAAGCATCCCCAACTAATAGCCAGGTCAATCCAATCAAATATGTCCCTCTTTATGAAGATAATTCTCCTAGAAGGCATAGTCCACAAGAGAAACAACAATCCAAATCCCAATTTATACTAAATTGGGCTTTAACATTATTGTTGCAAGTGGCACTCTAGTCTCTGACAATGTAGATGATTTCTTCAACAGGTAAAACGCCTTTAGGGTTTGCAAAATAGGACCAAACAGGAATGTGTCTACAGGCAAATTACTAAGAGAAATAGGTATGTGAAGTGTTTGTATAAATATTAATATTTCATTAATAACTGAACCTAAATAGAAGCTGACAGTATATTAAATTCTAGATAATAGACAATGGACAAACCCCTAGCTCAGTTAAAATAAAAAACTTTTTCAAGGTTCACAGGAGATCTGAGGCATGGTCATCGAATCAGTGAGTCTTGATACTGAGGCAGCAGCTGACTTTACTTGCTGGAGTGAGTCAAGCCTTGGAGCTGGATTGCTGTGGGAGTCAGGGGCTAAATTCCCCAGCCTCATTTCATCCAGCCTGTCTCCTTTCCTTCTGAACTATCCTCATGCCTTGGAGTTAAGGACAGTTGCCTGCTCCCTGGTTACTCAGAAGCTGAAAAGGCTACCCAGAATTGGATGAAGTTTTCCCTAAAGCACCAGTGGCAATGGCTAAAGGAGCCAGTATTGGGCAGGAAAGTTCAGTGAATAGAAGTTCAACTTTGGTTAAGAATTTCACTGTGGGTGCAAAGCCAGGCAATAAGTTTGCAGGACAAAGTAGTGGACCCTTCTTCCTCTCACAAGCTCCTGTTGTATATTCTTCACTGCCTTGGTTGCTCTAAAACTGTCATGTTCAGCTTCCACTGCCCAACAGTACTGCCAAACATCTTACCTCTCCCTTGCGCCTATGTGAAGGCAATACTTTCCACTTGTTTAATGGTTTGGTTATATCTCATCCTGCACATAAATTGCCAGGTTGATGCTTTTGTGTGTGTGTGTGTGTGTGTGTGTGTGTGTGTGTGTGTGTGTGTATGAATATTGTTTCCTTAGTCTAGTTTAGAAAATAAATTTTAAATTTATTAATGTAGAATGCTTAATGGGGATCAGTCAAATAATTTATGTTCTTAAAAATATTCCCATCTCTTCTTTGGGAGGCATAAACTTGTAATTTTTGTTTTATATTACAGGATACGACCATATTTTTCTGATATAATTAATTCCATAGATGCTTTCATTATTGTGGTGACTGTAGTAATTGATTTCACTTATATTTTTTATGACTCAGAGATATTTAAAGACATCCCTAGGTAAGAAACATATGATTCACCTCTCTTACAGATTTTCTTTTCTTTATTAATTTTCTGTGCCTTTCATTCTATGTAATGTTTTTAACTTCAAATGCCCTAATCTGTGCCAGATAAGTTGCTTGAAAATGAATGTTTAGATAATTCCCACATACCTGGAAATCAAAGGATTGATGGGTCCAGTGAAGGGTGTACACACTAAGTACCTTTAATTGAAGGAAGAAGATGGAACACCCAAAAAAAAAACTTTGCCTCTTGTGCTGACTTCGACTTCTCCATATTTTTTAAAATTATTTTTATTAATTTATTTTTGTTACAGATGTTTCTTATTTTTACCCCATTGACACCCTTCTCCCTCTACCCCCCACCTCTGTCCCCAGCTTTGTTGTCTATGTCCATTGGTTATGCATACATTCATATACGTTCTGTAGTTTATCTCTCACCTCCCCTCTTCTGAGGTTTGTCAGTCTGTACCTTACTTCTGTGTCTCTGGGTCTATTTTGTTTATGAGTTTGTTTTGTTCATTATATTACACAAATAAGTGAGATCATGAGTTATTTTTCTTTCTCTGACTGGCTAGTTTCGCTTAGCATAATGCTCTCCAGATTCCTTCATGTCATCTCAAAGGATAAAAGATCTTTCTTTATTATGGCTGCATAGTATTCCATTGTGTATATGTACCGCTGCTTTTTTTATCCACTTATCTACTGATGGACACTTGGGCTGTTTCCAGATCCTAGCTATTGTAAATAGTGCTGCTATGAACATGGGGGTACATATATTCTTCCTGATTGGTGTTTCAGGTTTCTTAGGGTATATTCCTAGAAGTGGGATCACTGGGTCAAATGGAAGTTCAATTTTTAATTTTTTGAGGTAACACCATTTTGTTTTCCATAGTGGCTGCACCAGTCTGCATTCCCACCAGAAGTGTACTAGAGTCCTCTTATTTTTAAATTCCCACTAAATTGAAATTTGAGCTTCAACCACAGATTTCTTACACCTGAAATTCCTATGCTTTTCTACCAGAGAATATTGATTTGAGTATATGAAAAATTTGAGTGACTCCAATGATGATTCTCTAAAAAACAGCAAATGGTTTATAAAATGAGGTGACATGGATAGCAACACAGAGGTAGAGTTTGCAGTATAGTATATTTAAAATTAAGAAAGCTGAGACAAAGTTGGAACTGTTAGAGATTAGTAAACTAAAATGTATATGAGACACTGATGGGTTTTTTTTCTACTTCTTCTTCCTACGGAAAAGAAGAGCAAATATGTACTGGGATGTAAATGTTGGGTGGCTCACTAGGCTTATTCCTTCATCAAATAGCTTACTTCTTTCAGCTCTCCAGCTTCCCAGAACCTCAAGTCAAGTCCCAACAAAACTTGACATTATTTGATAGGCTTTTAGAGTTGTTTGAAAATAACTGGATGTATCAGATAAGGGGTTAATTTCCAATATATAGAGAGTGCTCATACAACTCAACAAAAGGAAGATAAAGAACCCAATTAAAAATTGGGCAGAGGAGCTGAATAGACACCTCTCCAAACAGGACATACAAGTGGCCAAGAGACATATGAAGAAATGCTCAACATCACTAATCATCAGAGAGATGCAAATCAAAACAACAATGAGGTATCACCTCACACCTGTCACAATGGCCGCCATCAACAAATCATCAAACAACAAGAGTTGACGAGGGTGTGGAGAAAAGGGGACTCTACTACACCGCTGGTGGGAATGCAGACTGGTGCAGCCACTATGGAAAACAATATGGTGTTACCTCAAAAAATTAAAAATTGAACTTCCATTTGACCCAGTGATCCCACTTCTAGGAATATACCCTAAGAAGCCTGAAACACCAATCAGGAAGAATATATGTACCCCCATGTTCATAGCTGCACTATTTACAATAGCTAAGATCTGGAAACAGCCCAAGTGTCCATCAGTAGATGAATGGATAAAAAAGCAGTGGTACATATACACAATGGAGTACTATGCAGCAGTAAGAAAGAAAGATCTCTTATCCTTTGAGACGACATGGAGGGACCTGGAAAGTATTATCCTAAGTGAAATAAGCCAAGCAGAAAAAGGCAAATACCACATGATCTCACTTATATACGGAATATAATGAACATAACAGTCTGAGGAATATGGTAGACACAGAAACATGGAAGTAGGGCACAGACTGACATCCCTCAGAAGAGGGGGTGGGGGGTAGGGTGGGAAGAGATAAACCACAAAACTTACATGCATGTATGCATGACCAACGGACATGGACAACTAAGCTGGGGACGGGGCGGGGGTGAGGTGGGAGGGGGGTGCCAATGGGGTAAAAAAGGAGAAATATCTGTAACAAAATATAAATATAAAAAGAATAAAAATAAAAGAAAATAACTGGAGCCAGAATGGTCCGCTGACTGGCAAGGTCAGCATCACCTAAGATCTTGCTAAAAATGGAAGAAGAAAAACACCTCAGGCCCCATTCTAGACCTACTGAATCAGTGTGCGCACTCAAGCTAGGGAAGCTCTAGTTCAAACAATCAGTCCACTGCCACTCTGATGGTAGGTGTGACATCAGCTAGACCATTGCAAAGTATCTTAACCTGCTGCCTGCCTAATGTGTTAGCAGCTGTAGTGAACCTCTGTTACTGATGGAGGTAACAAAGTTGAACAAGGACCCTCAGTTTGTATTGATGAGAAAATGATTGAAAAATACTCGTCTTAAACCACAAAAGTTAAATCCACAAATTCTAAGTGTCTATCATACAACTATTTCTCTAAACCAGAGTTTCTTAACTTCAGCACTATTAATATTTGGGATCAGAGAGTTCTTTGTTATGGGGACTGGCCTCTACCCACTAGGTGCAAGTGGCATCCCCTCACACACAGTTGTGACAACCAAAATTGTCTCCAGACAGTGTCAAATGTTTCCTAGGTGGCTGGGTAGGAAGCTTGGAGTAGGAGGTGCAAAATTATCTCTGGTTAAGAACCACTGTTCTAGACTTAGTTCACATTGACAAACATCCTCTTTCTGAAGCAAAAATTGATATTTCTAATTTATTGTTAGATTGGTAGTATTACTTCGACTTCTACGACTTATTATTCTGATGAGAATTTTTCATCTGGCTTACCAAAAAAGACATCTTGAAAAGCTGACCAGAAGGATGGTAAGTGCACAAAACATGTTTATGGTTCAGAAGAATGTTGTGTTTTAGGAAATACTGGCAAGGGTTATATAATGATCTTTATTTTATGTTTTACAAATTAATGATTCTTTTTACATGCTCAGGTTTCAGGAAACAAACGACGATACAAGAAAGATGGATTTGACTTAGACCTCACTTATGTTACTGGTTTGTGAAGTTTAACTGTTAATTTACTTATATTAATTTCACATTTTCTTGTGTGTAAGTAATTTTGTGTTTATTTTGTTCTTGCCTTGTCTATGCCATATTTTTTCAAAGCATTCTTTGTTTTTTTTTATCCTCACCTGAGGACATTTTTGCATTTATCTTCAGATAGAGCAGGAGGGAGAAAGGGAGGAAGAGAGAGAGGAAAATATCGATGTGAGAGAGACACATACACTGGCTGCCACCCATGCAACCCCAACTGGGGCCGGGGACAAACTGCAATCGACGTACCTGCCCTTAGTAGGAACCAAACCTGGGTCTCTCTGGTCTGTGGGCTGACGCTCTTAACCACTGAGGCAAACTGGCCAGGGCTCAAAGCATTCTTAATCATGAAGAGGTGTGCCACTGTGGTAGTGTGACATATTTGCAGTTTAACCCTGAAAATTTTTTTATTGTCATCTCAAATAAGATCTATTTGGTTATAGTACAGAAAGTTGAATGGATTTTCAGCTGGCACCCTTTGTTTGGTTTAGAATTTATGAAATTCTAGTAGTTATTCTGGGTCCAAAGGAGCCTAGAGAAATCTGCTCTTTTTCTAGAACCCTAGAAAATAAGATCATTGCTTTGTAGATAGCAGGTTTCTGAGTCAGCAACACTGGAAAGCATCCTGGGAATTCCCACCATCACTGGAGCCCAGGACTTTTATCTCTTTAATTTTTAAATAAGAAATAAATTTCCACCACAGGGATAGCTCAACACAGATCTGTCACATATGGCTGGAACCACTTGAGTTGGAAACACAGGGGAGTTTAATGGTCATTTTACTGGATAATTTACTATATTATCTTGTTATCCTGAGGGTTATTTAATTTTTTCTGTCATTCTCGATCCTGAAAGATTTTTTTTCTGTGAGAAATAAGAGTCTGATTATATGTAAATTCTCATATATTGTTTGGCATCTATAATGACATTCGTAATAGTGACTATTTTGACTTCCAGAACGTATTATTGCCATGTCATTTCCATCTTCTGGAAAGCAGTCTTTCTATCGGAATCCCATTCAGGTAAGGATATTTATCTAACAAATGCTCATATTTCTCAGTAACCATAGACTATGGAGTCATAAGTTTAATATTGGCCCAGAGATGGAAGTATTTTGCTAAAAATTTACTCTTTCATGTAAAAATTATTATAAATTTGCATTAATTAGCTTTTTCTCTGTAGCATACCACCCAAAAACTTAGTGACTTATAATTGTGACCATTTACTTAGCTCAAGATAATGTGGTTTGTGAATTTGTGTTGGACTTAGCTAGGTAGTTCTGGTGATCGCAAACAGGCTCAATTAATCGCAGTTGAGCTAACTCATTTATCTGTGGGCACCTACTAGGCATCTGAGGATTGGTTGAGTGGCTCCATGTGATGTCTCATTATTCAACTAGCTATTTGGACTTTTTCACATTGTGACAGTGGCAAGGATCCCACAAAGAGCAAACATAAGATTACAGAACTCTTAAAGGCCCAGGCACAAAACTAGTGTAATGTGACTTCTACCTCATTCTATTGGACAAAGCAAATTACAAATCCAGTCCAGATTCAAGGAGTAGAAAACAGACTCCATTTATTGATGGCAGGAATTATAACAAATTATGACCATTTTTTGTAGTCTATCATAGGGGGAAGGATGGGAATTCTTTAAGTAAAACACGTGTTCTTAGGTTGAGATCCTAAATTATAGGTGGAAGCATACTGCTTTAGGTTCTGTGGATTAAATAAATTAATTTCAAAGATAAAAACAATGTATACTATGAAATTTCGGTTAAAAGTTATTGTTTAGGAAGTTTACATAATGTGTAGGTATGTATATATTAGAGAAATTTATAGTATTTATGTCTCAAAAATGTAATTATACATAATTATGTATATGTATATGTGTAAGTATATATACATACATATATCATTATACTTTTATTGAGGGATAACAAATCCTGTAAGATACACTTATCTTAAGTGTATATCTTGGTATAATTTTATACATGTATATGCATGTAACCAACACCTCTCTCTAGATATAAAACATTTCATGCTCTTTTTCGGTCAATATCCCGACACACTGGAAGTAATCACTATTCTAATTTCTTCACCATAATTAGTTAACTTTTTATTGAATTTCACATAAGTGGAATCATACATTAACTATATCTTTTGTGACTGGCTTTTTATGTTCAAAATAAGTTCTTTGCGATTCATTCAATATTGTTGTGTGTACAGTAGTTCTCTTATATATATATAACATTAATTTATTGCTTTCTAGAATACTGTATTGAAAGTCCAAGCATTCAGTTTATATGGAGAAATTATAAAATGACACACCACTTCACAAAGGCAGAAAATACATTGCAATTTATAAAATATAATTTACAGGAATCTTAAAATTCTAAATATCAAAAGGTACAGCTGAAGAAACAGGTGTAAAATTGGCAACCAGTAAATTTGACATGGAGTTGTATAGCTTACATGACTTTATACACATGAATTTGAAAATACTGAGTTTAGAGTAATCATGCTCTGTGTCGATATGAAAACTATAATACTGACCATTGAAGAATGAAAACTATAATATTGACTGTTGAAGAATAAACAGTATAATACTGACTGTTGAAGACTCATACTCAAAATTATTTAATTCACTTCTAAAAGTCATATAAATTATTGTTATTTTTATGTGCTCTTAAACCTTCAGTCGTTTAGCTCAAGTACATTATAAAAGTAGTATAGTTATTTTTCCAGTGCAGTGGTGTGCACATTCATTGATATTTGCATACTTTAGAAAAAATTAACAAGAAATGTGTGATATTCACAGATGTTCAGAAAAACAAGCAAGAAGTCAATGAACCATAAACTTGCCTGGTTCTTCTGAAATGGTATCATGTCAGCTTCATAACCATTCATTCTATAAAATAGATAATATTTGAACACATTATCTCATAAATAATGAAGTCTTTTTATCAAGCATTACAAAAGTATACAAAAGAATTTTAATTTGAGCAAGTCTTGGAATGTGTTTACCTTATATTTAAACAGGCTTGTTTCTAAGGTTTCACAAAGACCAGATTTTAAATTGTTCAGCAGAGAAACTGTCTTGAGAGAGATTAGCACAATCATTACCAGTAGAAAAAGTATTCACTGTATCTATCTCTTAAGAAACAGAAAAATATTTCTCCCTTAGAATGACATATATAACTATATATAATATATAATATAAAAATATGTCATGTATACTATAGTATAATACATAATATATTAGATGATATATAGTTACATATAATAATATCTAATTTTAAAATATGCAATTATAAAATATATTATATATTAAAATAATATGTTTCCTTGTTCAAATAGCATATATTTAATTATAATATATATGTTATATTATTTAAATATAATTGTATATCATATGCTTTATCCATGAACAACATGGGTTTGAACTGCTCAGGTCCACTTATATGCAGATATTTTTCAATAAATACTGTAAGTCCATTTTCTCTTCCTTATTATTTTAATAATATTTTCTTTTCTCTAGTATATATATATAATGTACTATACATAATATGTGCATGTAATGTACATATAATGAATACAGTACATAATACATACACAAATACAAAATATGTGTTAATTGACCATTTATGTTTTCACAAGTCTTCCAGGCAAACTTAGTAGTTAAGTTTTGAGTGAGTCAAAGTTACACATGGAGGGGCTCCAAAATGGTGGTAGATTAGGTGGAAGCTACACTGACCTTCTCCCAGGACCAAACTGGAATTACAACTAAAATAAAGAAAAATCATCTGAATAACCAACTGAAAACTAGCTGGAGAGAAGCCTTATAAAGAAGGACTTAAAGAGGAGGCCACACCAAGACTGGCAGGAAGTGCAGAGGTACAAGAGAGCTAGCCAGAACTCCATAGGCAGCAGCTGAATTTCTGGAGCCAAACTCAGCTGCAGGGGGTTCCCCCTGAGAAGTCAGGGGTCTAAATTCCAAACTGCGTTCCCCAGCCCATAGCACCAGAACCAGGAAAGGTGCCCACCATAACATCTTACTGTGAAAAGCAACAGGATTTTTGTCCATCAGGGAAAAACAGCTAGAAATCCAGGCATCCTCTTAAAGGGCCAACACACAAAATTTTGTTTGCAGCCACTCATCTTAGATTCCAGCACAGGGAGAACAGAGTAGACTAAAGCTGTGTAAGGAGAGTCTAAGGTTGATGGCTCTGGGGAGAGAGTTGAGAGGACAGCCATCTGGATCCTGTGCTGAGAAATTCCCCCATACTGCAGAAGCCATCTTTCTCAGGCAAACATATTTTTATCCATGCAGCATTAGCCAGGGGGGAAGCAATATCTCTACCCATTGAAATCCCTCTCACCCAACCCTCTGGAGTTTATGCCCTACTGAGGACTGCAGCCAGAGGTTCACAAAGTGACTGAGACTATCAGACAGTCTGCAGGCAGAGATGGATTGCTGGGTACTTTGAGTCTTTGCCTGACCTGCTCATGGGCCCAGGGCTAGGAAAATCAGCACTTGGTGCACAGCTTTGTCCTTTCCCCATGTACCCAGCCCCAGCAGAAGGATCCATGAGCTTTGGATCACAAATAACCATAAAAAGGTTACTCAGTGCCAATTACAGACAGTGTATGACATTGGCCTGTACTACTGTCCTTCAAAAGAGGCCCAGAACCAATATACCCAGTGGCAAACTTCAGAAAACACCAGAGCAGGGTTCAGTAAATGTCACAAGCAGAATATCCCCAGGGAGATATTGGCAGGCACCAAACTCTGCTGAGGCAAATTCTGTTTTGTGTCATCAGCACCTGCACAGTAGCCTGCATGCTGTGTTAAGTATTAAGCCTCACTGTTAGCCAACTTGAGTGTCAAGCCCATGCACTAATGGGCCGACAGCAATCAAGACTCAATTTCAATAGGAGGGTCCCACACAATGTGTACAGGGACATTATTATTAGAGCACTCAGTTCTGGTGATCAGGGAGATTGTGCCACTGGGTTCCACAGGTCACCTACTACATAAAGTCACCCTATCAAGACTGTGAGTTGTAACAGATCTACCTAATACATAGAAACAAATACAAACAGGTAGCCAAAATGAGAGACAAAGAAACAGGCCCCAAATGAAGGTAGAAGAGAATTCTTCAGAAGAGCTAAATGAAGTGGAAGTAATCAATTTATCAGATACAGAATTCAGAGTAATGATTATAAGTATACGTAACAACTTAAAATAGGACATAGAAACCATAAAAAGGACCAATCAGAAATGCAAAATGCCATTTATGAAACAAAGAATACCCTAGAAAAAATAAGCAGCAGGCTTGATGAAACAGAGGATCGAATCAGTAATTTGGAAATCAAAGCAGAAAATAACACCCAAATCAGAGCAGGGAAAAAAAATGACAATTTTAGAGACCTTAGAGATAACATAATGTGTAACAACATCCAAATGATATAAGTACCAGGAGAAGAGAAAGAGCAAGGGATCAAGAACATATTTTAAGAAAAAAAATGTCTGAGCATCTCCCTAACATGGTGAAGGAAAAAGACATACAAGTCTAGGAACCACAGAGAGTCCCAAACAAGATGAACCCAAAGAGTCCCATACCAAGACACAGCATAATTAAAATACCAAAAGTTAAAAAAAAAGAAACATCTTAAACGCTGCAATAATAGAAAAGCAGTCCGTTACCTACAAGGGAGCTCCCATAAGACTTTCAACTTATTTCTCAATAGAAACACTTCAGGCCAGAAGGGCTTGGCATAAAATATTCAGTGATGAAAAGAAAAGACCTACAACCAAGGCTACTTTACCAAGCAAGTTTGTCATTTAAAATTGAAGGAGAAATCAAGAAACTCCCAAAAAAGAAAAAGCTAAAGGAGTTTGTTACCACCAGACAAGTATTAAAAAAAATTTTTTTAAAGAGCTTGCTTTAAGAGGCAGACAAAAGAGAAAAAGAAAAAAATCAACACAACACAGAGGAAAATATTTAAAAAAATAAAACAGCAGCCAATAATCACTTTAAATTTAAGTGGCTTAAATGTTCCAATCAAAAGACATAAAGTAGTTGAGTGGATAAAAGCAAGATCCAGGTATATGCTGTCTTCGAGAAACCCAACTCAGAACAAAAGACACACATAGACTAAAATTAAAGAGATGGAAAAATATATTTCATGCAATTGAAAAAAGAAGAAAGCTGGGGTAGCAATATCTGTATCTGACAAAATAGACCTTAAAACCAAAGCTACAATAAGAGACAAAGAAAAACACTACATAATGATAAAGGAATCTATTCAACAAGAGGATATAACCCTTGTAAATATTTATGCACCCAATATAGGAACACCTAAATATGAAAAGCAAATCTTGATGAACATAAAGGGAGAGATTGACAGTAATACAATAATAATAGGGGATTTTAACACCCCATGGACATCAATGGATAGATCTTCCAGACAGAAAATCAATAAAGAGATGGTGGCCTTAAATGACACACTAGATCAAATGGACTTAATTGATATATTCTAAGCATTCCACTGCAAAGCAATAAAATATACATTATTTTCAAATGCACATGGAATGTTTCCTAGAATACATGTTAGGACAAAAAACAAGTCTCATAATGCTATGAAACTTGAAATCAATCACAAAAAGAAAACTGAAAAAATGCACATTGACATGAATGCTAAATAACATGTTACTAAACAATAAATATGTCAACAATGAGATCAAGGAAGAAATCAAAAGATAACTTCAAACCAATGAAAATAAGAACACAACAACCCAAAATCTATGGAACAGAGGGAAAGCAGTCCTAAAAGGGAAATTCATAGCATTACAAGCCTATCTCAAGAAACAAGAAAAACTTCAAATAAACAATCTAACTTTACACTTAAAGAAACTTGAAAATAAAAACATCAAACAAAGCCCAGAGTGCAGAAAAGAAAGAAAACAATAAAGATCAGAGAAGAAATAAAGAGTCTAAAAAGGCAAAACAAAATATAAATGAAACCAACAGCTGGTTCTTTGAAAAGATAAACAAGATTGACAGACCTTTAACCAGATTCACAATAAAGAGAGGACCCAAGTAAATAAAATCAGAAATGAAAGAGGAGAAGTAACAACTGACACTAAAGAAATGCAAGGGTTTGTAAGAAAGTGTTATGAACAACTATATGCCAACAAATTGGACAATCTGGATGAAATGGATAAATTCCTAGAAACGTACAACCTTCCAAAACAAGATCAGGAAGAATCAGAGAATATGAATAGACAAATCACAGCTAGTGAAAATAAAGCAGTAATAAAAATATTTTTTAAAAAGTCCTGACAGGCCAGCACCATCCCCCATAGTAGCAGCCTGGTCAGAGTGGAGATATACCCACAGCCACAGAGGTGGGAAGCAGACATCCATCCCCAGGCAACAGAAGCACAGACCAGCAGCTGAAACCCATCCCAAAACACTACAGCAAAAGCTGAGCAGGAGTTGAGCCCCACAGGACAACAGCACTCCCCAACCACCAGTGGCGGGACCTGGGGCTCCACAGAGGCCTGTGTGGTCCAGCAGTTCACAAGAGCAGTGGGAAACCAGAGCCCAACAGAGACTGGTGTTATCCAGCTGCCTGCCCACGGGACCTGCAGAGTGTGGGAGCACCAGAGAGGACTGTACCACCCAGCAGGGACTGTGCGATCCAGTTACCCATGGGACCGGTGGGGTACTGAAGCAGCAGAGAGGCCTGTGCAAACCAGAAGCCCATAACATAGGCACAGAGCTGGGTCCCCCAAAGGTCTATGTGATCAAGTTACCCACGGGATCTGCAGGATGCAGGGGCACCAGAGAGGCCTCTGCGACCCAGCTGCACACAAGATAGGCATAGAGGATGTGAAAATGGAGGCAGAGAAATGGAAAAATTTCTAGAAACACATAGTCTCCCAAAACTGGATCAGGAAGAGATTGAAAACTTGAACAGAACAATAACAACAGAAGAAAATGAAGATGTAATCAAGACTCTTCCAGCAAACAAAAGCCCAGGCCCGGATGGCTTCACGGGGGAGTTTTACCGAACATTCAAAGAAGAACTAATACCCATTCTCCTCAAACTATTTCAAAAAATTCAAGAAGAAGGAAGACTTCCAAACTCGTTTTATGAAGCCAGCATAATTCTAATTCCAAAACCAGAAAAAGACACAATAATGACAGAAAACTACAGGCCAATATCCCTGATGAACATAGATGCCAAAATCCTGAACAAAATACTAGCAAATCGAATCCAGCAATACACCAAAAAAATTATCCACCATGACCAAGTGGGATTCATCCCAGGGATGCAAGGCTGGTACAATATTCGCAAATCCATAAATGTGATACACCACATAAATAAAATGAAGAATAAAAACCACATGATAATATCAATAGATGCTGGAAAAGCCTTCGACAAAATCCAGCATCCACTTCTGATAAAAACGCTCAGCAGTGTGGGAATAGAGGGATCATATCTAGACATAATAAAGGCCATATATGAAAGACCTACAGCCAACATCATACTCAATGGGCAAAAACTAAAAGCATTTCCCTTAAGAACAGGAACAAGGCAAGGATGCCCACTTTCGCCACTCCTATTTAACATAGTACTGGAAGTCTTAGCCACAGCAATCAGACAGGAAGAAAAAATAAAAGGGATCCAAATTGGAAAGGAGGAAGTGAAATGGTCATTATTTGCAGATGACATGATACTATACATAGAAAACCCCAAAGACTCCACCAAAAGTTTACTAGACTTAATAAATGAATTTGGCAAAGTAGCAGGATACAAAATCAACATCAAGAAATCAATGGCATTCTTATACACCAATGATGAACTCACAGAAAGAGAAACTAAGCAAACAATCCCATTTACCATTGTGGCAAAAAAATTAAGATACCTAGGAATAAACTTAACCAAAGAAATAAAGGACCTATTCGCAGAAAACTACAGGTCATTGAAAAAAGAAATAGAGCAAGATATAAAAAAGTGGAAGCACATACCCTGTTCATGGATTGGGAGAATTAACATCATTAAAATGTCCATATTACCCAAAGCAATCTATAGATTCAACGCAATCCCCATCAAAATACCAACGCCATACTTCACAGAATTAGAAATTACTTCAAAAGTTCATATGGAACCAAAAAAGGCCTCGAATAGCCACAGCAATCTTGAAAAGGAAGAACAAAGTTGGAGGGATCACAATACCAGATTTCAGGTTATACTACAAAGCCACTATAATCAAAACAGCCTGGTACTGGCACAGGAACAGGTATATAGACCAGTGGAACAGAATAGAGAACCCAGAGATGGACCCAAGGCAATACGCTCAATTAATATTTGACAAAGGTGGCAAAAGCATGCAGTGGAGTAAGGACAGCCTCTTTAATAAATGGTGCAGGGAAAATTGGACAGCTACTTGCAGAAAAATGAAACTAGACCATCAACTTACACCCTACACCAAAATAAACCCAAAATGGATAAAAGACTTAAATGTAACTAATGAATCCATAAAAATCCTAGAGGAGACTGTGGGCAACAAAATCTCAGACATCATATGCAGCAGAATTTTTACTGACACATCACCTAAGGCAATAGAAACAAAGGAGAAAATGAACACATGGGACTACATCAAACTCAAAAGCTTCTGCACAGCGAAAGATACAATCATCAAAACGGAAAGGCTACCCACTGTATGGGAGAGCATAATTGCCAATGATATATCAGATAAGGGGTTAATTTCCAATACATATAGAGTACTCATACAACTCCACAAAAGGAAGACAAACAATCCAATTAAAAAATGGGCAGAGGAACTAGACACCTCTCCAAACAAGACATACAAATGGCTAAGAAACATATGAAGAAATGCTCATCATCACTAATCATCAGAGAGATGCAAATCAAAACAACAATGAGGTATCACCTCACACCTGTCAGAATGGCCGCCATCAACAAATCATCAAACAACAAGTGTTGACGAGGGTGTGGAGAAAAGGGGACTCTAGTACAATGCTGGTGGAAATGCAGACTGGTGCAGCCACTATGGAAAACAATATGGTGTCACCACAAAAAATTAAAAATTGATCTTCCATTTGACCCAGTGATCCCACTTCTAGGAATATACCCTAAGAAGCATAAAACACCAATCAGAAAGAATATATGTACCCCCATCTTTGTAGCAGCACTATTTACAATCGCTAAGATCTGGAAACAGCCCAAGTGCCCATCAGTAGACAAATGGATCAAAAAGCTGTGGTACATATACACAATGGAGTACTACACAGCGGTAAGAAAGAAAGATCTCTTATCCTTTGAGACTACATGGAGGGACCTTGAAAGTATTATCCTAAGTGAAACAAGCCAAACAGAGAAAGACAAATTTCATATGATCTCACTTATTTGTGGAATATAATGAACATAACAGTTTGAGGAACGGGGTAGTTTCAGAGATGTGGAAGCGGGGTACAGACTGACAATCCCCTAAGGAATGGGGAGGTGGGGGAGGGATGAACCACAGAACTTATACGCATGTATGCATGAAGAGTGGACATGGACAACAATTTGGGGAAGGGGCAGGGAGGGGAGGGAGATGGGGGAATCAGTGGGGGGAAAAAGGAGAATCATCTGTAACAAAAATTAATTAATAAAAAATAAATTAAAAAAAAAAGAAAATGGAGGCAGAGTAAATAGAAGCTCCCAGGACCAAAGGGGAATTACAACTAAAATAAAGACAAATCCTTGAAAAAAAGCAACAGAAAAGCAGCAGGACAGGACCATATAACCAGGGACATTGGTAGGATCTGTGGAGGCACGAGAGGGTGGTGGGCTGGGAGCCCACAGACAGCAGCAGTCTTACCTGTTAACAGCACCCTTGGGGAATAAAGGCCAAGCCCTCTCCACAGTGCAGAGAGCCAGGACAGAACGATAAAATAGCTACAGCCACTCACTTGAGGATTATGCCAGAGGGAGGGCAGACTGGGCTGCAACTCTGTGGGTACAACCGGAACTTGGAGGGCACTCAAGAGGTTTTGCTGATTTGCAGCCATAAAAGATGGTAGACAGTGTGCTCCTTCCCCGAGATGTGGGGAAAGCAGTAGCCCCCCTCCACTTCCCTGCCTCAAAGATTCAGCCTTTTCCAAATGAGGCAAAGAAGTGCAAATTGAGGCTCATTAACAACCAGCATCTATTTCACTCTCCAAATCCTCTTATGCAGAACACCAGGGCTACATTCCAAGACACTGAATAACTGAGACTACTAGCCTCCAGGAGAAAGCTAGAGGATAACTGAACCTTTCCTGGGCTTGCAAATCTACTGGAAAGTAAGACTGGACAGTGTTATTTAACGTGGGCCCGCCCAGGCCTATCTAAACCCAGTAGAGGGAGCCACAAACAGCAGAACACCAACACCCACAGGGAAAATTTGGCAGGCTCCTAAGCCCACTGACATAGCCAAAATGGTGAAATAAAGAAAAAAATCCCAAATGAAAGAACAAGAGAACTCTATTGAAGATGAGATAAATAAAATGCAGCTACACAAATTATCAGAGGTAGAGTTCAGAGCCATGATCTTGAGGAAGCTCCACAGCATGCATAAGAACATCAGCACCATGAGTAAAGATATAGAAATATTGAAAGCCAACCAAGTGGAAATGAAGAATGACATAGCAGAAATTAAAAACACATTGGAAGGACTAATCAGTAGAGTAGAGGAAGCTGAGGACCAGATCAGTGTATTAGAATACAAGGTAGAAAAAATTAACCAATCAGAAAACCAAAAGCAACCAACAATTAAAAAACAGGAAGATAGCTGAGAATTGTGGGACAACTGGGAATATAATAACATTCACATCATAGGAGTCCCAAAAAGGAAAAAAATGGGCAAGGGTTAGAGAATTTATTGGGAGAAATAGTGACAGAAAACTTTCCTAACATGGTGAAAGAAGAAGACATTCAAGTTCAAGAAGCACAGAGAGCCCTAAGTAAGAAGAAGCAAAACAGGCCCACACCAAGACAGATAGTAATTAAAATGCCAAAAATTAAAGAAAAAGAGAGAATCCTAAAGGCAGCAAGAGATAAGCAACAGATAACCTACAAAGAAAACCCCATAAGGCTCTCAGCTGACTTCTCATCAGAAACACTACAGGCCAGCAGGGAGTGGCATGAAGTAATCAAGGTCATAAAAAAACAAGGATCTGAATCCAATACTACTCTACCCAGCAAGGCTGTCACTCAAAATAGAAGGTCAAATAAAGAGCTTCCCAGACCCCCCCCCCCAAAAAAAAAAAAAGACTAAGGGAATATATTAGCACCAAATAAGCAGACACAGAGTAGCTGACTGGATAAGAAAGCAAGACTCACATATATGTTGTTTACAAGAGACCCACCTCACAACAAAAGACTCACATAGGTTGAAAGTGAAGTGATAGAAAAAAAAAAATTCCAAGCAAATGAAAAAAAAAAAACAAAAAAAACTGGGGTAGCAATACTATTATCTGATAAAGTAGATTTAAAAATGAAGACCATAACTAGAGACAAAGAAGGCCTCTACATAATATTGAAAGAATCTATCCAACAGGAAGATATAACCTAGGTGAACATATATGCACCCAATATAGGAGCACCGACACATATTAAAAATCTTCTGGAGGACTTCAAAAGAGAAATCGACAGCAATACAATTATAGCAGAGTACTTCAACACCCTGCTGACATCACTGGATAGATTATCTAGACAAAAAATTAACAAGGAAACACAGTCTCTAAATGAAGTGCTAGATCAAATGGATTTAATAGATATCTACAAAGAATTACACCCCAAAACTGCATAATTTCATTCTTCTCAAGTGCACATGGGACATTATCAAAGATAGACCACATGTTAGGGCACAAACTAAGTCTCGACAAGTTCAAGAAGATTAAAATCATATCAAGCATCTTCTCAGATCACAATGGTATGAATCTAGAAATCAACTGCAATAAGAACATGCAAAGACATTGGAACACATGGAGGCTAAATAGCATGTTACTGAACAATGAATGTGTTACCATGGAGATCAAGGAAGAAAATGAAAACTTCCTGGAAAACAATGAAAATGGACACACAACAACACAAAATCCAACAACTAAGATCTGGAAACAGCTCAAATGTCCATCAGTAGTGGTACATACATACAATGGAATACTATGCAGCTGTAAGAAAGAAAGATCTCTTATCCTTTGAGACGAAATGGAGGGACCAGGAAAGTATCATCCTAAGCGAAACAAGCCAAACAGAGAAAGACAAGTATCATATGATCTCACTTATTTGTGAAGAATGGGATAGTCCCAGAGACGTGGAAGTGGGGTACAGACTGACAATCCCCAGAAGAGGGGATGGTGGGGGAGAGATAAACCACAGAAGTTATATGCATGTGTGCATGAGTAATGAACAGGGCGGGGAGGGGGGAGAGGGTAATCAGTGGGAGAAAAAGGAGAAGCATCTGTAACAAAAATAAATTAATTAAATAAAAAAAAGTTTTATACATCCAGGCACATTAATTTTTCCATATAAAAGAAAACACTGACTATCCTTATATTGGGTATACTAAAGA
Organism: Molossus molossus; assembly: GCF_014108415.1. NCBI lineage: Eukaryota > Metazoa > Chordata > Mammalia > Chiroptera > Molossidae > Molossus > Molossus molossus. The sequence continues at coordinate 97,975,853 of NW_023425403.1, forward strand.
AGGCTTGCTCATAAATTAACCATTGTGAAATATTTACTTGTTGAGAGAGTGAATTTTTCAGGACAATATCTTAATGGTTGTATGATATTCATTAGTGCTGTAATTAACCTCTAATGTTGGAAATTTAGGTATTACTATTATCAGTAGTAACACAGCAAGAAAGGCACAAAGGCCAAAGGTTTTTCTGAAAAGATTCCTAGGAGTGAAAGTATCTGGTTAAAGAGCATGAATAGTTTACAGTTCTTGGTATAAATTGCCAAATTGAGTGGATTCTATCAGCAATAAATCAAAGGTTTTATTTTCGTGCCATATTTGCCAGCATTGGAGTTTCTTATTAAAAAGTAAAGGAATAATTTCATGGGTTAAAATGGCATTTCATTGTCGTTTTGACTTCTTTATTGGTGAAGGTGAATATTTCTTTATGTAGATTATTGGCCAGTGGATTTTTGTGTGTGAATTTATTTATGTCTTTGGCCCATTTAGCTATAGGGTGAGGGATTACAATATAAATTATTATTGATGAGTTATTGGTTTATACTAGTATAACTAATTTATAGATTATATTAGGCAGAGTCCCCATTCACTCAATTTTAATGAGAAATCTTCTCTTCTATTCTTTGTTTGTTGTAGTGCAGCATTTTTTAAACAGAAATTTCAAGTTTTTATGGTCACACTTAAATCTGTTGGTCTTCCATTGATTTAACACTTAGTTCTTGCTCATCAAAAAATTAAATAATGTTCACTTAAATTTCTTAGATATGTTTGTGGGTTTTTATATTTCATTCCTCAATCCATCTGGGACCCCATGCATTTTTTATGTAAATAAGACTATTTATCCTCCCTGACCCAGTATTATACAGACTCAGAATGTTTATCTTTTTTACTTGACAGAGATTAACCAACTAACAAATTTGTCACTTTGATACCTTAATTTTACTTTTCTCAATATTAAGCCAGTAAACATTGTTCTGAGGGTACTATACTAATCAATTTTTTAACTTTTTAATAGTCATTTTTGTTGCACAGAGACACATGCATGTGTGTATGTGTGTGTTTCAGATGGATAAGTTTGCTGAAATGTATCAGTGTGGTGATAGCAACAGTATTTTAAAAAATAATCACTGCTGATTTCTTATTTTAAGAATTATACATATATGCACGTTGCATAAATATACATGTACACACACACATATTTATTTTAGAAAATAAGAAAACAGAGAGGAATCCAAAAAAATCTCCATATTGCCACCACTTACCTAAAAGTTGATATAATGTGTTTATCTTTTTCTATCATGCATATACAAGCAATCATACCATATGCTTCTTGCATTTATTTATTTAAATAGTGGGTAGGTAGAATGTAATATCCAGATTATTATCTAAAAGACATGTCGATTCAGTATTAGATCTAGATAAGAACCATGTATTACTGTGAATTAATGATTTGGAACAAACTTACTTAAAGCTAGGTAACCATCTCAATTCTTCGTCTGGTAGCTTAAGTAATATGTATTTATAGTAGAGGCCAATTAGAGTGGTTAATACAACTTTGTAGGTTATTGGGAAACAATCAGGTGCTTAGATATTTCTTGGAATATACATAACCTTATATTTCCTGAATCACCCCTTAAAGGTGCTAAGAGAGAGACAAGTGAATAAAAGGTAATAACCATTTTAGGTTATTCCTAGAAAATGGGTTTTGTTGGTGTCATGTGGATATATGTAAGATATGTCCATCTTTCTTAGGAAGTTGTACGGTTCCTGGATACCAAGCATCGAAACCACTATCAAGTCTACAATCTTTGCAGTATGTATATGACTATTTTCCTACTAAATATAGAAAACAGATCACTACACACAAGATGGCTCAATTTTTACATTTTATTTAATCATAAGCATTTGGTGGTGGTGGGAAGTGAGTTTAAAAATCCCCATCTTGTGCTGGCCCTACTTGGTAGGAAAAGGTAGCTCACCAGCACCAAGTGCCCTGTGGGGTAGGCAAGGAGGCTGAAGTGGAGGTGGAGCTGTGTTAGGAAGAGTCTAGTTTAGTGGTATTAAGTTTAGAAAACTACTTCTGTTTTTCCTGCCAGTTTGTGTTTTGAAGACAGATCATTCAATTAATGCATTCTCTAACCCACTAGGGGTGGGATGTGAGGAGAGCAGGGCTCTACACAAAAAAACAAAATCTATAGGAAACATTATATTCCAGCTTACTACTCTGTCACTCTTGATTTTGCCTCTTTCTATACATTAGACATTTTCAGGGGGCAAGCAATTTTGTTGGCCTCATTTACTTCTGCTCTGTGGTGTCTAACTACCCTAGCATAATGTGATGAGTAGCCTGCTAGAAAATTAAAAGTAAGGCCTATTAAACAAATTAAAATAAGTTGGACTTAGGTTATAAAGATGGACAAACTACTCCTACCCTTATGTTTTTGAGACCCTTAAGTGTCTTTTAGTGTAGCAGGAACTGACAGAAAGCTCCTTTTAAGGTGAATAAGGAATTTCTAATGGAAAAGTATAACATTCATAACTTGATAGTTTACTATGTTTATTAAGTATAGAGCTATGACCCATGTATCATTTATTTTAGGTGAAAAAGCTTATGATCCTAAGTACTTCCATTATAGGGTCCGTCGAATCATGATTGATGATCATAATGTTCCTTCTTTGAGGTAAGTTTTATGCCAAGTTGGCTGTTAGAAGTGGGCTAAATACATGGGGCTTGATTTTTTGGAAGTCTTTTTATTCAACTAAAAATCTTACATTTGAAATCAGTGAGATGCTGGAATTTTCCAAAGAAGTACAGAATTGGATGGCTCAAGATAGTAAAAACATCGTAGTGATTCACTGTAAGGGAGGCAAAGGTAAAAAACATTTTTTTTATTTCTCTTTTTCTAAAGAAATTAGAAAAATGTATTAAAATAAAAGAACAAGACACATACTGCTATTAATCAGTATTAATAGTTGTTAACATTTTAAAATATTAACTTTAAGACTGAAAGAAAACAAGGAAAGAGGGAGATAGGGAAAGAGGAAGAAAGGAAACAGGCATAAAAGAACTAAGGAAGGTTGAGCATATTTTCCCTTCTTTACTGACTATTTTGGTTTTTCATTTTTGATTTGCAAAAATATCAGTCAAAATAAAAACTTTTTAACTTTAGAAACTGTAAGAGAACTTTTATTTTATTTAAGATTTTTCTTTAACTTTGTAAGGACCTTTTAAGGTTAAAATAGCCAATAGCAATGCTATTTCATAAACCAAAAATTATCTGAAATGTTTATAATATAATGATACAAAGAAGTTGGTTTTAGTGGGGGTAAAGAAATTTTAAAAGCCATTTGTAAATCCAACCAATTTAAGTTGAGATCGGTTTTCTCTCATTCAGCTTTAGGCTTTTAATAGTCATCTAAGCAAACCCTACAATTTTGGACAAAGAATTACATTTTTGGTGAACTGTAAAATATTTTTTATACTGAATTCCAGGAAAACACAATACTTTAAAATTGTCTTATATGATTGAATAGAATCAAGTTTTAGTCTTATATGAAAATTAGTTTGAAGCCCATTAGTATTAGGCAAGTTCTATTGTTAGTTCCACAGGCTGAAATATTCTGAATATAGTGGCAAATTACAATACATGGATAAAGAACATAGAGGTTAAACCATTTGGAATTGCCAGTTTTTGAGTTTTCTTTACTTATAAAATGGCCACTTCACATGGCTCTTAGTGTAAGCAATTGACCTCAGTTTTCTGTTATTTAAAGCAAAGTCTCTGCCTGAAGGAAAGTGTTCATTTCAAATTAAAATTTGTTGTTGTTGTTATTGGGAGGGGATTCATACTATTCTGTGTTCACATGTTTTTCATTGGCATTCCTTTGGGATTGTTTGGAGGGCTGGTATTCAGCTGGTATGCACTAGAGTAACATCTTTTTCAAGTTGTCATTCATATTGCTTTTGCTCTCATTAGTTGGTGCCTGCACATTACTGGTAGTGTGATACTCAAAATATTTTATTATTGATTTATGGGACTTATTTAAATAATCTGAATGCTAAATTTTTATTAGTAATTAATATTGCAATATCTTCTCCCACTGTCTTGTCCTTTACATTTGATTATGATTTATTTTATCATATAGATGTTTGTAATTTACATTGTGAAATTTATCAACCTTTTTGTGTTTGTGGTTTGTGCTTGTCATGTTAAAGTAATCCACCTGTACAATAACGTAGTAAAGATATTCTACTTATAAAATACTAAAATTTAATTTTTTACATTTGGGTCTTTAAGCTCACTGGAATTTGAGAAGGAGTTTTTGTTTGTTTGTTTTTTACATATGGTTAGACCATTGTCCCAACACACTCGATTGCATTCTTCATTGACTTGTAATCCCTTCTCAGCCATATACCAAGTTTTCACAAATGTTTGGGACTATTTTTGAATTCTTCAACCACACTGTTATAATTTTATAGTTTTTAATATATTTTGATTAATACAGAATGGTCTTGCCCCTTCTTACATTTAATTTTAGAATCATTTTATCAAGTTCTACATTAAAATATGTTTAGAATTTTTATTGGAACTGTGTCAAGTTTGTAGATTCATTTGAAAAAACTGACAATATTAAGTTTTACCAAATAGTTTTCTATTTATTTAAATCATCTTCCTTTCAATATTATTTTATACTTTTTTTCATGGTGGTCTTAAATATCTTCTGTTTAATTTATTCTTAGGCATATTGCCACTGCAAATGGAAACTTTTTTTTCTGTTACATTTGGATTGGTTCCAGTTTTTACTCTTATAAATAATGCCGCTATGAAATATATGTTTCTTGTGCCCCCCTTTCTATTGAGTATATACCTTGGACTAAAATCATTGTGCTTTAAGTTAATGAATCTCAAACTTTTGTAGATAATGTCATCTGTGTTCTGAAACAGTTGTACAGATTTACACTCCACTGGCAATGTAGAAAAGTCTATGTTCCACATCTTTACCATATCTTTGTACTTTTAGTCATTGGGTGGGTGTGTAGTTATATCTCATGATGGCTTTTTTCATTTGCATTTCTATGATTACTAATAAGGTGGAGAAAGTGTTCATAGGTTTATTAACCACCTTTTGTTGTAAAGGTTTGTTTAATTTCCTTATTTTTTTCCCAGTTGACTGAATATGAATTCTTTTTTTTATCCATGAATTCTTAATGTATTCCAGATTTCAACCCTGTTATTTGTTATATGTACTGCACTGTAATTTTCTTTTTCTTTCACTTATGAGTATCATTTGGTTAACAGACGTTCAATGCACTATATTGTTCTTTCTCTTTATAAGGTGTTTTTGTGTCCTTGTGTGTTTAAAAGGCATTTTCCTATATAATCTTATAGAAGGTTTATTCCATTTGAAATTGATTTTTATGTGTGGTGTGAGGAAAGGGTCAAGTTTCATCTTTTTTCATATGACTATCCAATTGTTTCAGCAGACTGATTGGACTTTCATTTCTTTACTGTTCTGCAGGACATGGTCTGTTTCTGAACTTTCTATTCTGTTCATTGGTCTTTCCTTTATCTGTATGCCAGTAGCACAACTATCTTACTTACTATAGCTTACTAATATTCCTGATTTCCAGTCGAAGGACTCTACTCATCTTGCTCTTCTTCACAATTGTTTGGGTCTTATTAGGCCATCTACATTTCCATATAAATTTAATAATCAACTAGTCAAATTACACACACACACACACACACACACATACACACTTGATTCCATTTTGTTTATGATAATGTACCTGGTAGTTATTTTGGTAGATTTTCTTCATCAAGTTAAGGAAGTTTCCTAGTTTTTCTTTATTTTTAAAATTATGAATATATACTGAATTTTAATGAGTACTTTTTCCTGCACTTACTGAGATGATTACATTGCATTGAATATGCAGATTGAAGAGAACTGAAATCTTTACAATATTGAGTCTTCTATCCATGAAGGGAGATAGCCCCTCATTTAGTTAGGTGTTCTTCAATCTCTCTTTATAATTTTTTTCATTTTCTGTATATAAAGCTTGTATATTTTTGTTAGATTTATTCATAGATATTTGATATTTTTATACAAATATTAATTATATTCTTTAAAATTTTTTATTTATCTAAGTGTTTTTGTTATTCTAAATGCAATTTATTTTATTAAACTTGCAATCAGCAACTTTATTAAACTCTTCTTAAATCTACTAATTTATCTATAAATTTTTATTTCATTTTATAGTAAACAATTATATCATATAAAGATAATGAATTGTATTTTTACCTTTTCAATTCTTTTCTCTCCCCTAACACTGGCTAGAAACTTCAGTGCAGTGTTGAATTAGAGGTAGTAATAGCAGACATCCTTGTTCTGTTCCTGCTGTCAAAGTTTCATCATCTCACCAACTACTTTAAGGAATGTGTGTGTGTGTGTGTGTGTGTGTGTGTGTGTGTGAGAGAGAGAGAGAGAGAGAGAGAGAGAGAGAGAGCTGGCAAGGGCAAAATAAGAAACCATCATCATAATTACTTTTAGTTATTGATTTCTGGTTGTACTGCATTATACTTAGAGAACATATTATATATTCTTTTAGTTCTTTGAAATTTGTTTACTAGTTTTATGGCCAGAATTTGGTCAATTTTATCAAATATTTTCTGTGCACTTGAAAAGAAAGTATATTATGCATTATTATGAACAGTGTTCTAAATGTGTCCATTAAGTCATTGGTTAATTTATTGATTCAAATCTTCTATATCTTTAGTGACATTTTATTTTGGTTTGATGAAATATTTTACAATGTAATTTCTCCTTCCCATCCACCACCATTAGCTTGGAAGTTCTAGACTGGTTTTATATGCCTTTATTAATTACTCTAAAGATTTCAACCTACATCCTTCATTTAGCTATTGGCTTTTTTTTTTTTTTTGACCTTGTATTTAGCAATCTTCCTGAAGTCTCTCATTAGTTTTAGGAGTTAGTCTACAGATGTAATTGGATTTTAATATTCTGAAAATAATGAAAGTTTGTCTCTTCTGTTCTTATCCCTATAGTTTTTGTTTCTTTTGCTCACCTTAATACACTGGCTAAACCCTGTAATACAGTGTTAATAGAAGCAGTGAGTAATGTACATTTATGTGTAGTTCCTGGCTTTAAAGAAAATGCTGTCAACATTTTATCAGTAATATGATGTACCTGGTAGTTATTTTGGTAGATTTCCTTCATCAAATTAAGGGAGTTTCCTAGTTTTTTTTTTTTTAATTATGAATATATACTAAATTTAGTGAATACTTTTTTCTGCACTCACTGAGATGATTACAAGGTATGCTTTTAATTTGTAAATATGATATAGATTTCTGATATAAGATGATCCTTGCATTCCTGAGATAAATGGCACTTGATGGTGATATATATTTGTTCTACATTGTGAGAGTCACTCTGAAGAAATTTTAATCAATTTTTTTACATCTATATTCATAAGTGAGACAAGTATAAAATTATTTTTTCTTCTATTATATTTGTGCAGTTTGAGCATCAGTTATACTAGTATTATCAAATAACTTGGGAGTTTTTCTTTTTTGCCTATTATGTTAAAAATTATAAAAGACATTACCAGACATCAGATTATACTACAAAGCCACTGCAATCAAAACAGCCTGGTACTGGCAAAAGAACAGGCACATAAATCAATGGAACAGAATAGAGAACCCAGAAATGGACCCAAGACAACATGCTCAATTAATATTTGACAAGGGTGGAAAGAGCATACAGTGGAATCAAGACAGTCTCTTTAGTAAATGGTGTTGGAAAAAGTAGACAGTTACATGTAAAAAAATGATGCTAGACCACCAACTGACACCATACACAAGAATAAACTCAAAATGGATAAAAGACTTAAATGTAGCTTGTGATTTCATAAAAATCCTAGAAGAAAATGCAGGCAACAAAATTTCAGACATCATATGCTGCAGAATTTCCACTGATACATCACCTAAGGCAACAGAAACAAAGGAAAAAATGAACGCATGGGACTACATCAAACTCCAAAGCTTCTGCACAGCAAAAGAAATACCATCAAAATGGAAAGGGATCCCACTATATAAAAGATCATAATCGCCAATGATGCATCAGATAAGGGGTTAATTTCCAATATATATAGAGTGCTCATACAACTCAACAAAACGAAGATAAAGAACCCAATTAAAAAATGGGCAGAGGACCTAAATAGACACCTCTCCAAAAAGGACATACAAATGGCCAAGAGACATATGAAGAAATGCTCAACATCAATAATCATCAGAGAGATGCAAATTAAAACAACTATGACGTATCACCTCACACCTGTCAAAATGGCCGCCATCAACAAATCATCAAACAACAAATGTTGGCTAGGGTGTGGAGAAAAGGGGACTCCAGTACACTGCTGGTGGGAATGCAGACTGGTGCAGCCACTGTGGAAAAAGCTATGGTGTTACCTCAAAAAGTTAAAAATCAAACTACTGTTATTTTAATTTTTTTAAACCAATGTTTATTATTTTTGTTAATAATTTTCCATTGATTTTTAGATCGAGTGGAAGGAAGAGAGAGAGAGAGAGAGAGAGAATATGAGAGAGACACATCGATTGATTGCCTCTTGCACAACCCCAACCGGGGCGGAATCAAACCTGCAACCCAGATACACGCCCCGACCAAAATTGAACCTGCAACCCTTAGGTCTGCAGTACAATGCTCTAACTGCTGAGCCCAACCAAGCATGGCTTGAATAAGCTTTTTTTTTTTTTATCCTCACCTGAGGATATATTTTTTTCTATTTATCTTCAGATAGAGAAAGAGGGAGAGAGAGAGAGACATTGATGTGAGAGGGACACATCGACTGGTTGCCTCCCGCAAGACCCCAATGAGGGCCGGGGATAAACTGCAACCAAGGTAGGTGGCCTTGGCTGGAATCAAACCTGAGACTCCTTGGTCTGTGAGCCAATGCTCTACTTCTGAGCTAAACTGGCCAGGGCCTGAGTAAGCTTTTTAATTGAAATTTTAAATTTAAGTTTTACAGTGATTGACAAAGTTATTCATGCAGTGTTTTTAAATTCCTACTGTATCCGTAATATTGCCCTCATTTTTATTTCTAATATTTGTACCTCCCTTTATAAAATCAGTTTACAAGAAGTTTGTGTATTAGTTTCTTGGGAAAAAACTGATGTTTAATGTTATTAATCATTCTATTTTAATTTATGTTTCATTAATTTACATCACTGCCCTGGCCAGTTAGCTCAGTGGTTAGAGTGTCAGCCCACGGACCAGAGAGTCCTGGGTTCAGTTCCCGCTAAGGGCATGTACCTCGATTGCAGTTTGCAGTTTGTCCCCGGGGGCTCGACTGGGGTCATGTGGGTGGCGACCAATCGATGAGACTCATCGATGTTTTTCTCTCTCTCTTCCCCCCTCTCTCCCTCCTGCTCTATCTGAAGATAAATGAAAAAGAAAAAAAAAAACAACTTACATCACTTTTTCTACTTGTTTTATGTATACTTGTTTTTTTTAAACTACTTTCTTGAATGAAAAACAATTCATTAATTTGAAATTTTTAAACGTTATTGTCTGTATTTAGAGTCTATGTATTTTTCTGTTAATACTACTTTAGCTAACTTTGTTATTTTATTTTTCTTTAGTTTTGAATAAATTGTAATTATTCTACTAATTCTCCCAAAAATAATTCACCAAATCTCTTGATTTTTAAACAGATTACGTAGAAGTGATTTTGTTTACAAATCTGGATTACTTTTATTTATTTTAAATGAGTGTTTAGGAGTTTTAGCCATATTTTTATTATTGATTTTATATTGTATTTGTTCAGAGATAGTGATTTAGATTAAAAGTGTGGTCCATGGAATAGCACTATCAGCATCAATTAGGAGCCACTTAGAAAAGCAAAATCTCATAATCACTTCAAACCTACTAAATTAGAATTTGCATTTTAGTTAGATCTTCAGATGATCTATACACCATTTAAGTTTGAGAAGCATCAACTGATAATGATTTCTTAGTAATAGCCAGAGAGTTTTCACCTTTTATTTTTTTACCATCTGTTTTAAATAAAGCATTGCTTCACCCTGAGACCTGATTTAACCATTTTTTCTCCAACTTGGAGAAAAGAGCAATGTAAGCACCTAACATTTTGGGCCCACTCAAAGCTAACCTTTAGGAGTGTTTGGGCCCTTTCTCCTACTTGGAGCGGGGATTAAAAATCAACGACATCACCTGGGTTGCACTTTTACTCACTTTACCCAGCATAGCCAAACTTGGCCAAAAGAGTCAGTAAGACAACTCTCATATGGTTGGACCTGTTGTTTTCAATTCCATAGGTGACTTTGACCTCTCACAACAGCATCATACTTTCATCATACCCATGTCTTCATCCTTCCTTTTCACAAACAGTGCTTTTTATATTCTTCAGTGAGTCAGGGTAACTTTAGTAAATCCCAATTCTGCCACCAACTTTATCAGAGGTCCCCAAGACACTCCCTAGATTTAGTGATTCACAGAGGGCTCGCAGGACTCAGGATGTGGTCATATTTATGCTATGATGTATTACAGTGAAAGGATATAAAGCAAAATCAGCACAGAGAAAAGGTGCCTGGGGAAAGTCCAGAAGAAACCAGGCAGAAGCTTCCAAGAGTCTTCTCTAGTGTAGTTACACAGGGTGTGATTGATTCCTTTAGCAGAGTGTTTTTAAAGCACATGTAAAGTATTTTCTAGCAGGGAAGCTCGTTAGAGACCCAGTGCCCTTGGTTTTTATTGGGAGCTGGTCAAATAGACACCTTCTAACTAGCATGGACCAAAATTCTAGACTCCCAGAAGAAAAACAAGTGTTCAGCATAAACCATATTGTTTCATAAATAGTTTAGGCACAATGAGCCAGTCTTATCAGGGAATGGTGAAAATCTTGAAATTCAGTTTTATAGATGCCAGCAAAGACCAAACTTAAACTCAGGCTTATTGACAGTAGTCAGGCTTATTATGTTAACTCTTCTACACAAATGGTTGAGACTTCTTTGTGGTGTAATATATGATCCATTTCAAGTATAACTATAAATCTCATACCTAGAAAACAATGTGTATTCTCCAATATTTAAGTGCAGGTGATCTTTCTGTCTATCTATCATCAATCATATTAATTCGATTACTCAAATCTTTATACTTGCTTTTTTTTTAAAGTATGTCAGAATGTGAAAAAGGTCTGTTAAACTCTTTCACCATTATTGTTAAATAATGGTTTCTTCTTTTTTATTGAGTTGTTACTAATGACTATATTTTTACATTTAAAAATTTAATTACAGTTGACATACAATATTATATTAGTTTCAGGTGTAAAACAAAATGATTAGACATTTATATAATTTAAGTGATTACCCTGATAAATCTAGTACCCACCTGACACCATACATAATTATTATAACACCTAGGAATAAATTTAACCAAGGAGGCAAAAGACGTACTCATAAAATTACAAAACATTAAAGAAAGGCTTTCCTGTGGGAGCCACTGAGTTGAGAGGAGTGTGGCCTTCTCCCCTCCACCCCATGGTGTGTGCTAGTCCACTGGTATCAGTGTACTCCAAAAAGGGGGATCATCTGGCAAAAATGTCACTTTGCCTGCTGTGTTCAAGGCTCCCATTCCACCAGATACTGTGAACTTTGCTCACACCAACTTGTGCAAAAACAACAGACAGCCCAATGATGTCAGTAAATTGGCAGGTCATCAAACAAGTGCTGAGTCTTGGATACTGGCAGAGCTGTGGCTCAAATTCCCAGAGTTCAAGGTGGTGGAACTCATAATTTTGTACAGGGTGCTTTTGGAAATATGTGTCATGGGGGCTGCATGTTTGTGCCAACAAAAACCTGGTGCCACTGGCAGCGCAGGGTGAACACAGCACAGAAGTGGTATGCCATCCACTCTGCCCCAGCTGCCTCAGCATTACCAGCATTGATCATGTCTAAAGGTCAATGCATTGAAGATAAACTTCCTTTGGTGGTTGAAGATAAAGTTGAAAGTTGTAAGAAAATCAAGGAGCCTGTTTTACTTCTTAAGAAACATAAGGCCTGGAATGATATAAAAAATGTCTATGCCTCTCAGTGAATGAGAGCTGGCAAGGACAAAAGGAGAAACCATTTTTGTATCCAGCACAAGGGACCTTGCATCATCTATAATGAGGACAATGATAATATCAAAGCCTTCAGAAACATCCCAGGAATTACTCTGCTTCATGTAAGCAAAATGAACATTTTGCAAACTTGTTCCTGGTGGGTATGGGGGCCATTTTTGCATTTAGACTGAAAGTGCTTTCCTCAAGTTAGATTATCTGTATGGCATTTGGCATAAAGTTGCCTCCCACAAGAGTAACTACAACCTTCCCATGTACAAGATGCTTGATACAGACCTTAGCAGAATCTTTAAAAGCCCAGAGATCCAAAGAGCCCTTCGAACAACACACAAGAAATTTATTGCAAAGTCCTGTAGAAGAATCCATTGAAAAACCTGAGAATCATGTTGAAGCTAAACCTGTATGCAAAGACCATGCACCTGAACACCATTCTTCTCTAGGCCAAGAACCACAAGCTCTGGGTGGATAAAGCAGCAGCAGCACTAGAAACCAAATTAGATGACAAGGAGGTTCTAAGCAAGAAGCCTGTGATAGGGAAGAAAACAAAGAAGGCTGCTGGCGTTACAAAGCAGAAGCCTTTGATAGGAAAAAAGACTGCGGCTACCAAGAAACCAGCAGCTAAGAGGAAGCCCACAGAAAAGAAACCCACCACAGAAGAAAAGAAGTCTGTGGAATAAACTTAAATTTGTTTATTCTATAAAGGTCAAATCACTGTGGACAGCTAATTTTGAATAAAAACCTATCAAAGGCAGTGAGAAAGAAAAGACATTAAAGAAAGAAAAAGAAGATATAAATCAATGGAAGCATGCTCATGGATAAGAATAATTAACATTGTTAAAATAGAAATACTACCCAAAGTAATCTATACATTCAATGCAATCCCTATCAAAATACCAATGAAATTTTTCACAGGATTAAAATAAATAATCCTAAAATTAATAGGGAAGCACAAAAGACCCTGAATAGCCACAGCAATCTTGAGAAACAAAAACAAAGTTGGAGGTATCATGTTACCTTACATCAAACTACACTATCAGCTTATAATAATCAAAACAGCATGGTGCTGTAATGAAAACATAGATCAATGGAACAGAATAGAGAGACCAGAAATAAACCCATGCCTATATGGCCAATTAATCTATGACAAAGGAGGCAAGAATACCTATGGGGTAAAGACGGTCTCTTCAATAAATGGTGATGGGAAAACTGGACAAATACATGCAAAAAAATGAAATTAGACCAACCACTTTTTTACACCACATACAAGAATAAACTCAAAATGGATTAAAGACAAATGTACAACCCCAAAACCATAAAACTCCTAGAAGAAAACATAGGCAGCAAACTCTGTGATGCTGTTCTTCCTAATATACATATATTTTTGGACATATCTCCTTGAGCAAAGGAAACAAAAGGAAAAACAAACGCATGGGATTATATCAAATTAAAAAGGTTTTGCACAGCAAAGGAAACCATCAACAAAACAAAAAGACAACCTACAGAATAGAACATATTTGCTAATGATACATCAGATAAGATGTTAATATCCAAAATATATAATGGACTTATACAACTTAACACACACACACACACACACACATACACACACACACACACACACAAAACCAACAATTGGCCCGGCTGGTGTGGCTCAGAGAATTGAATATCATCCCATGGACTGAAAGGTCTCAGTTGAATTCCTGATCAGGAAACATGCCCAGATTGTGGGCTTGATCCCCAATGGGGGCTGTACAGGAGGCTTTTACCTACTCTGGCATCTTGACCAGAAATCGTTATAAATTTTTCATCATTTTACATTAAATCTTTCTGTGTCATTTTGTTTTAGGTATGTCTCTTGAAACAGCATATAGTTGCATCATTAAAAATATGATCTCAGTATCTCCATTTTCAATGTATTTATTGTCATTGCTGACATATTTGGACTTATTTATGGCATTCGATTATGTCTTTTATATTTGCCACAATTATTCTGTGCATCTTTTTATCTCATTTTCTGCATTCTGTGAATTCTCTCACACCCTTTTTCCCATAACAGTTTATTTTGAGTTTCTTGGCTTCAATTTCTACTCACCAGTCTGATTCTGCTCTCCATTTCTGATCCTGTGAGTTTTTCCTGCCTTTTTCTGTTTGAGTTCAGCCATGCTTTTTCTCCATAATTTCCATGTGTTTGATGCATAGGTTGAAGTTTTTCAATCTACCATTGGTGCTCACATCACCATCGTTACTTAGAAATAGTATTTTTAACTTAATCATATTTGTTAGATTTACTGAACTCTAATGTAAACAGTACTCATATTTAATATTATCAGTATGCTTATAAAGGTAAAGTCTTTAGAATTTCTTATTTCCTAAAATACATATGTTTTGCTTATAAGAAAATGGTGGAAGAGAAACTTCCCTGCCAGGCTTACCAGATAAATAACAAAATAACTGAAATGAAGAAGGAAAAAAAAAAGTTCAGAAAAGGAAACTCCAAAAACAGTGATATAGGTACGGTGAAGAAATACTGGAGAAAAAACCAGGGGAGTCAAGCAAGCCTGTAGGTGATTGGAAAAGGCAATCACATCAGTGAGATATAATGGAGCTCAAAACTATGATAGATAAATTGATTTGTTTGATTTTATCAATTTATACATCTCTACTGTGATATCTACTTTAAAAAAATAAGAGGTAATTACTACAAGATAGCATTTTGAAATAAAATTTGAAAACCACAATAAACTTACAAATGCTGTAGAACAGTTCCTCAAAGTGTGTATGTTATTATGCCGCTGATAATAATGAAATAATTAACATTAAATTGTCCTGAATTTGAATCTTAGGACCATTGCTAACCCACTTGGGTGAGTCACATAATCATTCTAAACCTCAGTCTTCCCATCTGTAAAATGGGAATGATAATACCTACCTTAGAAGATAGTTATAAAAATAAAATGAATTCATGCATATTAAAATGTGTAGTAGAATGCCTGATACATAGTAAATAGTAAGTAATGGTAGCTATTATAATGATTAAAAGGGTCTAAAGATAGCCAGCACTAGAGAGAGAGAACAGAAGAGGGATGGAGAGACGGAAGAAGTGAGGAAAGAGGAGAGAGAAATTAAACAAGAACAAAAGGCCCTGGCAGGGTAGCTCACTTGGTTAGAGCATTGTCCTGATACACCAACATTGTGGGTTTTATCCCTGGTCAGGGCACATATAAGAATCAATCAATGAATTCATAAATAAGTGGAACAACAAAATCAATGTTTCTCTCTGTCTCTCCCTTCCTCTCTCTCTAAAAATCAATAAAATAAAAACATAAGCATAAAAATAAAATATAATTATAGAATCTGGGGACCAGGTATATAGGGGTTCATTATACTGTTCTTTATTATCATATGTTTTGTAACATACTTAAAAACTCTAACTAAAATAAAAGAAATAATGGGCATTGCAAATTGGCATGGGTTGATTTCTGGAATCTCTGTTCTGTTTCATTAGTCTATATGTCTGTTCTTGTGCAAGTGCCAGCCTGTTTTTATTACAATAACTTTGTAGTATAGTTTGATATCTGGTATTGTGATCCTCCCAACTTTGTTCTTCTTCCTCAAGATTTCTGTGGCTATTTGGGGTCTTTTGTGGTTCCATATAAATTTTTGGAGTATTTGTTTTAAATCTGTGAAATATGCCATTGGTATTTTAATAGGGAATGCTTTAATTCTACTGATTTCTTTGGGTCATATGGACATTTTAATGATGTTAATTTTTCCAATACACGAACACAGTATATGCTTCCACTTTTTTGTGTATTTCCTGATTTACTTTTTCAATGTCCTCAGTTTTCCAAGTACAGGTCTTTTACCCCTTTGTTTAAGTTTATTCCCAGATTTTACACACACACACACACACACACACACATATGTATGTGTGTGTGTGTTTTGCAATGGTAATGGGATTGTTTCTTTTTTTTATTTAATTTTATTTTTGTTACAGATGTTTCTCCTTTTTATCCCCCATGGACACCCTCATCCCCATCCCCCCTGCCCCATCCGCGGCTTTGTTGTCCATGTCCATTGGTTATGCATATATGCATATAAGTTCTTTGGTTTATCTCTTCCCACCCCCCACCACGCCCTCTTCTGAGGGTTGGCAGTCTGTACCCTACTTCCGTGTTTCTGGTTCTACCCTATTCCTCAGACTGTTATATTCATTATATTCCATATATAAGTGAGATCATGTGGTATTAGTCTTTTTCTGCTTGGCTTGTATCACTTAGGATAATACTTTACAGGTCCCTCCATGTCGTCTGAAAGGATAAGAGATCTTTCTTTCTTACAGCTGTATAGTACTCCATTGTGTATATGTACCACAGCCTTTTTATCAGTTTGTCTACTGAGGGACACTTGGGCTGTTTCCAGATCTTAGCTATTGCAAACAGTCCTGCTATGAACATGGGGGTACATATATTCTTTCTGATTGGTGTTTCAGGCTTCTTAGGGTATATTCCTAGAAGGGGGATCACTGGGTCAAATGGAAGTTTAATTTTTAATTTTTTGAGGTAGCACCATATTGTTTTCCACAGTGGCAGCACCAATCTGCATTCCCACCAGGAGTGTACTAGAGTCCCCTTTTCTCCACACCCTCGCCAACACTTGTTGTTTGATGATTTGTTGATGACAGTCATTCTGACAGGTGTGAGGTGGTACCTCATAGTTTTAATTTGCATCGATCTGATGATTAGTGATGTTGAGCATTTCTTCATATGTCTCTTGGCCATTTGTATGTCCTTTTCGGAGAGGTGTCTATTCAGCTCCTCTGTCCATTTTTTACTTGGGTTCTTTGTCTTCCTTTTGTTGAATTGTATGAATAGTCTATATATTTTGGAAATTAACCCCTTATCTGATGTATCATTGGCAATGATATTCTCCCATAGAGTGGATTGCCTTTCCATTTTGACGGTTGTTTCTTTTGCTGTGCAGAAGCTTTTTACTTTGATGTAGTCCCATGTGCTCATTTTTTCCTTTGTTTCTGTTGCCTTAGGTGATGTATCAGTGAAAATTCTGCTCCATATGGTGTCCGAAATTTTGTTGCATATATTTTCTTCTAGAATTTTTATGGATTCATGGGTCACATTTAAGTGTTTTATCCATTTTGAGTTTATTCTTGTATATGGTGTAAGTTGATGGTCTAGTTTCATTTTTTTTTTTTTTTTGCATGTAGCTGTCCAATTTTCCCAACACCATTTATTAAAGAGGTTGTCTTTACTCCACTGTATGCTCTTGCCACCTTTGTCAAATATTAATTGAGCATATTGCCTTGGGTGCATTTCTGGGTTCTCTATTCTGTTCCACTTGTCTATATGCCTGTTCTTGTGCCAGTACCAAGCTGTTTTGATTACAGTCACTTTGTAGTATAACCTGATATCTGGTATTGTGATCCCACCTACTTTGTCCTCTTTTTTCAAAATTGCTGTGGCTATTTGGGGTCTTTTTTAGTTCCATATGAACTTTTGAAGTATTTGTTCTAGTTCTGTGAAGTATGCCATTGGTATTTTGATGGGGATTGCATTAAATCTATAGATTGCTTTGGGTAATATGGACATTTTAATGATGTTAATTATTCCAATCCATGAAGAAGGTATGTGCTTCTACTTTTCTATATCTTCCTCTATTTCTTTTTCAATGTCCTGAATGTCCTGTAGTTTTCTGGAAATAGGTCCTTTACTTCCTTGGTTAAGTTTATTCCTAGGTATCTTTTTTTTTTTTTTTTTTTACCACAATGGTAAATGGGGTTATTTTTTAGGTTCTCTTTTTGTTCCTCTTTCATCATTGGTGTATAAGAATGCCATCAATTTCTTGACATTAATTTTGTATCCTGCTACAATGCCAAATTCATTTATTAAGTCTAGTAGATTTTTGATGGAGTCTTTAGCGTTTTCTATGTATAATATCATGTCATCTGCAAATAATGACAGTTTCACTTCCTCCTTTCCAATTTGGATCCCTTTTATTTTTCTTCCTGTATGATTGCTGTGGCTAAGACCTCCAGTACTGTGTTAAATAAGAGTGGCGAAAGTGGACATCCCTGTCTCATTCCTGTTCTTAAGTGAAATGTTTTTAGTTTCTGCCCATTGAGTATGATGGTGCTTGTAGTTCTTTCATATATGGGCTTTATTATGTCGAGATATGTTCCTTCTATTCCCACATTGCTAAGCATTTTTATCAGAAATGGATGCTAGATTTTGTCAAATGCTTTTTCAGTGTCTATTGATATGATCATGTGGTTTCTATTCTTCATTTTGTTTATGCGGTGTATCACATTTATTGATTTGTAAATATTGTACCAGCCTTGCATCCCTGGGATGATTCCCACTTGGTGATGGTGAATAATTTTTTTGATGTATTGCTGGATCCGATTTGCTAGTATTTTGTTCAGAATTTTGGCGTCTATATTCATCAGGGATCTTGGCCTGTACTTTTCTTTCTTTGTAGTGTCTTTCTCTGGTTTTGGAATTAGAATTATGCTGGCCTCATAAAATGAGTTTGGCAGTCTTCCTTCTTCTTGAATTTTTTGAAATAGTTGAAGGAGAATGGGTGTTAGTTCTTTTTTGAATGTTTGGCAAATCTCCCCCGTGAAGCCATCTGGGCCTGGGCTTTTGTTTGCTGGATAGTCTCGATTACCTGTTCAATTTCCTTAGTTGTTATTGGTCTGTTCAAGTTTTCTATCTCTTCCCAGTCCAGTTTTGGGAGACTGTGTGTTTCTAGAAATTTGTCCATTTTACTTAGATTGTCGAATTTGTTGCCATATAATTGTTCATAGTAGCTATTAATGATCTTTTGTATTTCTGTGGTGTCAGTTGTTACCTCTCCTCTTTCATTTCTGATTTTGTGCAATTGGGTTCTCTCTCTTTGTTTCTTGGTGAGTCTATCTAAGGGTCCATCAATCTTGTTTATCTTTTCATAAAACCAGCTCTTTGTTTCATTGATCCTTTGAATTGTTTTTTTGGTCTCTATGTCATTTATTTCTGCTCTGATCTTGACTATTTCCTTCCTTCTACTTGCTCTGGGGTTGTCTTTTTGTTTGCTTTCCAGTTCTTTAAGTTGTGAGGTTAGACAGTCAATTAAAACTTTTTCTCGCTTCTTGAGGTAGGCCTGTAGTATTATGAACTTCCCTCTCTGAACTGCTTTTGCTGCATCCCATAGATTTTGTGTTCCAGGAAGTTTTTAATTTCTTCCTTGATCTCCTTGGTAACCCATTCATTGTTTAATAACATGCTATTTAGCCTCCATGTTTCCAAATGCCTTTGCATGTTTTTGTTGCAATTGATTTCTAGTTTCATACCATTGTGATCTGAGAAGATGCTTAATATGATTTCAATCTTCTTGAACTTGTAGAGATTTAGTTTGTGTCCTATCATGTGGTCTATCTTTGAGAATGTCCCATGTGCATTTGAGAAGAATGTGTATTCTGTAGTTTTGGGGTGTAATTCTCTGTAGATATCTATTAAATCCATTTGATCTAGGGCTTCATTTAGAGTCTCTGTTTCCTTGCTAATTTTTTGTCTAGAGGATCTATTCAGTGGTGTCAACGGGGTGTTGAAGTCCCCTGCTATGATTGTACTGTTGTCGATTTCTCCTTTGAAGTCCTTCAAAAGATTTTTAATATATTTTGGTGCTCCTATATTGGGTGCATATATGTTAATCAAGGTTATATCTTCCTGTTGGATAGATCCTTTCAATATTATGTAGTGGCCTTCTTTGTCTCTAGTTATGGTCTTCATTTTAAATCTATTTTATCAGATATGAGTATTGCTACCCCAGCTTTTTTTTGCTCTCCATTTGCTTGGAAAATTTTTTCCATCCCTTCACTTTCAACCTATGTGAGTCTT
The DNA here is from genome assembly GCF_014108415.1 of Molossus molossus. Lineage (NCBI taxonomy): Eukaryota > Metazoa > Chordata > Mammalia > Chiroptera > Molossidae > Molossus > Molossus molossus. The sequence goes on from NW_023425403.1 coordinate 97,995,911, forward strand.
TTGTTGTGAGGTGGGTCTCTTGTAAATAACATATAGATGAGTCATGCTTTCTTATCCAATCAGCTACTCTGTGTCTTTTTATTAAAGCATTCATTCCATTTGCATTTAAGGTGATTATTGATATGTACTTATTTATTGCCTTTTTTGTTTAGTTTGGTTATATTTTTCTTCCTATTTCTTTTACTAATTACAGCAGTCCTTTTAACATTTCTTGTAGTGCTGGTTTGGTGCTATTGTATTCCCTTAGCCTTTTTTTTTTGTCTGGGAAGCTCTTTATTTGACCTTCTATTTTGAGTGATAGCCGTCCTGGGTAGTAGTCTTGGATTTAGATCCTTGTTTTTCATGACCTTGATTACTTCATGCCATTCCCTTCTGGCCTGTAGTGTTTCTTGTGAGAAGTCAGCTGAGAGCCTTAGGGGTTTCCTTTGTAGGTAACCTGTTGCTTATCTCTTGCTGCTTTTAGGATTCTCTCTTTGTCTTTAATTTGGGGTAGTTTTATTAGTATGTGTCTTGGTGTGGACCTGTTTGGGTTCTTCTTACTTGGGGCTCTCTGTGCTTCTTGAACTTGAGTGACTTCTTCCTTCACCAAATTAGGGAAGTTTTCTGTCACTATTTTTTGAATATATTCTCTAACCCATGCTCATTTTCTTCTTCTTTGGGGACTCCTATGATGCGAATATTATTATGTTTCCAGTTGTCCCACAGTTCTCTTAAGCTGTCTTCCTGTTTTTTAATCGTTTTTTCCTTTTGTTTTTCTGATTGGTTGATTTTTTTCTACCCTGTCTCCTGATCCGGTCCTCAGCTTTCTCTGCTCTTTAGACCTTCCAATGTGTTCTTTATTTGTGATATGTCACTCTTGATCTCTTCCTGGTGGTTTTTAATTTCTAATTGGTTTATTTTCAGCATCCCCATGTCCTTACTCATGCTGTTGAGCTTCCTCAAGATCATGGCTCTGAATTCTTGCTCTGTAAACATGCCTAACTGCTCCACATTGATATCATCTTCGGTGCAGGTCTCTTGTTCTTTCATTTGGCTTTTGTTTCTGTGTTTCACTATTTTGGCTATCACAGTGGGCTTTGGAGCCTTCCAAGTTTTGCCTGTGGGTATTGGTGTTCTGCTGTTTGTGGCTCCCTCTCGTGGGTTTAGATGAGTGAGGGAGGACCCAAGTTAAACACCACTGTCAAGTCTTTTTTTCCTGGTTAGAGTTGCTCACCCAGGAATGGTACTGTTATGCTCTAGTTTTTTTGCCTGAAGGCTAGCAGTCCAGGTTACTTGAAGAGTTTTAGGTTGTTAATTGATTGAAAAACTCCCTCAGGTGCTCAGCATAAGGGGATTTCCTGAGGGTGGGGCAAATGCTAGTTGCTAATGAGCCTCAATTTGCATTTCAATGGCCCACAGCCATTGAGGAAGGGACTGCTGCCTCTCCCTAGAGCTCTGGGAAGGAGCAATATGGCCACCGTCCTGTGTGGCTGCAACTCAGCAAAAGCTCTGAGCACCCCCCAAATCCTGAGTGTCCCCACAAAGTTCCAGTCCAGTATGCCCTCCCTCTGCCAGAGCCCTGGCTGTCGCTATTTTAACCTCTGTCCCGGCTCTGGGCTATGGAGCCACTTGTGACTTTAACCCAAGGGTGCTGCTCACAGCTCAGGCCACTGCCGAGCTGCCGATCGTGGGCTCCTAGCCCCTGTCTCACGCCTTCACAATCCTACCAGGATCGAGTCAGTGTCCCTGGTTATATGGTCCTCTCAAGCTGCTCTTCTGTTGCTTTTTTCCATTGATTTGTCTGTGTTTTAGTTGTAATTCCAGTTTAGTCCTGGGAGATGGTCTGTGTAGCTTCCATTCACTCTGCCGCCATTTTGGAAAAATAAATCGGGATTGTTTCTTTAGTTTCATTTTCTGAGTGCTCATTATTGGTGTATAAAAATAAGATTAATTTTCGGTGTTAATTTTGTATCCTGCTACTTTGCCAAATTTATTTATTAAATCTAGTAGATTTTTGGTGGAGTCTTTAGGGTTTTAATTTTTATGTAATCTGTGAATACAATTTTACTTCCTCCTCTCCAGTTTTAATGCTCCTCCTTCTCCTCCTCCTCCCTTCTTCTTCTTCCTCTTCCTCTTCCTCTTCTTCTTCTTCTTCTTCTTCTTCTTCTTCTTCTCTTCTTCTTCCCTTCTCCTTCTCCTTCTCCTTCTCCTTCTCCTTCTCCTTCTCCTTCTCCTTCTCCTTCTCCTTCTCCTTCTCCTTCTCCTTCCTCTCCTTCGTCTTCTTCTTCCTGTCTGATCTCTGTGGCTAGGACTTTCACTACTATGTTAAATAAGAGTGGTGAAAGCTGACAATCCTGCCTTAGGCCTGATCTTATGGGAAATAATTTTAGTTTTTGCCATTGAGTGTAATAGTAGCTTTAGATTTGTCATATATGGCCTTTATTATTTTGAGGTATGATCCCTCTATTCCCACTTTGCTGAGAGTTTTTATTATAAAAGGGTGCTGGATTTTGTCAAATGATTTTTCAATTGATACAATCATATAATTTTTATACTTCATTTTGTTTATGTGGTGTACCATGTTTTCTGATTTGTGTATATTGAACTATCCTTGCATCCACAGAACAAATCGCACTTGGTCATGGTATGTGATCTTTTTAATGTATTGCTGATACTTGCTAATATTTTGTTGAGGATTTTAGCATCTATGTTCATCAGAAATATTGGCCTGTAATTTTCTTTCTTTATAGTATATTTATCTGGTTTTGGAATTAGGACTATGCTGGCCTCATGAAAAAATCTTGGAAGTTTTCCCTCCTCTTAAAGTTTTTGGAATAGTTTGAGGAGTACTAGTGTTAATTCTTCTTTGAATGTTTGGTAAAGCCCACCTGTGAGGCCATCCAGTCCAGGGCTTTTGTTGGGAGTTTCTCTTTATCACTGCTTCAATTTTGTCACTTGTTATTGGCCTATTCAGGTGTTCTGATTCTTCTTGATTCTGTTTTGGAAGATTGTATGTTTCTGGAAATTTTTCCACTTCGCCCAGGTTGTCGTTTGTTGGCATATAGATGGTCAAAGTATTTTCTTACAATCCTTTGTATTTTTGGGATGTCAGTTGTTACTTAGCCTCTTTTATTTCTGATTTTCTTTGGATCCTCACTCTTTATTGTTTGATAAGTCCGGCTAAAGGTTCATCAATCCTATTATGTTTTTTAAAGAACTAGCTCTTGGTTTCATTGATCTCTTGTATTGTATGTGTAGGGGTTGTTTTGTTTGTTTCTTTTTGGTTTTTTTTTTTTTTGCTTTTCGGGTTTTTTAGTCCCAATGTCATTTATTTCTATTCTGATTTTTATTATTTACTTTCTTTTACTTTGGGCTTTTCTTGTTCTCTTTCTAATTATTTTAGTTGTAGGGTTAGGTAGATTGTTAGAGATTTTTCTTGTTTTTTTTTGTTTTTTTTTTTTGAGGTAGGCCTGTAATGTAATTGTTCTGTTTCATGTTGTCTCAAAGTTCCCTAAACAATTCTCCTGCATTTTAATTGTTTTTTTTTTTCTTTTTGCTGCTCTAATTGGGTGTTTATCTTTTCTACCTTGTCTTCCAAATCAATGATTTGATCTTCTGACACATTTATGTACTTTTGATTCTTTCCAGTGTTTTTTTTTTTTACTTATATTTATTATTGAAAGTATTCGAGATGACCCCCTTTGTTCCCCACAGACCCTCTCCTCCCCGCTCTCACCCACCTCCTGCCTTCCCCACACTATTGTCTGTGTCCATTGGTTATGCATATATGCATAGAAGTTTTTTGGTTTATTTCTTTCCTCCTCCCTTCCCTTTGAGGTGCAGCAATCTAACAACCAATTTGTACTTCTTAATCCTTTTACCTTTTTTGTTCACTCCCCCACCCCAGCCCCCTTCTGGCAACCAACAAAAAGTTCTCTGTATCTATGAGTCTATTTCTGTTCTGCTTGCTCATTTTGTTTGTAGATTAAATTGTTGATATGTATTTATTGCCATTTCATTGTTCATATTTTTTATCTTCCTCTTCAAGACCTTTCATCATTTCATGTAATACTGTTGTGGTGGTGATGAACTCCTTTAGCTTTTTCTTGTCTGGAAGACTCTTTATATGGCCATCGATTCTAAATGACAGCTTTGCAGGATAGAATAATCTTGGTTGTAGGTCCTTGCTTTTCATCACTTTGAATATTTCTTGCCACTCCCTTCTGGCCTGCAAAATTCCTTTTGAGAAATTGTCTGACAGTCCTATGAGAGCTTTCTCATAGATAACTAACTGCTTTTCTCCTACTGCTTTTCAGATTCTTTGTCTTTAACCTTTTGCATTTTCATTATGATGTGTCTTGGCATGGACCTCTTCGGGTTCATCTTGTTTGGGACTCTCTGTGCTTCCTGGATGTGTATGTATGTTTCCTTCACCAAGTTAGGGAAGTTTTCTGTTGTTATTTTTTCAAATAGGTTTTCAGTTTCTTGCTCTCTCTCTCTTTTCATTCTGGCACCCCATGAAGCAAATGTTGGTAGGCATGAAGTTGTCCCAGATGCTCCTTACACTATCCCCAGTTTTCAGATTCCTTTTTCTTTTTGTGTTCTGATTATTTTTTTATTCTTTATATTCCAAATTCATAGTTTTCTTCTCTGCTTCACCTATTCTACTACTGATTCTCTGTAAACTTTTATTTTATTACATTTAGTGCACCCTTCATTTCTGACTGGTCCTTTTTTATGCCCTAAAGGTCTTCACTAAGTTCCTTGAGCATCCTTATAAACAGTGTTTTGAACTCTGCATCTGTTAGATTGCTTTACTGTTTTATTCTTTGCCTAGAGTTTTGTTCTATCCTTTTATTTGCAACATTTTTTTTTTGTCTCCTCATGTTTCTCTGAGTCCCTGTGTTTGTTTCTATGTATGAGGTAGAACTGCTATTTCTCCTAGGCTTGGTATGGTATCCTATTGTAGTAGGTGTTTTGTGGGGTCCAGTGACACAACCTTCCTGATCATCCCAGCTGGGCCCTCAGGCACAAATCTTGTGTAGACTGTACACCCTTCTATTGTAATTGAGTCTTTATTGCTGTTGGAATGTCAATGGGAGGGATTTATTCAGGCTAATCAGCTGCAAGGACTGGCTGTGCCCACTGACCATCGACCTGTGACTGCCTTGGAAGATCAGCTGTGCAGAGGCCCACCACACAGAGCAAGACTTACTTTAGCAGGGCTCTGGTATGCACTAAGTCCGCTCCTTGATTGTGTTGCTTGTGGAGGTAGTTGAGTGCTGATACTTCAATATGGTCTGAAGATGTCCACTGAGTGTGCTGGTTCTAGGGCAATGTCAGCCACTGCCTGTGTTCTGCTTGAGGCCACCAGGCATAAGTTACAGAGTTATCTGCATATGGCTACTACATGTGTTGGCATGGAGGTGCCCAGACAAAGCCAAGCTATTAACCAAGGCGGGCTATTGGTAGTCCAGGCCTGGGGCCACTTAGTGAGAGGTGTGGGGCTCACTGAGGCCAGATACTTCTTGTTTGAGGGAATTTTGGAAAATATGAAGCAGGAGCCCATACAGGCCAATCCTATGGCAAAGCCACTGGAAACAACTTGGGTAGACTTGAAAGTTGGGTGGGTCAGAGCCTCAAGGAATCACTAGGGCAGGGCAAACAGTGTGAGCCAGGTTGCTGGAGTCTTAGATATGACACCCATCTGCCAGCCCAATGAGGGAAGGGCTCACCAAAGAAACAACAGCCTCTACTAGCATGGCTGTCCAGGAGAAAGTTGCCTCTTCAGCTCTCCCTGATGCCAAACAACTCAGTTCTTCCCCATACGTCTCCGATGCCTCTCAAGCTGCCTCCTCCATACTGGGGTCTGGAGGGAACGAGTCTGAGTAAGTCTGTGTTTGGGCCCTTTAAGAGGAACTGCCTGGGATTCTAGAAGCCTCAGCCTCCCTCAGCCTCAGTTCCCACTGGTTTTTATAGCCAATGTTATGGGAACTTCTCTTCCTGGCACTGAAACCCTAAGCTGGGCATGGGAGGCCTGCTTTGAGATGAGGACCCTTCACTCTTCAGGGAGGACATTCACAGCTGATGTATCCTTCCTGAATTTTTTATTCTCCACATGTGAGTATGGGATCAGCCTCTCTGAGTCTTGCCCTTCTTACCAGTTTCAATGTGGCTTCTTCTTTAATTTTGTAGTTGTAGGACTTCCATTCAGCTCCATTGCAGATGGTTCTCAATGATGGTTTTTCTGTAGTTTAGTTGTAATTTTGATGTATCCAGTGTGGTGGTGTTGTCAGATGTTATTCTTTATTTTGGACTGATTCTTACTTATGTTTTAGATTTCTTGTTTCATGCTGTCGTGGTTCCCAGTAAGATTCTTGAAATTCTTACTGAGCTCCTTGAGCATCCTTATAATCATTACTTTGAACTCTATATATGATAAATTGCTTGCCTCCATTTTGTTTAGCTCTTTTTCTGGAGTTTCTTCCTTTTCTTTCATCTGGAGGTTGTTTCTTTGTCTCTTCACTTTTGTATTCATTTCCATGTATTAGATCAAACAGATGTGCCTCCTAGTCTTCATGAGGTGGCCTTGTGTATTAAGTGTTTTGTGGGACCCAGTGGTACAATCTCTTAGATATGCTGAGCTGGGTGCTCTAGGAATGACCCTTAAGTGAGTTATTAGGCTCTCCTACTATCACTGGGCCTTGAATGTTGTTGTCCTGTTCATGGGAGGGATCACCTCTCAGGCTGGCTGACCATGAGGTTCACTCACAAGCACGTTAGGTGAGCTGCTGTGTGGGTGCTAAGAGAACTAAACAGAACACAACAAAATAAAACAAGAAACAAAACAAACATACAAAAGACCCCTATAACAACAAAAGAAGATATAATTAGGAAAAAGAAAAGAGAAGAATAATAATAGGAGAAAAGAAAAAAGTAATATTAAAGAGCAGAGGTGAAAGATAGAAAGTAGTAAAAAATAGGGGAAGGGCCAGGCCTGTGTGGCTCAGTGGATTAAGTATCATCGCATGAACTGAGAGGTCCCAGTTTGATTCTTGGTCAGGGCTCATGCCTGAGTATCAGGCTGGATCCCCAAGAGGGGGCATGCAGGAGGCAGCTGATCAATGTTTCTCTCTCACATGAATGTTTCTCTCTCTCTCTCCCTTCCTTTCTCTCTGAAGAATCAATTAAACCATTTTGTGAAAAAAAAAAAAAATAGGGGGAGGAAAACTGAATGAAAGAAAAGAGGAAGAAAAAATTATGGAAAGGAAAATAGAGGAGAAAGTTGAAAGACAAAATATAAGAAAAGAATTCCAAAATGGCAGCAGAATGAATGGAAGGTACACAGACCATCTCCCAGGATGGTCTGGAATTACAAACTGGAATTACAACTAAAATAAGGACAAATTATGGTGAAAAACCAACAGAAAAAGCAGCTGGAGAGGACCCACATAAACATAAGCCTGGTAGGAAATGCAGCGCATGAGAGAGCAGTCTGGGAGCCCATGAACAGCAGCTGTTTTAGCTGTGAGCAGCTCCCTTGGGGTTAAAATTCCAAGCCAGCTCCACAGTGCAGATAGGAATTCGCTACAGCCACCTATCTTGGGCTCTGGCAGAGAGGGGCAGACTGAACAAGAACTGTGTTGAGAAACTCAGGATTTGGAAGGCACTGGGAGTTTTGTGCTGAATCACTCCCTCATAGAACAGTAGCCATATTACTCCAAGAGCCTCTTTCCAGAGCCCCAGGAAGAAGCCAAAGCCCCTCCCTCAGGAATTTAACATCACTCAGCCAGGCCAGAGAGATGCAAATTGAGGCTCATTAAGTGTCAGCAAGCTTTTGCCCCACCGACTGAAAATCCTCTTACTCTGAACACCTGAGGGGTTTTTACAGTCAGCTGAGGGCTATAACCCAAGGCTCATAAAGTAACTGAGATTAATAACCTCCAGGAAAAAAGCTAGAGAATAAATGAATCTTTCCTGGGCTTGCAAATCTACCCAGGAAAGTAAGACTTGACAGTGGTGTTTAACGTGGGTCCTCCCACACTCATCCAAACCCAGTAGAGAAAGCCACAACCAGTGGAACACCAACATCCACAGGAAAATTTTCTCAGGCTCCAAAACCTACTGAGACAGCCAAAATGATGAAATGAAGAAACAAATCCCAAATGAAAGAACAAGATAATTTGACAGAAGATAAAATAAATGAAAGAAAATTGAGTAAGATATAAGAAGGAAGGTTCAGAATAATAATCATGAGGAATCTCAACAGCATGAGTAAAGATATAAAAGCAATGAAGACCAACCAATTGGAAATGAAGAATGACATAGCAGAAATAAAGAACACACTGGAAGGAATAACCAGCAGAGTGGAGAATGCCAAGTATCAGATCAGTGAATTAGAAGACAAGGTGAAAAAAATCACCCAATCAGAAAACCAAAACAAAAAAAAAAAAACAATTAAAAACAGGAAGATAACCTAAGAGAACTATGGGACAATATAAACGTAACAACATCCACATCATAGAAATTCCAGAAGAAGAAGAAACTGACCAAGAGTTGGAGAATATATTTGAAGAAATAGTGCCAGAAAACTTCCCTAACTTGGTAGGAAAAAAAGGTGTACAAGTTCAAGAAGCACAGAGAGCCCCGAGGAAGAAGAACCCAAACAGGCCCACACCAAGACACATAGTAATTAAAATGCCAAAAATTAAAGACAAAGAGAGAATCCTAAAGGCAGCAAGAGGTAAGCAACAGGTTATCTACAAAGGAAATCCCATAAGTCTCTCAGCTGACTTCTCCATAGAAACACTACAGGCCAGAAGGGAATGGCATGAAATAATCAAGGTAATGAAAACAAGGATCTGAATCCAAGACTGCATTATCCAACAGGCTATCATTAAAAATAGAAGGTAAAATAAAGAGCTTCAGACAAAAAAAAAAAAAAAAAAAAGCTAAAGGAATATAATAGCACCAAAGCAGCACTGCAAGAAATGTTAAAAGGACTGCTGTAATTAACAGGAGAAATAGAAAGAAAAATGTAACCACAATAAACAAAAATGGCAAGAAATAAGTACATATCAATAATAACCTTAAATGTGAATAGACTAAACACTCTGGTCAAAACACATAGAGTAGCTGATAGGATAAGAAAGCATGACTCATATATATGTTGTTTACAAGAGACTCAACTCACAACAAAAGACTCACATAGGTTGAAAGTGAAGGGATGGAAAACAATCTTCCAAGCAAAGAAAAAGAAAAAAAATAATAACTGGGGTAGCAATACTCATATCCGATAAAATAGACTTTAAAATGAAGGCCATAACTAGAGACAAAGAAGGCCACTACATAATATTGAAAGGAACTGTCCAACAGGAATATAACCTTGGTGAACATATATGCAACCAATAAAGAGCACCAAAATATACTTAAAAACTTCTAGGCTGTCAGCTGATTTCTCAAAAGAAACTTTGCAGGCCAGAAGGGAGTGGGAAGAAATATTCAGAGTGATGAAAAGCAAGAACCTACAACCAAGATTACTCTATCCTGCAAAGCTGTCATTTAGAATCGATGGCCATATAAAAACTTTTCCAGACAAGAAAAAGTTAAAGGAGTTCATCACTACCAAACCATTATTATATGAAATGATGAAGGGTCTTTTTGAAGAAAAAGATAAAATATATGAACAAACAAAATGGCAATGAATACATATCTATCAACAATGGAATCTACAAACAAGATGAACAGGTAGAACAGAAACATTCTCATAGATACAGAGAACATTTTGTTGGTTGCCAATTGGGAGGGGTGTTGGGGGAATGGGTGAAAAAGGTGAAGAGATTAAGAAGTACAAATTCATTGCTAGACTGACAAACCTCAAAGGGAAAGGGGTTGGGGGAGTGGAAAGAAATAAACCAAAGAATTTATATGCATAACCAATGGACACAGACAATAGTGTGGGAAAAGGTGGGAGGAGACAGGAGTGGGGAGGAGGGGGTCAATGGGGGAAAAATGTGGAACATCTGTAATACATTTTACATCCAACAATAAATATTAAAAACAAAACAAACAAAAAAAAAACTTCTGGAGGACTACAAAGGAGAAATCAACAGCAATGCAATCATAGCAGGGGACTTCAACACTGCCACTGACATCACTGGATAGATCCTCTAGACAAAACAAATTAACAAGGATACAGAGACTCTAAATGATGCACTAGCTCAAATGGATTTAATAGATATGTACAGAGAATTACACCACAAAACACAGAATTCACATTCTTCTCAAGGGCACACAGGACATTTTCAAAGATACAAAGATAGAGCACATGTTAGGACACAAAATAAGTCTAAAAATTCAAGAAGATTGAAATCATATCAATCAACTTCTCAGATCACAATGGCATGAAACTAGAACTCAATTACAACAAAAACATTCAAACACTTGGAGGCTAAAAAGCATGTTATTAAACAATGAATAGGTTACCAAGGAGATCAAGGAAGAAATTAAAAACTTCCTGGAAATCAATGAAAACGAACACACAATCACACAATATCTAAGGGATGCAGTGAAAGCAGTCCTGAGAGGGAAGTTCATAGCACTACAGGTCTACCTGAGGAAACAAGAAAAATTTTGATTGACTATCCAACATCACAACTTAAAGAACTAGATAGCAAACAAACAAACAAACAAAAATCTAGAGCAAGTAGAAGGAAAGAAATAGTAAAGATGAGAGCAGAAAAAAATGACAGAAAAACTAAAAATACCATTGAATAAATCAATGAAACAAAGAGCTGGTTCTTTGAAAAGATAAACAAGATTCATGGACCTTTAGCTAGACTCACTAGGAGACAAAGAGAAAAGACCCAAATAAACAAAATCAGAAACAAAAGAGGAGAAATAACAACTGACACCACAGAAATACAAAGAATCATTAACCAACAAATTGGACAGTCTAGGCAAAATGGCCAAATTTTTAGAAACACATAGGCTCCCAAAACTGAACCAGAAAGAGAGAAAACTTGAAAACAGACCAATAACAGCTAAGGAGATTGAAGATGTTATTAAAAATCTCACAGCACACACACACAAAAAAAATGTGTGGGCCTGGATGGCTTCACAGTAGAGTTTTACCAAACATTCAAGAAAAACTAACACCCATTCTCCTCAAACTATGGCAAAAAAGTCAAGAAGAAGGAAGACTTCCAAACTCATTTTATGAGGCCAGCATAATTCTAATTCCAAAACCAGATAAAACACTACAATCAAAGAAAAATACAGGTCAATATCCCTGATGAACATAGATGCCAAATCCTTAATAAAATATTAGCAAATCAAATCCAGCAATATATTAAAAAATCATTCACTATGACCAAGTGGGATTCATCCCAGGGATGCAAGGATAGTACAATATTCACAAATCAATAAATGTGATACACCACATAAACAAAATGAAAGATTAAAACCATATGATTTTATCAATAGATGTTGAAAAAGCATTCAACAAAATCCAACACCCATTTCTGAAAAAATGCTCAGCAATCTGGGAATAGAGGGATCATATCTCGACATAATAAAGGACATATATGAAAGACTTACAGCCAACATCATACTTAAGGTGTAAAAACCAAAAGAATTTCCCCTAAGAACAGGAACAAGACAGGAATGCCCACTTTCTCCACTCTTATTTAACATAGCACTGAAAGTCTTAGCCACAGCAATTAGACAAGAAAAAAAAAATAAAAGGGATCCAAATTTGAAAGTGAAACTGTCATTATTTGGAGGTGACATGATATTATACATAGAAAACCCTAAAGACTCCATCAAAAATCTAGGTTTAATAAACAAATTTGCCAAAGTAGCAGGATACAAAATTAACATCAAGATATTGACAGCATTCTTTTTTTTTTTTTTTTATCCTCACCCGAGGACATTTTTCCATTTTTTGTTCAGGTAGAGTGGGAGGGAGAGAGAGGAACACAGAGAGAGAGAAACATCGATGTGAAAGGAACACATCGAGTGGCTGCCACCCGCACGACCAACCATGGCCGGGGACAAACTGCAACCGAGGTATGCGCCCTTAGCGGGAACTGAACCCGGGTCTCTCAGGACCACAGGCCGGCACTCTAACCGCTGAACCAAACCGGCCAGGGCTTGACAGCATTCTTATACACCAATAATGAACTAACAGAAGCTAAAAAAAATTTCATTTACCACTGTGGCAAAAAAATTAAGACACCTAGAAATAAACTTAACCAAAGAAGTAAGGGACCTATTTTCAGAAAACTATAAGACATTGATAAAAGAAACAGAGGAAGATATAAAAATGTGAAAGCATATACCTTGTTCATGGATTTGAAGAATTATCATTATTAAAATGTCCATATTACCCAAAGCAATCTATAGATTTAATGCAATCCCCATCAAAATACCAACAACATATTTCACAGAACCAGAACAAATATTTCAAAAGTTTATATGGAACCAAAAAAGACCCCGAATAGCCACAGCAATCTTGAAAAAGAAGAACGAAGTTGGAGGGATCACAATACTGGATATCAGGTTATACTACAAAACCACTGTAATCAAAACAGCCTGGTACTGGCACAAGAACAGGCCTGTAGATCAATGTAACAGAACATAGAACCTGGAAATAGACCCAAGATATTATCCTCAATCAATATTTGACAAAGGTGGCAAGAGCATATTATGGAGTAAAGACAGCCTCTTTAATAAATAGTGCTGGGAAAATTGGACGGCTACACGCAAAAAAAAAAAAAAAAAAAGCTAGACCATCAACTTACACCCATACACAAGAATGAACCCAAAATGGATAAAAGACTTAAATGTGACTCATGAATCCATATTAATCTCAGAAGAAAATGTAGGCAACAAAATTTCAGACATTACACGCAGCAGAATTTTCACTGATACAACGCCTAATGCAAGAGGAAAAAAGGAAAAGGTGATAAATGGGACTACATCAAACTAAAAAGCTTCTGCACAGCAAAAGAAACAACCATCAAAATGGAAAGGGATCCCACTATATGAGATGGCATAATTGCCAACGATACATCAGATAAGGGGTTAATTTCCAAAATAGGTAGAGTACTCATACAACTCAACAAAAGGAGACAAAGAACCCAATTAAAAATTGGGCAGAGAACTTAAAGAGACACCTCTCTAAACAGGACATACAAATAGCCAAGAGACATATGAAAAAAACGTTCAACATCACTAGTCCTCAGAGAGATGCAAATTAAAACAACAATAGAGTGTCACCTCACACCTGTCAAAATGGCTGCCATCAACAAATCATCAAATAACAAGTGTTCGTGAGGGTGTGGAGAAAAGGGGACTCTACTACACTGCTGATAGAAATGTACACTGGTGCATATGGAAATCAATATGGTGTTTCCTCAAAATATTGAAAATTGAACTGCAATTTGACCCAGTGATCCCACTTCTAGGAATATATCCTAAGAAACCTGAAACACCAATCTGAAAGAATACATGTACTTCTATGTTCATAGCAGCACTATTTACAATTGCTAAGATCTAGAAAGAGCCCAGGTGTCCATCAATAGATGAATGGATAAAAATGCTGTGGTACATATACACAATGGAGTACTATGCAGCTGTAAGAAAGAAAGATCTCGTATCCTTTGAGACGACATGGAGGGACATGGAGAGTACTATCCTAAGTGAAATAAGCCAAGCAGAGAAAGAGAAATACCATGTGATCTCACTTATTTGTGGAATATACAAAAAATAAATAAAAAAAGCTGATAAACAAAATACACCCAGAGTCATAGAAAGGAATACAGTTCAGACTGACAAACTTTAGATAAGGGAGCTGGGGAGGGGGGGCAGTGGTCATGAGATAACCCACAGAACTTATATGCATGTATGCGAAACCAATGGACATAGACAACAATGCTGAGGGGTGGGTGGTGGGATGGGGGGGGGGCATCTGTAATGAAAATAAATAAATTAATTTTAAAAGAAGAAAATAAAAAAAGAGGAGAAAGAATTTTAAAAAGTAAGAAAGGGGGAGATAAAAATAGCGATATGAAAAAAAAAGCAGAGAGACTAAAATAATAAATCAATAAAGAAAATAATGCAAAAAAAAATTGAAGTGCTATTCATCTCAGCAGAGTTTAGTGCCTCCTGGGAGCTCCCTTTGGATCCTGCTCTTCGGGTGACTGAGGCTGACTGTTTTTATTTTTATTTTTTTTATTTTTATTTTTTATTGATTAATTTTTGTTACAGATGTTTCTCCTTTTCCCCCCACTGATTCCCCCCTCCCCCTCCCTCCCTGCCCCTTCCCAGATTGTTGTCCATGTCCACTGTTCATGCATACATGCATATAAGTTCTGTGGTTCATCCCTCCCCCACCTCCCCCCTCCTTAGGGGATTGTCAGTCTGTACCCCGCTTCCGCGTCTCTGGGACTACCCCATTCCTCAAACTGTTATGTTCATTATATTCCACAAATAAGTGAGATCATATGAAACGTGTCTTTCTCTGTTTGGCTTGTTTCACTTAGGATGATACTTTCAAGGTCCCTCCATGTAGTCTCAAAGGATAAGAGATCTTTCTTTTTTACCGCTGCGTAGTACTCCATTGTGTATATGTACCACAGCTTTTTGATCCATTCGTCTACTGATGGACACTTGGGCTATTTCCAGATCTTAGAGATTGTAAATAGTACTGCTACAAAGATGGGGGTACATATATTCTTTCTGATTGGTGTTTTATGCTTCTTAGGGCCTATTCCTAGAAGTGGGATCACTGGGTCAAATGGAAGATCAATTTTTAATTTTTTGAGGTGACACCATATTGTTTTCCATAGTGGCTGCACCAGTCTGCATTCCCACCAGCAGTGCACTAGAGTCTCCTTTTCTCCACACCCTCGCCAACACTTGTTGTTTGATGATTTTTGATGGCGGCCATTCTGACAGGTGTGAGGTGATACCTCATTGTTGTTTTGATTTACATCTCTCTGATGATTAGTGATGATGAGCATTTCTTCATATGTTTTTTAGCCATTTGTATGTCCTGTTTGGAGAGGTGTCTATTTAGTTCCTCTGCCCATTTTTTTAATTGGATTCTTTGTCTTCCTTTTGTTGAGTTGTATGAGCACTCTATATGTATTGGAAATTAACCCCTTATCTGATATATCATTGGCAATTATGCTCTCCCAGACAGTGGGTAGCCTTTCCATTTTGATGATTGTATCTTTCACTGTGCAGAAGCTTTTGAGTTTGATGTAGTCCCATGTGTTCATTTTCTCCTTTGTTTCTATTGCCTTAGGTGATGTGTCAGTAAAAATTCTGCTGCGTATAATGTCTGAAATTTTGTTGCCCACAGTCTCTTCTAGGATTTTTATGGATTCATGAGTTACATTTAAGTCTTTTATTCATTTTGAGTTTATTCTGGTGTAGGGTGTAAATTGATGGTCAAGTTTCATTTTCTGCAAGTAGCTGTCCAATTTTCCCAGCACCACTTATTAAAGAGGCTGTCCTTACTCCACTGTATGCTTTTGCCACCTTTGTCAAATATTAATTGAGCATATTGCCTTGGGTCCATTTCTGGGTTCTCTATTCTGTTCCACTGGTCTATATACCTGTTCTTGTGCCACTACCAGGCTGTTTGGATTATAGTGGCTTTGTAGTATAACCTGAAATCTGGTATTGTGATCCCTCCAACTTTGTTCTTCCTTTTCAAGATTTCTGTGGCTATTCGAGGCCTTTTTTGGTTCCATATGAACTTTTGAAGTAATTGTTCTAATTCTGTGAAGTATGCCGTTGGTATTTTGATCGGGATTGCATTGAATCTATAGATTGCTTTGGGTAATATGGACATTTTAATGATGTTAATTCTTCCAATCCATGAACAGGGTATGTGCTTCCACTTTTTTATATCTTCCTCTATTTCTTTTTTCAATGACCTGTAGTTTTCTGTGAATAGGTCCTTTATTTCTTTGGTTAAGTTTATTCCTAGGTATCTTAATTTTTTGCCGCAATGGTAAATGGGATTGTTTTCTTAGTTTCTCTTTCTGTGAGTTCATCATTGGTGTATAAGTATGCCATAGATTTCTTGACATTAATTTTGTATCCTGCTTCTTTGCCAAATTCATTTATTAAGTCTAGTAAACTTTTGGTGGAATCTTTGGGGTTTTCTATGTACAGTATCATGTCATCTGCAAATAATGACCATTTCACTTCCTCCTTTCCAATTTGGATCCCTTTTATTTTTTCTTCCTGTCTGATTGCTGTGGCTAAGACTTCCAGTACTATGTTAAATAGGAGTGGGGAAAATGGGCATCCTTGCCTTGTTCCTGTTCTTAAGGGAAATGCTTTTAGTTTTTGCCCATTGAGTATGATGTTGGCTGTAGGTCTTTCATAGATGGCCTTTATTATGTCTAGATATGATCCCTCTATTCCCACACTGCCCAGCGTTTTTATCAGAAATGGATGCTGGATTTTGTTGAAGGCTTTTTCAGCATCTATTGATATTATCATGTGGTTTTTATTCTTCATTTTATTTATGTGGTATATCATATTTTTTGATTTGCGAATATTGTACCAGCCTTACATCCCTGGGATGAATTCCACTTGGTCATGGTGGATGAGGCTGACTGTTTTGTCTGACAATTCTGGGCCTCCTAGAAAGTACTTAGGTGCTAGCCATTTTCAGCTCTAAGCAATCTCTTCAAAGCTTTAAGTTATCCATAGTCTGTGTCTGTTCCCATAGAACTTGGCCGCGTGCAGGAGGGGCAACCTGCACTCTAAGGCTGGATTGTTAGCACCACCAGGCCACGGGATGGTTCAGAAAACTTCCCCTGGTCCCTGGGCTCAGCCTCCACCTGCATTCCCATGCCAGCCATCTGTCAATATTAATCACTGAAAAGTCTATTTTTCAAATGGCTTTAGGTGGAATTAAGAATATAAGACCTCTGGGTTTCACATGAGTGTGAGGGGCCATCCACATTTTAGGGAAAGTGGTGGTGTGTTTTCCCATTCCAGAGCTATTCTCTGAGAGTGACCCAGAATATTTCCCTGTCCTCAGTTGGGCAGAGATCCTTGTATCTCTGTTGTCCAGTGGAATCAGCTGGAAATTGGGAATTTCTATCAGCTCTCCCGTGATGGAGAAGCACCAGTCAAGTTGCCAGGACAGTGGGGCAGAGGGACCCACCCCCAAACCAGTCACTGACACTCCATGAGATAGTTCAAACCAATTGGCCTCTACTGCTGTCTCCTCTGAAGAGGTTGAGATACAGGGTGTGGCAGGCAGGGTTCCTGAGGGTAGGATGAGCTGTATCCCCAAGAGCGGGTGTTTTCCTTTTCCTGAGCTGTGGGTTCTGGGAGGGGCCAGAGCCTCTCAGGAATAATGGCCACTTTGGTTTGAGGGAGGTATGACTAGATTCAGGTCACCAGGCTGCCCTCCCAGCTGCTGCCTTTCCACATCTCCCTGCACTGCTTCCCACCCAGCCTCTCCTCAGGCACCTCCAGTCTACACTGTTCTCCCTCCACTGAAGCCTGGGGTGAGTAGCTGCAAATGAAATCCTTGCTCTGGATTTTTGTTTTGTTAAAAAAACTGTGAGTTTATCTCCCACTGGCTCCAGTGTGCTTGGTGGCCAGAAGCCCTGCCACCTTTCACTCCTAGATGTTATGTGGGCTGCTGTTCTCAGCTCTGGCTCCAGCCTGGGGAGCCCAGCCTGGGGTCCAAGCCTCCATCCTCCCTCTCAAGACATCACCCTTCCTCCCAGTCTTCAGGTGGTTTCTGCCCTTCCTTGCTATAATATAAATGTCCTCCTTGGCTATACCTTAGTTGGTGATTCTGAGTGAATGTTTTCCAATTTAGTTTTTTTTAAATTATTTTTATTAATTTGTTTTTGTTACAGATGTTTCTCCTTTTTCCCCCATTGACACCCTCCTCCCCATCCCCCCACCCCTTCCCAGCTTTGTTGTCTATGTCCATTGATTATGCATACATGCATATAAGTTCTGTGGTTTCTCTCCCCCCCACCCCCCCAACATCCCCTCTTCTGGGGTTTGTCAGTCTCTACCCTACCTCTATGTCTCTGGGTCAATTTTGTTTATCAGTTTGTTTAGTTCATTATATTCCACAAATAAGTGAGATCATGTGATATTTGCCTTTCTCTGCTTGGCTTGTTTCGCTTAGCATAATACTCTCCAGGTGCCTTCGTGTCGTCTCAAATGATAAGAGATCTTTCTTTCTTACAACTGCATAGTATTCCATTGTGTACATGTACCATGAGGATACTTTCCCATTTATCTTCAGATAGACTGGGAGGGAGGGGGAGAGAAAGATTGAGAGAGAGAGAGAGAGAGAGAAACATGGGTGTGAGAAGGACACCCTCATTGGTTGCCTTCCACAAGACCCCCAACCTTCCACAAGACCCCCAACCAGGTTTGGACCAAACTGCAACTGAGGTACATGCCCTTAACTGGAATCGAGCTGAGACTCTTTGGTTTATGGGCAGATGCTCTAACCGTTAAGCCAAACTGGCCAAGGCCTCAACTTAGGTTTATTTCCAGTCTGGCCCTGGGAGGAAGTGCAAGAAAGGTCTGCCTATTCGGCCACCTTCTTCTCTCCTCTTGTAATTCTTTTTCTTTTTTTAATCCTCACCTGAGGATACTTTTGCATTTATCTTGAGATAGAATGGGAGGGAGGGAGAGAGAGAGAGAGAGAGAAACATTGACACGAGAGAGACACATCAACTGGCTGCCACCCACACTACCCCAACCTTGGTTGGGGACAAACTGCAACTGAGGTATGTGCCCTTAGCGGGAACTGAACCAGATCTCTCTGGTCTGCGGGCTGACGCTCTAACTGCTGAGCCAAACCAGCCAGGGCCTGTAATTAGTTCTTAACTGGTGAATAGCTTGGTAGTGTTAGAGTCCTAAGAGAGCTGGTTGCCTCTGCCAATGTCTGTAGTCCCCAGCAGCAGTGAGTCAAGAATAATACACACAAGCACATACTTGCTTGTCCATGAGCGTGGTTAGGAAGAACTGGTGGAACTTCAGAGCAGTGAGGCAGCATCAGCTAGTTGTGACTTGAAATTTTCTGAACAAGCACTTTCAGGGTATAAGAAAATCAATGCCAAATGACCTCTGAATATTTCTGACAGTATTTTTACACCATGTACTACCATAAACATGGTTCATGAACTAACTTATTTTCTTTTCTAGGAAGAACTGGAACTATGGTTTGTGCCTGCCTTATTACCTGTGAAATATTTTTAACTGCAGAGGTATAAAAGCTGTTACTACAAACTTTGTTTTATGCTGGTTGAATTTGCTAGTTCTGAAATGTCACTGGTAGGATAAGATGATTGTTTGAGCTGTGGTATTAAATGAAATTGTAATTGGAGAGGCTGTTATTAGGAAGCATGGTTTTAACACTTCCTTGTTTCACTTGAGTTAGTCACAACTGACCTAGATACCTCTTACCTGGCCGGGACTAGGGTGAGGTCAGTGAAACACTTGCCTCAGGCACAAATGTAAGAGAATGCCAAAATACTCATAGTTAAGATAAATAATATTCAAATGCAGTATTTTTAAAAATCAAAATTAATGCAACCAAGTCCATGATATATACAATATCAACATTTTAAATAAAGACAGGACCCAATAGGGGTGAGATTAAGGTGAAGTAAGGTTGAGTTACGCAAGTGCAAAAAAGCTTAGCAATCAAGATGCTTCACCTGTCTCACCGAGTCTGGTCATGCTGTAACTCTAATTATGGGACTTCCTTTCTCACAAGAAAAATATCAAGATTGATTAAGGAAGTTCACTAAAGGACTTTGATCCTTAGAAGTGCTGGGTAGATAAAAGGTGGTGTTTTCTAACTCAGAACAAAGTCTCTCCTGAGTGTTATTTTTGCATAGTCACTATCTGTGGGGTCTGTGCCCTCTGGAATTTCTGAGAAGACGGGGTGGGCTGGTTCTACTCAGTCAGGGTTCTCAGTCTTTTTTTCTGCCATGATATCGCTGAGAAGTTACCATTTAGAAGACACACTCCCAGTAGCTCTGCTCCTCATCTGGCCTACGGTGGAGTGAAGAGAAGGTGTGGGTCGTGCACAATGCACAATGTTCTAATTCCACCACTTCCTTTTCTAATTTGAGGCACACAGCTTATAAAAAGGAATGTACTAGGACAGTGATTTTCAACCGGTGCGCCACTGCACATTGGGGTGCTGCAAGAATTTTTAAAACATGCAATACCTATTTAGTCAGGGGCACTGACCTCTTTTCCCTTAGACAGTCAAATAAAAAAATGACAACAGCCACACAACAATAGTTGTTCGGTGTGATTGAATCAAAAGTATACCTATTTTTTGTGAGAATTTTGGTAATTAGTTAATGTGCCATGAGATAGAAAAGGTTGAAAGTTGTTGTTCAAGGACAGTGCTTTTCAAACTATGCATCATGATCTATTGGTGAGTTATAAAATCAATGTATTGAGTTATGACTTATATTTTTTGATAAAATGGAATCAATTAGGAAATATCCAAAGGTAAGAATTGTTTTATGAATTTTGTTTTGGTTTTGTGTATGTGTATGTGTTTATGTATGTGCATGTGTATATGTATGTGTATGTGTATGCATCTCCTAGGTTTATTAATGTGGATTGTAGTTTGGTTTTTTGTTTTTTTTTCAATCCTCACCCAAGGATATTTTTCATTGCTTTTTAGATAGAGTGGAAGGGAAAGAGGGAGAGAGAGAAAAAAACATCGATGTGAGAGAGATACATTAATTAGTTGCCTCCCACACAACCCTTACTGGGGTGAGAGATCAAACCTGCAATCCTGATACATGCGTTGACCAGGAATAGAACCCACAACCCTTCAGTCTTCAAGCTGATGCTCCAGCTGCTGAGCCAAACTGGCCAGAGCTTTTGAATAAAAAACTGTAGCTTTTAAAATAAAAAAATTGGAAGCCATTGACCAGAGCCTTATAGTGAGAGCCAGAGACCTGTGCTCCAGGCCTGTGTGTTGTCAACTGGCTACGTACGTCTCCAGTCTCCATGACAGGTCACTTGCCTTTCTTTTGGTCTCAATCTTCTCCATTTGTAAAATGGAAAGATAGGAAGACAGACCAGATGATCTCTAAGGTCTTCCTAATTCTAAAATTCCACATTTTTATGAATATCTGAATGAGAACGGGTGTTGATGTGGCTTTGTTAATTTTGTTATTTTGAGTAGCCTCTGCCCAGAGACAGCTGCTTTAGGGAAAGATGTGCCTGTAGAAACATAAGAATGCCTTATACAGGAGAGGAAAGTGCAGATGAGCCATGACTGGACTGTCCCCATTTCCATAGGACAGCCTTTATTATTTTGGAGAACGACGAACAGATAAAACCAACAGCACTAAGTTTCAGGGAGTAGAAACTCCTTCTCAGGTAAGTTTTTTTTTTGTTTTTTGTTTTTTTTTAAAGGGAGTCCTCTGGGGAATTGGGTTCTTTGGTTTCAGTTTAGACTTCTTCAGGCAGCGGCACTTGGGTGCCAGGCCTTGATCCCTCCTGGAGGGAGGTTTTGCAGGCATTGAGTTCTCCCAGAGCATACTGCTTCCCATTTTATATTGGCTATTGTTTGCAGAATTCAGGAGTTGATTCCCTTCCCAAAGAAGGAAGGTTAAACCCCTAAGGTCCCAGACTGCTAACGACCACTTAAAATCAGTGGCCATTTATTTCCCATAGAGAGAAACTGCTTTCACAATCCCCCACTAGGGTAATTCAAGCCTTGCAGAATAGCATGTGGGGTGGGGGGGAGCAGTATGTATAAGACAGACAGACACACACTTAGAGAGAGATAGCGTGGAGGCTGTATTTTGAATGAGAAAGAAAAAGGGAAATAAACATTTTTTTATAACCTATTATATAACAGACACTATTACACATTATTTTATTGAACTTTTACATGTATACCTCATTTAATATTCAAATAACCCATGTGAAATATATGCTATTACCCAATTTTTTCCTTTTAAAAATGTTTTATTGTGGAAAATTTAAAACATAAAAAATTGAGACAATCATAAAATAAATTTCCTTATCACATCACTTCAACATCACTTGATCACGTGGCCAGTCATGTTTCAGCTATTTCTCTCCACTTAAACACACACACACACACACACACACACACTCTCAACTCTTTCTCTGAACTGGGATTATTTTGAAGGAAATCCCAGCCACCAGATTATTTTATCCCACAAGTATGTTAGTATGATATATAAAGACTCTTTAAAAAATCCTTTAAACCATTTATCATATCAAAAATATGATAATAATTTCTTAATAACATCAAAAGTCTAGTTTGTCTTTACATTTCCATAATTATCTTAAAATCTTTTTAAAATTTAGTTTGTTTCCATCAGGATCCAAATAAGGGCCATATGTTTCATTTGGTTGCTATGTCTCTTAAGTCTCTTGTAGTTTATAGGTTTTCTACCTCTTTTTGTTCCTTGTACAGATTTGTTTTTTGCAGAAACTAGGACATTTATCCAATAGAGTGTACAACATTTGAGACTTTATTGAACCAGCCAGAGGCTTTACATTCATTATTTCATTTAGTATTCTCAGTGCCTGTGAGTGCCATTGTGATTCCCATTGTGCAGCTGGGAACTTGAGGTTCAGGGAAATTAATTTTCTAAACCAAGAATGCAAATCCAGATCTGTCAGACTCTGAAGACTGTTATTTCCCATCCTGTGCCCAGCTTCTTCTCTATATTGCCCCTCAGACCAAAGTGAGAGCTGGTTGTGAATTCTTAAGTAGAATGGATACGGCTGTGAATTCAAGTTTTGGGGGGCAAAGTGATTTGAGCTGAGCTGATACTTTGGCCTTATTATCAGAACACTGTAACTGCTCATTCCAGATGCTTAGTTTGGGGCAAAAGAACTGTCTTATTTCCTGAAACTTCTCTGCCATACCCAAGCAAAAAAAAAAAAAAAAGCTATAGACTATAGTAAAAGTAAAACATGAACTTACTGAAGCCCAGTTCAGCCTGAATCATGCCATTTCCATGGTCAAAATCCATAATGGCTTCTGACTGCAACAAATATAAATGTGTTAGCCTGGCACTCAAGATCTATGATTTAATTTTCCAACCATTTCCTCCACTGTGTGCATCCACATGCCCACACTTGGGCTTCCTGGGCTGCATGTTGTTCCTCAGCCTGGCAGCACTGTACACCCCCAGGCCAGTGCTCACAAGGGCCCCTCTCCTGGGCCCCTTTCTGAAGAAGTCTCCTGCTCTTTCAGTTCTTCTAGCTCTTTGTGCTTCTTTTAGGGACTACTTTATATTATTCCCTAGCTACTGCAATGGTGAATTCTCTACCCTTGTTGTAGGCAAAGCCCATATCTCACCCATCTTTCCACCGAGGCATCCCAAAGTGCCTAATATAGTATCCCCTGTTTGCAGCTGGGGCTTACTACTAGTATGTGTTGGTTTTATTAACTCCTGCTGCAGGCCTCTGTTGTTTCAGGGGGTAGGAGAAGAAATAGTGACAGTGAGGCAGCTTGAGGGCCATGCTTGGTTAGAGCCTTAAGTGGAAGGTAGAGATCTGGAAGCAGGAGCAAAGGGGGTGTCAGACATCACTCCTTCAAGGACTCTCCTTGTACTTCTTCCCTTCCCCATTTCTTCTGCGATTGTGCAGTTTCTCTAACTTTGGTCCAGAACTGGCACACCCTAGCTAATGGAAACTCTTCTGATGCACTGGGACAGCAATGCAGGGCCTCGGCCTCAGGTTTGAGAGCCAGGCCCAGGACAGAGTTCCCTCTGCGTGGGGTGGTAATTCTCAGATCCATCACATTCTGACCCTGCACTGCTGGCTGTTCTGTATGGACTACATTTCATCCACCCTGAGTTAAGAACTTGCACAAGCCTTTTTCTTCACTGGCCCATCCTGATAGGAAGCACGGCAGTTTGTTTTATTAACACTTCCCGATGGGTGGGGAAGAGTACTTTTTGGTCCAGTTGATTCAGTACCAGAACTGTTCAAGAAGAATGAGCAGCTTGCCACAGGAGAAGTACTAGGCTAAGAGGATCCCCAGGGCCTCCTTGCAAAAACAAAATTGGAAAATTTAAAAGTATAGAAACTCTAGCTGGCAGAGATGAGAGAAAATGTATCGACCACTGGCCTGTGAAGGTCGTCCTCTTGAGTTTTTACAGCTGCCCTCTCTCATGCCGAAGAGATTATTCACCACCAAACCACAACCTTTCCTTTAAGCTTCTGCCCTCACATAGATTGGTTCCCATTTGCCTCACGGTCAGAGTCCACAATGCTCCTTAATTGCTTCCTGCTGTGATGTCGCTGCGTTGCTGGCTCTGGTTAGCTGCCCTTTCAATCATAGGACCCGTCAGCAGCACTTGGCTCCTTTCCTGTTACCTCCCCACAGGTATTCAGACATGAGGCAACATCCATAAAAATGCATAGTTATATAATGGTACCCAATAAATGTTTCCTTAATTAATTACTCTCCTTAAGTTCTATGTTAAAAAAAAAAAAAAAAAGAATCAGATATGCTGACTTTAAACTTTTTATCTCCACTTAAATTGAGACTCTGTGGTTTGTTTTCCAGAATAGATATGTTGGGTATTTTGCAGATGTGAAAAACGTCTATAACATGACTCTACCTCCAAAAAAACTACTTATGATTAAAAAATTTGTTATTTATTCGATTCATGGTAAGTGCTTTAAATATTATGGGCAATGTTCTTACTATTTGGGAGGATTTTGCTCCAACTCAGAGCTGACTTGTTGTGTATCCTCACACGTTACCCTCTCCTCCTGGACTGGCCATCAGCCCAGTGGTGCTACGCCATACAACCAACCCTTAGGTGCCTTCTCTTCCCCTTTCCCATCACCATTTTGGGGTTCCCCATTCCCTTCCCTGTTTTCTGTTCTCACTGATGTCTGGGGTGGACTTTTCAGAGTAGAACTTCTGATGCAGAAGAGAGAAGGGCCCGAGTCAGAGACCACGTCTCCCTCGCACGGGCTGCAGTTCCCGTTTACCTTGGCGAAGGCATCCTATGTGATCCTTTCACCTGCTCCTTTCAGAGACCCAGTCTCCTTCTCACCCGGCCTCTCTCCCTCCTCCACCCGTGGCTCTCTCACCTGCAGCAATCTATCAAGATGTCTTAAATACCCAAACTGCACACGGATTTTTTTTGCCACAGATTCTTTTTACAAATAACTACCAAGTACTTGCTTTGGGCCAGGGCCCATGCTAGTGTTCCCTTGCCTTGTAGGAGTCCCTGGTGGTAGCAGAGGAGAGAAATGAGTAGGCAGATAAAGAGCTGACCATAGTGTTGGGGGCACATAAGCTGTGCCCTGTCCAGTCTGGGGAGTCAAGAAAAGCTTTCTGGGTTCAGCTCTGAATCTGCAGGAACACAGAAAGGGTAGTGGGAAACTGGGTTCTGTGGGGTGACTTTCAGCCCCTAGCTATTACCAATTATTATTACCAGGAATGAAAATCCTAGTGAACCTCAAAAGAGTTGACTAGATCCCCTGTCACCCAAGAAAGCAGGAAAATAAGTCCCATCTCTGGGACTTAAGGAAGAAAAGAACAGGGGTGGATAGAGGAGCTGGCCTCAAGCCCCATCTCTCTAATTCTCTGCCACCCACCTTGCTTCCCCCCACAGCTCACCTTTAGGGGAACTGGGAAAGCAGGACATGTAGGTGTGGAAGGGGTGTTGTTAGGGTTGCACCTCATTCTGCCCTGCAGAGGTGCAGCAGGGACCAAGGCTTCTAGTTCCTTAAAGCAGCAGCCAGACTGCGGCCCATAAGGAGGGTGGAGTGCAGGGCCTCTTTCACGTGAGGTGGTGGCAGGGCATTGGCACCCACCCAGGCGGCCTCGTGTTTAGCCTTCTGAGGAGCCACACAAAATAAGGATCTAAACATATAGTTTTTAACATTTCATTCCATTATTCAGAAATAAAAGAATATATATATATATATATATATATATATATATATATATATAATCTGCATAGACAGAAACTAAATTAAAATTATTAGTTAAAATATGAAATACTTTTTCAGTTATTTACATACCCCTCACCCCCCAACACACACACACCCATATCACAATCATTTCTAGTTGGAAGTGAGGAATTTCCGTAGATTACCACAAGCAGATTACATAGTTTTCTGACTTCTGAAAACAACTTCGACCCAGTAGCATTACCTGTGTGGGAAATTTTGGTCTAGATTTCCAAATAAGCATTGTTCAGGCAGACCTGTGAGACGGCCAGTTCTGGCAGGATGCTGCCTGTGTGTACATGAGCATCTGTTGGTAAAAAGGCTTCACGGACAGCATTCCTCCACAAAAGATCATCATGACTGGGTCATGGGATGTGGGGAATTATGAGGGCCAGGGCTGTAGGGGAGCCCAGTGGAACTACAACTCTTGCCTGCCCTCCCCAGGGTAGAGCCAGGCTTGTCCAGCAGGTAGTAGAAAGCAGGAGACAGCAGTCCCTTGCTCCCCTTCCTCTCCACACCCAGTGGCACCCTGGAAATAGAGCCAGACTGCTTCATTCTGCAGTGAATAAGGCAATGCAGTGGTCTGTTGGAGCACTTTCTTTCACTCAGAAATTTAAACCCAAGTATAAAACCAACTGGGTGGCATGAGAACCTGTATTGTACCTGAATTTATACTCTGCCTCACTTTCCTCTTTGTTAACCATGGGGGTAACAGTATCTACACAAAGCTCTGTGAGCATTAAACTATTCTGAACTGGCAAAGCAGTATTCAGTCTAATGGAGTTTTAATGCATTTCTTTCATATGAACAATGAGAATAGGAAAAGTTTCTCAAAATTCTGAGCTTAATAATGTTTTTAATAAGTTCTAGAATTTCATATGTTGTTTCAATCTGATATTATATCCTAAGACTGTAATGTCTCTCTTAATATTTTGAATTTTATTTAAACTCTGGGAAGACCTTATTCAATTAAAATGGAAGGCACACACCTGGAGAACAGTGGAACCATAGGTAGTGCAGGTGAAAACTGTTGGAGAGTTTTACAAGTTTGTTTCCCACTCTCAGGCTAACATAAAATAGAGTATTTTAAAAGTCCCATTTGAGATCCCTTGTGAAGACTTCCAGAGAGCAAACTGTAACCTTAGCACTGTTCAGTACAATTGGCTCTAGGCTTGCAGGGCCAACTTACCAAGGCCTACATGTTAAGTTAAAATTCTTGCTATGCCCAATTAAGTAATCAGGTCAAGCTTAATGACCTCAGGCCTTCTTTTGGAATAAGAATAATCTTTTGCAATTGTTATGATCACAACAGAAAGAGGATGGGGAGAACAAAGTGTGAAAGACTATGAAATGGGCCATAGCTAGTACACCTCTCATGATCTTTGAGCTATTTTACAACTGTAAGTTGTAAAAAAACTCACAATAATGCACATAATTTTTATACATATAAATGCAAATTAACTGTGTCCAGTGGGATATAATTGATTATTGACCACTTTGTATCTATTTATAAATTCATTTCATCCTTCCTTATTTGCCTATAAATGTGCTGTATTTGAACTATAACATTTTGCTGTTTCCTTATTAATGAATGAGTTAAATAATTTTTGACATGTTTAAAAAATGCAGGGTACAGGACAGTTCTATGGTATGCAACAATTTCTATAAAACAAAAGGAAATAAATATGTGTTCACATTTTAGTGTATATGCATTTGTAAAACCTGTGGGAGAATATATATTTGTATTTCATTAGATAAGCATAAAACAAGATACTAATAATAGTGGTTATCTATTTGGGGGTGGAGAATTAAATAGGTGTGGGATGGATGAGACACTTTTCACTTCATGTTTGTTTTTTTACCTTTAATTTTTAAACCGTATAATTATTTAAAATGTTTTAAATGTGTTGGAATTAATTTAAGCTTGTAAATCAATGCCCTTTTCTTATCATGTCATAAGTATTTGATTTAGTTTAATTCTGTATTTCACTGATTTTTGGTAGACATAATTAGATAGTTTTGCAACTGGAATGGTACTGAGGGAACTAAGGCAAAGACACCATGATTCCTAATGACAAGTTAATAATATGGTGTTAGTGGAAACAAAATTAAATGAAAATAAAGCAAACATAATATGAGGTGAATAATCAAGAATAATCTATATATGACTTTATTAGAATATTTGTTTAGTTTTATACATTTGGTTGTGTGCATATTCAAGTGAAATATGCAGGGTTGAGAGGAAAGCAATAAAAAATTTTTGGAGGCTTGAGAAACTAGCCCTTTGAGGAAAGGCTAAAGGAAGTAGATCATTTGAATGGAAAAATGGGACAAAAAACGATTTGTCTGTAAATTTATACTGAACACCACAGGAATGTTTGGGTATCCTATATTTTCACAGAAACTGCTCTCTAGGAACTAGGGAAAGAGGAATTTAGATTCTTACTAAGAAAATAATGATCTGAAGTTTGAAGAAAGCAACACATTAGTAAGAATGGTGGCAAGTCACTTACTCTGATTTCTTTTTTCCAAAAAGGCAAAGCTTAGAAGCTGAACTATAGGTCCATTTTCTCTTTCCTCCAGCCTTATAAAGTTGGCTTTAGGAGACAGAATTGGCTTGAAGCCTTGTCTTTCAAAGACAAAATTCATGCACCCAAATGATTCAATATTGCTACATTGTAACCTGGGACTTCCTTTCTTTTTAATTCATAATGTTAATCGTTGAGACATTTTGATCTTTACTCTAACTTTTTGTTTTCATTCAGGTGTTGGAAAAGGCAACGGAAATGATCTAAAAGTACAAATAATAATGGATCAAAAGATTGTCTTTTTTTGTTCTGCTTCCAAAAACTGTAGGGTAAGAGAAAGCATGTGAATGGGAAGAGCACCACTTTAAATCTCAATATCAAATCAGCATGTTGACCTCCCAAAACCCTGGCTCCCCACAAAGAGAGGCCATGTTGTTTTCTGGTTATTATCCAACTTGGTGCCCCTGGGTCTGAATGCAAGTCAGAGGTGAATTAAATTCATTGTTCAAAGTAGTTTTTTCAGAATATATTTTTAGCTCAGAGAGGTTCTTTGGTTTTCACCTTTCTACAACACCAAGCATGTCCCATGGATCTATCAGAGTTTTAAATTCATGTGTCTGGTCACTTTGGCCATATCGTTTTCTTCTTAGTCATTCTTATTATATGGTGCTGATTCTGGAATTTTAGTGTTTGTGACAGTCATCAAGGAGCTTGTAAAGATGCAGATTCCTACGTTATACCCTAAAGTATGATTGAGTAAATCTAAAATGAGACCCAAGAATCTCTAGACTTAGCAATGTCTCAGGTGATTCTAACTCAGATGTCCTGTGGGACTACACTATGAAAAAAATATATTGTGAAAGACCCAAAGCAATGGGTTCTGGTAGTCAATATTTGTTTTTTTTTGTTTTGGGGTGTTTTACAGTGAACTTGATTGATGGTGCATGACAAGGTAGGGCTCCCTAAGCTCCTCCTCTTATTCAGGGGGTCTGGGATGGAACCTGTGGAGGTTCAGGAGACTCTCAGTGTGTTGGGGGATTGATTTGGGGCGAGGACTCCCCAGTGGCTCAGGGCCTCTCTTCCTCTCACTGCTACTGGTAGTCTAGAGGCTCTTACTCCTTGGAGGCCATGTGGACAATAAAGTTTACCATCCTGTTGCTGTATCCAAATTCATTGTCATACCAGGAAATGAGCTTGACAAAGTGCTCATTGAGGGCAATGCCAGCCCCAGCATCAAAGGTGGAGGAGTGGTTGTCACTGTTAAAATCTCAGGAGACAACCTGGTCCTTGGTAGAGCCCAGAATGCCCTTGTAGGGGCTCTGATGCCTGCATCACTACCTTCTAATATCATTGTACTTGGCAGCTTTCTCCAGGTGGCAGGTCAGATCAATGTTTTCTTAAATGTTGAAGAAATACCTAAGACTACAGACCTTTTCTGAAGCAACAAGAAAGCTATCTTCATTAATCTAAGAAATATAAATTTTTAAAATACAGGCTTGTCTCTAGTTCTCCTATGATCTCTCCCATACCATTATTTTCCCTTCTTTTTTTTTTTTTAAATAATTTTTTTTATTAATTTATTTTTGTTACAGATGTTTCTCCTTTTTTTCCTCATTGACACCCTCCTCCCCATCTCCCCACCCCATACCCGGCTTTGTTGTCCGTGTCCATCAGTTATGCGTGCATGCAGATAAGTTCTGTAGTTTATCTCTTCCTTTCCCCCAATACGCCCTCTCCTGAAGGTTGTCAGTCTGTACCCTACTTCCACGTCTCTGGGTCTACCCAATTTTTCAGACTGTTATGTATATCATATTCCACAAATAAGTGAGATCATGTGATATCTGTCTTTCTTTGCTTGGCTTGTATTACTTAGGATAATATTTTCCAGATGCCTCTATGTCATCTCAAAGGATAAGAGATCTTTTTTCTTACAGCTGCATAGTACTCCATTGTATATATGTACCACAGCTTTTTTATCCATCCGTCTACTGATGAACACTTGGGCTGTTTCCATATCTTAGCTATTGTAAATAGTGCTGCTATGAACATGGGGGTACATATATTCTTTCCGATTGGTGTTTCAGGCTTCTTAGGGTATATTCCTAGAAGTGGGATCACTGGATCAAATGGCAATTCAATTTTTAATTTATTGAGGTAACACCATATTGTTTTCCATAGTGGCTGCACCAGTCTGCATTCCCACCAGCAGTGTACTAGAGTCCCCTTTTCTCCACACCCTCTCCAACACTTGTTGTTTAATGATTTGTTGATGGTGGCCATTCTGACAGGTGTGAGGTGATACCTCATTGTTGTTTTAATTTGCATCTCTCTGACAATTAGTGACATTGAGCATTTCTTCATATGTTTTTTAGCCCTTTGTATGTCCTGTTTGGAGAGGTATCTACTTAGCTCCTCTG
The DNA here is from genome assembly GCF_014108415.1 of Molossus molossus. Classification (NCBI taxonomy): domain Eukaryota; kingdom Metazoa; phylum Chordata; class Mammalia; order Chiroptera; family Molossidae; genus Molossus; species Molossus molossus. The sequence continues at coordinate 98,026,848 of NW_023425403.1, forward strand.
CCCATTTTTTAATTGGGTTCTTTGTCTTCCTTTTGTGAGTTGTATGAGTACTCTACATATTTTGGATATTAACCCCTTATCTGATATATCATTGGCAATTATGCTCTCCCATACAGTGGGTTGCCTTTCCATTTTGGTGGTTCTTTCTTTTGCTGTGCAGAAGCTTTTGAGATTAATGTAGTCCCATGTGTTCATTTTTTCCTTTGGTTTTGTTGCCTTAGGTGATGTATCTGTGAAAATTCTGCTACGTATGCTGTTCGAAATTTTGTTGCATACATTTTCTTCTAGGATTTTCATGGATTCACAGGTCACACTTAAGTCTTTTATCCATTTTAAGTTTATTCTTGTGTATGGTTGATGGTCTCGTTTCATTCTTTTGCATGTAGCTGTCCAGTTTTCTCAACACCATTTATTAAAAAGGCTGTCTTTACTCCATTGGATGCTCTTGCCTCCTTTGTCAAATATTAATTGAGTATAATGTCTTGGGTCCATTTCTGGGTTTCCTGTTCTGTTTCACTGTTCTTGTGCCAGTACCAGGCTGTTTGGATTACAGTAGCTTTGTAGTATAATATGATATCTGATACTGTGGTCCCATGTACTTTGTCCTTCTTTCTCAAGATTGCTGTGGCTATTCGGGGTCTTTGTTGGTTCCGTATACACTTTTTTTTTTTCCAGTTTCATTCATTTACTCTTTAATTTGGATCATCATCATTTAGATCATTTTTTTTATCTTTATTGTTGAATGTATTACAGATGTTACTCATTTTTCCCCATTGACCCCCTCCTTCCCACTCACACCCCCCTCCCGCCTTTTCAAACACTGTTGTCTGTGTCCATTGGTCATGCATACAAGTTCTTTGGTTTATTTCTTCCCAGCCCCGAACCCCTTTTCCTTTGAGGTTTGTCAGTCTAGCAACGAATTTGTACTTCTTAATCCCTTCACCTTTTTCACCCACTCCCCCAACCCCTCTCCCATCTGGCAACCAAGAAAATGTTCTCTGTATCTATGAGAATATTTCTGTTCTGCCTGTTCATTTCAATTGTCGATAGATATGTATTCATTGCCATTTTTTTCTTGTTCATATATTTTATCTTTTTCTTCAAAAAGACCCTTCAACATTTTATATAATAATGGTTTGGTGTTGATGAACTCTTTTAACTTTTTCTTGTCTGGGAAACTCCTTATATGGCCATCAATTCTAAATGAAAGCTTTACAAGATAGAGTAATCTTGGTTGTAGGTTCTTGCTTTTCATCACTCTGAATATTTCTTGCCACTTCCTTCTGGCTTGCAAAGTTTCTTTTGAGAAATCAGCTGACAGTCTTATGGGAAGTCCCTTGTAGGTAACTAACTGCTTTTCTCTTGCTGCTTTTAAGATTCTCTGTTTGTCTTGAGCCTTTTGCATTTTGATGATAATGTGTCTTGGTGTGGGCCTCTTGGGGTTCATCTTGTTTGGGACTCTCTGTGCTTCCTGGACTTGTATGTCTGTTTCATTCACCAAGGTAGGGAAGTTTTCTGTCACTGTTGTTTCAAATAGGTTTTTGATTTCTTGTTCTCTCTCTTCTCCTTCTGGCACCCCCAAGATGCGAATGTTGGCATGCTTGAAGTTGTCCTAGAGGTTCCTTACACTATCCTCATTGTTTTGGATTTTTTTTTTTTGCTGTTCTGATTGGGTGTTTTTTTGCTTCCTTATGTTCCAAATCAATGATTTGCTTCTTTGCTTTACCTACTCTACTATTGAATCTGTGTAAATTATTCTTTATTTCAGTTAGTGCCTCCTTCATTTCTGACTGTGCATCCTTCATTTCTGACGGTCCTTTTTTATGCTCTTGAGGCCCTCACTAAGTTCGCTGAGTTCTCACTAAGTTCATCGAGCATCTTTATAAGCAGTATTTTGAACTCAGCATCTGTTAGGTTGCTCACCTCCATTTCGCTTAGTTCTTTCCCTGAGGTTTTGTTCTGTTCTTTCATTTGGGACCTGTTTCTTTGTCTCCTCATTTTGGCTGCCTCTCTGTATTTGTTTCTGTGTATTACTTAACAAGAGATATGGGGCTAGCTGAGACCAGATGCTGCTTGTTTGAAAGAATTTAGGAAAACCTAAAGCAGGATCCAAGACAGGCCAATCCTATGGTTAAGCAACTGGCAACAGCTTGGGTGGGCCTGAAAGTTGGGTGGGGCAGGGCCTCAGGGAACCACCAGGGTGGGGCAACCAGCGTGAGCCAGGTTGCTGGAGTCCCAGATATGGCGGCTGTCTGCCGCCCCAGGGAAGGGCTCACCAAAGGAACAAAGGCCTCTGTCATGGAGAAAGCCCCCTCTCCGGCCCTCGCTCCAATGCCAAACAGTTCAGTTTTTTCCTGTATGTCTCTGGTTCCCCTCAAGCTATCTCCCCTCCAAGCTTAGAGGGAGTGAGCCTGATAAATTCATGCGCAGGCCCTTTAAGGTGCTGCCTGGGGCTCCAGCCACCTCAGCCTCCCTGAGTCTCAGTTCCCGCTGGTTTTTCCAATGAGAATTTATGGGGACTTCTCTTCCTGGCACTGCAACCCTGAGCAGGGCACCTGGTATGGGACGGGGACCCCTCAGTCCTCAGGGAGGACCTCCCAGCCAAGGTATCTTCCTGATTTTTATCCACCACATGTGTGTGTGTGGGACCAGACCCTCAGCCTCTGCCCCTCCTACCAGTCTCGATGTGGCTGCTCCTTTAATTCCATAGTTGTAGGACTTCCATTCAACTCAATTTCGGGTGGTTTTGAATGATGGTTGTTCTGTAGTTTAGTTGTAACTTTGATGTGGTTGCGGGAGGATGTGATACCGCATTTACCTATGCCACCATCTTGACCAGAAGTCCAGTTCCATATAAACTTTTGAAGTATTTGTTCTAGTTCTGTGAAATATGTCGTTGGTATTTTGATGGGGATTGCATTGAATCTATAGATTTCTTTGGGTAATATGAACATTTTAATGATGTTAATTCTTTCAATCCATGAACAAGGTATGTGCTTCCACTTTTTTATATCTTCCTCTATTTCTTTTTTCAATGTCCTGCAGTTTTTTGCAAATAGGTCCTTTACTTCTTTGGTTAAGTTTATTTCTAGGTATCTTAATTTTTTTGCCATGATGGTAAATGGGACTGTTTTTTTAGTTTCTCTTTCTGTGATTTCATCATTGGTGTATAAGAATGCCATATATTTCTTGACATTAATTATGTATCCTGTTACTTTGCCAAATTCATTAAGTATAGTAGATTTTTGATGGAGTCTTTAGGGTTTTCTGTGTATAATATCATGTCATCTGCAAATAGTGACAGCTACACTTCCTCCTTTCTAATTTGGATCTCTTTTATTTTTTCTTCATATCTGATTGCTGTGGCTAAGACTTCCAGTACTATGTTAAATAAGAGTGGTGAAAGTGGACATCCCTGTCTTGTTCCTGTTCTTAAGGGAAATGCTTTTAGTTTTTGCCCATTCTTTTCCTCCTTTTTGCGCCCACCCACCCCCACCTGAGGGCACTCACCCAGGCCTAATCCTTGGCTCTCTGTTCTTATCTCTGCACATACTCTATTTTTGTTTCTGCTCATCCATTTTTCTGCTTTAAACTATAATTTTTTTTCTTTCATTTACTCAACACATATTTATGAGCACCCACTGTGTAGTAGATGTAGGAGCTACAACTCTACATCTCTGCTCCTACAATTCAAACACATTCATCATTTCTCCTCAGGCAGGGGAAACAAAAGAAAAAATAAACAAATGAGACTACATCAAACTAAAACATTTTTGCACAGCAGAGAAAACCAACAAAATGAAAAGACAAATCACTAAATGGGAGAACATATTCACCAATTGATTTCTTTTTATTAATTTTTAGAGAGAGGAACAGAAATGGAGAGAGAGATAGAAACATCAATGAGAGAACATTAACTGGCTGCCTCCTGCATGCCCTCCAATGGGGACTGGGCTGACAACATGGGCATGTGCCCAGACCAAGAATCGAACTGGCGACCTCTTGGTGCATGGGTCAGTGCTCAAACACTGAGCCACACTGGCCGGGCTCACCAATACATTTAAAAAGAGGTTAATATCCAAAATTTTATGAAAAATTTGTAAAACTCAACACCAAAAAACAAACAATCCAATTTAAAAATGGGCAAGGAACCTGAATAGACACTTCTCCAGAGAGGACATACAGATGGCCAATAGACATATAAAAGATGTTCAAATTTACTCACCATCAAAAAAATGCAAATTAGAACCACAGTGAGATGTTACCTCACATCTGTCAAAGTGGCTATCATCAATAAATCCACAAACAATAAGTGTTGGAGAGGATGTGGAGAAAATGGAACCCTTGTGCACTATTGGTGGGAATGCAGATTGATGCAGCTTTCTACCTTGGGAAAACAGTGTAGAGTTACCTCAAAAATTAAAAATAGCCCTGGCCGGTTTGGCTCAGCGGTTAGAGCATCCGCCTGCGGTCCGGAGAGACCCGGGTTCGGTTCCCGCTAAAGGGCACGTACCTCGGTTGCAGTTTGTCCCCGGCCCTGGTTGGTCGTGCGGGTGGCAGCCACTCGATGTGTCCCTTCACATCGATGTTTCCCTCTCTCTCTCTTCCTCTCTCTCTCTCTCTCTTCCTCTCTCTCCCTCCCACTCTGCCTGTACAAGAAATGGAAAAATGTCCTCGGATGAGGATAAAAAAAAAAAAAATTAAAAATAGAACTGCCTTATAACCCAGCAGTTCCAGCAATTCCACTTCTGGAAAGTTTTACAAAGAAACCCAAAACACTAATTCAAAAGAATATATCCAGAAACAACTGTTGATTGAAAGATGGCAGCGGGCAGGACTGGAGCGAGGGTGAATGTGTGAGAGTGTGAGCGAGTGTGAGTGAACATGAGTGTGAACAACCAACCTTGAGCAGTGCAAAAATGCAGGTCAGAAGGTTGGATGGAAAGCAGCCGGCTACCGCAGTAAGTGGGTCATGATTGAGCTTCTCCCTGTGCCGCCAGGAGGCCCCTGCCATTTTGGAAGATCCGTGGTCTTCTCTGGGAAGAGAAAGCAGGGAGCAGCTAGGGCCAAGAAACCTGAGTCCACCAGAATGCCTTGTACCAATGGAGCAGTGGACCCCACTGTGTCAACGTGGATCACACACAGTAGCGGCGCTATTGAGGTGACTGCTACAGTAGCTGCAACCTGTTGAGAGCCAAGCACCATGCTCCACAGCAGAAGCCAGATGAGAGCCCAGCACCTTCCCCCATAGTGGCAGTGACTGGGCAGAAGTGGAGCCCCCCCCAACAGCAGCTGAGGCTCGGGAGCCGAGACACACCCCCAGCAGCAGAGGCTTGGGAGCAGACATTCGTCCCCAGGCAGCAGCAGCACAGAGTGGCAGCTGAGACCCATCCCCAGTGGCATCAGCAGAGGTTTATCGGGAGTGGTGCCCTACTCCAAGCAGCAGCAAGACTCAGGCGGCTGAGACCTGTCCCTGACAACTGCAGCAGTGGATATGGAGTGGGGCCCCTCCCCCAGCAGCAGCGAAGTCCCAGGAGCAAAGCATCCTAGCCCCCAATAGCAGCAAGGAATTGGGAGCTGAGAGCACTCCCTGGCAACAACAACAGCAGTAGCAGTGCAAACCAGGAGCTGACACTCACTTCCAGCAGCAACTTATCAGGAGCTGAGCCTCACCAGACAACACGGTACCCCAGTAGCACATTAGCTAGACCCACACACCCTAGGAAGCAGCAGCACTGATTGGCAGCTGAGACCCATCCCCAGCGGCATAAGCAGAGGCTGATCAGGAGTGGTGCCCCTGCCCGAGCAGCAGCAAGACTTGGGGAGCTGAGACCTGTATGACAGACCAATACCAGCTTCCAGATGTCAATCCTTCAGAACCCACAACAGGCAAGAGGCACCATATGCCAAAACAGTCTGGGAGGCACAGCAGTCTTATTTGATACACACTGACCTGCCTATAAATTCCAACATTCTTCACCAGGTCTAGAACTACCAAACTGCTAAAATGGTGAGACAAAGAAACAACACCCAAATGAAAGAAAAGGAGGAATCACCAGAAAAGGAACTACAGGAAATGGAAGAAGATAATTTGTCAGATAAAGAATTAAAAGAAGTGATATTAAGGTGCTTAAACACTTTAGTGAAAATTACAAGCAACTTACTAAGAATTATGAAGAGCTCAGTGGAAACTACAGCAGCTTTAAAAAAGAGGTAGAAGCTATGCACAAAAATCAAGAAGAAATAATTACATAGCTGTTTGAAAAATACCTGAGAAGGATTCAGTAGTAGATCGGAAGAAGCTGAAGAATGAATCAGTAACTTATAAGATTAGGTAAAAAAAAAAAAAAATACCCTCATAGAGCAGCAAATGGGAAGAAAATTAAAAAGCAGCAGAAGAGTTTAAGGGAGCTTTGGGACAATACAAAACAACTTTCACATTATAGGGGTACTGGAAAGAGAAAAAACAGAAAAGGAATAGAGAACCTGTTTGAAGAAATAATGACAGAAAACTTCCCTAAACTGGTGAAGAAAAAGGTCACACAAGTCTAAGAAATACAGAGTCCCAAGCAAGATGAACCTAAAATGACCCACAGCTAGACACATCATAATTAAAATAGCAAATATTGCCCTGGCCAGTTGGCTCCGTGGTTAGAACATCAGCCCACGGACCAGAGAATCCCAGGTTCAGTTCCTGCTAAGGGCACGTACCTCAGTTGTGGTTTGTTCCCAGCTCTGGTTGGGGTAGTATGGGTGGTAACCACTTGATGTGTCTGTCTCACATCAATGTTTCTCTCTCTCCCTCTTCATCCCACTCTCCCTCCTGCTCTATCTGAAGATAAATGGGGAAAAAATGTCCTTAGGTGAGGATAAAAAAATATATAAATAAAATAAATAAAATAAAATGGCAAACATTAAAGACAGAGAAGAAATCTTAAAGAAAGCAATAGAGACAGAAAGTGACCTACAAGGGAGCTCCCATTAGACTGTCAGCTGATGTCTCAATAGAAACAATGCAGGCCAGAAAGGAGTGGCATGAAGTGTACAAAGTAATGAAAGGCAAGGGTCTGATCCAAGACTACTATATCCAGCAAGGCTATCATTCAAAACTGAAGAAGAAATAGCTTCACAGACAAAAAAAAAAAAAAAGAAGCTAAAGGAATTTACCACCACCAAACCAGCACTGCAAGAAATGCTGAAGGAACTGTTGTAAGAAAAAGAAGAAACAGAAAGAGATAGAAAGGAACACAGGCATAAAATAATAATGGCAACTAATAAGTATCTATCAATAATTACCTTAAATGTAAATGGCTTAAATGTTCCAATCAAAAGACATAGGGTAGTTGATTGGATAAGAAAACATGATACATATATATGCTGTCTACAAAAGACTCACTTCACACAAAAGACTCACACAGTATGAAAGTGAAGGTATGGAAAAAAATTTTTCTGGCAAATGAAAATGAAAAGAAACTGGTGTAACAATACTCATATCTGATAAGATAGACTTCAAAACAAGGGCCATAATAAGAAACAAAGAAGGTCACTGCATAATATTAAAAGGATTAATCCAACAAGAGCTATAACCCTGGTAAACATATATACACCAAATATAGGAGCATCAAAGTATATTTTAAAACTTCTGGAGGACTTCAAGGGAGAGATCAATAGCAATACAATCGTAGTGGGTGACTATCACACTGCACAGTCACCACTGGATAGATCTTATAGACAAAAAATTAACAAGGACACAGAGTCCTTAAATAAATGAACTAGATCAGTTGGACTTAATTGATATTTACAGAACATTTCACCCCAAAGATGCAGAATATACATTCTTCTCAAGTACACATGTGATATTCTCAAAGATAGACCACATGTTAGGACACAAATTCAGTCTCTACAAATACAAGAAGATTGAAATCATATCAAGCATCTTCTCAGATCACAATGTCATAAAACTAGACCTCAATTACAACAAAAACATTCAAATACTCAAAGGCTAAATAGCATGTTATTAAACAATGAATTTGTTACCACAGAGATGAAGGAAGAAAATAAAAACTTCCTGGAAATCAATGAAAACAAACACACAACAACACAAAATTTATGGGACACATCAAAAGCTGTCCTGAGAAGGAAGTTCATAGCACTACAGGCCTACCTCAAAAAACAAGAAAAATTTCTAATTGTCTTTCTAACCCTACTACTTAAAAAACTAGAAGTAAACAAAAAGAAAAATCAAGAGCAAGTGGAAGGAAAGAAATAGTAAAAGTCAGAGCAGAAATAAATGACATAGAGACTAAAAAACAATTCAAAAGATCAATGAAACAAAGATCTGGTTCTTTGGAAAGATAAACAAGCTTGATGGATCTTTAGCCAGACTCACTATGAAACAAAAAGAGAGGACCCAAATACACAAAATCAGAAACAAAAAAGGAGCAGTAAAAACTATCACCACATAAATACAAAAAAAATCATCAAAACATACTATGAACAATTATACACCAACAAATTGGACAACCTAGGAGAAATGGACAAATTGCTAGAAACACACAGTCTCCCAAAACTGAACTGGGAAGAGATAGAAAATTTGAACAGACCAATAACAACTAAGGAAATTGAAGTTGTAAAAAAAAAACAAACAAACAAACAAACAAAAACCTCCTAACAAACAAAAGCCCTGGCCTGGATGGCTTTACCAGGGAGTTTTACTGAATATTCAAAGAAGATCTAACACCCATTCTCCACATACTATTCCAAAAAATCCAAGAAAATGAAATACGTCCAAACGCATTTTATAAAACCAGCATAATCCTAATTCCAAAACCGAATAAAGACACCACAAAGAAAAAACAACAACTATGGGCCAATATCCATAATGAACACAGATGCCAAAATCCTTAACAAAATATTAGCAAGTCAGATCCAGCAATATATCAAAAAAAATTATTTATCATGACCAAGTGGGAGTCATCCCAGGGAAGCAAGGATGATACAATACATGCAAATCAATAAATGTGATACACCACATAAATAAAATGAACAATAAAAACCATACGATCGCCCTGGCCAGTTTGGCTCAGCAGTTAGAGCATCGGCCTGTGGTGCAGAGAGACCCCAGTTTGGTTCCCGCTGAGGGCACGAGCCTTGGTTGCCATTTATCCCTGGCCCAGTTGAGGTCATGCAGGTGGCAACCACTCAATGTGTCCCTTTCATGTTGATGTTTCTCTCTCTCTCTCTCCCCCTCTCTCTCTCCCTCCCCCCTTCTCTCCCTCCCTCCCTTCCTCCCACTCTATCTAAAAAAAAAAAAAAATGAAAAAATATACTTGGGTGAGGATTAAAAAAAAAACAATCTATAATCTTATCAATAGATGCTGAAAAGGCATAAAACAAAATCCAGCATCCATTTCTGATAAAAAACACTCAGCCATGTGGAAATAGAGAGATTATATCTTGACATAATAAAGGCCATATATGAAAAACCTACAGCCAACATTATACTCAATGGGCAAAAACTAAAAGCATTTTCCTTAAGAACAGGAACAGGACAGGGATGCTCACTTTTGCCACTCTTATTTAACATAGTATTGGACGTCTTAGCCATAGCAATCAGACATGAAGGAAAAATAAAAGGGATCCAAATAGGAAAGCAGGAAGTAAAACTGTCATTATTTGCAGATGACATAATATTGTACATAAAAAACCCTAAAGACTCCATCAAAAAATGACTAGATTTAATAAATGAATTTGGCAAAGTAGCAAGATACAAAATTAATGTCAAGAAATCGACAGCATTCTTATACAGCAACGATAAACTCACAGAAAGAGAAACTAAAAAAAATATATATATATATCCCATTTACCACTGTGGCAAAAAAATTAAGATACTGAGGAATAAACTGAACCAAAGAAGTAAAGGACCTCTTCACAGAAAACTGCAGGCCATTGAAAAATGAAAGAGAAAATACAAAAAAGTGGAAGCACATACCTTGTTCATGGATTGGAAGAATTAACATCATTAAAATGCCCATACTACCCAAAGCAGTCTATAGATTCAATGCAATTCCCATCAAAATAACAATGACATATTTCATATTTCACAGAACTTGAACAAATACTTCAAAAGTTTATATAGAATCAAAATATAGCCCAAATAGCCACAGCAATCTTGAAAAAGAAGAAAAAGGGAATTCAGAAACGGTGGCAGAGCGAATAAAAGCTACACAGACCATCTCCCAGGACGAAACTGAAATTACATCTAAAATAAAGACAAATCGGGAAAAAGCAGCTTATGGGGATCATATAACCAGGGACACTGAATCGATCCTGGTAAGATTGCTGAAGTGTGAGAGAGGGGCTGGGAGCCCACCATCAGCAGTGGTCTTAGCTGTGAGCAGAGCTCTCTGGGTAAAAATCCCAAGCCAGCTCCACAGCACAGAGGGCTGAGATAGAGCACAAAATTAGCCACAGCCACTCACCTTGGGCTCCAGCTAAAGAAGGATGGACTGCACTGGAACTCTGTGGGGACACTCGGGATTTGGAGATCACTCAGAACTTTTGCTGAGTTGCGGCCATACAGGATGGTGGCCATCTTACTCCTTCCCAGGGCTCTGGGAAGAGATAGCAGCTCTTCATTCAGAGATTCAATCCCACCCAGGTGAACCAAAGAAATGCAAATTGAGGCTCATTAACAACCAGCATCTACCCCACCCTCAAGAAATTCTCTTATCCTGAACACCTGAGGGAGTTTTTTATTCAACTGAGAACCCAAGGCTCCTTAAGTAACCATGACTAATAGCCTCCAGGCAAAAAGCTAGAGGATAACTGAAACTTTCCTGGGCTTGCAAATCTACCCAAGAAAGTAAGATTTGACAGTGATGTTTAACGTGGCTCCTCCTATGCACATTCAAATGCAGTAGAAGGAGCCACAAACAGCAGAACACCAACACCCACAGGGAAAATTTGGCAGGCTCCAAAACTCACAAAGATAGCCAAAATAGTGAAACAAAGAAACAAATCCCAAATGAAAGAACAAGAGACCTCTACCAAAATTGAAATAAATGAATGCAGTTAAGCAAATTATCAGAGGTAGAGTTCAGAGCCATGATCTTGAGGAAGCTCAATAGCATGAGTATGGACCCCAACATCATGAGTAAAGATATAGAAGCATTGAAAAACAACCAAGTGGAAATGAAGAATCACATTGTAGAAATAAAAAACACATTGGAAGGACTAACCAGCAGAGTAGAGGAAGCTGAGGGCCGGATCAGTGAATTAGAAGACAGGGTAAAAAAATTAATGAATCAGAAAACCAAAAGGAAAAAACAATTAAAAAACAGAAAGACAGCTTAAGAGAATTGTGCAACAACTGGAAACGTAATAATTTGCGCATCATAGGAGTCCCTGAAGAAGAAAATGAGCAAGGGTTAGAGAATATATTTGAAGACATAGTGCTAGAAAACTTTCCTAATTTGGTGAAGGAAAAAGGCATTCAAGTTCAAGAAACACAGAGAGCCCGAAGTAAGAAAAAACCAAACAGGCCCACGCCAAGACACATAGTAATTAAAATGCCAAAAATTAAAGAAAATGAGAGAATCCTGGAGGCAGCAAGAGATCAGCAACAGTTTACCCACAAAGAAACCCGCATAAGGCGATCAGCTGACTTCTCAACAGAAACAATACAGGCAGAAGGGATTGGCATGAAGTAATCAAGATATGAAAAACAAGGATCTGAATCCAAGACTACTATTTCCAGCAAGGCTATTATTCAAAATAGAAAGTAAAATAAAGAGCTCTCCAGACAAAAAAGAGCTAAGGGAATACAATAGCACTAAACCAACACTGCAAGCAATGTTAAAAGAATTGCTTTAATTAGTAGAAGAAATAGGAAGAAAAATATATAACCACAATAAACAAAATTGGCAATAAATAAGTACATATCAATAGTCACCTTAAATGTAAATGGATTGAAAGCTCCAATAAAGACACAAAGTAGCTGATTGGATAATAAAGCATGACTCATATATATGTTGTTTACAAGAGACCCACCTTACAACAAAAGACTCACATAGGTTGAAAGTGAAGGGATGGAAAACAATCTTCCAAGCAAACGAAAAGGAAAAAAAAAAAAAGCTGGGGTAGCAATACTCATATCTGATAAAGTAGATTTCAAAATGAAGGCCATAACTAGAGACAAAGAAGGTCACTACATAATATTGAAAGGCTCTATTCAGCAGATAATATTCCTTGCGAATATGTTTACCAAAGGATCTATTCCTTGGTAAACATATATGCACCCAATATAAGCAACAAAATATATTAAAAACCTTCTGCAGGACTTCAAAGGAGAAATCAATAGCAATACAAACATAGCAGGGGACTTCAACACCCCAATGACATCACTGGATAGATCCTCTAGACAAAAATTGGCAAGGAAACAGAAACTCTAAATGAAGCACTAGACCAAATGGATTTAATAGATATCTACAGAGAATAACACCCCAACACTGCAAAATTCACATTCTTCTCAATTGCACATGGGATATTCTCAAAGACCACGTTAGGACACAAACTAAGTCTCTACAAGTTCAAAAAGATTGAAATCATATTAAGCTTCCTCTCAGGCCATAATGGCATGAAACTAGAAATCAATTGCAAGAAGAACATGCAAAGACATTTGAACACGTGGAGGCTAAATAGTATGCAATTTAACAATGAATGGGTTGGGTTACCCAGGAGATCAAGGAAGAAATTTAAAACTTCCTGGAAACCAATGAAAATGAACACACAACAACACAAAATCTATGAGATACAGCGAAAGCAGTTCTGAGAGGGAAGTTCATAGCACTACTGGCCTACATCAAGAAACTAGAAAAACAAAAAACAAAAAAACGGACCAAGTAGAAGGAAGGAAATAGTAAAGATCAGAAATTAGAGTAGAAATAAATAACATAGAGACCAAAAAATAATCCAAAGGATCAATGAAACAAACAGCTGGTTTTTCAAAAAAGATAAACAAGATTGATGGACCCATAGCTAGACTCACCAGAAAACAAAGAGAGAGAACCCAAATACACAAAATTAGAAATGAAACAGGAGAAGTAACAACTGACACCACATAAATACAAAGGATTGTTAACAAATATTATGAACAATTATATGCCAACAAATTTGACAAGCTAAGCAAAATGGACAAATTTCTGGAAACACATACTCTCCCAAACTGGACCAGAAAGAAAGAGAAAACTTCAACAGACCAATAACAACTAAGTAATTGAAGAGGTAATCAAGATTCTCCCAGCAAACAAAAGCCCAGGCCCGGACGGCTTCACGGGGAGTTTCACTGAACATTCAAAGAAGAACTAACACCCATTCTTCTCAAACTATTTCAAGAAATTCAAGAAAAAGACTTCCAAAATTGTTTTATGAGGCCAGCATAATTTGAATTCCAAAACCAGAAGAAGACACTACGAAGAAAGAAAACTACAGGCCAGTATCCCTGATGAACATAGATGCCAAAATCCTTAACAAAATACTAGCCAATTGGATGCAGCAATACATCAAATAAATTATTCACTATGACCAAGTGGGATTCATCCCAGGGATGCAAGGCTGGTACAATATTCAAAAATCAATAAATGTGATTTGCGTAAACAAAAGGAAAGATAAAAACCACATGATCACATCAATAGATACTGACAAAGAATTCGACAAAATGCAGTACCTATTTCTGATAAAAATGCTCAGCAATGTGGAAAAAGGATCATATTTCGACATAATAAAGGCTATATATGAAAGACCTACAGCAAACATCATACTCAAAAGGAAAAAACTAAAAGCATTTTTTTAAGAACAGGAACAAGACAAGGATGCCCACGTTCACCACTCTTATTTAACATAGTCCTGGAAGTCATGGCCACAGCAATCAGTCAGGAAGAAAAAATAAAAGGGATCCAAATTGAAAAGGAGGAAGTCATTATTTGCAGATGACAGACTCCATAAAAAATCTACTAGACTTAAAAAATAAAATTGGCAAAGTAACAGGATAGGAAATGAACATCACAAAATCGATGGCATTCTCACACACCAATAATGAACTCACAAAAAGAGAAACTAAAAAAAAACAACAATCCCACTTATCATCGCAGCAAAAAAATTAAGATACCTAGGAATAAACTTAACCAAAGAAGTAAAGGACCTATTTGCAGAAAACTACAGGACATTGAAAAAAGAAATAAAGGTAGATATAAAAAAGTGAAAGCACATACCTTGTTCATGGATTGGAAGACTTAACAGCATTAAAATGTCCATATTACCTAAGGCAATCAATAGATTCAATGCAATTCCCATCAAAATACCAACAACATACTTCACAAAACTAAAACAAATACTTCAAAAGTTTATATGGAACCAAAAATGACCCCAAATAACTACAGCAAACTTGAAAAAGAAGGACAAAGTAGGTGGGATCACAATACTGGATATCAGGTTATACTACAAAGCCACTGTAATTAAAACAGCCTGGTACTGGCACAAGAACAGGCATATAGACCAGTGGAACAGAACAGAGAATCCAGAAATTGACCCAAAACAATATGCTCGATTCATATTTGACAAAGGTGGTAAGAGCATACAGTGGAGTCAAGACAGTCTCTTCAATAAATGGTGTTGGGCAAATTGGACAGCTACATGCAAAAAATTGAAACTAGACCATCAACTTACACCATACACAAGAATAAACTCAAAATGGATAAAAGACTTAAATGTGACTCGTGAATCCATAAAAATCCTAGAAGAAAATGTGGCAACAAAATTTCGGACATCATACACAGCAAAATTTTCACTGATACATCACCTAAGGTAAAACAGAAACAAGGGAAAAATGAGACATGGGACTACACAAACTAAGAAGCTTCTCCACACCAAAAGAAACAACCACCAAAATGAAAAGAGAACCCATTGTATAGGAGGGCATCATGCCAATGATACATCAGATAAGGGGTTAATTTCCAAAATATATAAAGTGCTTATACAACTCAACTAAAAGAAGACAAAAAACCCAATGAAAAAATGGGCAGAGGACTTGGAGAAACACCTCTTCAAACAGGACATACAAGTGGCCAAGAGACATATGAAAAAATGCTCAGCATCACTAATCATCAGAGAGATGCAAATTAAAACAACTATGAGGTATCACCTCACACCTGTCAGAATGACTGGCATCAACAAATCATCAAGCAAGTGCTGGTGAGGGTGTGGAGAAAAGGGGACACTAGTGCACTGCTGGTGGGAATACAGAATGGTACAGCCACTATGGAAAACACTATGATGTTACCTCAAAAAGTTTAAAATGGAACTGCCATTTGACCCAGTGATCCCACTTCTAGGAATATACCCTAAGAAGCCAGAAACACCAGTCAGAAAGAATATATGTACCCCTATGTTCATAGCAGCAGTACTTGCAATCGCTAAGATCTGAAAACAGCCCAGGTATCCATCAATAGATGAGTGGATAAATAACCTGTGGTACATATATACAATAGAATACTATGCAGCTATAAGAAAGAAAGATCTTGTATCCTTTGAGAGGACATGGAGGGACCTGGAGAGTATTATCCTAAGTAAAACAAGCCAATCAGAGAAAGACAAATATCACATGATCTCAGTTTTTTGTGGAATATAATGAACAAAACAAACTGATGAACAAAATAGACCCAGAGACATAGAAGTAGAGTACAGGCTGACAAACCTCAGAAGAGGGGTTTTGGGGGAGAAATAAACCACAGAACTTATATGCATGTATGTGTAACCAATGGACATAGAAAACAATGCTGGGGACGGGGCTTGCGGGGGTGGTGGTGGTGATTGGGAGGAAGGTGTCAATGATGGGAAAAGGAGAAATATCTATAACAAAATTAAATTAATAAAAAATTTTTTTTAAAAAAAGGAATATATGCACCCCTGTTCATTGTAGCGCTATTTACAATAGCCAAAATTTGGCACTGGTCAGTTTGGCTCAGTGGTTGGAGTGTCAGCCTGCGGACCAGAGAGTCCTGGGTTCGGTTCCCACTAGGGGCATGTACCAAAAACTAAAAAAAATAATAAAAAAAATAAAGTTGTGTAATACAATAGCCAAGATTTGGAAGCAGCCCAAGGGTCCATCAGTAGATGAGTGAATAAAAGAGCTGTGGTACATTTACGCAATAGAATGGTACTCAGCAATAAAAAAAAAAAAAAGGAAATCTTATCTTTTTGTGACAGCATAGATGGACCTGGAGAGTATTATGCTAAGTGAATAAGGCAGTCTGAGAAAGACAAGTACTATATGATTTCACTTATATGTGGAATCTAAGGAACAAAATGAACTAACAGGCAAAATAAAGACAGACCCATAGATAGAATGCAGGCTGACAGCTGTCAGGGGAAGATGGGTGGAGGGATTGAGTAAAAAAAGAAAAAAAGAGAGAAAAACTTATGGACATGGACAACAGTGTGGTGCCTGCCTGGGGGAGGGGTGTGCGGAGGGGTGGAGGAGGTTTTCAGGGGGATGAATGGTGATGACTTGGGGTGGTGAACACACAATACAGTATACAGATGATAAGTGTAGAACTGTGCGCCTGAAACTTGTATAATTTTTTTCATCAGAGTCACCCCAATAAATTCAATAAAAAGCAAAAACAAAATTTATCAATCAAAATTTATTAAATGAGTTTTTCTTCTGATTCTGCAGATGGTTACCAGCATTCTCTCACTCAGGCCTTCAAATGTGGTTTTCTCTTTGCTCCTCTCTTTGTCTTGCCCCCTAAATCCTGCTGATTATGCCTTTGAAACAGCTCTTCACTCCCTTTGTTTCTGTTCCCATTGCCACTACCTAATCCAGGACCTCATTTGCTCAAGCCTAGATTTCCACAGTCATCTCCTTACTTTTTCTCCTCCTTATGCAATGCAGTATATAGAGTCCTACAATATGCATCCTGAAATACTGCTAGCATTGTGAAAAGCTGTAATTAGAGAGAAGACACACTGTGTGCCAATAGTCAATGACAGTTAATGTCTCAATATTCTTATCTGTAAAATAAAGATTATGTTTCAAGTATTGTGAAATTGAAATAGGTAATATATGTGAAGTTGCTTTGTAAGCTATAGATTACTAAGTAAATGTTATCTGTAGTGATTATTAGGCCACTTTGTCACATAGGAAATGCCCCACAATGCTCTTCAATACTTTCTAATTTCCCTGGCTCTTGAACTCTCAAGATATAATCCTATGATTCTTGAGCTCATTTCCATTAGTAACTTGATCTGCAGACTCCCTTCCAAGTAGACTGGCCCCCTCTGGCCCTTGGAACACAATCCTCTCATTTCTGTTTCATGTTCTTGCTGGTCTTTCCGCCTCCTTCCCCTTCCCCACCAGCTCTCTCTCTCTCTTTTCAGAGCTCCTCTTCATTTATAAAAATCCCTCCATTCCCAACTCAATTTCTGCCTCTTCAATGAAGCTTTCTCATCCCATACCTCCTGTTAACTTCCCTGAAGCACACAACAGCGCACTCAGTCGTCATCATAACATGTGTTTGACACGTGATTATATGCCATTCTACTATCATTCCTCATGTGCATAGCTCCCTGAATTTTCAACTGAGTCTGCACCCTCTTTTGTACTTTACCAGGGACTAGCATAGACCTTTCTCATTGTGGGTGACACTATTATACAAGGGTGAATCAATAACAAAGAAATATTTAGTATAGCTTCAAAGTTGTTCATTCCAGAAACTTGGCCTATCTTTGGTGACTTCATTTAGCAGTCTGCTGTGGACAAGGACTATGATGCCATCAACAAGTAACCTCCTTGAATAAGCATGACAGTAATCCATTGCTTTATGAATGTGATGCCAGTTTTAAAATTGAACTTCTTAGTGTATTTCCAACATATGAAAAACCAGACATTCGACAATAATGTTTACTTGGTTAAACTCTAATAGAAAATGGAATACTTTGCTTTTCAACAGTGCCCCACATAACCATCAAATGTGCTGACCCTTTAAAAATGTAAACAACAGTATTGAAACTGTATAGAAATAATAATTAACATTTATTTATATAAGTAGTGATATGGCTATCAGATCAATAGTACTTTGTAAATATAGGACGCCTCAATAAGTAAACATGAACTTCGCTGTTATACTTGTATTCTTATTATCAGCTATCTCATTATCTGAATTCCATGTGTTCATTCACAGATAGTTCATGATGTTGAAAGAGACAGAGTAATAATTCGTCTATGCAACTGTCCACTTCTGTATAATGATGTGAAAGTGCAATTTCTGTCTTCTTCGGTAAGTAATCAAAAAACAATCTATGTTGTTGTTATTGTCTGATCTTTTGAATGATTCTGGCCTGGGATTTCCTTTGCTACATATCCCAACAAGGGAGATGATAGATGTCAACTCCTAGCCAGGGAGGAAAACAAAAACAAGTCAGATTCATAACACATTATTTTAAAAGAACATATGTAATTTTATTTTATTTATTTTTTTAATTTAATTTAATTTTATTATTTTTTTTATAAATTTTTTATTTATTTTTTTGTTACAGATATTTTAACTTTTTTACCCAATTGGCACCCCCCTGCCCACCCCACCCCCGTCCCATCCCCAGCTTAGTTGTCCATGTCCATTGGTCATGCATACATGCATATAAGTTCTGTGGTTTCTCTCTTCCCACCCACCCCCCAACACCCTCTTCTGAAGGATGTCAGTCTGTGCCCTACTTCCATGTTTCTGGGTCTAGTGTATTTCTCAGACTGTTATATTTATTATATTCCGTATATAAGTGAGATCATGTGGTATTTGTCTTTTTCTGTTTGGCTTCTTTCACTTAGGATAATAATTTCCAGATCCCTCCATGTCGTCTCAAAGGATAAGAGATCTTTCTTTCTTACCGCTGCATAGTACTCCATTGTGTATATGTACCACTGCTTTTTTATCCATTCGACTACTGATGGACACTTGGGCTGTTTCCAGATCTTAGCTATTGTAAATAGTGCTGCTATGAACATGGGGGTACATATATTCTTCCTGATTGGTGTTTCAGGCTTCTTAGGGTATATTCCTAGAAGCAGGATCACTGGGTCAAATGGAAGTTCAATTTTTAATTTTTTGAGGTAACACCATATTGTTTTCCACAGCGGCTGCACCAGTCTGCATTCCCACCAGCAGTGTATTAGAGTCCCCTTTTCTCCACACCCTCGCCAACACTTGTTGTTTGATGATTTGATGATGGCGGCCATTCTGACAGGTGTGAGGTGATACCTCATTGTTGTTTTAATTTGCATCTCTCTGATGATTGGTGATGTTGAGCGTTTCTTCATATGTCTTTTGGCCATTTGAATGTCCTGTTTGGAGAGGTGTCTATTCAGCTCCTCTGCCCATTTTTTAATTGGGTTCTTTGCCTTCCTTTTGTTGAGTTGTATGAGCACTCTATATATATATTGGAAATTAACCCCTTATCTGATACATCATTGGCAATGATGTTCTCCCATACAGTGGGTTGCCTTTCCATTTTGATGATTGTTTATTTTGCTGTGCAGAAACTTTTGAGTTTCATGTAGTCCCATGTGTTCATTTTTTCCTTTGTTTCTGTTACCTTAGGTGATGTATCCGTGAAAATTCTGCTCCGTATGATGTCCGAAATTTTGTTGCCTACATTTTCTTCTAGAATTTTTATGGATTCACGGGTCACATTTAAGTCTTTTATCCATTTTGAGTTTATTCTTGTATATGGTGTAAGTTGATGGTCTAGTTTCATTTTTTTTTGCATGTAGCTGTCTAATTTTCCCAACACCATTTATTAAAGAGGCTGTCTTTACTCCACTGTATGCTCTTCCCACCTTTGTCAAATATTAATTGAGCGTATTGCCTTGGGTCCATTGGTGGGTTTTCAGTTCTGTTCCACTGGTCTATATGCCTGTTCTTGTGCCAGTACCAGGCTGTTTTGGTTACAGTCGCTTTGTAGTATAACCTGATATCTGGTATTGTGATCCCACCTACTTTGTTCTCCTTTTTCAAGATTGCTGTGGCTATTCAGGGTCTTTTTTGGTTCCATATGAACTTTTGAAGTATTTGTTCTAGTTCTATGAAATATGTCGTTGGTATTTTGATGGGGATTGCATTGAATCTATAGATTGCTTTGGGTAGTATGGACATTTTAATAATGTTAATTCTTCCAATCCGTGAACAGGGTATGTGCTTCCACTTTTTTATATCTTCCTCTATTTCTTTTTTCAATGACCTGTAGTTTTCTGCAAATAGGTCCTTTACTTCTTTGGTTAAGTTTATTCTTAGGTATCTTAATTTTTTTGGCGCGATGGTAAATGGGAGTGTTTTTTCAGTTTCTCTTTCTGTGAGTTCATCATTGGTGTACAAGAATGCCGTCGATTTCTTGACGTTAATTTTGTATCCTGCTACTTTGCCAAATTCGTTTATTAAGTCTAGTAGATTTCTGATGGAGTCTTTAGGGTTTTCTATGTACAATATCATGTCATCTGCAAATAATGACAGTTTCACTTCCTCCTTTCCAATTTGGATCCCTTATATTTTTTTTTCATGTCTGAATGCTGTGGCTAAGACTTCCAGTACAATGTTAAATAATAGTGGCGAAAGTGGACATCCCTGTCTTGTTCCTGTTCTTAATGGAAATGTTTTAGTTTCTGTCCACTGAGTATGATGTTGGCTGTAGGTCTTTCATATATGGCCTTTATTATGTCGAGATATGATCCCTCTATTCCTACATTGCTGAGCGTTTTTATCAGAAATGGATGCTGAATTTTGTCGAATGCTTTTTCGGCATCTATTGATATGATCATGTGGTTTTTATTCTTCATTTTGTTTGTGTGGTGTATCATATTTATTTATTTGTGAATATTGTGCCAGCCTTGCATCCCTGGAATGAATCCCACTTGGTCATGGTGAATAATTTTTTTGATGTATTTCTGGATCCGATTTGCTAGTATTTTGTTCAGGATTTTGGCATCTATGTTCATCAGGGATATTGGCCTGTAGTTTTCTTTCTTCGTAGTGTCTTTTTCTGGTTTTGGAATTAGAATTACGCTGGCCTCATAGAACGTGTTTGGAAGTCTTCCTTCTTCTTGAATTTTTTGAAATAGTTTGAGGAGAATGGGTGTTAGTTCTTTTTTGAATGTTCGGTAAAACTCCCCCGTGAAGCCATCTGAGCCTGGGCTTTTGTTTGCTGGGAGAGTCTTGATTACCTCTTCAATTTCCTTAGTTGTTATTGGTCTGTTCAAGTTTTCCATCTCTTCTGGGTCTAATTTTTGGAGACTGTGTGTTTCTAGAAATTTGTCCATTTTGCTTAGATTGTTGAATTTGTTGCCATATAGTTGTTCATAATAGTTGATAACAATCTTTTGTATTTCCGTGGTGTTGGTTGTTACTTCTCCTCTTTCATTTCTGATTTTGTGTATTTGGGTTTTCTTTGTTTTTTGGTGATTCTAGCTAAGGGTCCATCAGTCTTGTTTATCTTTTCGAAAAACCAGCTCTTTGTTTCATTGATCCTTTGAATTGTTTTTTTGGTCTCTATGTCATTTATTTCTGCTCTGATCTTTACTATTTTTTCCCTTCTACTTGCTCTAGGGTTTTCTTTTTGTTTGCTTTCTATTTCTTTACGTTGTGAGGTTAGACAGTCAATTAGAAATTTTTCTTGTTTTTTGAGGTAGGCCTGTAGTGCTATGAACTTCCCTCTCAAAACTGTTTTCGCTGCATCCCATAGATTTTGGTTTGTTGTGTGTTCATTTTCATTGGTTTCCAGGAAGTTTTTAATTTCTTCCTTGATCTCCTCGGTGACCCATTCATTGTTTAATAACATGCTATTTAGCCTCCATGTGTTGAAATGTCTTTGCATGTTCTTGTTGCAATTGATTTCTAGTTTCATGCCATTGTGATCTGAGAAGACGCTTGATATGATTTCAATCTTCTTGAACTTGTAGAGATTTAGTTTGTGTCCTATCATGTGCTCTATCTTTGAGAATGTCCCATGTGCACTTGAGAAGAATGTGAATTCTGTAGTTTTGGGGTGTAATTCTCTGTAGATATCTATTAAAACCATTTGGTCTAGTGCTTCATTTAGAGTCTCTGTTTTCTTGCTAATTTTTTGCCTAGAGGATTTATCCAGTGCTGTCAACGGGGTGTTGAAGTCCCCTGCTAAGATTTTATTGTTGTCGATTTCTCCTTGGAAGTCCTCCAGAAGATTTTTAATATATTTTGGTGCTCCTATATCGGGTGCATATATGTTTATCAAGGTTATATCTTCCTGTTGGATAGATCTTTTCAATATTAGGTAGTGGCCTTCATTGTTTCTAGTTATGGTCTTCATTTTGAAATCTATTTTATCAGATATGAGAATTGCTACCCCAGCTTTTTTTTCCTTTCCATTTGCTTGGAAAATTTTTTTCCATCCCTTCACTTTCAACCTATGTGAATGTTTTGTTGTGAGGTGGGTCTCTTGTAAACAACATATAGATGAGTCATGCTTTCTTATCCAGTCAGCTACTCTGTGTCTCTTTATGGGAGCATTCAATCCATTTACGTTTAAGGCGATTATTGATATGTACTTATTTATTGCCATTTTTGTTTAGTGTGGTTCTATTTTTCTTCCCATTTCTACTGCTAATTACAGCAGTCCTTTTCACATTTCTTGCAGTGCTGCTTTGGTGCTAATGTATTCCCTTAGCCTTTTTTTGTCTGGGAAGCTCTTTATTTGACCTTCTATTTTGAATGATAGCCTTGCTGGGTAGAGTAGTCTTGGATTCAGATTCTTGTTTTTCATGACCTTCATTACTTCATGCCATTCCCTTCTGGCCTGTAGTGTTTCTTGTGAGAAGTCAGCTGAAAGCCTTATGGGGTTCCCTTTGTAGGTAATCTGTTGCTTATCTCTTGCTGCTTTTAGGATTCTCTCTTTGTCTTTAATTTGTGGCATTTTAATTACTATGTTTCTTGGTGTGGGCCTGTTTGGGTTCTTCTTACTTGGGACTCTCTGTGCTTCTTGAACTTGAATGCCTTCTTCCTTCACCAAATTAGGGAAGTTTTCTGTCACTATTTTTTTGAATATATTCTCTATCCCTTGCTCATTTTCTTCTTCTTCGGGGACTCCTATGATGCGAATATTATTACGTTTCCAGTTGTCCCATAGTTCTCTTAAGCTGTCTTCCTGTTTTTTAATAGTTTTTTCCTTTTGTTTTTCTGATTGGTTGATTTTTTCTACCCTGTCTTCTAATTCACTGATATGGTCCTCAGCTTCCTCTACTCTGCTTTTTAAACCTTCCAATGTGTTTTTCATTTCTGATATGTCATTTTTTATCTCTTCTTGATGGTTTTTAATTTCCAATTGGCTTATTTTCAGTGTCTCTATGTCCTTACTCATGCTGTTCCGCTTCCTCAAGATCATGGCTCTGAATTCTAGCTCTGTTAACATGCCTAATTGCTCCACATTGATCTCATCTTCAGTGGAGGTCTCTTGCTCTTTCATTTGGCTTCTGTTTTGTGTTTCACCATTTTGGCTCTCACTGTGGGCTTTGGAGCCTGTCAAGTTTTCCCTGTGGGTGTTGGTGTTCTGCTGTTTGTGGCTCCCTCTCCTGTGTTTAGATGAACGAGGGAGGACTCACGTTAAACACCACTGTCAAGTCTTACTTTCCTGGTTAAAGTTGCCAGCCCAGGAAAGGTACTGTTATCCTCTAGCTTTTTGCCTGGAGGCTAGCAGTGGAGGTTACTTGATGGGTTTTGGGTTGTCAGTTGATTGAAAAGCTCCCTCAGGTGCTCAGCATAAGGGGATTTCCTGAGGGTGGGGCAGATGCTGGTTGTTAATGAGCTTCAATTATCACTTCAATGGCCCACAGGGTGGGGTTGGATCTCCGACGGAGGGGCTGCTGCCTCTCCTCAGGGCCCTGGGAAGGAGCAATATGCCCACAGTCCTGTGTGGCTGCACTCAGCAAAAGCTCTGAGTGCCCTCCAAATCCCAAGTGTCCTGACACAGCTCCAGTCCAGTCTGCCCTCCCTCTGCTGTAGCCCAAGGTGATTGGCTGTGGCTGTTTTAGCCTCTGTCCCGGCTGCACAGTGGCGCCGCCTGGGAGTGTGACCCTCGTGCGCTGCTCCCAGCTAAGGCCGCTGCCGAGCTGCTGACCAGGGGCTCCCAGCCCCCGTCTCGCGCCTTCGCAAGCCTACCAGGATCGAGTCAGTGTCCATGGTTATATGGTCCTCGCAAGCTGCTTTTCTGTTGTTTTTTCCCGTCGATTTGTCTGTGTTATAATTGTAATTCCAGTTTGGTTCTGGGAGACGGTCTGTATAGCTTCCGTTCACTCCGCCGCCATTTTTCCTCTCCAGAACATATATAATTTTAAAATGTTATTCTTTTATATTTTCTGATTTCTATACACTTTGTATGCATTAATTTTCAAATAAGTAATACAAAAACTAAGAGGTAAAAAAAAAAGACAAAGGTATATTTTAGTGCATAGCAATGATCACATTTTTTGCTTTGTATCTTTAAAACACTTTTTACCTCATAATTTATAAAATACTTTAAAGTGAAGATTTTACTGCCTGGCTGGTGTAGCTCAGTTGTTTGAGTGTTGTGCCACACACCAAAAGGTTGCCAGTTCAGTTCCTGGTCGGGGGTGTACAGGAGGAAGTTGATCAATGTCTTATGCGCGCTCTCTCTCTCTCTCTCTCTCTCTCCCCCCTTCCTCTCTCTCTCAAATAAATAAAAAATATTTTAAAAACTTTTTTAAAGTGAAGATTTTTACTTTCCTCTGAATTGTTACATATTATAAATAGTATCTTCATGTAATGTTTACTTTATAAAAAATCCAATATTTACTTTATGAAAAATAAAAATGTCACTGTCCTCATTACTGAGTATCATGAGTGTATAATTTATATTGACCAGTCATAAAATGTATGTCTGGGCATTACTCTGTATATAACACATTTCTAAGTCTTACTAGTTGCAGTTCATTTCCCTATCAAATCATGAACCCAAACTGCCAATAAGAAACTATGTCCATCGATTTAAAACTTATTTCCTGTGCCGTCCTTTAGCCCCTGCTTGCTCCCTGTTGGGGGAGAATCTACTAAATATTAAAATGGTAAATGTGTTAAAGCAAGTGACTTGGATAGTTCCCATATTGGATGGCTGCCCCTTGAATAATGGAGTCAGTCTGAACTGTCAATCATTGGCCTCCAAGCAGAAACACTAGTGATGGGCACTGGTGTACAATTTTCAAGGCCATGAGATGAAACCACTTTAAAAAAATGTAGGTATTTCTATCATCATCAATAATGACAGTTAATTATATAACAGCTGCTTCTTGTAGGAATGGATGATATATTTGGGCATAAACAGGCCTAGGTCCTTAGTAGATTCTGTTTAGCACTATCTAAATCAGATTAAAATTTATAAATATCCATTCTAGAAAGTCTACATTTCCTTGAAAGTTTTAATAGAAATGGCAAGAGAAAGAAACAGCAACTACTGAAAGCCTCCTCCTTTGTGTCTTCGAGTTAATGTTATAGGCAGTAAGGTGCACATTTAAAACAGCTAAAACTGTTTGATAAATATAAGTGAATAAAAGAAATTTTAATTCCTTTGGAGTGATTAGTTCTTGGTATCAATTTTAGTATGAAGAATAACCTTCTTTTTTTTTTAAACCATGTATTTTTAGGATCTTCCTAAATACTATGACAACTGCCCATTTTTCTTTTGGTTCCACACGTCTTTTATACAAAATAACAGGTATGACTTACGATATTATCCAGTAGAAACAGCCTTATCTTCAGTGTCTGTGTAAGGGGGTAATGGAAGTCTTTTGGTGATTGCCATAAGCTCAGTTGACAGAAACCAAAAAATTCTTGTCACCATTTTTCATTCACATACTCATCTTATTATAAAAATATGGTTATTCATGAGACTATTGCATTATCCTCAAGGTCCATGCCATAGGACTGTGTTATATGTTTAAATGTATTCTAATCAGATCTGGAGTGTGGTAAGAACTGCCTCCCATAAGAACTGCCTCCCACGGAAGTTGGAGTCTGCTCAGGTCCTCAGTGTGTGCTCATTTACTGATGACCGACCACCACCAAATTCAAAGTAAGGCATCATCTAGGGGGGCTACAGCTAGTTTTAAAGCTGATTGGTACACTTTTATTTATTTTTTATCCTCACTCGACATTTTTCCATTTTTTGTTAAGATAGAGCGGGAGGGAGAGAGAAGAGAGAGAGAGAGAAACATCGACGTGAAAGGGACACATCGAGTGGCTGCCACCCGCACGACCAACCAGGGCCGGGGACAAACTGCAACCGAGGTACATGCCCTTAGCGGGAACCAAACCCGGGTCTCTCTGTACCACAGGCCGTCGCTCCAACCGCTGAGCCAAACCGGCCAGGGCTGATTGGTACACTTTTATCTAGGGCATAAGTTATAAAACATAGTAAGTGTCCATGAAGACAGTCAAAAAAGACATTAATCTTGTGCACCCCCCCTCTCCCGGAACATGCCTATGCCTCTACTTCCTCTTTTGTCCTTCAAAGTGCATCTCTCTCTCCCTTTTCTCCTAAGTTCCAAGGGAGCTTCTATTACTTTAACTTGCTAAATAAACTTTCCCTTATCAT
The DNA here is from genome assembly GCF_014108415.1 of Molossus molossus. Classification (NCBI taxonomy): domain Eukaryota; kingdom Metazoa; phylum Chordata; class Mammalia; order Chiroptera; family Molossidae; genus Molossus; species Molossus molossus. The sequence goes on from NW_023425403.1 coordinate 98,053,527, forward strand.
TCTTTTTTATTCAGTAATAGTTTCCCATTTAAAAGTGATTTCTAGTAACTTAATTGGGAACCACTTTTTAAAAGGTATATTATTCATTGATTTGAAGATTTTTATTCCAAAGAAACTTCTACCATTTCTGGAAACTCATTTCTGAGTCTAGAAGTTCTCCACTTTAAGTACTTGGTCCATGGTGAAGATTTGAGATTATTGGTATCACAATACCACCCAATACAAAAGGAAAAATAATATTTAAAAAACCATGCGGGTGAGTTTTGAAGTGATTGTGATTGTATGTGACATGAATTGATAGTGCTCATTACACAAGTCCTAGCCTGTTCTTCAAATCCGAACTGCATGTCACCACACCTCAAGTCCAGTCTGGCAACAGGAAATTGAACATCTAACCTACACACTTATAATATATGCACATTTAATGGATTTTGATAGAGTGAACTTTAGATTGGATGAAAAAATTTGACCAGTTTTTTTCCCTGGATGTACACAAACAAACTTTACCTCACAACAGGAGCAAAGTCCCTCAAACAGACATCTGGTTAGACCTTCATTTGGTGGTAATCTTCAGAAGTGGTTCTTGCTCAATAAATGACACAGCTTTTTTTCCTTTAAAACACCATGTTCACATTGGCAAGGCAACCCCACTTTCCTCCTCACTTTTGTGTTTCTAAAGGTTTCTTCAACATTTAAATGTCCTTAGTACTTGGTAAAGCTGATTTTATTATAAGATTGCTAATCAGCTGAAAATGCCAACTTCCTCATTCAAAAAACACTTGGTATTTTATTTTTGGTTTTGATACACATCTATTCTCTCTGGCTAATTGCTATCACATGTAGAAATTTATTTTATTAAACCCAGATGTTATTAATCCCATAAAAGGCAATGTTAATAGAATCAGTGACATACTGTTACTGTGTTTGTTCCTGAAGATTAAAATATTTTGCATCTCACTAGAGAAGTGGGAGCATTGGTGCCTAGAAAGCTAAGATACAGAAAAGGCAGAGACTAATCTCGGCCAGGAAACCTTTCTTTAAAGCTTTAACAAGGGTGCCCTGCTGAATGGCTTTTCTGTTGAGCTCTAAAATGTAATGTGCTTTTTTCTATTCTAGGCTTTATCTTTCAAGAAATGAATTGGACAATCCCCATAAACCAAAAGCATGGAAAATTTATCGTCCAGAGTTTGCAGTCGAAATATATTTTGATAATAAGTTGTAGCTGGTATCTGATTAAGTGTAGTTCCCCTTCTAGAATAGAATCATATTGCTCCCAATCCCTGCTACATATTTATATCTTCAAAACCTGTTCCCTTGTGGTATACTTATATTTACATATATGTACATATGTTCTTGAGAAATCTATTAAATATATACAAGAGAAAATGTCAATGGTAATTTTTTTTCCTTTTTGAAGGAATATACTTCACAGTTTCAATTTTATTGAGATAAATTTAGAACACAGTACATAGAAACGTTATCACTTTTTAAAACTTTCATATTAAAATAATTGAAATATTTAAAAATTGGGATCACCCCCAATACTGTGGGTTCATTTTATTTACTTATATATGTTTGGACAAGTATGTATTCCCTGCTTTGTTTCACATTTATAATTTCAGATTAGAAGGTAATTTCAATTTTCTTCCTCTATTTGATTTACAAACTACCAAATATCAGATTGGCAGGAAAGACTTTTAAACCCAAAGACATGTCTACACAGCAGCTCCCCACCCCCAACACATGCTTTTCTCTTGCTTGCCGAGCACCACGCAGACCATGGCAATCCTCCTTTAGTTACACAAACACACACACGCACACACACTGCAGAGGGTAGGAGAATCTCGGTCCACATGAAGGATAAAGAATCTTCAGTAACTTTTTTTGTGTAGCATCACAAGTGACGTCAAAGGAAATATCTGCCTGAAGATCTAGATTATTTTAACACCACTGCTGCACCACCACCCCCAACCACCATGAACCAACTTCACCTAAGCATGGGGAACTCTGGAGGAAGGTCACCTTTTCATTACAAACACTGGTTAGTCCAGTGTCCACAAGGCATCATTTCCTCTTTGGTACGCAGTGCTATTTTATTCTAAGTACCTTCACTGCCAGTGTATTTTTAAGGCCATAACTGTCCTTGAAAACAGCTGTTTTGCCTTTATGGAAATTTTCCTTATTTGAGTGATTTTTTTTCTCCTTTAATTGGCAAGGCTCTCAACCATCTAGACAAAGTTAAATTCATAAGGTAGCAACTAATAAGAAATAGTCCCTCTGCTAAAACACTATACTCTTTCCTGAAAAAAACCTTGCACTCTGCAAAAAGCACTCACTAAAGAAATGGTTTGCTCTGGGGAGACAGACCGGATTGGGGGTTTGGAGCAGACAACTCCAACTAAGCAATTTTGTAACCAGCACACTAACCACTAACCACCCAGGTGGCAGTTCAGAATGTCTGGAGGTTGCCACAGTAGGTTTTTTGGGTTTTTTTGAGGAGGAACTAGGGCAATACTTTAAGTAGAGAAGGGTTGGTGGGTGCCAAAGTGGCAGGCACAGGTGCCCTCTTCTTTTTCCTCAAAATAGCCCACAAAGGGTCCCAGCTGCCCGTGCAGCAGCTCAGCTGAAGGCGGTTTGCTTTGCTGACCAAGTTAGCATTCTCCTCTCCCGAATCTGGCTCCCCTGAAGGAAGAGATCTTGGAGGACACCCTCTCCAGTTCTTTCCAAAAATGACTGCATGATTCCCTGTTCATTGGTGTTACAGAAATGTGTTGTGGCAGAACACGTTGTACTGTTTCCTTTAAAATTAATGCCACAATAATTCAGAGTGCAGGTCAGGTGGCAGGCCTAATCGGGGAAAAAAATGCTTAGCTGACTCAGTAAGGAATAAAATCTATCTTTTTCAATACTGCCAAGCCCCAATTTTTAAGAATCTTGCTTTTTGAAATAAGGAGATACAGTTGGGGTTTCTCTTCCCTAACTGTCCAAGATCCATCAGAACTCTGGCAATGGGTTGCCACACTCTTCTGCTTCCTCTCCTAGAAAGAGAACTTGCTTAGGGTCTCCAGGGGGTTGCTTTCTTAGAACCCAATATGAACAATTCTTTGAACATGAGAAACTTACATCAGAATATATCAGAATGATACTGGTTCTTTTCTTTTCTTTTCTGATAATGATTTTCTCAAACAGAATTTAATAACCTGGAATGGTATTATCCAAAACTTAACAGCAAGAAGTTGAACTATTTAAGGAAAAAGAATGGCATCCTACCAAATCAGACACATCACATCCACAGCCTGATGGAGGGAGACAGTAATTCTAATGAGCCAAGTTTCAGATCTGCAGTGTACATAAAGAACTCCTCATTTACTCAAATATCAGGCAAACTATTTAATGATACAGAACACCAGAATTTCTCTAAACACAGTATTTCAAGTTACCATATTTTTGTCTGGAGTACATACCTGAAATGGTACAAATTATACCCAAATACTGGACCATGAATTAAATAGAATGAAAAATAAATTCCTCTGACTTTCCATTCCTTCCTCCCACTCACTCGTACTGGCCTCAGACTATTTGGACTGAAGACACTCAAACCCTGAAAGGAAGACAGAGGTCTACCGCCAGCAGGGCTGAGATGCCGGCACCAGGCAGGGGCGCCCAGGGCTCCGAAGCCGTTCACTTCCTGCTGGAAGACAGTCCCATTTCCTCTTTTGCTTCATTTCTAGCCTGTTCAGATGAAGTACTGCTCAGGTGGCCAAAGAACAGCTGCCCGTGTGGGAATCAGGTGAATGAGTGTTGTTGCTAGTGTATACATACAGCATATCTTAATAAAAATTTCTTGTTTCTTTGCTGTATAAGAGGCTCCCACACTGTAAAGGCGGGATGAGGGAGTTATGGACCAAGAAAAACCTGAGAATGGGTCAGCCTGACATTACTCGCGTGGAGGGCAAGCACCACGTTTTGCTAGTTCTGAGCAGAGGACTCCAGCCAGGAGCACTGTCAGACACCAGACAGGGAACAAGGGCTTCTCTCGGCTTTGGCATTCTACTCCCGGGATGGATCTGCAGACAGTGGAGGCAATGAGTGAGCGGTCCAAAGTGGTCCAACAGAATACTCCAGAGTCCTACCCAGGCCAGGACCCAATGGCAGACGCTAAGTGCTGTTGTCGCCACAGGGTCTTCACAAAGATAGCAGCACAGCCCATCCCCTCAGACCCTTCCTCAACCGAAAGTCCAGCTGAGGCTCTTTGGGAGAGAGGAATGGAAGTTGGCACAGTGAAGGCCACACAGTTTCCCAAAGGCCACACCCAATAGGTTAAAGAGTATATGATCCCAACAAAAAAAAAATGAATGGCACAATTTTAACAGTAGAGCATCTTGGGAAAATCCAGGATGCCTACTCTGAAACTTAAATCAGAAACATGGAAGCCACATCAGTATGCCAGTCTATTCTCCTCTAAAATCTAGACGGATAGTTTGGTTTTCAAGCACCACAGGAAATCTTTTTAAAACCTTTAACCACTTGGTATAGTGCATGTGTTAAGCAGATTTTAAGAGAGACCTTACATCTAGAATGGGTTAAGTAATCATAACCATCTTCATGAAATATGGTTACCTCTGGGTTTCTCTGGTGTGATCTGAGATTAAACACGGAACAAATTGTGCTTCACAACACACAACCATCCGAACTGCATGTACATGTACAAGTTTATGCAAAATCCCTGATATAATTATGTTTAACTTTTCAGATTAGGCACAGAGGGCCAGAGACTCACCCTGTATATCCTACCAAAAACAAGAGCAGCAACTTTTCTACTGCAATACAATTATGGGCAGAAATTAAATGACGTAAAATTGAGGTTCTTCCATAAAGTTTAAGATTTAGGGTAGAAAAATGGAAGACAACAAAATGCTCTGAAATCAAAATAATTCTACATTGGTCTTGTACTCCATAAAACCCTGAGATGGCCTATAGTCCTCAAACACGTGTACTTGGATCCAGGTTCACTAGAACACATCAGTCTGCTTCAAATTGGCTCATCATCAACTTCCTGCTGTATTCATAGGCCAAAAATAGTGCCCCATTGGCAGGGAACGCTCGGATCATAGTAGGTTTCAGTCCAGAATATAAGGCCATTATTCCTATAAGACAAAAGGGTGATTAAAGACTGAGAGTTCTTTCCTTAGAGATACCCCATAAAGCCACATTACATAGATATTTTTACACTTACAAATCCATACAATAGCACTAAAAACCAACACATGCCTGGCCACTGTGGCTCAGTGGGCTGAGTGTCATCCCATGCCCCAAGAGGTCACCAGTTCAATTCCTGGTCAGGGCACATGTCCAGGTTGTGGGTTTGGTCCCCACAGTGGGGTTGGCAGGAGGCAGTCAACCAATGTTTCTATCTCTCTCTCCCTTGCCCTCTCTCTAAAGAATCAATAAAAACATATCTTTTTTAAAAAAACACACAATGAAAGGACTTATTTCCAGGTTTCCCTGGACTACTGGAACTAAACAGACTGCAGGAAACCAGACAATGTCAGGTCTCCCAACAAAGCTGGTTGATGCTCAGGTAACATACTCCAATCTCATGCCTGGCTCACTCCCAGTAGATGGATCTGGCAGAACTGAGGGCTGACAGAAGGCAACCACAGAGCCACAGGCTGCAGTTCCCCTGGAGGCGAGGACCGCGAGGCACAGAGCCATTGGAAAGAGCATTGAAGTCAGAAACCCATTTCTAATTTTAGCATTGCCCGGGGTGGTTATGAAGATTAAGGGAGGTATAAGTACTTTGTAAAACTATAAACTACTATGTAAATTTAAAAAAGGGTTACTATTAGTAAAATATAAGATGTCTGTATTCTACTTGTTCAATATAAAAATTGAACAATTTCTGCATACTGTTATGGTGCTCTCTTTTAAAATCATGAGAGAGGAGCTCTCGTCTCAAGCTTTAAGTTATATAAAGGATGCTGGAAGGACGGGTCTTCACTCACTAGTAGTATAAAATTGGCTTTATACAAACATTAAGTAGAAAATCTTCACCCTTCTACAAAAATATAAATTGATAGAAAATCACTTTCAGAAGTTGCTTAGTGCATTTCTAATTCCAGAAGTCTAAAGGTTAAGCATGTTACACGTTCTTTTAAATCCCTTAGTGGTTCTCTTAGGTCATCTGAAAATATCTATATGACATAAAACAAGTGGTGCTAACTTCAAAACATCTGTCCCCCTAAACAAAGTCCATATTTTAAAAATTCCTGTCAGGTACCTAGCCTGGGGGTTAGGAATCAGAACATCAAACATTCTTGAGAATGAAAGTAAGCTAAAGAAAGGACGTTGGAAACAAATCCACAAACATGGGATAATATACAGTGCTAGACAAGGGGTACCTGACAGGGGCAGAGAGCAATTATACATGTGATACGGCGCAACAATCACCGTATACGTATATACGTACCCCGGCTGTGCAATTAATAGACTCACCTTCATTTTTCACAACACTTATACAGGTTCCAATAAATCCTGCCTGTTTTCCAGACATGGAAAGAACTTGAATTCTAGACTTGATACAATCCACTGGGTAAACAGCAAGCCAGAGGCAAATTCCACCAACTCCACCACTTAACATCAAAGGGACAGGGCCTACAGAAGGAAAATAACAAACAGTATTTTGTCTCTAGAACAGTTGATGTGACATTTCTGGAGGTCAAAGTAGTGGCTGCAGGTAGGTGCAAATAAAACCGCTAATGCTGTGGGTGTCATTCTCTGAGGCACTGCGGGAGCACAGGTTCCCTGTCATAGTCTGGGCCTACCCTCATCTTGCAGGATGGAGAGGCCTGTGAGGGTCTAATCTGGGCTGGTCACTGTGGCACTGTGCCCTCCTGACCCCTCCTCTAGAGGGCTGGTCCGCACAGAACCAGCTGGCCCCCAGCAGCACAGCAATGCCCTGCTGGGAGGAATGAGACTAGAGACCACTGAAGCACAGGTCTTTTTTCAACCTTTTCATTCTGAAGTATTGCAATATTACAAAGCCCAACAGCCCTGATTCTTCCTTTACCATGAAAAAACAAAGCTGTCTTATTAAATAGAACAGTTAAGACTGAGAGCTTAACTAACCACAGAATAGGTTCAAAACTCTGCAGGCAGGTACTTAAGAAAAAAGTAATCCCACTCATGTGAGCCAAACATTGATATGTTGTGTCAAGCAGCTAAACAGAATAAGCTAAAAAGAACTATAATTTCATTGCTCTCAAAACAGTATCAAGATGTATTACCAAGTTTTAATTTTACTGCATGATGATTTACAGGTGATTTCCACTTAGTGCTGATTTCCCAGAGGGAAGGGAATTTCTGTATTTTCTCACCCTAAATTGGAGCCAGAACAAATTAACAAATGTTATTACAGGACAGAAGTTCGGGATGCATTGATTCCACCAGTCCTGAGGAAATTACCAAGTGGAGAGAAAGGTGCCAACAGTGGCCAGAGCCATCCAGAGGAAGGTGCCTGCAATTGCCAGGGCCTCCTTGCTTCCCAGCATCCAGAAACCCCAGTGCCCAGGGGCCCCCACAATGGGGCGCAGAGTGCAGGGAATCCGCAGCAACCACCCCTTGGAAAGCAGACCCCGTCAAACCCAATGCGAACACATTTACCTAGTTCATCTTTTGATCTCCCTGACGCAAAAAACGATCGACTCTGTTCATAGCCACCGAAAAAGAAGAAATAGCCTGGTACTTCTCGAAGTAAAGTGCTTGAGAGTCCGTGGTAGAAGCCCAATGGGCCGTCCTTTCTAAGGATGCTCTTCACTACAGACCAAACTGTACTGGGAGGAGGCAGAGGGGAGAGTGTTAAACACATTCCAGGGCAGTAGCACCCAATCAACACACCTGATTCAGCTCTAGGAAGGCAACAGCTGATTTTATAAATAGAGGAACCAGAATTCTGAGAATAAAACACTTCTATGGGAAGGAAATATCTAGAAAAGCATAGTGCAACTATATTATGACAAGTTTTATCACCTAAACTATTCTGTGGTAAAGAAATACCTTTCTAGAAGTCATATTATCAACAATGTAAAAGAGCTAATGCCCATTTATTCAACAGGGAGTAAGTGAAGTTACAATAAGGAGTATCAAAATTGGGCAAGAATAAATGTATTCTACTTGCCCTTATCTCCCTCGATTCCTAGACCTTCAATGTTTCTTTGGATCTGTGTTTTGAGGAAATTTGTTAGGGTGTTTTAGAAGTTGCTTTGTTTTGTGTTAATACAGAAAAATGAGAGAGAGAGTAAATGTTACTTGAAGACAAGGCGAAAGAAATTATATGAAGTGAGCTACAGTTCCTCTAGGTAACACCAAGAATTTAGTTCTTAGACAGATATGTAAGAAATTTTATTCTAAGCTGATCAGAGTCCACAGTAGCCAGAATGCAAGGCACTTTCTATCAGGGCCCTCGTCCTGAGGTGTGCACAGGGCACTCTCCATCAGGGCCCTCGTCCTGAGGTGTGCACAGGGCACTCTCCATCAGGGCCCTCTTCCTGAGGTGTGTACAGGGCACTCTCCATCAGGGCCCTCTTCCTGAGGTGTGTACAGGGCACTCTCCATCAGGGCCCTCTTCCTGAGGTGTGCACAGGGCACTGTCCATCAGGGCCCTCTTCCTGAGGTGTGCACAGGGCACTCTCCATCAGGGCCCTCTTCCTGAGGTGTGCACATGGCACTCTCCATCAGGGCCCTCTTCCAGACGTGTGCACAGGGCACTCTCCATCAGGGCCCTCTTCCTGATGGTGTGCGCAGGGCACTCTCCATCGGGGCCCTCTTCCTGATGGTGTGCGCAGGGCACTCTCCATCGGGGCCCTCTTCCTGAGGTTGCACCGGGCACTCTCCATCAGGGCCCTCTTCCTGAGGTGTGCGCAGGGCACTCTCCATCAGGCCCCTCTTCCTGAGGTGTGCGCAGGGCACTCTCCATCGGGGCCCTCTTCCTGAGGTGTGCGCAGGGCACTCTCCATCGGGGCCCTCTTCCTGATGGTGTGCGCAGGGCACTCTCCATCAGGCCCCTCTTCCTGAGGTGTGCGCAGGGCACTCTCCATCGGGGCCCTCTTCCTGATGGTGTGCGCAGGGCACTCTCCATCAGGCCCCTCTTCCTGAGGTGTGCATAGGGCACTCTCCATCAGGGCCCTCTTCCTGAGGTGTGCGCAGGGCACTCTCCATCGGGGCCCTCTTCCTGAGGTGTGCGCAGGGCACTCTCCATCAGGGCCCTCTTCCTGAGGTGTGCGCCATGGCAGCCTTTGTCCCTCAGAACAACAGCATGACACCAAAAACCAAGTCCTCTCCTAGCTTCTCACTTCATTCTCATCAGGTACCTGGCTTGGACCAGTACAGGATTAAGGCCTGAGGGGGTAAAGGCCACCTGCTTTTAATGATTATCTCCCTCTGAGGACTTCAGAAGGCTTCTCAGGCATTACACATTAGCTAGGTCCTTCCAGCAACAGGGCTCTCATTCTGTAATGCAAATATGACAACGTAATCCAGATCAACACAACCTGCTTGCAATCCAAATCACCCCTAAACGATCACATACCCCTGTGGACACTGCCATGCCTAATATACAGTCACCTGACATTTACTTCTGTGCAAGGTTTCCATTACTTTTCGATTCAAATAAATCCTATTGTATATGATTACTCACAAGTTAACTAGATCCATTTTCAAAACGGAGTTGGAAAGTGATCATTTGATCAACGAAGAGAGCTATGGGTTTCCATGGGTTTTCAGTATGTGGGTCCTTTATAGGTAAACCTGAAGGATTAGGAGTGAGGGCTAAGGACCTTACCACTAGGATCTGGACTGATCAGCCTGAACACCCATGTGAATTATGGGAATGGGCATCAAATATCCATCTCTGAATCCAAATTAGCACTTGTGAAGGCTTGGCTCTCAGCACCAAAGCTGCCTGCTAAGTGCCTCCCAACATGGTTGGGGACCGTGCCTAACACACGCAACAGGCCCAGAGGAGTATAACTCCTGGCTTTTCCATTTCTGGGGTGTTAAATCTGTCAGATGGGGTGGTGGGTCCAACCATCACAGACAGTCCACTCAGAAATTATCCTCTGACTGATAGGGGAATGTGTTCTAGAAACACTGTATGTTGGAGTAGATAAATCTGTTTTTCTATCTATTAGTTAATTTTAGTACAATATGAAGTTATGAAACACTCACTACACTGAGGCAACAGAGATCTATTGCTTGCACCGGGGGTGCTTACTTCTGGCTTTTGGCTATCTTTCCTGATGTCTCCATTTCGTACATGGTCTGTAGCCGGCACTTCACAAGCTCAGTGGGGCAGAGCACCAGCGCAGCAAATGCAGAGGCAAAGGAGCCGGCAGCCGCGTTCTGCAGATCACTGGAAGGACACAAGCACAGGAGGCCGATTACCTGTCGCAGTCTTCACTCACTCAGCACTCCCCATGCTGAAACACTCCGGTGGTGGAGAGCAAGCATGAAAGGAGAGAAGCAGTTCCTGAGTGGCCCCCTGGGGATCTGCACACGCTGTTCCATCCAAGGGGTTCCACAACCTTGTTTAGTTGATAGCAATACACCAATTTCCATACAGGGAAACGAACATGCCTCAAGTCACACAGCTCCCAAGTGGCAATGCTAGGATTCAAAGCCAGGTCTGCCTGACTATAAAATCCACGCTCTTTCTATTGGTCACACATTGTGGACAGAATGTTTGTGTCTCCTATCCCTAAATTCTTATGTTGAAGTCTGAACAACAATGTGATGGTACTTGAAGTGGTTCCTTTGGGAGGTAACTGGATTTAGATGAGACCATAAGGGTGGCGTCCTTGTGGTGGGACTAGTACCCTTATAGGAAGAAATCAGAGAGCTAGCCTGTGCTCTCTCCCTACCATGTGGAACACAACAAGAAGGTATCCCTCTGCCAGCCAGGAAGAGGGCCCGCACTAGACACTGAATCAGCCAGCACCTTGATTTTAGCCTTTCCAGCCTCCAGAACCATGAGAAACAAATGTTTGTTATTTAAGCGAGCAAGTCAATGGTATCTAATTACAGCACCCAGAACTAAGACACACAGGGACATACAAAACAAAACATGGAGTGGAGGAAACAAATTACCCATAGTCCCACCACCCTAAAATGCACTGTTAATACTTCAGTGTATTTGCTCATATGCTTTAAATAAAACTAGGTTCTGAGGTCATCCTTAAAAGCCCAAAATCCAACCTGGAGGAAACATATAATATAACTGCCACAGATGCAAATCCAAGATAAAATTTTAACCCAAAAGTTGCTCATTCTAAAAAGATCTCCCAGTTCAATTGATAACCTCCCGACTTCAGCAGCACTGGGGACACGCAGGAGAGGGCGAAGCCAGTGTAAGTCAGCAAGCTCAGTGGTTGCAAGGGACTTGGTTGAACTAGAAATGAAAAAGGAGGAACAAATGCATGTAAACACAAACCCAGAAGTGTTCACCTCCTCACCTCATGTTCATTTAGTACCACCAGCAGCCACCAGCAGGACTATGAAACTCCAAGAATTCAAGAGTATGGGGCAAGTCTCAGAAATAAACTGTCAGGAAGGCTTCTCTGAGAGTTCCTGGGGGTGAGAAGAGATGACCTTTCTGCGCCCAGGGACAGTTCCATCATGGGCGCCCCACTGGCACAGGGGGTGGAACAACCTTCGCTGGGCTGGATGGACTGAGCTGCTCACTGCAGGACAGCTGGCTCCCTACACTCCCCGTTCAATGCCAGCATCCTGCTGTCGCTGGATGAGCAGCACCACTCACAGATTTCCCAAAGCCCCTAGGGAGTAATGGCCTCAGCTGACTGCCCCAGCTACAAAGAGTCCCTTACAATTTTTCTCCAAACTGTGAGCAAAAGCTTAACAAACCTACCACATTCAGTTATCCTAAAGTTACAATAAACTAACAGTTACATAAACTGATGTCAAACATCAGCATCAAATCAAGGGCCACCTCCAATTCTGGCCCTGATACCCTACCCCCTGGTAGCCTGGCATCAGCCACAATGGCTGGGTGGCGGGGTCAGGTGTCAGAAGGTTGGCTCGGAGTGGCTTTCTCTCAGGAGGAAGACTCTGCTCACAGGATGGACTTCCTTCTAGTTTTAGAGAACGGGACATCAGAGCATTCCCAGAGGAGAGTAGACACACAGTTAGGCTGACACTCAGCTCTCCAGAGTGAAGAAACTGCCCGCCACTCTCTCCATTCCTTCCACCTGCTTTGCTGGGTTGTTGGAACCAAAACTTCAAATGGTTTCTACTTTCAACCAGCCTGCAGGTGTGTACTTGACCTTCCTAGGGGACTCTGTCAACCTGCTGACAGTCAACAGTCAGAGTCATTAACCAGTTTGCAAGTTTGCTGGGACAAAGGCGGTGTCAATGAATGGAGCTGCCATTCAATCTAAGACGCAGTAATGTTTCAGACACCTGAACAAATACCTCACACGTTGTTACAGCGCAACAAGGCCAGATCAGATCTGCAGTGGATTTTGGCTTTCTAATACATACTTCATCTACCAGCGCACTAAATGAGATCCACGGGCCCCAGGTTGTGCCTAAAGTACAAGGGTTTAGAGTTGGGATAGAAATGGCAACAGGCATAGGATGGGATTTTGTAAGAACCGACTGTTTGTCATCTGTTCAACAAATATGCACCTGAACATTCCTGCCATGTAAGACCCTGTTCAGCCAAAGGTCAAAAGAGAACACCACTCGGGCAGTGTTCAAACCAAGAACAGACAAATATTTACAATATTATTGCAGAAATTCACAACTGGTCCTCCCAAGAAGTTCTTTCCTTTCACTGCTCTGTTTATTAAACTTCTGTCTAGATCTGACCCCTCCAAAGTACTCCAGAGCCTCAACTGTGGTCTTATGGACAGAATGTTGGATAGGGACTCAGAAGACAGGCCCTGCTCTCTCAGTCATTACCCAGTGACCTTGAGCATGTCAGTATCTGCACTTCATTTCCTCTTCTGTGAAACATGACATCTGCTTTGCTCATGTCACAGGACCATGGTGAGGGCTAAAACACAACTTACACATCAGAGTTCTGTCAACTCTTAAGGCAGCATTTCCTTGGCAGGTGACAAGCAGACTCTGTTCTGCACGATGAAAAAGAAGACCCTCAGTTCAACAAACAATAGAGTGCTAGTTTAGGCCAAGGGAAACAGGATGGTTTCTTTCCTGCAGGACTCCTCCAGATTCCCATGGGATTGCTCACTGCTCCCCATCTCCTCCCCTGGGTCCTTCTCTAAGGATGCTGAAGGCCTACACTCTGGGTCTCCTTAGTCTAGTCTCTCCCTCGAGTTGGGGGGCGGGGGTGAGGGCTGCAGTCACAACAGGTGCTTCCTGTCAGTCTCACTAGGAAATCTCATTCTCCTAGTTTGTCCCCTTATTTCTTTCTCTTTTTTTCCTGAACCCTCTGCACTAGAGGGTCCTAGGATCAGTGCTCAGCCCTTCATTGACAGTCTCCCTGAGTGAGCTCATTCAGCCCAAGCTTTTAAAAAACAGGTTCCGTCCATCAGGAGAGAATTCCTGCGTATAAAAGGAAACATGTTTAGACCTCTAGGCACCTTCAAGAGAACATTTCTGTACAAAAGGAACCTAACTTTGGTCATGTAGTACCTTAGTTGCAATTGGATTTAAAATTCTACCAAAACAACCAATATGCCTGCCCTTTGCAACCATGAGGCTGATATAATAGTTTTAAGTTATTTCAAATACATCAGCATTCAAAGGAGGTATGGCTAAACATCACAGAGGTTTCTAAATTCTTTTTAGTCTCTGCATAATAAATACCCAAAAATGACAGGACATGAACCAAAGTCTGATGTTTGGGGCAGACTTGGCCAAAGAAGCTTCACCTGTATTTTCTCAGATGCTTCTGATCCTTCCTAAAATTCCAAGTCTCTCCTCAAACCTATCTGGTTCAGGCAACCTCTTCCATGACTCTCCATTTTGCTGATGAAGTAGAACTTAAAGCTTGGGTCACAAAGTTGCATCCAGGGCTTTTGTCTAGCACCTCTGACCACAAGAGAAGTAGCCCCACCATCAGCATCTAAAAAACATTCTCCTGAAGAATGTCAGTGCCCAGGGTGGCTCCTCCACAGTGGGTCAGCAGTTCTCCTTTTGTGCAATGCAAATGTGCATTCCAAGACAATCACAATGTTTTTTTTAATCAGAAAGAAAGTAGTTATTTTTAAAAAGAAAACATTCTTCTCTGTAAAGTATCATAATAATCTTGACTGTACAACAGTGTTGTTTTTTTACAGATCAAAAAAGTTATCAGTGTCCTCAATCACCTCAGCTTTGCCTGCTTGTCCAATCCCATCACCTTCCGCACCACCTGCTGGCAGAAGCCGTAGCACATGAAGAGGACAGAGTTCTCTGCAATGTTGGCGATGAGCGCTGGGCTGGTCCCCTTGTAGAAACCCCGGAAGCCCACCTGGGAGTACGTCTTCAGGCAGCAATCGGTGAGGCCCCTGTACAGGTCAGGGAATGTCTGCATCTTCACTTTCATCGTGTCAAAGGGCTGCCCGGTCAGCACACACGCTGTGCCCCCTGCAAGCAGAACAGAAGGCTTCTGTAACGTGTCTATGCTGTTTTAGAGTGCAGCCTCGATCACCCATGGAAATGAAGGGCAGGCAGCCTACCCCAGCACTCACCTCTGCTTCAGCTCATTTTGACCCCCCCCCCCCCCCCCCCCCCCCCCCGCCTGAAACCTTCTAAAACAACATATGTGCCTGGCACCCAGCTCCAGCCCTGAAGGAGCTCACATGGTAGAGGGACTGATGTGTGCTCACAGTCAAAAGCCACTGATACAAAGGTGTGGCATGTGTTTAGCACCATTGACAATGGGGTCAGAGGGATCTTGGCTGGAAGCCTGGCTCTGCTGTGAGATCTGGACAAGTGAGACAAGTGATGTAACTTCCCAGCCTCAGTTCCTAGTAGGGTTAGTGTAAGGATCGGATATAACAGTGGATGAGAAGACTTAGCATAATGACTGCTACATGACAAGTGGTTAATAAATAGCAGTTGCACCCCGACCAGTGTGGCTCAGTTGATTCAAGGATCGTCCTGTGCACTGAAGGGTTGCAGGTTCAATTCCCAGTCAGGGCACATACCTGGGTTGCGGGTTCAATCCCTAGTCAGGGCACGTGCAGAGGCAACTGACAGATGTTTCTCTCTCTCTCTCTTCCTTTCTCTCTAAAATCAATTTTTAAAAATATTCTTGTATGAGGATTAAAAAAGTTGCTGTGTGTGTGTGTGTGTGTGTGTGTGAGTGTGTGAGAGAGAGAGAGAGAGAGAGAGCGCGAGCGAGCACACGCGCGCTATGCAAATAGCCATATAAAGTGAAGGGGAGGAAGTCTGGGAAGAGTTAATCACTTCTCTTTGCCTAAGGCCTAGTAGTGCTGGTGACTATCAAAGGAATAGGCAACAGATAAAGAAAACGGTGGTTAATTAATCCCTGAAGAGTTAAATATTTGACCCTATAGAAAAGCCTCTATTTGGACTCTATCAATAAATGGTTTGTATTCAGATAGTGAATGAACTGAAACATACTTTTGCTTAGCAAAAATCATATATTTATTTGCATTTATACTGTAAGAGTATTAAATACAGCAAATCTAAATTGTATTAGATTAATTCAAGAAAAATTCTGAATGTAAGGAAAAGACAGAGCTAAAATGACCCAATTATATCCCCAGACCTGGGCTAGGTCGGCATCTTGGGAACTGCCACTGGCTATTTCCACCTTCCCTTGGGCCTGCAAGGCCCCTGTATCTCAGATGTTCCCTGCCTGTGTCAGGAAACATAACCACTGGATGAGGTTATTAAAGCCTAATCAAACTGAGGAGAAGGACTGCATAAAGTATTGAAGAAACAAACTCACAGACAACAGTATGAAGGTTTACCAGCGGCAAAGGGGGTGGGAGGAGGACAAAGAATGTAAAGGGGCTCAAATATATGGTGACGGAGGGACTAGACTGTGGGTGGTGAACACACAATGCAATATACAGATGATGTATTGTGGAATCGTATACCTGAAACCTATATAATGTTATAAACCAATATCACCCCAATACATTTTTTAAAAATGTAAGAAATACAATTTCATAACTTGACATTATACATAGCTACTCCAACTCAGTTGTAGAAAACAGAGATGGGGAAGAGGCTGCTAAGAATAACTTTCAAACCCAGCTGGTGTGGCTCAGTGGGTAAGCACTGACCCATGGACCAAGAGATCGCCAGTTTTTTTTCCCAGTTGGGGCACACGCCCAGGTTGCAGGCTTGATCCCCATTGTGGGTGTGGGTGGGGGGGCAGCCAATTGATGTGTCTCTCTCATCAATGTTTCTTTTCTTTTTAATCCTCACCCGAGGACATTTTTGCATTTCAGACAGAGCGGGAGGGAGAGAGGGGGGAAGAGAGAGCGAGAGAAACATCGATGTGAAAGAGACACATCAACTGGTTGCCACCCACATGACCCCAACCAGGGCCGGGGACAAACTGCGGCTGAGGTACGTCTCCTTAGTGGGAACCAAACCTGGGTCTCTCTGGTCTGCAGGCCAACACACAAACCACTGAGCCAAACTGGCCAGGGCTCTCATCGATGTTTCTATTGCTCTCCCTCTCCTCTCCTCTCTAATAATCAATATAAACATATTTAAGAAAAAAAAAAGAATAACTCCCAATATTACTGGAAAATTGACATTTCCAAAGAGTCTGAAAAGTGTTTGATCTCTTCTTTTAAGCGATCATAAGTATGGTTTTCGTGATCCTACCACTACTGTTTGTTTCTTTTAGGAGAGTAATAATTTCTGCCTTGTCTTACCTAAGTATCCCCAATTCCGAATTAGTGGAATACAATTTAATAAAACTACTGCCTGGCTGATGTGGTTCAGCCGATTGACCGTTATCCCATGGACTGAGAGGTCCCCATTTGATTCCCAGTCAGGGCACGTGCCTGGGTTGTGGGCTCCATCCCCAGTAGGGGACATGCAGCAGGCAGCCCTCGATGTATCTCTCTCACATCGACATTTCTATCTCTCTCTCCCTTCCTCTCTCTCTCTCTCTCTCTGAAAATTCAATAAAAAACTAACAAACAGCCCTGGCTGGTTTGGTTCAGTGGTTAGAGTGTTGGCCCTTGGACCAATGAGTGGCGGGTTCAATTCTGGTCAAGAGCACGTACCTCAGTTGCGGTTTGTCCCCAACCCTGGTCGGGGTTTTATGGGAGGCAACCAGTCCATGTGTCCCTCTCACATTGATGTTTCTCTCTCTTTCTCTCTCTCCCTCCCACTCTATCTGAAGATAAATGGAAAAAAAATGTCCTTGGATGAGGATTGAAAAATAAAAATAAAAAAACCAACAAACAAGCAGCGTTATTATTAGAGTTATTCTCTCCTATGTACTGGTGGGTCAGAATAAAGTCAGATCTAATTACATCAATGTAATTTAATTATTCCAAAAGAAGAGGTGAATGTCAGAATTTTTAAGCTTGGCACGTAATTTAGATAACTTAGATGCAGATAAACTGAATAAAGCATTTAATTTAGAGCATTAATAGTTTAACTGGAAGCTTCCCATAGTTTAAGACAATTATCCTGAATGGTTCAGACATCACAGATTAATATAATATGCACTTGTTGCATGTCTGTAACAGTTACATTTCCAACAGGAAGAAGGTAGGAGGCTAATGAATTTTAAATGCTAGCTATAATTGTCTCCTTTCATCCATTGAGGTAAGCTGATTCCACAGGTAATTTGCCACACACAAATGACACTGTCATGCCCCTCAAGTGGGTGACAACTATTCTGAGCATGAGCACCAACCACCAGGACCAGTAGGTCCTCAGATACCGCCCAACTCAATGAAGCTATGAATAATTTATAGGAATTAAATATTTCTCCACTTGCTTAGAGCTCAGACCTCTGATCATCTCATTCTCCTTGAACACATGGAAATAGCCTCTGCACTCTCACAGGTGTCACAGCGGGCCCCATATTTCATTCTGCAAGAGAGGCACTCAAACTGTCATACTTGATGCTTTCTTTACCAAGGTTGCTGCTGTGGATTTTCAGTCCTTGATGTAGTTGAGTCAGCAAATGACAAGGTGCTGAGGAAATCTATCGGGCATGGACAGTGTCATGGTGAAGGACAGCTCACAGGCAGGGCAGAGGTGACAAGCAGACCTTCAACCAGAATTACTCGGTGTACCCACAAAGAGGTGAGAACCTCAAACCCCTCTGGAGGTGGTCAATACATGTTCAGTTTAACAATGCAGACCAGTGTATCATTTTCAAAGTATTCCAATAAAAAAAGGCTTTTGGTTTGTTTTAATATTGGCATTTGAGAGGAACTTCAATGATCTAAAATGCCATATCCCTGACTATGCTAGTTAAGCAAGGCATACCACAAAGCACAGCCAGAGAAGAATTATGTCATTTTATAGTTCTTAAGCTACTTGGGTGCTACCACAGGTTTCCCCGTAGTGAGAGTATACTTTTGAGATCTTCTGCCTCATTTCTATAATTATCCAGTTACCTATCTTCTTCAGTTCCTTCCCCCATTGTAGCTGCTGGGGCTCCTGACCCTCTCCTGGAACCTCTCCTGCAAGCTTCCCATTAGGTGAGCTGGACTGAAAATCTGCTTGTGGAGAGGTTTACTTTGAAAAAAAAGAGATATACAGAAGAATACGTGTATGTTATACCCACATCGCCTCGGACCAGAAGTGGCTCTGCTCTTACATACTAATCACTTCCACAGGTGGGCTGTGTGCACAAAACACTCAGGGCCCTCTGTTTCTGGCTAGGAGAAAAATCCCAAAGCTTAGTAGTTTTCCCATGCAGACAGCTGGGGCAGTAAAGGCCCCAAACTAACCCCACCTCCAGGAGTGCTATTGGCCCGTGATGTAGAATTAAAACAAAGAGGACCGCAGAACTAGACAAGGAATCAAGCAGCCAAGGTCTTAGCCTCATCTGTACACCATCAAGCTGTGAAAGTTTGAACAAACCCATCTAGGCCTCCTTTCTATGTACATAATGAGCATAGAGCCAATGGTCTCTAAAGGCCCTTCTAACACCATCATTTGAAGACTGAGACCCTCCAAGTGCTTCCCCTTTGCTTTCCATTATAGAGGGAGTTCTTAGGTCACTGACAGGAACCTCCCCTGCTCAGTGCCCACAAGTCCTGAGCCAGGTTGAGAACAGACCCCCTGCAGAGAAGCCTGTTTTTCTTGGAAGTCAGAAGACTCAAGGCAGTTCTATATCAGAAAAGGGTGACTCTGTGTTTACAGGATAGGAAGAAACACCTACCCACAGTTTTCAGGAAAAGTAAATGCTAGCATGTGTAAGAGCCCCTATATATTCATACTATTGTAGAAAGGCAGTCACCAGCAAATGTCTTACACTCCAGACTCCTAACAATATGGTTGCAATTTATAACTTTCAAATTCACTGTAAGGCCCTGGCTGGTTTGGCTCAGGAGTTAGAGTGTCGGCCCATGAACCAAAGAATCGTGGCTTTGATTCTAGTCAAGGGCATATATCTCAATTGCAGTACGATCCCCGGCCCTGGTTGGGGTCATGGGGGAGGCAACCAATCAATGTGGCTCTATCACATCTATGTCTCTCTCACATTGATGCCTCCCCCCCCACCTCTCTTCCTGTCTCTCTCCCCTCCGTCCTCCATCCCTCCCATTCTACCTGAAAATCAGTGAAAAAATATCCTCAGGTGAGGATTAAAAAATAAAATTCACTGTAAGATGAGTAGATAAAAAAAGCTGTGGTACATATACACAATGGAATACTATGCAGCTGTAAGAAAGAAAGATCTCTTACTCTTTGAGACAACATGGAGGGACCTGGAAAGTATTATGCTAAGCAAAACAAGCCAAACAGAGAAAGACAAATATCATATGATCTCACTTATATGTGGAATATAATGAACAAAGTAAGCTGACAAACAAAACAGATCCAGAGACATGGAAGTAGGGAACAGATTGACAAACCTCAGAGGGAAGGGAGGTGGGAGGGTGGGAAGAGATAAACCAAAGAACTTATATGCATATATGCACAACCAATGGACACAGACAACAGTATAATGAAGGGAAGGGGGGAACAGGAATGGGGTGAAGGGTGTCAATGGGGGAAAGGGAGAGACATCTGTAAAGACAAAAGAAAATTGCTTAAAAATAAAATAAAATTCACTGTAAATTATAAATGTGGCATACAAATGCCTTCTGTGGAAAAGATAAGCTTTTCAATTCTATCACAACAAATGTGATATCTTTGATAGACTGAAGGACATTTAATTACAAAAGTTGAGTCTCTCACATGGTTAAATATCCACCTGTTGCAGAGACCAGATGGTTCCACTGTTTCCTGTAGCTGTCCAGATGTGCATGGATGGACGAGGGGGGGAACACAAGGTCTGAGAGGTTGCAGCTGGATTCCACAGCAAGCAGAAAGCCCCTGGGGCAGAACCCAGGAGCCCTTAGTTTCCACTGCTCTCAGGGTGCCGCACTCCCTGTGGTCTCTCACCTGGGAACCGGTGCCCTTGGCCTGCACTTCTTATCAGTGTCTCTAGCCTTCCTCATTAGCTTACGTTGGCTGACCTTTGGTTCATGGGAAAATACTTTGTCCTTCTCTGAACTGTAATTTCTTTTTTACAATGAAGGAAATGACAGGATGAGAATAGGTGGCCATCTGAATGCACTTGATCTGTTGAGCCACAAAGCCCCACCGGATAAAAGCATAGTGGGCAACCCACCCCTCTGGCCTCTCCATTCTAGGGAACTACAACCCATTATACGAATCAGTGTGAGAGGCTCAAGTAAACTCGTTTTCATCTGGAAAGTCTGAGCACTAAAGTGCTCCCCTAGCCCTAACATAACACAGGAATCTGGAGAACAAACTAGCAGCCACCCACTTCCCATTCTGTCCTTTGCGTCAGGCTTAGCAAAGGTGATCTCTCTAAAGAGTGGCCTGTGTGTTACCAGCTGTGCCCAGGAGTACTTACCTGTGCCCCATGAGGCCACAGTCTGCGCTGGGGCTCAGGCCTAGGCCCAGCCAACCATTCCCCAGCAAATCTTAGGGCCTCATGTTACCTTTCAGGGCTTTAAGATACAGTGAATGTCAGTCTCATTTACCAAAGACATTTATAAAAGGTGTCCTTTCTTCCTCTCGCAGTAGTAAGGACAGTAACTGGGATTCCCTGGAAAGATGGCTCCGTGTTATTTTTACACTACAGGGGCTTTGGAGACTGCCAGGCTTGGAGTGGAATCCCAAGTAACCTGCACATCCCACCTGTGTGACAAAGGACATGGGACTTCAACTTTGAGGTGCAATGTTTTCCATCTGTAAACTGGGCACTTCCCACCCTGCACCCTGACTTAAACAGTTTTAATAATAACGGGAACTACTCTACATTCAGAACTCAATATTACACTTCCATTAAATGGATTCATTCTGAGTTAAAGCATATTGATTTTGGGGTGACAAAGGTAATATTTTTACCACGCTTTCCCTTGATCTCACTTGTAGAAAGTACTTTAGGAAGAGAGGATGGAGTTTTCTTTGGGATTACCTGCGGCCCCTGCTGTGAGGTCGATGGCAGCTTGAATGGCAGGATTGGACTTCATCTTTACCCACTCCTCTGCTGGGCTCTGTGGAAGGCAACTCTGTGAAGCTTATGATGGGTTGTTCATATCCCTGGGTGGAGGCAAGAGTTCACCATCAGAAAAGCCTCTGCAGGCCTGCCACCTGGTTACTGGACCTGAACTTCTGGGAGCTGGGAAATCAGCTCTATTTTGCTCCAAAGGAAGCAGGCTCAAGAGGTCAGTGCCACTTAGTGACTGGCCTCCCTTTTTACCCACCCTCCACCTCCTAACATAAAGCTCACAGATCAAAAACCTTCCTTGAGTATCAATGCTACAAGCACTGGTGAAGTGTACTTCAATTCAACCACCCTGAAACAAATGCCAAATACGTGAGTTGGTCACTGACATCCTAAGCCACATCAAACTAGTTCTTCAGAGGCCTAAGTTGAACCATCACTCCACGAGGCTCAGTTCTAAATTCAGACAGCAGGCTGTGCTGGGTCCCTTAGAGAAAGTCACAAAATAGCTGGTCTGGTATAAGACGGGTTAGGAGCTCTGCCAGTGACACATGCCTGCCTGCCTGCTCTGCTACCAGCAGGATGGCCCCTTGGGCCCCTAAAGCTGGGGGCCCCATCTATGCAAGGAAAATAATACAAGTATTATCGTTATAATACAAAGGCAATCACAAATAGCCACATGGGACAGATGTGATAAGGCATTGTGACCATGCATCAGGAGTTCTTAGAACAACTACAAAAACGCAGCATCAAACATCTTATAGTCATCACAGTCCCCACCAGAGCTTAACCATATATACACAGAAATCACCTGGGGACTTTGTTGAAATGCACTGATTGATAGGCCTCAGGTGAGACCACAAATGCTGCCAGTCCTGACTACCAATAACATTTTGAGAAGCAATTCCTGCCCCAGTGTGTCCCAAATTTGCTTGATATGAACCACTTGGGACACCTGTTAAATATTCAAACAACTAAGCCTCTCTGCTGGAAGTCTTGATGCAGTGTACAAACCAGAGCCTACCTAACTTCAGACAAAAATCAACTATAGCTGAGGTATAAACTTAATATAGACTACAAAAAGGAACATGGATCATTAACGTACAATATTAAAATAACCAATTCTGTATGGTTTTCAAACTATGTAAGTGACTTATCTGTTAACTACAGGATCAGTTTTTATTCCTCACTACACTGAAGACCAGGTGACCTTTCAGGAGGGGTGGGTGGGCTGCATTGTTGATAAATACCATCTCCTAAATGTCAGAAAATAATTTTAGCCACCAAACGTTTTTTAACCACTTGAAGAAGGTTGCTGATGACCAGACACCAAGAATCTAACTTTCTTTACAGAAACATTTAAAAGCAGCAACAACAAAATCACAGTACTTATAGTAACGAAGTTAGAAGCTCAAGACAATTTAATGTTATTGATCGGCCTGATGAGGCAGTACCAGTTACCAAGGTCCTAATATCAAGGTCCTAATCTAATCTCCCCCTTTTCCAGGGAAAATTGAGGCCAGAAGATGATGAACTGTGGATGTGCATCAAGGAGGAGTCACACAAACAGGGCACATCCAATGTGGCTTTTCAGGGCCTTCTTTCCTTTTAAAATGGACATTTCTTTCTTAGAAGGAAAGAAAGGCGCGGTGGATTGTACGATGTTATCACTGTGAATCTAACCTCTTTAGGTAAGCCCTTATTAAACTCGTCAAATCCCACAAATTACTTGTAGAATTATTAGGATAGTAAACAGTGATGAAAACTAACACATTAGGTCAGAAAGTGTGGGCAACTGATTCAAATTATGTGCAGTTTGGTTTGACGGGGACACGGGGCTTGCGGGAAGCAAGACTGACCAGCGTGAGTTAAAACGGATTCATAAGCCTTCAGGACCACCTGCCATATAAAAACTGAACCCTTTCAGCGTCCTTTTATCCGCCTCCCCCTTAAAACGACACCAGGGTCTAACACAGGACAGACAACAGCGCTGACCATACATCTTAATCGTTCCCTAAGAAAATTAATTTCTCTGAGAGATTCCTATGAGGCCGCACGCTAGGGGAAGGTTCCAGCTTCAGGCTAAACCTGGCCCAGCAGGAGGCCCCCCTCCAGCAGTTACTGGAGCGGGGGCACAAGGGCTCCCAGCCTTGCTACTAGGCAGCCAACAAGGCACTCCCCCCCCCCCCTCCCGGGGCCTCGGGATCCTTGTCTGCACGAAGGGCACCTTAAGGAGACGAGTTCCAACTTTCTCTGCCTCCAAACGCTCGCTAACTCTGCCTAGCAACCTGCAAGAGTCTCCCATTCATGAGCGCCTCGGCCCGCCCCGGAGCTGGGGCACAGAGCGTGCCTTCCTGCAGGTGACACTGCGGGAAGGGGGCCGCTGCCCGAGTCTCCGCCGAGCTCGGGCGCAGCACGCGGACGAGGGGCAACACGCGGGTCCCTGGGCACGTGTGCTGCGCGATGGCCACCTCCCCGGCTGCCCGGGAAGGTCAGGCCACCCAGTCGCGGAGGCCCGCCCGCTCCCCGCTCCCCGCTCCCCGCCGGCTCCCTGCAGCCCGCGAGCGCCAGGCCAGGGCTGCGCTCACCGCCGCGCCAATGGGCCGCGTCCTGCTCGGCCTCCGGCCGCCTGCAATCGCCTCTCCCTGCGCGGCGGGGCGGCCGCTTTACCCCCACGTGGGCGGCAGGCCGGCCCTCCGCCCCGCCCCGCGCCGCCCCGCCCCGCGCGCCAGGGCCCCGAGGCGGCCGGCCGGGCGGGCCCCGGGGTGCCCCTGCGGCCCGGCGGGCTGGCCGGGCCGGGAAGCGGAAGTGGGCGCGGTGCGGCGGCGCGCTCAGCCGGCACGGGCCGCAGGGTGCGGCGCGCAGGGCCCCGGCCTTTGAGTTCCTCGCCGTCCCTGGCCTCCCCGAGGCCTTCTGTGAGGCTGGACTCCAGGAAACCTCGGGCCTGGGGGCGGGGGCAGCTGCTGAGGGTGTCAGGTGGTAGGAGGACTGCTGGTCAACCTTGCTGGGTCTGGGGCTCAAGGCTTTAATTTTTAATTATAATTGAGTACAAAAGTACTGGAAGAGCAGTGATGAAAATTAAATTCGCTATTGCCGGTAAACAACAAGAACAAGAACATTTCCCATTTGCCTTCCCCAAGGAAATCCATTTCCACTGATGAAAACTGTAACTAAGTCAGCCTCTCTGATCTATGCTATTTCTATGGTTCTCTGGCAATTTGTTAAAAAGCACTACTGGAGGAATGTGTTGTACACCGAGAGTAAAGGAATTTTCTGAGGGCCCTAAGACACAGCTAACACCCCCTCAACGTGAAGGTCTCGGTCTGTTCCTGGCAGCTGCTCAATGTACTACTCAGTCACAGCCTTCCAACTGCTTTGGTTCAGGCTTCATTTCTACATAGGGTTTTTGTCCTTAAAACATAGTATCATATTCTTTTACAACTTTCTGCCCTATCTGTATATGGTATCGGACTATTGCCAATGTAATTAAGTGATTTTTGGCCCTGGCCAGTGACTTAAGTATTTGACGTGCTGAAGAGACCTCCCTGAGGAAGGAGGTGCTGTGAATGACTCAGAAGTCAAGATAAGTGGCTGCTCACAGCAATATAGCATAAGACTGTCTTCACAGGATCAGCACTTTTGAGAACTCAAGTTTCTGGAACAAAATTTAATTACAGAAACAAGCCAGGGAATTCCAGTGACTTGCCCAAAGTAACATATAACACAGCTAGTGGGAAGCAGATCCAGGAGCGTAACCTCCCAGTGACAACATCCTAGAGGACTGAGCAACTTTCAGTATCACCTTCTAGTTGTCTTTTGCGCACTAGAAACATGAGGCCCAAAGGAAAGTTTATTAAGGATAGACCCAGATCTTCTGTTATACATTAGAAAGAGTTCTGAAAAGTTTCAAGTCTCTGTATGACCTTTAGTGAGTATTTTAAATTTTGAAAATCCTAGTCATCATGTGACTACATCTCCTTTGAACCACCTGCTCCCGGAGCAATTCACTACGGGCTGCCTCTACTGCAGATCACCAGTGGCACCTTTGCTGATCCCTCATCCCCTTACCTCCCCATACTTTGCTTGTGTCCCTTTAGCCCTCACAATGTTATGGTGAAAGTGAGGTATCCCTTTCCCCACTGGGTGCTGAGGGTGGTGCTCTTACAATATCTCAAGAAAAAGAATTTTCTGAGACTCGCACAGGAGGATGATTTTTATTTGCATGGAATCATATCCTTGGATTTTCAAAGCCCCATTTCCCTTAATCCAGTCCTGGAAGATGTGCAGCTGGGGATTCAGCAGAGCTAGAAGCAAACCCAGCGTCTAAAGTTTTCATTCCATGGTAGAGTTGGGTCTGGCACAGCATCAGGCTAATTGCAGTCCATCAGTACATTATGTGTGGGGTCCACATGGCTGTGAGCCATGTGGGTGAATGCAGGGGAGCCAAGAGAACACACCCCCAGCAACAAGAATCTCAAGATTCCTGGAAACACAAGAGAGCAAACTTCTTTGTTCAGGGGATTAAATGTCTCAAATATTCCCACCTTTGCAGTGGGTATGCCTACTCTGGCCAATGACCTGTTGTTTCCAGGTGTGACTGACAGGCAAGTACCTTCCCTATGTCACCCCTACTTTAATGGGCATGGGTCTATTCTCCTCCTGTCCAGTCCCTTCCTCCAGCGATCTGAGGGGAATAGACACATGGCTCTCTGGGGAGTGTTAAACTGCAGCATCCTGGCAAAGCTGCACAAATGGAATGCCTATTTTATTTGGCCTTCCCTTTGCTCCTTTTTAGTTATTAATAACTAGGTTAATTACAACAGTATCAACAAGTGATATTCCAAACTATCAGCACTTTTCCCAAGCCTTCTACATTTCTTCTCTTCCTCACGTTTCCTTGACAACCATCAGCCTCAATTTATTCTATAAACTAAGAAGCAAGCAGGAAACTTTCCTGCAAAGTTTCAACCCCTATTCTACAAGGGTTGCCTTTTTAGCACAAGCTCTCATGCGTTTTTCTTCTGCTTGCTGTTTTGCTTGCTGCCCCATGAATGATGCTGGTGAAGAAACAGGTTTAAAGGGGTCAAGTCACTTGCCCAGTGTTGTACAGGTACTAAGGGGAGAGTTGAGACTCATCAAAGTTCTTTCCAATTCTAGTTCTTTTCAATTCTAGTTGTTCAACACAGTTCATGTTCTTAACCACTATGCTATAAAGCAATACCTTCCAGAAGACTTCCTCTTAAAAGCAAGAAGTTGAAAAAACTAGAAGTTCTTTCTTCTGGATTAGATCTTCCTCCACAATACTTTGTAAAATCACCTCAGCAGCTTAAAATTCTTCACAGCAGTGGCTCTTTCTGCTATCGTTGTTTTAGGAATAAGGAAACATATACAGAGGTCAGAAAGCTGAACATCTCACAGGAGCTCAGAGAACTGATTGGTTGGCATTGAATCATGAAAATGTTCAAACTTTTTCCTAAAGGTAATTCCCAGGACTCTGATGTCCCCTTGAGAACAGAAATTTAGAGTAATTGCTGCTCTCAGTGTAGGTAAGTCAAATAGTATTTCAAACCTGGGTTCAAACCAGCAAACAAATCAATGCACTGACGTCTTTGCTCCAGGTAGCTGTTTGCTTCACTTGGGATTGCACAATCCAGGGACATAATGCAGCTGACTCTGTGATGAAGTGGCAGGTGTGACATAGGTCAGAGGTAAGGGGGCAGAGTGGCTACATGGAAGAGGGAGCCTTTGCTATTTCAACAGAATTTCACAATGCACTGGTTAATGATACTAAAAGGAGAAATAATTTCATCACTTGAAGAATTTTTGGCCCTAATACCATGTGGATATGTTTTAAGAAAGTATTAATTGGAGTTACAAATAATTCAAAAACATAAATTATCTCTGATTCAAGGGTACTTTTAATTAATAAAAAAAAAAAAGAAGGAAAAATGCTTTCATTACAGTTTCAACTCCCATAGAATATTCTTGGCAGCTGATGTAACTTTCATTAAAAACTCCCTCAAATCTTTTTTTGGAATGAGGTAGAGTTTGTATTAGGATTAAACATGTATTTGGATTTCTGTCTATGTGGAATAAGGGGATACAGTAATTTGTAACCCATGAAAGAGTTGGTAAGAGAGTATTTTAAAGGGAGCCAATTTCTGTTTGTTTTCTAGTTTTAATGAGAAATGACTGACATATATCACTGTATCAAGTTTAAGGTGTACAGCATGATGGTTTGATTTACATTTATTGTGAAATGATTATCACAGTAGATTCCGCTAACATCCATCTTTTCACATAGCTACAATAAAAAAAAAAAAGAAAGAAAAGTTTTCTTTTTATGATGAGATTTATTTGAATACACTCTTTTAATAATTTTTTATATATTATACAGCAGTGTTAGCTGTGGCCATCATCATGTTGTACATTACATCCCTAGTATTTATTTAGTTTATACCTTTTGACTACCTTATTTTGTTTTACTGATTTTAGAAAGAAAAAGGGAGGGAAGGACACACAGAGAGAGAAAGAGAGAAACATCAATGTGAGAGAGAAACATCTATCAGTTGCCTCCCACATGCACCTTAACCAGAGATTGAACCCAAAACCTGGGTATGTGCCTGACGAGGAATTGAATCTACCACCTTTGTGTACAGGATGATGCTCCAGTTAACTGTACCACACCAGCCAGGGCTTAACTACCTTCTTCTATTTTACGTTTTCTTGGCAGCTTTTTAAAAGCTAACATGCATATTTCATGAACTGTAGGTTTGAATTTGTAAAAGATATGTTTTTTATTTGATTTTTTCCTTTTTATTCAATTTATTGGGGTTTCAGGTGCCCAATTCCACATCATACCATCTGTTTGTTGTATTGTGTGTTCACCAAGATATATTTTTTAAAAAGACATAATTTATAACAGTAAAGAATTAGGAGAAATGCCCATAAATTGTTAAATTTTAATGAGTCTTCAATAAGAGGAAATACGACGTCATAATTTTAAATAAAATTTTCCTAAATCATGTGCTTTAGGGTGTATTTAGCTACAAGTAATACTCAACTATCAGTATATTTATTTTTAATACAAAAAGAAATTTAGAAATAGGAAGTTCCAGGGTTGGTTGATTTAACAGCTCAAAAGTATCTGGGTCAGCTTTTCTATGATTGTCTTGGTTTTTCCCCTTATGATCACAAAGCGGCTGTCACAGCTCTATCACAGGTTCAAATGTATTATCTCACATCTCCTTTTTAACAAATAAAAAATCTTTACCAGAAGCCCTCTGTCAAACTGCCAATGTATTTCATTGGCCCAAAATTGAGTTTCATGCTCCCCCAAACATAAACATTGAGAAGAGAATAGATTTACCATAATTGGTTTAGAACAGAGGTCAGCAAACTTCTTCTGAACAGGACCGACTAGTAAATAGTTTAGGCCTTGCAGAGCATACAATCTCTGTCACATCTATCATCACTGCTGTGACAAGCAAAAGCAGCCACAAAGACTGTAACAGCTAAGTTTGGTTGTGTCCCAAGAAAACTTTATGAACACTGAAATTTGAATTTTATATAACTTTTACCTGTCACAAAATGTTATTGTTTTAAAAAAATTGTTCAAACATTTAAAACTGTAAAAAATATTTTGTATGGCTTAAAGCCATACAAAAAGAAGTGGCAGGCTAGATTTAGCTAGCAGGCCGTGGTTTGTCAAACCTGGTTTAGACAGTGATGATGTATCCCCTTGGGACTATGGGAGAGGTCCACCTTTCCTGAGACATTACCACTGCAGACTAGTGAGGTGAGGGGTGGGGGTAGGATTCTGATAGGTAATCAAGGATGTCTCCTATAGCATATTAAGTATATAGGAAAATGCTTAGAGATATAATCACTTTTATTTTTATTTATTTTTTGTTAATCCTCACCAGAGGATATTTTTCCATTGATTTTTAGAGAGTGGAAGTGAGAGAGAGAAACATCTATGTGAGAGAGACACATCGATTGGTTGCCTCCAGCACAACCCTGACTGGGGCAAGGGATCGAACCTGCAACCCAGGCATGTGCCCTTAATCAGTCAAACTCATGACCCTTTGGTTCACGAACCAAATCAGCCAGGGCTATAATCATTTTTAAAAATCAGATTACATGTCAATATAGACTGGATGAGCCCAACCAATTCTACCTGTTTAAGCCACCTCAAATGTATTTTCCTGATAACTAGTTCTCCTAAGCAAATTAGATCACAGCTTTCTATCAATAACACATTTTCATTTAGCTAAGCTCTGTTGACCCAAAGTAAGTGCTGGAAATACAGAAATGAAGGAGACAATGGCTAGCCTCAAAGAAACCTCAGTCTAAGTAGAGGAGGAAGAAAAACAAATAATTATAATTTGGAGAGGGCATGTGGCAGAGGGGTATGGGTAATGTGGCATCCCAGAGGAGAGGATGGAAAAGAGGATTTCATGAGAGGTCCCCAGGAGACCCCAATATCAGGGTGCGTTTCAAGAGGCAAGTGGCTCTTTTTTAAATGTCTGTTGATGTATGACTTAGGGCTCTTAGTTGCAATCAACAGACACCAATTCTGGCTGATGGAGCACAAAAGGGGCTAATTAAAAAAATCATTGGGCCCTGGCTGGTTTTGCTCAGTGGTTAGAGCAACAGCCCATGGACCAATGAATCGCAGGTTCAATTTCAGTCAAGGGCAGTACCTCGGTTGCGGTTTGCCCCAGCCCTGGTGGGGTAGTGTGGGAGGCAACCAGTCGATGTGGCTCTATCACATTGATGTTTCTTTGTCTCTTTCTCCCTCCCTCTGACTCTATCTGATAATAAGTAGAAAAATATCCTCGGGTGAGTAATAAAAAACAAACAAAAAGGACATTGGGTGACACTCATGATCGCAGCATAGGGAGATGGAGCACCCTGAGGACCTCTTGAAACAAGTCGCCAAGCCCACTGCAGAACAGGTCAACCATGGAAACCAAATCTCAATGGATTGAGATAATGCTCCTGAGAATGGCAGTTTTGCACCTTATTTTATACATTACAATCTAAAGAGGAGATGTAAATGGGTTAGACAAATTCATTGTGGTAGATTAGGGAGGCAGAAGAAAGCAAAATGGGGATGTGAGGGGAGGTGGGACACCTCTGGGATTGAATAAAAAGTAAAATAATAGATACATGCTTTTTTTTTTTTTTTTTACATAGGTGAGTACAGAATAGTTATCAGTAAACAATTTACATGATAGACTTCCAGTCAAGATGGCAGTGTAGGTAAATGTGGTATCATCTCCTCCGACATTCACATCAAAATTACAACTAAACTATAACATAACCATCATTCAGAAATGCCTGAAATCAAGCTGAATAGAAGTCCTACAACTACGGAATTAAAGAAGCAGCCACACTGAGACTGGTAGGAAGGATGGAGGTGCAGACAGGCTGGTCCCACACCCATATGTGGCGGATAAAAATCAGGAAGATACCTCAGCTGGGAAGGTCCTCCCTGAGAAGTGAGGGGTCCCCATCTCACAAAACATGTCCAGCTCAGGGTTCCAGTTCCAGGAATAGAAGTCCTCATAACTTCTGGCTGGAAAAACCAGTGGGAACTGATACTGAGGAAGGCTGAGGCTGCTGGAGCCTCAGGAAGCTCCTCTTAAAGGGCCCACATGCACACAAACTTACTTGGAATTGCTTTCTCTAAGCTTGGAGGGGAGGCAGCTTGAGGGGTACTAGAGACATACAGGGAAGAACTGAGCTGACTGGCCTTGGGGAGGAGGGCTGGAGAGGCGGCTTTCTCCTGGACAGACCTGCTAGCAGAGGCTGATGTCCCTTTGGTGAGCCCTTCCCTGGAGCGGCAGATAACCGCCAAATCTGAGACTTCAGCAACCTGACTCACACTGGTTGCCCTGCCCTGGTGATTCCCTGAGGGCCTACCCCACCCCACCCAACATTCAGGCCCCCCCAAGCTGTTTTCAAATGCTTTACCATAGAATTGGCCTGTCTTGGATCCTGCTTCAGAGTTTTCTAAGTCTCTCAAACAAGCAGCATCTGGTCTCAGTGAGCCCCATACCTCTCAATCAGTGGCCCCAGGCCTGACACTAGAAGCAACCAGCCTTGGTTCACAAGTAGGCTTTTCCTGGGTACCTCCAAGCCCAGCACAAGAAGCAACCATTTACAGATAACTTTGTAGCTTATGCTGGGTGGCCCCAGATAGAACACAGAGAGTGGCTGACCACGCCCCAGAGCTAGCACATCCAGTGGACAGTTTCAGACATCAAAACATCACCACCCAACCACCTCCATAAGTGACACTCTCAGTGGGTACCAGAACCTTTATGAAGTAAGTCTTGCTCTGTGTGGTGGGCCCCTACATAGCTGATTCTCCAAGAGAGTCAGAGGCCAGTGGTCAGTGGGCACAGTCAGACCTTGCAGCTGATCAGCCTGAGTAAATCCTTCTCATTGACATGCCAACAGCAATCAAGACTCAATTACAACAGAAGGGTGTACACTAGGGGTACACTTTGAGGGCCCAGCTGGCATGATCAGGAAGGCTGTGCCACTGGATCCTACAGGACACCTTCAACAGTAGACCACCCTATAAAGCCTAGGAGACATAGCAACTCTACCTAATACATAGAAACAATCACAGGGAAGCAGCAAAAATGAGACAAAGAAACATGTCCCAGATGAAAGAAAAGAACAAAACTCCAGGAAAAGATTTAAACAAAATGGAGACAAGCAATCTAACAAATGCAGGGTTTAAAACATAGGTTATAAGTTTGCTCAAGGAACTTGGTGAGACATTCAAGCTACTTAGTGAGACCTTCAAGGAACTAAGGAGACCTCCAAGGAACTTAGTGAGAACATCAACAACATACAAAAGGACCAGTCAGAAATGAAGGATGCATTAACTGAAATAAAGAATAATTTAAAGGAAATTAGTAGTAGAGTAGGTAAAGCCAAGAAGCAAACCATCAACTTGGAATAAACACCCCATCAGAACAGAAAAAAGAAAAAAGAATCCAAAAAAAAGAGGATAGTGTAACGAGCCTCTGGGACAATTTCAAGCATGCCAACATTTGCATCATAGGGGTGCCAGAAGGAGAAGAGAGAGAACAAGAAATCAAAAACCTATTTGAAACTATAATGACAGAAAACTTCTCTAACTTGGTGAAGGAAAGAGACATACAAGTCCAGGATGCACAGAGAGTCCTAAACAAGATGAACCCAAAGAAGTCCACACCAAGACACATCATCATCAAAATGCCAAAGTTTAAATCAAAGAGAGAATCTTAAAAGCAGCAAGAGAAAAGCAGTTTGTTACCTATAAAGGAGCTACCATAAGACTGTCAGCTGATTTCTCAAAAGAAACTTTGCAGGCCAGAAAGGAGTACCAAGAGATATTCAAGGTGATGAAAAGCAAAGACCTACAACCAAGATTACTCTATCCTGCAAAGCTGTCATTTAGAATCGATGGACATATAAAGAGTTTCCCAGATAAGAAAAAGCTGAAGGAGTTCATCAGCACCAAATTAGTATTATATGAAATGTTGAAGGGTCTTGTTGAAGAAGAACAAAAATATAAACAATAAAATGGCAATTAATACATATATTATCAACAATTGAATCTACAAACAAAATGAGCAAGCAGAACAGAAATAGACTCATAGATACCAAGATCTTTTTGTTGCTTACCAGATGTATGGTGGCTGGGGGGATGGGTGATAAAGATGAAGGAATTAAGAAATACAAATTTGTTGTTAGACTGACAAACCTCAAAGGAAAGGGGGAGGGAGGGCGGGATGAGATAAACCAAAAAACTTATATGCATATATGCATAACCAATGAACACTGACTATGGTGTGGGGAAGGCAAAAAGAGATGGGGTTGGGGAGGGGGAGTCAATGGGGAAAAAAGGGGGGAGAACATTATTAATACATTCAACAATAAAGATGAGTTAAAAAAATACAAATAAAAAGTACAATAAAAGAAAAACAATTTACATGATAATAATAACAGGAAGGAATTTGTGGTCTCAGCCCTGGTGCACTGGTTGTGCCCTAAGGGGTCTGGAAAAAGAGAAGTTACCCTGACATTCCAAAGATATGTTATCACAGATGCAAAAAGACAATAGGCTCAATTAAGGTGAAAGTTAACCTTTGTCAGGGAAGATTTTAGCCCAGGACACGACTACCCACCATAAACTGCTTTTAGTTTTAAAAGTTTTTATTTTGGACCATCCTTTGTGGTTATTTAGGTCTTTGAGTTTGCAAGGCCATCATACAGGCTTCCCCTGGGCTTGTCAGGTTAGCATGTGGCCCCTTTTCATCCACAGAGATCATAGCAGATAGTGATGAGCGCTGGAAAGGCAGTGTGATGAAGTAGGCGCCGGCCTCACTGATGTAGCTCTGCTGAGTAGGGAAGCATTGTACTAAATGGGAAAGATGTGAAGAAACCAGTCATGGAACAGTCTTTAAGAAGAGTATTCCAGGCAAAAGAATATTCCATGCCAAAGCTAAAGGTCCTAAAGCAAGGCTGTGTTGTGCCCACATAAAGAATGGAAAAGCCAAGTGGCTGGAATGCAGCAAACAAAGTGAAGAAAGAGGTAGAAAAGGTCAGAGCAGCAGGTAAGGGCCTGTCATTTAAGGCATTTAGGCCTAGTTCCTTGCCCTGCACCAATCCCACCAGGTAAGATTTTCTCTTTTCTTTCCTTCCCTCCCTCCCTTCCTCCCTTTCTTCCCTCCTTTTTCTTTTTTAAAGATTTTGTATTCCTTAGCTCCATGTGTCTACAGAATAGATTGCTGAGTATATCAGCTGTGTGATAGAAATATCTTTACAGTTTGGGGACATGAAGGAGATTATTTTTGCCTCCAGGGACACTTGAACATTACAAATGCATCCCAGGGTCAGTGCAGTTAACTCAGGTAGAGCTGCAGTTTCCTGAGGGCATAATTTGAGAGGGCAGGAGAGCAAAGGGAAAATGGTCTCAGCTAAAGTGACAGCTTTTGCTTATGGGAATTTAAAAGGTATTTTTTAATTCTTTTTTAATTTTTATTGTTCAATTAGAGTTTACATTAAATATTTTTGTATTATTTTGAGATGTGCAGAATAGTGGTTAGACAATCATATACTTTACAAAGTGCTTCCCTCCCATATTTCCAGTACCCACCTGGCACTGTACATAGTTATTAAAATATTACTGACTGTATTCCCTATGCTTTACTTTACATCTGGTGCCTGTTTTGTAACTACCAATTTGCAAATCCCTTTATCTTTTTTACCCAGTCCCCAAATACCCCTCCTTTTCAACAACCATCAGTCTGTTCTCTGTATTTATTAGTCTGTTTCTATTTTGTTTTGTTTTTTCACATTCCACATATAAGTGAAATAATGTAGTATTTGTCTTTCCCTTACCAACTTATTCACTTAGCATAATATCCTCTGTGTTCATCCATGCTGTCACAAATAGTAAAATTTTATTCTTTTTTATGGCCAAGTAATATTCCATTACATGTATGTATGACCCAACAATTCTGCTACCACCCCCACCCCTGAGTTGGGGGTAGGGCTGTCCTCTCCTCGGCTCTTGTCAATCTTGAAAGAAAGATCTCAGATTAGTCACAGACAGCAGCATTAAAGCAAAGTAAGCAAACTTATTAAGAAAGCAAAGAGGTAAATTTATTAAAAATACATTTGATGTGCCCAGCCGGTATGGCTCAGTGGTTGAGCATCAACCCATGCACCAAGAGGTCACCTGTTCGATTCTGCTCAGGGCACAGCAGGGGGTATGCAGGAGGCAGGCCGTCAATGTTTGATGTTTCTCTGTCACATTGATGTTTTTCTTTCTCTCTTTAAAATCAATTAAACATATTTTTAAAAAAATAATAATAATACATAAAAATACACTTGATGTATAGCACAATCAGTTAACTCAGCTAGCCTGAGCGCCCCGCTTGGTAGATGTTCAGGAGTTTTATACTTTTCTGTCTATAAGTTTCAAGGTTTGTCTGCTAGATAGATTAGATTTCAAGGGCCTCCTTTTACTTTGTTGTGGCTTTTCCCAGAATTTATGAGAATATCTGGCAATATTATCTTGGCAAGTCCCAAGACTGATGATATTTGTGATATTTGTCCTTTAGCTAGGGGTTTTGTTCTCTGTTTTCCCAGGCAGGGTGATTTAAGCTATGTATTCTCTAGTTAGGGAGGAGAGGCATTAACCATTTGCCCTCAAATGTTCTTATTTGTGGAGATAAGGTCTTAAGATCACAAGCTGGCTGAGAACTGCCCAAACTGTTTGGCCTTGTTTAATTTTATTGTCTCAGATTCTCATTGCACTTGCCCAGGCACTTTACTAGCTTTTTACCATCCTGCCACAATTCCACTTCTGGGTATATAACTGAAGAAACCCAAAACACTAAGTTGAAAGAAAATATGCACCCCTATATTCACTGCAGCATTATTTACAACAGCCAAGATATGGAAGCAACCCAAGTGCTCATCAATTAAAGCTCTTCTTTTAAAAATTAAATTTTTCCCGGCCAGTTTGGTTCAGCCATTAGAGCATCAACCTGCAGACTGAAGGGTTGTGGGTTTGATTCCCAGTCAAGGGCACAAAGGATCCTCAGCTCTAGTTGAAGTTGTGCGGGAGACAACTAATCAATGTGTCTCTCACATCAATGTTTCTCCCTCCCTCCCTCCCTCCCTCCCTCCCTCCCTCCCTCCCTCCCTCCCTCTCTATCTAAAAATTAATGGAAAAGTATCATTGGGTGAGGATTAACAAAAACAAAAAAAAATTAAATATTCTTGAAGAGGGGCAAAAGTGGGGAGGAGGGGGTCAACAGGGGGAAAAAAGGAGGGGACCTCTGTAATACTATCAACAATAAAGATAAATTTTTAAAGAATTAAATTTTCTTGCAATATCTAGTATGGTAACCAACAATTTGGGATTTCATACATTAGTGTAAGTTAGTTTAATTACATATATATTCATCCTCCTGGTAGGTAGATGAGGGACAGGGAGTTTGACCAGCAGGAAAGAGAAGAAGGAGAAGGCTAATTGGAAGAAGAGGATTTGGCCAGGGTGCCAGGCTTGACTGGGGCCCAAAGCTGGAAGGCTCCAAGAAGCCTGAAGGCCGTACAGGCAATTGGGGGTGGGGGGAGAATGAGAACAAAAGGCAAGTGGGTGAGGCAAAGGACCAGGGACTTTCAGATACTTCAGAATTTGGCCTGAGGACAGTCCTGCCTGGAAACACCTTTGACATCTCCAGAAATCATTTACTAAGCGCTGTTTCAACATAGTTCCATGTCTTATGCTGTGCAATACACATTAGAATGACATAATCCTGGTTTTTGATAAACTTAAAATCCAAAGTAATTTTACGTATAAGTATATTGGGAATGACTTATTTTGCACAGAGGGAGATAAGGCAAGTTTCTAGACAGTCTAATTTGAAGGGCATAAAACCAGTTCCTCCTCTGTCCCATCTCCCTAAGTCTCTCAATGCCACTTCCCCCTCTCCCATCCTCTGGCTTTGGGCACTGAAGACCTTGTGAAAAGGTGGATCCTCCATCTGAGCCCCTTATTAGGAGGCTGTGTGTCACACTGCATCTATTGCCTTGCATGTCTTGTCACATGACCTGTTAACCTATCTGTGACCCCAACCAAATCAAAACCCCTTGAAAGTGGGATAAAGTTTTACTCTGTGTATTCCAAGGGGGCTAAACTTTATTTCACATACAAATGTAATAGGCACCTCTCACAGACACCAGGGAGGTGTTATTGGACAGCCCCCTGAGTTAGAGGGAGTGGGCTGTCCCCAAACTTTTGTCCTTGTCTTCTCATATAAATGAATTTATAGGAGAGACCTTAATTGTGTTGTGAAGTATATTTATTAAAACATTAAAGTAAGTGAATTTATTTTAAAAAATTAAAGCCTGTACATGTATGAATGAAGCAAAAAGAGCAAATCTATACATCTGGCTTATGAAGCACAGATGGGCTCTCAGCTAATCTGAAGAACCAGTGAGGTAGGTCGTTTCTGCCTTTTATACCCTTCTGTCTATAAGTTTTTTAAAATTTCTCTGCTAGATATGCTGGAACAGAGTAACTCTAAAAGTCTCCCCTCTTCTTCGTTATGGCTTTTCCATACTTGATGGGAAGTACCTGGCAATTAAATCCAGACTGCTGGGGTTTTTCATTTATACTTTTCTTTTCCCTTACTCCCTGCTGTTCTGTTCTAACAAATTCAGGATGATTTGCATTAAGTGGTCTCTGATTCCTCCTCCTCCTCCTCCTCCTCCTCCTCCTCCTCCTCCTCCTCCTCCTCCTCCTTTTCCCCCTTTCCTTCACCCTCCTTGCCTACATTCTTCTGTGAGAAGGAGAGGTTTTAACCCTTTGTTCTCAAGTGGCCTGCAAAGTTTTTGGCTTTGTTGAACTTTTCTGCCTCAATTTCCCTATTCCACATATCCCAGAATTTTCCTAGCTTTTCATTGTCCTACAACACTAAGTGTTACATAATTGTACAAATATTATACATATATATAGATGTATATATTATACATCTATATTTATTTTATATAAACACATCTATCTTAGGCTGTGTTTGATACTATAGTTTAATCTATATAGTTTATAGGTTTATAAACTAGACTAGTTGGAAATATATTTACATACAGGGAGAAGATAAAAATGTACCATTGTAGAAGTTGCAGAATCAAAACAGCTCTTCCTCCACCTATGAAAAAAGACAGGAAATATTCATCTAACATTCTGCTACACACATATGCATTCCCACACCCAAATCAAGAAACCTCATGACAAACATGCCTCAAGTGAGTACATCTAGCCTTTTTCTCTCCTTTTTTCTTTTTGTCTTTAGTAAGCACATCGCCTTTGGAAAGATGTTCATAATAATTTAATACTTTTGCTACTGGGGTTGTTGTAACATGTCCACAAGATAACCAGAGACGCACACCTGAATTATAAAGGAGCACTTCATTACACTGGCACATCCCCCAGCTTTCCTTCTCCTTCTCCCTATTCAGAACTACACATACCTGCTTCCCTCTACCTCCTCCCTTTCCCTGTGACCTTGCTGGACATTATCTGCCTCTCAGGAGTTTAGTAAGCTTGGTGTAACCTAAGTGGGTAGTCTGGTGCAGCTGGTTGACTAAAGTCTGACCTAGAGCCTCTGAGACTAACAACCTCCCATTAGGCAGTGTCCACCATCCATTTATTTCTTTTATGGCTTGTTTCTGCTTGGCTAGGTCATTTTCTGACCTAGTGTATCTGGAGAGGCCCCACTGGTTTTAGGACTGCCTCCTAAGCTTTCTGATCTGCAGCAGATTTTTCCATGCCCCATCAGAGAGCCTGGATTAGGGCTATGAATTTTCCTATTCAAAGACTGTGATCAGATGACATGGTCCAGAGTTACTACTGCTGCCCCAGCATACCTGATTTCTTCCTGGACATAGCTGCTCTCATCCGTGAACAGTACCTCATCTGATGATGGCAATAAGACATTCTC
The DNA here is from genome assembly GCF_014108415.1 of Molossus molossus. Taxonomy (NCBI): domain Eukaryota; kingdom Metazoa; phylum Chordata; class Mammalia; order Chiroptera; family Molossidae; genus Molossus; species Molossus molossus. The sequence goes on from NW_023425403.1 coordinate 98,092,713, forward strand.
GAAGTCTGGGCAGGCCATCTGCACTATGTCGATTACCTCCAGGCAGTCCTGTAGAGGTTTCTCTGGGTCATTATGCAGGAGGCAGGCTGGCAGGATTGATGGCCAATGGCCTGGAGTGTCAATGGCCAGCAATTGAACAATCACTGGAGAAGATCACATTAAAGTAGGGGGTATGGGCACCCTTGCATGACCAGAAATGAATGAGTCACAGAGTTTTTCCCAAGGTCTATAGTCCTCTTTGAAGTTCAGAGGTAGGTTAGGGGCCCATTGGCTTGGTCAGGACTGAGTCTGCTGCACCAGTGTCTATCAGGAAACAAACTAGTTTGTCCCTTATTGTCTTGTTATTCTTGGCTCCTGAGGGCTCAGTTGGAAAGAGCACTGGCCCTGTCATTCTTCCAAGTTAAAGATTTTACTTTGTTCCTCTACACCTGACTTTACACTTGTCTTTTCTATGCCTAATCAGGATCCTTCCTAGGGTGATCCTTCCCTGTGGGCCCTGTTTCCCTTAAGGCTGCTGCTACCACCTTTGCTATTTCAACCAATTGGGCCTTTAGGTCTAACAGGAGAACACAGTGAAAAGTGTCCAAGGAAGCCCTCCCCGTAGGCAGTATTTGGGTTCCACCGTTGGCAGATGGATGGGAAAATTTCCTCTGACCCCAGACTTTCAAAAGGATGCAAGAAAGGGAAGTGTCATCCAAGTGTACATGTTTATGTGGGACAGAGCGTTTTTCAACTCTCTCAAGAGCACTTCAAGCCCACACATGGGATTTCTATTTTCAACTCCCCAAAGTTCAGAGAAGCCTGTTGGAAACTTGCTCCCGCCAAACACAGGGCAGACAGAAAGACAGATGAGCCATCCGGGCTGGCACCAAAGGAACACGCCCCTTCCATGGCCTGACTGCCCTCCCTGGGGAACCCTGTGGCCCCTGTGGCCTCCAGGTGAATTCCTGTGCACTTGCCTGCTGCCCCTGTTTCCCAGGACAAGGAGCTCTCCACATTGAACCCCAGTCCCGATGCGCAGCACCATGCAGGACGCACAGGGCGGCCCACCAGCAGGGACAGCCCCTGAATCACGTATTACTCTGTTAACTGCCTGTAGCAACTGAGCTACAATATCTTGATATGGCTCTTCAGGTCCTTGTTTTATGGATGTAAGATCTGGCGAATTTTTCCCTTTTGTTAGGAGCTCTTTCCAGGCCTTCAAAGCACAAATATTAATCATAGCTGTAGTGGAAGATGGTGGAGGAGTCTTTAAAGACTCATAGCCTTTCTTAGCTTTCCTCTAGTCTTTCACTGCACCTTGCTTTCCCATTTTATTAACCTCCTGCACAGGATCAAGGCAATCTCTAATTAGGGCCAAGAGTAAATATCTGTGCCAGAAACTTGTTCAGGCCTTTTGCTGTTTCTCTGCCTCACAAGCACTTCCCTACCTTTGCCCAGGTTTCTCTTGGGGCCCATTACTAGTATTTGTGCCCTAATCAGAACTCTCAAATCTTTCTCTAAGAATGTTAACATGCAAACCAGTGAGGTCTTCTGGGCACTAAGGCTGTTATCCACGATTAGACTAACCATAACAAAGTTGAGGGGGACACAGTAGAGAGTCAGACGAGGACAAAAACAGGGGAAGACACACAAGACAGAAACTTTTGCTTCATCGGCCTGGCTGTTCCCCACACAGATTTCAGATGCCTCTTGGCATGTGGCACGTTGGAATAAGCCCCCAACTCAGATCAGGTTCACTGACACACACAATTACATTCACACAGTTACACTCACACACCATTTGAATTTCCTTCCAGAAATTTCCTATCCTGAGTGGCAGGTCTGAATGAATAGAATTTGCCAGTTTTGAACTAGAATTTGCCAGATTTGAACTCTACCTAACATCTTAGGGGGATTTCCAGGAGGAGAGGCTGCGCCATGTCCGGCCCTTTCACTCTCATCCAGATAGACCAGTCACCCAGAACTCGCCTCTGGAGACTTTTACCAGGTCTCCTTTAATCTCTTTGGGGACATCTTGGCATCTCCTGGCTGCTTGTCAGAAACCCAAGTAGGATCCCTGGGGCCCTGGAACTCAGGGGACGCCTCCCCTCAGATCTATAGGGGTCCAGTGGCTGGATCGGGAGAGGCTGCCCATCCTAGGGGTCTAGCCCTTGGTGTCCCAAAACACCAGGGAATTTAACTGGGGCCTCCAAATGTTGTAACATGTCTGCAAGACAACCAGAGACGCACAGCACAGCCAAATTGTAAAGGAGCACTTCATTACACCGGCGGACTGGGGGGTACAGCTTCCCCAGATCCTCAGCAGCGATTCTTCTTGTTCAATTGTTCTTGCTCCTCCGATTTTAAAGACAGAAGCCCCATCCCCCTTTTGCCCCCCCCCCCCACCAGTACAATTGTGGGTGTGACAGCGATTACAGAAGTCAAAAGTAACATTATTCACTGAGCTCACAAGTACCTGCAAATGCCTACAAATAGCGATACTCAGAAACTACAAATGCCTCCCAACACATGGGGCAACTATAATCTTCGGCAAAATTCCTTTACTTCTAGGGGTAATTAACCTATTATTGGAAAAATATAGCGGAAGGTCCATTGATGATAAAAATGGAATCTAGTCGCCTTAGCCTCGGGGCCCAGGTCAGGGTCACAAGTGAATTGAAATGGTTAGCTGAAATTGCTGGATATGTGGGCTTGTTCTGCAGGCTTATATCACAGAGAGCAAACCTTAGTGCACTAATGTCTCTGTGGCCTGGCTAATTGGATTTCTAAATATTAACTGTTCTTCCCTGGGAGGTTTGCTCAGTGGTTAGAGCTTCAGCTAGCAGACCAGAGTGTCAGGTTTGATTCCAGTCAAGGGCACATACTTTGGTTGCGGTTTGGTCCCATCCCTGGTTGGGGTCATGTAGGAGGCAACCAATAGATATGTCTCTCTCACATCCATGTTTCTCTCTCTCTCTCTCTCTCTCTCTCTCTCTCTCTTTCCCACTCTATCTAAAGATAAATGGAAAAATATCCTCAGGTGAAGATTTAAAAATAAATAAATAAATAAATATTGTCTGTTCCTGGACTTCTTGTTATATGGTATCATCCATCTGCAGCGACAATACCCTGCATTCAAAAAGTTAAATAAGGTAACAGATATAAATTGTTTAGTACTCAATCATGGTAGGTAGTGTTGTTATCATTATCATATTGCAGGGTATTTGTTACCTCCCAATCTTGTTGGAAAAAGTTTTATGTACTTTTTTACACAGAAGCATTGAGAATAAATTTAGAGTTGATTTAGGAAAAAGGAACATTTTTTACATAAAATAAAATATACTGATTTAAGCCTTGGCTGGGTTGCTCAGTTAGCTGGAGCGTTGTCCCATACACCCAAAAAGATGGCAGGTTTGATTCCCAGTCGGGACACATACCTAGGTTTCCGTTTAATTCCCTATTGGGGCACCAGGGGTGGCAACCAATCGATGTTTCTCTCACATGAATGTTTCTCTCTCTCCCTAAAAAGAAATCTATGAAAACATATCCTTGGGTGAGGATTAAAAAAACAAAAACAAAAATCACTGATTTCATACATATAATATAGAATTATAAAATCATAAATTCTGGATATTCAGTAATGTCTACCAACTCTGAAATTAAAATATGAAATGATAATAGCTAAAAATAAATATATTGCTATCAATGAATACTGGTATACAATACACAACAAAGCAACATATTGACTGGAAAAATAAAGTTATATGTACAGGTGATGGTAGTGACTGAAAAGCAATTCATAATATAAATTAAATTTGATTGCATATGAAGTATATGCAGACAGAGCAAGTATGATGGGAAGTAGAATAAAACAAGAGCAAAGATTTTGATGAATGCATTAGCAAGCAGGCACAGTCCCTGTAAAACTCACTTGTACTGTGATATTTGTGTCCCACCATCCTGCCACTGTGGAGAAGTGGCTTCTCTATTTGTTTTATTGTGGTCCACTAGCATGAACAGACTAGCAGTAAGTGGAAGATTGACAGAATATTTCTAACTTTTCCTGACTCTTTTTAGGTGTATTATTCATTTAGATCCTTCCAAGATGTATTATTTACTTAGTTAGGTATAAGGTGTGTCCTTTCTTTTTTTAAAAATATGTTTTTATTGATTTTTTAGATAGAGAGGAAAGGAGAAAGAAACATCAATTGGTTGCCTCCTGCACGCCCCCTACTGGGGATCGAGCCCACAACCCGGGCATGTGCCCTGACCAGGAATCAAACCCGGACCTCTCAGTCCATGGGATGATGTTCAATCCACTGAGCCACACGCACCAGGCTAAGGCGTTTCTTAAAATTAGCATAGTATTTAAATAAATGAATCTGGGGTAGATTAGATATTATGGGAAGAAAATAAATTAGATAAATGAAGTGAAATTGCTTGTACCATTAAACTAACCTGCCATTTGCCCTGGCTAGTTTGGCTCAGAGGTCAGATTGTTGACCTACAGACTGAAGGGTCGTGGGTGTGATTCTAGATCAAGGGAACATACCTGGGTTGAAGGTTCTATCCCCAGCCCCAGTCGGGGTTGTGTGGGAGGCAACCAATTGATGTGTCATTTTTACATTGATGTTTTTCTCTCTCTTGTTTCCTCCCTTCCCTCCACTCTCTCTAAAAAACAAACAAAAAGGGAACATATTCTTGAATTAGGAGTAACAAAAAATAAAATAACCTACTATTTTATCATTTTTTCTTCTTTCTCTCTTTTTTAATCCTCACCCAAAGAATTTTTTGTTTTGTTTTGTTTGTTAATTCTCACCCAAGGATATTTTTCCATTGAATTTTAGAGAAAGTAGAAGGGATAGAGGGAGAAAGAGAGAGAGAGACATCAATGTGAGAGAGACACATTGACTGGTTGCCTTCTGCACAACCCTGATCAGGGCTAAAGATCAAATCCAAACCTCAGGTATGTGCCCTTGACCTGAATCAAACCCACAACCCTTTGGCCTGAGAGCTGATGCTCTAACTGCTGAGCCAAACAGGCCAGGGCCTGAGGATATTTTTTCATTGATTTTTTTAGACAGAGTGAAAGGGAGGGAAGGAGGGAAAGAGAGAGAGAGAGAGAGAGAGAGAGAGACATCAATGTGAGAGAGACACATGGATTGGTTCCTCCCAAATGACCCTGACAGGGGACAGGGATTGAACCCACAACCCAGGTATGTGACCTTGACCGGGAATCTAACATGCAACACTTGGGTTCGTCGGCCAACATTCTAACTGCTGAGACAAACTGGCCAGGGCTAACCTGCCATTTTAATATCTTTGCTGCTTTTTTGTAACTTTGTATAATTTTGCCTGTTTTAAATGTTTCTATATAATTATTAATACTATGCATAACATTGTTTTCAGTGTAGTGAACCGCTAGTCATCAAACCTCACTTCTCTCACTTATTAGCCAACAAATTTCAATGATCCTTTATTCATAGAGTGCTTTGAAATCAGAATAATATATATTATATAATAAATATAATTTAGATGGGGTGTACATGTTATATTATCTCTGTGTGTGTGTGTGTGTGTGTGTTATAGTTATGTTATATAACTATCATACTGGACCCAAAGAGCTGTCAGTATAGGCTTCAAATACAGCATTCTGGCAGCTGGACCAATCCTTTCTATTTGTAGCCCCGTGACACCAAGGGCAGGTCTGATTCTCAGTGCTGGTACTTCCTGTCTGCCTATCCTGCTGCAGAGAACCAAGAGTGCTTGTCTGTCTCGGGATCGGACCTTCCTAAACTCTGAGACTGGCCTTGTCTATGAATATGCTATAATTCAGAATATTTGAAAACCTTTTTTTAACATCCAATGCTGAGTGTACGTATTGCTTTATAATGCAATTGAATAACATATCACTATTATTTTTTTGCTTAGATCTGTGCCTTTGAAGCATAGATTCCAGAGTTCTGCAGCACCATGAATTGGCTGTAAACAATATTCTCCTTATTTCTTACAATTCTTTCATTTCACTGTCTTCAGCACTTTCATTTAGGAATATATTAAAATTCTTAAAAACAACAATATAGTTCCCCTGGACTACCTGCTAAGAGTTAACTGATGAAAGGTTACAGTTAGTTCCAGAAATAGTAATTTCTGAACATTTTGGCTTTGGTGTTCTACAGAAGTGCTACACTTGAAATCAGAAAACAACCTTATAAAAGACAGTGTTTGAGTGTCATTAGAATCACGGCGGAGTGAGATGACTTCTTGGTCTTGCCCCTAAAAGTTACAAGTTGGACAAAGAATTCCCTGCTCAACACAAACACATCAGAGATCTGTATATTGAGACATCTGAAGGAGGGCATGTAGGAACCAGCCGGGGAGATAGGACAGAGAAAGAACCGAGATGGGAGCTGCAGGTGCGGCTGAGCTCTTTTGTGGGCACCAACTGAAGCATCAGCTGCCCTCACTGGGCAGCCCAGAGAGAGCCAAAGGGGCAGAAGCAATATCCCAGCCTGAGTGGCCTGTACACGTTGCAGATAAATCCAACGGAAAAAAACAAAGCCACAGACCTAGGATTCTTCATCCCCCCACCTGTCCCCCATTTCTCAAGGCGGAAACCACTAGTGGCAGCTGGGATGCCTCAGTACAACGCAGCTGGCAGCCTCTGGTTGTAAGGAGGCAGCACTGGGAACTCACAGACCCAGAACCCAATTACCCACCACATCCCACCACAGGGGTGGTGCCTTGAGACCAAGGTGACCTGGTCATAGAGGAGACATCTTCCTCCTCAGGGAATATGGATCATTTTTTATAGCCCAGGTGACATTACCCTACTGAGACCTCAGAAGTCCCAAATAAGAGAAAACAAAAATTTATGCAATAGCACCACCTAATGGAAGACAAAAGAAAGACCTCTATTTATCAGCTTTCTAAATTGTTAAAAGCAAAACAGTACTTGAAGTAAAGATTTTAAGTTCTGGTGGAGTAGCTCAGTTGGTAAGAGTATCATCCAGATAACCAAGATTGTGCATTCCATCCCATCAGGGCACATACAAAAATCAACCAATAAATCTCTCTCCCCTATTCTCTCTAAAATAAATAAATAAATGTGTATATTATATATATATAAACATTTCTTATGTTTATAATAAACATTATATATATATATATATATATATATATATATAGAGAGAGAGAGAGAGAGAGAGAGAGAGAGAGAATTTTAATACATTAAATGCCCAGGCAGAGAAATAATCTGTCAAGCACAGTGAATAACCAAGGTAACAAGGTAGTTCAGAAAGAAAATAAAAAATTGTGATTTAAATGACAGAACATTAAGATTGCTGTTCTGAAAAAACTCAGTGAGATACAAGAAAACAGTAAAACAGTTCAAAAACTCAGAAATAACATCAAAAAATAAAAGCAGGGTTTTACTAAAAGATTACAACTAAAAAAGAACCAAACAAAAATTCTGGAGCTGAAGAACTCAATAAATGAGATTTTTAAAAATGAACTAAAAAGCTTTGGAAATAGAACAGATCAGATGAAGGAAAGAATTAGTGATATAGATTAGACTTCTGGTCAAGATGGCAGCATAGGTAAAGGTGGTACTCACCTCCTCCCACAACCACATCAAAGTTACAACTTAACTACAAAACAACCATCATTCAGAACCGCCTAACATCAAGCTGAATGAAAGTCCGACTACGGAATTAAACAAGCAGCCACATTGAGATTGGTAGGAGGGGCAGAGGTGCGGGGTAGACAGACACCGTATCTGGGACTCCAGCAACCGGGTTCACACTGGTTGCCCCACCCCACCCAACTTTCAGGCCCACCCAAGCTGTTTCCAGAGGTGCGGATGGGCTGATCCCACACTTACATGTGCTGGATAAAAATCAGGAGGGATACCTTGGCTGGGAAGGTCCTCCCTGAAGAGTGAAGGGTCACCATCCCACACTAGGAACCAAGCTCAGGGTTCCAGTGCCAGGAAGAGAAGTCCTCATAACTTCTTGCTGGAAAAACCAGCAGGAACTGAGGCTGAGGGATGTTGAGGCTTCTGGAGCCCCAGGCAGTTCCTCTTAAAGAGCCCAGGCACAGACTTACTCAGACTTGATCCCTCAAAGCTTGGAGGGAAGGCAGCTTGAAGGGCACCAGAGACATACAGGAAAGAATTGAACTGTTTGGCCTCAGGTCAAGGGTTAGAGAAGCAGCTCTCTCATGGACAGACGTGCTGGTGAAGACTGAGGTTGTTTGGGTGAGCTCTTCCCTAGGGCAGCAGACAGGCGCCATATCTGGAACTCCAGCAACCTGGCTCACACCTCACCCAACTTTCAGGTCCGCCCAAGATATTTCCAAAGGCTTCACCATAGAATTGGCCTGTCTTGGATCCTGCTTCAGAGTTTTCTAAATCTCTCAAACAAGCAGCATCTGGTCTCTGTGAGCCCCATATCTCTCGTTCAGTGGCCCCAGGCCTGGCACTAGAAGCAACCAGCCTTGGTTCACAACTTGGCTTTTCCTGGACACCTGCAAGCCCAGCACAAGAAGCAACCATATACAGATAACTTTGTAGCTAATGCTGAGTGGCCCCAGATAGAACACCGGAAGTCTGACCTTGCCCCAGAGCCAGCACATCCAGTGGACAGTTTCGGACATCAAAACATCACCACCCAACCACCTCCACAAGTGACACTCTCAATGGGTACCAGAACCCTGATGAAGTAAGTCTTGCTCTGTGTGGTGGGCCCCTACATAGCTGATTCTCCAGGAGAGTCAGAGGCCAGTGTTAGTGGGCACAGCCAGACCTTGCAGCTGATCAGCCTGAGTAAATCCCTCTCATTGACATGCCAACAGCAGTCAAGACTCAAATACAACAGAAGGATGTACAGCCCACACTAGGGGTGCACTTCGAGGGCCCAGTTGGGGTAATCAGGGATGCTGTGCCACTGGATCCTACAGGATACCTACAACAATAGGCCACCCAATGAAGCCTAGGAGACATAGCAACTCTATTAAATATATAAAAGCAATCACGGGGAAGCAGCCAAAATGAAGGGACAAAGAAACATGTCCCAAATGAAAGAAAAGAACAAAACTCCAGGAAAAGATTTAAGCAAAATGGAGATAAGCAATCAATCAGATGCAGAGTTCAAAACACAGGTTATGAAGTTGCTCAAGGAACTTGGTGAGACATTCAAGGAACTTAAAGAGACCTCCAAAGAACTTAGTGGGAACATCAACAACATAAAAAGGACCAATCAGAAATGAAGGATGCATTAACCGAAATAAAGAATAATTTAAAGGAATCAATTGTAGAAAAGGTAACACCAAGAAGCAAACTATCGAATTGGAATATAAGGAAGCAAAAACACCCAATCAGAACAGCAAAAAGAAAAAAGAATCCAAAAAAAAATGAGGATAGTGTGAAGAGCCTCTGCGACAACTTCAAGCATGCCAACATTCACATCGTAGGGGTGCCAGAAGGAGAAGAGAGAAAACAAGAAATTGAAAACCTAGTTGAAACTATAATGACAGAAAACTTCTCTAACTTGGTGAAGGAAAGAGACATGCAAGTCCAGGAAGCACAGAGAGTCCTAAACAAGATGAACCCAAAGAGGTCCACACCAAGACACATCATCATCAAAATGCCAAAGTTTAAATCAAAGAGAGGATCTTAAAAGCATCAAGAGAAAAGCAGTTTGTTACCTACAAAGCGCTACCATAAGACTGTCAGCTGATTTCTCAAAAGAAACTTTGAAGGCCAAAAAGGAGTGCCAAGAGATATTCAAGGTGATGAAAAGCAATGACCTACAATCAAGATTACTCTATCCTGCAAAGCTAGCATTTAGAATTGATGGGCATATCAAGAGTTTCCCAGACAAGAAAAAGCTAAAGGAGTTTGTCACCACCAAACCAGTATTATGTGAAATGTTGAAGGGTCTTCTTAAAGGAGAAGAAGAACAAAAATATGAACAATAAAATGGCAATTAATACATATCTATCAACAACTGAATCTACAAACAGAATGAGAAAACAGAACAGAAACAGACTCATAGATACCAAGATATTTTTGTTGCTTTCCAGATTGGTAGGAGCTGTGGAAATGGGTGAAAAAGATGAAGAAATTAAGAAGTACAGATTGGACTTCCGGTCAAGATGGTGGCGTAGGTAAACGCGGTATCGCGTCCTCCCACAACCACATCAAAGTTACAACTAAACTAAAGAACAACCATCATTCAAAACCGCCTGAAATCAAGCTGAATGGAAGTCGTACAACTACGGAACTAAGGGGAAAAAAAAAGCAGCTACATCCAGACCGGTAGGACGGGCGGCGGCGCGAGGGGGGGCGGCGGCGGTGCAGCGGAGGCGGAGCGCGCAGCAGCTAGACGGGCTGGTCCCACACCCAAGCGTGGTGGATAAAAATCAGGAGGATCCCGCGGCTGGGAAGGTCCTTCCTGAGGACTGAGGGGTCCCCGTCCCACACCAGGTGCCCCGTTCAGGGTTCCAGTGCCAGGAAGAGAAGTCCCCATAACTTCTGGCTGGAAAAACCAGCGGGAACTGAGGCTCAGGGAAGCTGAAGCGGCTGGAGCCCCAGGCAGCTCCTTAAAGGGCCCGCGCACGGACTTATCGGACTCTCTCCCTCTAAGCTCGGAGGGGAGGCAGCTCGAGGGGCACCAGAGACATACAGGGAAGAACTGAGCTGTTTGGCACTGGAGCGAGGGCTGGAGAGGGGGCTTCCTCGGGGACAAACGTGCTGTCAGAGGCCTTTGTTCCTTTGGTGAGCCCTTCCCGGGGGCGGCAGACAGAAGCCATATCTGGGACTCCAGCAACCTGGCTCACACTGGTAGCCCCGCCCTGCTGACTCCCTGAGGCCCCGCCCCGCCCCCGCCCCACACAACTTTCAAGCTGGTGCCACTTGCTTAACCATAGGATTGGCCGGTCTTGGATCCTGCTTCAGGTTTTTCCTAAATTCTTTCAAACAAGCAGCACCGGGTCTCAGCGAGCCCCATACCTCTCATTAAGTAATACACAGAAACAAACACAGGGAGGCAGCCAAAATGAGGATACAAAGAAACAGGTCCCAAATGAAAGAACAGAACAAAACCCCAATAAAAGAACTAAGCGAAAGGGAGATAAGCAACCTAACAGATACTGAGTTCAAAATACTGCTTATAAGGATGCTCAATGAACTTAGTGAGAACCTCAGTGAACTTAGGGAGGGCATCAAGAGCATAAAAAAGTACCAGTTAGAAATCATGGATACACAGTTAGAATTAAAGGAGGCATTAACTGAAATAAAGAATAATTTACACAGCTTCAATAATAGAGTATGTAGATCCAAGGAGCAAACCATCGATTTGGAATATAAGGAAGCAAAAAATCCCCAATCAGAAGAGCAAAAAGAAAAAAGAATCCAAAAAAATGAGGATAGAGTAAGGAGCCTCTGGGATAACTTCAAGCGTGCCAACATTCGCATCTTGGGGGTGCCCGAAGGAGAAGAGAGAGAACAAGAAATTGAAAACCTGTTTGAAACAATAATGGCAGAAAACTTTCCTAACTTGGTGAAGGAAACAGACATACAAGTCCAGGAAGCACAGAGAGTCCCAAACAAGATGAACCCCAAGAAGCACACACCAAGACACATCATCATCAAAATGCAAAAGGTTCAAGACAAAGAGAGAATATTAAAAGCAGCAAGAGAAAGGCAGCTAGTTACCTACAAGGGAGTACCCATTAGGCTGTCAGCTGATTTCTCAAAAGAAACTTTGCAGGCCAGAAGGGAGTGGCAAGAAATATTTAGAGTGATGAAAACCAAGAACCTACAACCAAAATTGCTCTATCCTGCAAAGCTGTCATTTAGAATCGATGGACATACAAAAACTTTCCCAGACAAGAAAAAGTTAAAGGAGTTCATCACCACCAAACCGTTATTATATGAAATGATGAAGGGTCTTTTTGAAGAAAAAGATAAAATGTATGAACAAACAAAATGGCAATGAATGCATATCTATCAACAATGGAATCTACAAACAAAATGAACAGGAAGAACAGAAACATTCTCATAGATACAGAGAACATTTTGTTGGTTGCCAGTTGGGAAGGGGATTGGGGGAATGGGTGAAAAAGGTGAAGGGATTAAGAAGCACAAATTCATTGCTAGACTGACAAACCTCAAAGGGAAAGGGGTTGGGAGGGTGGGAAGAAATAAACCAAAGAACTTAAATGCATAACCAATGGACACAGACAATAATGTGGGAAAAGGTGGGAGGGGGGCGGGAGTGGGGAGGAGGGGGTCAATGGGGGAAAAATGTGGAACATCTGTAATACATTTTACATCCAACAATAAAGATTTGGGGAAAAAAAAAAAGAAGTACAGATTGGGCCCTGGCCAGTTTGGCTCAGAGGTTAGAGCGTCAGCCTGCGATCCAGAGAGACCCGGGTTCGGTTCCCGCTAAGGGCACGTACTTAGGTTGCAGTTTGTCCCCGGCCCTGGTTGGTGGTGCGGGTGGCAGCCACTCGATGTGTCCCTTCACGTCGATGTTTCTCTCTCTCTCTCCCTTCCTCTCTCTCCCTCCCACTCTATCTGTACAAAAAAATGGAAAAATATCCTCGGGTGAGGATAAAAAAAAAAAAAAAAAGAAGTATAGATTGGTTGTTAGACTAATGAACCTCAAAGGGAAAGGGAGTGGGAGGTTGGGATGAGATAAACCAAGGAATGTATATACATATATGCATAACCAATGGACACTGACAATAGTGTGGGGAAGGCAGGAAAGGGGTGGAGTTAGGGAGGAGGGGTTCAATGAAGAAAAAAGGGGCGAACATCAGAAATATATTCAATGATAAAGATGAGTTTTAAAAAAAGATTTAGTGATATCAAAAATAGGTATCTAGGAATGACTGAGGTGGGAGAGGAGAGATAATTGAGAGTAAAATATAAATGAAAGAACGCTATGAGAACTATCTGGCTCTATTAGAAAGAGCAATATAAGGATAATAGGTATACCACAAAGAAAAGAGAGAAAGAAAGGAACAGCTTATTCGAACAAATAATTGATGAGAACTTCCCAGGCCTATAGAAAGAACTGGACTGTCTCATCCAAAAAGATAATAGAACACCTTATTATCTCAATCTAAAAAGGCCCTCTCCAAGGCACATTATATAAACACTGTCAAAATTGATAAGAAGAAATGAATTATCAAGGCAGTCAGTGAAAAAAGGATGGTAACCTATAAAGGAAACCCCATTAGAATATCATCAGATTTGTCTGCAGAAACTCTACAACTAGAAGAAAGTAAAGTGTAATCAAAATATTCAAAATGTGAGAAAAGAAAATTCACTATCCAAGAATAATATATGCAGCAAAGTTATCTTTTATATATAAAGAAGAAATAAATGCTTTTCCAGACAAATGGAAGCTGAAAGAATGTAACTCCACAAGACCTTCATTACAAAAAATACTAAATGTTGCTCTTCTGCCTGAAACAAAAAGACAAAATAATACAAAACTCAGTAAGATGAATAACAGAAAGAAGCAGGAAATTGCAGCTCTTGTTCCAAATATAAAATTAAACACTTAAATATAACTTAAAGGCTAAAGAAAGTAAATGTCACTTTATCAAGAAGACAATAGCTACTGCAATTTGGAAATGAATGTACAGCATAAAAGAGATAATTTGTGAAGAAAAGCCTAAAAGGGGAAGGGAAGGAGAAAAATATGGCGAGGGCAGAATTGGAGGGAGGGTGAGTGTATGAGAGAGTGAGCTAGTGTGTGAAAGAGTGTGAGTAGATGTGAAGGTGATGACCAAACCCGACTAGTGCAGAGACGCAGAGCAGAAGGTTCCTGTGCTGTGGACATGAGCAGCCAGCTACCATGGTAAGTGGCCCTTCAGGGCACTAATCCCTGCACCACAGGGAGGTCCCACTATTTTGGAAGATCCTTGGTCTTCCCTGGGAGGAGGCAGTGAAAGCGCCTAGGGCCCAGCAACCTGAGCCCACCAGCACACCTGGCACCATTGAACCAGTGGACACTCTGTGTCAACACAGACTGGTGCACAGTAGTGGAGTTCCCAATGTGCCAGTCACAGAAGACTCGGTCAGCTGGGAGCCCAGCACCAAACCCCACAGTAGCAGGCCAATTGGAGTCGAGATATACCCCCAGCAACAGAGGCTGGGGAGCAGACATCCATCCCCAGGCAACAGAAGCGCAGACCAGCAGTTGAGACCCATTCCCAAAAACTACAGCAAAAGTTGAGCAGGAGTTGAGCCCCATGGGGCAGCAGCACTCCCAAGCTGCCAACAGCGGGACCTGGGGCTCCACAGAACCCTGTGCAGTCCAGCAGCTCACAAGAGCAGTGAGAAACCTAAGCCCAAGAAAGACTGGTGCGATCTAGCTGTGCACACCTGGGACCTTCAGGGTGCAGGGGCACAAGAGAGGCCTGTGCGACCCAGCAGGGACTGTGCAATATAGTTACCCACAGGGCCTATGGGGTGCTGAAGCACTAGAGAGGCCTGTGCTACCCAGCTGCACTCAAGATAGACGTAGAAAATGTGAAAATGGAGGCGGAGTGAATAGAAGCTGCACAGATGATCTCCCAGGACCAAATAGAAATTACAACTAAAATAAAGACAAATCCTCAGGAAAAACAACAACAACAACAAGAGAAAAGCAGCAGGACAGGACAATATAACCAAGGACACTAGTAGGATCTGCGGAGGTGCGAGAGGGTGGTGGGCTGGGAGCCCATGAACAGCAGCAGTCTTAGCTATGAGCAGGGCCTTTGGGAAATAAAGACCAAGCCCACTCCAAAGTGTAGAGAGCTGGGACAGAGCACTAAAATAGCCACAGCCACTCACCTGAGGGCTACCACAGAGGCAGGGAAGACTGGGCTGGAACTCTGTGGGGACAACCTGGATGTGGAGGGCACTCAGAGGTTCCACTGAGTTGCAGTCACAAAAGATGGTGGCCAGTGTGTTCCTTCCCCCAGCTGTGGGGAAAAGCAGCAGTGCCCCCTCCCCCTGGAGATTCAGCCTTTCCCAGGTGAGGCAAAGAAATACAAATTGAGGCTTAACAACCAGCATCAATGCCACCCTCTGGAAATCCTCTTATGCAGAACACCATGGCTACATTCCAAGGCACTGAGTAACAGACTACTAGCCACCAGGAAAAAGTTAGAGGATAACTGAACCTTTCCTGGACTTGCAAATCTACCCAGGAAAGTAAGACTTGACAGGGGTGTTTAACGTGGGACCACCCAGGTTTATACAAACCCAGTAGAGGGAGCCACAAACAGCAGAACACCAACACCCACAGGGATAATTTGGCAGACACTAAAACCCACTGAGATAGCCAAAATGGTGAAAAAAAGAAACAAATCCCAAATGAAAGAACCTCAAAAGGACTCTATCAAAGACCAGATCAATGAAATGCAGCTAACCAAATTATCACAGGTAGAGTTCAGAGCCATGATCTTGAGGAAGCTTAACGGCATGAGTAAGGACATCAGCACCATGAGTAAAGATATAGAAACATTGAAAACCAACCAACTGGAAATGAAAAATGACATAGCAGAAATTAAGAACACATTGGAAGGACTAACCAGCAGAGTAGAGGAAGCTGAGAACCAGATCACTGAATTAGAAGACAGGGTAGAAATGATCAACCAATCAGAAAACCAAAAGGAAAAAAACAATTTAAAAAATGGAAGACAGCTTAAGGGAACTGTGGGACAACAGGAAACGTAATAACACTCGCATCATCGGAGTCCCTGAAGAGGAAGAAAATGGGCAAGGGTTAGAGAATATTTTTGAAGAAATAGTGACAGAAAACTTTTCTAACTTGGTGAAGGAAAAAAGCATTCAAGTTCAAGGAGCACAGAGAGCCCCAAGTAAGAAGAACCAAAACAGGCCCACACCAAAATACATAGGAATTAAAATGGCAAAAATTAAAGACAAAGAATCCTAAAGGCAGCAAGAGATAAGAAAGAGGTTACCTACAAAAAAAAAAAACCCCATAACGCTCTCAGCTGAATTCTCAAAAGAAACACTACAGGCCACAAGGGAGTGGCATGAAGTAATCAAGGTAATAAAAAACAAGGATCTGAATCCAAGACTACTCTATCTAGCAAGGCTGTCATTCAAAATAGCAGGTCAAATAAAGAGCTTTACAGACAAAATAAAAAAGGCTAAAGGAATATATTAACACAAACCAGCACTACAAGATACGCTAAAAGGACAGCTGTAATGAGTAGAAGAAATAGGAAGAAAAATATAACCACACTAAACAAAAATGGAATAAATAACTACATATCAATTATCACCTTAAATGTGAATGGTTTGAATGCTCCAATAAAAAGACACAGAGAAGAAGGAAAAATGTCAGTGGAGTGAACGGAAGCTACACAGACCGTCTCCCAGAACCAAACTGGAATTATAACTATAACACAAACAAATTGACCGGAAAAACCAACAAAAAAGCAGCTTGCGAGGACCATACAATGAGGGACACTGACTCGATCCTGGTAGGCTTGCGAAGGCGCGAGACGGGGGCTGGGAGCCCCCGGTTGGCAGTTCGGCAGCAGCCTCAGCTGGGAGCAGCAGCCTCGGGTTACACTCCACAGCGCAGAGCCGGGACAGAGGCTAAAACAGCCACAGCCACTCACCTTAGGCAACGGCAGAGGGAGGGCGGCCTGGACTGGAACTGTGTGGGTACAATCGCGATGTGGAGGGCGCTCAGGGCTTTTGCTGAGTGCAGCCACACAGGACGGTGACCATATTGCTCCTTCCCAGGGCTCTGAGGAGAGGCAGCAGCCCCTCCCTCGGAGATCCAACCCCACCCTGTGAGCCATTGAAGTGCTAATTGAGGCTCACTAACAATAAGCATCTGCCCCACCCTCAGGAAATCCCCTTGTGCTAAGCACCTGAGGGAGCTATTCAATCAACTGACAACCCAAAACCCATCAAGTAACCTCCACTGCTAGCCTCCAGGCAAAAAGCTAGAGGATAACAGTACTTTTCCTGGCCTGGCAACTTTAACCAGGAAAGTAAGACTTGACAGTGGTGTTTAACGTGGGTCCTGCCTCGCTCATCTAAGCACAGGAGAGGGAGCCACAAACAGCAGAACATCAACACCCAGAGGGAAAACTTGACAGGCTCCAAAACCCACAGTGATAGCCAAAATGGTGAAACACAGAAACAGAAGCCAAATGAAAGAGCAAGAGACCTCCAGCGAAGATGAGATAAATGTGGAGCAATAAGGCATGTTAACAGAGCTAGAATTCAGAGCCATGATCTTCAGGAAGCTTAACAGCATGAGTAAGGACATAGAGACACTGAAAATAAGCCAACTGGAAATTAAAAACCATCAAGAAGAGATAAAAAATGACATATCCGAAATGAAAAACACATTGGAAGGTTTAAAAAGCAGAGTAGAGGAAGCTGAGGACTGGATCAGTGAATTAGAAGACAGGGTAGAAAAAATCAACCAATCAGAAAAACAAAAGGAAAAAACTATTAAAAAACAGGAAGACAGCCTAAGAGAACTATGGGACAACTGGAAACGTAATAATATTCGCATCATAGGAGTTCCCGAAGAAGAAAAAATGAGCAAGGGATAGAGAATATATTCAAAAAAATAGTGACAGAAAACTTCCCTAATTTGGTGAAGGCAGAAGGCATTCAAGTTCAAGAAGCACAGAGAGTCCCAAGTAAGAAGAACACAAACAGGCCCACACCAAGACATATAGTCATTAAAATGCCACAAATTAAAGACAAAGAGAGAATCCTAAAAGCAGCAAGAGATAAGCAAAAGGTTACCTACAAAGAAACCCCATAAGGCTCTCAGCTGACTTTTCACAAGAAACACTACAGGCCAGAAGGGAATGGCATGAAGTAATCAAAGTCATGAAAAACAAAAATCTGAATCCGAGACTACTCTACCCAGCTAGGCTATGATTCAAAATAGAAGATCAAATAAAGAGCTTCCCAGACAAAAAAAAGCTAAGGGAATACATTAGCACCAAACCAGCACTGCAAGAAATGTGAAAAGGACTGCTGTAATTAGCAGTAGAAATGGGAAGAAAAATAGAACCGCACTACAAAAATGGTAATAAATAAGTACATATCAATAATCACCTTAAACGTAAATGGATTGAATGCTCCCATAAAAAGACACAGAGTAGCTCACTGGATAAGAAAGCATGACTCATCTATATGTTGTTTTCAAGAGACCCACCTCTCAACAAAAGATTCACATAGGTTGAAAGTGAAGGGATGGAAAAAAATTTTCGCAAATGGAAAGCAAAAAAAAGCTGGGGTAGCAATTCTCATATCTGATAAAATAGATTTCAAAATGAAGACCATAATAGAGACAAAGAAGGCCACTACATAATATTGAAAGGATCTATGCAACAGGAAGATATAACCTTGATAAACATATATGCACCCAATATAGGAGCACCAAAATATATTAAAGATCTTCTGGAGGACTTCCAAGGAGAAATCGACAACAATACAATCATAGCAGGGGACTTCAACACCCCATTGACAGCATTGGATAGATCCTCTAGGCAAAAAATTAGCAAGGAAACAGAGACTCTAAATGAAGCACTAGACCAAATGGATTTAATAGATATCTACAGAGAATTACACCCTAAAACTACAGAATTCACATTCTTCTCAAGTGCACATGGGACATTCTCAAAGATAGAGCACATGATAGGACACAAACTAAATCTCTACAAGTTCAAGAAGATTGAAATCATATCAAGCATCTTCTCAGATCACAATGGCATGAAACTAGAAATCAATTGCAACAAGAACATACAAAGACATTTCAACACATGGAAGCTAAATAGCATGTTATTAAACAATGAATGGGTCACCAAGGAGATCAAGAAAGAAATTAAAAACTTCCTGGAAACCAATGAAAATGAACACACAACAACACAAAATCTATGGGATACAGCAAAAGCAGTTCTGAGAGGGAAGTTCATAGCACTACAGGCCTACCTCAAAAAACAAGAAAAATTTCTAATTGACTGTCTAACCTCACAACTTAAAGAATTAGATAGCAAACAAAAAGAAAACCCTAGAGCAAGTAGAAGGAAGGAAAGAGTAAAGATCAGAGCAGAAATAAATGACATAGAGACCAAAAAAACAATTCAAAGGATCAATGACACAAAGAGCTGGTTTTTCGAAAAGATAAACAAGACTGATGGACCCTTAGCTAGACTCACCAAGAAACAGAGAGAACCCAAATACACAAAATCAGAAATGAAAGAGGAGAAGTAACAACCAACACCACGGAAATACAAAAGATAGTTAACAACTACTATGAACAACTATATGGCAACAAATTCGACAATCTAAGCAAAATGGACAAATTTCTAGAAACACACAGTCTCCCAAAACTATTCCCGGAAGAGATAGAAAACTTGAACAGACCAATAACAACTAAGGAAATTGAAGAGGTAATCAAGACTCTCCCAGCAAACAAAATCCCAGGCCCAGATGGCTTTACGGGGGAGTTTTACCGAACATTCAAAAAAGAACTAACACCCATTCTCCTCAAACTATTTCAAAAAATTCAAGAAGAAGGAAGACTTCCAAACACGTTCAATGAGGCCAGCATAATTCTAATTCCAAAACCAGAAAAAGACACTACGAAGAATGAAAACTACAGGCCAATATCCCTGATGAATATAGACGCCAAAATCCTGAACAAAGTACTCGCAAATTGGATCCAGAAATACATCAAAAAAATTATTCACCATGCCCAAGTGGGATTCATTTCAGGGATGCAAGGCTGGTACAATATTCGCAAATCAATAAACGTGATACACACATTAAAAAAAATAAATAAAAACCACATGATCATATCAATAGATGCTGAAAAAGCTTTTGACAAAATCCAGCATCCATTTCTGATAAAAACGCTCAGCAATGTAGGAATAAAGGCCATATATGAAAGACCAACAGCCAACATCATACTCAATGGACAGAAACTAAAAACATTTCCATTAAGAACAGGAACAAGACAGGGATGTCCACTTTCACCACTCTTATTTAACATTGTACTGGAAGTCTTAGCCACAGCAATCAGACATGAAGAAAAAATAAAAGGGATCCAAATTGGAAAGGAGGAAGTGAAACTGTCATTATTTGCAGATGACATGATATACATAGAAAACTCTAAAGACTCCATCAAAAATCTAGACTTAATAAATGAATTTGGCAAAGTAGCAGGATACAAAATTAATGTCAAGAAATCGACGGCATTCTTGTACCAATGATGAACTCACAGAAAGAGAAACTGAAAAAACAATCCCATTTACCATCGCGCCAAAAAAATTATGGTACCTAGGAATAAACTTAACCAAAGAAGTAAAGGACCTATTTGCAGAAAACTACAGGTCATTGAAAAAAGAAATACAGAAAGATATTAAAAAGTGGAAGCACATACCCTGTTCATGGATTGGAAGAATTAACATCATTAAAATGTCCATACTACCCAAAGCAATCTATAGATTCAATGCAATCCCCATCAAAATACCAACGACATATTTCATAGAACTAGAACAAATACTTCGAAAGTTCATATGGAACCAAAAATGACCCCTAATAGCCACAGCAATCTTGAAAAAAAAGAACAAAGTAGGTGGGATCACCATACCAGATATCAGGTTATACTACAAAGCGACTGTAACCAAAACAGCCTGGTACTGGCACAAGAACAGGCATATAGACCAGTGGAACAGAACTGAAAACCCAGAAATGAACCCAAGGCAATATGCTCAATTAATATTTGCAAAGGTGGCAAGAGCATACAATGGAGTAAAGACAGCCTCTTTAATAAATGGTGTTTGGAAAATTGGACAGCTACATGCAAAAAAATGAAACTAGACCATCAACTTACACCATACACAAAAATAAACTCGAAATGGATAAAAGACTTAAATGTGACCCGTGAATCCATAAAAATTCTAGAAGAAAATGTAGGCAACAAAATTTCGGACATCATATGGAGCAGAATTTTCACTGATACATCACCTAAGGCAACAGAAACAAAGGAAAAAATGAACACATGGGACTACATCAAACTCAAAACCTTCTGCACAGCAAAAGAAACAATCATCAAAATGGAAAGGCAACCCACTGTATGGGAGAACATCATAGCCAATGATGTATCAGATAAGGGGTTAATTTCCAATATCTAGAGAGTGCTCATACAACTCAACAAAAGGAAGACAAAGAACCTAATTAAAAAATGGGCAGAGGAGCTGAATAGACACCTCTCCAAACAGGATATACAGATGGCCAAAAGACATATGAAGCATTGCTCAACATCACCAATCATCAGAGAGATGCAAATTAAAACAACAATGAGGTATCACCTCACACCTGTCAGAATGGCCGCCATCCACAAATCATCAAACAACAAGTGTTGGCGAGGGTGTGGAGAAAAGGGACTCTAATACACTGCTGCTGGGAATGCAGACTGGTGCAGCCGCTATGGAAAACACTATGGTGTTACCTCAAAAAATTAAAAATTGAACTTCCATTTGACCCAGTGGTCCTACTGCTAGGAATATACCCTAAGAAGTCTGAAACACCAATCAGGAAGAATATATGTACCCCCATGTTCATAGCAGCACTATTTACAATTGCTAAGATCTGGAAAAAGCCCAAGTGTCCATCAGTAGACGAATGGATAAAAAAGCTGTGGTACATATACACAATGGAGTACTATGCAGCAGTAAGAAAGAAAGATCTCTTATCCTTTGAGATGACATGGAGGGATCTGGAAAGTATTATCCTAAGTGAAATAAGCCAAGCAGAAAAAGACAAATACCACATGATCTCATTTATGTACGGAATATAATGAACATAACAGTCTGAGGAATACAGTAGACCCAGAAACATGGAAGTAGGGCACAGACTGACATGCCTCAGAAGAGGGGGTGGGGGAGTGGGGGGTGGGAAGGGTCAAACCACAGAACTTATATGCATGTATGCATGACCAATGGACATGAACAACTAAGCCGGGGACGGGGAGGAGGTGGGGTTGGGTGGGGGGTGCCAATGGGGTAAAAAAGGTAAAATATCTGTAATAAAAAAATAAATAAACAATTTATAAAAAATAAAATAAAATAAAATATATTGAGAACCTCCTAAAAAAAATAAATAAATAAAAACATTAAAAAAAAAAAAAAAAGACACAGAGTACCTGACTGGATAAGAAAGCATGACTCACATATGTATTGTTTACAAGAGACCCACCTCACAACAAAAGACTCACATAGGTTGAAAGTGAAGGGATGCAAAAAATATTTCAAGCAAATGGAAAGCAAAAAAAAAGCTGGGGTAGTAATACTCATATCTGATAAAGTACATTGCAAAATGAAGGCCATAACTAGAGAAAAAGAAGGCCACTACATAATATTGAAAGGATCTATCCAACAGGAAGATATACCCTTTGTAAAAATATATGCACCCAATATAGGAGCACCAAAATATATTAAAAATTTTCTGGAGGACTTCAAAAGAGAAATCAACAGCAATGCAATCATAGCAGGGGACTTCAATACTCGCTGACATCACTGGATAGATCTTCTATACAAAAAATTAGCAAGGAAACACATTCTCTAAATGAAGCAGTAGATCAAATGGATTTAATAGATATCTACAGAGAATTATACCCCAAAACTGCAGAATTCACATTCTTCTCAAGTACACGTGGTACATTCTCAAAGATAGACCACATGTTAGGGCACAAACTAAGTCTCTACAAGTTCAAGAAGATTGAAATCATATCAAGCATCTTCTCAGATCACAATAGCATGAAACTAGAAATCCATTGCATCAAGCACATGCAAAGACATTTGAAAACATCGAGGCTAAATAGCATGTTATTGAACAATGAATGGGTTAACATGGAGATTAAGGAAGAAATTAAAAACTTCCTGGAAACAAATGAAAATGAACACAAAACAACAAAAAATCTATAGGATGCAGAGAAAGCAGTTCTGAAAGGGAAGTTCATAGCACCACAGGCCTACCTCAAGAAGTAAGAAAAATTTGTAACAGAGCATCTAACCTCACAACTTAAAGAAACGAAAAGCAAACAAAAAGAAAACCCCAGAGCAAGTAGAAGGAAGGAAATAGTATGACATGAAGACCAAAAAAAACAATTCAAAGGATCAATGAAACAAAGAGCTGGTTTTTCGAAAACATAAACAAGATTGATGGACCCTTAGCTACACTCAACAAGAAACAAAGAGAGAGAACCCAAATACACAAAATCAGAAATGAAAGAGAATAAATAATAACTGACACTACAGAAATACAAAAGATCGTTAACAAATCTTATGAACAATTATACAGCAACAAATTTGACAATCTAAGTGAAATGGACAAATTTCTAGAAACACATAGTCTTCCAAAACTGGACTGGGAAGAGATAGAAAACTTGAACACACCAATAACAACAAAAGAAATTGAAGATATAATCAAGAGTTTCCCAGCAAACAAAATCCCAGGCCCGGACGGCTTCATGGGGGAATTTCATCAAACATTCAATGAAGAATACCTATTCTCCTCAAACTATTTCAAAAAATTCAAGAAGAAGGAAGACTTCCAAACTCATTTTATGAGGCCAGCATAACTCAAATTCGAAAACCAGAAAAAGACACTAAAAAAAAGAAAACTACAGACCAATATCCCTGATGAACATAAATGCCAAAATACTGAACAAAACACTAGCAAATCGAATCCAGGAATACATCAAAAATATTATTTGCCATGACCAAGTGGGATTCATCCCAGGGATGCAAGGCTGGCACAATATTCACAAATCAATAAATGTGATACACCACATAAACAAAATGAAAGATAAAAATCATATGATCATATCAATAAATGCTGAAAAAGCATTCAACAAAATCCAGCACCCATTTCTGATAAAAATGCTCAGCAATCTGGGAATAGAGGGATCATATCTCGACATAATAAAGGCTATATATAAAAAACTTACAGCCAACATCATACTCAATGGGAAAAAAACTAAAAGCATTTACCTTAAGAACAGGAACAAGACAAGGATGCCCACTTTTGCCACTCTTATTTAACATAGTACTGGAAGTCTTAGCCACAGCAATCAGACAGGAAGAAAAAATAAAAGGGATCCAAATTGGAGAGAAGGAAGTGAAACTGTCAGTATTCGCAAATGACATGATACTATACATAGAAAACCCCAAAGACTCCATAAAAATTTACTAGAGTTAATAAATTATTTTGGCAAAGTAGCAGGATACAAAATTAACATCGAGAAACCAATGGCAATAATAAACTCACAGAAAGAGAAACTAAAAAAAAATCCCATTTACCATCGTGGCAAAAAAAATTAAGATACCTAGAAATAAACTTAATCAAAGAAATAAAGGACCTATTCACAGAAAACTACAGGTTATTGAAGAAAGAAATAGAGAAAGATATAAAAAAGTGGAAGCACATACCTTGTTCATGGATTTGGAAGAATTAACATCATTAAATGTCCACACTACACAAAGCAGTCTATAGATTTAATGCAATCCCCATCAACATACCAACAACATACTTCACAGAACTAGAACAAATACTTCAAAAGTTCACATGGAGCCAAAAAAGACCTCAAATAGACACAGCAATCTTGAAAACGAAGAACAAAGTTGGAGGGATCACATCACCAGATTTCAGGTTATACTATAAACCCACTGTAATCAAAACAGCCTGGTACTGGCACAAGAACAGGCAGATAGATCAATAGAACAGAGTAGAAAACCCAGAATGGAACCAAGGCAATATGCAACCCAGAATGGAACCAAGGCAATATGCTCAATTAACATTTGACAAAGGGGACAAGAGCATATACAGTGGAGAAAAGACAGCCTTCTTAATAAATGGTGTTGGGAAAATTGGAAAACTACATGCAAAAAAATGAACCTAGACCATCAACTTACACCACACACAGGAATAATCTCAAAATGGATAAAAGACTTAAATGTGACTCATAAATCCATAAAAAGCCTAGAAGAAAATGTAGGCAACAAAATTTCAGACATCATACACAGTAGAATTTTCACTGATACATCACCTAAGGCAACAGAATCAATGGAGAAAATGAACACATGGGACTACATCAATCTCAAAATCTTCTGTACAGTAAAAGATACAATCATGAAAATGAAAAGGCAACCCACTGTATGGAAGAGCATAATTCCCAATGATATATCAGATAAGGGGTTAATTTCCAATATATATAGAGTACTCATACAACTCAACAAAAGGAAAACAAAAAACCCAATTTAAAAATGGGCCGAGGAACTGAATAGACACCTCTCCAAACAGGACATACACATGGCTAAGAGACATATGAAGAAATGCTCAACATCACCAATCATCAGAGAGATGCAAATTATAACAACAATGAGGTATCACCTCTCACCTGTCAGAATGGCTGCCATCAACAAATCATCAAACAACAAGTTTTGGTGAGGGTGTGGAGAAAAGGGGACTCTAGTACACTGCTGGTGGGAATGCAGACTGGTACAGCCACTATGGAAAACACTATGGTGTTACCTCAAAAAATTAAAAATTGAACTTCCATTTGACCCAGTGATCCCACTTCTAGGAATATACCTTAAGAAGCCTGAAACACCAATCAGAATGAATATATGTACCCCCATGTTCATAGCAGCACTATTTACAATAGCTAAGATCTGGAAACAGCCCAAGTGTCCATCAGTAGACAAATGGATAAAAAAGCCGTGGTACATATACACAATGGAGTACTATGCAACTGCAAGAAAGAAAAATCTCTTATCCTTTGAGATGACATGGAGGGATCTGGAAAGTATTATCCTAAGTGAAACAAGCCAAACAGAGAAAGACAAGTATTATATGATCTCCCTTATTTGTGGAATATAATAAACATAACATAATTCGACAGAAGATGAAATAAATGAAAGGGAACTGAGCAAGATATCAGAGGGAGAGTTCAGATTAATAATCATGAGAAAGCTCAACAGCATGAGTAAAGATATAGTAGCATTGAAAACCAACCAATTAGAAATGAAGAAGGATATAGCAGAAATAAAGGACACATTGGAAGGAATATCCAGCAGAGTAGACAAAGCCAAGGACTGGATCAGTGAATAAGAAGACAGGGTAGAAAAAAATTGCCCAATCAGAGAACCGAAAAGAAAAAAAACAATTAAGAAACAGGAAGGCAGCCTAAGAAAACTGTGGGATAATATGAAACATAACAACATCTGCATCATAGGAGTTCCAGAAGAAGAAGAAAAGGAGCAAGGGTTAGAGAATATATTTGAAGATATAGTGACAGAAAACTTCCCTAACTTGGTGAAGAAAAGAAGGCATACAAGTACAAGAAGCACAGAGAGCCCCAAGTAAGAAGAATGCTAACAGGCCCACACCAAGACATATAATAATTAAAATGCCAAAAATTAAAAACAAGGAGAGAATCCTAAAGGCAGCAAGAGATAAGCAACAGGTTACCTACAGAAGAACCCCTATAAGGCTATCAGCTGAATTCTCAACAGAAACACTACAAGCCAGAACGGAATGGCATGAAGCAATCAAAATAATGAAAAACAAGGATCTGAATCCAAGACTACTCTATCCAGCAAGGCTAGCATTCAAAGTAGAAGGTGAAATAAAGAGCTTCCCAGAAAAAAAAAAAAAAAAAAAAGGCTAAGGGTATATATTAGCACCAAACCAGCACTGCAAGGTATGCTAAAAGGACTGCTGTAATTAGTAGAAGAAATAGGAAGAAAAATATAACCAAACTAAACAAAAATGGCAATAAATAAGTACATATCAATAATCACTTTAAATGTAAATGGATTGAATGCTCCAATAAAAAGACACACAGTAGCTAATTGGATAAGAAAGCATGACTCATCTATATGTTGTTTCCAAGAGACCCACCTCACAACAAAAGACTCACATAGGTTGAAAGTGAAGAGATGGGAAAAAATCTTTGAAGCAAACAGAAAGGAATAAAAAGCTTGGGTAGCAATACTCATATCTGATATCCTTATCTTTTAGTGATTTACCATTCTCAGTACTATCAGCAAGTGATCATAAAGGTTCATGATATTAGCAAATTGTGATTTTTCCCACACTGAAAATTTGATTATGTTCTATGTAAGACTAATGAGTGAGCAAAACGGATTAACTAGCAGGTATTTTTCATATTGTCATTAGTGTTTTCTAATAACTATCCTGGAAGCACTCATCTCTTAAAGGGATGAAGGGGTCATTTAAGCATTTCTATCACGCTTTGCTATGTTTCATGGGGGAAATTATTTGTTATTGTGGTATATATAACCTATGTTTTTGAAAATCTACATTCTTTATAATATAATGTTTTTACTATTATTTAAAGGTTAAACATAGTGTAAAGATACCGTCTACTTTAATAAGTACTTGGCATTTATTAAATGCTCTGAAGTTAGCAATGGTTTATATTATCATCAATCATTGTCATTTTTTATTATAATAAAAATTGTAGATAAGAGTCAAGTAATTACCATGTGCCAAGCAATATGTCTAAGTGCTTTGCCTGTACTTTTTGTTAATGCTTCACTAATCCTTACTATGACCATTTGAGGTGGTACTCTTTTCATAACCCCCTTTTTACAGTTAGGAAACAAAAGCAGAGAATGGCCCAGTGACTGGCCCAAGACTACATGACTGACAAGCAGTATAACCAGGATTTGAACTCAGGAAGTCTGCCTTCTTAATACATTATGCTTATTTTTTAGTGAAGTAGGAGTCATGTGGACTGTGTTGTCATTAAATTATATATCTTATATTGAGGGAAAAAAAGGAATGGAAATATGTAAAATGCTTTTAGTATATGAAAATTTTAGGATTGCCAGGACATTTTACCATTCTGAATACACATTTTTAGGTAAATCAATGCTGTTACAACCTAAAGAAGAAAGAAAAAGTATACCTCAAATTGAAGATAACAGTTTTAGGTATATTTTGACAGTCTTGAAGGGTACATCATATAAAATTTGACTATGATTCCAAAGCAGTGGTAACAGTAAAAATTGTCTACAAAAAGTATTAAAAAACAAACAACTAAAATAGACAACAGAAAATATTAATGAAACAAAGAGCTGAATCTTTGACAAGATAAATAAAATTGACAAACCTCTGGCTAGACTCACTAAAAGAAAGAAAGAGAGAAAGAAAGAAAGAAGAAGGAAGGAAGGAAGGAAGGAAGGAAGGAAGGAAGGAAGGAAGGAAGGAAGGAAAGGGAAGGAAGGAAGGAAGGAAGGAAGGGAAGGAAGGGAAG